>NC_140593.1:93749951-94949951 GCF_964204655.1 Triturus cristatus
GCAGAGAAGATTTTTTCCCCATCCTGGGGGTGAGGGCAAACATGGAGAGCCCGATAGGGACCCGTCTCAGCATCTGCTTTTAAGAACTGCGGGTGCTGAGCACGGGCAAGACCCGGCCCACATTAAAACTTGGGTATACATGATTTTCCCTCACTTCTATCATCCCCGTCCTTGTAATTTACCATCCGGGCTTCAGTCACACAGTATGGCTCAAAGGCTTAGTGAGTAAATTACCCCTTATGTTACAAATCCACGTAGTAGAGGTTCTATAAGTTTACACCAGGCTTTATCAAAATAAATCATGAAATGCCCCTTTATGATTCATGAATAATAACAGCAGCAAGGGCCCCCTGACACCAAAGAAATAGCATGAGCAATGCATGTCCCTGGATTCAAGCTAGCCTGGCTGATGAGGGGTGTTACCCAGGATGCTTGTTTCCGTTCCAGGGAAGACCTGGCCTGGCAGTTCGGGCTGAACTGTTCCCATGAAGGACAGGGTAAAAACTGATTTGCATATGGCTGTGTCTGAACTGGGGTGGCGAAGTGAGCTAAAGAATGATGATGGATTCAACCCAGATCTGTGACTGGGGGCGAGTGTCTGAAAAGTTTCAGCGCTCCGTCCATCATCTCCTTGTGTTTCCCTCAACAGAGCATAGGTCATCATTTCAATGGCAGCTTTTAACATAGGATAGTGGCAACGATTTTGACCCCGAAAGATCAGCTCGACATTTACTGAAAAGGCAGTGTTTGATCCCAAATGACCACCACAATGCCACGAATGCTGAAAATGGCTACAATGATGCCAAGAATGCCACAATGTGCCAAGGAGGGTCATCAGATGCCAGTGGCACAGTAATCCCTGCATTGGCCACAATAGGTCACGACAACCCAGCTATGCCAGGCCCACCCAAAAAACATGAATGCCCATAAAATGCATAGACTGCTGGGCCTCTAAAGAACATATGCGGCCCACACTGTGCTAAATACAGCAACAATATGTCATTGTCATGCTTAAAATGCCCAGAGTAAGCCAGTGAGGGCTGCCACAATGCCCACGTTGCTCACTGTGACCCCTCTTGATCAGTATTGCCGGAATCTCGCAGTTTCTCTCTCCTCTGACTCTTTTTCTCATTCACTCGGCTCCATTTTCCCCCAAGTTCCTCCTCGCTCGATCTCTACCTCGCTCAACTTAATCTTTGTATCACACTTATCACCAATAAACCATTCTTTCTGCTACAACTCTTATACTCTTTCATATGCTTCTCCGCACTCCATGATTTCAATACTACCCCGTACCTTGCTGTAGTAATTCCTTTCTCATCCCACCTTATTCCATGATGTCTCAAATGGATCCTTTCCACTTGTTGTCCTTGACTTTTTCTATCTTAAATTTCTATTTCTGCTCGAACCTGCTTTCTCCCCCCCCCTACATTTTTCTGCCTTTCCTCACGGCTAATATCATTTCCATCTCTATTTTTCTCCTTCTTCGCTATCTATTCTCTCTCTATAGCTCCATCTTTCTTACCATGTCCCGGATTTCTATTTAGTTATTCCTTTTCCCAAAAGCCCCCTTCTCCCTTTTTTCCTATACAGTCTATTCCAGTTTTTCCCCCTTCATTTTGCATAACCCCTCCTTTTGTCTATCTCTCGTTTCGTATTTTGAGTCTCTTTTGTTCTTTTTTCATTCTCTTCCCCTTCTCCAATCTGTTTCCTCTTTGTCTTTCTCTAGCGTGCTTTTATTTTTGCTCTGTATGCTGCTTACTCCCCACTTTCTCTTCTTGTCCCATTTTTTCTCCCTTCTTCATTTCGTTCAGTCTCCTCATCTTTCTTCATTTCATTATTTCATCCCCATTATTTACTTCTTTATTGTTAATTTCCTTACTAAAGTCATTCTGTTTTCCTTTTCTTCATTTTTTGTCCCTTTTTCTGTTCCTCCATTTTTCCTATCTTCATGTTTTGTGTCCTCCTCACTCCTTACTATTTCCTCCTCACTCCTTACTATTTAACCTCTATCAGCGTATTTCTTTTTGTCTCCGTCTTTCCACAACTGCTGTTTGTCTGTCTCTGTCAACTTAGTTGACAGCCCTTGGCCAAAAAAGATCACCTTCTAGGACTCTTCCATTACTTCGATGGATCACACACACACAGAGCACACCATATGTAAACACTAAATTTGGCAACATCACACCAGTGTTGCCAACACTCCAATAGCCCCCAAATAAGCCAGAGTACTCTAGGAGACAGTCTGCATTACCCATAAGGTTTTTGACATATCCACTCCTCTGAATCTTGAATTCAAGCTAAAAATGTCTGGTGAGCTCAGAGCCCTAAGCAGTAGGGAAACACTTCTCTTACAACCAACAGCTTTCAACAAGCATATGGATTTGCGAGACTTCGAGCTTTTGGTGTACAAAACATGAAAGCAGACACTGTGCTGGAACAAAGAGCGGCACCCGTGTACATTAAACTTATGTGCGTCGCGACACATGAAGCGGGTGCCATGGTAATTGAAAAAAAAAAAAACATAAAAAGGGGGTGCCGTGCTAAATCTAAATTATGGTGTCCCTGTACATAAAGGTTATGTGCATGCAAAGAAACATGAATGCGGACGCCATACTAAAACATTCTCTCTCACTGACTGCAGGAGCAGTGTTGTATCGACTGGATCCAGACCAGTCTTTAAATGCATAACGTAGTGGCTGGTCACAGTACAATCAACTTTTAGACGATTACAGTTATTGAGGTGACGTGTTGGAGGAGCGATTGCCTCCAGTGTTGCTCCCATCCCAGATTTTTTTAAACCCTCTAAACGGATTAGGCTGTATCATACAGCCTCCTGATTTACCACAGGCCAACATCTGCTCAATCTTTCTACATATGAAAACACCGTCCTGAAGATGGTCTTACAGAGGTCTTCACACCAAAGACCGAAACGTCGACAACTGCACCCATGTTCTTTGCAATTGTTCTCAGCATAAGAATTGTTTTTTTATAAAATTGGCGACAATTTATTTTTTATTTATATAACATGTTAAATGGATGATCACAAAAGTGGTCAATGAGATGAGAAATGCTGTAAGACATTGTTAAAATCTGTCACTTTTTGTCTATATGTATTGTGTTCTGTGTACGCTTCAACTTTTAATTTTTTCACATAAATTTGTGTTTCAATAAGTATACACCCAGCTTGTATTGTTCCTTTGAAGTTAGTTTTATTAAGATTGATTCACGTTAGAATAAGGAATCATTTGAAAAATAATTCAATATAAGCTACTGTTCAGAGCTCATCTAAATTTATTTTATAATACATGAACACTACAAGAGAAAGAATCCCTTGTAGGCATCCTTACTCGACAAAAAACATGAAGCGCGGCGCCTTGCATATACAAGTTATGCGCACGGCGGCCCATAAAGTGGGCGCCATGGTAATAAAATAAACAGCGCAAGGTACTAGGAACAGGCACTCGCGCCACACAGTAACACTAGTAGGAAATTAAACAAGTTGTCCCCAAAGGAACACAAACACCTACCAGCGTAAGGAAACTGGAGTTGGCCGGTGCTCCCGAGCTAAAAATGGAAGTGATACATCAGGAGTGCCAACCAATAAGGAGCCAGGAAATAAGTGATGCAGAACTGAACCAATTGCAAGCAGCAGGCGGAATTACACTCCTCTGAGATTACAGCAGGTCTTGCAGACAGCACATGAGCGCTGCCTACGCTCAATCTAAAAAGGAACCCAGGGTAACACCATCCTTTTATTGCAGTTTAGAGAAGTTGGAGTTCTCTACTGCTGGGCTTGCGTGCCACCCCTTGAATGAGCGAAAGCAGAGTTTTCGCCAAAGACAATTGCTGTTTGGCTCTATGTCAACTTACTTGTCTGGATGCTTGCCTCCTCTTATGGCACTTTCTATTAATTTACTAATTTTTCTTCTCTGGCTTTTTCTTGTTCCCTCTAGATCCCCTTCCTCCCACGTGTACTTTCATTGTCTTCTGCTGTCTTTTGCACGATTACCCTATTACGATCTACCTTCCTCCACTTCTTTCTCACCTTCTACCAAAACACAGCTGCCACGGTCTCTTGATATAGTCTTACCTTTGTCTCCTGTTTGTCAATCTCCTCTCTTTGAAACTTTTCCCAAATTTTACGTGATGTCTTGCAAGATTCACGTAACTAGTATAGAGCCCATTTTGATTCTCCACTGTTGTTTAATTGGTTTCTTCGTAACTAAAGTTTCACTGTGACTTTGGGTGCCTCACATTCTACTGCAACTTGCTTTTTCTGCGCTCAAATGACTTTGGGGCACATCAGCGCTATATAAAATTGAAAACAAAAATGAACAAATAAATCCAGCGATACCAATGACAGAGGTCTGAACAAAGAGGGCCTAAGGGTTAGAAGGGAGAAAGGCGCACAACCAGAAACTGTCGGATGCAAGCACTGAGACCCAAGGAGAGTGGCTCTCTGTCCTCAGGTGGTATGGGTGGAAAGATGGAGGCAGAGATATCGAAGGAAAGTGGCTCTCTCCCCCAGGCTGTTATGGCTAGAAAGATTGAGGTACTAAGACCCCAGGAGAGTGGCTCTCTGCTCTCAGGTAATATGGGTAGAAAGACAGAGGCAGTGAGATACAAGTTGAGTGGCTCTCTGCCCTAAGGCTGTCTGGCTAGAAAGATGGAGGTGGGGAGACCTAAGAAGAGATGCTCTCTGCCCTCAGGTATTATGGGTAGAAAGATGGAGGTAGTGATACCCAAGGAGAGTAGCTCTCTGACCACAGGTGGTACGCAATAGAAAATGGAAGCAGGGGGACCCAAGGAGAGTGGCTCTGCCCCAAGGTGGTTCGGGATAGAAAGATGGAGGCAGTGAGACCCAAGGAGAGTGGCTCTTTGTGCCCAGGTGGTCTGGGTAGAAAGATGGAGGCGGGAGACCCAAGAAGAGATGCTCTCTGCCTCCAGGAGTTATGGGTAGTAAAATGGAGGCAGTGAGACCCAAGACGAGTGGCTCTCTGCCCACAGGCAGGTAGAAAGATGGAGGCAAGAAGACCCAAGGAGAGTGGCTCTCTGCCTCCAGGTGGCGTGGATAGAAAGATGGAGGCAGTGATACCCAAGGAGACTGGTTCTCTGCCCTCAGATGGTCTGGCTACAAATTTGGAGGAAGTGGGACCCAAGAAGAGTGGCTTTCTGCCCCCAGGCGGTAGGAGTAGACAAATGGAGGCAGTGAGACCCAAGGAGAGTGGCTCTCTGCCCTTAGGTGTTCTTGGTAGAAAGATGAAGGCAGGGAGACCCAAACACAGTGGATCTCTGCCCACGGACGGTATGGGCAGAAAGATAGAGGCAGGGAGACCCAAGGAGAGTAGCTCTCCACCCCCAGGTGGTATGGGTAGAAAGAAGGAGGCAGAGAGACCCAAGAAGAGTGGCACTCTGACCTCAGGTTGTTTTGCTACAAAGATGGAGGTAGTGAGACCCAAGGAGAGTGGCTCTCTGCCCTCAGACGGTCTGGGTAAAAAGATGGAGGTGGGGAGACCTAAGAAAATATGCTCTCTGCCCTCAGGAATTATGGGTAGAAAGATAGAGGCAGTGATAACCAAGGAGAGTGGCTCCCTGCTCCCAGGTGGTATGGGTAGAAAGATGAAGGCGGGACACCCAAGAAGAGATGCTCTCTGCCTCCAGGTGTTATGGGTAGTAAGATGGAGGCAGTGATAACCAAGGAGAGTAGCTCTCTGCGCCCAGGTGGTATGGGTAGAAAGATGAAGGCAGTAAGACGCAATGAGAATGGCTCTCTGCCTCCAGGTGTTCTGGAGGCAGGGAGACCCAAGGAGAGTGGCTCTCTGCCCTCAGGTGGTCTTGTAAAAAGAGGAAGGCATGGAGCCCCAAGAAAAGCGGCTTTCTGCCCTCAGGCGGATTCGGTAGAAAGATGGAGCTAGTGAGACCGGAGGAGAGTAGCTCTCTAACTCCGGATGGTGTTGGTGGAAAGATGGAGGCAGGGAGACCCAAGGAAAGAGGCTCTCTGCCCCAAGCAGTCTGGGTAGAAAGATGGAGCTAGAAAGACCCAAGCAGAGTGGCTCTCTGCCCCCAGGCTGTCTGGGTGGAAAGATGGAGGCAGTGAGATGCAAGGAGAGCAGCTCTCTGCCCCCAGGTGGCCAAGGTACAAAAGATGGGAGTCAGTGAGACCAAAGGAGAGTGTCTCTCTGCCCTCAGGCGGTCTGGGTAAAAATTGTTAGTTAGACCCTAGGAGAGGGGCTCTCTGCCCCCAGGTGGTATGGGTAGGACAATGAAGGCAATGAGACCCTAGTTGAGTGCCTCTCTGCCCTAAGGTGGTCTGACTAGAAAGATGAGGCGGGGAGACCTAAGAAGAGATGCTCTCTGTCCCCAGGTGGTATGGGTAGAAAGATGGAGGCAGTGAGACCCAAGGAGAGTGGCTTTTTGCCCCCAGATGCTCTGGGTAGAAAGATGGAGGCAGGGAGATGCAAGGAGAGCAGCTCTCTGCCCCCAGGTGGCCAAGGTACAAAAGATGGGAGTCAGTGAGACCAAAGGAGAGTGTCTCTCTGCCCTCAGGCGGTCTGGGTAAAAATTGTTAGTTAGACCCTAGGAGAGGGGCTCTCTGCCCCCAGGTGGTATGGGTAGGACAATGAAGGCAATGAGACCCTAGTTGAGTGCCTCTCTGCCCTAAGGTGGTCTGACTAGAAAGATGAGGCGGGGAGACCTAAGAAGAGATGCTCTCTGTCCCCAGGTGGTATGGGTAGAAAGATGGAGGCAGTGAGACCCAAGGAGAGTGGCTTTTTGCCCCCAGATGCTCTGGGTAGAAAGATGGAGGCAGGGAGGCCCAAGAATAGTGGTTCCCTGCCCTCAGGCAGTATGAGTAGAAAGATGAAGGCAGAGAGACCCATACAAAGTCTCTCTGCCCTCGGGAGGTTTGGGCAGAAAGATGGAGGCAGGGAGACACAAGGTGAGTGGCTCTCTGCCCCCGGGCGGTCTGGGTAGAACGATGGAGGCAGTGATACCCAAGGGGAGTGGCTCTCTGCCCCCAGGTGACGTGGGTAGAAAGGCAGAGGCAGTGATACCCAAGGAGAGTGGCTCTATGCCCCCAGGTGGTCTGGGCAGAAAGATGGAGGCAGTGAGACCCAAGGAGAGCGGCTCTCTGCCCTTAAGTGGGATGGTTAGAGAGAGACGTCTGAACAGTGGCCTTCGACTTCATGTTTAGAAAGCTGCAGGCAGCATGGCCCATGGATTATGGTTGTCTGCTCACAAAGTGGTGCAGTTAGTGAGATGTACGCAGTCAGGTACCAGAGTCTAGTAATGTACGTCCTTGGACCCTTTCGTGAACGGTCTTCGAAACGAGAACTCCCAAGGGTAAATACTGGCTGCCATCGACATGTGATTTGACGTTACAATCAGGGTGAGTGGATGCATCGTGGCTTCCTTCAAAGCCACCTCTGGGACCTGACTGAGGTCCAGGGCTGCTGGTCATCCGGATTGAACAATCCAGTGGCTTTTTGCGTGCGCGGGTACAATACAGATATTAGGGTGATGCTGAAAAGACCATGGTCTTCGAAAAGTGCAATGGGCCAAGAAAGCACAGCATATCCCAGGTACAATACCCAGGCTGGTGTCATAAAAGCACCATTCTGTGCATGTAAGCAAAATGCTTCAAGATCCAAGACACCAACAGTAATTACATATTATCAAAAGAAAACCTTTTGACTGCTTTCCTGCACAAACCCACAATCGTAGAATTGTTAAGCCATATATAAAAAGAACTTCTGGCAAACAAAAGTGGGCACAGAGGCATTTTAAGGCACAGGCAAAGTGGGCAACAGCCCAAGACCACCGCTGTCCAAGGGGACATGTGGGAAGGAGGTATTTTGCCTCCCTATCTCACACATGGTCTGTTTCATTACCTCAACATTTCTCACAGTCTTTACCGACCTCTTGTCTCTCTCTTCCGCTAACAAGTGTCTTCGTCAAAACCTTTGGGATGCTGGCAAGACATATTTCTGCTGTTTTTGTGTGACCCCATGTCAGAAAACGTAATGTATAATTCAGTATTGTATGGGGTCATGTAGCATGAATTAGCACAAAAGGGTAATAAAATGTGTTCCCTGGGTAAGAAAATCTATCAGCTGTCACCGAGCACAGTATTAATTTTACATTATCTGTCCCCAGGTCTGGATCATGCAATGAGCTTAAGAGGTGGAAGAAGTACAAATGATCATTACAGGCACTGCAATCAGATCAATTATTCACCATTAGCTGTCCAATATGAGAAGATCAGGTCATCAGAAGCTTGCCTTAATGATCTATTTCATGCCTGCAATAGTCATGAGGGCATTTTAATGCTTGCTGTTGGGGAGCTTGTTTGAAAGGACTACAGATCACGTATTGCACTGCAGCAGCACAAGCCTTTAAACACAGACAGTAAGACTAACACTCCCTACCGCAGGACACATTGATGCACACACACAAAACTATAACCACATCACCAAACAGGTTAAGAATTGTGACCGCTTCCGAAATGCCCAACTAGGCCCACACCGCTGGAGTACCAGGCCCTCTCTGCAGAGTCCCCTCCATACTTTTTACCTTCACTCCTCCTGTTTCTGGAACCCATTTTTGTTGTGTTTTAGGCCTCTGCACACTTCACCAATGCTAAAGTGTTTGTGCTCTCGGCTTAAAACATGGTAAAACTGACTTATACCCAACTGGCACTTTTCATTTACTTGCAAGTCTCCTAAGTGTTACTACATCTACCCAGGGCCTATAAATTAAATGCTACAAGTGGGCCTGCAGCCCAGATTGTGCCACCTACTTACGTATATGATAAGGGTTTGAGCATTTGCTCCTCCTTAGAAGATGTGGACGGTTTCAGTCATGAGAATTATTCCTTTACATAAAGAGAGACGAGTGTCGTGTGTTGTTTTTAGATGGAGTTACTTTATTTTCATCATCATCATGTTGGAAGGTGGGTTATTGGTAGGGGCAAATGTCGGTCTGCCACTAGCAATAAGGCCACCAACACATAATAGGACCCAGCATAGGTCTTAGAAAATTATTCCTATGCTCAACCCTTGGTAACGTGGCTGCGAGCAGACAGGCTTAACTTCAAAGACTGGTATGTAAAGCATTCAAAAACACCATTTCAATAAATAATTAAGACACAACACAAAATAAAAATCCAACACCAATTTATAAAAATATGTAATATTTTTATCTTTTAAATGACACCAAAACGAAAAAAATCCACTGTAGGGAACCAGAGTTATGAATTTTTAAAGATTAGTCACTTTCTAGTGCGTAGAAACCAACAGTGCCCCTTTTAGTCATTTCGTTTTCTCTGACAGGGACACACCTTTAGAAAAGGTTCTGAAGAATATCTCACCACTGTGCAGCCTTCTTCAGCAGGCTAGGTCCAGTTAGAACTCCTTCCTGAAGTTCTGCTTGCGGGTTCCAAAGTATCCAACACACAGTCCAAGGTTCTGGAATCTCCAAGAGGGTCCTTGAAAGTGTGAAACTTCAATTCCGCAATCCACTTGAACAAAACCCTTTCAAATCCACTGGCACTCCAGGCTGGGGATTCTTTGTGGGGATGTCCAGGTGAGCTCTGTTAACCTGTAGCTTGCAGGGAGTCTACTTCTTAGTCCTTTTGTAGCAAGGTAATCCACAAGGCTGCAGTTTTCAGATGGCGCAGTTTTCAGAGGTCAGGCCTTAGAAGTCTTTGCACAGCAGAACTTCGCAGCAGGGCACGTCTTGCTTCAAGTAAGTTTCAAGCAGCAGATCTGGAGGGCTCTGCCCCTCTCAGATACTTATTCACAATTCTCTGGGTCAAGCCACAGGTCACTTCTGACCAATGAAAGCAGGGTAACTCCTCATAGTTATGACCACATCCGGCAGAGTGTGGCATTATGTTGTCCCAGAGTGCATCTTTCTTCCAAATCCATAATGGCTGATTTTCCAGCAAGGAGGTAAGAGCTGGCTAAACACACCCCCTGGGATGGCTTATTTCCATGGACTCTCCCACTACCATCTGCACATACCTTCCTTAAGCCTAGCCCTGACTCTGGGTCAAGAGTGTCAAATTGAAACTGAAACCCAGGCCTCCCCTCTGCCTTTGAAGAGCATAGTTTACGACTCCAACTCCTGGCCTGGCATACCTAGCACACTGCCCTCCCAGTAGAGTGGTTCTTTATCACCTCTTCCAAGCAGCCTGGCTAATCCACTTATCTCTGACCAATCGGGGCAGACCACTGGAAGGCTGAATTTGGACTTACAAACAAGAAAGTCTTATAACTTCTTGTATGTACACTTTAGGAGAAATTCAACAATATAATATTGTTGGATTTACTACTACCATTCTGGGAAGTCTTTGAATGGTCCGGCTAGTCCTCTCCTATCAATATTTATTAATCTTTAACTTCCTACCATGTTAACCTATGGGCCATGGGGTTTGCAATGGGGAAAATGACTTGGGTCAGTTTTCTAGCACCAGGGCTTATAAAAACATATTTTATAAGTATTTCCCTAATCTCTACCGGACCCCCACCCCCTGTGCAACTAAGGGAGACTTTAGGGGTTCTGAATCTGCAGAAATATTGCAGATTCTCCTTAACCAAGTTTTCTAGCATCAAAGTCGGATTTGAGCAGCTCTTTACTTTTTAAAAGCAGTCCTGGCAACCAGGGCTGGTTTTAAACTGACCCCAGGCTTCAGCAGAGCACACATGCAAGTGCAGAAAAGCTGCTGGCCTCTACACTGCCGTGCCCCAGGATACTGGGGACCTCTAGGTAGTTTCAATCCCCTGCCATATTATATATAAATCTAATGTGTTCCTTTCAGCTTGGCACTGGCCCTGGGCCTGGTTAGGCAGAGCCCAGGGTCAGTCAGAGTCAGTTACCACCAGTTCCAGTCAGCAAAAAGTTGGGGGGTGCCCAGGGTACAGGATGACTTTGCAACATAGCCCCCCCCCCAAACGAAAGGTGATGGGTTACTAACCTACACCCTGGTAGTCCTCATCAGCTAAGTGGAAAAACCTGGAAAGTCCATCTGCATTGGCATGGGCAACCCCAGGTCTGTGTTCCACTGTAAAGTCCATTCCCTGTAGGGAAATGGACCACCTTAACAGCTGGTGATTCTCCCCTCTCATCTGCATGAGCCACCTGAGAGGTCTGTGGTCAGTTTGAACACGAAAGTGAGTCCCAAACAAATAGGGTCTGAACTTTTTCAGTGACCACACCACAGCAAAAGCCTCTCTCTCAATGGCACTCCACCTCTGCTCTCTGGGAAGAAGCCTCCTACTAATAAAGGCAACTGGTTGATCAAGGCCCCCTTCATTTAGCTGTGACAACACTGCCCCAATCCCTTGCTCTGAAGCATCTGTCTGAACTACAAACTCTTTTGTATAGTCAGGGGCCAGTAACACTGGTGCTGAACACATAGCAGCTTTCAGAGTGTCAAAAGCCTTCTGACACTCTGGGGTCCAAATCACCTTTTTGGCCTCTTTTTAGAAGTCAGTTCTGTTAGGGGCCCCACAATGGTCCCGTAATTTTTAACAAACCTTCTATAGTACCCTGTCAGTCCAAGGAATGCCCTGACCTGAGTCTGGGTAACAGGAGCTGTCCAATCCAAAATAGTTTGGATTTTAGCTTGGAGAGGCTGTACATGGCCCCCACCTACCAGGTGGCCCAGGTACACCACAGAACTCTGCCCTATTTGGCACTTGCTTGCCTTAATAGTCAGGCCTGCCTGCTGCATGGCCTGAAGCACTTCCCTTAGGTGGTTTAAGTGATCCCCCCAGGTAGAACTGTATACAGCTATATCATCCAGGTAAGCTGCACTGAACTGTTCCAACCCCGACAAGACCCTGTTCACCAACCTTTGGAAGGTGGCAGGTGCATTCTTTAATCCAAAGGGCATTACCTTGAACTGATAATGTCCCTCCGGGGTGGAGAATGCTGACCTCTCCTTTGCTCCATCAGTGAGGGCAATCTGCCAGTAACCTGAAGTCAAATCAAACGTTCTCAGGTACTTAGCAGCCCCTAACCTATCAATGAGCTCATCAGCTCTAGGTATAGGGTGAGCGTCAGTCTTTGTGACTGCATTCAAACCTCTGTAGTCCACACAGAACCTTAACTCCTTGGGTCCCCCCTGGGGATTAGGTTTAGGTACCAGCACCACTGGACTGGCCCATGGACTCTCAGACGGTTCAATTACCCCCAGTTCCAGCATCTTAGCAACCTCAGCTTTAATGCTGGCTCTGACATGGTCAGACAACCTGTACAGTTTATTTTTGACAGGTAGGCTGTCACCAGTGTCAATGTGGTGCACACACCACTCAGTGATGCCTGGGGTCAAAGAGAACAGGCCAGCAAACTGCTCCAGCACCTGCTTACAGTCTCTGTGCTGCTGGTCTGTCAATTTGGGAGAGAGTACAACTCCCTCCACTGACTTATCTTGCACATTAGTGGAGAGGAGGTCGGGCACAGGCTCAGTTTCCTCCTCCACACCCTTATCAGTGACCAGTAACATGGTCATGTCTGCCCGGTCATGGTGGGGTTTCAATCTATTCACATGCAGGACCCGGTGAGGATTCCTGGGGGTGCCAAGGTCAACCAAATAGGTAACCTCACCCTTCTTTTCTAAGATTGGATAGGGCCCACTCCACTTGTCATGGAGGGCCCTGGGAGCCACAGGCTCCAACACCCACACCAACTGTCCTGGAGTATACTTAGGCATAGTAGCCTTTTGATCATACCAGTGCTTCATGAGCTCCTGGCTGGCCTCCAGTTTCCTGTTTGCCTTGTACATGTACTCTGCCATTCTAGATCTCAGGCCTAGCACATAATCAAGCACATTGTCCTTTGCTTCCTTAAGAGGCTTCTCTAAAGACTCTCTTAGCAGGCTCAATGGCCCCCTCACAGGGTGTCCAAACACCAACTCAAAGGGACTGAAACCAACCCCTTTCTGTGGCACCTCCCTGTAGGCAAACAGTAAGCATGGGAGGAGAACATCCTATCTCCTCCTGAGTTTCTCTAACAACCCATTTATCATGCCCTTCAGGGTTTTGTTGAATCTCTCAACAAGACCATTTCCTTGTGGGTGATAGGGGGTGGTGAACTTGTAGTTGACACCACACTCATCCCACATAGCAGTCAGATAGCTGGACAGGAAGTTTGTGCCCCTATCTGACACCACCTCTTTTGGAAAACCCACTCTGGTGAACACACCAAGCAGTGCTCTAGCCACAGCAGGTGCATCAATGGTTCTAAGAGGTATGGCTTCAGGGTATCTAGTGGCGTGGTCAACTACCACTAAGATATACCTATTCCCTGATGCAGTAGGTGGGTCCAGGGGACCAACAATGTCCATCCCCACCCTTTCAAAAGGAACCCCAACCACTGGCAGTGGTATTAGGGGAGCCTTTGTCTTGCCCCCTGCCTTGCCACTGGCCTGACAGGTGACACAGGAGCTGCAAAACTTCTTTACCTTTTCAGACATAAGGGGCCAGTAGAAATGGTTCACCAACCGGTTCCATGTCTGTCTGTCCCAAATGTCCTGCCAAGGGGATATCATGACTCAAAGTCAGGATGAACTCTCTGTACTTCTGGGGCACCACCAACCTCCGGGTGGCCCCCTCCTTGAGGTTTCTGGCCTCAGTATAAAGCAGTCCATCTTCCCAGTAGAGTCTGTGAAACCCACGGTCATCCCCCTCCTCTTGCTTAGAAGCAATCCGCCTCAAGCTCTCAAGGGTGGGACAGTCACGCTGTCCCTGACTGAACTCCTCTCTGGAGGGTCCACCTGCTCCTGTCAGTTCTGCCAAATCTGACAGCTCTGGCAGGGATGGAGTCCCTCCCTCAGAGGCCAGATCCTCCCCATCAGGGTTAGATTCTTCCTGCACCTCTGGAGTTCCCTGGGCTGGCTTACCAGGCCCAGTGCCCTTGTCCTTGGATGCTTGGCCCTTTGTTACAGGGTCCAAGTGTCCAGCCCCTCCCTTCTGGCTAGTCTGTGACCTAGTCACAGCACAAACCCACTCAGGGAGCTCCAATATTTTCATATGGAGTCCTCTCTCCACCTCTGACCACACAGAGGCTTCAAGATCATTGCCCAGTAAACACTGGACTGGGAGCACCTTTGACACAGCTACCTTCATAGGGCCTGTCACACCTCCCCATTCCAAATCCATCACAGCCATAGGATGGAGTTTGGTAGTGCTGTCTGCATATGTCACCTGGTGAAACTCACCAGGTAACAACCTCTCTGGAGGCACCAGTTCATCTAGGACCATAGTTACACTAGCCCCAGTGTCTCTGATAGCCTCAACCTCAGCCCCATTCACTTTAGGCCTCTGCCTGTACTTGTCCATGTTTGGAGGTAAGGCAGCAAGGGTTGCAATATTCACCCCACCCAGGGACACTAAGGTTGCTTCCACCACCTGACTACCCCTCTCTGGGGCACCACTCTCCACCCCTACACTGACACTGGCAATCCCTGCGGATGGCCCCTTAGGGGGGAGCTTCTTGGCGCAAACAGCATCTCCGTGTTTGTGCCCTGGCTGGTTACAGTCAAAGCACTTACCCACCTTTGAGGGATTAAAGAGCCTACCATTCTTTCCCTGATACCACCTCCCTTTGAATTTGGGTTGGCTTGGGGCCCCCCTCCTTGTGCAGGTTTTTGTGGGTCTTTGGACGACTCCTTAGGTTTTTGACCTTCATTTCCCTGGGCTTTCCCCTGGGGAGGGACCTGTCCTCCTTTCTTCTGGTCGTCCCCCTGGTGCTGAATGGAAACCCGGGTTCTCACCCACTCATCAGCTGCTTCTCCCAGCTCTCTGGGGTCTGTCAGCTTAGAGTCCACTAGATACTGGCGTAACTTCTCTTCTGCGCAATGAGTCAAAATATGTTCTTTCAAAAACAAATTATACAATCCCTCATATGAGCCAACTGTGTTACCAACAATCCAGCCTTCCAGTGCCTTCACTGAAATGTCCACAAAGTCTACCCAAGACTTTGAACTCAATTTCTGGGTGCCTCTAAACTTCACCCTGTACTGCTCTGGAGTCAGACCAAATCTCTTGACTAAGCATGCCTTCATCTGCTGGTATGATTCTGCATCCTCTCCCTTCAGGGTCAGGAGCCTATCCCTCCCAGCTACTGGAATCAACTCCCACAGGAGTGCACCCCAATACCTAGAGTGGACCCTACTCATTTTAAGGGCCCTCTCAAAAGCTGCTAGCCACTTGTCAATATCATACCCCTCAGTGTACTTGGGTACTATGCCCTTGGGAAGTTTAGGTTCACATGTACCACCCCTGGACATCTCAACATCCTCTTCACTTTCGCTGCCACCATTCCTCTTCTCCTCCTCCCTCTCCCATCTTCTCTTAGCCAGTTCGAATTTCTCCTTCTCCAAGGCAATCAGCTCTAATTGAGCCTGAAGCTGTCTCTCTGCAAGGGACAGTAGTGGTACCCGAGTAAGGGACCCTTCCCCACTCCCACCACCACCTTCATTCACCTGGCTAACACTAGTCACAATGGGAGAGGTCTCATCCTCACCCCTCTCTCGGGTGAGGTTGGGGGGGGGGGGATCATCCTCCCACCCCCCTTGCGTCTCCTCAGCTACCCCAGCCCAGGCCATTAGGGACTTAAGCAACGCTGTCTTCTTAATCTTGTTGGAAGCAGGCAGCCCCCTAAGCCTACACTGTACCCTAAGATCACCCACTGCAAACTGGGACAGTTTAGCCAGGTCCAGCTCCATGGTTCCCTAGTTTTGGGTCACAAAAAACTAGGCATAACAGACTTAAAACAATTTGGAAAAATCAAAACAATGGATTAAAAACAGTTTAGTCCAAATTCCAAAAATCAAACTCAAAAGTTTTGTTCTAAGGCAATTTAGAGGATTTTTATAATCTTAAATCATTCACTGAAAAGTGTACTTTTTAAATGCAAGTCCACATCCCACCGCTGCCACCAAATGTTGGAAGGTGGGTTATTGGTAGGGGCAAATGTCGGTCTGCCACTAGCAATAAGGCCACCAACATATAATAGGACCCAGCATAGGTCTTAGAAAATTATTCCTATGCTCAACCCTTGGTAACATGGCTGCGAGCAGACAGGCTTAACTTCAAAGACAGGTATGTAAAGCATTCAAAAACACCATTTCAATAAATAATTAAGACACAACACAAAATAAAAATCCAACACCAATTTATAAAAATATGTAATATGTTTATCTTTTAAATGACACCAAAACGAAAAAAATCCACTGTAGGGAACCAGAGTTATGAATTTTTAAAGATTAGTCACTTTCTAGTGCGTAGAAACCAACAGTGCCCCTTTTAGTCATTTCGTTTTCTCTGACAGGGACACACCTTTAGAAAAGGTTCTGAAGAATAGCTCACCACTGTGTAGCCTTCTTCAGCAGGCTAGGTCCAGTTAGAACTCCTTCCTGAAGTTCTGCTTGCGGGTTCCAAAGTATCCAACACACAGTCCAAGGTTCTGGAATCTCCAAGAGGGTCCTTGAAAGTGTGAAACTTCAATTGCGCAATCCACTTGAACAAAACCCTTTCAAATCCACTGGCACTCCAGGCTGGGGATTCTTTGTGGGGATGTCCAGGTGAGCTCTGTTAACCTGTAGCTTGCAGGGAGTCTACTTCTTAGTCCTTTTGTAGCAAGGTAATCCACAAGGCTGCAGTTTTCAGATGGCGCAGTTTTCAGAGGTCAGGCCTTAGAAGTCTTTGCACAGCAGAACTTCGCAGCAGGGCACGTCTTGCTTCAAGTAAGTTTCAAGCAGCAGATCTGGAGGGCTCTGCCCCTCTCAGATACTTATTCACAATTCTCTGGGTCAAGCCACAGGTCACGTCTGTCCAATGAAAGCAGGGTAACTCCTCATAGTTATGACCACATCCGGCAGAGTGTGGCATTATGTTGTCCCAGAGTGCATCTTTCTTCCAAATCCATAATGGCTGATTTTCCAGCAAGGAGGTAAGAGCTGGCTAAACACACCCCCTGGGATGGCTTATTTCCATGGACTCTCCCCCTACCATCTGCACATACCTTCCTTAAGCCTAGCCCTGACTCTGGGTCAAGAGTGTCAAATTGAAACTGAAACCCAGGCCTCCCCTCTGCCTTTGAAGAGCATAGTTTACGACTCCAACTCCTGGCCTGGCATACCTAGCACACTGCCCTCCCAGTAGAGTGGTTCTTTATCACCTCTTCCAAGCAGCCTGGCTAATCCACTTATCTCTGACCAATCGGGGCAGACCACTGGAAGGCTGAATTTGGACTTACAAACAAGAAAGTCTTATAACTTCTTGTATGTACACTTTAGGAGAAATTCAACAATATAATATTGTTGGATTTACTACTACCATTCTGGGAAGTCTTTGAATGGTCCGGCTAGTCATCTCCTATCAATATTTATTAATCTTTAACTTCCTACCATGTTAACCTATGGGCCATGGGGTTTGCAATGGGGAAAATGACTTGGGTCAGTTTTCTAGCACCAGGGCTTATAAAAACATATTTTATAAGTATTTCCCTAATCTCTACCGGACCCCCACCCCCTGTGCAACTAAGGGAGACTTTAGGGGTTCTGAATCTGCAGAAATATTGCAGATTCTCCTTAACCAAGTTTTCTAGCATCAAAGTCGAATTTGAGCAGCTCTTTACTTTTTAAAAGCAGTCCTGGCAACCAGGGCTGGTTTTAAACTGACCCCAGGCTTCAGCAGATCACACATGCAAGTGCAGAAAAGCTGCTGGCCTCTAAACTGCCATGCCCCAGGATACTGGAGACCTCTAGGTAGTTTCAATCCCCTGCCATATTGTATATAAATCTAATGTGTTCCTTTCAGCTTGGCACTGGCCCTGGGCCTGGTTAGGCAGAGCCCAGGGTCAGTCAGAGTCAGTTACCACCAGTTCCAGTCAGCAAAAAGTTGGGGGGTGCCCAGGGTACAGGATGACTTTGCAACACATCATCTTTGTAATTCCAGAGGTCATGTTTTTACTCCTCTGGGAGCGCAACAGCAGACACGTGTTTCGCCCTTCGTGGTCAATTGGACCAGGGCTTTCTCCAGGCTAGTAGAATAGTTCACAGATCATTAGAGAGGTGGCTTGAAATACAATCCATCGGTCTTCAAATAGAATTCATTAACAGCTGAGATTATTTGCAGCAACAAGTAGTCCCGGGTTAGTCCCTCTTGTCAAACGTAACGGCGAGACTTAAGTGGCCTTTCAAATAAGTCTCAGACCTGCCATTGCAGGGCCTGTGTGTGCAGTTTAAATTACCATTTTGATTTGGCAAAATAAGCTTTTTGCCAGGCCTAAAATTTCCTTTCACCTCGTCTCGCACGACCAGGTAACCGTGAGTGGGGTTTTGTGCTTTTAGGCGCTATTTTGACAATAAATCATTAAAATTGTATATCTCACGTTCATCTGATTAGATTTTTATCATTTTGTTGTCATATAATTTATAAACCTTTACTCTATTTTTTAAATCGGTGGGAGATTTCAGGCATTGTGCTTTCACTGTATTACTATTTGTGTTCTGCAAAAATACTTTACACATTGCCTTCAAGTTAAGCCTGACTGCTTTTGTGCCAAGCTACCGGGTTCATTTCGTGATTTATGTGATTCACCCGGACAAGGATTGTGGCTGATGCTTGAAAAGGGCTCACACCCCCCTCAAAAAACATCTAGATTTCTCACACACCCAGGCACAACCAGAGATCTCAGGCTGTGTTAAGTTTAGTCTACTTAAGTGTTACCAGATTCTCTTTTTTGTGTGTGTTTGGGCGATGGTGCTGGGAAAAGAAAAGTTACAAATACTGGAAGGCAAACAAAATCAGGATTAGGTGAGCTGCAACCACTCAACATGAAACAAGAGAAGACCACAGAAGACTTCTCCACAAAATAACCAACAACTACGCATTGTGATAGTAGTTCCATGCGAGGTGGTCTAGGTGTTTCTGGCGTTCTTCCAGGTACAGTGCTATACTCTGCAGGAGGTACACATAAGTTCAGGTTTCACCTACCATGTTAGCAAAGTGCAAAATAAATAACAATTATCTGTAAATTACAATGAATTAAAAACGTAATTGGGCTAACAAAATCATTTATTTGCAATCTTTCAGGATCAGAGATCATGTTATCGGGCTGTGTGGCAATGAAGAGGTGAAACGCTCATGCACACCTCTTCAACAAGTCTTATTCTAATTTCCTGTAATATACAGTGAGGAATTTCAGGTAGCCAGACCTTGCCTAATGTTGCACTGTGAAGCCAGACCTTTCCCTTACAGGCAGGACACAGTGGAAAAAAAATACTAAGTCTATCTTCTGCATGCTGAACCCTAAAAAGGAATCATCAATGTCTGCAGCATTATCCGGATTTTCACTCTCAATATACGGTCTTCCTGTTATAAAGGTCTTCCATAGAACAGTTACGCACACTAGGAAAAAAGAAATAGAAGCTTGGAGAAGACTATATAACCCCCCCACGCACATATGCATGTTACTATTAAATGTGACCACTTAGTCATCAGTGCATTAGCGCTAGACCACTTCTACCTAGTCTTCAAGCCTTTGGGGTTCACTCTGCACCAGAACATCTCCTTCATCCCATATAGAAATAATTTCACCAATTCTAAATCTGCTGCCTAGTCTACAAAGCTACCCACAACGTCTATCCACCTTATAGCACCAACTACTCGACATCTCTTGAGGCTCCAGAGTCCTGATGAGCAGGAGCCCTTCTCTTTGAAGCTCCTTAATCCAGGACTTCTACTCCCTGAAACAATCAATCTCTGGAGCTGCCAGCTCCATATGGAACCCTTTACCACCTAAACTGAGAACAATTGCACATGTTACTGCCTTCAGAAAACATTTCAAAGCACTCCTTTTCCATCAATTGCTAGCCGAACAATAATTTGCAACACCCAGTTGTCACAAGACTACCTGGGACTCTCATTCACAGCTATAACAATAAATGTTTTGTTTATCACTCAGTTGCATTCCAATGTATAGTTGTTGTGCTATGTGATGCACCCCATCTCCCTCAAGTCCAGGTACACTAACTAAATGTGTAAAATGAAATACAAAATAAAATAAAAATGAGGGGATGGGTTACTGCCCATCAGTTGTCAGATCTACAAAAGAGCAGAGAAGAAAGCTTTGTATTAAACACCCCACAAGTTCCAGTAAAAAAAACTATGGCCTGCATGAGGATACATTTTGTAGAAGGAAGACCGTGCAAAACTCTGGTAACCAGTATCCAACTTACGTAAAAGAGCTACAGCCCAAGCAACACAACCATGTCCATTTGGCTGGAGGCAATTTGGAATGAATCTAAAACATCAGTGACGCCCCTAAACACCACAGATTCTGCTGCAGTTTGGCATTGTGGGAGGCCTCGACATGGAACTGGACAACACATTAAGCAAGATTCATATGGACACTTTCATCAATATATTGAAATATGGGTCATCATACGGGTAGTTGGCAGTTTGTCACCAAGTGTCAGAACATTGGAACACAAGATTGTTGAGGACACCAGCATATCAATTCACCTTTGATTTCTTGGAGCGCTCTGAAAAGGGAATGACGGACCATGGGTGGGGCGAAACATTGCCGCCCGTCTTTGGAGCCAGGGAGAGACTTGAAGACTGAGCAAGAAGCCATCTGTTGCTTTGATCAAGAACAAGTATGAAGTCAATCTCTAGAATAGAGAGGTGCAGCTACTTTAAACCCGCAGCTATGACCTACTGCCCTCTGTGACTGGAGCTTGTGCAAAGCCTGGAGTGCTTCTATAGCTGCCCAGCCTGACGAAGACAAAAATACCCTAACCAAGAGGAATAGTTTCTCCACTGATCTCACCAAGGCCCCCAGCAAAAGAGATGGTTTGTTTCATCTCCAATGATTCTATGAAAGCCCACTGTCTAGGACACACTTTCTCCCTGGCAACTTTGGCAGTAGAACTTGCCACTGAGTGTCCAACCTCTTTACAGAGACTCAGACACTGGACACAAAAGGTTGGACCCTCAAAATCAGCCCTTGATGATTGCACCACTATGGAAACCCTTCTGGAGAAAAGGTTGCACTGCTAACCAACATACTACCAGGCTACCGCAGGCTAAGTTACAATATCTGAAAAGCTTGTTGTTTGCGTAGAGGGTGGCTGTCAGTCCACTGAGCCTGGGACATCCACCGAGTTTGTGACTGTAACATCAGCACCAACATCATATCTGCCCGCTTCACCTACCGGCTAGACATCAAAACAGGAAGTTCCCAAAACCTTCTAGGATGATCTGGATGTACCCAGTAGTTGGCAGTTATGCACACAAACAAAAACATTGATGACCGAACGAGCCACACATAGAATTGTTCTTGTCTGCATTGACTCAACCAGACATGCATATCAGAACACGCTCGAGAGAGGCAAACATAGTGCTGTATCAGAACGTCTATTCACCGTTCATCCCCTTTTAGGCAGCCGCAGGGATGGAACTCTGTGTTCGGCTTAGAGTCAAGGTCATAGTAGCACACAGATAACATTGCTAATGCAGACCATATTTTACCATCCTTTGATCCAGTTGTGAAATAAAGTCCTTATCTTTTTGTTAGAAGAAAGGGTCATAATTGAACATTCTAGTTATAGAAAGTTATTCATGTTTTAACTGTATCGCAGTTTTTTAACCTACATCGCCAACAGTAAGCCTTTGACCGCTCGATCCCCCTTCATCCCATCCTGCGATAAAATAATTATCTTTCGCATGTTTAGGTCTCAGGAATTACCCCTCACGTATCGAAGTACAGCGAGTTGTGTACACTGAGATATTGCTCCATTATATGCAATTACATGTACTCATCTGACATACCTGTCATCAGTGAAGGAGTGGACATGCTACGAAGTAGATGTTGATACGGAGTTCTCAGTATCAACGACCATTAATGAGCCACATAATTAAAACCATCTGTATATCCTGCAGACAGCAAATCGTATATGGTGATATTAATTTTAAAGATACATGTTCTCCCTGATGAAGTCCTGTTGAAGGGCGAAACGCGTTGGCTGGGCTGAATGTTTCTATTTTGTGAAGAATAAAAAAAAAAAAATTGAAGATCCACCTCTTCGTTTTCTCGTGTGTTTATGGATGAATGGAAGAATTTGACATCTCAATTAACTTTGTTATGATTGAACTGTCATTTTGTTCGTAGTATGGACATGGAAGAAGTGGTGAAACCTTGTTTTTGTTTTTTTCTCCGTCGTACTCCTGTTTATGGCCTCTGGTGGGTTTGGTGAGAGACTGAAAAGAGAATTTCTTTGGCTGGATCCTGTGCCCAAGATTAGTTCAACCTGACAGATTGCGTATCCCTCACTATCATCCAAATTTAGCGATGGATTAAGACACTGCCTCAGATTGTGGAATTCCTAACCAAATACCAAGAATAAGATAGTGTAACTAAATCGGAAAAAAGTCACTGTAGCAAGAGAAACAATTTGCAATGCTATAGGTCTCGCATTGACACAAGTTTGAGCTATTGACATTGCAAATAACAATGCCTTTTACTTTCGATTGTAAAACCTAAATAAAAATGCATTGTCATTTAGAATGCCAATAGATTAAACTTGCATAAATGCGAGACCTATTGCAATGCAAATGCTTGTAGTGTTGAGGCTCCAGTTTGGGTGCTTTTTTTGGTCACTAGTTTAAATGTATTAACGATTTTGTTCGCGACCTATCGCTCTGTGTATGGTAGGCGTATCCCCATTCCTCTGCCCACAGAGATGGATAAAGTTGTAAAGGTAATAAGTGCGATCCATCGCTCGCTATCGAAAGTAGGTAAGGGATGGACACTGCCTGACGGCAAGATGGTGCCTCACAGACATCAACGTTTTATTGGAATACTCTGATACGGATTGCATAAACCTGGCCTTTGCCAAGGTGGGCGGGGTGTCTTGTGCAGCCAGAGGTTTGTTCTGATCTTTCGAAGTGCCCCCCCCCCCCACCCCCCAGCTAGCATGATGTGCTAAATTTGCTGCTCCAAAACTGTGCTACGTGTGGTTTGTATTTTCAGAAGATTACTGTGTGGCATGTTAAGTGCACACCAAAACATTGAAAACGTATTTTCTTACACACCAGTCTGTTTAAAAGCAGGCCCCTGATTTTAACAGGCTGGTGTCTCTAGGTACAGATTGGCAGGTTTGAAATTTGTATCCTTAAACTTGGGAGTTTGTGGGGGGTTTCAACCCATCCAGGGAATCCATGCAATAAAATGCCCACTTCACTCCCCCATAAGGATTTACTCAAGCAGTGATGTTACACACGTGTAAATGGACTTACATATGCTAGTTCCCCTTTGTGAATTGTTCGAACTAGTAAAACGAGCCTTTTGTGCACAGAAGTTGAACTTGCACAGATGGCTTTGTGGACCAGTGAACCTGCACTGAGCAGGTCTATACAGCCAACGGTTAACCTGAACATCTGGCATGGAGCCGGCCCTCCTGGACCGACATAGGGCTCCTTAGCTGAAATCCATCCGCTCTCACACCCTCTGTCCCTCTCTGTGCATAGACATAGACGGGGCGGAGGAGACCCTCACAGGCCACCGTAGATTAGTACACAAACCTGTCAGTTCCCAGAAGGAGAGAGGCTTCATTCAAACACCAATGTTATTCCCCCTCTGAAACAACTGTACTGAATTACATTCTAGAAAGCCCGGCCCTACAGCGGGAGAGGCGAGGCTAGGATTGGGGGATAAATACATAAATCAGATAATTGGGAGCTGAGGGTGGATGTCTGCCCCTAGGGGTCACGAGGTCCTCACATGATGGCCAGCTTGGCTTGCAGATGGCAATGTCTCCCCCATGATGAAGTGGTGACCCCTTGACCTGACCCGCAATTAACCGGAAGGGTCAATTCCTCCTAAAGAAGCGATCATAGTTAGATTTCACCAATAAAAACTCTCTCCCTCTCTCTCTTGCCTTTGCTTGTGGTTCAGAAGTAGTGTTATGTTGATGTCAGAGGCTGGCTGGGGTTCTGTATTTACTGATGTGAATTTGCAGGCCATTGGCCATGAACGAGGCCTGGGAGCTTTACATTAAAGAATCTGCGTCAGTGAACCATAACAATATATGAAAATATATTAGGAGAACATATATAACTGCAGAGATTTCCCCCAGATGGTGGGTCTTGGGGTAACAAAGGAATGTCTCAAACTACTCCCCCCTCTGTTGGAAGTGGCCCAAACAGGGCCACTGGAATCATGACACTCTGCGTCTGCGGTGTTTTCCGCATTGTTCTGGCTTTGCCACACTTGACGCGGAATCCATATTCTCCTTCGTAATTTGCGATTTGTGACAAAGATTGTTTCTAGCTTAAACGTATTAAAAGTTATCAATAACACTGCCACACAATAGTGGGCCCTTTGCATAAGTTATGAGGTAAGCATCCAGCTGCTGTTTGCCGCACATATTTGTTAAGCAGATACTAATGATAAGATAGTGAAGTAATACTGCCACAAAATGCGCGGCGTTCTGCCCCATACTATGTCTTTTTTTACTGCAGAAAATCAGCAATTTTGTTCCACAATTTTGTCCATCTTTGCTGCATAATTTCAATGCACGGGCCACTAGGCAGAGGAGAAACAAAAAGCAGACATAAGAGAAAAAAAGTTATGAAAACAAATACTTAAATGAAAAAAAAAAATGCAACAAGACCGGAAAACTATGTTTTGTAATATTTACATTATGGTGGCTCTGAAGGTATAGTTAAAAAATAAAAAAAAAAAGTGTGACACTGAGTGGAACATTAAAAAACCCGACCTGTCAATCAGGAAATCTTTCCCTTTGTGTGAAAGACCACATAAGTATCTAACATTCTCTCATACTAGAGTTGCTGTGAAGGGGCTCATAAACAAGGCTGGCTGGCCGGGGTCTGAGGTCCAGCCAGCTCACGGGGCAGGATGCGGAGACGCTCACGCTGCAGACACCTACTGGTCATGGCCTTAGCCTGGCACTGCCCTGGTGAAGTCCGCCAGGCCAGCTCGGGCTGGTGCTGACACATGTGCCAACACTTATAACAAATGCCACCCTTTAATTGACAGCAAACGGGCTTCGCCTTCGCGAACTGCAAAATAATGTGAGAGGCTCCATTCATTGGAGAATGACGGATAATAAAAACCCGGACTCGGATTTCGTCCAATAATTACCAGAGACGGGTCTGTGTCTGGCGGGTGACTCTCAGCATGAAGCGCCTTCAGAACAAAGCGCACGCGAGGCGCAGTGACATGTAGTCACCAGCAGCTCGTGACGGGTAAAGCTAGCCTTTGCACAACAACAAGCAGCCATCCACAATTTAATACACACTACACAGATCGAAATATGCAACTCTCCTGCCAGGGCCCCGGGCCCCCAGAGCCTCGATCACAGGACAGGCTGGGGGGGTGGGGGGGGGGGGGTAACATTGCAACAGCGAGAGAGGGCTCTGTAAATACCCCTTCCTACATAATGGCCCCTCAGCTCAGCGTTTATGTAATCAATCCCGGGACTATAATTGATTGTGTGCAATGAATAAATGACCAGTTAGTTGCACATGAAAACAAACACGCATTTGCCATGTAATCGCGGCACTCGCGCTTTAACTGTAAACATCTTAAACTAAAGCGCGGGTGCCCCGATTGCTTCAAAAGTAAAGAAATAGAAAAAAATGTTTTCTATTTCTTTACTTTTGAAGCAATCAGGGCACCCGCGCTTTACCGTGAGATGTTTACAGCCAAAGCGCGATTGCCGCGATTGAAAGCAAAGTAAATAAAGTGAAAAAATAGCAGACACATGCTTTTTTCCCCCTCTTTAGTTACTTACGGCACTCGCGCTTTTACTGTAAAGATTTTAAGCTAAAACGGGTGCCGCGAATGGTTCAAAAGTAAAGAAATTGAAAAAAAAAAAAAAAATTATACTTTATTTTTTGAGCAATCGTGCCACCGCGCTTTAGATTAAAATCTTTACAGTTAAAGCGCGGTGGCGCGATTGAAACCAACATAAATAAAGAGAAAAAAAAAAGTCATGCTTGGCATTGCAACTAACCATATCGCCACGCCATTGTGGGGATGAAAACAAGCATTTGAAGGCACGGACGGGGAGGGGCGGGCGTGCGAGCGAGCAAGAAGGCATCAGGATGCGGGAGGGAAGGGGGGGGGGGGACGGGAAGAAATTGCTTCGCTCAATGAAAACACACACACACACACATGCGCACACACACACACACACACACACACACACACACACGGCGCTGGAAAAGCATCCTGCCAAGCAGAGACGTTTTAATGCAGGGGCAAAGTGGGCTCTGGCCCAGGGCCCCAGCCTTTCAAGGGGCCCCCTGACAAGTCAGCTCCGTTCTCCAGAGTTTTGCCCTAATGACCTTGAATATTTCTTAAACAGATTTTAAATACTGTTTTCCTTTAATTTATTTTTTATGTACCTGATGTGAGTCTAGTGCAGCCATTTTGCAGAGAAATGTTGTGTTTGTTTCATGAAACATAAAAAAAAGTTTATTTTAGATCAAAACAAGGCCTAACATATACGAAATGGGAGGGCGTCACAGAGATTATTTGCAGTAATATTGGTGAGCTGCTGCTGTGTTACAATATTGAAAACACACATAACTATCCCTGAATATTAGATTTAAACTCATTTAGGGCCTTATTTATGAGAAGTGATGCATCGCTGTGTGAAAACAGGGATGCGTCACTTCTTAGTGCGCCCTCCTTGCGACATGATGGATGCGTCATATTTACTGTATGACGCATCATGTCGCAAGGAGTTACAGATACGTCAGTATTTCTGACATATCTGTAGGCGCAAAAGTGATGCATTGCTGTGGTGTGTCTGAAAATAGATGCAACTCCAGCAATGTGTCCTTTCACATGTGGCAAGCCCCATGTGAAAGGGCCTGTTTCAGTCTTACGCCTGCTGTGAGGCAGGTATAAGATATTGACGCAATGGCGTCCTAGAAGTGGTGCACTGAGTTCTCAAAGATTTCAATGTGCCACTTCTATGAGGCTTTTTGCGGGGGAAAACCCACCCTGCATACATTGTACCTGGCGCAGGTATAATGTGGTGCAGGCAGATCTTTTGGCCACCAAGAGCTCCAGTCAGGCGTTTCTGGATTATTTTATGTTATGTTAGTGGGTTTATAAAGCGGGACAGCTGCCCCAGCAAAGAGGCGTCCCGGCACTGACAGCAATGAGGTGACCAAGATCAGGGAGGGCCCAAGGAGGCCTACAAAGTGGGAAAGAGAAAGGTTTTGATGGCTTTCCTAAATTTGAGGTAATTATGGAGCCCCCACATGTGGGCCGGCAGCGTGTTCCAAAGGATGGCCGCTCTGTTCCGAAAAGAACTACCTCCGGTAAGAACCCTACTAACCAGGGGGGGCCACCACCAGGTGTTGTCCCATGGAGCGGAGCTGGCAGGAGGGAACATAAGGTAGAAGCAAGTCAGTCAAAATATTAGGAGAGGCAAATTTCAGAACTTTAAAGGCTATACAGAGAGCCTTGAACTCAATCCGCCTAGCCACAGGCAGCCAGTGGAGACGGCGAATAGCATTTGTCACTGAGCAGGCTCTGTGCAGACCGAGGAGAGATCTTGCGGCCGCATTCTGAACTCTCTGTAGCCTATGTATTTCTGTCTTGTTTGCTCCCAGATACAGTGAGCTAGCGTAATCAAGTCTTGACATAATCAAGGCCTGGATTATAATTTGCCTGGTGGGAGCATCAAAGAAGCCCAGAATGGGTTTGAGCCCTCGCAACAACCCAAAGCAGGTTCCCGCCACCTTTTTCGTTTGAGTCTGGAAGTTAAGGGAAGCATCCATCCAAACCCCTAAGTTCTTCACTGCCTGCTTGGGGGAAGGGCAGTGCCTAGGCTCTTGGGCCACCAGAGTTCATTCCATAGACCATGGTCCTTTCCTATCAACAACACCTCCGACTTGTTGGCATTAAGTTGGAGACAGTTGGCGGTCATCCACTCGGCGACTACCCCAAGATCGCCTTGAAATTTAAAAGCATCCTGCTTAGTCGCTTGAGAGAGCCACCACCAAATATGTGTCGTCGGCATAGGAGACCATGGTCAGCCCTCTGCTCTTGTCTACTGTGGCCAGAGGTTGTACATATAGATTGAAAAGCAGAGGGCTCAGGGAAGAGCCCTGTGGCACCCCTTGCTTGATGGGAAAGATGCCAGAGGTATACGGGGAAGCTATCACCTGAAACATCCTATCAGTAAGGAATGAGGCCAGCCACTTCAGGGCTGAACCAACAATTCCAGCCTTCTCCAGGCATCGCAACAGAATGGCGTGGAACACTGAATCTAACACGGCACTGAGATCCAGAAGGATCAGTGCCGATTTCTGTCCAGCATCCAAAGCTGTCCAAAGATGTTCTGTCACCGCCAAGAGCGCCAACTCTGTGCTGTGGCCAGAGCGAAAGCCATTTTGTGAAGGGTCAAGCCTGTTGTTGGAATTCAGGTGGTCCGTGAGGAGGGAGTTAATGTAATATTACCAAAGAAAACAACTTCAGTTTTGTCAGGATTGCACTTCAGCTGATTGATCTTAAGCCAGTTAAAAACCTTTGTGAGGCAAGACCTAATCATTGCCCTATCAATGTCAGTTCCTTTTTCACATGTAAAAATCAGCATAGGAAACAATTTTGGCACCCTCTTCCTCTACCAGAAATGCAAGGGGGATGGATTTATATTAAAAAGGGTAGGACTGAGAACAGAGACACCTACATTCATGGCCGGAACCGGGGCTGGGAAAGGGGGGAGCCAGATGTCCTGAGATCGGTTTGCCAAAAAGGATGACATCCATGTTAAGGCGGTCCTCCCCAGGCCAATGTTAGCAAGTCTCTCTCGGAGCTTCTCACGTGGGACCGTATCGAAGGCTGCCGACAGATCGAGCAGTATCAGAACAGCCTTGCCTCCCTGGTCCAGCTTACCTTTGACAAACTCAGTCACATCCATCAGAGCGGACTCCGTACTGTAGTTTGCCCTAAAACCGGATTGGGACTCAGGAAGGAGCTTCCCATCTTCAATGTGTTTTTGGAGGGCCTTGTTTACATTCTTCTCTAATACTTTGGAGAGGTCCGGAAGAAGGGAGATTGGCCTGTAGTTGGCAGGGTCCGTCGGTTTGGCTGTAGCTTTTTTTATCAGTGGGAGAATCTTAGCATTCTTCCATAAATTTGGCACGTTGTCTGAGGAGAGGGAAGCATTAAAGAGCTGGTTTACCATGGGGTTTATGGTGGGAGCTAATAGGTTCAGGATATTCACTTGACATAGGTCGGTAGGAGAGTCGGAGTTAATGCTTTGGAGAAGGGTTAGTGACTCTTCAAGCTGAAACTCAGGGAAAGCTAGTAAGATGGAGGATCCAAGAGGTAGAAGGTCAGTTCTTCCTCTAAGATGTTAGTGAAGGCTTGTTGGATCATGGAGATCTTTTTGTGGAAGAATTGAGCTATTTGCTTAGACCATACTTCCATGCATGGCCCTTGGTTTGTGCCGGCTTTTGGTGCGGTAAAGGATTTAACTATGCTAAAGATTTCCTTACTCTTATTTTGGGCATTTTCTATCTTGGTTTTAAAGAAGTTTTTCTTGGCTGCCTTCACAAGAATGTAATGAGCTTTTAAGGTGTCTTTATACACCTTCCTGGCTTCAGGTAGATAGGATTTACGCCATTTCTGTTCCATATTTCTACAATTTCTTTTGCTAGATCTTAGGAAATCGTTAAACCATGGAGCTGGTGGGACCAACCTCTTTGAGGAGCAGGAAAATACCGGTACCGCTGCACCAATGTTGGTTCGGAGACATGAATCTATTGAGAGGGCGTCCGAGTCGGGGCGGCTAGACAGCTCTGGTGAGGAACGACCGAGGGAGTCTGCTAACCTCGGGATGGATATTTTATGGAACGTCCTGTAATTAGGGACCCCCTGCCCTGCGTTAGCCCGAGGAGCTGTGGAAGAGTTGGGAATGACACATTTTAATAAGAGGTGGTCAGACCAGGTAATGGGAAGAGGTAGGCTTACTGATATGTCAAAGTTGTGAAAGATTTGGTCTAGGGTATGGCCCTTTCTCATGGGTGGGTGAAGAAATAGATGGAAACATGTTGCACGCCTGCAGCATCTCCAATAAGGAAATTGTTTGAGGGTCATTTCATTTCATTAAACTTTATTCGGTGTGTAGAAACAAACATAAAAGGTATACAGAAAATACAGTACATCGCGAGTAGTTCATAACATAAAATCTCATAAAATGTCTTTAAAAAGATAGTACAATTACATCAAATCATCAAGAATTCAGCGCTCCATGGGAATAATTATGCTTTTACGTATATTAAGTGCATTTATAATAAAAAGCGCCATGTTAAAACAGACCCTAGCATCGCTGAGCTCGGACAAAAATTTTGCTGCAGCAAGATGTGATCCACCACCAAATGCGAGCAAAAGTGGTTTAAGGTAGTAAATTCTGAAACCAGTATAAAATTAGCAAAACAACACAAAGAGCACTGTGCTCGGTTTACTTTGTCCATCGCATGGGCACGGAAACGTGTTTGAGGGACAGGATTTTTATGGGAAAAGCAACCAAATGATGGACAATACCAAATCTTAGTCCAACTAGGACAAAGCGATGCATGGGATTGTGTATATAGGTCAGCTAATCCTGGCAGCCCTGTACTTGGTAAAGCGTTAGATAAAACATAACTGATGGTTTCTTATTCTCACTAACTAGCCGGGTTTCCCTCCTAATATTCATATATAAGTTTCTCTGATGGACAATTTACTAAGTGATAAAACTTGAAGGGGTTATTCTGGATTGACATATTAAACATTTTGCTATACACAGAATTGATATAGCTTAGCCAAGGGATCATAATGGCGTTGTCCAATTTAAGACTGTCTTGGATAATTGCTTTGGTAAAGCTGGTTTTGTCTTTGGACCATAGAGAATGCCAAAGCAATAGGGGGCGTGATGCAACTACATCTGTGAGGTACTGTAGTCCGACTTCTCTGTGAATAATCTCAGATGAAGCCGAGGTAGGCAGACAAAGTAAGCGTTTTAGGAAACCATTTTCCTTAGTCTGCAAAACTTTACTATTAAAATAACCCCATAAACCAGCCCCATATGTTGCAATGGATAAAACCCTTGCCTTATAAATTTCAGTCATCTCCTTAACTGGTCTGGATCCCAACTTGGCAGAAAATCTAAAAATGCCAAGTGTACTTCTGTCCATTTTACTCTTAACATTAATGAGTTCACGAGTCCAGGAGCCATTACCAGAGAAGGTAATGCCCAAGTAACAAAATGAATCAACAGAAGCCACTGGTAATTTATCCAAAAGGAATGATCTACATTTTTTAACCTTGGACCGACATGCCATTGTGTAAGTTTTACTTTTGTTAATGGCGAGTTTCCGTGCACCAATAAAATCCCCAAAAGCATCCCTTAGACGTTGAAACCCCAGAGGAGTCGTGGCCGGCAGGACCGCATCATCTGCGTACTGTAGTACCGGAATGGGGCACCCATCCACTTGTGGGACATCAGCATGGACAGTTTGCAAAGTCTGATCCACCCCATTAATAAATAAAGAAAATGAAATGGGGGCTAAAACACAACCTTGTCGAATGCCACGTTTAACTGCAAAATTATTCGTGCATTCTCCCAGAGAACCGTTGCACTATAGGGGAGCCCCACTAAAGGCTAGGGAGAAGAGGGGAAAGAACCAGAGACCACTAAATATGCTCCCTCATAGCCTATCTATTCCTTACATCAAGGACTTGCTCTCTCTTGCATATAATCACAACAGTGACACTTGACATTTAAATTGTCATTACTTTTATTATTTCATTGCTTTATATATTTTATAACATTTCACTTTTCTTTTTATGTATATCTTTCTTTCATTCAAATAGAAAAAACTGATTATGAAAATTTGTACAAAAAACAAAATCATCAAAATAATTACATAAAATTTCACATGCACAAATCCATTTAATAGAAAAACAACCCCTGGACTAACTTCAATAAATACATCCATATCACAGCCATTCGAACACATGCATACTCTCACAAACTTCATACAACCAGCATCTGAACAAGGTAGAGGTTATGTGTGACGCAGAAAACCTCCACAACCAAATAGATTTTTAAGTTCAGAGAACAAGGCTCAACATAAGGTCGACGCGCGTTTCGGCAGTATATGAAGAGTAGTTAGACCACCTTCATCAGGACCTTTCCAGATACCCACATCAATATCACAGCAACCAGGGGACAGGGTCAAAGGATTTATGGAAAATTGACAAATGGCAGCTATTCATATAGTCTCATTATAAGCGAAAGAATCCTCCCTATATTTCCAAGGCAAGTTCCTTAGCAAATGCGTAGTTTCAATATGTATTAGTCCTGGGGCCCAATGCGCGAGGAAGCCAAGCTTTTTCCAAAAGTTGTTGATGGGCAAGACCATAGAAGACCTTCTACGTTTTCTTTCATCAATTTGTATTCCTCAATCGATTTTTTTCTTCCCCCACTTATATCTGTTAGAGTTTCAGAGTGGTTACACGACTCGTGCGTTCTGCTTCTCAAAGTACGGATGTCTGCACACGATGGCCCACAGTTCTCCAATTGAGAACCATAATTGCTTACCAAATTCTCATACAGTCTGGCCAGGAAGCTCACAATTGGTCTAGAGCAGTGGTCTTCAAACTTTTTTGCTCGGAGCCCCCCAAAGCAAAATGTTTTGGAGTCGGGCCCCCCTGCAAAACTTTATGACAAGGATCGGAAAACAGGAGATGCAGGGCTGAGCGCAGAGGCAGAGCTTTTGAGATCATATCATGGATACGTTTTTTTTGTGGCTCATAATCCACAATAAATGTGAAACATATAATAGGGAAAATCATCAAACAATAACAGAAATTGACTAAAAACTGTTCTCTCCATAATTTGGTTATTGTGAGCCCCTCACACTCCTGGGCTCCAATGCTACTGCACTTACTGCACTAATGATAGCTGAGGCCCTAAGTAGAAGTCTACCCTTCTCTGCCTCTTTCACAACTTACCGACCATGGCCATCACTCCAATCTTGAATCAGGTTATCCATCCCTTTTTTGGTTTTTGGAGGGAGGACCTGGCCCGAGGGCATTGGAAAACTTTACAAAAGCACCATATACATTACACAAACACTATTTCATATTCATTCATCATATTTTTATTTTTATTTTAGGCATTGGACGATTAAGCGATTTGAGTTGTGCTGACATGAGGACCTGAACTAGGTTCCAAAGTAGGCAGCTCTCGCCATTAGGCTACAACTCCTCCCTTTCAGAAAAAAAGAGCTCCTGCGTGTTGCCCCCACCTTTTTGCAGCAAAGGTGCTCTCATCTCTATATGAAAGGTCCTTTTCAAAGCTTGACTAGTATGCTTTTTGCTATATTTGGGTATTAAACCGGTATTAATGAGGTGAAACCTATGCCCAGATAGTTTTTACCAAATGTAAAAATGACAAAACAACAAAATAAATGTATGACAAAATGTGCTGTATAACATCACATAATTTTCCTTTTCTTGCCACATAATTTAGTCAACCCTGCCACATAATTTGGTCCTCCCCTGCCGCATAATTCCGGTGAGCCAGGCTTTAATTGGCCTCATGACGCTGGACCCTATGCAACTGGTTAAGCAACACACACAAAAGCTGCTGAGGAGCTAATATATGCTCTAACTGTTGGAGTCAGAGTGCTTTTTACCACAGGCATGGAAGTTGTAGCTCTATAAATACACTAGTTACTTTTTCCCACTGTAAAAACCAGGATTCAAATCGGCGACTCTCTGGTAAGACAGAAATCTGCAGTTATTGCTTTAGCTAACTGAGGTTTATAACGTAAGACAGTATATTTTCAAAACATTTGTTTCATTTGCTTTGTTTTTTCATTTATTGTGTGTGTCTGAAGACATGTGGTCTAGGGGCACCCATACCAAGCAAGGTAGTCCAAAGAGTGAGGTGATCTACTAGATCAAAAGCGCTGCTCAAGTCAGTGAAACAAAGATATAATCTTCCACCTTTGGCACGAGTATACTTGCCTATAAGCAGGTCAAGATTCACGCATTGCTCGATAGACCCTAGGGCTTTCCGGAAACCAAACTGCGCAGGTGAGAGAATTGAACAGTCCCTGCCCATTCTTCTAATCTTTTCAGTAATATCTTGCTCATCACTTTAACAGACGAGTCTAACAATGAAATTGGTCTGTAATTTTTGGGGTCTGATTTATTGCCCTACTTATGAATATGAGCTATGATAGATGCACCCCAAGTAAGAGCAGGAGTTGATTCTGCAGCCATATTAAAAACTCTAGTTATAATTGGTGCCCATAAACTAACATTTTGCTGAAAAACATCCACTGGTACCCCATCCAGGCCCGGTGCTTCCCCCTTTTGCTTTCATTCAGTGCCCAAACCACTTCCTGTAAGGTATTTATTTATTTGAAAGATTTTATATAGCGCTGGCTAGACCCGGAAGTATCAGAGCGCTTTACATGAGTATCAGACCATAGTTGCAGGTTACATCGTTACAAAGGTTACACAGTTATTCGAGCATAGCTACATAGTTACATGTTCAGTCGAGACAAACAATAAGGGCATATGCGTAAGGGAAAAAGCAGGCAAGGGGAGCGATTCAGTGGGGAGGGGGTAGGAGATGGGGAAGTAGACAGCGAATGAAGGAGGGAAAGAGGAGGGGGAGGGTGAGAGACACAGCATGAAAGAAGAGGGGGGAGGGTGACGGGGGCACAAACCAGTAGACAAGTAAAAGCTGCGTCCAAAGTCCAGTAAGCTGTGATCCCAGGGGAAGTGATATCATTCCCCCAACTCAGATGCAAGAGGCTCCCTTTACACAGTGGACTCTCTCAGAGGGGTCTCTGAGACTCCAAGGCCTACCTACTGGATCCTTCCCCAACAAGGGGAGAGGGAGTGCTTTGGTAAGGGGCGCCACACCATGCCTCAACTGTGAGTGGTTCCCTTGACGCTGTGGACTCTCTCAGAGGGATCACTGAGACTCCAAAGTAAGAATATTAGATCTTTCTCCAACAGGGGAGAAGGAGTGCTTAGTCAAAGGGCAACAAGGGACAGGGGGCTAGGAGGCGGGTCGGAACTGGCAGGTCAACAGAGGGGGAACAAACGGCAAAAGAAAATCGCATTAATTACAGAAAGATAACACCTACAATACCCGGATAAATTAGCGATCCAGAAAAAGACAGGATCCACTAAAGGCAAGGGTTAGGGAGAACAAAGGGAGGGAGTCAGTGAGTTGAAGAGTCTCACTAGGAAGATCCATGTTAAGCTTGGTAGATTTCGCTAGGTCGTGGACCATTTCCAGGTTCCTGAGTATCATGTCCATTATGCTGGTACCTTCACCTTTAATATCCAGAGGTAACGATGGATTTATCAACTGGCCCCTTTTTGCTACAGGGGGATTAAAGATACTAGTGAAGTGCGCCACCCATGCCTCGCAGGTGACATGCCAGGAAGTCAGGAAGGGAATCATCCTTTAAAAAAGACGAGTTAACAGTGTCCCAAAAATAACTTACTATCCCTTATCTCCGCCGCTTGAGTCAGTTTTGACCAGGCTATTTCCTGCAATTATTTTTTCCTTGCTAGAAGTACCTCTCTTTGTTTAAATCTAAGAGATTTAACCAGTAGGCTATCTCTAGGTTGTTTGAGGGTCTTTTCCATTGTCCATATGTATATTGAAATCTCCCAGAATAAGGCAGTTGTTGTATTTTAAGTCCAGGGAGGTGGTGGCTGTATTAAGTGTAGTAATAAAATTTCCAATTGCACCGAGAGGTCTGTAAATCAGAAAACCAGCTATGCTATGAATGGGGGGATAAGGTACAGCGGAAGCCTAAGGACTCTGCACCCTCGATGTTTTCCATTGGGATGGGAGAGCAGTCTAGTTTTTTATTGTAAATTATGGTGACACCGCCCCCCTTCCCACTCAGTCTGTCCCTCCAAAGGATTTTATAACCCGTAGGAATGGCCGAGGTGATAGTAGGGTTGGAGGCTTCAGACAGGCAAGTCTCAGTGAGAAATAAAAGATCAGGCTGTTCGTCTCAAAGTAGGCCATAAATGTGTGGTTCATGCTTTTGCATAGAGCAACAATTTAAAAGGGTAGCCTATAAGTCCTCTGTTTTCTTATTGTTTTTACACTTATTGTTGCGTGGGAGGATCTTGGGTGCGAGTTTCCTGGGCTGGAGGAGAGACCAGTTGCACTTATTGCATCGAAAGTCTACCTCCAAGCTCATATCAGCCGCTGTACACTGACATAATGGTAGCTGCCTAAGGCTAAGCAGTTTTCCCTATTGTAATATAGTGGAAGAAACTCACCAGAGGGGAACTGGGCAGCATGGCTGGCGCCGGACACCGCCGCGAAGCTGACGGGCGCAGACGGGCTTGTCTATTTGCATCGGGAATATATAGGCTAATGCCTGTGATGCAAACTGGATCACTAACGCAGCTGAGGAAGCAGAAACTGCGTGGGCGGAAGTGAGGAGCCCGGTAGTAGCCCCAGCCCTTCGCACAATCTGTGTATAATCCGTGGCGGACCAGGACTGGAGGAAAAGCGAGATGCGAATTGGAGCAGCTAAGGAGGTGTAGGCAAGCAGAATCAAGTAAAGTGCAAGTGCGCATAGGTAGGAGAAATTGTTAAAAAGCACAGAGTAATTCAGCCCCACATATACAATTTAAAAAGTATTAAAAACCTAGTAGCAGGGCAGGAAACACTAAATCCTGCCACTGTCAGTTGTGTGCGTCCGTTTGCAGCGGGACTATATAGGCTAATGCCTATGATGCAAACTGGATCGCTACCGCAGCTGAGCAAGTGAAAACTGTGTGGGAAACAGGGACTCAAATTGGATCATAAATTCAAAGCTGTTCTGAAAAGGGGCCCCCAAAATATGTTTGGCCCAGGGCCCCCAAAATCCTTAAGATGTCCCTGCTGCCAAGCATCCCAACCATGAGAAAAGGGGAGACTATCCGCTATTTGAAACAAAGGGAAAAACATTCATCCGTCGGGGAGCACCTCGTGTGTCTTCGACCCTGAGAGTGCCGTGAATCGATCTCCGAGCGGGGTGGGAAGAGACCACAAGACCAAAACCTGCGAATGCCTCGGGCGCACCCATGGCCTCGCACAGCGACATTGCTAATGTGAGTAACAAGCATTTACAATGCAATGGTCTCGGCATTGTTAAAGTTAGAGCTATTGGCATTGCTCATGACATTAGTTTTTGTTTTTAAAACATTTAAAGAAATGGCATTATTATTTACAATGTCAATAGCTTAATCACTCTCAAATGCGAGACATATTGCATTTGCACCCACAGAGCCACACACACAAAGCCACCCACACACACACACAGAGCCACCCACAAAGAGCAACTCACATAGAGCAACCCACACACAAATAGAGCCACCTACACACACAGTTACCCACACACAGACAGAGCCAGCACACATAGAGCCACCTACAAAAAAAGCCTCCCAAACACAGAGCCACACACACAGAGCCTCCCCACACACACACACAGCCTCCCACACACACACACACAGAGCCACCCACACACAGAGCCACATACACACACACACACACAGAGCCACAGACATAGATCTATACACATACACATTGATCTTGGGAGCCAAAGCAGAAGTGGCACCCACTTCACCTCCTGTTCAAATGTAAAGTAAGTCAAATGAAGTATTGGGGCTGCAATAATTTCAAATACAGAAAACAATTCTTCTCGTAATATATTTATCGCTAAAATCTGTTCTGGCCAGTCAAAATGTACCCGTTCTGGTAGGAACAGTGAAAAAATTATTCAAGTATTAGATCATTCTCACTGAGTTGCATACCTGCCAACTCACACGGTGTCACTGTGTTATATACTATATCGGCTACCATCACACTGTCTCCCGGTGAGCCTCCAATATCACAGGGTGGCAGGGAAACGTGCTGAAACCAATGTAAATTGTAGTTTTCCAGCTCGTTTTCCAAGGCTTTGAACTGCGACTTCCATTAAGGGGTGTGAAAACTCCCGAGGACATAGGCACCAGCCTCAACAATCTTTTTATTTTTTGGAAGGAGGGAGCAGCTCAGTACGACGTTTTCAGATGCGCTACTGTAAAATAACGAGAAAAGTAAATAAAATGTTTGAGGTAAAAAGTGAAAGACTATACAGTGATACAGCAGGCAGAGAGCTAGAAAGACCACAAAAGGATGGTGGTGTTTCCTTCACGTTTCCTTACATATTAGAAGTATTTTCTTGTGATCCTTTTTAGGTCTCGGCTAGCGATGGCTGCGCTTGCGCAGTCTCGCTCGCGAGAGAGAATGACTTGGGAGAAGAGGGGCTTGAACCCGCCCCTCTTCTCCCCTGTTCTCCATTGGCTGGCCTAGTAAATGCTGGCCAGCCATTGGAGAAGAGGTCCCGTCACTCCAATCATGCCCCGTCCTTTTCGGATCGGGGGGCGTGTTTTTTGCAGAAAGTCTCATTCTCTCCTCCAGCCAATGGCTGGAGGAGAGAAAAGACAAACACGCCCCCCAAACCGAAAATGCCGCTGCCTTTCTCCGAGGCATTTCTTCTTGACCTCAGAGAAAGGCAGTGGTGTGCTCGTCCGCTCCCCCTGCGTCCGGCTGCTGCTCTGGTCTCCTCACCTTAACAACACCGACATCGCCTGCAAAAGTTGCTTCTTTAGGCCACAACCTGTTCTTTAAAGAGACAACACAGCTGGATTCTCGCATTGCTCCTAATATATCGCGTTTCTCCCCCAACGGCTCCCAAAACCGGTTGTGTTGCTCTGTTCCAGGCTGGGTCGTGGGAGGACGGACTCTTTCCCGGCTCTCGGCCCCACAGCGGCGGGTGAGGCTCACGGGACTCCCCGCTGAACAGAGGTGAGAGGGCACGGGGGTGGAGGGCACCGGGGTGGGGAGAGGGCTCCTGCGTCCGCGTCACTGGGCACCTATGGTGCCAGCCAGTGTCTGCTCTTGATACGGCTCATCTGCTCCCTGTCACTGCTGCCGCTGCGCTCCACTCTGGGGGGCTTCGTAGCGCTATGCGCAGCGCCTGTACCCTCCTGTGGGTCTCCTCTGAGGTGACCCCAGTCACAACTCTCCCAGCCTCGGAGGGGGACGACAAGTCTTGCCCAGGTACAGCTCGGTGGTGCCACAAACACTCCCGGCTGCAGTGGGGGCAGGGGTGGACTGTCCCTCACCCCGCCACTCTCTGCGGGGGTAGCCACCCCGGTTCTACTGCCTCTCCCCACAACACCCCAGGCACTTCTGAGCAGCGCTTGTTGTTGTTTACTAAAGAGCGATTGTTTAGTGCCCCATCTACTGACAAACCCAGTCCATCTAGCTGTTAATTTACTTGTAGTCTGCTAATTTTGCCCTGGTTTGTACGATAGAGGCTCCGTTTTAAGAAGCGGAAACGCAAGAATGGATAGCCCCGTGACATATCTAGTCGGATGTGGTGACCCACACGCCCGGTCAGTCTTTTGAATCACATCGCCGAAACTCAGACCGCGGACGTTCTATCCCGAAGCAGCTTCGATCTGAGGAGACATTCTGTATGGGTAAGCCTAACTCTACTTGGCGCTTTTGCTTCCATAATTGTAGCAATACATTTTTGAGTCGGTTTCACTTACATCTACATTACAGGTCACAGCATCTAATGCAAGGGTCCCTGTGCTGATCCCTGCTGCACACCAGGCCGAGGCATGACTAAAGGGGTCGGCAGCCGAGGCCGCAGGAGGAGAGCTGTTTTATCCAAATCCAAAGCTCAGCAAGTACACACACACACAAACACATTGAAAAGTGGAGTAGGGTTACCATAACGCGCGTATCGCATACTGTGCAAGTCAAGCACGCGGGCAGAGGTGGAAAGGACCACTTACTATTCCACAGGCCCTTAAATCTAGAGATCCGACCCTTACATCTAGAGAACCGGCCCTTAAATCTACAGAACCTCCAGTTAAATAAAAAACAAACGGGTCACTATAATGCATCACCAACACACCAATTAGAAAGATATCAAACAAAAAGAAAAGGGATGAAAATGAGAGCGCAAAAACTGCTAAACTAGGTTCCTGAGCTCCCACAATGGCAACGCAATTGAAGCCATACACCTCACCTGAAGTAGCAGTTCTCTCTGCCAAAACACATTCCTCCCAGCTCCCCCCGGGGCTTATATTGGAGGCCCACCCCTCCACCATTACCGATGACGTCACACGCGTTTCATCCACCTGGGGGCCAGCCTGGGACATTCCAAATCATTTCCAACCAACCCACCCCCACCGAAACTAGGGCATCCAGTGTTGTGACTTTCACACCACGGGGTGGACCGCGGGAGGGGCTGTACATTGTCTTTTTTGCAATGTTTAACTACTCACACAAACTAGTGAAAGTGGAGTCCGCACACAGGTTTCCCAATCCCAACCACGCGCAACAAGGGAATGTGTATCATCCCACGTGGGGTCCGTTCAGCAGTGCTCTTTAGTTTCTCAATTCCACAGGTAAGTATTTCTATCGCCGCAGGTTATTCTGGGATTTGTAGTCCAGTTGATACTATTTTAAGAACAGCAATTCAAATACCAGAATGCAAAGAAAAACCTGGTTTTGCGGAACGGCTCATGAGTGGAAGTGGGCAGTGTTGTAAATGGAAATATAGAAGTGCAGGTAATCACTATTTAGAGTACCTGCTTAACCCCCGAGAACTGCCGGTACTCTCCCATTAAATGTATTGTAGCGGTGCTAAGAAGTGTAGGTACTCAGTGCCGGGCAGTACCTGCTTATTCAAAGCACTGGACCTGGGGCATTAAGAATAACTCCTTGGTGACCCCAGAATGCGCTTGGAAGCCTCTGCAAAAGGTATGAAGGTGAAGCACTTTACAAAGGCACATATAATACGATGTCACACGTGACACCTTCAGCCAGCCCTGACTTTATAGTCTATTGTGCTTTTCAACCCATTCTCCTCTGTAGTGAAACATGGCACCCTAAGCTCCAGTATGGAAAGTGCTGTAGGGTGAAAAGTAGGGAGTCGTAGGGTGCCTTTTATGCCCCCCATGCAGCAGTTCAGATGGTCACACTTACGCAGTCTAATAATGCATTCCTGTCTAAATGATAAGCTTTTTCAGGCTCTCATGCACCTATTGGTGAGTGAGGGGGGCATGCATGTGTGTGTGTCATACCTCATGGAGGGACATGTAACATGAGGCCCATGTTCCAGTGATGAAAACTGAGAGGTATTCTTCGAGCAATGCGAGGCATGCAGACGACAGCGAGGAGAATTGCAAGGCTTTCAAACCTCTGAAGGTTAGTGTGATATGCTTATATCTCATTGAAGCACTGTCTGCAGTGTCCGGATCTCATGCCATGGGGAGGAGCATTTGCATAGTTACAGGGGCGCAACTAGACCCGAACTTCGGAGGGGGGGGTTGGGCCAAAATTCCCAGCCAGGGCTGGCCCTAGCACTGGTCGCACAGTCTTTTTTGGTGCCCCCCCCCCCCCCCCATTTCCTACTTCTCCATGAATTCCCTCCCCAGCAGGCGCGCAACACCCATTGGACTCACAGGGCTTCAGCGCCCCCCCCCGTCGTGTGTGGCAGCCCGGGATGAGACAGCTTCCAGTGTACACACACAGCCGCACCAGAGCACTTCACAGGTCTTTACCTTTGTGTACTACCTACCACTTAAAATCTAAGTTATTACAATGCAAGTCAGTGACCATATACAACCCGTATTACAAAACAAGCATATACAATGCAACGGTCTCGCCATTGTTAAAGTTAGAGCTATTGGCATTGCTCATGACAATGCCGTTTCTTTAAATGTTTAAAAAAAAAAAAAACACAATGTCATGAGCAATGCCAATAGCTCTAACTTTACCAATGCCCAGACCATTGCATTGTAAATGCTTGTTGGCTAATGTTCTTAGCAGCTGTTACACAATCTTTAGATAAAGATCAGATCTCTTGCAACCTCACCTACTCCAACACCCCGCCCACCCCATTTGTAGTTTTAGGATAGGGGAATCTAGAACACTGGTATTACTCGTGAGCTCAATGAGGACCTATTGGAAACATGCTACAGTGGAGAACTTAATTAGGCAGAAGGGTTGACTTACTTAATCGCCAAGAATACGGAAATGATGCTGTATATTCTGCACACAAAAGCAAGTTATTCAACACAATCTGTGGCATTAGCATCCAGTTATTCTGACATTTAACACGCATTGTTATAAAAAAAGATCCCGATGCACAAAAGTACACAGATGTCTCAAGAAACAACACAATACAAATTCCGCTTTTACTCTTCAAATTTCATACACCAATAAGTAATGATTTAACATAGTAAAGAAGCAGAAAAAAGAAATGTTCAGTACCCACACCTTGTAATAAAAGGTGGCCCAGGTTAGGTTTAAAAACCTTTCTGCAGCTTCTGGTTAATTTTTGGGCTCACACTTCAGGGCCTTGAATCCCCCCTCTTGTTATTGTTAAAGTTCTGAGGACCAATCTAGCACTTTTCATATTAATTATAGAAGGTGGTTAGTCTCTTGGAGGCATGTTAGACAAGAAACCAGGAGCAGCTTGTTTGAAATACTTATAACATCCGAGTGTCCCTTCGAAAGAATTGCTGCTCTGGAAACAGTGTGATTAAAATGTGAATTTCAGTGAAAAGTGAAACAAAAGCTTTTTATGAAATAGAAGGTTAATTTTCCACCCGGTTTGAATTATATTTCTATTTATTAGTGCCTGCAGGGGACAACCCCTGCTGCTTGTTGTCTGATCGGAGACAGCACATAAAATGCATACATAAAGTTATGGATGTACAGATAAAAGGCGGCCAGTTAACTTTTGCAGGGTGTCAGGCATGCAGCAAGTTTGAATAACTTTTCGTCCGTTTCAGATGAAAATAGATATATATTATAATATGAAAATTATTAATCAGATGCTTGAGTAAGTAGCATAAAGCCTATATTTGAACCTAAAAAACACCAAGCTGAATAATCACGTTTGCGTGCCCAAATCATGCCATACACTTTGTGTTTTGCCGGGCCTTAAAAGAGGAAATAATGCCTGTGCTCATATCAGTGTACGCATAGCATTCTTATATCAGATGCCAATGTTGCCTCTGTGCGATTGGATGCTTTACCATGGTTGCCTTATCACTGTAAGACAACTGAGCGGTTTTTGTTTCAACATGGTTGCCTTACCACTGCAAGGCAATTGAGAATCAATTGAGCCTTTTTTTATTTTTTTACACAAACTCGTGTTTTTAAGAAACTTGCAAAACTGCAGCAATATGTTGAATCAAATGCTAGGATGAAAAGTGGAAGGAGAGAAAAGGGGGAAGAGAAAGAAGGATGTACAGGTAAAAAGGATTAAGAAAGAGGAGGAAGTAGAAACAGGAAGGCTAAGAAAGAAAACACGAAGTAGAACAGCGATCGCAAAGAATGAGGAAGAACACTGTGAAAGGAGGATGCATAGAGTGTCAGGAGTGCAAGCTGTCCGTGTAGGCTGCGAACATAAAAAAAAGAAAAATACATGCAAATTTGTTACACCTTAGCACACGTCTAACAGCAACACGATGTTCACAACCGTATGCAAACAAAAAGTAATAACACTTCACCTCCATCCGCTTCCCACGGAGAACTCCACCTGTGTGACCTGGAAGTTCCCAACAAACTCCCAAATGAAGCTGTGCAATGGAATATTCACTGGGCCACCCCAAGAGAACAACGTTTCTAAAAGGAGTGGGTAAACACTAAGCTTACCGAGTAAAGATCCAGGCCTCTTCGCAAAGCGAGGGGGATGCTGCTTCTCACACCCCACTGTCTCCGGGAACCGAGGCCATTATGGATCGCACACAGCTCCGTTCTGACGTGACCACTGTGGGCCTGAAGGCAAATCCCCCCCCCCCCCGCCCTGTGCACCTCACCCGCGCTTTCTGTGAGGCCCGACTGCTCAAAAGACGAAATGACGGCGCTATATACGTCACAAACTGGGGTGGGGGTCTATTTTCAGACTAATATAAAGGAACACCCATAATACACTGGCTAGGTATCGGGAAAGCGTACTTGCATACTTTGCGGTGGGAGCAACTGTTCCGTAGTTTTTCGTAAAACAGTCGTCCAGGCCAGGAAGCCTGGTCACGGCGCCACGCATTGACCCATGTGACGAAGCTCTCAAGGCGGGTAGTAGCACCGGGCTCCTCCCCGACTCTCGGGTCAGTAACAGGCTAGAGGCAGTGGCACCCTGGCTGGCGTTAAACTGGGAGGTTTCACTTTCACTGCAAAGCGTCAGCAGGAGGGACGGGCTGGCAGACCCTTCTCGCCAACCCCTGTGCTGCACATGCAAACACAAAGTGCACGCATCCAGACAGACATTTAGGCAAGCACGGACTGGTGAGAGGGAGGACAGACCAAGCAAAGGGACTTTTGACAAAATATCCAATAGGATAGGTCTAGCTGGCGCTGCTGAGATCTCGCCGAAAAGCGAATTGCTTCCAGGGAGAAACAAACACACCACTGCCTTTCTCCGAGGCAGAGCAGAAATGCCTCTGAGAAAGGCAGCGGCATTTTCGGATTCGGGGGCGTGTTTGTCTTTTCTCTCCTCCAGCCATTGGCTGGAGGAGATAATTAGACTTCTTGCAAAAAACACGCCCCCGATCCGAAAAGGACGGGGCCTAATCGGAATGACTGACCTCTTCTCCAATGGCTGGCCAGCATTCAAGAGGCCAGCCAATGGAGAACAGGGGAGAAGAGGGGCGGGTTCAAGCCCCTCTTCTCCAAGTCATTAAATCTCCGACTTCCGGTTCTGCCTTCGGCAGACCGGCGGTCCTCGACCTAAAAAAGTGCGTAGGGAGTAATGAAGAGGAGAGTGTCACACCGCCGATAAAAGATCAAATCCCGGTGGATGTGGCCAAAAGGAGACAAGGCGGCAACAAGGAGGGACTAAAAAGCCCCCTTTGCAATCAAAAGGCAGTGTTTTGCATGGAAGCTGACGCTAGCCAATTAAAACGATGGGCGGGGCTTCAACTGCGCCTCCGAGACCTTCGGAATCTGGATTGATTCCAAGAAGCTCTCGGATGCCTATCTCCAGCCGAAACCTAAAAAGTCCCTCCATCTAGAGCTAGTATCTCTCACACAGGAGACATGAATGAAAACAGGGGGAACAAATGTTAACCAAGTATTTTTGTCCACAGATACTAAGTTCAGGTCAAAGGGCACTGCCAGTTCCTAGGAGAGAGAGAGAAGTTTTTTTGTGAATTATTTTTACGCACATTCCTCTTTTGTTGGGATTTCTCGTAGGCCCTTCGCACCTTCTGAAAGGTTTGCTGGTGATCCAAAGAATTCTGCAGTATTCCTTAATGACTGTCAGTTCATTTTTTTGTGTAAATATGCGACTTTCCAAGATGATCAAACCAACATGGCCTTTATTCAATAATATCTGACTGGAAACACGCATACCTGGAGTATTCCGTTAGTGGAGAGAAATGATAATTTAGCTTTATTTATTTTTCGTGCTTTTTTGTCATCAGATGCAGACGCTGTTTGAGAAAATGTAACATGCTCTCTCTCTAGGTAATGAGGGGCTCAATTTAAAACAAGGTCATCATGATGGCTTTCCTTGTCCATCTTGTGTTTGTCCCTCTCCAGGAGCATAAGCTTTTTACCACCATCTTAATGTGTCCTTCTGCTGCTCCCTTTTAGGGAACTGCTTTTTCCTTTCTTGGTTAAGCATTCCATAAGAGTCTCCATTAGCTCTCCCCCTATTGTTTCTCTCTCACCAAAAATACAAGCCGCTCATGCGGACTTTGCTCTCTCTTCTATGCACTTCTTCCCATGCCCCACTATGTTCCATGTACCGGTCTTCCATGTGTGCTTCATCCCCCCACCTCGTGTTGCTGTGCCCCTTGTGTGCTCTCTTGTGTGCCCCCCACCCCCTGTGTTGCTCTTGCTTTCATGCTCACCGCCCACTCCCCCAGGCTTTCCACAAACCCGCTACCCCTACCGACTCCTCCATTGCCCACCACCTCCCCTATTACTTTTTAAATATATATTATTTGGAGGGCCAGGTTGAAAATTGCTGAAGACCCTCCTTAAAAGATCTTTTTACAATTTCTGGCACCTGCCATCTTAGATTGCTCAATAAAATATAAAAGAAAATGGCAACTGCGTCCTTCAGTGGGCATTCGTGTTGATGCAAGTGCACTCATACAGAATGATGTGCCCGCCAACACAGGCTGCATCATCACAGCTTTTTTTTTTACTGCTAATACAAACCAGCACTGACAAAAACCATTTCTTTTCACAGATGCTGTTCAGCATTGCCAAGTCAGTAGGTTCCAAAGGGGAGACGTACTGGCTTTGCCAATGCTTATTATTTATTCTGGGAATATTCTCCATCCTGAGACCCTACCACTAAATGATCCAGACCACCAAACGCATCGCTCTGGTGGGCCACAGAGATGCCAGCACCAATAAAAGCAAAGTAATCTCCGCCACTGTAAATGATTTCACCTCACCAGCGGCCGCCTCCACTTGATCACCACACTGCAGGACCTCTGTAACAATCCCTCTCAATCCTTCCACAACACAATCAATACCGTTTACAGCAACTTCAACCCTTACCTGGACAAGACAGACGTCGCCAAATTCATCCTGATCTTATCCAAAGAACCAATGTTAATTATAGGGCCCATTATCATCCCCAGAAGAAGCCGTCACCACCATGAAATCTGTCCCATCAGACCGATGCTCCCCACATGCCTACTCTAGAGGACTGCAACCAATTAGCACCATGCTCACACAATGCTTAATGCCTCCACCTCTTCTGCAATCTTCTGAGATGCTTTGAAAACACCCAACAGTCCATCAATTGCTGAAGAAACTTCGCGGACCATATAGGGCTCGCCAGCAGCAGACCGACCTCCCTGCAATCATGCCAGGCAACGGTCTTTGAGAAAATTATCCACAGATGCCCCACAGAATGCATCAACAACCACAAACCTCAACACAACTCAGTCTATTTTCAGACCCAACCACAGCAAGGAAACAGCCCTTCTCATCGACATGCATGACATCCGCATGGCTCTGGACAGAGGAGATACGCCTGCCCTCATCCTCCTGGATCTCTCCCCATCGTTTGATATGGTCTCCCACCCCATTCTCATACAACCTCTTCATGACATTGTAATCAAAGGACACACTCCAACGGGTCTGCTCCTTCCTGACTGAAAAGAACCAGTCTGTGACCTCATCTAGAGAGTTCCTCAAGGATCCCCCCTGAGCCCGACTCTCTTCAATGCATACATGATCCTGTTATATGGCCATTAGGGTCATTGTCGACATTGCTAAGTTAGCCTGAGCTCTGCTGCCATGATGCTGCTTTTGCGCACGTTATTACATGCCTTTATTTTGCAAGACTCTGTTTGTGCCTTTCACATGAGAACTGTCTGCTTTTCGCGTTCTCTGCTAGTTCCTGGAGTTCAGTCTGAACACGATGTGCAAGGTCGATAAACAATGCCCCTTGTTATTCTGTTCTGGTCAGTCCCTAGCACCTAGACAAAACATGCTAAACATAGCTGCACTGCTGGAAACTCATGCTTTGGTATTATGGGGACGCATGTTCTTCCAACACACACTTGGAGAGAGACCTTTCCATGGAGAAGAGCTATGCTGTGCCTATGACGCAACACTTCCATCTAGGCTCTAAGGTATGGGGTCTGCTGAAAAAGCCCAAAGATGATCTTTTATATAATAAAACTTCTTCTAGTCAAGGGGAGGGTGGTTAGGCCTTATAGTCCTTTTTCCACTGTCTGTATACGATGACATCCCCCTTTATATTCTATGGAATTGTAACAATGCTAACTGTTTTAGGTTCATGCATTTCGCTGCTGGTAGTGGCTCGGATACTGCATTATAGAGCACGATAGTTAAAATAAACATTTTGAACTATTACAGCGACTCTGCTAATTCTTATTGTGGACAAGTACGGGTGAGTGAGCGAAAGGGTATGTCTTGCAACCGCGATTCCTGAGAGAGTCGGGAGTGTTGTGCTCTGGGTTGTCTAATCATGTGTAGCTTCGTAATTATGTAGAACGAATGAGACACTTTAGCAAGTCGGTTTTGGGATTTTGGTTACTAAGGTGGTAGGAAAATACAACCCTATACACCGAGGTCCTGTTTTCCTGCGCATAGTTCTGTGTAGGTGCAGAATCCCCGCAACAATCCCTTTAGCCAGCATCATCAGCTCTCCACAACCTCAACGTTCTCTCCTATGCCAATGACACATAACTCATTCTCTCCCTCACGGACAAGATGCCAAATACCAAGATCAGGTTCAATGGCCACAGGACTTAAATCACCCACTGAATGAAGACCAACTGAAGACAGACAAGACCAAAATCCTGATCATCATGAAGTGCACTTCACCGTAGGACTCCACCTGGTGGCCAACAGAGATAGGACCAACAAGGTCACTACATGGCACTTCAATAATTGCATCTGCTTTCACAAACTTTCCAGATACAGCTGCTCGTACAGACTCCTACTTGCACACATCCCCGTGCATATTGAATGCCAAATCCAGTGGTCAAGCCTTCCGCAATATCAATCAAAAAAGGTGGAAGGACCTGCTCTACACATAATAGCCTTCTCCTCACTTCTTGAATTCCACAAGAAGCTGAAGACCTGGCTTCGAGTAGTTCCACTAGGCCCTAGGTTTAGCTAGACTCACACCTAACAGGATACCCTCCGGGATGATAGTGTTACTCACCCACGCATACAAGGCCCTTCACAACACCAGACCCACATACCTGAACAGTCAACTCTCCTTCCACACACCCAAAAGACACCTTTGATACGCCTAGATATCTCTGGCCATCATCCTACTTATCAACAAGACTAAAACGGGAGGAAAGTCCTTCTCCTACCTTGCAGCCAAAGCATGGAACACTCTCCCCCTCCACATTCGGCAATCTCCCACCCTGCCCCAGTTCAGGAAGTACTTCAAGCCCTGGCTTTTCAGATGACCTCCGCACTCAACAGAGCCGCCCACTTCCCCCCCAGTACTTTGAGACCCTCAAGGGTGAGTAGTTGTGCTTTACGAACCCATGGTTGATTGATGGCTTTGTAGAGCGCACTTTTACGGCATTTTCAGTTTATTTTGCGATTTATTGTAGATGCAGTATTTTCCTCTGTACACTGTGTACATACCATTTTCAGTTTGTTTTCACTTTAGAAGATCAAAAAGGGACAATGAAAGTTAAATGTAGGTGTAATAATAAATGCAGGCAGTTAAGCCAGATTAAGCGAAAAACAATCCTAAGAAGACCTTACCGACAGCGTGGTTTCCGTAAAGAAGCTGCTCCAGGATGGCTGTTTTTCCGACATTAGACAATCCACAAATCACCACCTTGTACCCCTTCCCCATCGTCACTCAGGGCGGCAGAAACAGCGAAGACTACCTGTTTGAACACAAAAAATAAGATTATATCATACCACTCACAATATGTGCTTTCGTAGCTTAGAAATAGTTGTACTCATAATCAGAGTCTGAATTAAATTAAGGTGTTCAAAAAGAGCTACAGCACTCAGATCCTGGAGAACTTTTGATAATAAACATAGAAGCACTGCATACAAACCTTATATGGCTCGTGAATGAAGTTCTCTGTCCTAAATTTTTGACTAGCTGTCAAGTCCCAATAGATACAAAAAATGCATTCTGGCTCAAAGTCATACTTTCCTTCCTACTGGTCCTTAAACACATCTCTGCCTTCTACTTTGTAAATAATTGTTTTCGGTGCTTGACGTTTGCCTCAGAGTTGACTTCAGGAACAACGAGCTGGAGACCCATGTCTGGACACACACCAGACCCAAAAGTGCAAGACAATGTGGGTCTCAATCAGATATGTATCACCCCAACTATAGTAAAGTGTTACAAATGCGAGACTTGCTGGACCAGCCATGTCAATGAAGTATTTTGCACTCCGTGCTTTTACTGCAAAGCTAAGTACTCAGACTATTGTGCAGGGAAAATTCTAGATATCCCACGTAGAGCAAACCTATCTTCATGCTATTGACCCAGAAACCTGTGGTCTTCCCAGAAGTTTGAGCACCCAGGAAAAGGACTGTTTTGTATCCATTATCCTTCAATTCAGCCGTGGGCACTCAGGAAAATATATCAATTACAGACCGCACAATAGGCCTACCTGCATACTTTATAGAAAAAGACAAAGGAGATATCTGCTGCCTCCAAAAGAGAACTCTCACACTCTCAAAGTATATCAGAAACAATTTCACATGATCGCAGGCTCTCCATGGCCAGATCACGGTCACTGTTCCCCTAATTTATGTCCTCCTCCTCAACCAACTCAAGTTTTCGTATCCTCTTTATACAACCGAAATTCAATGAATTTTCCATGATCTTTCCTCTTAGATCATGAGAGCTGCTCGTTGTGGCCTTATCATTCGTTTGGAAAGGCTAAGCTATCTCAGAAATCACTTTCTACCAATATAATCCGCTTTTAATTGGCAGCTGAAAGCTCGGTGACCACTTTACAGACTCTTCACCTCCAGACTATTTCCCTTCAAGACATACAAAACCGTCTTCTGATGCTCAATTTCATACCCCATTAGAAATTCTGGATTAGCGCTGCACACAAATTGAGCTCTATGGTCTGTGAACATCTGCTCTTTAAAAAAAAGTCAATTCCCTTCAAAACTCCAGTACTACCTCCAGTGTCCCCTGCTTCACAAACTATCAATCTTGAGCAATATTCTAGAGATGTTGTTGATCTTTCTTCCTACAGCCAAGTATATCCAACGGGCCGGCTAGATCTAAAGCAATTTTCATCTTTGTCATGCTAGGAACTTCCACTATCTGCAAAGAGAACACTCGGCTATTAAGCACCTCATGCTACTGGCACTGTTGCATCCAATAAAGCACCCATGTCACGCCTTCTCCCCAAGTGATATTCAAGTACCAGAGCCACACTTTACTTCCCATGCTCACTTGTAGCTCCAATCCCTATTGAATCAAAAGGCCCAACGTACAACCCATCCTGCACTGCACCCAACTGCTTTTGGCCATTTAGGATTACAAACAGGCACTCGCGTCCACGGAACACCCTGCTGCCACTCCTGGACTTTCAATTAAAAAAAAAATAATCCCCCCCCCCAAAAAAAATCACTGCACTTTGGGGTTTGTTTAGTCTTATTTAGACACCTGAACACAAAAGCTTGTAAAAATGAAAGCCAGTCCCGGGGGTAGAGTCACTGGTAACCCTAACCGCGTGTCACCTTACCATTACTGGTGCTACTTGCCTATGTCAGAATAAATGTATTGTGTGATTAATTAAAACCATTACAAGACAAATAATCTATACAGCAACAAGCCGTTCATATACAGAAAATAAGCTATAATTAATTTGTCACTAAATACATTTGGTGATAAAATACAACTGTGTGGTTTTATGAAAATTACAATAAAACAATCCATTGAACTTTACTGTTGTTACTCTAAATAAGACCTGAAGTTAAAATAATTGAATAAAAACCCCAGTGTTTGAAATCTTCACATTCAAATTACTTAACTACTCTCACATGTAGTATGCAGCATGGGGTTTTCAGACCAACATCAACAGCTGAAATAAGATTGTGGACTTCAGAAGTCAGAAAGTATGGTTTAAACTGTAAACATCGCTCCTTAAGAAGCGTGGGTACAAACACAAAATGTGGAGCCAGCCTCCCTTCCAGTCCTATCACTTCCAGTCATGCCTAAACGCCAACAGAGGTATTAACGCCTGCCTCAACTGAAGGAATCTGACCTGTACATTGCTGTATTGAGGTTAACAAACAAGTCTTGACTTGAGATTAGCATAACTTGCGACAGATGGAAGCGGACGCATCAGGTCAACATGCTGGCTAGGCAAAAGCAAATGTAAATTAAGGATGACGGTATGCTTGAATGTTAAAAAATGTGTATTAACCGACCAAGCCTCCAAGAGATGGAATGTACCCAGGGAAGCAGTAAACTATTCACTCCAGAAACACAAGCTCTTTTGACTTGGAGTAGAAAACGGCCAACACAGGTCCAAATCAGGGCTACACCAGAATCAGAACGATGGATTTAGGCCCAGATCTCTGTACTGGGGTGAATGTATGACATTGTTCTGCATTCTGTTCATCAACTGTTGTTTTTGCATTTGTCACCCCGAGTGGGACGGGTATGCTCAGACGTGAGTCCCGTGCTCTCCATGCCACTGGAATCAAGCTATCCTGGCTGAAGAGGGGTGAAACCCCGAAACCGGTCCTAGGATGCTTGTGTCCAGTCCAGGGAGGACCTGGCTTGGCAGTTCGGGCTGGACTGTTCCCATGAGGCACAGGGTCAAGACTGATTTGCATATGGCTGGGTTCAAACTGGAATGGCATGGTGAGCAAAAAAACGATGGATTTAGGCCCAGATCTCTGTACTGGGGTGAATGTATGATATACTTCTGCATTCTGTCCATCAACTGTTGTTTTTACACCAGAATCACCCCAAGAGCATCTCTGTCCCAGATGCAGAATTGGACAGGTTTTCCATAACTGCCAAGGAGTGTTTACATAAACCAAATTTTTAATCCGGCATTGCCTGGAGACGCTTTGCAATGAGAATATTGATTTAAACAAGGCGGAGCTCAGTGCATAATCAACCAGTTTGCAAACCTGCAAAGGATTAACCGTGTGCATAAGTGAAAGCAGGGAGAAATATGGCCAGAAAGATTTTAAGGATACTTTAGGCAGAACGGCTGGGCAATTACCTACAGATCCTACATAAAGCAAAACGTAACGCTCTTGGTTTTAGTTTTAAATAATGGCATATGGTACTTCCCCCATCTATCCACACAAATGCTGATGCAGTGGTGAGACATTACTCCGTGTACCGGATATTTTCCTGGTCATTCTTCCTTTCCCAAATTATTTTCCAGCACGTCAACCTCAATTTCCACAGGGATACAATAGTCTACAATTCTTGAAACTAAACACTGCTGTCCACCTATCAACCTTGACAAATATTCATCCCCACATTGAATTTGCCAGCAACATATTCAGACTCAACTCCACTGATGTAATTTTAATAACCGCCAAGGTTTTCTTGGTGAGGCATTTCTAGACCCTTATGTTGCAAGTACAAAAGACCTGTATTTCCCAATTTATGTTATTCCACAAAGTAATATGCAGAAATACTCAGAACCAAATGAGAAGGCCCTTCCCCCATGTGAAAACAGACCTTTGGTTCCCTTTTTCTGAGCTTTAAAACAAAAAGCAATTGGCGCTCTAGTGGAGGTGACCACAGCAATTCAATTTGTTGCCAAAGGGCCATACAATGTATCTCAGATGTTTGATTAACGTCCTGGCACGGGCAACACCAAAGCAGGGCCTCGGGGGCTTGACAGTGTCACAAGCGGATGTGTAAGCAGCAGGTTCTGCAGGAGTCACCATTGGACAACGACCACACGTTACATTCCAGCTGCAGGGACAGATCAGACAGAGGTTGCATGACCGAGCCTGCACTTGTACCAAAAATGTTCATAGTCTCATGGAAACCACAACCACTGTTGAAGTGGATAATCACGCGGAGGCATTTTTTCACTCAATCAGTGGTAAACACAAATTTCTCTTGCAATGGAATAAGATACCATGACAATTCTTGTCCTACAAGCGATATAAAAAATATGCTGTATAGAATTAAAGATTTATTCCAGTATGGGAGACAAGTACACATCTAGAAACCACAGAGGTGCCACAGACACTCACACAATGCCAACACCAATAGCCTTTTAGTGGATTCTTTGTGTCTTGGTACCCACACCCAACAATTAACACCTCACCACACAATGCAACAATACTGGCACCCATCGGATACACCTTCCACTGCTACAAGTCTTATGCAGGTACTCTCCAATCTAAAGGGTAGACCAGACAAAAAAATGCACACTTGCTAGCGCCTCTGTTGGCCTCCTACGCTGGAAGGTCAGAAACATGTTTTGCAAGCAACAGAATCAAGGCTCCTCTATAAAGGTCCTTTGTATTAAACAGTACACATTAGAGCTGTTAGTGTGATGCACCATGAACCACAAAAAGCAGGGTCAGTTTGGCAGTGACCAGCACTGTTCGGTTTTGCTTTTTGAGTAGGTGTCAGCTGAAACAGTTGCTGAAACATTGATTTAAAGTTTTCCAAAGCACAAAATGGGCCCAGAAACATCTTAGCATTAAAAAATCAAAAACAAATATAAATCATCAGAAATTACAAAATGCAAAAAAGTAAAACTGAGTTCTTGTATGCAACCGATTCCCCTAATAAAATCGATACACAGCAACACTAACAATCGCCAATGAGAAAAGAGCCAGTTGCCCGACGACCGGTTTTGAGCTACAGGGAAATAACAAGCTCCAGAGACCTCTCTGCGCTGCCCAGCAGCACCTATGCCTGCCTGGGACAGAATGGCCTCTGCTGGTGTGAGTTCCTAATCCCCAAGAGGTGCCTCCTCAGACCTGAACCCTTGGCTCGCATCAGGTGAGTGCCTCCTGTGAAATCCTGAAGTTTTGAACTCTGTGAGATGGACTTTGAGAAGTTAACCTTTTCAGCTGTACGAACCCGGTCCTTGCATCTGGCCCGCACTCCATCGCGGTCGGCCTGAACTTGTGACTTTGTCCTGGCCCAGTGCGACCAGATACCCATAGTTAGTGTTTTCAGCTTCTTGGCATATTTTTAGGTCTCGGCTAGCGAAGGCTGCGCTTGCGAGATTTAATGACTTTGAGAAGAGGGGCTTGCACCCGCCCCTCTTCTCTCCTGTTCTCCATTGGCTGGCCTTTTAAATGCAGGCCAGCCACTGGAGAAGAGGTCCAGTCACTCCGTTGAAGCCCCGTCCTTTTCGGATCGGGGGGCGTGTTTTTTGCGAGAAGTCTCAGGGAGGAGACAACAGCAAAACACGCCCCCAAATCCGAAAAGGACGTGGCGTTTCTCCGAGGGATTTTCTGCTTCGCCTCGGAGAAAGGCGGCGGGGTTAGGCTGCTGCTCTGGTCTGCTCTGCTGCTCTGGATAATTGATAATTATCTTTTAACGATATGGTGCCACGGATAAGATCGACTGCCTGTTCATACTGTATTTCTATGCTTAAAAAAACAATAAATGTAAAAATTGACCAAAAAAGAAATCATAACTATATTTTTTAGAAACATGGCACGCGTTTCGCTTGGTTGGGCGTTTCGCTTGGTTGGATATACCGATGCATGGATGGAAGTGGGAGAAAGTCCTTTCAAGATGGCCGGTGCCGTTGACTAGGGGAGCCTGGGTCCCGGAGGTGAGAGACGTGCGCACGGCGACAGCTCAGTCGGGGTTCATGTTGGTTGTTGACACAGCGGCTCAGTCACACTCCTCCTTCCGGAGGTTCGTGTCAACAGAGCCCGGCCATGGAGAGGCCGCGGGATAAGCTGTCACGTTCGCCTCATGGTCATCGTGGCTCCCGGCACGGCCCCCGCTCAGTTAACGGCTCACGGCCCCGTTCCTTGTCCTCCGATAGGCCCCGTAGTTCCCGGCCCAGCTCCCCTTTTGCTACTCGCCGCTCACGGCCCCGCTCCCCTTATGGTTCCCGGCCTCGATCCCCTCATAGGCACTATAGTTCCCGGCCTTGCTCCCCACATAATTTCCGTCGCTCGCCGCCTCGTTCCCGTGGCTCCCGGCCCCGCTCCCCCGGTAGTCTACCTGGCTCCCGGCCTCGCTACTCCCACCGGTCACGACCCACTTACGGCCCCCATGACCACAGGCCCAGGTCTCGTAGCCCCAGGTCCCGCTCCTCCCGTGCCCTCAGGTCCCGCTCACCGCTAGGTTACCGTGGCTTGCGCTCAAGCTCCCCTCTGCCCCCGCTTCCGCTGCGCCCTTACGTGCCCCACGGTTCCCGGGACCTCTCGCCCCTTAGTCTACGGCTGCGCTCTCCCTTTGGTGACCGACCCCGTTCTCCAAGTAGCCCGTATGCCTATCCCCTGCACAGCCCAGGGAACCTGTCCCCTCTTCGTTCCCGCTCCCCTTATCGCTATCACCCAGGGAGTCCCCGTCGCCGCTCCTTCTCCCCCGGGCACCGTCCCCCTCATGACTACCCGTCTTCACCCTCGAGGGGGCTGCCCGAACTGGACTCCTCACAGCGGCCACGTGACCCGGAGGACCTGCGGTACCGCCTAACCCGGCCCAGTCAGAGCGGCGACGGACAGGTAGGGCTCATGTCAACAGGTGAAATTGTTTTCGGAAGCATAGTGGTCATAACTAGCATCCTAAGTTCACTTTTATATAGTCAACCTCAAGACATGGGTGTTTAACCAATAGGTACAGGCAGCATGATCGATCCCACAGTGCCTGGAGACTATCACCAGTAAAACAGTTTCGCTTTACAAATCCTGATTAATTGTATATAGGCGATGCTGCCTTGTTCACGCAAGTATGTTTTGCAGAGGCAACGTTTGATGTGCATATGTGCACAGCCAACTGAAAAGGAGTCCACTTCAGTGACAGGGCTGCTGTGACTAGCTTTTGGTTCATTCCTTTATTTTTTTTAATATTCTGTTATATTGATGCAATTTTTTTCCGAATTCCATATGGGGAGGGGGCGGCCGAGCACTTTGACAGGGCCGGTTTTGGTACCCAGTCCGGCCCTGGTCACAGCAGTCTATTAGCAGCACAGGACGAGCACGCGCACCTTCCCTATGCCGGGGTCAGTGACGCGCCTCTGCTGCTTGAGAGATGACCCAGTTGTGACGGAGGAGCGCGCGCTGAGCACCGGCGGTTATCGGTGCAATCTTTATGACTGTTGTCTCTTGCTCTCTGCCTTGCACAGAGTTCATTCACACCGGGCCCAGAGCTCCTCATGCCTCACACCTGTTAATCTGGGTTAAGGGGTGCAACCTTCACCTACAGGCCAGCAAGGGGGTGGGGCAATGGTGCGGTGCGAGGGGTTCGGCACACAGATCGACAGAGACACACGGGTAAACAGGAGCACACATTCAAACACACAGTTACACACAAACACACGTGCAACTGCAGGGATAAACTGACGCATTTATACACAAATGCTAGACAAACATTTCCAGACACACATCTCAACGTATAGTTACACAGAGATATGCACGTGAACACTTGTGTTAAGTACCCAGGTATGCTACAAAATGCCAGGCATACAGGCACAATCTGTGACGTAGGCATTCAGGCCGAGATAAACCATCCTGTGCATATTCGATGATCAGTTACACAAAAACATAGGGGTAATCTGGCACACGTATCTTCAGCCACCTAGATGAGCATTCGGTAGAAGGCACACATACACAAGTTTGCAAGCACACCAACGTGATCAGGCCTATAGTTAAGCCACACTCACCATCTAGAGCACCACACAGCTCTAAGCCATCGGGGTGGCAACACATGTGCCTCCTCAATGGTACAGCCAGGTCATACCCTACAGTGATGGTACATATAAGACACAGCTGCTGTCATCATCACACACACAACATGCCTCCAGTCACATACTTGGTTAAGCGTTAGTTGCCGAAGTGTTCGCCTCCTGAGAGGTATATCCATTTCATGTTTTTCTGCCTCATCTACATCACCCGCAAACACATAATACGGCATCAAAGCCACACATACTGCTCCACCCTAATTCATAACACCATCTAGATGGCCACTATCCATTAAAATCAATCACAGAGGAATACATTAGTCTACTCCAACCCTGCCAGTTACTATCCACTGACTTACAATATGACAAACCACCAAATACAATATCAACAGAATTGTAAAGTGTGCCCAGATTGTGAAAGCACTGTGGGATGCGATTTGCTGCTGAAGTGGGTGTATTAAGCAGACTGCGTTTCCTTCCTTGGTACTTCTACTAAAAATGAATGAGGAATTTATAAAGCGCTGGAATCACCCCGGCAGGGGTATCTCCGCGCTAGCAGCGGATAGAAGCGAGGAAGTCGTGAGGGCGCTCAATCGTTAATAAGCTCCGTTTTTAATAGTTTTCTGATTTTAAGCAAGTTAGGTCACTTACGTAAGGCACAGGGGAGCGAGTTCCAGAGACGTGGGGCAACATAGAAACGAGCATTTACAATGCAACGGTCTCGGCATTGTTAAAGTTAGAGCTATTGGCATTGCTCATGACATTATTTTTGTTTGTTTTTGTTTTTAAAACATGTAGAGAAGCAGCATTGTTATTTACAATGTCAATAGCTTAATCAGTGTGTGTGTAGGTGGCTGTGTGTGGGTGCAAATGCAATAGGTCTCGCATTTGAGAGTGATTAAGCTATTGACATTGTAAATAACAATGCCGTTTCTTTAAATGTTTTAAAAACATAAACAAAAATAATGTCATGAGCAATGCCAATAGCTCTAACTTTACCAATGCCGAGACCATTGCATTGTAAATGCTTGTTACTTAAAGCTTTTAAAAATTGCATGTCTCCAGTTCTATGGATTACATTTTTGCCATTTATGGTCTCAAATGATTTATTAAAATGTGATTTTTTTTCTAAATTTGCTTGGAATTTTCCATGTGTTATGTTTTCACGTTGTTACTCTTTGTGCGCTGCATAAATACTTATCTACTTAAAACTCTATTTGGCAAATCCAAACATATTCACATGAACACACATCAAACAGTACACAGAAATTATGAAATCAATCTGTCTCACTATCGTTCAAAAAATAATTTATTGGATCATTAAATAATATACACCGCATATCTATGTTAAAAACACATCCAATTATTAAAAGTCCCCTATTACATTTATATCATATTCAAGTACAAAAAACATTTTTTATTAACGTCTAATCACTTATTAAAAAGAATCGGTCAACGCGGTGTCTCAGTGGAAATCGTTATGGCGACACTACTTTCATCAGGACAGATTTTAAAACAAAGACTTTGAGACAGAGAAACATAATTACTAAATTGCATAATTCGTCATAACATTCTAGCATCATATAAACGATTTACAACTTCCTGGCACACAGCAAATTATTACATGCTTTAGCCCTCATGTGCCTGCATGTCACAACACGTCAGACCTCTCTCTCTGGTGGTGCTAGATAAATATATCCACCATTAAATATTCATACCTTGACACATGATGATTACATATCTCCCACATTAGTGCTTCATAACAACCCTATGAAAGAGCATAATATTAATTCTCGTAAGAGTACCTCTATGCTCCTCTCTAAAGCTTTATGCTTCATGCTAATGGTGTATTTTAAAGATTTTTTTATTGTGGGCTTTTACTTATGCCTTTTCACTTGTTTCTACAGAGTCTGCAATTTCATCAGGGATTCAGGGAGGTGTCACTGCCATCTGTGCTTCAGATTAGCAGGACAGGAATAGTCCATTGCTTTACTCGAGTTGCCTTCTTTTTTTTTTTTTTTGAAACCGTTTATTGCAATCTCAAATAGTTACAGGTATGGGCCTACAACCGTCTGGCCGGCCGCTAGAGTGGCAGAAGCATATGACATATATACAGCAAAAATCTCTTGGCGGTGCAAAAAGGTAAATCAGGAGATAGCAGTAGTGCAGGCCACATAACTCCAAACCCACAATACGGTTTCCTTTTGTCGAAACACAACAACACAAAAAACCACACCCGCAAGGCAACCCGCAATCCCAAGTGACAGCACGCGCTCCTTAAGTGGGGGACCCCAACCAATCGCCAAACTCTGAAGAGGGGAATGAGAACAGATCAGGGACTGGGGAACCACGTGCCCATGGCTGGGGGAGGGGGTCGGCTAGGGGGACGGAGCTGGTGAGGCAGCCGGCAGCAGTGGCGGCTCGCAAATACCCCCGCGATAGGCGTTCCAGGGGCCCCAGATTTTCACCCACGCCCCAGGCTTACCCCTCGCAACATACACCACCTTTTCACGAAACATACACCAATCCATGTGTTCTTTCCAGGCCGACACCGCCGGGGGCCTCTGGGATCCCCACAATTGAGCAATGTCACGCTTAGCTATCATGTATCCCAGAGTCACCCACCGCGTCTGCGGAACCGAGTAGTCAGTTGGCTCCCACACATTCAGCAAGCATCTCCTCGCTTCAGGCAACAGCGCGACACGCATAACCACTCGCAGGACCTCGTGCACACCACGCCAGAATCGCTCCACCTTTGGGCATTCCCACAGAATATGCAAGAAAGTTGCCAAAGCACCACAGCCACGCTTACACAGTCCATCCTCAGCAAAGCCCATATGTAGAAGCCTTGGCCCCGTCACGTAAACCCGGTGGAGGATCTTAAGCTGGACGAAACGAAGGCGAGCCGGGATGGCCACCTCCTTCGGAGAGGCCACCGCGGAAATCCAGTCCTCGTCGTCCAATTCCAGCCCATCGGCAACCCAGGCCTCGCGGAGGCCAGTCAGCAGGCCCGATCGGTCGTTGATCAGTTTTTTATATATAAGGGAGATCGTGCTGTCTGGGACATGGCCATCCAGCACTCTGTCCTCCAGGGGGGAAGACTCCGGAATGGACGCGACATCCGGGAAGACGGAGCCCAGCGCGTGGCGGACTTGTAAGTACCGAAAGTACTCCCTGCCTTGCAACTGAAACTCCGTCTGCAGCGTCTCGAAAGTTTTGAATCCCCCCCTCGTCCAGAGATCTCCCACTGTGCTGATGCAGATCGTGTCCCACTTCTCGAAGCCCTTCGAGGTCCACAGGGAGCCCAACCTCGCAGACGCATATAGCGGTGACGCCCGGGTCAAACGGTCCTTCCACCCCATAGCTGCGTTAGCCGCGTGCCATACACGCACCATGACACGCGTCGGTCCCGTCAGGCGAGGGTCCGGCGCGCCAGAGTAGAGCGCTCGATTGTAGTCGCCACCGGGCAGGAGCATCTTATCCATTTCAAATGCCGGGTTCAGAGCGGGCCCGTAAAGGCCATGATTAATCGCAGCTAGCTGGGAGGCCCAGTAATACCGTTTAATATCCGGGAGGGCAACCCCCCCATCGTACCACGGGAGCGTCAATTTAGCCAAGGCAATACGTGGCCTCCCGTCCCAGAACAGGAGACGCTGCAAACTCTCCACCTCACGGAAGTAGCGCGCCGGGACCAAGTCCATAGTGTTCTGGAGAGCGTACAGAAAGCGCGGCAACGACATCATCTTAAACAAGGCCGCTCGGCCGAGCGGCGAAAGCGGCAGACGCCGCCAACGCACCACGTCCTCCTTCAAGCGCTGGAGGGGGGGCAGAAAATTCCGCTCGTAGCGGGCCTCCGGGTCCAGAGTAATATATATACCCAGGTACCGAAACCCCTGGGAGGCAATCTGGATCGGACAGTCCCGTGGTAGGACCGGAGCCTCCCCGGCAAGCACATATACACAGGATTTCGCCCAGTTGATGACGAGGCCTGAGTTGCGACCGAATGAGCGCAAAACATCAACTAGGACGATCAGTGATTTACGCGGGGAGGCGAGATATAGAAGGATATCATCAGCGTAGAGGGACACACGGTCCTCATGCTCGGGGGTCCAGCGGAGACCACGGATGGAAGGGTGCCACCGCAGCCACTCCGCCAGGGGCTCCAGGGCCAGTGCAAACAGGAGAGGCGACAGGGGGCAACCCTGTCGCGTGCCCCGTCCCAGTGCGAATGGGGCCGAAACTCGTCCATTCACCACCACCTGCGCCAATGGGCCGGAATACAACAACTTGACCCAGCTGATGAAGCCCGGTCCGAAGCCAAACTTCGCCAGCATCGCCCAAATGTATGGCCACTCGAGCGTATCAAACGCCATGGTGGCGTCCAAGGACGCCAAGATGGCCGGTTCCCGCACGAACGGGACACGCGCGAGCACCCCGTGCAAGCGTCACAGATTAAGGGCCGTGTTACGATGGGGTATGAAGCCGGACTGGTCTTGGTGGACCAAATCGCCCACCACGCCGACCAGCCGGTTGGCCAGCACCTTGGCGAGGATTTTGGGCTCCGCGTTCAAGAGCGAGATAGGCCTATAGGATGTGACCCGCTCACGGGGTCTCCCCTCCTTGTGGATCACCACAATCGTGGCCAGACGCTGGTCCGGCGGAAGGGAACCCCGCGAGCGGGCCGCCAGGAACATCGCGCGCAGGTGGGGCGCCAGTACATCCGGTCGCAGCTTATACAGCTCGATAGGGATGCCATTGGGGCCCATGGCCTTGCCAGATGCGACCGAGCGGATAGCAAGGGCAATTTCGTCCGAGGTGGGAGGAGCGTCCAGCGAATCCCTGTCCTCCACCGAAAGGGAGGGCAGCGCGATATCCCGAAGCAGGGCCTGGGAATCCTCCTCCGAGCAGGGAGAAACCGGGGAACACACCTCGCGGAAATAATCCGCGAAGCAGGAGACAATGGCGTCCGGCTCGGTGACACACACACCATCCATCCTCTCGATCAACGGAACCACACGACTCGCTCTCTCCTTTTTGTCCAACCACGCAATCAATTTACCAGCCTTATCACCCACATCATACAGTCGCCCCTGTTGCTCTCTACTGAGGCCCCTGGCCGCCTCCGTGACGAGGGCCCTATAGGCCGCCTGCTTGAGGTGTAGAACATGCAATGTGGCATCCGTCACCCCGCTCCCCAGGTCACCCTCTAATTCAGTAATTTCGGCCTCCACCCGGGTTACCTCCTCCCGCTCGCGCCTCCGGGCATGGGAGATAAAGGAGAGGGCCTCCCCTCTGAGAACTACCTTAAAAGCCTCCCACAGGGAGATAGCCGAAGGGACAGACCCCACATTCTCCTCAAAGTACCGCTGCAAGGATTTGATCAATTCGGCTCGAATAGTGGGGTCGCGCAGGTACCAGGCATTGATTGGGGCTACCCTGCCCTCCCCCCTCGGGAAGACATCAAAGTGCAACAGTAGTGGGGAGTGATCTGAAATACCCCGCGCCAAATGGCGCACCTCTCCCACTCTCCCAGCATAGGCCGCAGGGACAAGGACATAATCAAGCCGCGAGAGGCTACCATGGGCACCCGAGTGGAAGGTGTATTGCAGCTGCACGGGATGCTTTAGTCGCCAGCAATCCACCAATCCTAGTGTATCTAAAAGGCCGGACAGCCACGCCTGTGCCCGGGGGAGGTCCCTGGGGGGATGACGATCCATAGACCCAGAAGCCACCGCATTGAAGTCCCCCCCCAACTACCAGAAGCCCACCCGGGAGGTCAAGGAGGAGGCGCCCCAGGTCCGCAAACGTGGTAGATTGCAACCCCGGCGGAACGTACACTGATACAAAAACGACCACTCTGCCCTCCATTCTACCCACCAAGACAGTGTAACGTCCCCTCTCATCATGGCGCACCTCATCAATCTCCAATGGGAGCGAGTTCTTAATCATGATGCCCACCCCCCGCGAGCCCGAAGTGAAGCCCGAATGGGCCACCAAGCGATAGCCTCGCCGATTCATGGCATGAAAGGAATTACCTATAAGGTGTGTCTCCTGCAGGAAGGCCACATCTGGTGAGATTCGTTTCAGATACTGCAGGACCACACCACGCTTAATCCTATCCCCCAGTCCGTTAACGTTCCATGATAACACAGTCAAATCCCTACCCCCCATCATACATGGAAGCCATCAGTCGTCCCCCAAAGAGCATCTCGAAAACAACAATACAGTAAAGGGTTCGCCTTGCGGTGCAAACAAACACTCCATCCCCGCCCACCCTTCCCAACAGAACTCCCCCCTCCCTGCACCCCTGCATGAGCCCAGACAGCCCCCCCAAAGTGCAGTGTGCCTGTCGCCCCATAGACGAAAAACTAACTAGTCCCCCAGAGGAGGAGGGAAAGCCCCCAATGGACCCCGTACGACCTCCATAGGAGGGGAACATACACGATCAGTGAATGGTAACCGGAATGTTGTCCAGAGCAAGGCCCACTGTTCACCCCTCAGTTCTGATCCGGCGAGCCCTCCCCGCCAACCGCACCCCCCCCACCCCCCCGGCCCCGATCCCCAGGCAGAGTATCCAACCAGTCCCCCAGCCGCCTCGGGACGGTCAAAAAAGTGCGTGCGACCATCCACCTCCACCCTCAGCTTAGCTGGAAAAAGCATTGAGTACTTAAGGTTCAGGTCCCGTAGGCGACGTTTAACTCCGAGAAAACTCAGTCTCTGCTTGTGGACCGTCGGAGTAAAGTCAGGGTAGAAATTCACGTACATATTATCGAGCTTGACCGGTCCCTGTAGCCTGGAAGTCTGCAGGATAGAGTCTCTGTCCCGAAAGTGAAAAATCCGGGCAATGAGAGGCCGCGGCGGGGCTCCGGCCTTAGGTCTTCCTCCGGGGACCCTGTGAGCACGTTCTACCGCAAAAAGTTTACTCAGCCCCCGGGGCTGGAGACGGGTGAGGATCAGGTCTTACACAAACAAATCTGCCGCCTCCTCCTCCCGTCCCTCCTGCACCCCGACAATGCGAACGTTGTTCCTCCGGGCCCGACCCTCGGAGTCCTCCAATCGACGGTCCATCAGGGCGCTCGCCTGGCCAAGCCGGTGCACCTCCTTTTGAAGGGCCGCCACGTCTGTAGTGAGACTCGAGGTAGTGTGGGCCAGGGAATCGACCCGGTCATTTGTTTTAGACAAGTCGGCTCTCACCAGGCCCACATCCACCAGGGCCGAGTCTATCTTCTGCGCCAGAGTATCAAAGCGCTGGTCCACCGAGGCCTTCATCTCGGCAATGGCGCCCATGACGTCCCGGAGGGTCAGATCCGCGGGCTGAGCAGACGCCTCAGTCGGGCCCGCAGGGGATGTACGCTGTGCCTCTGGAGATCCCTTCTGGAGGGTGTAGCGGTCCATGCTGTTAGACTGATGTGCCGGGCCACGGCGGGTCGATTTCACCTTTGCCCGGTCGCCATCTTGCTTTGTGGACATGTCGCACTCCCAAAGTCGTGCCAATCTCCTCGAAAGGGCCGATAAACCAGTTCACGGGTTCCGGGGGGGGGGTGACCACTGGACCGCAGGACAACTCACAGCCGGCGGGCAGCCGGGGACCGGGACAAGGCCACACCACCGCACCCCGCTCCGCAACCCTACCTCGCTTGAGGGCAAGGAGGGCGCAAAAGCGAAAGTGAAAGCGTTCGCTTTGTCCCCGGATCGCCCCACAACTCCAATCCGGGGGGCCGGCGCGGAGAAGGCCGCAATCTTCGATCGGTGCTCCCACCGGTGTCCGGGGTCCGATTCGAAAACGGAAAACGGGTGCCGCCTCAGCTCGGGTACACAGACACAGTCCCCTCATCAAAGACAGGATATAATCAGGATTAATTCAGGAGGTCGCGGAGGTCCTCGGGAGCTTCGCACCTACGCGGCCATCTTGGTTGCGCGCTAGGCTCCTCCTCTCGAGTTGCCTTCTTAAGCTAAATGAACCATGACACAGTACTGCAGGGTCTGGGATACCCAAGATGTATGAAACGCACCCCTAAATATTATGAGTCCCATCCGAGAGAGTTGCAGACCTTGAGAGTAAAACGAAGAAGAAGAGAGCAGTTTTATATAGTTCCAGATTTAGTACAAATTAATATATGGATTGAAAAACAGAGAGGAATGGGAACGGCTGCTTAGATAAGATGGTTTGCGGCATTTTGACCATTGAGCAGGTTATAATAGAATAGGACTCTCGGAATATTGATAACATACATAACAGAGATATATTGATTACTCACAGAGCCACGCCGATTAAAATAAGGATGTATTTGAATCTTGAATGTCGTGTTTTTTTACTATTTACATCCAATGACCAGATATGGGGTCAGCACTTAATAGGAATTGGGCATATTACACTGAAAGATCTTTTTACCCTATTTTAATGGTGCCAGTATGAAGAAACAAATTGGAGCTAGAAGCAAGGCGTCTGTCCTCTTTACAAGTGTGAGCCTATTTAAAACGGCCGCAAAATGTGATCTTAAGGAAGTGGCGCAGTGGACACCAAACGAGTCATGATTGCCATAGAAAGAGGATGGGATCTACAAGCAGCGACCATCTTGGACTGGGCGATAAGGTAGTGGTGTCTTATTCTCCAGATATTTAGCAGCCCTCTTTATGAAATGGAAGTCAAGACTGGCTCTCAGCAGTAAATTATCTAGTACGCATCCTTTTAGGATTACTGTGGTCTTCTCATTTGGCCATGATTACCCAACTTCCATGTTTACTGCAGATGCTGCATTGAGGTATTACTATAGTCTGAACAACTGAGGTACATGACATTGTCCTTATTCCACATGATTAGGTCTCTTGCCCTCATTTACTCAAATGATGGCACCTCCATGCTTTCCTGACAGCCATGAATTATGGCTGATGCACACTTCTAAGACCCAATCTGAGCTTAATTCAGGAGCCACACCCAGGCTGGAGGGCAGACAGTTCCACCGATTGGACCGGAGAACTGTGCTTTGATGTTGAAGTTGGAAAGAGAGATTCGGTTAACAGAAGAGGTCACTGAGATCCCTCGCAGGGACTCAAAAGACACCAAGGGGACGGACGGCACCGAACACAGCATTGAAGACTGTTTTTAAAGAAATGAGCGACAGCCCTGACAACATCTGCTCCTCGATAGAAGAGTAGACTTCCAGGACACCAGCTGATGCCACCTCAGTAAGAGCCTACCTCACAGCCTTTTACTCTCGATTGACGGAGACAGAACGTAGACTCACAAGCGTGGAGCATATACCGACAACCGCAATGGATTGGGAACAAGAGCATGGGTATCTGAAGGCAAACTTATAGAATTAGAGAACAGAAACGGACAAGAGAACTGTGGTTTCATGGTTTCCAGAGGGAATGGAGAAAGAGAACATTGCGGCCTTTAAACTCGGCTTTATTCCGGAACTCACAAATTTAGGTCCTAACCCACCACTGGGACTGGAAAGAGCTCACAGGCTCAGGTCTCGGAACGACGGTAGAAGAGACACTCCAAGACAGGTGATTTTATGTTTTCCCTGTCAGCAACATGCTCAGGACATCCTGGCAGCCAAGCACAGCAGTCATTTCACACATGATGGTCATAAAATACATGTTACTCACGACTTTTCCCACAATACCCTGCTAAAGAGAAAATGCTTCTTATCCGAATGCCCCAGCTAAGTTAAGGATGAATGTTTAATCTATTAACAAGCAGTAGAGGTTTCTCGTAAGAATTGCATTTGCACTTTAATACTGACCGCTTGTTAAGCTTTTAGCTGCACAATTTGATGTTGTAATTAGAAATCAATTACTGTTTACCTTAAGTTTCTTAAACTTTTCATGTAATGGTATGAAATAACTGAAGCAGAATATAAATAAACTCAAATCCTAATGCCTGGGCAAACACAGCAATTACCAAAGAAGGCCTCATAAGAGAGTTCGATGACGCGGAACATTTAGACGAATCCCTGGACAACACTGATTTATCGGATATGGGCACGTCCTAAAACATCAAAGAGAAGAGAAAATTTAAAAAAGGCACCTCGCCTCAAAATACCACCATACAAGAAAAACAAGCATTGGCATAGCCAATAGGTCTCGCCTTTGGGACCTTATAAGTGTTTAGCCATGCAACAGTTGATGTTGTTGCACCAAGGATATTGTGCTGGATAACTAAACACTTATAAGGTCCCAAAGGCGATACCTATTGGCTTTGCCAATGCTCGTTTTGTTATGGGGGGGCATAAATAACAGGAGGTTGAAGCTTGGGAAATAGTACCTGTGTAACAGTGTGCTAGTTAGTGAGTTAGTTTGTTAATGAGAGAATTAGTGAGAGAGTGAGTGAGAAAGTTAGTGAGTTAGTGAGAGGAGAGAGAGTGAGAGGAGAGAGAGAGAGAGGAGTTAGAGAGTTAGTGAGTTAGTGAGAGGAGAGAGAGTGAGAGAGAGTGAGAGAGTTAGAGAGTTAGTTTGGAGAGAGTCCACGAGAGAGAGAGAGAGAGAGAGAGAGAGAGAGAGAGAGTTTGAATTAGTGTTTTTAAAGAGAGTTAGATAGTGAGAGAGTTAGTGAGAGGGATTAAGATAGTTAGTGATAGAGTAAGTTGGTTAGTGAGGGAGTGAGTTAGTGAGAGAGAGTGAGAGCAAATAATCAGGCAGAAGGAGAGGAGGGAGCAGTGCATTAGTGGAGCAGGACAGGGGGGGGGGGGAGAACAGGGGAGCAAGTCAGGAGAAGAGGGATCTGAGGACATAGCAACATCGGGGCAGATGGGGAGAGATCTTAGGGGCAGTTTACCAGGGGAGAGGACAGTGAAGGGCAGAAGTGGGGCTGGAGTGGAGAGGGCATGGTAGCAGTGGGGTAGAAGAGAAGACGAAGAAGAAGATGGAGGAAAAAGGGGATGGGTGGGGGAGGAGGGGGAGAAGGATAAGAGGAGATGAGAGGAGCAGTATTTAAGAGGCATTATGACGGTGGAGCAGGGCAGCAGGAGGAGCGGCGAGGGCCAAACAATCGGGGTGGTAAAGCAGAGAGGGGAGGAGGTGGAAAGGGTGGCTAATGGGGATCGGGAAATGAAGTGGGGGGGTCAATGGAACACGAACAACTATTTAAATGGGTGCAAGCATCCTTCTGATATCACTGCAAGGCACATACCAGCGGGCGCGAATGACGTGCATTATTCAAGTGCCAAGAGGGCGGTGAGTGCTATAACCAGGCGGGCAACTAGAGCCAAATTTCAGGGGGGGGGGGCTGAAAAAGATTTCGGGGGGGGGGGGGGGGGGGGCTAAGCCTTCCAGCCAGTGTTGTCCGTGTTAAAATTCACTTTCATTGTGTACTCTTGTCAATATTAGGGTGTGATTTCGGACTACAATTTTTCACCAGGAAGATGGTGCACCGACCCTGGAGACCTCTGATGCTTGAGGGAGGGTTTTACTTTAGTGAGGGAGGGTTTTACTTTAGTGAGGACTTCATCATGGCCGCGAGCTCCACAGACAATTAGCATTTAAATGTGCCTGCGCGAGGAGGGGCGCGAATTCCAAGCAGGGGGCTGGTGGGATGAATTACTGAGCACAAAGAGGCGTTTGGTTGGCCAGGGGTGAGACTTGTATGTGTAAAGGGTAATTAACAGGTTTGCCAGGGGGGCGAGAGGGCAAGGGTGAAGGCAAGCACGGCCGGAAGTCCACGGACAGCCTTTACCTTGCAGTGGGGGAGGAAAGGAGCTGCAGTCTGAAGAGGACTGGCAGGCTGGTAAGAATATCTAGGACTGGACAGCAGCATCGTGCTCATAAGCTTGGCTTTCTGTACTGTAGCAAGTTATTGTGCTGCATGCAGCCTTTGTGTGACTGAGCACCAGAGGCATAGTACTGGTGCTGCACACATGGGTTACAACGGTGACATGTGCTGCGAAATACACGGTTAAACATGGATAAACTATGCTCTTTCGTAGCGGACATCTACAAGGGTGGCTTGTCCATGCACACAAAACAAATCTGCTCCATAGCAGCCGGGTTTATTTGTAAATGTATTTTTTATCCAAGCAGGCTGCACTAGCTATTGAAACTTCCCTCTGGTTGAATTTTTTTATTATAATTAGTAATTTTTAATCGTGCCTGAAAAAGGGGCACCCGTAGGGGTTTCCATCTTCAAAAGGCACTATGAACTGTCATGGCAGGACGAAGCAGTGTTCATGGGGACGACTGTGGAAGCAGACATCTGCAGGGAGTAAGTAGTTTCCATGGCTATGAAACACTGCATGAACTCTCGAGCAAAAATTAATTTGGAAAAAAAAATGTTGGCACCGAAGATAAAAGCAAAATCGGTAAAGATGAAAGAAGGAATGTAGAAGAAATTAGAGAATGGGAAACAAACGAAAAGGGAAATGCGAAGGGACGAGAGGAAAATAAAGGGGAGAGATCGAAGAAGGAATTCGCGATAAAAACAGAAAGGAGAAAGTAAACAATAATAACTATGGAAACATAAAAGAATAGAAGGTGATAATGAGAGAACGACGGGAGGAGAAAGATGGAAGCAGGCACGCAAGATAAAAATAGCAGGGATAAAACAAGAATATATATGGAGACAAGCAAGAAGTGGGATAAGGGAGGGGGTAGGGCACGTCGCGCCCTCCAAGGGGAGAGTGGCACGCAGGCTGGCAAATGGTGTGCACTTTCGCGGCCGCTTTGATGTTCTCAGTGGCCGCGCGACTCACTGAGAACATCAAAGCGGCCGCGAAATGATCACGCAGGCTGCCAAATGGTGCGCGCGCCCGGCGCACATGCACTGTATTTGGAGGCCTGAAAAGCACTAGTTTGCACTTCCAAATCCCCCGTTTACTAAAGCTCTCGCCAGAGCAGCGCTAAAGCGCTGGCTCAGGCGAGACCTAAAAACATAGGTGGCACATACGTTTCTGTTCAAGCAGCCAAAATATGGAACTCCTTACCCCCAAACATATGATCCACGGATAACCACCTTATCTTCAGAAGACTACTCAAGAGTTGGCTCTTCCCCACATAACCAACATACTCAAACATAAATATACAGCATACCCTCTTCATATAAGCATTTATCTGGACTTTAGATGTGTCCCTACATATGTGTATTGCTTTGTATAAACATGTATAATAAATATGTTTAATACATTAGATATTCTTATTCTACTTAACAAATGTACAAATTACTTATGGTTATATTATTCTATGTTTAACATTTAAATAGGTGACTTCATAAGCAAATACATCTTTTATCATATAACTATTTATTTACAATTGCTTCACTGTTGAATTACGGAAAGAAAAAAATAATTTTAAATTAAACAAAACTTGAAAGTCTGAGTTTATTAAATACAAATCTACATACATTTCCTTCCTTAAAATACATACCTTTCATGGACTTATGAATCTTTATATTTATTACTTTGATTCCAATACAGCATCTCCAATGCACCCTATACCTCTCGCAATATAGCCTCTACCTCCACTCTGACTCATCTCAAACCTCCTTCTACTACTCTTTCCAATGCACTACCCTATTTCTCACCCAATACCTCTCAATATAGCAGCCAACCCCCACTCGCTCACTCATCCCAAACCCCATTCTACTATGATGCCAAAAATATCCCTTTCTAGACTCTCGCCCATTTCTCACCATATACCTCTCTCACTCATCCCAAACCCCATTCTAAGAGTATGATCCCCAAAATAACCCTTTCTAGGCTCTTCCCTCCTCTACCTCGCCCTGCTTTAGCCAATTCCTCTTTTACTATTCAGATCTCCAAAATAAGCCTTTCTAAACCCTTCTCTCTGGCTCTTACCCTCTCAACCTCCCCTTTACTCACCCCAAACCTCTTCTTGCTGCTATGAGCTCCAAAAAAAAAAAAAAAAAAAAAAACATACTTCAAAATCCTTCACCCTTCTATCCCCCCCACTACCCTTTTCAATCAAAATAACAGACTAACATGTCCACCACTCAAATTAATTTCATATTTCCCTATACTAATTCCCCAATAATCCTGTTTGGGTTCCAGAGTAGCATTCTACCCGCCGAAACGCGATTAGACACCTCAAAAGTAGCAAGCGCCATATAAATACAAATCCTTCCCTATTCTATCCCTTCACTATCTTTTTGCAATCCAAATAACAGACTAATATGTCCACCACTCAAATTAATATCATATTTCCCTACACTAATTCACCACAAATCCTTTTTGGGTTCCGGAGTAGCATGCTACTTGCCGAAGAAGCATTTCAACACCTCGTCAGGGGTAGTAAGCGCTATATAAATGCAATTACAACAATAAAATAAGTACTTTGAAAAGCTGTAAAACTTTATCATTGTGGCCAATAGAAAAAATCTCAGGTGACACTCCGTCACAGTTCAACAGAACCCACTTAGAGTTAAGGTCTTGCGGGTCCACAGACCAAGTTGCAACAGTCAAAACAATTTTACTTTGCCCGGGGAATACAGGTGAAGGGGTGACTTAACTGTCCTTGGTGCTGAATGGGAGCCACAAGAGCTTTAAAAAACAACACTTACCAAAATGATGCTTGCAGGTTGAGTTCAGAGGAGCCCTTTGCAGATGAAGCTTGGATAGGCCCCCGGGCCAGGAATCACCAGGTAGAACAGCTCTATCTAGCTTGGGCTTCTCGGATGCTGAGGTGTGCCTGGCTATCTGTGGTGCTTAGCAGGACTGCGGGTGCTGATTTTAACAGGCGTGCGAACAAAGCCATATTTGGAATGCAAGAACTCGACAGCTGTGCCACAGGACTAGAGAGAAGACGCTGCAGAAGGCGTGGAGTGAAGCAATTAGTACTCAGCTAGACCACTAACAAGCCTTGGTCCGGGGCAAAGGTCACGGCTGGGTCAATCTTCTTTCAGAGGTCCGGGAATGGTATAGGGGCTGAGACTCTGTAAGGTTCAGGACAATGCTTCCCAGAAGGCACCTGGTCGATTACTTTTGGCGTGGTCTATGACGGGGCCTGGTGCTAGGTCCTGCTTTGGAATGTGGAGGTGCAGTTTGTGTCTGCCAACTGCAGAGGACTAGTACCTCTAGCCCTAGGCAGTCCTGATAAAGTCGTTGGCGTGCAGGGGTGTTCACCTTCCTTTTGGAACCAGTCTGGTCCTGGACAAGTCATAGTCCAGTGGGTAAAGGGGCTGCCACAAGTGCAGTACCTTGCACCTCTTCTTCGTGGAGTACTGCCTTGTGCTGCCACGACTTCCCTTTGTCCACTTCTTGAGTTCTGGTGTCAGGGGTGCCCCTTAAATCCTGGATTTAGGGGTATTAAGGTTGTGAGGGATAGTAGCCAATGGGCTACTATCCAAGGGGCTAATCTGCGCCAGAGGTGACAAAATACGGTGGGTGTATGTCACCAAACTACCCAGAATACACTATATTTAGGCATTTAAAAGATGGTGCGAGCCATCCTCGGCTGTACGGACCCACTAATCCACCCTAGAGGTATGACTAGCCTTGGGGAAGGGTGGGGTGGGCCTTATGACTTCCTAATTTCCTGCCTGCTCGCATATAAAGGGAGCGTGGGGGCATGAGGGCCCCTTGTCTCCACTGGGAGATAAGTCACTTACATATCAGAGGCGGTGAAGCCTTGGAGGCTCACTGCCCTGGTGGGTCTTTCACTAGCCATCCTGAGAGGGCAGAGGTGCGACCTCCTCTCTGCCCAGGCGTTTTGTCTCGCATTCTCTGGCAGTGAAAGCACTCACCAGCAGTTGTCAGACTTCTGTCTTGGCAGAAAAATGGCTTAGAAAGCCTGCCAAGGCATAAGAGAATCCGGTATCTTGATGGGCACCTTTTAAGGGTGCCACCTGAGTGCATGCCAGCTCACCCTCGACACAAGAATCGTGTCAATCAATCAAATCATTTGTCAAGCGCGCTACTCACCCGTGAGGGTCTCAAGGCTCTATGGAGGGGGGGGGGGGGGGAAGCAGCTACTGATTGAACATCCAGGTCTTAAGTCTCCTGAAGGTCAGCAGGTCCAGGGTTTGTCTCAGGTGGGTGGGGAGGGTGTTCCATGTTTTGGTGGCGATGTGGGAGAATGATTTTCCGCTGGTGGTCGTTCAGCGGATGCGTGGGACGGTGGAGAGGGCGAGGTCAGCGGAGCGGAGCTGGCGGTTCGGGTGTAGATGGGGAGTCATATGTTGAGGTATGCTGGGCTGGCGTTGTGTAGTGCTTTGTGAGCATGGGTGAGGAGCTTGAAGGTGATCCTCTTGTTGACTGGGAGCCAGTGCAGGTCTCTCATGTGGGCGGTGATGTGGCTGTGGCAAGGGGTTCCGAGGATGAGGAGAGCGGAGACGTTTTGTATGCGTTGAAGTCTTTTCTGGAGTTTGGACGTGATTCCCGCGTAGAGGGCGTTGCCGTAGTCCAGCCTGCTGCTGACGAGGGCTTGGGTGATTGTCCTTCTGGTTTCGGTGGGGATCCATCTGTAGATCTTGCGGAGCATGCGGAGGGTGCTGAAGCAGGATGAGGAGACCGGGTTAACTTGCTGGGTCATGGAGAGAGTGGAGTCCAAAATGAACCCCAGGTTGCGAGCGTGGTTGGTGGGTGTTGGGGCAGTTCCCAGCGTGGCTGGCCACCAGGAGTTGTCCCATGCGGAGGGGGTGGAGCCGAGGATGAGGACCTCCGTCTTGTCAGAGTTCAGTTTCAGGCGACTGGTCTTCATCCACTCTGCGACGGCCTTCATTCCTTCGTGGAGGTTGGATTTGGCGGTGGCCGGATCCTTGGTGATGGAGAGGATCAGCTGGGTGTCGTCGGCGTACGAGATTATGTTGGGTGGTGCTCTTGGGCGATGTTGGCAAGAGGTGCCATGTAGATGTTGAAAAGGGTCGGTCTGAGGGATGATCCTTGGGGTACGCCGCAGGGGATTGTGGTGGCTTCGGATCAGAATGGGGGGGGGGGGGGGGGGGGGGGGAGGCGGACTCTCTGGGTTCTGCCGGTGAGGAAGGAGGTGATCCAGTTCAGAGTTTTGTCACAAATCCCTGCATCGTGGAGGCGTGTGCGCAGGGTGTGGTGGCAGACGGTGTCAAAAGCACCCGAGAGGTCCAGGAGGATGAGGGCCGCGGTTTTGCCGTTGTCCAGCAGGCCCTTATGACGTCAGTGGCGGTGTTGAGGGCGGTTTTGGTGCGGTGGTTGCTACGGAAGCCGGATTGTCAGGTGTGAAAAAGCACAATATTTGATACCAAACAATACTACCTTCAGAGGTGCCATCATAGAGCGGACTATCTCGGATTTGTGCGGTAGCCGGTTCACGTTAACCTATGAGCTGCCGTTCACTTACAGTAAATTTGAATGGCAAGGTTACTGTAAAGTCTGTACATATATGCCTTCACCAGTAATATAATGCACCCCCCCTGGCTTTAGGGAGCCTTCCTTAGGAGTGACTTACATATATCATGGCAGTGAGGGGGACTCGGTCACACACGGTGTGTTCAGAGTCGAACTCGAGCAGAGAAGCGGCTTGAGCAGGCTTCGATAGCAGGCCTGCAGACTTTACTTTCACTCGGGTCACTCGGAGTAGCACAAATAGTGCTGCAGCCCTGGTGACCCCTTTACCTCCATTTCGCTGGGTACCACTGGTACATGTACTAGGGACTTACAGGGGGGGGGGGGGGGAGGTTTAAATCCTATTGCCAATTGGGTGTACCAATACACATTACCTTTTGAGGGAAAGAGAACTGGAACTGGGGCCTGGTTAGCAGGTCCCAGTGCACTTTCAGTTCTAAAACCAGAGCAAAACGTGGTGGGGTGACCATCCAAAAAGGGCACTTTCCTACATACCCAATATCATTTTGGAGACAGCCGTGTCTTAATGGCTGATCGTTTATTATTGGGCCCATGGCAGCTAACCCAACCAATCACTTGGGAATACACCTTTACTTCCTGAACACACAGTACATGTGCCCGTATAGACTACTTCCTAGTACCCTCCTCCCTGCTGCCAAGCATCACTGACTTGGATAGAATACTCAATTGTACCTCTGATCAGTTGATTGCTAGCAGCTCCACAGGGGAATTAGCATCTTAATATGACATGATACAAGTACCCAAAAGCCAAATTTAAGCTGCATGGATTTCTACACACATCTGGGAGAAAAAAAAAAAACCCATTCAGTGACATTCTTCACCCCCCCCCCCCCCAATTCCTGTGGGAAGTCGGTAAGTCTTGTGTGCGTTGTGAAATATTGTGGGATTCCACAATCTTAAACTGACAAGTGCGCCCCCCCATATGGCCTTGGAACAGAAAGTGACATTTCTGACAGAAACACCAAATACCCGCCAGAGAATCTGGGTCAACTCCCAAGGGTGAAATATCACCTAAAGAGTTTGGGGTTTGGTTGTCGGCCTCAGGCAAAGCCTCTCTTCAATCAAAGGGCACTAGAGGTCAAGCCGGCCAAAACCACATTCTCCGTAGCCAAGTTACATTATGTGTTTCAGTGCCCAAGAGCAGATGGGATACGCACAGTAATTCGAGCCTAATTCTTGCCCACAATAAGCCACGACACCCTCACTCATCCTGGAAAACTCACATACATTCTGGGACACGGTCATATAGCAGCCTCCAGGAAAATCTTTGGGCTGCCAAAAATGACAAGGCGCACATTGATATGGCTGGAATTTGGCCTGACAACCATGCATATGGAATGTAAAAAAGACATTATAAAGTACTACTATCAAGTACTCAGTGCTGGATAAATGAAATATGCACTTACCATTATTTTTAATGGCGGGCGAAGGCCCCGGGCTCATTACTTCCACAGTGCTGTAACAACGGTAAATCTTATTGCGGAAAGCATAACCAGCGAGTCCTTTCCCCGCCAATTTTAACGAGTGTCTTAAAGAAGCAAGGAAGGATTCTTTTGAAGGAGCGAGACCTTTCCGTGACTATGCAGATCCCGGGTGTCTTCGGACTTGTAATTCACATGTGGACTTGGCCTGCCAGCCATACTAGAAACTGCCTTAGGTAGGCAGGCCCTTAGGAAGATTTTGAACACCAGGCTCCTGACCCTGACAATTTGTGACTTTAGAACCCGCTTACTAGGCCCACAGCAGGGCAGATTGATCATGACTCCATGGCCTTGGTAGACAATCTACTGTGTTGTTGCTTCAAAGGCGTCTCCTATTAACGCCATTATTTCTGTAACAAGGATGTCCATCATTTAAGTATGCTGCATACTATGTCTATACAAGCACGATACCTATGGACTTAGCTAAATATCCAAGTTCTACGCGATAATAAGACAGAAACGGAGGCCTCCCTGTTCATAATTCCAAATGGACCACCCGAGAAGCAAAGCAAAAGAGGATGTAGTGAAGAACACATGCAGCACGATGCGGTACAATAAGATGCCGTACTAAGATCCTTCATCAACATGATCGGACACACAAATTTTTATTCCCCTGAATGCATTTTAGCCTGTATGGTCCTTTGAGTTAATAATGTTAAATTGTATCTGTGATGTCAGGCCTAAAATGGAGCTGCTAAAACGGTCATGATTACGATAACATAGCCTTTATCTTTGTGAATGCACTACAGCCAGTATGGCTTTGATGAGTCAAATAATATTAAAGTATACCTGTGTTACCAGACTCAAGACAATGCTGCTAAAACCACCACTGTTACGATTGTACATATAGCCTCTTCACTTTAGTTCGTATGGTTTAAATGAGTTGTAATTTCGCCACATCGCATTTGCAAAGTTTGCCCGTGGCAGGATTGCAAACAGCTTAAATCTCCTCGAGTGCATTTCAACTTGAATGGTTCTGTTATAAAGACTTCCTGCGTTGAGATCATCAGTGAAGTCAGTCCACAGATGATGTAGTTAAGACCCTCTGCACCATGGGGTCAGACCAAAAGACTATGCTGGTAGAATCTTTTATCATCACATACAGTGTCAGCCCTCTGAATGCATTTTAGTCTGTACGGTTTTAATGAGCATAATACTGGCATTCTGTACTTATGATGTCAGGGCTAAGACAAACTACACTTTAGTCTGCTTGGTTTTAAGGAGTACAATTGTTTTTTAAATACTTTAAAAAAATATTTACTTTCATCTGTTGCAAACATATTGTGAAGATTTGAATTAACCAGACAATTAAAAAAAAAAAAAACCTTAATGCGTTATATATCTCAAGTACCTTATTTTGAAAGCTGATGTTGAACAGATTGTGGATTACATAATGTATGCATAATATCAGACATGTTTAATTGAGAATTGCATTACTTTTATCTCATTTATTAAAACGTGCGCTATTGTATTACACTCAGAGAGGCGCCCCTGAAGTTTGATTTGTTTTAAGCGACTCCGAATGAACACTGTTCTTTTGTGCTATGGATACAGGACAAAGCCTTGTTGGCCTGACTCCCTACTGGAGGGACACTACCAATAGATCAAATGTGCATTGCAGGAAAGGTGAAACCCTCGCGGAAGCAAGCACCGACTCTCAGACTGTGTACAACACACCAATGGCGATAGAGACAGCTCTCGCACTGTATCAGTAAGGCACTAGAGACCCATCACAACACTATCAACATCTAAGCTTCTGGCAGGTTTGAAAAGATGGGGGAGGGCCTACAAAAGAGTGGTCTCAGGTCTATACAAAGACATAACTGATGGGATGTTTTTTTCATGTCCAGTGTAGCAGATAGTCTATAAAGAGGACTACTAGGCAGAGCTCTTACAAGCGCATGACAAATGTCTGAGAGAAGCCAGGCTACAACTAGGCTATTATAAAACTCTGCACCGGTGGCACTGGTCCCATCAGGATAAGAGACAGCTAGGATCTGTAGTCACTCTCTATGCTCGAGGTGTGCCCATTCATTGTAATAATGTACACATAGTCTGGGAATGTCTGAATTTACAAATGTATTGGGGAAACACGTGGAGGGTGATAAAGGGGGCATTGGAGGTCTCTGGACAGTGGACAGACCCTGCAGTGCTGCTGCACGACATATCGACGTTCCCTGAGGTCTCTTATGATATGGGCGATGCTTCACAAAGGCGATGGCGTAGCCAAGCTTTGTATTTCACGGTTGTGGGAGACTTTAGGCAGTCGGGAAGCAGAAAAGGGTGCAAGAAAATTCCAAGTAGCCTTTTCTGAAAAACGAATGCATCAATTAAATGATCAGTTGCAGACATCTGAGAAGAGTTGGGGTGGCTTTCTGGCATGATGTGACAGGACTAAAGCCCTAAAGGTGTGAACCATACAACATATGTATTAATTGGGGACTTGTGCAGATTGAAGGTGGATGTGTCAATACTCTTGCCCTCCCACTGAGACACACAAGGACTATCAGGAAGACATATGTTTCTATGAAGAAACTGGACACTCTGTTCGTGAAGTGCTTTGTTGTGACCTACTATATTAGATGTTTGTATTTAAATGTGTTTGATGGGGTAGTGGAATCTTACACAGATCTATTCCACACACAGTCCAAGTGTACCCCAATGCATTTTACAGAGTTTCACCAAGACACTCGTCACCTTTAGTTTCTGGAATATCTCAGGTGTGCACACCAACTCGAATTTGAAGGGTATCACAGTCACTAATCCCAGGAGTAAATCCTTTGGGTGGGTTAACTCTAGCAGAAACCTGATCTTGCAGTTGGCACTTCAGAAAGCTAAGGCTGGTGACGATGAACAGGCCTGACAGTTGGGAGAGGAAGAAGCTAAGACTAGCTCATCAGGAACAGGGGGGGGGAGAGGAGGCGGGAGGGACAGGAAGAATGGGTTCGGGAGGTAGAATTGCGAAAGGAGGGGGGGGATGAGAAACTGAGAGAAAGGGAGGAAAAACAGACACAGTGGGAGGAGAAACAGAAGGAAAAGGAAAAAGAGCTGAGAAAGGTTAGCCCTTGAGAGAGAGAAACTTAGGATGGGAGCAACGACAACTCCATCTGGGATACGTGACTACATACAGTTCAGGCCAGGTTGTGGACAAGGTTCCAAAAGATCTTGTGGACATGTATATGGAGGGTTGGGAATTTTTGGAGTGGTTTATGGGCTTTGAAGTCGCTTGTAAGGCGTTGGCATTAAATGAGGTGTTTAAGGCAGCGGTCTTAAGTGGGCGCATGCCACTGGACGGGACAGCAGTTATTGAGAGGATGCCTGTGGCAGACCGGTTTTCTGAGCAAAAGGAAACTCTGACTAAGCTCAATACCCGCAGAGACTCCATGTCTGCAAGAGAGCGGCTGGCGTTCGTTTGAGACTTGGATTCATGATGTATTGCTTGATTGCAGTAAGAGGGATGGAGGCAGAGGACATTCAGTGCCTTAACCTGCTGAAAGGGACACTGAGACTCAAGGAGTGCTCTATCCCACTCAGGCAATAACTATCTGATTTGATAGAAATGGATCCAACAAAACTTGGAGTGTTGGCTGACATATGGTTAGCTAACAGGGTTCACGAAGGGCTACCCCAGTATGGTTCTAAGTCACCGATACTGGAAGTACGGCCCGGGAGACACACGAGTCCTTCTGACCTTTACATGCGGCCCCCTGGTCAACAGCAGCTCTCGGCACCTGTTTACTCAACTCAGCACTAACAATAAAAAGATGCTGAAAAAACAGACAGGCATTTATTTAAATGTTTGTTTGCATTAAAGAAAGGACTAGGGAGTCTTTCACTGCTCAACTTTAAGAACATGTGCATTTTTTAAAACATCTTGCAGCAAAAGAGTAAAAATATAGTTTCTTCAAAATTCAAAAAGTGTATTTTATTAACATGCTGAATCTTTTCACCTTAGTGTCAGTGGCGGCCGGCATGGCTCGCGGGTGGCCAAAAAACACACTTACCTTGCCGCCGGGTCCCATGTCTCTGCTCCTGCGCTTCTCGTCGGACTCCAAGAACAGGAAGCACAGCTTGGCTCCCCTGACCAATCACAATGCTGCAATGCAGCGTTGTGATTGATAGGCACTCAGGCTCTTCTGACCAACCAATGCTACAATGCAGTGTTGTGATTGGTCTGAGTGTCCTGGTTCAACACTCAGCCAGGGGACTGGGCATGTTCTCCATGTAGGCTGTAATGCTGCCTGCAGAGAACAGGAAAGTATGCATACTGGTTTAGGCAACCCGAGAGAACCGGCCAAACAGTCATGTGCACTTAGGAGTGGGCAAACTACTCCTCCCCTGCCCTGCTCCGAGAGCAGAGCAGCCGCACCCACCAGCCCGTAAACAGCACAGAAACATAAAATGATATTAACTCCAAGTTATCATCATTTTACGTTTCCTTTACTTTGCACTGCTAAAAAGCAGTGGGGCCACACTCCTCCACCATAGCAGAGGAGCCGTCACGGCTTAGTCCATCAGATTATATCAGTGCATTGAGAAGTATTATTAAAAAAGTGAAAGTTGTCACATATGAATTTATAAACATTAATTCTTCCCTCCACCCTGACGACAATGCCAATGGTAAACTAAAGAGGCAAATCAGTTGTGATGTGCTCTCTTTGGGTACCCTGGTTTTCTGTCATAAATGAACATTATAGTTCATCAAATAAAATACAGGAGAAGCTTGTGTACAGTGCTCATCCTTAAGTCTTTTATTCTGAGGTCCACTTATTAGTGATAATGAAGAAATAAGAGGTACAGTGAAATAAAACAATTGCCTAGGATCTCCCAATTTGATAAGGTGGGGAAGCCTGGAATAATCCCAGATTTTCTTGTTTCACATTGTGCAAGTATGCTTCGCTTCCACTATACCCATCTTACCGTCAACTCCCTTTGCCCAAACGCCACCCCGCTGGCATCAATGCAGCCCTCTGCCACATCACAGACCAAACTTGTTGGCCTCTGGAAAATGTATGTGCGTACCCATGCTGTAAGTCAAAAGGGTAAAAGAACTCTCCACGTACTGATTCTAAACCGGAGGGTAAGGGCCAGGGTAAGTCTCACAGGACTCAAAGAGGACCCAGGAAACATGGGAATGGTATATCCAGGATGGAGCATCATGACAAGGGAGGGCAAGGAATTTTTTCCAAGTCCAAAGTGGACACTTCAAGAGAGACTGCAAGGCAAAAGAACCTGACCCAGTAGCACCCAGGATAGCAAGCATTTCACACATGGGTGAAGTGACACATGAAGTCCCAGCTGCACTTAACATAGTTGCTATTGACATTTGGGAGAGGGACCCGGGCGCTCTTTAAGAACATTCATCTTTACACAATGGGATTTGTGCAGAACGTTAGTATCAATGGGAGGAAAGTGCATGCACTGAGGGATACTAGAACCTTCCGCACTATGGTTGAGAAGAAGTACTTTAGGCCTGAGGAAATACTCCCTGGAACCAAAGATACAGGATTGATCGCCAGTGGAGAGGGCATGAAGTATCCACTTGCCATGGATGAGATTGAGGTCAATGGCAAAGCGGCCCATGACCGACATTGAAGTTAGTGAACAGCAAGGAGCTGGAGGTCTCCTGGGCAATGATTAGATTACCCCTAGTTTGATGCTAGGACAGAAGCCTTTATGGCTTGGACAGGACAATGTCAGCTGTGCTAGCCAGAGCACAGGATGTACATCAGTCTCAGAGTGGTACTGGGATCAGGTCTGACTTGCAGGGGCCGGGACAAGGTCGTTTTCAGGAAAGGGTAGACTCCAGGAAGGCAATGGAGGTCATCGCTTCTGCTCTAGACAGAGGGAGGAAGAGATCCCAGAAGAGAACCAATTACTGGAGTCTGCATCACATTCAGAGCTGCTGGGTTTGCTCGCTGCTAGGGGGCCTACCCCAGAAGATTTGCGCAAGGCACTAGAGGAGTGCCCTATGCTAGTGGGCCTTCGGAAGGAAGCCCAAGAACGAGTCAGCAAAGGAGAGGTCAGGAAACACTATGTTGGGTGGAAGGATGGTCTACTTCATAGTGAACTGGTAAATCCTGAGCCAAGAAGACACTAGTGGTTTCATTAGTGCACAGGAATGTCCTGTTGTCACTGGCCCATGTAGTGCCATTAGCTAGACACCTACGGATTGGAAAACCCCCGGATAGGTTTGACCCTCTGTTCTACTGCCCAGGGATGTGCTGAGACACACAGGTTCTGTAGAAGCTGTCCCGCTTGCCAGATGAGGGGTAAGACAGGAGGAAGGACTAAGGCACAGTTAGTGTCTCTACCAGTGCTAGGCGTTTCGTTTGAGCAGGTGGGATTAGACATAGTTAGTCCATTCGATTCCCCCTCACAGTCAGGCCACAAATATATGTGGACTGTGGTAAATCACACCACCAGGTACCCTGAAGCAAATGCAGTAGCAAGAGCTCCCCTGTGGATCTTTTCTAGGGTTAAATGTCCAAGGATAGTAATTTCTGATGGAGGAACCAACTTCATCTCTTCTTACATGACAGATATAGGAGCAAGCAGGTGTAACATTCCACTTATCTACTGCATACCACTCACAAACCAATGGTTTGGTGGAACAGTTTAACAAAACACTGAAGATCATGATGAGAACTCTGCCAAAGAACCTCAGGAGGACGTGGAATATTCTTGCGTCATGCCTCTGGTTTGCCTACCAAGAGATTCCGCAGAAGGGAGTAGGGCTCAGTCCCTTTGAACTTCTGAACGGACACCCGGTGCAGGATCCACTCACCTTAGTTGGAGTGGGGTGGGAAGGAACCTCAAATTCTCCACAGAAGGACGTGGTGGACTATGTGATTGGTCTCAGCAAGCTGATGGTGCAATTTATGAGTCAGGGAAAGGACTACCTTCAGGCTAGCCAAGCGCTGATGAAGGAAGGTGAACGGCCAGAAAACTATGCTGACTGGGTGTCAGGAAGAGTTGGTGCTAAATCCTATATGTCCAAGGGTGTTGGATGACAAATGCTGTGGGCGTACAAGGTAGTTCAGGAAGTTTCTGAAGTAAAGTACTTGGTGGACACCAATGTCAGAAGGGAACCCAGGAGGGTGTTCAATGTGAATAGGCTAAGGCCTCGCCTCCGGAGAAACTACCCAGTGACTATCATGGCTGAGGAAGATAGTGCAACCTCTTCCTGACTTGCTGCACGTTGACATGAAGGATGGCACGGTGGACGGGGTTCAGTTAGCCCCCGGGTTAATTTCTGAGCAGCAGAGAGGTGTTGGGTTGGTTTGCCAAACTCTTTTCGCTGACCCCAGTCTGTGTGCATGACATAGATACGGGAGACAATATGCAATAAAGGGCAGAATGTACGGCCAGGTTCAGGGATGCATTAAGGCAGAAGTTGCCAAGATATTGGACCGGGGAGGGACATGGAGATATCTCATAGTCCTTGATCTAGACCTGTGGTTCTAGTATCAAAGCAAGGTTCTACTGCCTTTTGGTTCTGTGCAGCCTAACGAGCCCCCAGTGAGGTAGCCAAAACAGATGCCCATCCAATCCAAAGGGTGGATGAGTTGATGGATCTTTTGGGTGGTGCAATGTACTTGAACACCTTGGATCTGACCAGCGGATATTGGCAGACTGCTTTGGCACTAAATGTCAGCAACACTGCATTTTCTATCCCAGAAGGGCTGTATCGTTTAAAGGAATGCCCTTTGGGTTGAAGAAAGCTCTTTACACTTTTTAATGCCTGGTGAACCATGTTCGCCCTCGGACTGGAAGAGTACTGTGAGGAATACCTGGATGATATTGCAGTGTTCAGCAACTCGTGGAAGGACCACCTGAGGCACCTCAAGCAGGACTTGGCTAGGATACAGGAGGTGAAAGTGACCATCAAGGCAACCACATGTCAGGTGGGGCGGTCCACTGTAGTGTACCTTGGGCATGAGGTGGAGAACGGGCAGATTTGCCCATTGGATGCCAAGATTTAACCTGTGATGGAGTGGGAGTGCTTACTATTCGGACTAAAGTGAGGGCCTGTTTAGGGCTCACAGGGACTTACAGGAATGTGTGGCAAACTAGGGAATTACAATTGCCCCATTGACTGCTTTGACCTACAAGAAGCAGGCAGGAAAGTGATATGGACTGAGGAGTGTCAGAAAGCATCACAGGAACTGAAGAAGGCACTAGGTACTGCACTAAAATGGATAGCTCCGGACTACATATGAATGCATGTATGTATGTATTGGGTATTTGCAAAGGGCGCAACTCATCCTCGGAGGTCGTAGACCTAAAGTCGGTAAAGCCAGGTCGTCAGTATTTTTCAAAATGTCAGAAAATCTGACAATGCATAAATCCTGAGGAAGCTTGTTCCAGTGAGTAGAGACAAACAAAATAAAAGTATGGCCACCCATCCAGGATTTTTTTATTCTTATGCAAGATATTAAAGCCTTATTGGTGGACCGGAGATTCTGTACAGGTTTGTGAAAATTGACTTGTTCAGCAAAAATGTAGGGACATATCCATAAAGTGCTCTGTTCGTATGGCACATTAACTTAAAAACTGCTTGTTTTCAGACCGGAAGCCAATAGAGCTGGTCAAGGAACGCGGATGCGGAGATCCTTTTGCTTTTATTACAAATAAGTTTAGCAGCTAAGGTTTTAATAATCTTTTACTATGTGAACAGTTACTCGCCATCTCTGCATACACTGCATTTCCATAATCGATTCTACTCCGGATCAAAGTTTGGATTATGTTCCTTTTCCAAGCTACTGGAATCCATCGGAATAGTTTCCAAAGCCTACATAACTGTCCAAAACAAATCCCTCGAACCCGGGTTACTTGCTTTTGCAGGGACAGGGCATTGTTAGTAAGAAAGCCCAGGTTTTTAACCATTTCTTAGGTTTAGGTGCAGAGCCCAACATCTTTGGCCATCACAAATCATTTTTCAGCTCCTCCAAACAGAATCTCTGAATTAAGAGCATTTAGTTTTAGACAGCGGATGTGCAGCCACTCGGTTACCATAGAAAGGCACTCAACTAGATTTTCCTTCATCTCATCCAACTTATCGTCAATAGGGATAAGCAATGGAGTGTCATCATATTTTTTTTTAACAATATTAGCCAGTAGTGCTAGATAAACTTTGAATAATGTGGGACTCAGGGAAGAGCCCTGAGGAACTCCACAGTGCAAATCTTTTGGGCTACATCTGAAAGGCGGAAGCTGTACAGATTGCGATCTATTATTTAGTAAGGAATAGAACCAATGAAAAGTGGCTGAATGTAGACCAATTTCATGAGGCCTTCGGAAGATGTGTCCTAACGGTTAGAGCGGTTGAACTCAATGCTGGGTAACCAGGTTCGAGTCTCTCGGCAGGGACGCTCAAAATCCTGTGATTCTGGGCAAATCACTTAATCTCCCCGTGCCTAGCAAAAAATGAATGTGTCAGTCTGTAACGCAACTAGTGCTCACGTAAGGCGCTCTGATACTTTCGGGTCAAGTTTGCGCTATATAACCCCCCCCCCCCCACCCCCCCCAAAAATGAGACAGTATTGAAGGATGCTGAAAGATCTAATAGTTTTAGTACCGCTGATTTCCCTTGGTCTACTTATGACCGGATGCCGTCAGTCACTGCAAGTAAGGTAGTTTACGTGCTGTTTTTTGCCCAGAGTCCTCTTAGGACCCAGAATGCTATTACTCTCTAAGTATTGACTTAAGTGAGTGTTAACTAATCGCTCCAGTACCTTAGCCAAATTAAGTGTTAATGAGATGGGGCGATAGTTGGAGAGTTTGGAAGCACCCACTTGTTTTTTAGCTAATGGAACAACTAAGGCCTGCTTCCAATTTGTTGTAAGCTCTGCCTCCTTCAAAGATTTATTTCGGAGAAGTGTTACCTGATGTGCAATTACGGGGATTAAAATGGGGGCAAGGGTCCAGTGCTGACCCAGACTGCACAATTCCCATCGTCCTTTCCACCATTTCAACTGTTAAATCCACAAACTACGCCTAATTGGCCGTTGCTTCCGGGTGTCCTGTGGTGATCTTCAGTTCACTTTCCGAGGGTGGTTGAACCCAAAGTGATGAGTTGATGGACATGTTTTATTGTTAAAGAATGTGGGTCCAAGTCCTCACAAAAAGTGACTCAGCACCGTAGGTTGGGCGAATTCCTTGGCAACTCTGAACAGTTCTCTAGATGAATTACTATTTTCATCCAGTCTTTTCACAAAATATTGCCTCTTGGCCTTTCTTAGTTGTTTATAACAGGCATTCAGTGCATTTTTATAAATCGTTCTGTCCTCTGAACTTTTAGCGCGCCACCACTTGCATTTAAGAGTTTTACAATCCCTTTATTGTTTCCTCAAGTCTCCTGTATACAACTTCCCAGTTGAGTGTCTGTTTGGGAAGCCATTATCGTGCCGGGGCACAGCTGTCTAAAGCTGTAAATATAGCATTTCCCAACTCCCTGACAAAGCATGTCCATTGACCAATTCTCTCTCATTGTTGGTGGAGCGAAATTGATAATAAAAAGATCAGGGCTCACTTTCCTCCATGAACGGCTGCTAGCAACAGTGGAGTTAGAATTTTCCATCCCATTCTTTAATAAGCAAAAAAAAGGAATTGTACTAAAAAGTGGTCAAACCACGCGATGGGCTCTACAGATTGGATTGCTATCAAGTTCAAATTGGAAAAGAGTACCTCTAACATGTGTCCTGGCTTGAGTGTTGGACCTAAAATCCATTGCTTAAGCTGTAGGAACTTCATCTTGTTATCCAGCAATCGACTAAGACACCAACCCAACCCTAGAGACCTTGTTGCTAACTTACCCACCACTAAACCAAGATGGCCACTTGACCGAATGGGCAACCCTCACCAGAAACAACACAATGGCAAACATGCAGACCATCTACTCAGGGGCCCCAACAGATCTACAACCAGGGATCACCACCAATCAGCACCACCCTCACCCACATCATCAATACCTCCATTGCATCCACCAATTTGCCGGATGAATGGAAATTTGCAGAAATCAACATCTCGTCAAGAAGCCCACAGGTGACCCAAATCAACTGAACAACTTCTGACCCATCTCCCTGCTTCCCTATCCAGCCAAAGAGATTGAGAAGGCCATCAACCAGCAACTCACTACCTACCTCGAACATCACCATCTTATCAGTGAGGATTCAGAAAGAACCACAGCACCAAATGCAGCCACCTCGGACATTCAATTTATGCTGGACCGAGTAGAAACAGCAGCCCTCGTCCTCCTCGACATCTCTTCAGCCTTCGATACGGTCTCCCATAACACCCTCATCAGAAGACACCACAAGATTGGCATACAAGTCATCGCGCTCAAATGAATCTGTTCCTTCCTCTTGGGAAGAACCCAAAGGGTCATGTTGCCACTCTTCACATCAGAGACCAAGAAATAGATATTCGGAGTCCCACAGGGATCGTCCCTCAGCCCCACCCTTTTCAACATATACATGACTCAGGTCACCAACATCATCCAGTCACAAGATATCACCATCATCTCCTACGTTGATGACACACAATTCATCCTCTCCCTGACAGGCAAAATAACCACCGCCTGAACCACCTTCACGACCATGGTAGCAGACAGGATGCAAACCATCTGCGTGCAGCTCAGCTCAGACAAGACTGAAGTACTGGAATTCTGCAATAAGACATCCCCAAGGGACTCCACCTGATGGCCGTCGAAGCCAGGACCCACAACCACAGACCATGCAAGAAACCTAGGGAATCATCCTAGACGACAAGCTCAACATGACTGCTCAAGTCAATGCAGTGTACACCACCTGCTTCCACATCCTTCGCATGCTGCGAAAAATCTTCAAATGGTTGCCTCAGAACACCAGAACGACCGTTTTGCAAGCATTCATCACCAGCAAGATGAATTACGGCAACACTATGCTGTAATCTCCAAACCACTCCTACACAGACTCCAGACCACCACTGCAAGACTCTTACTCGACCTCCCATGCCGTACCCACATCACACTGCACCTCAGGAAGCTTCACTGACTCCCTATTCACAAGCGCAGCCAATTCAAGCTTCTTACGCACACATAAAAAGCCCTACACAACACAGGAACAGAATACCTGGACAATTGCATACACTTTCACCAACCCACCAGACACCTATGCTCTGCCTCACTCACTTGCACAAATTCCAAACATCCACAAAAATAAAACTGGAAGATGCTCCTTCTCATACATCGCACCCAAGACATGGAACTACCTCCCTCAACACATCAGAGCATCCTCCTTACTTCTGGAGTTCTGCTAGACGCTGAAGACCTACCTCTACGTATAAGCAACCTTGGAGACCACTAGCCTACATACCTGCCCAAGCACCTGGATACCTTCTTGGGTGATTAGTGTACTATGCAACTCAATATTTGCTTCCTGTTGTGCACATCTTCCACAAGATGAGCATAGGTAGAACTTTTTCAATTTGTGTAAATCTCCTACAATGTCTGTGCTTCCTCCTTGTACCATACATGCATAGATTTGTTATCACTCTTACTCAGTCATACCTCACCATCGCCGCCCGGCTGCCTGGTAGAAGCTGTGGCAGCACCTTGTGACCCTCTGCACCTCCTCGAGGGATCCATCGGAACCTGGACATTTCTTGGGTTACTGTTCCCCAGGCCGCTGTCTAGCCGAAGCCGGTCACAGGACTTCCCCCATGCAGCATGGATGGTAGGGACTTTGTGCACCAGCCCCACCGGTCGTTGGGCCAGGCAACTGCTGCACTGGAGCACTTCCTGAGGGCAGTTCAGCACCCCGGACCCTTCCAGGCGGGAAAATACTTCCCTTCACCCATCGACATGAGGGGGGGGGGGCATTCAGGTCAGTGCGCATTCATCCTCTCTCATATATATATATATTTATTTTTAGGTCTCGCCTGGCGAAAGCAGCGCATGTGCTGCTCTCGCTATTGCGAGAACCTTTTGGAATCAATTCTGCCGAGGGCTTTCGTGCACGTGTCTGCATGGACAAACATGGCTGCACTTGCCATTTGTCCATAGCAGACAGCATGCGCGTGTCCGTAGAGACTGTGGACAGTCCCACGCCATTTTGTTGCCATAGCAACAAAAATGCCGCTTCGCGTGTGCTTTGATTTTATTTTTGCTGTCAGTTCCCCCGGGGTACAAGCAGGCATCCACTTCTGTCTTTTTGCTGCGATCAGCTGTCCTAATAGAAGTGGATGCCTGCTTGTGCCCCAGGGGAACTGCAGCAAAAACAAGCAGGCATCCACTTCTGCATTTTTGCTGCGATCAGCTTGTTCAATTCCCCGCCAGGGCCCATGCAGTGCCCCTCACTGTCCTGACACTTGACTGATCAGTAATGGTGCCGTCGCACCTGCAGGACATGTCCGCATCCCACGCCTCTGGCACTCATTGCAGGGAAGTGCAAACTGAATCCAGTGCACGTCAAGTGCGCTCATTCTGCAGGGTTGTACAAGCTCTGCAGCTCTCATGGGGCCTGGGCATAAAGAACAGAATCACTATTGGAGCTTCCCCAACCGTGTCACCCCCCCAGCCTCTCTGGCACAGCCCTCCTCAACCTCTCTACCCACCCCCACCCAGTGCTGAGGGTATTGGGATTTCAAACCACGAAGTAGAAACCAGCAATCACCGCCCAGGGCTGCTCTGAGGTGGTGTGAGTTGCCACCCCACAGCACTATTTGCAGCTTCCTCCCTTGTCCCCGACTGCCCCTTCTAACCATCACAGGCCTTGCAGGAAATGTATGTATTTTCTATATCACTCAGTTTCAAACACGGCAAAACCAATTTCGAGAAGTTTCCCACTTTCTGCCAGCGCCACCACCAGTTTATTGCTCTTGGAGTATAACTCCTTGTGTGTTATCCAGCCTGTGCAATGCCACCTGCACAATGCCACTTCACCAATGTCCTTGTAAAAAGGTCTCTGCACATTTCCCCCGTACAACGCACCTGAAAAATATCTGCACAAACCCACACATTGTCCCATTCGCTATGCTCACAGAAAAATACACCTGCACTCCGCCTAATGCACAACAACCCTCTTCAGTCCACCTAAAAGGTGCCCCTGCACAATACTTTTCATTGATTACCCACGTTCAAAGCCCCATTGCAAGGTATGCACATATTGCCCCTCCATCATGTTGCACATCGAATACCCATGAAACTACTCCTTCATGATGCTCCTGCATGGCGCTTCATTGCAAAGAAAGCAGCATCTTGCCGCTACACTGTTCACTACTCGGCGCCATTCACTATATATACACATTTCTATGGGCCATCTGTTTACATGGACCCTGCTCTGTTCTCGTACTGTTACTATGGAGGGGACTGTGCGGTGTTCATGTATGAGGGACCATTCACTATTTGTCCGAACAGAATGCTCCAGCATACAGACCGTGTATGGTCATTTACTTGGGACATTTGACTAATATGTAATGGGGACCTGCGTAGAATAGTAGAAACACTGCACCAGAGTCAAACCAGGGCAGTGTAATTTGCATTTAGTTTGGGCCACTGTCCGTGGAGCAAAAACTAGGCATTATCTATCAAATAAGGCCCGTTCACGATTCCTTCAATTGGGATTGTGGAGTCATCCTCTTCTAGGGCGCTTAAACTATTTCTTTCATTGGTGGCGCGTTTGCTACGTGGCAAACATTCAGTTTTTTTTTTTCTAAACTGTTTATTATTTTCTTGTTCAAGGCATAGATATTTCCGTCATATTTAAACATATACATATAATCATTACCTTTGCATTGATGAACATTGTGGCCCTTGGTATTACAAATTCGTAAACATTTCCTTAAACAGGTAAGTGTCTTCACATTACATTTCCAACTCGCCTCAGTTTTCATTTTCTGAGTCCTCCTCTGCTTCAATGTCGGGGGGGTTCACAAATGTATCCTCTGTACTTTTTCCATGCCCCCCATATCTTGTTCCATTTCCCGGGGCATCCCCGATTTACAAACACTGCTTTCTCTGCCACCATGGCCAAATCAAGATCCCCACACCAGGCGGCCAGTGACGGTGTCTCTTTCGCTCCCCACTTTTGTGCGATGTTGCGCTTTGCCACCATTATCCCCATTGTTACCCACTCTTGTGTTGGGCGGGTGAGGTCATTTGGTTCCCATACATTTAGAATGCATCTGCTAGGCTCGGGCGCCAGCGAGGTTTCCACCACTTGTGATATGGTCCTCATCACTTTTACCCAGTATTCCGCTATCCTAGGACATCCCCACAAGGTATGGAGGAAAGTGCCCTCCTCCCCACAGTGTCTCAGGCAATACGGATGTGGTGCCGACCCTATTATGTGTAGGATACGTCTAGTGTAATAAGTTCTATGTAGGATTTTTAGTTGTACAAGTTTAAGTCTGGATGGTATCCCCACCTCCCGCGGTGAGGCTAGCGCCTCTCGCCATTCATAGTCGTCGAAATCGCCCACTTCTCGTGCCCATTTTTCCCTGGAGCGCCCCGTGAGGGTCCGGGAGGTTGTTCACTAACTTTCTATATGTGAAAGAAATGGCTCGTTTATACATGCAATCTGTCAAAAGCCTATCCTCTAAGGGGGTGGCCTCAGGGACCTCTGTGCCCGGCTGTATAGCCGCCCGCAGCGCATGCCTAATCTGCAGGTACCTAAAGTGTTCAGAGGGCAACAGGTCGTATTGCGCCCTGAGATGCTCGAACGTGGCTACTCCTCCCTTATGCCACATGTCACCTACAGTTGGTATTCCAATTGTATCCCATTTGTCAAAGCCCTTGCAGTGTCCTAAGCCGCCCAGCCGCTGTGTCACCCACAGAGGGGTGAGTTGTTTTAACTTTCCTGCCCATCCCATTTTAGCATGCGCTACATGCCAGATGTCAACCGTCAGCCTAGTGGGTCCGAGTAATATCGATGTATGCTTTCTGTTATATAGTGCGCACATCATGCCTCCAGCCCCAAGCCCGCTTCTATCTGCCTTATAGGCGGGGATTCGCCTGTGGAGAATGCACCCATTGATTAATGACTTTCAAATGCGCCGCCCAATAATATAGTTGTATGTCAGGTAGCGCAATGCCCCCATCAAACCACCCTTTGTTAAGCTTGCGTTGTGCGATGCGTGCCGATTTGTTCCCCCACATTAGCCGCACGACTTGAGCCGCAATGTGCTTGAAATAGGTGGGCGGCACGGAGTATGGCGTATTTGAGGGCGTACAGAAAATCGAGGCAGTGCCATCATCTTAAAAAGCGCTGCCTTCCCCAGCAGCGTTAGGGGGAGAGTCCCCCAATGGGTGGGTTCTCTTTTAGACGCTCCAGGGGGGGGCAGAAGATTGTGCTTAAAAATTCATCGGGATCCGAAGTGATGTGGACTCCCAAATATCGGAATCCCACTACCGAGATCTGCAATGGGCAATCCTCCGGGAGCTGTGGCGGAGGGCCCCGGAGTACGAAAAGTATTGACTTGGACCAATTGATAGTGTAGCCCAATGCACGACCAAATTGGTCACATAAATTGAGAAGTACCAGGATGGAGCGTCTGGGTGAGGCTAGGTAAAGAAGAACGTCATCCGTGTAAAGCGATATGCGGTCTTCCCAGTCTGCTGTCCATCTCAGTCCGCGTATTTGAGGCTCCCACCTGATCCATGCCGCCAGTGGTTCCAACACCAGCGCAAACAGTAACAGTGACAGCGGACAGCCCTGCCGCGTACCTCGGGACAGAGGAAAGTCCTCGGATATGTGTCCATTAGCCGCTACATGGGCCAGTGGCTTTGTGTAGAGTAGGCTCACCCACGCACAAAACCGTGGGCCAAACCCCAAGTGTGTCATAACCGCAAATAGGAAGGGCCATTCCACCATATCAAACGCCATACGGGCGTCCAATGACAGGATAACTGCTGGCTCCCGAAGATAAGGTACACGGGCTATCACTCCATGCAGTCGCCTCAGATTTAACGCCGTGTTCCTATTAGGCATAAACCCCGATTGATCCGGGTGAACCAGGGTAGTGAGAAGCGGAGTAAGCCGCAACGCCAGGACCTTCGCTAATATTTTAGCCTCCGCATTAATTAAGGAAATGGGGCGGTAGGATGTACATTCTTCTGGGGGCATCCCTGGCTTCGGGATCGCCACTATTGTGGCCACACGTTGATCCCGCAGGAGTTCTCCCTTCATCAAGCTATCCCAGTACATGTTAAATAGGTGTGGGGCCAGTGTCCCCGCCAGCTTTTTATGGAGCTCTACGGGGATTCCATTTGGTCCTAGCGCTTTTCCCGTCTGCAGGGAGCCAATTGCCACCTGCAGCTCCTCGGTCGTCAGATCCGCCTCCAATATGAGGGCTGTCTCTGGGGTGAGCTTGGGCATCGCAATATCCCTGATATAGGTCAGTGCCTCTTGCACTGTCATCGCTGACTGATGTGTACACCTGCTGAAAGTGTTGCGCTAGCCTGTGGACTATGGCTCGTGGGTCAGCGTTCATTACGTTATCTGTCATTCTAAGCTGTGCTATCCATTTTCTATCTCTCTCCCTTTTAATCGAGCCATGCCAGCAGTTTCCCTGCTTTATCGCCGGTCTCGTGTATTTTATGTCTTGTTGCTGCCAGTCCAAGTGCAGTCACCTCCCTCAGATGTTCCCTATATAGTTGTTGTTGGAGGCGTAGGGTTCGGGCCGTAGCAGGAGTCGGGTCCTGTGAATGCTGTGTATCCGCCTTTTGGAGCTCTGAATTCCAAGGCAGTGAGTTCTCGTCACTGTTCTTGCTTATAGCCTGATATATCGGAGATAGCTTGCCCCCGGAGCACATTTTTATAGGCCTCCCAGAGGGTGGACGGGGAGTGGACCGACCTGACATTTTCCCCGAAGTATTGTGTGGATTTGCTTATGGATTTCATAATCTTGGGAACCTTCAAGTAGCCCGGAAATATGGGGAATACTCGCCGCCTTCCCCCTTGATGATACATGTACGTTAAGACCACAGGCGAGTGATCTGATATACCTCTGGGCCGAATGTCCACTGAGTCTACATGTCTGAGGCTCTCCGAGGAGGCCACAAAGTGGTCTATTCGTGATAAACTATTATGCACCGCAGAGTGGAAAGTGTACTGACGCGCCGCGGGATGCCGATGCCGCCAGGTGTCCACCAGCCCAATTGCCTCCAGAAAGCCCCCGAGTCGCGACCCCCCCCACCGCTCCCTCCCAGGGTGCCGATCCCCATCACCGTCCACCACGTCATTAAAGTCCCCCCAATCAGCAGTTCCCCCTCCGGGAGATCAAGGAGGAATTCACTCAGGGCCGGAAGCGCAACTGCCTGTAGCGCCGGAGGGATTTACACCGACACTATGTTGATAGAGTGTCCCTCCCACTGACCCACCAGCGCCGCAAAGCGGCCATTCGTGTCCATCTTTGTTTTATGTATTATAAGTGCCGATTGTTTACGTACCAATATACCTACCCCTCTAGATCCCGACGTGAACTCAGAGTGTGCCACCATCCTGAACCCCCATCTATATAATGCTTGACATGCACTCCCAGTGAGATGCGTCTCTTGCAGCAGGACAACATCCGGGGAGCTTCGCTTAATGCACTGCAGCACAAGACCCCTCTTGATTTTATCTCCCATGCCACGTACATTCCACGTCATTAGTGTTAGGGATCGGTCCCCTGTGTCTGACCTCTGCCCCAGCTCAGTTGACTGAGAGTGTGACATTGTCCTAATCATCACGACGTATAGTCATTGGGACGGATATTTGTATAAGAAGACTCTACCATTCTCATGTGAGGACATATTATTTCCAAGTGCCTGCATACAAAACGTGAACACATAAAACCAAACCATAACACTAAAACCCAACCCTCCACCCCCCACCCTGCCTCCCTGCTAGACGGACTTACAACTCCCCGCCAACCCAACTTTGCAGAGCGCTTTACACCCGTTCCCAGCAACAGTACTTGCGCGTCGGGGGGGGAAGAAGTCCGGTGTTCACCACAGTCCATCCCCTTCCTTAGGGCCAGTGTTCGTCGAGACCGTTCTGCGACCGCCATGTGCACCCTGCATCGGCTGGTCCTCGCCCGCCCATCATGTATAGAAGATCGCTTGCGACCCCCACCGACCAGCAACCCGGGCAGCACTACACTACCCTCAGAGTCGGTCTCTGCGTGCGCAGTTATGTGGGATCCATGGTGCCTCCTCATTTCTCAGTCTCTGCCTTCCGCGCCGTGCCTCCTTCTCGTGTCTGCTCGTGATCCTCGGGGCTCTCTTCCACTCGTCGCCGCTGCTGTTTGTCTGGTCGCTGACGTCCTTCCTCAAGCCACTCTCGGGCCTCTTCCGGGCGATCAAAAAAACCACGTTTTTCCATGAGCTACTACTCGCAATTTCGCCGGGAATAGCATTGAATAGGCAATGCCCTTTTGCCGGAGATCCTTTTTTATCTCAAGAAAGCTTCTGCGGCGCTTAGTGACTGCGTCTGTGAAGTCCGGGAAAAAGGAGATGAACGAGTTGTGCACACGAATTGGTGGAGCCACTCTTGCAGTTTGTAAAATGGCATCTCGGTCATGGAAGTTAAAGATGCGCGCCACCACAGGCCTGGGGGGTGCCCCTGGTTTAGGCCGACCACCCGGCACCCTATGCGTCCGCTCAACCGAGAAGAAGGTTGATAATCCCCTCGGCTGGAGTCGCGTCTTAATGAGGTATTCAACGTACAGATCCAAGGCCTGACCCCCTTCGCTCTCGGGAAGGCCCGTAATGCGGACGTTATTGCGGCGGGAGCGCCCCTCCTGGTCATCAAGCTTTGCCGCCATAGTTTTGTTCTCAGCCTCAAGGTGTGTCACCCTTCGAAGCAGCGCTGTGGTGTCACCAACCAAGGATTTCGTCGTTTGCTCCACATCCGTGACTCGTGCCGCCATCTTTTGACAGTCGGCTCTCAAAAAGGAAACATTGGTTGATATGGTGCCCACCGTAGACTGGACCTGAGAAAGCGCGGCCATAATATCCTCAAGCGTCACCTTACTCGCCTCCCCTTGGTTCGCTACTTTGTCCTGCATCTCTTTGCTGGCAATGGAAGCCGGCGCGTCTTTCGTGTAGGCGTACTTCTCCAATTTGCCCTGTGCATTCGCGAGCGAGCCCCTGCCTCCCATTGTTCCGCGATAAGCTCTGTCGCAGACGGTAATCGCCGCTGCCTGCCACGGGGCTGTCTTCCCACGTGCGGCCTGCCGGTTTTCACGCTGCGACAGCACCTGTAAGGTTCCAAGGCCGTGGGTCCCCACAGAACCACTCCAGCGTCAGCGCCGCCGTCCAGGTCCCAACCGTCCAGCAGGCTCCGGTGGTGGCGCGCCACATCAGGGCTTCCGAAACTGCAGTGAAGGGCCTCCTCCGACTGCCCACGCTGCCTTCAGTGCCGTAGCCCACGGCGTCTATCCATCCGATCTGGTCGTCGCCATGCACCCAGGGATATTTACCCCCGCCTCGGGACACTCCTCCACTGGAGCCCTGTGGCCCGGTTATCCGGCAGTCCGTTAGTTCCTCTTTGTTGGGGCTTGCTTTTCCCCCACCGTGGGCACCTATCTCTCTACTTCCCGCCCCTGCCTCGCCCCCAGCTGGTCCAGGGCAGGCAGCACAACGCCACCCGAGCCGTAAGAGGGGGGGCGGGGGGGGACAGGGGAGCGTCCGCTGTTTGTGCCACTTCTTACTGCCCCCGCTGAGCGCGGTCACCAGGTCTGCGTCGCACGCCTCCAAGCGCCGCCGGATTCAGCCAGGAGAGTCCCCGGCTCTCCGTGTGCTTTCAGGCCGCACCTCGCGCTGCTGTCAAATCGGCGTTTCAGACTGGAATTTCGCCGCGCAGGTGCCACGATCGGAACACCAGCGCCTCCGGATGGCGGGCCCTGTGGTTCTGTTCATATTCCGGATTACAGCCCGGATCGTTCGGGGAAAATACTGTGTCCCCCGAGCTTCCCTAGGTGGCGACCATCACGCTCGGCCGCAAGCCACGCCCCCCCGTATTTTTTTTTTTAATAGGGACGGTGAATTGTTCGTTGAACAGGAGCCATATGCACTGGTATGCAACATGGACAAGCATGCTGCACCTCTTTAGTGTAACCTGGGCCATGTAGTAAGTAGTAGCCTGTGAGGCCTTCCCAGTCGGTGCTTTCTGGACTGTACGACTTTGCTTACACTACAGAGACAGCACACTTATCCCTCAGCATGGAACCCTCCCTGGTGGATGTAAATTGCCGGGATGCCTTGAAATACTCTCTACTACTCACCCTCTACTACTACTACTCACTCTCTACTACTCACTCTATGCGCACACATAGGTATATTGCGAGTGCTGGTCCACCTAAGGGCAACCTTTTCTTCCAAATTTAGTGGCCTGCCCGGTCACGGACTAGCACCGCCGCGGGACTGCAGCAGGCCGGTTCCGTTTGTAATGGACAGCATAATCGGCGCAAGAGGTGCTTTTGTTAAATGTGCAGGGGTTTCTATGCGGCACTGAAACTCCTTTGAAATCATGATGTTCCACTAAGGACAGCAACCCACAGGGGTAACGATGTTAACTACCAGTCCCATAATGCTGAGTGCGATGTTATGCCGTGAAATGGAAATAAAAGAGGGAACTTACTGGAAGTGTTGTGCTGTTTGTTACTGGACTCTGAATTGCTCATGAGGAAGGGCGACCAAGCCCGAAACGCGTCGAGCAGCGAAATAGGAGGGGCTGTGAGTCGCATGGACACTGCCTGCATTGGTGAGCGAAGCCTTTTGCGAGTGCTGGTCCACCTAGGGGCAACCTTTTTATATATATATATATATATATATATATATATATATATATATATATATATACACACACACACATATATATACACACACACACATATATACACACACACATATATATATAAATAAATGCATGCATACATATACAGGTTCTGTACATGAAAGTTTGAAAAACACTAATAAAAGCAAAGCTAAAAAGCCACCTAATTACAAACAGAATTGCTTTAACTTAAACGAGGGCGAGACCTATTGCATTTTCAATGCTTGTTTTTTATAGCAGGGATCTCAAGAAAACAGATAAAAATGAAATAAATACATATTTTCCCTGTCAGTGAGATGTACAATATTATTCACATCATTGCCTCCTTTAAAAATGCATTGTACTATACAGCTTCTTTTTCTTGTATGAAATTATTGTTTTTGTCTTGCAAAAAGGCGATTTAAAACTATACACTTTTGGCCTCATATTATTGGTGGCTGGAAATGTATTTATATGTATATGTTTAAGGAACAAGGGTACCTCAGTGGTAAGACCAGGGGTCGTTTAAGGCGGTGTGTAGAACAAAGGTCTAGTAGAGGCCAGCAGGGTCCTCAGGTAGCCTGGGCTACTAATGATTTAAAAGTAGTGTTAGTCAAATGAAATAATACAGGAAAGTCCCGGAGGGAATTGTATACTCAATTTATGTTGGGACGCAAGGTTTGAAATGACAACTCCTTTATTATCTTCATAAATAGAGCATCATATACTTCAATAATAGTTCTAGTGCTCACACATAAAGTGGACTTGCGTGAAGTGGGGAAGTGATGGTGACATTTTAAAAGCTGAACCGGAATATAAACATATTGCCAATTCTGGGGAAATAGTTTTGTTTCATATGTTTAGGGTTCATCCTAATACTAGAAGCTTGGTTTCTGGAAAACCAGTTATTCTGGTTTTTCAATTTTAGAACCTTACAGGCTGGCTGTTACTGCCACCAGACTACACCTCCCATTGATGCAATTCCCAATTATTGCTGTTTTTTTCTTCAGATTTATTTTGGTCTCCTCTGGTTTGCTTACTTTAAAACAGTTTATCCCTGCGAGGGGAGTTTTTTTTACACTGTTATCCTGCCTTTAACCCCTTCAGCGCGGATTACCGCGCCGCGCTTAAGGTTGCGTGCGCGGGCGGGGCCGTGACGGAGCGGTTCCGTCATGCGCACAGCGCAACCGACGCGCATGACGGAACCGCTCCGTCACACGCATCGAAGGGGTTAAAAGTGCCCATATCAGCAAAAACACTAGGACCGCGGCAGCTACCTTTCCTGATAAGGAAAGATAAATTTGAATACGTTTACAATTCAAATGCCTTCCAGGCTGCGCTTCAGACACAGCCTTTGTGTAGCGATGCCCATCACAGCAGGGCTGTCTCCAGCCTGGAGCGCCTGCAGGGTAAGCACAAAGAGGTGCGAGTGCACTGAAGTGTGATTAAGGTAGACAAGTGCTTGGCCTCACCTAAAGTGTCCCCTTCACCCTGCAGCTCCACCGCTACTCACCCTTAGCATCTACAGAAAGGGCGTAGCTTCGGAAGTCCAATCAGCAGCCATTTGCCACCAAAAGTGTTCACTGAATTTGTAAAGGGAGCCATTTCACCACAAGCTCACAAACGGCTGCTTCATTAGTGAAGGTCATTCGGCTGCTCTTGTCACATCACTAGAACCTATGCCCAATACACAGAAGGCAGAATGGAAGGTGGGGAGAAATAACGAAAAAGTGATGTACATTCATGATCGCTGTGATTTTATCCCCTTTGTTTTTAATCTTTCTTTTTCTTCCCCTTTTTATTTGGATTGAAACGTATGTATAGTATTTCTCTTCCTGGTTTACGAAAACCAATAAAGAAAATTGAAAAAAAAAAAAAATAGGAAGGTGGGGAGAAAAGGAAATACAAATGTAAGGGGGGCTGAAACAGGAACAAGAATGGAGGAAACAAATGAAAGAGCAAGCAATTTAAAAGAAAGACAACAGGGGGCAAACAAAAGAAGAAAAAAATAAAATATCCGTGTGAAAAAGGAGGAGACAAGGAGAGAAGAATGAAGTGAAATAACAGAGCAGAAAACATACTGTTGGAAAGTGGATTATTAGTAGTGGTACATATGCATTTACCACTGGCAAGTATACCACTAACACAATATAGGGCTCAAAATAGGTCTTAGAAAATTATTCCCATGCTCAACCCTTGGTAGCTTGGCTGCGAGCAGGCAGGCTTAGCTTCAGAGACAGGTATGTAAAGCATTTAAAAACACCAATTCAGTAAACAAGACAACTCACAATAAAAATCCAACACTAATTTATAAAAATAGGAAATATTGCCTATCTTTAAAATGACACCAAAATGAAAACAAATCCAATGTAGGAAACCGGAGACATGAGTAGCACATAAAAACCTATAACGCCTACTGGGACATCGGGTCGGGCTAAACCGGGACAAAATCAAAGTTACAGGCTGACCGCTATATAGCCCTGCGCGGCTACCCCTCGGTGTAGGTCTCAGTCATAATTTTTACCTTCTGACTTAGAAACATTTCTGGAGCTTTTCTTCCTGTGGTCCCTCGAAGCTTTCAGGCAGTCCGGATTTGGTTAGGGTTCGCCAGCTTGCCTGCGATGAGCTCCCAGTCAAACTTGTGGAAGTCAGACCTCCGCAGCTTTCCAGAGGGAAGAAACAGAGATCCAGGTCGGTTCGTGGTTGAAGGTGGGTGGCTTGGATCTCGTGGCTGGTCCCAGTCACCTTTTCTACGTTTGGACTTAGAAACCTTTACGTAGCTTTTTCTCCTGGGTCACTCAATGCTCTTCACCAGGCTGTATCCAGTGAGGGTTGGTTTCGACCAACTTCAGGTCAAACTCTGAAAGTCGGACATCTGGACCTTTTCAATGGGATGAACCTGGAGGGCAGGGCCTGGTTGGTGCAAATCAGACTTCCAGCATGGACCCTTCTTCTGTAGTTTCAAGCAGTAGATCACTCTCAGATACTTATTCAGCATTATCTGGGGTCACACAGGAGGGCACTCTTGTCCAGTGAGGTGCAGGACACCACTCTAGAGCATGACCATTTCCTCCAAAGTGTGGCACAATGGTCTCCCAGAAAGCACTATTTCTCCAAAATTCAATATGGCTGAAGTCCCAGTGGAGAGGAAAGAGCTGACTAAACAAACCTCCAGGGTGGCTCATCTCCATATCCCCACCCAGGCATCTGTGCATTCCTTCCTTAAGTCTGCCATCTGGCTGGGTTCAAAGAGAGGAGGTGTAAATAAAACTGGTTTCTCCTACCGACTCCTCCTTCTATCGAAGAAGATTATTTACAACCCCTCCATTTGGCTCTGGCATTCCAATGTAGCACAACTCTCTCCTCCCAGAATGGCTCCTTCACCCCAGGGCTACTTGGCAGCCTGGCTAATCCACTTAACCCTGACCAATCAGGACAGAGAACTGAAAGGCTGAATTTTGGCTTACATACAAGAAAGTCTTCTAACTTCTTGTGTGTACTGTAGGAGAGTAGGATCTGCACTTATGTTGCCCCCACTTTTTTACCTGATGTTTACACTGGTTTCTGGCTATAGTCTGGCTGGGTCCCTGCTAATCAGGGCCCCAGCCTCTCTGTTCTCGCTAAACAACTTGGAGTGCATATTAGATGCACTAGTGATTGGATACTGTGGTACCTTATGAGCCCCTAGTATATGGTACGTTAGGTACCAAGGGCATAGGTACTTCACAGGCCTACCAGGGGCTGAAGAATGTATTATGCCACCCCTGGGAAGCAGACTAAATCTGACACCACAGGCCTGCTACTGCAGCCTGGGTGAGGTAGTGTTAGCACTCCTCACTGAGGTATAGGTTCCCTATCTCACCTTACACACACACACATATATAAACCTATCAGTCACCCCTAAGGCAGCCCTATCAATCCTGAGGGCAGGGTGCTTGGTTTGCATGTGAGGGGGTGCCTCTGCCTGAGCAGGGCCCCTCTGCAGCCCTCAGAGTCTATTCTCTGTAGCGGTTTGTGGATGTGGTTAAACCATATACTCTTAAGTGCATTATAACTAGGGCTCCCGGTTTTATGGTATTTATTTTTTTGCCATTTCCATCTGTATTTATCCATATTTATTTTTGGGGCATTTTATCTGTATTTATCCATATTTATTTTTCCCACCAGTAAAAGACGACGCTGCAGCTAGTATTTTTCCACATTTATGTAAATTGACAATGCACACATGCACTCGTTTGTTATTGGTCAACACAATACATTCATCTGAAAACTTTGCCATTCGCAGAATGTCCCAAATACGCCTAAAAGTGCTATCAAAAGCCATTTGTCTCAGAGCCTTGCAGTTTCTGTCATCGGCACAGAGAGCCACATCCTCTCCCACACTGAACACCATACTGCCCCACTGAGAGAAACTCACACTGCCTTCAACTACAACCCAAATCCCGCTATAATCACCTGGAAGCAACGCAATTCAAATTATGCACTAGACAAGAGTAATATGCTGCCTGAAAAAGCATGTCTGTCTGTGCCCAACACTGCTTTCTAAATTGCATGTTATTTTTGAATTGGGAAAAATAGCGGGATTTTCCATACCCTAACTGACACAGATTGCACAGTGAGGGTGGCTTGCACTTTACTGTTTCCTTATAATTCCAAAAAAAGAAAAAACACCATATATCCTCGTGCATCAAACCCATTCTGCCACTCATACCGCTCCCATATCTCTCCATATACCTTCAATCTCCCTCCCAAACTCTCATCTTGTCCATCTTCTCATTGTACCAATGACTCTTTCACCCCTCTATTATACCCCGTACTCCAGTCCTTTGATGGAAACCACAACTCCCACAATGCACTACCGATTGCTGTTCTGCTTTCTAGCTATCCTTGTGAATCAAACCCATTCCACCACTCGTTCCCCCCTCTTCTCTCTCCATGTCACTGACATCTGAATACAATTCTCACATCTTACCCTTCTCCTGATAATCCTTAATGAGTTTGCCACCTCCTCAATCCAATCCAAACTGACATGATTGTGCCCCTCTCATCTCTCGCCTTATGCCTCCAATCTGTATGCCGAGCTCCCATCTACCCCATCTATCAGTTCTGTAAAATGAATTACCTCATTGAAATTGCTACCGGCAACATACCCTCCTCGTCTCCATTTCTTCGAGTTATTGTCCATCATGCAGCATCACAACCATTCGCATTCACACCTGTTTTAAACCACATTCACATCTACATGTGCCCAATCACTCTACGTGCTCCCAACCCCGTGACCCATTATCCCCCTGCTATACCTCGGTTATCCAATCATGTGTCAGAAACCTCAACGCGCGTGATGCTCTCCCCACTAACTGTTCGTATTCTGATCAACTATAACATAAAATGTGATAAACACGTGCTCGCGAATCCCACTTGCTCCCCTCCCCAGAAACTCACAATGCATCCAAACTACATAATTAGTAAAAAAAAAAAAAAAAACGACATGAATTATAAAACATGCTTGTTTCGTTACTCGAAAAGTGAAAACACCTAAAACAAAATATAGGACTAAAAATTACAAAAACATCACACACAGTTCATATGTGCACATAACTGCAGAGAGTTCAATCCAACTCTTCACTGCCTCTAGTGATATGTTAATCTCGACTGAAATAATATGTTAATCTTGACTGAAATAACACGAGTGAAAATCTTCAACGGGGTGCAACCCTCCTTCGGGAGGGAGAAATTGCTAAGCATGAAACATTGTTGAGGATGCACTCCTTCCCTTAAATTAATTAAATAGTCCAGGCTGAGACAGCTTCCCCGGCACACACAGTTTGTGTGCTGCCAGTCGCACCAGAGTGCTTCACAGGTCTTTAAAAGACCATTCACTTGTTAACTAGGCTTTGTTGTAAATACTGATAACGCCAGAGGCGATACTTACTCTGTGGTGAGAAATCACCATACCATCCTGTATTGCAACTCTCTGCTGGAGCACGGCAGGGCCGCAAAATGTGCTAGTATTTTCCCGTTTTTACATTTAAATACAGACTAAGGGGGGGCGTGGCCAAGATGGCGGCGAGGTAGGACGCAGGATTCGGAGCTCCTGCCCGCCGCACGCCGAAACCAGCTTCTGAGAGCTTCAGGGAGACCCGTGGCCGTCTGCAGATCACGGCGAGGGGCTGCCCCGGGGACCCGCTGGCTCCGACTAGAGCGGGAGGCGGCCACAGTTGGCTACGGCTAGAGATGGAGCCCTGAGAGGCGACCCGGCCTGCGGTGGCCGGTCCCCGGCGGAGGCTTCACCAACGCGGAGGCCCGAGTGAGGCCTGCCGAGGCCAGCTACCCCGATCCCGGCCTTTGCCTGGGGGCCTGATCGCGGGCCGCCCCCGCCGAGCGTTGGAGACTGCGGAGGCCCGGGTGGCGAGGAGGGGTGGCCCTGGACGGCGGAGTGGCTTCTGAGGCTCGCCGAGGCCTGTGCCCGGAATCTTGCTGGTGCTGGAGCGGGACCCCTCTGTCCCGAGTGGTCGACGGGCGGACCGGTGCTGGGGGCTGCCCGGCGCTGGGGAGAGCTTTGACTGGAGCGCCGGCGGCTGGACGCGGACCGGGACCGGCTGGGGCGCTCTGCGGACGGGATCCGGACCCGAGGATCTGCTCCCCTTCCTGGACCTGAACGGAGAGACTGGCTGCGACGCCCGGGGAGTGTGGAGGCCTGCCTGTTCGCCCTGTGCGCGTGGGCTCGCGGAGGCTGCCCGGAAGGCGGTGAGTCGCAGGAGCGCCGAGGCAGGAGCAAGGTGAGAGCCAGGGAGGCCCGGTGGGTGCCCGGACTTGGAACATTGGGAGGTGACGACGGAGGTGCGCCCCGGGGGCTGAGGGTACCACCGGGGATCAGCCAGTGGCATAGACAGTGGGCCCCGTTCGGGCATTGGCCTGCGGGCGCACGTGGCTCCCCTCCCCCCCGTGGCCTTTGCTGGGAGACGTGCCTACCCAGTTGACACCCCCTCCGAGACACTGCCACCAGACCAGAGGGGCGACGGCGGGAGATAGCCTGCGACTGGCTTGGGAACTTACCTGCCGTTACTAGTCTCCACCTCCCTGCGCTTCCTGATCCCCGGCGGCGACACCAACGCGCCCCCTCGGCGCTGGTCACTTCGTGGGACACTACGCTATGCCAGTATCCAAGGCGAGGAAATCAAAGCCTCTAAAGGACATATTTGGGCGCCCTCAGCCTGTCCCCAGCAATCAAGGCGCGGATTCCCAGATGGCGACCCTGCAGCGTTCTCCCGGCGCTGGGGAGGAGCCGGTCACCAAGGTGTTCATGGAATCTCTCTTCCAGACTCTGCGGGCTGATCTACAGACAGTGAAGGCTGACCTCACTGCAGAGATAAAAGACATTCGCAGGGATGTGGAGGAGCGAGTGGCGGCGTTGGAGGAGAGGAGCGACGCCACTGTGTCAGACATGAACACGATCCAACAAGAACTCCTCCGCCTGCGAGACCAGCAGCTAGATGTTCAGACCCACCTCGAGGACCTGGAGAATAGGTCCCGCAGGCATAACTACCGGATTCGCGGAGTGAAACCCACGGACGACAACGCGGACCTCCATGCCTCCGTCGTGGGCCTCTTCCGCCACATTCTGGCAGTGCCGGATGACGTGGAGATCGTCCTGGACAGGGCACATAGGGTCGGTCCCCCCCGAGCGCCCAACAGCCCCCCAGCGGACATACTGGTGTGCGTCCAAGACTATAAAACCAAAGAAGCTATCCTCGCGAAAGCAAGGACCCTCCACCCCGTCTCTTATAAGGGGCACTCTCCGGTGCTCTACCAGGATCTAGCCCTGATCACTTTGCAACGCCGACGGCAGTTCCGCCCTGTCACGGATCATCTCCGGCAGCGGGGCATTCCATACTCGTGGGGGCACCCATTCCGCATCATCTTCCGTCTCGATGGCAAACTTCACCAGCTACGTTCGCTCTCCGAGGCCTGCGGAGTGCTGGACTTGGTGCCACCGGACGGGGAGGAGGACAGTCGAGCTGCGGACTCGGAGCCGGGGCCCTCGGCGTCAGGATGGCGGCGGCAAGGAGGGCGCAGACGGGGCTGGAAGCCTAACAAAACAGACATAGCTAAGAGTCAGCGGGACGCTCTGGCCTCGGCGACGGACGCGCTGGCCGGGCTGCCGGCGGGGGCTGAGTGAGCTCTGGCCACTTGTAGCTACATGCACTTGACCCAGGGGTCTCCGGCGGGAGGCGGGCGGCGGTGGGCACCGATACTCCCCCTCTTGGTCACACTATGGTCCCCACATTGACGCCCTCCTGGCTTTGCCAAGGTGACGAACAATCTTACCAGATCATGACTTTGTTGTTGGGTCTTGTTCCTGTTGTTATTATTGATATATTTGTTTTGCAAGGGGTTTTGGGGTTTTTCTTTCGGTATGGGTTCCCTCGTCCGCTCTCCCCTGTTGCACCCCTCCAGATGCTGCACACGGTCTTAGAGGGTTTTAGTGGCCACCCACACTTGCTTAAGATAGTTAGCGCCCTTCAGCGATTCCGCCTTGCTCACCGGACCGTAGATGCCACACACCCCCCTTAAGGTTCTTACGCTCAATGTGCGGGGGCTGAATAATCCCGTCAAACGAAAGGCAGTCCTTAGTTACCTGGAACATTCGAAAGCGGACATATGCCTTCTACAGGAAACTCATCTACTGGCTAAGGACCACCACAGATTGAAATCCCGAGCCTTCCCAACACAGATGTTTTCCTCTGCCAACTCCAAGACAGCTGGGGTGGCCATTTTGGTTTCCCGCTCCTTCACAGGCAGGGTCTTACACAAGGGGGCGGAGATCAGGGGTCGACTCCTCACCTATCAATTCTCACTGGGGGGGGGTGACTCTGGATGTTGGCTCCATCTATGCACCTAATGAAGGGCAGATTGCATTCCTCCTCAATGCTCTTGACGATGCGGCCGCCGCTTCGGGCCGCTGTCTGCTGCTGGGCGGTGATCTTAATATTGTCTTTGACAACGCATTGGACCGGTCCGGTCAGAGAACTGGTCAGGCGGGCGTCCTCTCGGCTGCCGGGCGAGCTAGTCTCCGTGATCTGGGACTGTCAGACCTGTGGCGCCACTTTCATCCATCTAGTCGAGGCTACTCCTTCTACTCGGGGGCACACAAAACGTATGCACGCTTAGACTACTTCCTTAGTTCCTCATCACTTCAGGCCCACACATTGAGCACTGACATCCTACCGGCCTCCCTCTCCGATCACTCCCCAGTTCTGGCCACCTTCCAGCTCCCGCCATCCCTGCAGCCTCTCCGACATTGGCGCCTGCGCGATACACTGCTACACCACCCCTCGACTATTGAACAGCTCCAGAAAGCCATCTCGAACTTCCTCACTCTCAATGCTAATCCGGATACGACTCTAGCGACACAGTGGTTGGCGTTGAAGGCTGTCCTGAGGGGGGAATTTATAGCCATCTCCTCTGCCCAGAACCGCGAGCGCAGCCGCAAACGGGCGGAACTTTCCCAGCGCGTCTCAGAGCTTGAACAAATGCATCAGAGGACCGGTGCTTCCCGGGCCTGGCGGCAGCTCTGCATAGAAAGAAAGCAACTCGCTGCCTTGGATCAGGACAGGGCCGAGTTCGCCGCGATCAGGCTTCGACACGCATACTACACGGGAGGGGATAGGTGCGGCCGCCTGCTGGCAAACAAACTGCGGGAGACCAGACAAAGGCAGGGAGTCCGCGAGATCCGGACATTAGGGGGGGAACCTGTAACTGACGACGCCGATATAGCGGAGGCATTCCGCGACTTCTATGCGGGCCTCTATTCCGGAGAGCCCCTGGAGACTCAGGCCTGCGCTGATTATATTGCGGGGGCCCACATGCCTTCCCTGCAGGTGGATCTCTTGGAGAAGGATATCCGAATAGAGGAAGTTGTCTCGGCGATCTCCCGCCTTAAGTTGGGTAAATCGCCGGGCCCAGACGGCTACACAGCTGCCTTTTATAAGACCTTTTGCAACCAAGTAGCCCCTCTCCTGACGAGTTTATTCAACACCTTCGATCAAGCGGGAGCTATCCCGAGTGCAATGCTAGAGGCCGCGATAGTCGTTATCCCCAAATCTGGGAAGGATCGGACAGCTTGCAGCGCGTACAGGCCCATCTCCCTGTTGAACATAGACATTAAACTGTACACTGGCATTCTCGCGGCCCGGCTGGCGCCGCATATGGCCTACCTGGTTGAACCGGATCAGGCGGGCTTTATTCCACAGCGGCAGACAAGCGACAACACTAAGCGCATCTTGCATCTGATCGAAAAGGCATCTCGTACGCAAGGAGAATACATGCTCTTGGCCATTGATGCGGAGAAGGCCTTCGACAGGGTGCACTGGCCATATCTCGAGATGGTTCTGGAGAGCGCCGGGCTTGGGGAGAAGCTACGCACCAGGATCTTAAACTGCTACCGCTCCCCCATGGCGAGGGTCCGGGTGAATGGCTATACCTCCTCCCGCTTCCCCATTGGGAGGGGTACTAGGCAGGGGTGCCCCTTGTCACCCCTCCTGTTCGCGCTCTATATGGAACCTCTGGCTTCAAGGGTGCGGAGGCATCCCCTCATCACGGGGATTAAATTTGGAGGCGACACCCATACCATTAGTCTCTACGCGGATGATATACTGCTTTCCCTATCCAATCCAATCTCAGCTCTTCGCGCTCTTTTCATCGAACTGTACGGCTTTGCGCGGGGATCAGGGTTCAAAATCAATTTGGAGAAATCCATGGCACTTGACGTCTCGCTCTCCTCCCACACCCTGGCCCATATCCAGGCAGAGCACACTCTGAGCTGGGCAGCTGCCTCGATTCCCTATTTAGGCATTCACCTAGCTCCGACCCTTCAGGCCACCGCGGACCTTAACTACTCTAATCTCCGCTCCCGCATTCGATCGGAACTGCGCAGATGGAAAACTTATACGCTCTCCTGGCTAGGCAGGATTGCGGCCATCAAGATGACGGTCCTCCCGCAGGTCTTGTACCTCTTCCAAACTCTTCCCCTCCGCCCACCGTCCGGCTGGCTCCAACAGACCCAGACGGACCTGGCGCGCTTTATCTGGCATGGCCGTAAGCCCCGATTCCGACATGCAGTAGCGACTCTCCCGCCGGAGCGGGGGGGGGGTGGGGGTGCCCGACCTCCAACTATACTACCATGCTGCTCAGCTTAGATACTTAGTGGAATGGCACCAATTGGAATCAGAGAAACACTGGCTGTTTCAAGACCAAGCGGTAGCGGCCAGACCGCTGCAGGGCATCCCCTTCCTTCGTAAGCAGCATAGACCGCCCAATCTCTACACCTCCTACATCACGGGCACGGTGCTGGAATCCTGGGATCGCACTAACCTTGCCCACCGACTGACCTCCTTTCCGTCACCGCTCACCCCAATCTTCAACAATCCAGAGTTCCGCCCTGGTGCGGACGCCCAGGCCTTTCGCGCCTGGCGCTCCTCCTCTTGTAGGTCCCTGGGTTATCTTTTCGATTTTGATGGCATAATCACGTTCCAGCAACTCAAGGAGCATTATGGCCTCCCGGAATCAGAGCGCATGCCATATTTACAAGTCCGACACTGGGCACTCCACCAACAGGTTAGGCCCCAGGCGCAGCGTCTCCTGACCCCTTATGAAAAATGGCTGATGACGCGCACGTCCAATAAGAAAATAATCTCTGACCTCTACAAAATGCTTCTGGACTCCACCGCACACACATATAACGCAGGCCGGGCTCGGTGGGAAAGGGACCTGGGCAGATCCTTAAGCCACAAGGAATGGGACGGTATCTACCATAGAGCGCGGCACTCTGCATACCACATGGGTCTCACGGAGACTAACCAAAATTGCCACGTACTGGTATTATACGCCAGAACGCTTGCATCGCTTTGACCCTCGCCGGAGCGCGCTGTGTTGGAGGAACTGTGGAGAGGTGGGCACCCTAGTGCACGTTCTATGGAGCTGTACCTGTATACAACCATACTGGTCCCAGGTTCTGGACGACATTGACCTGCACTTTGAGACAGAGCTACCGCGCTTCCCCGCGTACATTCTTTTGGGCTTGCCCAACCCATTGACGTACCCACTCAAATCCCGGCGGGGTAGGCTGATGGCCATCGCCTTAGGCGCAGCGACACAAAACATATTGATACACTGGCGCTCAGCCCAGCTCCCGACACACTCTGGATGGCTCCTGAGACTCTGGGGGGTGTTGGGTATGGAGAAACTCACACTCACTTTAGCTGGCAGAGGATCCGAATTCCCAGAGTTGTGGAGGCCCTTCCTCACCCTACTGGTGTCTGAATTCCGTGAGCTGACCTGTCCCCGCTATCTGCGGTTACTACGCCTAGCAGACACGCAGATTCCGAAAGATACTTCCCAGAATCGCCGCAAGCGGCGGCGTTGATCCTTTAGAGGCTGCCCCTCACTTGACCAGTTGTAGCGGACGAGGGAAAGGGAGGGGGGAGGTAGCATTGGGGTTTTGTATGATTTTATTATTTTTATAATTTTCTGTCCTCTGTTTATGTTTACCACCCGTAGTTTAGCTACGCTTGATAACCCAGTTGCCTCATTGGTATTGTGCCTCTAGAATCGAGGGTGGTTGTTGTTCAATGTTTGCTTGAAATCAATAAAGAGATTTAAACCATAAATACAGACTAAGCAAAACTCGTTTTCCGTCTGTATATATATGTAAAAATCCGTTTAAACGGAAAACCGGGTGCCGCAATTATAACCTAGCGGTAAATGCTAACTTTGGGATGGCTGCATCAAAACATGTCATGTTTGGTGTCAAACGCTTTGGAATCATACCCCCACACCAGTAACTGGTGTGGGAGTATGATCCCACCCTTCTAGAGGGGGAAGACATGTACCTACTGTGGAAACACGGAAGAATCCTGAAGAGCCCTGGCATCACAAAATGTATGCCACCAGCACAGACACTGGGCTGCCCTCCTGCTGCTGACCGAAACTTGCAGTGGAGGAGGCCCAACAATAGGCATCCTGTCACAGGGAGATGTAACCACCTTCCAGACAGGATTTAGTGTATTGGGGCTGGGTGGGTGCACTCCTAGAGTGCTTTGAAGTCCTGCACTGGGGGAGCAGTAGGCTCCTCTGTGCATATGCCAGCTCAAATCGGTTCAGGGGCTACCAGCCCCTGCTCTGGCGTGAAACTGGACAAAGGGAACTGGGTGTAGCCACCCACTCCCCTGACCCTCCCATAGGAGTGGTCATAGAGCTAGTCCCTCCCTTCCTTTTAGTATAAGTTAGGGAACCCTTGCCATTGCATGCTAGATATCCCTGGACGACGCTCTGAAGAAGAATCCTGGACCTTCGACGTTACACTACCTTTGGAAGACTGAAGAATCTCCCTTGGAGTCAAGGAGTGACTGCCCTGCTTGGCAGGCACCAAAACTTTGCATCAACAGTCACAAACTTTCCCGCTCCCGCCGGAGTCCGAAGTCCCTGCAGCCCCGGAAGTGGATTTCCTGACTTCGACGGCCATTGTGAGTCCCCAGCAAAGCTGAGGCGAGTGGACCCCACAAGTGACGAGGAACAGCAAAACCCGGGTACCGTGCCCTATTGTCGAGTGCAACCCCTTCACGACGTTCTACGAACTTGTGCTTTGGACCACATGTGGCCCAAGCCTCCAGCAGGATTTCCCTTGAAAATTAGGTCCCGAGTGACCGTGGGCTACTGTGAAGTGAATCCTCCCGAGGAGTCTTCGCGATCCCTTGCCGGTTAGCTTGTGGGTCCCCTGAAGACCTTTCTACAGAACCAAAGGGCTCCGCTGGGTGCTCCAGGCCTGCCCTGACTTACCCTCACTGGGTGAGTCCCTCAGACCTTGCTGGTCTGCACCGCTGACTTTCTTCACTTTCCACGAGACTTGCTGTTGCCAAGGCTTTTTGGCTCCAATCCGGTTGCCGACACCTCAGTAAGCTGCAGACTTTGTGGGACACTCCGAATCCAGCTCCTGGTCGTCGTCGACACCTCCTGGACCTCGTGGCTGAAGAGTCAAGACACCTGTGATCACCTGAAATCCCCCGACTGCAGTGGGCATCCATCTTCCTGGCCCCGGGTCACTGGCAAGTGACTTTGAACACTGTCTCCTCTGCTTTCAGGTCTTCTTTCTTCAGAATCCAGCCTTGGATTCCACCGGACACTTCTCCTGTCTTCACAAGCAGCAAGTCTTCTTTGGCTCCCATTGAAAACGACGCCGCGACCAGACACCAAAAGACACCTATGCACCCGGCTTCCCTGGGTGAGGTAACGAGTACTCCGGTGCTCCTGTGTGTGTTGGCTCAAGTACTACTTACCCTGTAAGTGACTTGCTTGTAGACTCTCCTGAAGTATCCTAAAACTTTAAAATTCCAACTGCGACTTGCTCCATTGAAGTCTATTGGGATCCGAGTCTATGTTCTCACACTGCATGAGTCTCCCGTGGGTCCTTTACTTACCTGCCTTGGGTGGATTAGTGAGGCTCCAGTGCTTCTGAAGACCATAGGCCTTCTCCCTTCTCAAGTCGTTCTTCTTATACCTCTTTTTTAGTATATGGTCTGGTACGCCCCTAGGGCCCCAGCCATATAAGTGCTTAATTTGTTGTGAAACGTTGATTTGTGCATATGTCCTTGACTTCTAATCTCATAAAGAGATTAGTAGAGTGTGTCTAGAAATAAATACATATACATTTGATATATATACCCGTGTGGTGTCCTTTCATTTAGTGATTCAAGAGATTATAAAGGTAAAACAAGCTGCTTTACATTCCTCTGAGACTTAGCCTGAAGGCTGCTCTCCACAGCTACCACTAGGATAGCTTTCTTTAAAAGGTTGTCTTATACCTATCTACCATAAGAGTCGAATTGTACTGGTGCAAGGTGGCCACTTTAACTAGTGACCAGCATATACCAGGCCAACTTCTCACATGTACATTTTAGGATACATTAAACTATAGCATATTGTTGGATTTATCAATACTGTTCTAGTAAGTCCTTGGATGATAGGTTTTCTGATACTCCTAGTGGAAATTATTAGTTATTAACTTCTTGCCAAGTTAACCTATGTGGCTAGGGATCTGCTGTGGGGAAAATGACTTTGGCAATTTCTCCAATGCCAGGGTTTCTAAAACATTTTATAATGACCTTGCCTATATCTACAGGACTCTTCAGCCCTGGAACACCTAGGAGAGACTTTAGGGGTTCTGAAAATGAAAACTTGTTGCAGATCCTCACCCCACAGTTAGTGCTTCTAGCACGAAAGCACATTTTGGGAAGCACTTTACTACAATGTGGGAGGTGAAATGTGCCCTTTCACTAAACCCAAAGCATATCAAACTATTTTAGAAGGGTCCTCCTTATAAATACCTGAGTCCCAAGCACTGGGACACCTAGAGAGACCCTGGGGGTACCCAATATACCAGAACATTGTAGTTTATTCTTTTTAAGTGCCCCAAACACCAAAGTTGAGTTTGGGCACATTTTGCATTTTGAAAGCAGTCCTGCAACACAGGACTGCTTTTGAACTGATGTCAGGCCTCAGCAGTGCACACATGCAAGTGCAGAAAGGGCTGCTGCCCTTTAAACTGCCAATGCCTATGATATACTATGGACTTAAAGATAGCTTTAATCCCTCTGCTCTATTATGTACTAGAACCTCATAGAGGAGGTCATGCCAATCATATGGGTACCCTAACCCATAGTGTAACCTAGTGTGTGTTGGTGTTTTCACTGTATTCTAAGTGTGTCGTCAGCATAGCACTGGCCCTGGTTAAGCAGAGCCCAGGGACAGTCGGGGTCTGTTACCACCAGTACCAGTCAGCAATAAATGGGGGGTGCCCAGGGCACAGGATGACTTTCCAATACATATTGAGTGAGAGGTGATAAAGAATTAATGTGGAACACAGTGGACAATGCTAAATGGGTGGAAAGGAATATATTGCAGTTTGAGGGAAGACATGAGAGAAATCAGCAAAAGATAGCAACCAAGGGGAAAGGTGGAAGAGGCTGCAGACAAAGAGAAGCGGCTTGAAACGAAGGGCAAAAAAGTGAAAGTAATGAAAATAAAAAGAAAGCAGAGGGAAAACACAGAAGCCTGGTGTGCCACAAGTAAAATATGAGTGAGAATCAAGCAGATGGTGATGCACCTAATGCAGAGTAGGGTGCTTTATCTACTGCCCTCCGACTCTAAACCTGGTGAAATATTTCAGTGGTAAATATACTGAATGGATCCATAAATGTGTAGGCTGCAGGTCACCAGTCCTAAAACCATTCACAAAGCCCGAGGAGTTAATGCACATACAGTTGAGCTACATGTTTCACACCTTCATCCCAGGGTGCAATCATAGAGAGATTGTGTTTAATGCCCCTGTTACAAAAATATGCATATTGCAGGTTTCGGGCCTTCCTCCCGGGTAGGGCACTTACAGTGTGAGTTATGTATTAGAAGAGCCCTAGGGTTAAGAAGTGGTTTTAAAAAAAATTAAAGAATGTGCATTATTGAAAGGCTGAAGAAACCAAGAAATTGCATGCCTTATGGTGCACCATGAAAACTAAACAGTAGTGTGCATTAGGTCATCCTTGTGTGTTGGACTAATCTGTGAATTGCTGCATGCCAATCTTTGGGCAGATTTGCAGGACTGTAGCAGGTCGGAGTCTGAGGACTATCGTAAACATGCAGAACAAGGTGCATTGCTGCCAGATTGTACACCACATGCGCACCAGTGCCAGACTGGCAAAGTTTAAATCTGTTTTGAAGATCAGGTCCAAACCCCCATTCTGCATTAGAAACGAATGCTATTTGACAGCTATCATCGATTAAATGTGCTCTGAAAGTTCCTCAATTAGTAAATTAAAAAATAAATAAAATAACGAGGGGAGGAGCAATTAGTTTTAAATTGTATCAATTATTTGACCACTATTGACGTAGTGTAAATGGGATTCATTTACAACAGCCTTTCTTAAACATGGCTCGGATTAGCAATAGTTATGCACAGTTGGTGGTTAACTGTACGTATAACAGTACCATTTACTAAAACATTTCAGTTAAAAAGCATTTTGTTGTGTTAGTTGAAGGAGGCATAACTCGACATTTGCTGCTGTAAATGTTTGTTGGGTGCATCTTACTCCATGTTATGTTTGCCAGTTATTATATGTTGTGCAACAGGTCTGTGACTGGTGCAGTTGTTGCATACACAAAGATGATGGACGGAGCGCTGAAACTTTTCCGACAATCACCCCCAGTCACAGATCACAGAAATGTTTCAGAGCTCCTCCATCATCTCCTTGCGTTTGCTTTGTTTGCCCGCGGTTGTTGCAGCCTGCAGGATCTTCCTTGCAGTCAGTGCTAATAGAGGAGTGTCGCACTGGTGCTGCAGTTGAGTTTTATGTTCTGCATGTTGCAATCCTGCTGTGTGGTTGCGTGTGTCTGATCCATGCCGAATTCTAAATGATTCTAGTATTACCAGCGCTTGTGCCCTGGTGCCCCTTTGCTTAAACACGAGGCATGCCCATATGCAAAGAAAAATAACCTTTCACTCTCTCCAATGCACTACTCTGTCCCACCCTATACCTCTCTCAATATATTCTCTACCTCCACTCTGACTCATCACCAAACCTCATTCTACTACTACCATCTCCAAAAGAACCCTTTTTAGACTCTTTACTCCTCTGTCCTTCCCGACTCACCCCAAACCACATTCTAAAACCCTTTCTAAATTCTTCCCTCGTGTACCCCACCTTAGACTCATCCCAAACATCTTTTACTAATATAATCTTCCCTCCTCCAACTCTCCTTTTTACTCATCCCAAACCTCTCTTACTACTATGATCTCCCAAATAACACTTTATACACTCTAGTATCCCTCCATTATCCTATGCAATCCAACAGACTCACATATCCACAGCTCAGATGGACTCATATTTCCCTGTACTAATCCACCACTAATCCTTTAGGGTTCTGGAGTAGCGCCCAACTCACCGAAAACCTCTTTGACGCCTCGTCAGGGGTAGTAAGCGCTACATAAATACAATTACAATACGAACTGAGAATGCTTGTCGAACAATTGAGCTGTGAACAATGAGTTATATCCAGAGGGCCTGTACACAACAGGTCCTCCGAGTACTCACCTTTTATTCACTGAGATGCGGAAAATGACCATGTAAACAGTCACCATCACCCTGCACATCAGTGTTCACTAATGTGCAATCAAAAAATGTTTATACAATTGCGATTCCCCACACTGACCGGCCTCACTCTCTCACATTTTTATACCTAGTCAGTTTCGCCATTGATAAGTCATGCATAGTATGATCATTAAGCCATGTCTTAGCAATAAATACTACATCTGTTGTTAGGCTGTTAATGGTATCCAAGACCTCTATACAATGTTTGGGAATTGATCTGGAGTTAAAATAAACATTCTTTGGTCGATTCATTATCACTCTCTATCGCTGTTAGTTTTAACCAGGAATTTCAATTTATTAATGATTGCATAAGTGATAATCTTTCCTCGCTCATTTCCTTCAATTTCATTTGGGGCCAACTATACCATCTGAAATGTATACAGGACAAAGGTCCAAGGACCTTGCCTGGAATACCTTTAAAACAGCCAACCACACCATTGTTGTCAAGCCTAATCAAAAGCAAACTCTCACATGAGTAAGTGTAAATCTGACTACAGTCAGCCTTTCATTGTACAGGTGGATGCCTCTAACAAAAGAGTTGAAGCAGTGTTAGCTCAACTGGATGACAAAGGTAGAGAGTGTCCAGAAGCCTTTATTAGTAGGGGATTACTATCCAGAGAGTAGAACTGGGTGGCTATTGAAAAGGAGTTATTTGCCATAGTATGGGCCTTGCGTAAGTTTCACCCTTAATTGTTTGTCACTAAGTTTGCTGTCCAAACGGATCATAAGCCACTGAAATGGTTGATAGCAGTTGCAATAGTAGTGTGCCAACAAGGGATTTTGTTTTAGAAGAATTAAGTTAAGGATTGACGCCCTAACAGACCGAAACGTCGACTACATTATCCATTTCCACATCACATATGTACAGCTGATTGTTCTCCAAATATGAGATAGATCTCTGTTTACTTTATTGGATATCTTTTGTGTCATGAACTGTAGATAATATTTGGTTGTTTTTCTCCTTTCATGTTACACTGCACATTTAATTGTCCATTGTACTCCTTTTTATCGATTGTTTATATATAAAAAGTCAGTGATTTTTTCACTTAAAAAGATACCCCGTGTGTGTTGCATATCTTTGATCTAATTCAATTGAATAACATGTGGCTGAGTATCAGTCTTGAGCTCATCTAAAAACTAATTTGCTTTGTACAAAGAAACTTAATTCTTCTAAAACAAAATCCCTTGTTGGCACACTACTATTGCAACTACATTTGCCCAAGCCCTCAAGGGTGTATTGGGTGTTACCCCAAGATTATACATGGTTGATAGCAGGCAGAAGGGGGAAGCATCATGTAGAGACCCAATGTGGATGTTTCAGATTAGAAATAGAATCAAACCTATGTAATCAGTGAACGACTTGTACACGGAAACAAGATATTCACTGAAAGGTAGTGGGCTAAACAGAACCCAGCAGATCACATTTCACTTCAGTTTCAGGAAACTTGATAGAACATCTGCAGGTAGTTCAGCTGGGCTGTTGCACGAAAATAGGTCACCACGATCTTCATCTGCTAGGGGAAAAGAGCTAAACACGTGCACAGGATGAGATACCAGGGATCTCATCCTGCCTTAGAACATATACTGAAATGTTCACGCTTCTGCAGAAAACCACATGTCAAGGTCAGAAGGCTTGGCAAAAAAAAACAAAAAAAACACATGGTCATGGTCAGATAGCTTGGACCAATTACCATTGAGCAAGATATAACCATGTGCTGTGCAGTCACGAAAACATATTTTTGCTTCGCTTGAATTCCGAGAACAGAAACCCACATGGGAGATTTCACTTATCTTAGTTTTGGAACTTATTGAACTTTTGACCTGTCAGTTTGCGGATACAGAATATAATATATAAGCAATTGGTAAGGAGGAAAAGATACACAAATATTTTTTTTTTGACACGGAGCTGAAGCAGACAGCCGGTTTGAAGGACGATATTTATCCGTAGCTCAGCAAGAGAACCCTAGTAGTTTCCACACTGCGGAGGATGGAATGCTACATTATTGAACTGTTGGGAACTTAAGGATTTATTTTCCGACGCACCCATGGCCACATTACTAGTTTGGAGATACGGGAATCATTACCTGGGACTGTAAATAATTATATAGAAGCGGCCAGTACAAGATTGATGCTAATCCCTCCCATCTGACTCGTTATCTGCTGAGTCCTTAGCTCCTCCTACCTAGGCAGACCAGTGTGACCCCTACGGGTACTTAAGAATGCTGCTGTTGCTTTTTGTCCTGAAGAAGCCGTAAGAAATAGTCCGGCTGAAACGCGACCGCGTCGACAGTTGTTCTATAGAAGGAGTAAAAATTGAATCAATTATTTGTGGATGTTACAATCTCACATTGCTTCCCATGAATAATTTGGAAAAAGTTGATCCTAATGCAATGTTTGAACCTTCTAGGTAGTCCATACTATTTAAAGGTGGCTCCACAATAAGAAAAAATTCCCTGGTGGACAGTAGCTTTAGTTTGTTGTGTGTATATATATTTTTTCAGTTGCAGAGGTGTTAAGTGTAAATATATGTTTTTTGTATATGCTCAATGATAAAATGTTGAAATAACTAAAATGCGAATATATACGCAGATGACAGGATAATTAAAGGTATCCGTGTCCAAAAATATTTGTGTATCTTTTCCTCCTTACCAATTGCTTATATATTGTGTTTCAGATACCCAGGTAAAAGGGGAGGGTGATCGTTGGGTATACCCCTAACCATTAGAATAGTTTGCGGATACAGAGCATAAATATCACTTTCTGTATGGAGTATTTCGGAGATCAGGTTTTAACTCCAAGGATTTGACTGGTTTCCCCGGCCATATATTGAGTAAACCTATATTACTTTGCCAATTGCGTCTTGTCTTCTTTTGTCTCAGATTTTCCTAGAATATAGTTAATGGGTTTGGAAGGAGAGAATCCCAAGTTGCCTGGATGGTTAGACTTTGTAGTGGAGTACAGAGCTGGATTGTGTCACAGGAATGCTGGTGGACTTTCTCACTAGTTTTCCCCATCTGACTACACAACCTCCCATGGTAAGGAGTTGGTTCAGGGTGGTTGCATCTGCCAGGGGTGTCTGTTGGGATGGAAAAGTCAACCAGTAAAGAGCAAATGTACTGCACGTCTGAATGGGTTTAGGGAGACATTATGGTGGAAGTTGATAAGATGTTGGACCTAGGGGTCATTGAGAGATTCCGTAGTCCTTGGTCTAATCCTGTGGTTCTAGTACCAAAGCAAGAGTCTACAGACTTGTGGTGCTGTGTGGATTAACGAGCCCTCAGTGAGGTAACTAAAACAGATGCCCATCTAATCCCAAGAGTGGATGAGAGTTGCAACACAGAAGAGATGGCCCAGTGGAAGCACTGTAAGGCTAAACGATATCCAATGGGCACTTCAATGCTATGTTTTCTATTTGAAAACAATAAAAAACGGTTCATACAAAAAAAGTGAACACAAAGAACATTACCACTGTTTCATTAATAAACTTCTGAAACACAACCATAGCCACCAAGACGAATGGTAGCCAGTCTTAGCAGAGACATGCACCGTCCTATTGCACATTTCAAGTTCTCAACACAGCGATTGTACAGATCTAGAACATTCGCTGAAGTTCACTCTCTAACACTTTTTATGAATTTCAACACGCTCACTCCATATATTTTACACTATAAACACACACACACTCGTATCATATTAAATGTTACCAATTTTTGCAAGATGTCCCACACTATTGCATTGTATGTAAGCTCCAGGGCAATTCTTTACAGAGACAACGTAACTATTGCCTCCATATCTATAACAGCACACACTGCATCATCCATTTCATCATTCTTCTGGTTTCCACCTACTGAATTCATCTCCATCATTATGCAGTGTGTTAGGCGTGTTTCACAATGTCATCTGATGTTTCTAAGTTATTTCTTTAATGAGTAACACGGTTTCTTCAAATATAAGGTTATAAGACACACTATCGATTCACAGTAAAAATGCGTTGAGGAAAAACTAATGTCTCATGAACGCAGTGTTCAAGAACCAAAAAAATGCCGTCATAGGCAACCTGCACTATGCTCAAATCAAATCAGGTGTTTGTTAAGCGTGACTACTCACCCATTAGGGTCTCAAGGCGCTGGGGAGTGTGTGTGGGGGGGTAGGGGGGGGGGGTAGTTCGCAGGTTCCAGTCCATCAAGGAGGGGGTATGTTGAAGAGCCAGGTTTTGAGGTTTCTTGCGAAGATGGGGAGCGATGTTATCGGTCTGAGGTGGAGCAGAAGGTCGTTCCAGGCTCTGGCCACGTGGAAGGAGAAGGAGCGGCCTCCCGATCTGGTCTTTCTGGTGCGTGGGACCACGGCGTAGGAGCTGGGCTGATTGTAGGGTCCTTTGGGGTGCGTAAAATTTGAGTCAGCTATTCAGGTATGCTGGTACGGTGTCGTGGAGGGCCTTGTGAGCGTGGGTTAGCATCTTGAAGGTGACTAGCTTCGATGGGGAGCCAGTGGAGTGTGCGCAGGTGCTGGGAGAAGTGGCAGTGTCTTGGCAGGTTGAGGACTAGTCTTGCGGCAGCGTTTTGGATGTCCTGTAGCTTGCAGTGAGGTTTTTGTTTATTCCGGCATGGAGTGTGTTGCCGTAGTCGAGCCTGCTGGTGACCAGGGCGTGAGTGACGGTCTTTCTGTGTTCGAGGGGGATGCATTTGAAGGTCTTGCGTAGGAGGCAGAGGGTGTGGAAGCAGGAGGACAAGTCGGAGTTGATCTGGCGGTCCATTTTGAGCTCGGAGTACAGGATGATTCCCAGGTTGCGTGCGTGGTCCGTGGTGGTGGGTGGGCTTCCGAGGGCGGGGGACTACCAGGTGTCGTTCCAGGCATCTGGGTTTGGGCCCATGATGAGTACTTCCGTTTTGTTGGTGTTTAGTTGTAGGCAGTTGTTTTTCATCCATTTGGTGACAGCTTCCATGTCTTCTCGAAAGTTGTGTCTGGCGGTGTTCAGTTTGTTGGATAAGCTGAGGATGAGTCGAGTGTCGTCTGAGTACAACAAAATGTTGGGTCCGTAGGTTCGGACGATGGGGGCGACCGGAGCCATGTAGACGTTGAAGAGCGTAGGGCTGAGGGAGGACCCCTGGGGGACTCCGCAGGTGGTAGGTGTAGGGTCCAAGAGGAAAGGAGGGGGTGGGAAGGGGGGGGGGAGGGAGTCTGACCCACTGCGTTCTGCCGTGGGGAAAGGAGCGGATGCAGTCGAGGGCCTTGTCTTGGATCCCTGCGTCATAGAGTCTGCGTATTAGGGTGCGGTGAGAGACTGTGTTGAACGCCGCTGAGAGGTAGAGGAGGATGAGGGCTGCTGTTTCTCCTTTGTCCTGTAAGGTACTGATGTCGTCTGTTGCGGCAAGGAGGGCGGTTTCCGTACTGTGGTTTTTTCTGAAGCCGGATTGGGAGGAGTCGAGGATGTTGTGCTCTTCGATGAATGTGGCGAGTTGGCTGTTGATGGCTTTCTCAAGGACTTTCGCTGGGAACAGGAGCAGGGAGATGGGTCTGTAGTTTTTGAGGTCGATGGGGTCCGCCAAGGGTTTTTTCAGGAGGGGGTTGATCTCAGCGTGTTTCCAGTCGTCAGGGAACGATGTGGTTGCCAGGGAGCGGTTGATGGTGTCGGCGACTGTTGAATATGTGGTGGGGGCAGGGGTCCGTGGGGGCCCCAGAGTGGATTGACTTCATAGTCTTCAGTGTGTCTTCGATGGTGAGGGCTGTCCAGTTGTCAATCGCTGGCTTCAGGGTGTTGGGGTGTTTGGTGAGGGTTTAGTGTGTGGTGGTCTTCGTCGAAGTTGTCGTAGATGCTCTTGATTTTGTGGTGGAAAAACGTGCTGAGTTTGTCGCAGAGGTCTTGTGAGGGAGGGATGTCGGTGGACTCGCTGGTGGGTTGGGTGAACTCCTGGATGATGTTGAAGAGTTCTTTGCTGTTGTGTGCATGAGTGGAGATTCTGTCTTCAATCGCTTTTTTCCTCGTTCTTCTGATGAGTTGGTGGTGGGCGTTGGTGGCGGCTCTTAAGTTGTTGTGGGCTTCTGTGGATTTGGTGTTCATCCAGGCCTATGCTCTCCCTCCTACCTCATTAGATTAATAAACATCGACTTATGCAACTGATACATTTTCCAGAAGCCTTCTTTTCCGCACTTAAATTATGCTTATGAAATGTTAGCTCTCATTTAGACATATCCACCTCACGCCATGCCCCAAAATTCTCAGGCTCACACCGATACTGCATATAAGTATACCAAGAGAAGACCAGAGCCCAACAAACAGTAAATCAACTAACATCAACCTCCAGTTGTACATGGCTTGGTGAGGATTGGTGTGGAAATGTACCCAAAAGTGAGCACACTGGTGCAGGGTCACCCTCTCGTCCACTGGTTCCAAAGACTAACAGAAAGAGATTGGCACTGGAGTTGAAATAAAATAAGTTTATTAATCACTCCGTCCACTTAACACTCTCAAGTGTTGCAGGAGGAGGTACACTGGATTCACAAACCATCGTCCTTTTTATACAGTTGTGTTGCAATGTAAGCATGTGGACAGAAATGGAAAGAACAAGGTTTAGAAATAGCTATCAGCAAACAAGGGCAGATAGATGACAACGTGGTCAGCAAATTGGGAGGGGAGCAGGAATGCTTATGACAGCAGTATACAGTCAACAGATAAACTTCTAAGACCAGGTGCACTGGCAGCTACAAACCCCCAGCACGTACATTGCTTAGCCATGTCAGGAGGTCAACTAAAATAGATGGAACAAGCAGAGTGAAAAGGCGAACAGCAGAGGACGAAAGAATTACGAAGGAAATTAAATGGACACCACAGCCAAAATGGCTGTTGCTTATGCTAATGTAAAATATTACACGTTTCCACGTGGGGGTCTATACCACTGGACGCAAAGGGGAGCACATCCAGTAGCCACCCAATCCAGCCACCTCCAGATAACCATGAAGCACTCACTGGGAACTTTCGATCCAGTATTCTTAAACATTCTTCAACCAGTACAGGAGTACTGTGACAAGGACTTCTAACCCAGCAAACCCCTTTATACGAACCACGGTTATTTAGGGTACTGGTGAGTTTTTTTTTTAAAATACAGATTTACATTTCTCACTCGTTAAATGAACATATAATATTGTAAATTATAACCTTTTGCCCTCGATAAGTTTAGGTCTTCTGCTTACCCTCTTTCTGACTACCGAAAGCATAGCTGTGAACACACAGAGAACTTTCTGACCGTAACTATGCATAAATCCTGAGTTACTACCATGTCAAAATACATCCATCCCATCCTGACAGCTGCCGAATGAAAAACACACCTACCTCCTGCCCAGTGGCTGTGCCAATCAACCAGCAGCACCGGACACGTCCCGCTGACCACAGCCTATGGCGTAATCAGCTCTGCCACTGACTGCCCGATGACCCGATCTCATGAAGGTATTTACACACTGACAGCGCAGACATAGAAAAGAGACAACACCGGAAAAAGAGACAGCATATGAGACTCACACAATATAGAAAAGGCACAGGGAAGAACATGACACAGACTGAACGTCGGTAGTGAAAATGGGACGTAATAAACGTGCCAAATTGACAGAGTCTCCCAAAATGTATTCAAAACAAATAAACTAGCATTTACCTTATAATGAACATTACGTTCCCTTTCCAAGATGGGCGCAGTGTTTTTCCACGTTAAAGCCCCTTCTTAAGCATCCAATACATTAACGTTCCATCTAAAATGGTTCCTGTGTCAACACAGCGGTCCCAAATTCTGCCCACAGCGGATTCTGTTGGGCGCACACCGCACACGTATAATAGAAGCTTTTTGACAGCGTCGTCTTCCAAAGCCTTTATTGAATGGAGGAACGTTAATTGCGTTACATTCATAAAGTAGCAAACATCTCTCGCTTTCTACGTATTGGAGGCAAATTCAAAGCGAGGCTTGAAACGCAAAGGATGCCCCAGCTATTATGCGATGGCCTGTGTCTGTTCACCTGACGATGACTGGTATTTGGGACCCCAAGTGAAAAGAATCCCTTCATCATACCCTGGCCCATCCATTACTATAGTGCATGGTTGTTTGCGCCACATATATGTTGTGTATTGTGCTTATGTTTAATTGAGACTACAGTTCCCATCTCTCCCGACAGGAAGTGACGGAACTCCGTCATCATATGGCACCCTGGGAAACAGTCTCTTCCTTTCCGGCTGGTGAGCCTCAGGTAATGGAGGGTTTGAGTTATAGCAGCCGAGCAATCCTATTCAATCCGTGCGAATTATCGCTCATCGAGTCCTAGAAATAGAAGCTGTACGCTGCTTGACCACCATGCTATCACGTCCGAGTGAAGCAGGTCAGGGTGGTTTTCTGCAGTCGGGGGCGTGAAGCTCTTAGAGCGGAATGTAAACCTGAGGGAACGTTGTGGAGGGGCTACAGCTAAGTAAATAATATAGTCAAACGGTCTGCCTGCGTGTGCTGTAATGTACGGACGTTCTTCTCGTTGGTGTGTCCCTTTTAACTTTTTCATGTGCCCCCTTTCCCGGTCATGTGTGACCATAACACAGCTCTCATGTTACCCACCATCCTTTTCAATGCAAGGGCTTTCAGATTTGCCTCTTACGTATTTGTCTATAGGTCCAGCATGCCCTGTGTCTCAGTATAAATTTAAGGGTGGTTACACGTGTCAAAAGTCACACATGATCTAGAGCCTCTAAGTACTATGGAGGGGCTGGACTGACACTGCTGCTGCTTTTGAGTTCCTCGGTGCTCTTATAGAGGAGCGCCTTTACACTTTTGAGGCATTTCATATCCTTTCATATTTAAAGGATATATACTTTTATATAAGGGGCAATATAAACTTTGTTACTTTTAGTTGGGGAGATTTTTTCCTAAATGGAATATGCGTTTGCATCAGTTGTGTATATCTTTTTGATTACCTTCCCCATGCCTCTGTACCTATTAGGTGTGCCATAACTGGTTCGAATTCGTAGTACGGTGTTCCAGATAGATGCTACCATACACTGGTAGACTAGATTACTGCTGGGAGGTGGTCATCTACTACGTGACGTGTCGCTGCAGCGCAGCTTTTGTGCTACCATAGTACACAGAACCACATTCTTGTCACCCTACCAGACGTGCTGGTGAATCACAACAAAAGGCTTTCCAGAAGCATCCGTTATGGAAATGGGGTCCAATTACTTGAAGCAGTGCAAAAGCTGTACCTGGGCTTGACTAGATAAACGCGCTCTTAATGTGGATTCATGCGGCATCCTTTGACTCATTGTGATTTTGTTTTACACTTGTCTCATGCATACTTGTGTGTTGGAGGACCTGAACACTGTAACATGTTACTAGGCTTACTTTGGAAATTAATTAAATTATTAGGCGACTACTGTAAGTTCAGCATTTGATGGAAAAATTGCAGTTTTGCATAGACCTTCATAATTTTAACTAATGCATATTTTTTAACAGAATAATCCAGGATGGGTGCCTACAAATATATGCAGGAGCTATGGAGGAAGAAGCAGTCGGACGTCATGCGGTTCCTACTGCGTGTTCGGTGCTGGCAGTATCGCCAGCTGTCTGCTCTCCACCGGGCACCCCGTCCCACCCGCCCAGACAAGGCTCGCAGGGCAGGCTACAAGGCCAAACAGGGTACGTGATTAAATGTTTGTTTCCATGTTTATGTAAAATACCCCCTTCTAACTGACTTTCTTGTTTTCAGAGAGCATTGAAGAGCTTTCATGTCTGTTTTCTGGGGCTAGCTCAAAGCAAAGTTAAACTGAGTGCCCAACAAATGGTTGTACTCCATGCAGTTTTCAGCTGCATATTCCAATCCGCAGTGTAATGTTTTAAGTAATGGATGTGGGTACTGGGTACACAACTGTTATAATTAAATTCTAGCTAAACCGAAAGTATCTACTACAGCAAGACTTGCTTTTATTTTTAGGTCTCGCCTGGCGTGGGCCGCGCACATGCGCAGTCTCGCTGGCGAGATTGAATGATTTGGGGTAATTTCTGTAAAGGACATTAAGCCCCGCCCCTCTTTTCCATTGGCTGGCGTTACAGTTTATGCTAAACGGTGGCCAGCCATTGGAAAAGAGCTGTTGGTGACGTTTTTGTTTGCCTTTTTGAGCCGTCCCATTTGGACGGGCTCATCTGCCTTCCGTGCGTCCTGAAAGCTTGATCTTTATGGGGCCAAATGGCCCCATAAACACAAGACTTTCACAACCGACGAAAGTGAAAGCGGACCATGCTTGTTTCCTTAACCTCAAGTTTGAGAGCAGAGCATATTAAAGTAATTCAATAAGGATCTGTGACATACAGAGCTTGTCTGGGTAACTCATGGCAATTTAGTTAGGGAATGGGAGTATCCTTTAATGTTTGATGCGTTAAAAATATCAAGGTTAATAAGTATCGCTCAATTCAGCAATATAATCATATGTGCTTGAGACACTATAATTAAAAATATTTATCAACATTTTCGAAGTAAGTCTTTACTGCTTTCTTCGTGACATTTGTTGCCTGATAGTCATATTTTGATTGCTTTGCTCGTGCTTTGACCAGCCCACCCCCCCCTTGTTTAGTGTCCCTTGCGCCCCTGCTGATTGACCACAGCGACCACAGACCTCTCGTCTCTGTTAGAAAGTAGTTTCCTCTAGCTCTCCAGAAGATAAACATGCCAACCTCTGAACTGAATTTCGTAATCATTTCGGGGACCCCTTTAGCTTCATGCGAGTCTAGACTATCCTGGCAACAGCTGCATGTGTGTGGCAGCATCGTGGCAACAGCTGCTGCGTGTTTGCCGGCTGCATGCAGTTTCTGTGTCCGAGAAGCCCACCATATCTGACCTCTGGCTGGTGTGGCCGTGGCACAGTAGCAGACTTCCCCAATAGCCTTCAGCTTAGGTTCAGTGTTCTTCGTGTTGTCGGAATCGAGGCAGTTTCTGCACTCTAACCGGAAGAGGACATTGTAAGTTACAAGAACAAATAGGGGGTGTAAAAGGAAATCCGCTTCCTGCCCCTTGAGCTGGCTATTACCGCTGGTATTTAGCGCAAGAGTTAACGCTAAGAATGCAGCCTCCTCGTTTAATGCCCCTACATGGGCGCACAGGGCTATTGCAGCTACAACAATCCGTGGAGCTGGTCAGGTGCATTAGTATTTACATTTGATGCCTCTTCTTTCCCTGCAGTATTAAGAATTACTTAACACTGGTGGTACTGGTCACCAGGCGGCTTCCCAGGCTGTGAGGTACTTGGGACTATGTTCCTGTGACACACATATACTGACTATGTAGGTCGTGACGACGAAAAGCAAATATGAAGTATTTTACTCATACAAACATGGTCTTTCACTGACAAAAAATTCCATACCGGGGCAGGCAAAAAGTTTGAAACACAGATCGGCTTCTTGAGATGAAGTCGAGCAAAGCAGATGTTTGTCACTAGGAGTGGACCATGTGCCCCCTTTCTCTCATTGTTTCAAAATCGAAAGGAGACTTGCAGCTGCACTGCCCGCACAGGAAAGGGAATCTATTTTAAATTATTCCAGTCCCCAGAAGCACCCCAACACTGACGCCGCGTAGCGTAAGGCAAACCATCACGGTGGGAAGAATTGAACAAACAAAAGGGGGGTGTGGGGCTAGGGTTCGGGGGGAGGGATGGGGCTGTCGGAAAGGCAGGGAACACATCCATTAAAATGTTTTTTGCTTTTTTTCATTAGAATTGTTCTTGGCTGAACAAACTATTTCTGTTAAAATGTATCGGATTTAAGATATAAAATGTGTACATGCCTATTGGGTAACAAGTGTATTTCCAATGTGTTCCAAGTAACCTAAAAGGCGACTAAACGTAAGCCTGAGTTGTCAGTTACCACTTTCACCCAATGGCACAATACAGCCCCGGTACTCGTGTACAATATTTATATAGTGTATGCCCACCTGGCCCACACTCCTCTTCCAGTTTTATACCATTGACATGGTGTAGTGGTATAGGAGCCACTAGGGTAGCCTTAAAAATGGTGATTGTTACTTCCTGTCACATCCCTCCCAACACTGGGTTGTTGCTACCTTAGTCCTTGTCGACGTGGACACCGTTTTTCCAGTCCGTTAAGTTTAAGAACGTATCCTGGCTGGCTTTAGCACTGGTGGCGCCCGGTGCGACAATCTTTTTTTGGCGCCCCCACACCCCATGACCGCCTCCTCGGATTCTCTCACTACCACGGATCAAAAGAGTCCCTCATCTCTCCAATCATAAACTATTGCTAAACAGAGCATACAGTCCCTTGTCAATTACATATCTCTATACTTAGGTGTGAGATGGGCTGATTGACATGTTCTATCAACTGCATGCTATGGATGAGGCCCCTGTTCTAATATTGGAAGCATTTCCTTGTGACCTTTTAAAGTCACGTTGATTTTGAAGTAGTTTGCTTTAAGGGACCCCCCTCCCCCCGAAAATCTGTCCTGTTTGTCTATAATGAAGATCAAATACTAAATGTTGTTGCTAGAGCATTGAATTTTGAAAAAAGGTTTCCTTCATTGAAAACCCTTAAGGGAGAGATTCTTGAATCTGTTTTCTGTAAGTTGTGCTAATTTAGTTTAGAGTTTTAAGGTTTTTGATTAATGGAATGTAGATTAAACAGTAAGTCTCACCAGGATTAGGAACGGTCTTGGCGATGAAAGCCATATTTCATGAGTCCCTGTGAAATGTTTACGTTTTTTTTTTTCTTGTTTTTTTTTTTAAATACCACTGTTGTGCAATTAAAAACCTCGAAGTATGTATGTGAACGTGTACTATATATTATAGCAGTGAAAATATATATTATAGCAGTGAAAATAAGTGTCTCAATAACGTTATATAGAGCAATTGTGCATATTGATGTAGTCTAACATTACAGGACTACAAATGGCAACATCCCATATTACCACAGTACAGTAAACCGTGTATTGCCTCATAGTGCAGCAACTAGTGTTCAATGTTTCGGACTGCATGTTAACATGATCAAACACCCCCCCCCCCCCCTCCCCCCCCCAATAGCCGCAAGGCACCTTTATTGTGGCTGCGTTTTACCATAAATAAATGTAACTTCTCATATCCTGGTTTAACTTGTTTTAAATCAGATGGACATGCAGTATGTTTTGTGCTGTTGCCATTGTTGAGGGATGAGTGTCATCGTTGCGCCCTTTGATGCTTTTCCTCATAAATATGGCCCCTTCCCTCGTTCAAGTGGCTGCAAATTACATACTCCACTTGGTGCATAAAGCAAACACATTCTCAAAACACGTGTTGGCTAGGTCTGCCTTTGCCTTTACTCTCCCGAATGAAGAAATGAAAATTAATTGAATACAAAACCTGCAGAGGAGTATAGACCATTACAAATCAAACTTAATGGCAGTCCTATTAGCACTACACATTAATGTTATGATTTGTTTGGAAAGTATCTAGTGTAGTGCTACATAATCCCCCTTTACCACGTGTTCTCATGTATATAACAGTTAAAATGTGAGTTATGGCTCTGCCCAACACCCCCACCACACACACATTGGATACGCATAAATCTTGAAATACCTGCACTAAGGTGTAGTTTGCTAACTGCATGCCACATTAGATGTAAATTCATTAAATCATGTTAGTTATAATCAACTGAATATTTTATCCCGCCCCCTCCCTCACCACACACTCCCTCATCACACACGCTTCAAAAACCAAACCGTGCAAGCTTTTGTGCCTTTTTTTGTGTGAATTTTTGTTATATGCTTACAACATTGCTGATTACAAATAACACTTGTAGTTCTTAGATCATATTATGCAAGGTAGTGCAGAAAGTGGAACAGGATGAAAATATTTGCATCTTTTCAACTCTCGGCGTGCACTTTCTCAATCGCTGATGATCGTATTGCCATGTGGTTCCTTGACAGTATGTGTGTATTAGTCACTTCAGTCTGGATCGGATTCCTCTGGCGGAGGGGTGCATATGTTTCCTCGGAATGAGTTCCATTTCGGGGACAACCGCTATGAATAAATAACTTTCTGCCACCATTGCTCTGTCTAAAATTACGACACCAATGTTGCTGTAGGGGGACATTTGGCGCTCCCCAATGCAGAGCAAGATTCCTTTTAGCCATTGTGATCCCCAGGGTCGCCCAGGCCTGTACTGTGATTAAGGTCGGTCGGCTCCCATATATTAAGAAAGCACCTCCGTGGTTCTGGAGGGACCTCGAAGCCGCACACGTGTAATTGCAGCCATGACTGCCCCCCAGTATTGCGTGATTTTAGGACAGTCCCACAGTGTGTAGTAAAAAGTGCCTACCAGCCCACTGCCCCGTATACATAGAGGTGTTTCAGTCCGACCTATTTTGTGAAGTCGTCCTGGTGTAGTATGTTCTGTGCAGTATTTTCAATTGCACCAGTTGGAGTTTAGAAGGGATTGCCACTTCACGCGGGGATGCGAGTGCCTCCTGCCAGTCCTGTTCGTCCATGTTTCGAAGCTCGGCCTGCCGTCTTTCTCTCAGGTTGTGTGTGGGATCCTTCTGGTTATTAATTAGTTTGCGGTATGCAAGAGAAACTGCTTTTTTTGGTTAGGCAGTCTGTCAGACGGTCTTCGAGCGGCGATGACTCGGGGAGATCAGAACCCTGGGGTATGGCTCTTGTAAATGCGTGTATGATGTGTAGATATCGGAATTGCTCAGTTTCGGCCATCTGATATGTTGCTTGTAACTGGGCAAATGTAACCGACTCCCCCTTCTTCCATAGGTCTCCAACCCTAGATATACCAACCAGATCTCATCAAGTGAATCACTTACTGTTGCGAAGTGTACCCAGTCTCTGGGTGTCCCAAAGTGGTGTGTGTTGCGTTAGCACTCCCTCCCAGCCAAGTGCCTGCAGCGCCGTAAACCAGATGTACACTGTATGTGCTGTGGGGCCGATCGGTGTGTTTTTCCGAGCTTTATTATATAATGCGCCAAGGATTCCGTCTGTGCCAAGGGTATGTCTGTCCAGGCGCAAGTCTGGTTCTTCCTGTGAGGCGCGGAGCCATTGGTTAATTACTATGAGCTGGGAGGCCCAGTAGTATAGTTACATTTTGGGTAAGGCAATTCCACCATCGTACCAGCTCCTTACAAGCTTGCACATTGCTATGCGGGGGGGGGGGGACCTACTTTCCCATAGGAGATGGCTCACCTCTGCCTCAATCGACTTAAAATATGAGTGGGAAACTGAGATTGGCGTGTTTTTGTAAAGCGTATAAAAACCTGGGGAGGCAAGGCCCAGGAGCGTCTGGGCAGGGAGTGCCAGTGTTTCACATCACTGCGGAGTCTCCTAAGGGGTGGTAGTATATTACGCTCGTAGAATTGGATAGGATCTTGTGTGATATTTATGCCCAGATATTTGAAACAATCTTCCGCGATTTGTATCGTGACACCTCTGGCCAGGTGTGGGGTGGGACCATTAAGAATGTATAAGACCGATTTCACCCAGTTAATCGTATAGTGAGAGACCTTGCCATAGGACTCACAAATGTCCAACAAGCAATTGATCCATCGTCTGGGGGATGACGTGTATAACAAGATATCTACATATAGGGAGATGCCCTCAGTCCATCGCAGTCCACGTATTACTGGGTCTCCCCTTATCCATGCCGCCAGTGGCTCGAGCACCAGAGCAAACAGGAGTGGGGACAGGGGACAACCCTATCTGGTCCCGTTCTACATTATTGTCCAGGTTGGCGTTTATCCTTTAGGCGTTTTTTTGCTCTTTCAGTAAATTTCCTATGGTAGCTAAAATATAAACTGATACTTCATTCCCCCCAACCTCCCCCCCTCCCCCCCCGGACCAACCCATTCTTTCTATCCCCCGTGGACTGATCTTTGCTAACCTTAGCTGCCAGACTTGATTGATTAGCAATTTTCATGCAGATTTTGCATCTCTGCCCATGTTATGTTACTGGCATTTGTATAGTGGTCAATCTGTCATTGTCTGAATTGCAGTGATTTCAGAAGTGGTTTTGTGCATGCAGTGATGCCAAGCTGCTAGATCTGTGTTTAGTGTTCTGTCTGCAGCTGATAGCAGCAGTCAAACTTGAGATTCAGGGAGGAATTGGTTGGGATATTGTGTGGGAGGGTTATTAGTTCGGGGGGGGGGGGGGAGGGTTTAGTAATACCGGCGAAAGGGAGGCAGACGGGTGAAAGTGGCGTGTGGGATGCTGTGAACAGTTGTGGAAAAGGTAGGGCACTTGGAAGTGCTGCGGGTACGGGAGATCAGAACAGTTGGGAGTGGTTCATATCCTTTGGGCAGAGATGGTGTCGGGACCTGTGGGAAGAGGGAGGAGCACAATCTGGCAGGCAAGAGAATAGAACCGGGTGACGGCAAGGCCCCATTTCATATCATTAGGTGGCAGTATGTATGTCATGCATGTTCTTTTGTTTGAGTCTCACATAAGCAGTTTCATAACATAATCCTGAAAGATGGGTAAAGAGCAAGTGTGAAGATGGTCTGATTAACAGCGTTCTCCCAGTGGCTGGTCATAGCTCTCTCAGGTTATAATTCGGCCAGTCCTCACTCTGAATGAATCCTGTCTCAGTTCTGTGATAGTTTACAAGAAATATTCCCTAGAACTTATCTGCTTTGAACAAGCATACACAAGCCTTTCCTGCATGATGTTTGCTTTGGTGGGTGAAGGGAATTTGGGCCAGTCAATTCTCACCATTTCCAAAAACGTTCTTTTACAGCCAGTTCCTAGTCCACGTGCCCAGTTTCCATAGAAGAGTGTGCTGTATGGGATCTGGAGCACTATTAATTTGTTGGTTGTTGGTCACTGGAGTACAAAGCCCGGAGTATCAGGCCAGTCGGTGGTTTTAGGCTACAGATGTAGCTCTTGGGGTGGGTGTGTCATTGTATATGCAAGTGTCCTTCGGCTGGAGTTAAGCTCCTATGGCATTCTTTTTGTGTGCCATTTTCAGTCATCCTGATAATTGTCTTCTCTTTGTAGCTAAAAAGAGCTGCTATATGAGCAGTAGGACACAAGGAGCTGTAAGTGTACTTGCTTATACCTTGCTCCATTCTCTCCCACTCATGAGTAATTCATGTGTCAGTATTTGGGAAAGAAATAGCATTGTGAATGCTTGCATATTAGTGAGAGGTTGAATGAGTAAACTTGTAGCTTGGAAAAACATTTGCGACCCCTGCACCACAGTATTGTGATACAGAATAGAACACATAATTATATATCCTGCACTTCATGCACCAAATCGCCGATTCAATTGAAACATCCTTCGGAGGTTGAAGGATGTGGCTGCGTTGGGTCACACAACTTGTTTTGTAGCTGCTTCTGTCTTGTTGAGGTCCTCATATGAGAAGGTGGGTGGAAAGTAAGGTTTGCCAGATAGACTCCTTCCGATCTTGCTGGTTTTGGTTGTTACTGTGCTGAATGGACTACCTGGCAATGCTACCTAACAAATCTTTCATTGTATCTAATCTTATTGGAGGTCGACTAGGGTTTCTAACATTTGGGATGCAGGTGTTGGTTTGCTCCCTACGTTGACAGTTTAGTTTCGAGATTTGTTTACTTTTTTCATAGGGTTGCCTAGTAGTTACTTGAGGCACTCGGAATGCCATAAGAAACAAGATGTGTTTTTTTTAATGAATATTCTTGTGGCAATCCTAGTTCTGCTTTGTCTGGTTTCATGGTAGTTTACTGATGCAGTTCATAGTGGCCAGTTTGACACGCAAGCCTTTGACATTTTCTTTTGCAGACTTTGACCCATTTGTACTAGTTGCCACCATGCTTTAGTACTCCAGGTTGTCTGTTCTTTAGAAATTTCAACCCAGTTCTATTTCAGAGGAGGGGGTGTGTGGAATGGGAACCTTTGTTGCCATGGCCGTAATATGTACTCCAGCTTCAAGATAATATCTTCCTTGCATAAACCTTTATTCACAAAGCTCCAAAGAAGGTTTAGGCACTGTTGGCTGAGAAATAAGTACTGCATGGAGTAGATTACTTTTGTTGAGGAAACTTTAATAGGAATGGATGCTTCAGGCTTCTCGTCTGAGGAATGTTCCTTTGACCACCTAGAAGTTTGCACAGGTGCTCAAACCCCATTGCAAAGTTTTACTTGGTAACTTCAGTGGCGTTGGTAAAAACACACTTAGTTTGGAGCAAGGCATTGAGGATGAAACAAAGCAGCTGTTTGTATGACAGTTAATGCTTCTTTAAAATGTCTAAAGCGTTTTGGCTTCACCTAGAAATATACTGTTTCCTCTGAAGTTTTTGCATTGTAATGCATGAGGAACTATATTGCATGTGAAAAATACTCCCCTAATGTTCAATTCTTAATTGTATACATAGATTTTATAAGCTAGCCATTTAAAAAAATTGTTGAAGGAGTTTGCTGCAATAATGTTTAAAACGTTTGCCACTATAGAGCAAGCCCATACCACGATCTCCATTGAACACTACCACTGTTATCAAACTAATTACTGCAACAGCAAATTTGTGTGCCAATCTTTCACCAAATACATTTGACAAAGGAACCTTCGCTCCAGATTGGCACCTCGCCTCAAAATCCCATCAAGAGTAACATGGGTTGCACACCTTTCTCTGTTCAGGCAGCAATACTATGGAATTCATTACTCCCAAATATAAAATCCACAGATAACTATCTTAGTTTCAGAAGAGTACTAGAGTTGGCTAGTTCCTACATAACCATACTCCAACACAAATGTACAGCATATTCCTGTGTATATGAACATTCAACTTGATTATGTATCTGAATGTGTATTTTTTTTATATAAATATGTATTGGTTATTCTGCTCCTACTGTAAAAAAAAAACTTTGACTCTCCGATGCACTACTCGATATTTCACTTCATACCTCTCTCAATATTTCCTCTACTATGACTTGTCCCAAACCTCTTTCTGAATACTGTGATCTCCAAAATAACCCTTTCTTGACTTTCCCTCTATCGCTCCTTGGATCACCCTAAACCTCACTTTAGTACTATGATCTCCCAAACAACCCTTCTAAATTCTTCCCTCACCTATCCTTCCTTTGACTCATCCCAAAACTCATTAAACTACCATGATTTCCCTAATACGTTTCTAGAGATTCTTCCCTTCATCTCTCCCTATACTCATCCCAAACCTCATCTTACTACGACTGTCTCCCAATAAACTTTCTATACTCTTCAGTCTTCTATCCTCCCATTATCCTTTTCAATCCAACTAAGTCACATGTCCACCACTCAAATTAACTCAAATTTCACTATACTAATCCACCACTATACCTTTTTGGGCTCCAGAGTATTGTGCTACTCGCAGAAAAGCGCTTCACTGCCTCGGCAGGGGTAGTAAGCACGACATAAATGCAATAACAGTTCAATCTTTGCATGCTGTGGTATGTGAACAAGCTTTGTGAAGGTCAGAAGGTCTCGCTTTAAATTCTGCTCCAGAACCAGCAGCAAAACAGTAAATCTTGAAATAGGAAGAAGTGAGGCTTTTAATAACTGAAAGGGAAAAATTCCCATGACGAAGTTGACTGCGGGGTACATAAGGTATCGTACGATCTAGGAAAGTATTTTGACTTGTGTGTTCGTTTGAAGGCGTATTTATTTTTGCGCTGAAGTATTGTATGCAAATTGAATCCACAAGGCCATAGTGTACTAGTTCTTGCATGTTACTCTTGCATCCCTTTAGCTTAATTGCAGCGGGTTTCCCTTCACATGTGACCCACCTTGGCTCCAAACCCACTCGTCTTAGTATTATGTATGTGTAAAGTACGTCTCGGTGTATCTCCCACCAGATGTTTGACTTAGGAACCAGTTGTAGATGGCACTTTCACTGTTCCCTTGTATCTACAATGGTCCAATGACCATAGTTAACGGGAGCATCAAACAGATGCTTAGAGAAATACAGTAGCTAGCATACTGCTAAAGGAGCCTCTTGTTTGGAAGGATTGTTAGAGATTGGAACCAACCAGTATGTCAGGGTAAGGACGGCCTCCACTGTAGGTCTACGTTTTTTTAAAGTTGTGTAGCGTATAGATACTGTTAAAAAGGGGTGGGTACAGTGAACCGAAGGGTGCGTAGATTGTAAGTATAGACTTTCAAATTGGCAGCAATATTTTAAATAATGCATTTGTCAACTCTTCCTTTATAGGTTATGTGATCTATCGTGTCCGTGTTCGCCGTGGTGGTCGTAAACGTCCTGTCCCCAAAGGAGCTACCTATGGAAAACCTGTGCACCATGGTGTTAACCAGATCAAGTTTGCCCGCAGCCTTCAGTCTGTTGCTGAGGTAAGAAACCGTACCCTTTGTGAGAAGAGGTAGTGTGAGCTGTTAAGGCAAAAGTCTGTTTGTCTAAAGACATTTTTGTGTTGTATAACACCTTTTGCTTCTGGGCTTCTTGGAACTCTAGTTCAGGCTTGCAGATTTGTTGTCCAGGCTTTTAAATCTAATTTCTACTGCATATGGAGTCCTTGTGAAAAAAAATCACACTTTGCCATTCTTTACTGTAGTCTCCCTCGTCTTGGCACTTGAAGTGTATGCGATCTCGGGTAGATGTGCTCCTTGATTATCTGTAGCTTTCTGCATGCAAAATATCACAAGATGTTAATCTGAATAATCCAAAAACAGTTTTTTGATCTTTAATCAATCCTCTGGTTCTTCATCTTGTTTTTCTCTTCACGACTCCAAACTAAATTTTCGAAGCAGACTTTCATACTAGCATAGACTCTAGAGACACATGAAAATGTATTTTTGAGGGGTGGAAGAGACCTGGCTTTACCTAGAGCTGACTATTACACTGTATATTTTGATGATATTACTTGGGTTGATTGAGAGCCTCTGCGATTTCTAAAGCTTGTTATCACTTGCAGGAGCGTGCTGGTCGCCATTGTGGAGGTCTCAGAGTGCTGAGCTCGTACTGGGTCGGAGAAGACTCCACCTACAAGTTCTTCGAAGTGGTTCTGATTGATACCTTCCACAAAGCCATCAGACGCAACCCAGAGATCCAATGGATCACCAAAGCAGTCCACAAGCACAGGGAGATGCGCGGGCTCACTTCAGCTGGCAAGAAGAGCCGTGGCTTGGGCAAGGGACACAAGTTCCATCTTACCATTGGAGGCTCACGTCGTGCTGCCTGGAGGAGACGCAACACCCTTCAGCTCCGTCGTTACCGTTAAATCCTATTGTGCTTCTAAAGATATTTCAAATAAAATTGGTTTTGAAAAGACTTGCATTTGTTGTATTTGTGCACTAGATAGGTTTAAGTGTCTTGGATATAATTTGTTTCTGCTGCATAAGCTCAAAGGTTAAACCACTGCAAGGAAATATGAAAATATGTGCATAATGTTGGTTTTTCTCTTTGCGCATAAAATTCCATTTGTATAGCGCTTCATATCCCATTACAAGGTACTAAAGTGCATTATTGGGGAGGTAGCATGCTACACTGAAGATGCTTGGTTTGAAGGGTGTGTGCTGCTTGCAGTGAGACCCATGTGCTAAATCTTTTAGGGTCATGCGTGAGTGACCAGTGACGCTGTTACTGTTTAGGGTCGCAGTGCTTGTTTAATGGGGTAATTTTTGTGCCAGTAAGAGACATCTATTACGCAAGTGTTTGTGGCACCTATGGATTAATAATGCCCACCGAGTAGCAGGACCTGCAAGGATTGGCAATGTTAAAGTAATCTAAGGTGCAGCCATTGCGGGATCAGGTCATTGTGTAATAAGCCTGTCATTGAATTCAAGAACTATGCTTAATGTGGGTTGATGGTTACTGCTAAAAGAACACGTGTGTCCTAGAAGTTCTGTTGCAGGCTGCTTGTAAGGTTCTTCTAATGGCCCAAAACCTAGACTAAAAGCATGCTCCGACAGTTCTTAGGCAGCTGGAATAGAATCTAGACTCGAGGTGAAGTCCTTGACGTCTAGTGATTTATAGCTCGCCTTTCAGTCCAAAACCTGGGTTAGAAGTTAAGCTGCGGTTTGTTTTGGTTACATACAGGTGGGTTAATATTTTGTATTGGGAACCAAGAGGTCACGACTGTTGTCCACTGCCTGGACGTATTATTCACTTCTGGTTGTGTTAGTTCTGTGACTTTTAGGAGCACCCTTGTGCCCTGGTTCCAACTTGCTTCTAGATCGGCATACAAAAAATTGGGTGAATCCTAAACTTGTTTAATTGTGACTTTCTTTTTTTCCAGCTTTTGCATTGGTTATCTTTAATAGAGGGTCCCAATCCCACTAGAAATTGCATACTTTGTTTTGTGATGTTGGGCACTGAAACAGTTTTTATGTTTGTCGAGTTGAGCTTGAGGAAGAGGTCTTTCATCCAGGTAGCAACTGCTATCATTCCACTGTGGAAGTTGGTTATGGCGTTTGTGGGTTCGTTGGTGAAGGGGTAGATCAGCTGGGTGTCGGTGTAGGAGACTTGAGTCTGTGGCTTCTGACAATGGCTCCAAGGGGGGCCATGTAGATGTTGAAGAGTGGGGCTCGGGGAGGAACCCTGGGGCACTCCACAGCTGATCTCTGGGTTCTGAGAGGAACAGTGGTAGTCTAACTCGCGTAGTCCGGCTTGTGAGGAAGGAGTGGATTCAGTCCAGTGCCTTGTTGCAGATGCCAGCTTTGTGGAGTCTCGTTATTAGTGTGCGGCTGGAAACTGTCGAAGGCAGCGGAGATCTATAGTGGAATGAGGACTGCAGTAAGGATGTGGTCTGTGGCAGCCAAGAGTGCGGTCTCCAAGCTGTGGTTGCTTCGAGAGGTGTCCAAGAATTGGTTCACTTCGATGAAGTCAGAGTTGGGCGTTGATGGTCTTCTCGATTACCTTGGCTGGAATGGGCAGGAGGGTGATGGGTCTGAAGTTTTTGAGGTCTGTCTGGTCTGAGGACGGCTTCATCAGCAGGGGTTGCTCTGAGTGGGGTTCCAGTCAGGGAAGGTGGTGGTTTCGATGGAACAGTTAATGGTGCGGCGAAGCTGGGGGGAGATTGCAGCTGCTCTGTGGAAGATGTGGCATGGGCAAGGATCCGTTGGGGGCTCCGAAGTGGATGCTCTTCATGGGTGTGAGTGCGTCCTCTGTTGTGAGCAGGATCCAGCAGAGCACGGTCTGTTGGGGTGCGGTGTGCTTGTGTATGATGGTGGCAGGTGTTGTGGCTGGATCTAGAGTGTCGAAGTGGTTGTAGATCTTCCTGATCTTGTGGTGGAAGAAGGTGCCAAGTTTGTTGCAGAGGTCTTGGGAGGAGCGTCTGGTCTCACTGTTGGGCCTGGCGAACTCCTTGACGATGGTGAAGTGTTCTTTGCTGTTGGTGTGGATTCTGTCTTGGAGGGCCGTTTTCTTTGTGGTATTGAGCAGGAGGTGGTGTGAGTTGACTTCGGATTTGAAGGTTGCATGAGTTTACGTTTTTTTTTTTTTTTTTTGTTCCATCTCATCTCGAGTCCTCTGCAGGTGCGTATGGACTTGTGGAGGGTGAGAGTGAACCAGCTGGCTTTCTTGGAGTGTTGCTTGCCTGGTCTTTTCATAAGGGGTGTCGGTGCAATTGGAGATCCATCCGTGGAGGTTGTGTGCTGCAGTGTGGTGTCCGTTGACGGAGTAGGTGTGCTGAGAGTTGAGATGTTCTTCGGTGGCCTTGATCCTGCTGCGAACGGGGGGGAATGAGGACAGTGGTGTGCGGTGGGCGTGGCGAAGGCGAAATGCACCCAGTGGTGGTCCGTCCAGGAGAGTTTGGTGGTGTGGCTGTAACTGATCCCACTGCCAAGTTTCCTTGCTTTTTTGCTCTCCTAGATGATGGGTGCCCAACACAGGTCATAAAGCATTGGAACATCCCATAATTTCTGGATCCACTGTCTATATAGCAACTTACTTTCATTTAGATGTATAGCATGCATATGTATGAACGCTGCATGCGTTTCATGTAGTTCGTTCTGACCATGTGCCAATGTTGCAACAATTGACTAATTTCAAGGCCACTCTTTGCACAGACATACACTTGGTGGATCTTTTCAAATGAACACACTGCAGCTAAATGTGCAGTTTATGGCCTTTTTCGTGAATTGATCTAGCCTGTTTCACATGGGATTTTCATTGTATTAATTTTTTTTTATGTACAGCGCTCGCACTATTCCAAGTTTGTTTCACTATGCTGTAGGAAAGAAAGGGAGACAGCAGAGAGAAAGGTATATTAAAGCAAACGGCTGTAAAAAAAAAATGTAAATAAAAAAAATTAAAAGAATTTGGCTTCAAAGTACAAACGCGTGGAACCATAGGCATGCACAACTGCAGTTTGCATGCATTAGCGTTTTCAAGCCAGACCTGGCTTTCAAAATGCTGGTCAGGTTTCAGTTCACAACACCAATGTCCACTTTGGTGGTCTTGAAGGGCTGCTGAATGAAAGTAGGATCTGCTTTCATGGTTGCCCCACTTTTTGCCTGGTGTCAGTGTGTGTTTGACCTATTCTGTTTGGGTCCTGCTAAACTGGACCGCAGCAACTGTGCTCTCTCCCATAAATTGGTTCTGATAAGTACTTTGGTACTGGATACTGGTATACCCTTGTAAGTCCCTGGTATATGGTACTGAGGTATCCAGTGCATAGGTACACCAGGGGTGTCCCATGGGCTGCAGCATGTATTGTGCCACCCATTGGAGTCTACTTAAACTGTTACTACAGGCCTGCCATTGCAGCCTGTGATTTGATGCTTGCACCTCACAAAATGTTAACTTGTATCCCAGGTCACTGCATTTAAACCCTGTAAGTCGCCCCTATGGCAGGATCATCAGTCCTGAGGGCCCGGTGCTTGGTTCGAAGTGGGAGGGTGCCTTTGCATGAGCAAGGATACCCCCACAAACCCTGGAGTCGATTCTCGAGGCTTTGTAAGTGCTGCCAGCCATTTTAAGACACATAGTGGAAATCAGTCATTACGAGATGTCTATATAGTAGCTGCACCGAATCTGGTCCTGTTTGGTATCAAACATTTTGGAATCATACCCCAACACCGATTCCGGTGCCTGAAGTGTGATCCCACGTACTGGGTGGGCTCCTTAGGGGACCCCCCTGTACTCCCAGTAACAGCCTTTGAGGGTCTGCAAGCACGCTAGTCCTGCTGCTGACTCCAGACCTGATTCTGTCCTGCTGCTGAGCCAAGCTTGAGCAGGGGAAGTGAGAAGAATAGGTTTCCTGTCGCAGGGAGGTGTGACCACCTCCCAGACAGAACTTGGGGTATTGGGCTGGTGTGGGGGTGCTTTGCAGTGCCACCAGACTGCTTTGAAGGGCACTTTTGGTGCCCTCCTTGCATACTCCGGTTTGAGCCAGTTGAGGAACCCTTGGTTCCTGCTCTGGTGTGAAGCTGGACAAAGGACAGTGGAGTATCCTACCCTCAGTCCAGCCCCTCCTCTGGTCACCTCAGTGGCATACTCTGTCCCCTCTGCTTGTAATTTCTTCACTTCCATAATCCACCCTTGGATTCCACTGGACTCCTTTACATCTTCTCCACAGGTATAGTCTTCAAAGTCTCCCACTGTCGTCTACGGCAGGTTCTGACATCACTTCACCCCTATGCACCTGGCTTCCCTTGTGCAGGTAACCTGAGGCATCCACAGGCGGGGGGCTCTCCAACCTTCTGTCTTCCAAAGGGTTTCTTCGGGGTCTTCTGAGAAGGGTCCTTCTTTAAAACTGCAACTGGTACTTCTCCATTGACTTCCATTGGGGGCACAGCTGTTTCCACTCTGCACTCGTCCTCTGTGGGGTTCCTGGGTACTTACCTTGGGTGGTTCCTTGTGTCCCCAGCTCCTCTGAGTCTTCTGGTCCAAGTCCTGCTCTTCTTTGCTTTTCGCGTTCCAGTTTAAGATCTGATTTGGTATCCCCCCTTGAGACCAGTGTATGTTTGTGCTACTTACCTGATTATTGCAAAGTATTTTTTGTTTATTCTGTTGATCTCTCCGGGTAGGAGAGATACCAATGTGTTAGTGATTGTATTGTAGAATAAATACTTATTTTTACATAAACACTGTGTGGTTCTTTTTCACTTAACTTTCACTATTGATTAAAGTTGGTGACACAAGCTGCTTTACACTCCAAGATAAGCCTGAAGGTTGTTCCCCAGGGCTACCACTTTGAGCTTTCTATGATTATCAAAGACACCTGTAATCACTTGAATAAGTGTGCACCATATACTAAGCCAGCCTCCTACATTGGTGTGCAGTGGTTGGGATTAAAGCCTGCGCTGTTTTACCATTTTATCAAGGTGAAGGTTACATGAAAAACCATCCCTACCTAGGCACATATAAAATACTGTGATCAAGTAAGTTCTACTGAAATTTTTGAATTTGTAGGTGAGGGTCTAGTACAACCCTTTCTCCAATATTTGTAAGTTTAGTTTCACTAGGGTAGGTAAATGCTACACATAGTACCATGTCTTTAGTGGGTGAGGCTCAACTCTCTAGATTCAGTGGTTTGGGGTAGCAACCCTAACACAAAGCAGCTTGTAGAGTTGCTCCTGCAGGATGATCTTCAGAATCCAGATAGGTCAAAATGGGGGACAATTTGGGTATGAGTGGTGTGGCTCTAGAAGAAGTCCGGGCTGTCTCATCCAAGTGACCTAAATTATGAGCCTGACCAGGAGGAGTCTGAAGATCCTCACTGGCAAACTCTAATCCCCCAGGGAATAGTTCTAGTGACACAGAGGGAGGCCCTAGAGGTAGGACCCCCTTTATTTCTCCTGGGAGGGTGCAAAGAGTTATGGGGAGGTCTTGGTCCTCCCATGGTTAATTCAAACTCCTCCAACACTTCCATAGGGACCTCCACCTCTAGCAAGAGGGAGGACCCATTGGAAAGGGAATACTATCTGATCAAGATTGAGAGAGCCAAGCTCAGAATCCAGAAGGAACAATGGGCCCTAGATAAGGAGATCCTGGAGGTTGAGGGCTAGGAAGAATTTGGGATTAGGATCCCATGGTGGCAGCACTAGTGAACCTAGAGTTGGGGAGAATTCCTTTGATACTAGGAACTTGAGCAGGATCGTCCCTCCTTACCAGGCGACAGATGACCTCCATAAATGCATCACTGCTTTAGAGAGGGCCTGTAAGATACAGAAATTTCCTCGGGGGCAGTGGGCAGCTATCCTGTGGCCCTCCTTTACTAACAAAGGTAGAGAAACTTCTCACTGTAAGGAATGAAGATGCAGATAATTAGTTTTGAAGAATGCCCTCATAGATGGGTTTGGTTTAACCATTGAACGATACAGGGTTACACGCAAGACTGGGTAGATTGTGTAGACCGTGCTGTTAAGGCTCTGGAAGGCTGGCTTCATGGAATTAATGTGCATGATTATGAAGAACTGTACAATTAACTGATATGTGATCATGTCCTTAACTGTCAAACTGCACCAGTACCTAGTGGAGTTGGATCTGACCTCTCCACAAGAATTGAGAAAGAAGGCAGACAAGTGGGTCCGCACCAGTGTGAAGTAGAAATCTCATGTTGGTGGTGACCAGAAGAAGTCCAAGAGAAGGGTGGGGAAAAAGGTAAAGACAAAGTTCTCAAAGTCCCCAAAAATCGCCATCTGGGGGTGGGTCCCAAGCCTCTTCCAACAAGAAACTTTGGTGCTATTCAGATAAAGGCCATAGGGCAAAGGATGCCAATTGCTCGAAGTCTGGCACTAAGGATACCACTACTACTCACAAGACTCCTAGTGCCCCTAGCAATAGCGCTGATAGTAGTAGTTCCAGCTAGAGTTTAGTAGGGTTAACCTTGGGTACTGAAGCAAGTGTCAGGGTACCACTCTGGCTGTTTTAGTCTGTGATGGTGGCATGGAGCTTGCCACCTTAATTATAAGTCCCACTAACTTGGGCAAATACAGACAATAGCTTCAACAATGGTCGGGAAGTTGTTGCTTACAGGGACATAGGGCCGATACCTCTATTGTGGCAGAGAAACATGTCTCCTGAGCAAATCCTACTTTGTCAAATTTACAAAGAGGGCAATGTCAGGTCAGATCATTCCATGTCAGTTGTAAATCTCAGCTGGGGAGGGGGTAACTGGCCCAAAGACCGTTGTGGTATCCCCAGACCTACATGTGGACTATCTACTGGGTAATGATTTGGAAATGTCTGTCTGGTCTAAAGTGGAGTTCAGGACGCATGCAGAAAGGTTGGGAATCTCATCCAGTGCCTTTGTTGTCATTAGGGCTCAGGCCAAACAGCTGAGCACCGAGGGAGCTCTGGATCCTAGAAGAATGGACTAGCCAGCTCTTGAGAAGGAGGAGAAAGGGTAAAGATTTATCCTCCCCTCAGATTCCCAGTGAGGACCAGTTTCTGATGGAGCTGATTTCAGTGAAGGAACTGTCCCAGAGGTGCTTGGGCCTGACCAAGCAGAGCTGCTGGGAGCAGGGGGACCTTCCAGGGAAGACTTGATTCTGAAGCAGATGACCTGCTCCCCTCTTGAACAACTCAGACAGCAAACTGCTGCTGAGGAGGCAGGGAATGTCAGAGGGTCCCATAAGACGTATTGGGAAGATGGGCTCCTATTTTCTGAAAGTAGAGACCCCAAGCCTGGTGCCACTAGGAGATTAGTCATACCTCAGAAATTCTGTATTCTTTTTTTTTTTATTGACCCTAGCACACTACATTCCCCTTGCAGGACATCTTGGACAAAGCAAGACTTGTGACAGGCTTGTCCCTCACTTTCACTGGCCCCATGTGTCTGAAGAGTTGCTCCTGGGTCACCTGCCAGGCCAGTGGGGAGTCAAGTGGCACTCCTAAAGGCCCCTTTAATTCCACTACCAGAGTTTGGGGTTCCCTTTGAGAGGGTAGGGAAAGACACAGTGGGTCCCCTAAACCCCCCCTCTCCCAACAGCATCTGGACACAGTTATATCCTAGTGGTGGTGGACCATGCCACTAGATATCCAGAGGCTATTCCCCTTATGACCACTACAGCTCCTGTGGTAGCCAGGGCCCTCATGGGAATATTTTTTTAGAGTTGAGTTCCCTAAAGGAGGTATTGTCAGACAGAGGTACTAACTCCATGTCAGGCTACATCACTGCTATGTGGAAAGAGTGTGGTGTTAACTATACATTTACTACACCTTACCAGCTCCAGGACAATGGGCTTGTTGAAAGGTTCACTAAGGCTCTAAAAGGTATGATCGTGGGACTCGCAAAAAAGCTGAGGGGAAAATGGGATGTCTTACTAACTTGCCCTCTCTGCCTACAGAGAGGTTCCTCAGAAGAGGGTGGGCTGCAGCCCATTTGAACTTCTGTTTGAACGTCTAGTTAGGGGTCCGTTGTGTCTGATTAAGGAAGGATGGGAGCCACCTCTCAAATCCCCTAAACAGGACATAGTTGACTATGTCCGGGGCCTGCACTCTTGCATGGTTAAGTACACGAAGTAGGCCAGCAAACACCTTTAGGCCAGCCAGAAGCTACAGAAAGCTCGGTATGACCAAAAGGCTTTACTGACTGTTTACCAGCCAGGACAGAAATTATGGGTGTTGGAGCCTGTGTCCCCAGCAGCTCTCCAAGACTAGTAGCGTGGCCCCCACACTATACTTGAGAAAAGTGAGGTAATCTACTTGGTTGGTCTAGGTACTTCAAGAAGTCCCCACAGGGTACTGCATGTGAACCGCCTGAAACGTTTTGTGGACAGGGCTGACATGAGCTTGCTCATGGCCACTGATGAGGGACAGGGTGAAGTGACCCTCTCCCTGACCACCTCTCAAGACCCTGTTGATGGATCATCAGTAGTAATAGTCTTTGCATGCAGCCTCACAAATCAACATCAAGCTGATTGTAGACAGGTTCTCAATCAGTTCCCCAGTCTCTTTTCTCTGACACCCAGTCAGACCACCCTTTGTACCCATGATGTGGACACGGGTGAATGCCTGCCTGTGAAGAGCAAAATTAATAGCCTGACCATGCCATTGATTGCATCAGGACTGAGGTCCAAAAGATGCTGAGGTTGGCAGGCACTGAGCCTTCAGATAGACCTTGGGCTAGTCCTAGTAACAAAACCTCACACCCAGGATGGTAAGAGAAAGATGTGGTTTTATGTTTACTATAGTGGCCTCAATGCAGTCACTAGGACTGGTGCCCATCCAATTCCAAGGGCAGATGAGCTGATTGATACTGTGGCCTCTGCTAAGCATCACAGTACATTTGACCTGACTGCCGGTTATTAGCAAATCAGACTATCTGAGGATGCAAACCAAAAACAGCATTTTCAACCCTCAGTGGGCATTATCATATTTTGATGCCTTTTGGTTTAAAGAATGTACCTGCCACATTTCAGAGGCTGGTGAACAAAGTCCTAAGTGGTCTGGAAATCTACAGTGCAGCATATCTAGATGATTATATAGCTGTCTTTAGCTTCACCTAGGAGGGTCATCTGGTCCACCTTGGAAATGTTCTTGAGGCCCTGCAGAAGGCAGGCCTTACTATCAAGGCCACAAAGTGCCAGATAGGGCAGAGCAAGGTTGTGTACTTGGGCCACCTTGTAGGTGGAGGCCACGTTCAACCATTGGAGAACAAACTTTAGACCATCATGGACTGGATTGCTTCTACTACCCAGACTCTGGTCAGAGCTTTCTTGGGCCTGACTGTGTATTGGAGGTTTGTTAAGGGCTTTGGATCCACAGTTACACCCCTTAATGATTTCACTCAAAAAGGATGCCTAAGAAAATTCAGTGGACAGTTAGCTGTCAGAAGGCATTTGATGACCTTAAGCAAGCCATGTGCTCTGCTCCAATTCTGCTAAGTCCTGACTACTCCAAACCATTCATTGTCCCGACAGATGCTTTTGAGATAGAAATAGGTGCTGTTTTGTCACAATTAATGCAGAGGGCCAGGTTAAGCCAGTAGCTTTTTTTAAGTAGGATGACCCCCCCTCCCCCCTCCCCAAGGAGAAGCGTTAGTCAGCTATTGAGAGGGTTGCCATTGCTGTGGTCTGGGCCTTGAAGACGTTGAGGCCATACCCGTTTGGTACTCACTTTATTGTTCAGACAGACCATAAGCCCCTCTTATGGCCTAAACAAAGAAAGGGTGACAACCCCAAACTTTTGAGGTGGTCCATTTCCTTTCAGGGAATAGACTTTTCAGTGGAATATAGACCTGGGAGTAACCATGCCAATGCAGATGGACTCTTCTGAAATTTCCAATTAGAAAATGAAGACTTAACTCTGCAAGGTTAGTCTCATCTCCTTACATTTGGGCGGGGCTTTGTGTAGGAAAGTAGGACCTACTTTCATGGTTACCCCCCCTCTAGCCTGGTGTTAGTGTGTTTTTGACCTATACTGCTGGGGTCCTGCTAATCAGAACCCCAGCTACTATGCTCTCTGCCCTAAATTGGTTCTGGTAAGTACTTTGGTACTCCCCAATTGGTTACTGGTGTACCCTTGTAAGTCCCAAGTATCTGGTACTGAGGTATCCAGGGCATAGGTACACCAGTGGTGTTCCATGGGCTGCAGCTTGTATTTGTGCCGCCCATTGGAGTCCATTTAAACCGTTACTACAGCCCTGCTTTTGCAGGCTGTGTGAGTTGGTGCTTGCACCTCTCACAACTGATATAAGTTAACTTATAGCTGAGGTCACTGCACTTAAAACCTTTATATCACCCCTATGGCAGGCTCTTCAGTCTCAAGAGGAGGGTGCTTGGTTACAAGTGTAAGGGTGCCCTTGCATGAACAAGAACACCCCTTCAGACCCTAGAGTCGATTCTCCAGGCTTTGTAAGTGCGGTCAGCTATTTTAAGACAAAGTGGACATAGGTCATTATGAGATGTCTAACTATATAGTAGCTGCACCAAACCTGGTCATGTTTGGTATCAAACATTTTCGAATCATACCCCAACACAGATTACGGTGCCGGAAGGAAGATCCCATATACTGGGGGGCTCCCTAGGGGATCCTTCTGTACTCATGGTAACAGCCTTTGAGGGTCTGCAAGCAAGCTAGTGCTACTGCTGACCCCAGACATGATTCAGCCTTCCTGCTGCTGAGCCAAGCTTGAGCAGGGGAAGGTAGAACAATAGGTTTCCTGTCACAGGGAGGCGTGACCACCTCACAGACAGGACTTTATGCATTGGGCTGGGTGGGGGTGCTTTGCAGCGCCACCAGACTGCTATGAAGGGCACATTTGGTGCCCTCCTTGCATACTCTGGTTTCTCTTGGTTCCCACTCTGGCGTGAAATTAACAAACAGGGTGGTATCCTACTCTCTGTCCAGCCCCCCCCCTCTGGGAGGGACCCCCGAGTCATCCCAACCTTTTCCTTAAGGTACTTAAGGGCTCCCCTCTACATGGGTCCTCAGATTCGTTGTGGGACCAGACTCAACCCTGAAACTACGTTGCTCTTTAATCGTCTGCACACTTGGACTTTGACTGGAACCAATACTACACCAAGGAAGAATCTTGCTGCTCCTGGTCTGTGTTCAAGTCTTCTGGGTAGTCTGTGCTTCTTCCAGGTTCTCCAGAAGACCTGTGGGAATCAAGGACATCTGAAAATATCGCCCTTACAGTGAAGGAGGCACTCCTCTGCATCTGAAGGCACCGCAACGAAGCTAACCGGTCTGCTGCTCCTGAAATCCCACCAACATCCCAAGATTCAGCAACACGGGTGGTAGGTCTGTGGCTCCCTAGAGGCCTGATCTGTCTTCCCTTCAATTTGGAGGACAGTATCCCTCGTCTGGCTGCTGGGACTGAAGGGACCGAACCCCTGTGCATCGCGTCAACTAGCAGTTGCCAAGTCTTTTTGGCTCTGCACTCCAGAGATCTTTGGCAACAAGAAGCTCCAGCCTCCCACTTCATGAAGAACAGAGCCCTGCATTTCCTGCATCGTGGGCCTCCGACTTTGATGAGATGCTTGGGGTCCTCTTGGCACTCCTGTACCTCCAGCCTGTGGGTCCTCTGGAGAGACTTCGCTTGCTGCAGTGGGCTCCCCTGCTTGCTCGGGGCCTGCTCTGACTCCCCTGCACTTGGTGAGTCCCTTGGACCTTGCTGGTCCCAATGTTTGCTCCTCTTTGCTTTCCACGCCAGTTGTGGCTACCAAGGCTTTTTGGTGCTTCCTCTGGACACCGACCAACTAGACACCGGCACCCGATGTGGGCCAGCTCATGCACAGCTGCTGGTCTTCCTCAGCCTCGTCTGGTCCTCACAGCTGCAGTGTCAGGGTCACCGTAGTCTCTTCTGAACCTCTCAACATCGGTGGGTTTTCTGCTTCTGTGGCTCCTGGTCACCTCCGAGTGGCATAGACTCTGTCTCTTCTGCTTGCAGGTTCTTCACTTCCAGAATCCACCCTTGGATTCCACCTTCCAGTCTTCTCCAGAGGCATCTTCTTTAAAGTCTCCCATTGTCGTCTACGGCAGGTTCTGACATCACTTCACGCCTATGCACCTGACTTCCCTGGTGCAGGTAACATGAGGCATCCACGGGTGGGGTTTCTCCAACCTTCTGTCTTCCAAAGGGTTTCTTCAGGGTCCTCCGGGAAGGGTCCTTCTTTAAAACTGCAACCGGTACTTCTCCATTGACTTCCATTGGGCACATAGCTGTGTTTCCATTTGGCACACAGCCTCTGTGGGGTTCCTGGGTACTTACCTTGGGTTGTTCCTTGTGCCCCCAGCTCCTCTGAGTCTTCTGGTATAAGTCCTGTTCTCCTTTGCAGTTCGCTTTCCACTTTAATATATGGTTTGGTCTCCCTCTGGAGACCAGTGTATATTTCTGCTACTTACCTGATTATTGTAAAGCATTTTTGTGTATTGTGTTGATCTCTCCGGGCTAATGTGTTAGTAATTGTGTTGTAGAATAAATAGACTTATTTTTACATAAACGCTGTGTAGTTCTTTTTCATTTAACTTAGCTATTGATTAAAGTTGATAAAGCAAGCTGCTTTATACTCCTTCACGACAAGCCTGCTCTCCCCAGCGACCACTTTGAGAGCTTTCTATGGTGATCAAAGACCCCCCCAATATATAAGGGCTGCCAGGATTATTGCAAAGTGCTTTCAACAAGATGGGGGTGCGCCAGGTAATGAAGTCCAGTAGTCTAATTGCAGTGTCAAGAAAGTTCTTTATTTTAAACTGTAAGACCTGGTACCATTGGCGTGAGTCTCCCTTCCATTTTTTCTGAAAGCCTCCTCTGTTTGTGATATGTTTTGCTGGTTTAGATGTTTTGGGCACTGTGCCACTGCTATTCAGTGCACAGTGCAAGTGCTCCCTATTTTAAATTGATGTAAAGATTAGTGACTCCATGATTGGGTTATTTGATTTACTTGTCAGACCCTAGTGCAATGCACCATGTGTGCCCAGGGCTTGTAAATCAAATGCTGCTGGTGGGCTTGCAGCACTTGTTGTGCCACCCACAGAAGCAGCTTGTAAAGTGTGTGTCAGGTCTGCCATTGCAGAGCCTATGTGCAGTCTAGTACTGCCATGCTGACTGACCAAGTGCATCCACTTGCCGGTCCCTAAACCTTTCCTTATCTTCATATCAGACACCCCTATGGTAGGCTCAAGGGCACGGTGCATTGAAGTATAAGGTAGGACATGCTCTGGTGTGTGTGGCATGCCCTAATAGTGAATTACAGCCATTTTTGTTTTTCACTATTGCAAGACAACCTGTTCCCCATAGGCTAGAATGGGTAGTTTGATTATTACATTTTATAATCCTAACTGACTCAGGGAACATGGTAGAAATTCAAATTTAGTATGTCTGGACTTAGAATGATAAAATACATCTTTTAGTGAAGCTGGTTTTAACATTCTGTGTTTGAAAATACCACTTTTAGAAAGTAGGTATTTTCTTGCTTAACTGTCCAAGCCTGCCTCTGCTAGGTTGTGTATTGTGTGTCTGGTTCTGTGAGTGACAGGGGCTGGGGATTCCAGGGGAGAAGGTGAGTCAGCACAGGGCTGAATAGGAAGCTCTGCATGTAGATGGGTGGAAGGAGTTGCACCTGGGACCTGAATAGGGCTGTGCCTTCCCTCCACAATACTGTCTCCACCTCCTGTGGTGTGTCTGATGTCTCTGCTCTGCACTCTGAAAGGAAAGCAGGAGTCAGGTAAACAAAGTGCTCCAGGACTGACCAGAACTGGTTTGGACTAGGCAAAGGCCTCTCTGCCTTCAGAGAACAAAGAGAAAAGTAGTATAAATATGGGGACCCAAACCCCAAGACTTTAGATCACTTCTGGAACAAGAAGAAGAAACCTCTGCCAAGGAGAAGAACCAAAGGAAGCTGTAGGAGTTGGACTGCCCCCCTGCCAGTGTGCTGTGATGTTGGGTTGGCCTGCAGTGGTGTCTTCATTGCCAAGGAGAGGAGAAGGAACATTTACAGAGCTTTCATCATCTTGCAGAATATTTCTCCAAGGGCTTGAACTTGTGCTTGCCTCCTGCTGAAGTCTCCGGGACAACAGACTTCACCACCAGCTCCCCTCTGAATTTCCTTGCTGGGAATTCTATCTGCAGAAGCCTGCGTGTCGCTAGGAGCTGGAAGCGCAACGCAACGAGAAGAAGCATGTCGCCGCCGCAGCTGTAGTCATCGCATCACCGGAGAAGCGCGTCGCAACCGTGAGGGTCACCGTCGCATCATCGGAGAAGCGTGTCGAAGGGCCTGTCGCGGCTCCAAAGTACAGAGTCGCCGCAAGGCTGCCAGGGTGTGTCGCATCGTCTCAACATCGTCGCATCAAGGCTGCCATCTTAATGCATCGCACCGGATTGTTGCATCGTGGCGCCATCTTGCCGCATCGCAACCGGGCTGCAGCACGAGAATCTACGCATCAGCGCCTCTCCGGTAAGGATCAAGACGCATCCCCTACTCTGCGCGTGCATTGAGGCGCGACGCATAGTCTCCCCCCCGAAGCAAGGACCCAACGCATCTCCAACGCTGTGAGCCTTTTGTTTATTTTGCGTTACGCATCCAGATACTTTTGTGAGAACTGTTGCATTTACCAACAACTTGAACTAAGCTAATCCTACCATCTTTAAGTCAGTTTTGAGTACAGTATTGTGGATTTTTGTCGTTTGTGGTGTTGTGTAAAGTCTATATAAAGAATACTTATTTTTATAAAACCTGTGTGGTGTCCATCTGTAGTGGTTTCACTTTATTACTGTATGTGTTCACAAATGCTTAACACACTGCCTCTGAGATAAGCCTGCCTGCTCGTGCCAAGCTGCCAATGGGGTGAGTAGGGGTTATCCAGTAGTATAATCTTCTTTCCGTGACTTAGAAGCAAGGGTCCCTATTTGGTCAAAGGTACCTACCTCTGCCAACTAGAGACCCCCAGTTCTAACATTGGTGGTCAGCGGTGAGGATTTGAACCTGCATTTGTGACTCACATACAGTGATTGGTGTACACTACTAGTGAGTGCAGACCAAACGTGACCACATACTTTTTTGATAGAATTATTTTTCCTTGGACTGTTAGTTTTTTCCTGAGAACTGCCTATTCATACTGCCATGAGTAGACCAGCATCTGTTGCATCTATGGATCTAGATTTTGAGGAACATAGATTGGAAACCTACACTTTGAAACAGCTCAAGCCTCTCTGCAAGAAATTGAAAGTTGCTAAACCAGGCATTTCTAAAAAGGATGACTACCAAAAGGTGCTGAGGGCATGGGTTAGAAACAAGAAATGCCCCTGAGTCAGTGGTGGAGCCAGCTGAGGAGACAGATGGGCAACTGGATAGGCCAGTGTTTCCAGCCAGGGGAGGGGTGCTGTCCCCACCTGGCAGTAGTGTCTCTTCCAAAGACCTGTCCCCAGAGAGTTGGAAGACAGGGAGAGAAATAGGGCACAAAAGCTGGAGATGGCTAAGCTTAAGCTGGAGGATCAGAGGGAAATGAAGAATAACAAGTTGTCCTTGGAGAGAGAGAGAGAATGGAGCATGAGAGGATGTTGAGGTAGTTAGAGATCACGGCAAAAGGCTTAGAGATCAATCCCTCTGGTGGCAGCGCACCATCTGTGCCTTTTAGAAAGCAGAGTGTATATTTCCAAGGATGTCATCAAAGATTTTCACAAGCATGAGGATATTGGGCAGTGGTTTGCAGCCTATGACATAGCAATGTTGACCCACCGGGTCCCTGATAAGGATTGGGGAGCTGGGTTGTGGGGCCGCTTTGTGAGTGAGGGGAGGGATACTTTGTTAGACCTGTCCAGTGAACATAGAATGTCTTATGCCCACATGAAGGAAGCCCTGATGACAAGGTATGGTTTGACCCCAGAACTTTATAGACAGAGATTCAGGAATTGTAAGAAACTGGAGGCAACCACTTGGGTAGAATATGTATCTTTCTTTTGCAGAGCTATGAATGGTTGGGTGAAGGGTAGCAAAGTGGATACTTTTGAAGCGATCTATGATTTGTTTGCAAAGGAGCACTTGTCTACTAACTGTTTTCCAGAGCTACGCCAACACCTTATTGATAGCAAGCTAACTAACCCTAGGAAGCTTGCTGAGGAGGCGGACCGCTGGGTCAGTACCAGTGTGCACAAGGGTCATGTGGGAGATTCTGCCAAAGGTGGGCAGGGTCCCCAGCAAAAGAGTGGGGGGACAAGGGTAAACAGAGGGAGTTCCAGAAAGGGCCCCAAAGTAATTCCCAAGGGAACCAAGGGAAGGGTTCCCAGCCTCCCCCTGAGAAGACGTCAGAGCCCCCGACAGGTAAACCTTTTCCAAGGGAGCCAGTTACCTGCTTTCAGTGTAAACAGGTGGGACACCGTTGGTATGATCCCCAGTGTCCCCAAAAGGGTCAGTATGTGCCACCCCGTGCACCCCCCGTCAGATGGCCAGTGTAGCCCTGGGAGGAGAGGAGAAGGGTGCCCAAGGTGGGTGGGGTCCTGCAGAATTGTCCCTTGTCTCATTTGGAGACTTTCAGATGGTCCCTCAAGCTCAACTGCCTGATAACACTAAGAAACACAGACAGTTGGTGACCATCAATGGCCATAGAGTGAAGGCTCTTGGAGACACAGGAGCCAGTGGGACAGCTGTCAAGTGTCACCTGGTGTCTCAAGAGCAGGTTGTCCCCAATGCCTTTTACCCAGTTGTTGCTGCTGACAACACAGAGCCACTGCAAGGTGGCTCAGGTTCCGTTTGAGTGGGGTGGGGTCTCTGGTACTTTTCAGGTAGCTGTGAGGCCAGCCATGCCTGTGGATTGTCGGTTGGGCAATGATTTGGAAAGCTCCCCTTGGGCTGAGGTGGAGAAGAAGGCTCATTTGGAGATGTTGGGTCTGCCTGAGTGGGTGTGTGTTGCCACTCAGTAAGGGTGTTGAAGAGGTCCTGGAGCCTGAAAGTAGGGGGCGCGGGAAACCATACCCCATTGTTCCCACGGGGGATGCCCTGGAACCTACAGGGGAACAGGTTGCTGAACTGGGGGGGCCTGCCTTAGCTGACCCATTGGCAGCAAGAAGGAGGACCCTCTAGGGAGGAATTTTGTACAGAACAGAAGAAGTGCCCTTCTCTTGTGAGTTTGCGGCAAAAGGCCACAGACCAGGCAGCAGGTGATCAGTCTGGATCATATTGGATCTATTGGGAGAACGACCTCCTGTATACAGAGCCTAAGGTTTCTGAGCCTGGGTCAGCCCATGTGCTGGTGGTACCCCAGCGCTTCAGAGCCTTCCTACTGGGGTTTGCTCATGATGTACCTTTAACTGGACATCTGGGGCAGGACAAGACCTTTGAAAGGCTTGTCACCCACTTTTATTGGCCCCAGATGCGGAAGAGTTCAGATACTCATTGTAGGACCTGTCAAACTTGCCAGGCAAGTGGGAAAAGTGGAAGGAAGCAAAAGGCTCCTCTCCAATCTTTCCCTGTAGTCAATACCCCCTTTGAATTGGTGGGAATTGACATTGTGGGGCCACTGGACCCCAAGAGAGCCATGGGCAACAGGTTTATCCTGGTCTTGGTGGACCATGCTACCCGGAAGCCATCCCGCTCAGGACAGTGACGGCCCCCGTGGTGGGACGTGCACTGATGGGGATTTTCTCCCGTGTGGGGTTCCCCAGAGAGGTGGTGTCAGACCGTGGCACCAATTTCATATCCAGTTATATGAAGTCCCTGTGGAAGGAGTGGGGTGTTACCTACAATTTCACCACTCCTTACCACCCCCAAGGTAATGGGCTGGTTGAAAGATTCAACCCAGACCCTTAAAGGCATGATCATGGGCCTTGAAGAACCAATGAGACGTAGTGGGACGTCCTCTTGCCATGCCTGCTGTTTGCTTACCGTGAGGTGCCACAAAAGTCCCTAGGGTTCAGTCCCTTTGAACTGTTGTATGGACACCCGGTAAGAGGACCTTTGAGTCTGATCAAGGAAGGCTGGGAGCAATCTCCCAGGAGAACTCACCGGGATGTATACAGTTACATGCAGGCCTTCAGGAACCAGACTCGGCGATTCAGAGAGCTCGCTCAGGCAAATCTGGAAGTCAGCCAGGAAGAGATGAAGCAGTGGTACGATCAGAATGGCACTCTGATTGAGCTTCAACCTGGACAGAAAATTTGGGTCATGGCCCCTGTAGAGCCTTATGCGCTCCAGGACAGGTGGACCAGTCCATTTGAAGTGGTGGAGCGCAAGAGTGATGTCACCTACCTGGTGAACTTGTGGTCTCTAAGGAACCCTTTGCGGGTCCTGCATGTTAACCGCCTGAAGCCCCACTTAGAAAGGTCCGAAGTGGGTATGCTCCTAGCGACTGATGATGGAATGGTGTCAGCCTCTCTGCCACACTGACCCCTGATCAGCTGCAAGATTGTCGCCAACTGTTGGGACAATTCTCTGATTTGTTTTCCTTGGTTCCTGGTGTCACTGAGTGGTGTGTCCATGATGTGGACACTGGGGACAGTACTCCTGTGAAGCACAAGGTTTACAGAGTGACTGACAAGGCCAGGACTTGCATCAAGGAGGAAGTCTCCAAGATGTTTACCTTAGGGTTGATTGAGTCCTCCAACAGTCCTTGGGCCAGCCCAGTGGTCTTGGTCCCAAAGGCTGCCTCCCCTGGTGCCACACCTGAACTCAGGTTCTGTGTGGACTACCGAGGACTCAATTCAGTCACCAGGACTGACGCGCACTCCATCCCCAGAGCTGATGAGCTAATTGATCGGTTAGGGGCTGCACGGTACCTCAGCACGTTTGATTTGACGTCTGGGTACTGGCAGATCGCCTTTACTGATGGGGCCAAACAGAGGTCAATATTCTCCACACCAGATGGGCACTACCAATTCCGGGTTATGCCCTTTGGGATGAAGAATGCCCTTGCCACCATTCAGAGGTTGGTCAACCAGGTGTTGACTGGACTGGAAGATTTCAGTGCCGCCTACCTAGATGACATTACAGTGTTCAGCGCCAGTTGGGAAGAACATCTGCGCCACCTTTGGGAAGTGTTGATGGCACTGCGCTAGGCAGGGCTCACGATCAAGGCGAGTAAGTGCCAGATCGGACAGGGTTCCATGGTGTACTTGGGACACCAAGTAGGGGGCGGCCAGGTGGCGCCCCTGCAACCCAAGATTGATACCATCCTGGCATGGGAACCCCCAAAGACTCAGACACAGGTGAGAGCCTTTTTAGGACTCACGGGGTACTACAAGAGGTTTGTCAAGGGGTATGGCAACATTGTTGCACCCTTGACTGAGCTGACTTCCAGGAAGCAGCCCAAAAAGTGAACTGGACTGACACCTGTCAGAAGGCTTTTGACGCCCTGAAGACTGCCATGTGCACAGCACCCGTGCTTCAGGCGCCCAACTTCTCAAAATAATTAATTGTTCAAACATACGCTTCAGAGCATGGTGTGGGGGCTGTTCTATCACAGATTAATGAAGAGGGCCTAGACCAATCTGTAGCCTTCATCAGTAGGAGTTACTTCCACTGGAACAGAGATGGAGTGCAATTGAGCGTGAGGCATTTGCTGTGGTCTGGGCACTGAAGAAGTTGAGACCATACCTGTTCGAGACTCACTTCCGGGTTCAGACAGACCACAGGCCCCTCAGATGGTTGATGCAGATGAGGGGTGAGAACCCAAAGTTGTTGAGGTGGTCCATTTCCCTACAGGGGATGGACTTTACTGTGGAACACTGCCCTGGTACAGAACACACCAACGCTGATGGTCTGTCCAGATTTTTCCGCCTTAGTGAAGAGAACTCCCAAGGGGAAGGGTAGTTCTCCCCACATTTCAGCTGGAGGGGACAAGTGTTAGACCTGGTACCATTGGTGTGAGTCTCCCTTCCATTTTTTCTGATTGCCTCTGTTTTTGATATGTTTTGCTGATTTAGATGCTTTGGGCACTGTGCCACTGCCATACAGTGCAAGTGCTCCCTATGTTAAATTGATGTAATAATTAGTGACTCCATGATTGGGTTATTTGATTTACTTGTCAGACCCTAGTACAGTGCACCATGTGTGCCCAGGGCTTGTAAATCAAATGCTGCTGGTGGGCGTGCAGCACTGGTTGTGCCACCCACAGAACCAGCTTGTAAAGTGTGTGTCAGGTCTGCCATTGCAGAGCCTATGTGCAGTCTGGTACTGCCATGCTGACTGACCAAGTGCACCCACTTGCCAGTCCCTAAACCTTCCCTTATCTTCATATCAGACACCCCTATGGTAGGCCCAAGGGCAGGGTGCATTGTAAGTATAAGGTAGGACATGCCCTGGTGTGTGCGGCATGCCCTAATAGTGAATTACAGCCATTTTCGTTTTTCACTATTGCAAGGCTACCTGTTCCCCATAGGCTGGAATGGGCAGTTTGATTATTACATCTTATAATCCTAACTGACTCAGGGAACATGGTAGAAATTCAAATTTAGTATGTCTGGACTTAGAATGATAAAATACATCTTTTAGTGAAGCTGGTTTTAACATTCTGTGTTTGAAAATACCACTTTTAGAAAGTAGGTATTTTCTTGCTTAACTGTCCAAGCCTGCCTCTGCTAGGTTGTGTATTGTGTGTCTGGTTCTGTGAGTGACAGGGGCTGGGGATTCCAGGGGAGAAGGGGAGTCAGCACAGGGCTGAATACGAAGACTGCATGTAGATGGGTGGGAGGAGTTGCACCTGGGACCTGAATAGGGCTGTGCCTTCCCTCCACAATTCTGGCTCCACCTCCTGTGGTGTGTCTGATTTCTCTGCCCTGCACTCTGAAAGGAAAGGAGGAGTCAGGTAAACAAAGTGCTACAGGACTGACCAGAACTGGTTTGGACTAGGCAAAGGCCTCTCTGCCTTCAGAGAACAAAGAGAAAAGTAGTATAAATATGGGGACCCAAACCCCAATACTTTAGATCACTTCTGGAACAAGAAGAAGAAACCTCTGCCAAGGAGAAGAACCAAAGGAAGATGTAGGAGTTGGACTGCCCCCCTTCCAGTGTGCTGTGTTGTTGGGTTGGCCTGCAGTGGTGTCTTCATTGCCAAGGAGAGGAGAAGGAACTTTTACAGAACTTTCATCATCTTGCAGAATATTTCTCCAAGGGCTTGAACTTGTGCTTGCCTCCTGCTGAAGTCTCAGGGACAACAGACTTCACCTCCAGCTCCCCTCGGGAATTCCATCTGCAGAAGTCTGCGTGTTGCTGGGAGCTGGAAGCACGACGCAACGAGAAGAAGCGGGTCGCCGCCGCAGTTGTAGTCATCGCATCGCCGGAGAAGCGTGCCGCCGCCGCACATCCCAGAAGCGTGCCTTCTTCGCAGCTGTCTGCTGTCGCATCACTGGAGAAGCATGTCGCAGGGCCTGTCGCGGCTCCAAAGTACAGAGTCGCCGCAAGGCTGCCAGGACGTGTCGCATCGTCTCAATGTCGTCGCATCAAAGGTGCCATCTTATCTCATCGCACCGGATTGTTGCATCGCATCGAGGCGCCATCTTGCCGCATCGCAACCGGCCTGCAGCACGAGAATCTACGCATCACCGCCTCTCCGGTAAGGATCAAGACGCATACCCTACTCTGGGCAAGCATTGAGGCGTGACGCATCGTCTCCGCCGAAGGAAGGAAGTAACGTATCTCCAACGCTGTGAGCCTTTTGTTTATTTTACGTTACACATCTGGGTACTTTTGTGAGAACTGTGTCGCATTTACCAACAACTTGAACTAAGCTAATTCTACCATCTTTAAGTCAATTTTGAGTACAGTATTGTGGATTTTTGTCGTTTGTGGTCTTGTGTTAAGTCTATATAAAGAATACTTATTTTTATAAAACCTGTGTGGTGTCCATCTGTAGTGTTTTCACTGTATTACTGTATGAGTTCACAAATGCTTAACACACTGCCTTTGAGATAAGCCTGTCTGCTTGTGCCAAGCTACCAAGGGGGTGAGCAGGATTTATCCAGTAGTGTAATCCCCTTTTCCTGACTTAGAAGCAAGGGTTCCTATTTGGTCAAAGGTACCTACCTCTGCCAACTAGAGACTCCCAGTTCTAACACAAACTCATAAGTCAAATCAGCAAAACGAAAAGCTCAGCCAACGCGTTTCATTCCCTCACGGGGAACTTCATCAGGGCTTCCATAAATGTTCAAATTAAATGCAAAATCTAAAATGTCCAATACGTGGTTTCAGTTTCGGCATGTACTGCAGAAACTTCCCAATATGATTCCAGATTCAGAGAACCTGTATTCAGACACCTGTAATGTTCCAAAGTGACAGTGATCAAGAGTACGGGCAGTCAGTATGCTAATTCAGATCTAGTGTATTGTTCTGGAACAGTCCAGAGCGCATTCCGGTATTAGAAGTCTTGCGTGGAACAGACCTGTAGTGTTCCTAAGTGACAGTGATCAAGAATACGGGCAGTACACGACCGGACGACTAGAGATCACGGTCTGTTTCATGCAGGACTTATAATACCTGAAAGCACTCCGGACTGTTCCAGAACAATATACTGGATCTGAATTAGCATACTGACTGCCTGTACTCTTGATCACTGTCACTTTGGAACACTACAGGTGTCTGAATACAGTTTCTCTGAATCTGGCATCACATCGGGAAGTTCCCGCAGTACATGCCGAAACTGAAACCACGTATTGGACATTTTAGATCTTGCACTTTATTTGAACATTTATGGAAACCCTGATGAAGTTCCCTGTGAGGGAATGAAACACATTGGCTGAGCTTTTTGTTTTGCTGATTTGACTTATGAGTTTGAAATAAAGAACTTCCTTGACACTATAATTCGACTACTGTACTTCATTACCTGGCGCAACCCCATCTTGTTGACAACATTTTTGGATCTGAAGCACAGAGGTGTCACGCAACGGCTGACGCTGGGGTTGATTGCGCAGGAACATTACCTACTGGAACTAGCGTGAGGTGCGGAACCAGGGGTCCACCGTTACTCTTGACATTGATTATTGCAAGGTGCTTCACTTGAATAAGTGTGTACCATATACTAAGCCGCCAGCCTCCTACAGTTACCTTCTGGTCTTAGCTGAGAACCACAGCTTCTGTAACCATAATGTTTCTTTTAGTACATAAAGTTTGATAGTTTTAATGTTAAATACCCCGACCTGTGCTGGATTTTTCTGGTGCATCAATCCTACACGGATGCCCTCTACCTTGTGTCAATACATTTTCATCAACGAGAATCCAAGGGATTAATTCAATTTGGTGATTGTATAGTTTAATGAACAATTGGATCCATTACTAATCCACGCTGCTCGGCAGGGCCCTTTCTTCTGTTGCAAATATATTTTACATGACTTAAATGTTAGAACAAAGCATTGATTTTGTGAACCAGCTTATCAACGGAAATTTAAATCAAAACTAGAACCAGACTGGCTGAGGACAGTTCACCGCTTAGGCTCCTGCAGCAATTTCCTGATCATGAACCTCACTGCAGAATGACTTCAATGAGACCATGTGGCCACAGAGTGGGCATACCCTGATTCTAGGAAGGCCTGTTGAGATGCCCATAATCTAGAAAATGTTCACCAACCCACAGTAAACAAATGTGTTAAGTATAGTCACTGAGTCCCCAAATTCAAATTTTGGTCCCCAAAGTTAATATGGTATGCGTTGAGAGAGCATGAATAGCACTCTCTCCTATGCCCCTAACTGAACTGGTAACAATAGGTTCTGGGCAATCGGCATAACTAAGTAGGATATGTGCCAGTACCACTTTGTACTGCGACTACTTTGGCCCTGTATGATCCATCCGCACGAAAATGTTCAGGAAAAAAATAGGTGTGCCTTACCTTGGGAAAGTTGTACTCTGATTGATAAAGCTGAATCCCAAAAGTTTGCATTTCTACTGAAATTCCAATAGGTAGTTACTGATCAACACCACCTCAAAAACCATTGCTTGAGGATCGTGTACCTTTCTATGCTGCCAATGGGGGAAACAGTATTACGACCTGTCCCTTGATGTGAGCGTACAGCAAGTTGGAGCAGGGAAGTGTATGTATGTATTGGTATAGCACACACACCTAGCTATGAAGCCGCTGGGCACTGTACACTATGTTGAGAGATGATCTACAAGATCGTTTACATCAGTAAGGGATTACACAAACACATTTTTCATTTGTAAGCACAGGAGATAAAATGATTTGCCTAGAATTAAACGATGTTGAGTCAAGCACTGAGGCTGTGTTCCCAGGTTCCAACACGGCAGCTCTAGCTGCTTGGCCCCGTCTCATCCTGGATGCTGAGATCTGGACGAATTTAATTTCTGGGGAGTCCAGAAAGAATTTGTTCATATTCTGCAAGATGAAAACATCTTAGGAAGGTACTGTTGGAGGATCCGATTCCAGGGAAATCATTCAAGCCACATGGGGCATGAGGGCTTTGAATGTGTTGCACCTTTTACTTGCTAGGAATCTTCATGAAGTGGGGTCCAACTGTTCTTCATCCCGGTTCTTAGCCGAAGCTGAGCTATGACTGGTAAAGAGGGAACTGCACTCGACCTTTTAATTTTAACCATAATATTTTTGACCCTTCCCTTCATGCCCTAAACACTGTCTCCCATGCACAATGATGTTGTTTTTCAACTCCACAACGGCTGCCTGTGCAGTAGGGAGTGAATAGAGGTGACCCAGTGAAATAAATATTACAAGAAAGTAATTGGAGCATTTCCACTTTGTCCACCAAACTTGACACTGTCCTCACGTTGAAGATATACCAAGCCGTAACTAGCATCAAGCTCCAGGAACCCTTGCATCGTGCACTGGCCTCTGGAGCAACAGTTCAAACACTGCTTTCAGAAAACAATGTGTCATGTAGCTCTTCATACCACACACATTCCTTTTCTAAGTATTGTGGATAACGGGTGTTTTATTATATGCAAACTAAATGATATTTAATTTACGAACCTCTAAAGTTCATTAAGTAATCTGTAAATTCCTGCGTGAGTCAGCGTTGAACTCCTCCAGCCATCCTGCCTATTGACAACTGGAAGAGCTAGCAATGCCATGATGACTGAAAACCCACGCAGTGAGCCCAGACTCCATCCACCAACAGCCAATTCTCCTCATGCGCGTAATGAGATCATCAGACACCATAAAGATCAATTCATCAACTCCAGAAGTGCATTTTCTGCACCTGAGGAAACACTTTCTTCAGCTTCCCAGCCTGTATGAAAAAGAATAGTGTCCCACACCACCCACGGCCACATGAGCCACTCGTGTTTCCATTTGTTCTTAGCTATCCGCATTCTTCCATGAAAATCTGGAAGTAAAATCTGCTTTACAGACACTCACTGAAGCCACTGACCCACAGCCCAACGAGAACCATGCTAAGCTCGGAAATATGGAACTGCTCTTCCAGAACAAACCCTGTAATATTCCAAGACAAAGAAGCACAACAATATTGGAAAATGCAACAATGGATCTGATCCGCTGAGGAACTGGAGATATGGTGTAGACCAGACCCATCCCAAGGTCACCAGTGCTGTGGTGCGCATGCATCCGCGGAGGCAGGGAATGGACAGAATTTGCTCAGTAACTGATGTGTTAACAGATGGCCCCCTATATTGCCTGTTAGGTACAAACCCTCTGAAACTGACCTAACCACGACACAACACCCCTCCCCCTCTCTTTCTCTTTAAGCTAATTATGCTATGGACCTAAAGAATTTCTGTATGCTCAGTGCATACTGTTGGTCCCATTAATGTTTATTCATTTTCTCCTTTATTCTTCTGTACAGACTTTACAAGTAACTTCTGCTCTACTCCCAGATCCCTCCACATTTCCCCTTTTATTTAAGTTTCACGTTTGTTCGATATATGGCATGAAAGACCTACAAAACGTAAAAACAACCTATAAAATACAATGCATACACAAATTAAGAAACCAATGCAGTGTTAAAGGAAGTCTGTCTGTTTCATCATCCTTTCAGTAATAGCAAACATTTTTCCAAGCTTGGAACATAACCTAACATCCTTAAATTTCATTATCTATGATATCAATTCATTCATGTTGCGAATATTCAATTCTTTTGAAGTCAGCAATAATAGAAGTCTAGGATAATTGCTAAGTGCATCACAGAATAATGGAACACAAATCAGCAATTGGGCCACAGATTGGCTGAGAAGGCAGTTTAGGTGTTAAATTGCATTTCTATTCCACCTCAAACTTGCTTTTCAAGTCCTTTTGCTAGCATACATCATCTTCGACGTCCACCTCTGAACTGGATGGGTTTGAATATCAATTATATAGTATTGCGGCAACCTCAAATGTTTTTCCTTAACTATATACTCGTATTAAGGATCTGTTTCGCATCTCTACCCTTCCTCTACAAAGCTTTCTTGTTTTAATTGACTCTAAATCCTTTATATTCCTGGCAGATCAGGGGTTATTGCTGCTGCTATCCAATTCCAGTCATACTTAACAGATTTCTCCTTTTTTCTGTACTTGTTCTGACATTTGATTATCCTTTCATGGCTGGTCTATGGGATAAATTTGTGGACAGGGTTTTTACCATAGCAGCATTTACACCTTTTACAGATTTTTCGTGATTTGTATGTAGACTTTTCTAAATATTCCTAGTTATATCCTCTATCTAGAGTTCCATATGCTCTTTTACCTCTTGTCACACCCATACCAGTTTTCCTAAGTTTATCAACTGATTTTATAATTTCATCTATTATTACCACTGAATGGAACTTCACCATTCGCTTACTCCACCTTTCATTCCCTCTAGTAAGTATACTTAAAATGTCTTGTGATGTTATACTCCTAAAACTGAAAAGCAATTGTAGCAAATTTAGAATTATTGTGCAATTTCTATATTATGTTATGTATTATCGTTTTCAGCAATCAGATCTTCAAATAGGAGGCTCGTACTACCTATGTGCACAGGATTATATTGCTAGTCGCATTCCTCCCTGCTTATCACCTGCTCTTATGTGATACCAGATTGTTACCTTCTTGTCTGTTCTTGAAGCTACCTTCAATATGCGAATCCAAACTTTGTCTGTTGTTCCATTAGCGCGTATGTTAATATTTGTCTTGCTGGCAATTCGTCTCATTGGCGTCTTCAGGTTTTGGTTGATTACGATCTACTAGATATCAATGTCTCTTTTTCTGTATTTGTTCAATTTCTTTTATAATACAGGTTCATCTTTTATGTCTCTCTCCTTTCTAATTCTTTCTGTAGAAGATAGTGGTCTTATGTTCGGAGGGATTTGTTTGCTTTGTCTTCTTATCCCTAGAGGTTACTCTTTAATCACAAAATTTCAAATCCTTGAATTTCTTCAAACATTTCCTTGATATTCTTCTTCTATGTGTTTTCTACTGCTTTCTTTTGCCCCATGACTATTGTTCTAGTGCTGGTGATAGAAAAATAGGGAACATATTTGTTGTCATTTACTACTGTCCCTTTAATCTTGTACGGTTCTGGGGGCATCATATGGAACTCTGTGACATGCTAGGCAACCACTGAGCAGGTGGATTGTGGCTGGCTCAGAGGAGGCTGTGTTACCCATGGTGCATGCAATAAAGAGATTTACCTTAAAGAAGCGTGGTGTGTACTCTCTTAACAATAGTACTATTTTTTTTCCTCTTGGCGTTCCTGCCTATAAGTGTCTGATTTTCATCATTACCCTCTTTCGTACTTGTTCCTTCACTGGTGCTCTTCTCAGGGTGTTCTAATTTAATTTCTAAAGTCACATTCTTTGATTAATATTGACTATCCTCACAATGTTATCTCCTTTCCACTTTTTTTTCTCTTGATTACTTTTCACATGAACTCTTCCTCTTTAACAGATTCTGGGAAATTTAAACTGTCAGACTTTTCCGTATTTTAGTTACCATAGTTTTTTGCATTATTCCTTTCTTGTAAGACTAGTGTTTGTAAACTCTAGCATATATCTGAGGTTGATTGCACTGTTTTCATTTCACTGTATGAGCACGCTGATATCCCTTTGGAAATTTTCTATGTTGGCTAATAGCATGGAAAATTGAGCATATAGCCATATCGTTTTTGTCTTATTAGGCGTGATCTATTCAAAATTATTTTAATAATTGTCTTATCGCTTATAAGGATTTCTGGAGAAGTAGTGATTAAATTATATGAGGGTACTGGATTGTATACTGATTTGATTTTTTTCTCAATAGTTTCATATTTTTCCACAGTATTAAGAATGTGGTTGATGACCTCTGATGACCTATATCAACATGCACAGGCAGCATATTTCTGTTGTCTTTATTTATTCCATGACCTGGTGGTTAGTCTTTCTCTATAGATCAGCGTGGTGTTCTCTCTCATTGGTCCCTTCCATACCTTTGTCTCCTCCAACAGGATTTTAAAGCAAAAAATCCGTTATTCATTTATTTGCCCTTACTTTGCCCTAGGCACAATACTATAGCCTCATTACACTTTCTTACCATAGGGTCGCCGTAAATCACCTTTTCGGCTTACTTCCTGATTACTGTGGTTCATGGTCAAATCCAGGATTGTGTGAAGGTCATGAGGGTTCCATGTTGTTTTTCTTGCTTTTTTTATATTTTGATATCTATCACGTAATTCGTAGCCATTGTGAAGTGTTTGGTACTTAACAAAGGCCTAATTTGCTTTTTATTAATTACTTTGGAGCACATGGATCCTATCTGTGTGTGTATAGTTTGTAGAATTCTTCTTTCTATCCATCATTTACAGCCCCCTTGACCTGTTCCTGACCGGGCTGGCATCATCTTTTATTTGTAATTTCACTTGTGGGGTTAGTTGTGCCCTCATTTTGGGTTGTCTCGGCTGCACATTCTTTCCCACTATGGTCAAACCAGCTGATTAAATGATCAACCCTTCTTTTTCTTTGTTGACTTAAGCAGTCTGACAGGATTTGATATTCCAATCACAATAAATTCAGTTTATTCAATTTACAATTTATTAAGATGGATTTCCATTAAAATACCATCAAAAATACTGCTAAAACAGAAAATAAATTCAGTAGCGATGATAGTTGACCAAATGCTGACCAGTAGTCGCCATATGAGTATTTCAAGATCAATATATCTCTGCTTTTTTTAGTCTGATTATAACCCCTTGCCCTAGCAACCCTATGTATGTGTTTAATGGTGACCTTTCACAAGTGGAGAAGTGTGGCTCAATGATTAGGGCAGACCCTGATGCAGAGGTCTTGCCCGGGACCAGGGTTCAATTCCCCGCCTCGGCGGGTCTTGGGCTCACAAATTCCACTGACCTGATAATTCTCGCCTCGGTGCCTATTCCAATCATGGAGTCCCACTCTGCAACTCTGGGCAATAGCTTGCTTAATCTCCACAACGCTAAGGATGCCTGGCCTTCACCTTGGGGGTGCCCAGGAGTGGACGCCTCACAGGGAACGCCAGGATGGGTTCCACAGTGGTATTCGTACAAGCGCCTTGAGACCCTTGCGGGTGAGTAGTGCGCTATACAAGTATCAATTTACATTGTAATTTATATGCGAGTTCTTGAGGATAGACCATACAGGCAAGGAATACTTCCAGGAAAAACGAATATTGTCTTCTTACCTGCTCTAAGCTGCACCAGTCACCACCTTCTTTCCGTTTTTGTCCCTGAATCACCAGGATATACAAGGTTTAGAAATCAAACACGTCCACTGAGTCCCAGGTTCCAAGTCCCAGCTTGGACCAATCAGTTACGTGAAAGATTGCCACAGCCGCCAACCAGCAGCCGGCCTACCCCATCCTTGCTAAAGCACTACGGGGGTCCAGCGGTCGTCAGGAATCCAAATAAGTGCGCAGGCACGGGTGAACACACAGGAGAAACTGGGGTTAAGGTTCCTCCTCAGATGTGAGGTCTAAAAGCTCCTTGTGGTGGTGGTAATTCCAGTCTGATGCAAGTCCGACATAAGGTACACAGCCGCCTGCCCAAACCAAGACACAAGCTAGCAAAGCTGAGGCTTCAAGGCACTGGAGCTTGGCCCATGGGTACTGCCAAAGCACAGGAGCGTGCACGGCAAGGAGACGCGTTTCAGGAGTCCAGCATTGGGCTTCTGGAGCACAGAGCACGAGTGCAACTGGTTGCTTATGGGGCAGCACCTCTATTGTGTAGTCCACAGTAGTCCTTCATGCACTGTACATAGGCCGTGGATCTCACACGCCTAAACTTTAATGTTTATAGTATGCACATTTTAAGGTTCCATTTGCAACCTTTTATCTTGTATATCTGTACAAAGTTTATCTTGTTTTATTCTTATATGTCAACATACCTCGAGAAGTGTATATTAATACTTGATTGAATGAAAAATGCTAGTCTCTTCACCAGATAGTGTGTGACAGTGCAACTTCCTTGGGCAGGAAAGTGGAGAACTAAAGACCCACTGTGATTTGGCCTTCAAGGCTTTGATGATAGTCCCACCTAATGAGCAAAAACTGCAAATGTTTCCCTTGTTGACTGAGAGGCAGGTGTTTCTGTAGGTTGCCTGGAGTGTGCGACAGGCCTGCTGGTGGATGTTTTGTTGCGTGCCTATTCGGAGGCCGCAATTTCGCTGTATCTCTTCCCAAACACTCCTCTTGGTCGCCAGGTTCACAAACATATTAAGGCTCTGGTCAAAAGACCAAGGTTGAATAGGAATTGGGACGTAATGCAAGTGAGACGAGAGTGCAAGCCACTTACCCCCTGGTTGATGTATGCCATTAGATCAATTGTAAGATTGGAGCCGGCCACTTCATTGCCAAATCTCTGCTCCTGCCTGCTCCAAACACACACTGCCCCCTCTGCTCACACACTGCCAGGTCTGCCCCCTGCGCCCTCGTCTGAAACACTTCCCACTCTGGCCATGTCTCCTCTGAGCACCACCCGCCCTGCTCTCTGCTTGGATTGTATGGTTTATGGCGAACAGCTCACGCACATTCAAAAACTTTTTCTATGAGACTGGCGAGTGTTCTTGGCTTAAGAGTTCCTTCCGCCGAACTGATTAACAAGAATGACCTGCAGAAGGCTGCACAACAACTACATTTAACACAATGCAAGTGCCTGAGCCAAGTCAATCGTTTGCTTGCAGTTTTTCCAAATTGAAGTTTTATATAGGTGCCCCGGCTTGGTATCCATTGATTGCACATTAAAAAATATATCTATATGTTGCACATATTGCTGCACTAAGCTGAGTATTCGGCTCGGTGTTTGATCTACAGGAATTCACTGACAGACCCCCTTCAATCTGCACAATATTGAATTGCCTCGGTGTGAATGGGCACACCTTCACGCTCCTCTAAATGAATGGGGCCTGTTAAAAGTCATACTGCCCTTCACGACAAGAGCCCGGATAGAGTGCAGCTCCTATCACAAGAAAACCTCTGCTGGCGCCTCTACTCCAGAGCCATGCGTTTGTGCCCTTGAAAGAGCCTCACCTACAGCCCTGCTGTGGCACTATGATGGACGTGCAGCAAGTGTGGCCCCGTGAGCTTGAGAAGTGACTGCTTACACGTCATAATGATGCACACCTGAGCTCGGATTTTTATAGGTTTGCTAGGTGCACCTCAGATTTCGTGAAGACTCCTGGCTAGTTGCGATGGGGAGTTAGGTAGAGTCCTGACACAGAAGGAGTGGAATGACATCTATTTTAGGGCCCGCCGCACGGCACGCAATGTGTCCTCAGTTGAGACAGCCACTAAAGTTGCTACCTATTGGTACCTTACTCCTGTACAACTTCATAGGGGTAACCCCTCCCGTAGCCCGCAATGTTGGCGTAACTGTGGTCAGCTAGGTACACTAACTCACTGTGGGACTGCCCTTCCCTGGTGACATATTGGCAGCAGATCCTTGATGAGGTGGACTCCCATTTCGACACGCAGATCCCTCGAATCCCAGTGTATGTTATTCTGGGCCTCGCTAATGCTATTACCTTTCCCCTCAAATCTCGAAGGGGAAACAGATGTCACCTGCACTGGGGGCGGCGGTTCAGAACATCCTCGCTTACTGGGGCACTAAGACTGTTCCAACCCTGGTGGGATGGCTTCATAGGATGTGGGGCATCTTGGGTATGGAAAAGATTTCACTTTCTCTAACTTATCCTGGGGCCTCATTTCATGGCTTATGGGAACTTTTCCTCACACTACTAACGTCCGAGTTTACGGAGCTTACTTATCCCAAATATTTGCGACTCTTGCGACTTGCGGACCCTCCCCGGTTGCCAACCTCAAACATCTCAGCTACCTAGTGTGCCTTTCCCTACGGGTCTTCCTAGTTTGACCTTACTGTTACCACTTCTTGGAAGCATAGCTTATGACTGGAGGGGGGAGGGTGGTGTTGTTCTCTTTTTGCTATTATTCTTTTGCCATACATGATAACGCACTTGCCATGTTGCATCCCGATGACTATAGAGCGATTTGGCTTGTTCTTTGTTTCCTCTGTCTTGGAAATTAATAAAAAAATGTTTTAACAAAAGCAAGATTAACAAAAATGTTGAAACCCGCCTGGTTCCCTTCCTCCCTTCTTTATGCTATCCATCCATCCATCCATAACATTGAGTTTCTCTCCTTGTCTGTCACACACACCTCATTCTCTGATCTCTCTCCTGTACCTACTGCAGTTATCCTCAGGGAGCTGGAGACAGCCACAGATGTGAAAGCAGTAGACCCAGACCCTTAACAAGCCTTTGAAAAGCCAATAGGGATTGCCTAGTGGATTTATTGGCTTTGGGACGCGGCATATGGTGTGGTCTGAACTTCATTGGCCAGAGACTTGTGGTCCTTTACCATCTCTGGATGAATCTGATAAAAATTTGGGGGTTGTTATTGATAACACTCTTACTTTTGATACCCAGGTCAGCAGGATTGTGAGCTCCTGCTTCTTTCTAATCAATACCTTGAAAAAGATCTTTGTTCTTATCCGACCTGAACTCCAAGTGGCAGTGGTTATCGCTTTAATCCCAGCTCATTTAGACTATTTTTATATTTGAACATCAACAAGTCCTCGTTGAATAGACTGCTGGTCATTCGGTATGACATCTCTTGGTGAAGGGCGGCATTCACTCCCTCCACCGGCTGCCAGTCAGAAACCAGGTGATATATAAAGCTCTTTGTATGGTCTAGCTGGCTTTTCGCCATCAAGGGACTGCACCTTTCAGAGCAGCATTCCCCTGGTACACCCCTAAAAGACAGCTCAGATCACTCTCTCCGGAAGGTGACCATCCCCAGATTCTGCAAAGCCAGATGGGGCGGCCGCTCCTTCTCGGTAGCGGTTGCTAAATTATGGAACACTCTGCCTCTACATAGTGTGACTTTGGACTCTTTCTTGGTGTTCCGTAAGCAACTTAAAACCTGGCTTTTTTCCCTTCCATCAATGTAGCTCCTTGGTTTCAGCTGATGTTTCCTTACCTGCCTTCAGCGCTTTGATGCCTTTGGGTTAGTGCGCTTTACAAATTTTATTCCATTCCTATGCTTTTTGCTGATGCTGCACCATTGGCAAAACTAGCTTTGGCAAAGCCAATAGGTCTCACCTGTGTTACCTATTGGCTTTGTCAATGGCTTTTAGCCACATTGCCCAGTACCCACAATACTCTCTAACATGGCTAAAGGTAATTAAAAAAAAGCCTTTGATGTGGCAGCCCTCGTCATTATGATGAGCGCGCCTACAATGTGACACCCAGGAGAGTGGGGCAGAACAGTAGTGCACACGAAGGAGACTGGGGAGGTCTGCCGACACTATACAGGAGGGGGCACAAAAGCAACGTGGATGTTGGGGAACAGCAACACAGGATGAGCGGTTGGGGGAGCAATGTGGAGAAGCACATGAGCGAGTGTAGAAGGGTGGGAAGAAGCTGTGCAACGGAGAGCAACACGGAGTGCAGGGTGAGAGAAATACACGAGGGAGACCACTTGAAAACACACACATTCAAATGGAGTGATTCACATAAAAGACAAAAATAATGCTTGAAAAGCAAAAATTGGAAGAAGCAACGCCAGCCAATAAAACAGATTTTAAAGAGGCAATGCTCCAAGGGAGAGACAAACACAAGATTGACAAGCTCGGACACGAATAAGAAGTAGGCAAATGAGAGTGATAAGAAAAGCTAATCAATGTTAAGCAATGGTCAGGCTCCAATCCTCTCTATGTTCTTGGTAAGTCACAGTATGCTTTGTAACAGACAGTGCATGCGCTGTCTAGTATACTCAACCCAAGAAAGAAGAAATAAAAGCACAATGACGCAGCCGCTGCTGCCAGTCATTTCATTCTGAAGCTGCATGCATGTGTGATGAAACATTTGCGTGCATGCATCTCCACACATGCTCGTGCCTACAGAATGTTTTTTTTTATTTAGTGATCTAAGATGGCGGATGCCTTTTAGATCGGTACATTTAAAAAAAAATTGAGTTTGCATAAAGCAGTTTTTTGGATAGTGGCCCAGCAGCAACTGGCAGCTTCCGGACCACCCAGAAAAAGGGGAAAAAAATGACGGCAGGGGTTGGCAAAGTAATGGGGGAGTGGGTAGGGATAGAAGCAATGAAGAAATGTGTGAGCTGAAGCAAGCAACAGAAACATGCAAAGGTGCAGGGATGCAGAGTCCCCCGGCAGCAAATGGGCTTTGCCAGGCGGACAAAAAACAAATTAAACAAGAAAAACTAAATTAAATGAAACTAAAATATGTTTTAAGGATCACAAGGGGTAGGAGAGCAACAGAAGTACTGGTAGGGGTGAGTGAAGGGAAAGACACGGGGGAGGAGGCGATAAACCAGCATGCAAGAGAGAGCTAGAAATCACATGCACTGTCATGGAGCGCATAATGAAAAAGAAAAAAAGTTCTCTAAATGTCAGCAGTGTAACGATACAAGATAGCCAATGAAAAGTATGGTAAACAGTCTACGGTCCGGAGGAGGAACTAGAAGAGGAATGCAAGCCATTGAATCAGAAGCAAGCAAAATAGAGTAGCAAAGTCAACCAATGGATGGGCTCTCAACCATTGTATGGTTGTATGGTCCATAAGAGGCTTTCGTTACAGTTAGGTAAAAGCGGTAGGAGAGACATCAAAACCGGCCTCCAGTGGCACCAGCCCTCCAGGGAAATTAAGATGGAATAAATGGACAGTCCGGCCCTGCCTGAACCCAGCTGCCCCACAGAAGTTGGTGCCTTTGAAACTCATATACAAATGTGTCAATAGATACACTGACACATCGGCTTTTGCCATGCCTTACTCAACCGGGAAACCCACCATTACTCAAAAACACGTAAGAAAATGGTATTGAGTTCCTACTTTGCTTCTGAGAAGTAGCTCCAAGTTCTCACCATCCAAGTCCTCCAACTGACCATTATAGGAACCACTGCCAGAAGTCATGCATTGACTTGTCACTGCTGAGACTGTTGAAGGCTGCACGTGGAGAAGGGTACATCTCTTTGCCTGACTCCATCTGTGAGACACAAGAATAAAAAGAATACATCATGTGTACATCTACATACGCATCATATGCACAACTGCATAGTCTAAATAAATAGCAAATACACTAACACAACACAATCTCCTCCTCATCCCAGAACCTGTGAGATTCTGTAAACTTCACATATATAAGGGAAGGACAGTACAATTTTAGACTGGTGCCACCACATGATTTACTGTTGACATTACGATTTATTATTTTTTTAACCACCGCCTGCAAGATGAGGCACAGACATGACTTAAGGATTGTACTTGAGGCAAAAGGTATTTTGTGCTGGAAAGGTGCCTTGTCTTGGCACAAATGGGTAGAGCGCTGTAAACATCCATAGGTTTTTTTGATGCAAAGCCTGGTCTGCTACAATGATGGACAGGGCTTTGCATCAAAACATTACGCCTCCTTGAAGCAGGGGCTATCTTGAGGAATGCTTTTATTTCTACACAATAACCGCACATTGTATGTGTGCTGCACTGTACATCTTCCTTCCAATGTGTAGAATGTATTAGAAATGTGTCTAGGCATGGGATGTTGTACTGGAAAGGCATGCTTCCAGTACAAATCCTATACTAGACATCATGTACACATGTGCACCATGGTGCAAAGGTTGTGCACGGTACTAGGCAGCTTGTTTGTGTGCCAGGCAGGGGGTGCTAGTGTAGCAGTCTTTTTTGAATAGATATGGCACTGCTCTGCTTTCTTTGCTGTACGCAATGCAGCACAGAACATTTGGTTGCTGTGGTGTTTTGTACTGAAAATGAATAAATTTACCCAAAAATGTGATTTCTACTTGGGGAGGGGGGGGGGAGGTGTCAAATGCAAAAATGTATCCTGTAGCAGGGCTTCAACAGTAGCACATTGGGAAGACAATTTGAGCCAAGTAGCATCAATTGTCTCCTTTATCAATTGATTTTCACTTCGTTCTGGAGCACTTAAGAAGCAACGCATGGAAGGCATTTTGTAATTGTAAGAAAGATCATGTAGGTGTTGTTACGTTTCAGAAGTTGTGAGTGTCACTGATGTCGCAGTGAAGGTAAACTTCCTACACATTAATCGGAGTGAACAATAGTCTTATCTGTAAACTAAAAAGGGCGGGGGATGGTAGTTTATGCTTCTCGGTTTGTTCAAACCATTGGTGATGGGCTCAGGTGGGTTGTGTTGGACTTGGCTCTTCTGGCAGGTTCACCCCTAAACTTTTTTGCTTTTTATTGTGATCTGGTGTAGTGATTTTTGACTTCTGCGCACTTTACCACTGTGTCCCAGGGTAAAGTGCGTGCGTGTAGTGAGGTTGGCCTGCCCTCCCATAGGAATGCATGGGGGAATGTATGTATCCCTGGTAGTTCCTGATGCGTGGGGTGTGCAGGATCGAGTTTGGTATGTGCGGACTCGTGTGGTTGAATGCTGCGCGATGATGTGTGCGGCGTGCATGTACCTAGTGTGGAAGTGCCACTTCTAGAAGTGGGCACTTCGGTGTGCAGTATGAAATGTGTGGCTTGTCTGGCGATTGGCTGGTGGAGGTCATGTGACGGGCTAGGGATTCCCCAGAGTCAGGAGGAGTCACCCAGTGGTGAATGGGAGTTTAGCATACTGATGGCTGGGGAGGAGTACACCTGGGTCCTGAATAGGACAGGGCTTTCCCCACACAATGCTGGCTCCGGCCCCTGTGGTGCGTCTGATGACCCTAGCCCTGCCAGTGAATAGGGAGAGGGGCTGAGCAAAACAAAGTGCTCAGGAACCTGTTGTAACTGGTTCGCCCCTTCCCTGCACCTTCAGACAAAGACTTTTACTGTATAAAAAGGGGCTGTGTCCCCTTACAATTTGTTCTCTTGCAGGATCCACTTGAGGGGGGGCCTGCTGCTGCTGGGCGCCAGGAGAGACCGCCACTGGGGACTGCCTCCCTGCTGGAGGGCCCTGTGAGCTGGCTCTGGGCCCAGTCTTTGCCCCCCTGCTCTTTGAAGACTTTTTGGCTGGACTTGCTATCCCTAAGCGCCTGGGAGCGCTTGTATTTGCTTTATAGCGCCAGGAGTGCTTTGTTGGGACCCCAGCGTCAAGGAGCGTGATACTTGGCGCTCCACTACAGCCTCCAGCGCCTGGAAGCGCTGGACTTGCCCTCGGCGCCAGGAGCGCTTTGTTTATGACAACGGGTGCCCACCCCGTGTGCTGCTGGTGACGGGAGCCTACCCCGTATTTGGGTGCTTGTCGGCGGGTGCCCACCCCGCTTATTTGATTATTGCCGCGGCGGGTGGCCACCCCGCCGAAGATTGCATTTACCGAGGGAGCCCACCCCTCTTATCGCTGAGACGATCACCGCTGCAGCCCGGATCGTACCGGAAGTCAGGCAGCGCTGACCGGGACACCCAGGACCAGAAGTAGGAGGGCGGGAGCCTACCCCGCCTCCCACGAAGGACTCGCGCTGCATTGCAAGCCCCGGAGCAGGCAGGAGCCTACCCTGCGCCCCGGGGCCCGGAGAAGAGAAGCCGCCTTCCGGCACGGAGAGGAGCGGAGTCCCCGGAGAACGGCCCGGTGAGTAGGGAAGGGCTGGGGGACTCCGTTCATGCGCTGTGGGTGCCGGTCCCAGACCGGCTGACTCCTCGAGCGGCCCCCGCCTATGGGGTCGCTCCAACATTGGGGGCATTATTTCTCGAGCCTGTGAGGCTCTAGGAGGCTGTCGTTGCTGTGTAGAGCCCCGAGGCTCCAACGACGGGGCAATATTTGCAAGAGCCCATCGAGGCTCCACCTTGAGGGGGCACCAGTTGTTTCGTGACGGAGCGGCCCCAGATGGTAGCGGGTCGCTCCCCCCATGCCCCACAGTAACGTTTAGGGCCATGAAGGCTCTAGGGGGCATTTTAATTGTTTTAGAGCCCAGAGAGGCTCCACGAGCGACAGAGTTGTTTTAAAGGGCACAGTGGTGCCACGCTCATTCCTACAGCTGCCCAGCACTTAGTGGGCAGCTGCAACGTTTAGGTTGGGAACTCTACGCTTTTTGCTTGCGCAGCTGGCGCAGCTTGACTGGGACAGAGCGTCCTAGCCCCGACAAGGCCAGTTGTCCTAGGGACTGCCACAGGTGGTGGCTCATGGGAGTTTCTCACTAATGTTCCTACCTTGCATCTCTGAATGTATTTTGATGCATCATGTGTTTTCCTTCCCTACACCTCTGAATGTTTCAGGCATCATTTGTAATGTGCATTTACCCCTACAGGTATTGTGATACTTAGGTGGTTGTTTGTTTTCTCCTAGTACAGGTGGTGCTAGTGAGGTCCTAGTTCCCTGCGTGACATTCTCCTAAGGTGGTTAGGGTTGCGTAGGTGGTACTTACCTGATACCAGTAAGTACTGGTTGTGTGCTATATGTTATTTTGTACTACAGTTTATTCCTATGTTCTAAGTGTTATTTCTAAAAAGTGCTAATTCCTGACAGTGGTCCATGTGGCCCTGTCCCCTGTACATATAATCCCTTGTAAATTCTGCCCGTGCCTGTTGGCACATTGTAAAGTGTGTGTTTTTATCTAATGTGTTTTGTAGAATACAAAGGCTATTTTTATAGAATACCTTGTGTGGAGTTTCCTTTGTGGTGGGCCTTGGGTGTTGTTGCTGGGTGCGCGCGCAAACGCTTTACACCTTGCCTCCGAGATAAGCCTGACTGCTCGTGCCAAGCTACCAAGGGGGTGAGCAGGGGTTATCTTTGGCGTGTAACTTCCTTGCCCTGACTAGAGTGGTGGTTTCTGCCTGACTTTGGCGCAAGCCTTAGCCAACCAGAAATCGCCAGTTCTAACATTGGTGATCAGCGGTGGGATTTGGACTTGCGTTTGCGCTGTACCGCAGTGGCAACTGGCTGCACTACAAAACTCTGCATTAGATAATCACATGTTTTAGGGATTATTGTTTTGGAGTTCCATTATTTCCTCTCCTAAAGGTGTCCTTTGTGGATTGTGTACTCCTGTGTTAGCTCAGATACCTAGGTCCCTTTTGTTGCACGTGTCCCTGAGCGTCTTGCCAAAATGGAGTCTGCTTTTGAATTCTGTGGTCTGTTTAGATACAGTATGTTGGAGTTGGTCAGATTCTGTGAAGAGAGACACATTGAGGTGGGTGAGTCAGATACCCAGTCCAAACTAAGGGACAACCTGATCCTATGGCAAAAGGATGAATGGGAGCGAGAGCGCAGTGAGGAAGATAGGGCCCGGGCCGCACGCCGAGAGGGTAGTGGGTCTGAGGGGAGCCCTGAGGAGTCTGAGGAGGAGGAAGGTTACCTGACAGGGACGCCAGTAGACAGTGAAGACCCCATAGATAGGGAGTCCCTTGCTGGTTCTAGTGTCAGGAGCAGCACCCCATCCCTTTTCCTGTCCCCAGAGGAGTGGATAGATAGGAGGGAAGAGAGGGAGCATCAGCTGGCCATGGAGAAGCTCAGGTTAGAGCATGCCAAGCTGGAGACCGAGAGGGTCTTAGCTCAGAAACAGATGGCGGAGGCTGAGAGGGCCTTTGCCAGAGAGAAATTAGCTCTAGAGGGTAAGTTGTCCCCTGAGCGCAGTGGTAGTTTTCTGGATTCCCCAGTGAGGGTGGAGTCCAGTGGTGGCAGCGATAGAGAGTCTAGTGCAGGATGTCCCACTCCTGATTCCTCGAGTATGGTACCTTGTTCCCGAGAGGAGGAATGTAGGTTGAAATTCAGGGGCAGTAAGAAGCTGTCTCACCAGTCTTGGGAGGAGTTTGTGGAGGAATGTGATGATGCACTGTGCGATTGGGTGATGGTTAACCCGGAAGGTGATTATAAGGAACTGTTTGATCGGGTTCTCAAAGAGCAGATGCTCAGGAGTTGTTATCCCGGGTTGCGGCACCACCTGTGGGAATGTGACGCCTTGGATCCTTGGGTCTTGGCAATAGAAGCGGACCGTTGGGAGAGTGCCCAAGGTTCTGATGAAGCATGGGAGAGTACGTCCAATAGTAGTGGATCAGGTATCTTCCCGTCCAGTATTGGGGAAGAGGCTCAGAGTAGCCCAGCTAGGTCCCAGAGTAGTGAGAGGGGTGTAGGGGCTCACAACCTATCTCAGTTGAGTAGGGGGGAGTGTGTGACTTCGAGTCCCCAGATGCCCGAAACCCAGTCTCAGGGCCTGGATGGTTTCTTCAGGGAACACCAGGTTGGGGGCCTAGGCTGTCCTGTTAGGCCACTTGAGGAGGATCGCCTAGTGTATGGCGAACCTGGAGTCTCTGTAAATAGAGCTCCAGTGGTTCTGGTGGCAGGCAGTACCGCTCCAGTAAGGAGGGTACGGAAGTCCAGCGAGAGGAGTGGCATGGGGCTGTGTTCCCCGGTGGAGGAGCCAGTGGGTCAGGGACCAGCCGGGAGGGCTGAGTCTCCTAGAGGTGACCATGGTGACCACACGTCTGTCCTGGGGGATCTTCGCGCACTGTCAGGTGGACAGGGGACGGGAGATCTGCGCCAGGCAGACTGTCATGCAACATATGAGGCAGATGTTACTCTTGGGGGGATGGTGTGTAAGTCCCCAGAAGTCCTGGAGTGCCAGGCAATTATTCCACCAAAGGTTCTAGACCCGAGGTTGGGAGGCCAGGTTCAGGATCAGCCTGACCTGAAGGGTAGGACTACTGTAACAAGTGTCCTGACCGGTTCTTCTTCCAGAGGTACCGCCCCAGTTGGTAGGGAGCAGGACTCTGGAAGGGGGTGCAGAGGGTGGGAGAGCCCAACTCTGACCCGGTACAACCTGAGGGGTTAAACCCTAGGTTGGGAGACCAGTTCTCAGGGAGAGGTCCTGAGCTGGTGGGAAAGTTGATTTCTGAGGGTGCCTCTCAGAGGAAGAGAGGACGGAACCCTAGAAGAAGAGGTAGGGGGAGGAGAGCCTCGCCCGTGACTGTTGGTCAGCTTGAAGGTACAGACCCTAGGCTGGAAGATCAGTGGCAGTTTAGAACTGCCCTGATGAGAGGTAGAGTGGAGAATGGCTGCTATGTGCCAGGGGTTACTACCCCTCGCTCTGTGGTTAGGCAAGGACCAGTGGTGCCTGGATGGCCTAGGGCCTGGTCCTGGCCGCGGACAGCTGAGGAGTACCAGTGGGGTAGCCCAGTTGGTCCGCCGAGTTTTTTCAGAAGGAATCACGTGGGTTCAGAGTGGCGTAAAACCGGAGAGTGTCCCTGCCGTTGCGGGCCTGCGTCCGTGTTTTATCGCCCCAAGCAGGTAAGCCCATCACGGTGGTGATTGGTCTCCCCTGCGTTTTGGCTGGAAGGGGGTTGTGTTGGACTTGGCCCTTCTGGCAAGTTCACCCCTAAACTTTTTTGCTTTTTATTGTGATCTGGTGTAGTGATTTTTGACTTCTGCGCACTTTACCACTGTGTCCCAGGGTAAAGTGCGTGCGTGTAGTGAGGTTGGCCTGCCCTCCCATAGGAATGCATGGGGGAATGTATGTGTCCCTGGTAGTTCCTGATGCGTGTGGTGTGCAGGCTCGAGTTTGGTATGTGCGGACTCGTGTGGTTGAATGCTGCGCGATGATGTGTGCGGCGTGCATGTACCTAGTGTGGAAGTGCCACTTCTAGAAGTGAGCACTTCGGTGTGCAGTATGAAATGTGTGGCTTGTCTGGCGATTGGCTGGTGGAGGTCATGTGACGGGCTAGGGATTCCCCAGAGTCAGGAGGAGTCACCCAGTGGTGAATGGGAGTTTAGCATACTGATGGCTGGGGAGGAGTACACCTGGGTCCTGAATAGGACAGGGCTTTCCCCACACAATGCTGGCTCCGGCCCCTGTGGTGCGTCTGATGACCCTAGCCCTGCCAGTGAATAGGGAGAGGGGCTGAGCAAAACAAAGTGCTCAGGAACCTGTTGTAACTGGTTCGCCCCTTCCCTGCACCTTCAGACAAAGACTTTTACTGTATAAAAAGGGGCTGTGTCCCCTTACAATTTGTTCTCTTGCAGGATCCACTTGAGGGGGGGCCTGCTGCTGCTGGGCGCCAGGAGAGACCGCCACTGGGGACTGCCTCCCTGCTGGAGGGCCCTGTGAGCTGGCTCTGGGCCCAGTCTTTGCCCCCCTGCTCTTTGAAGACTTTTTGGCTGGACTTGCTATCCCTAAGCGCCTGGGAGCGCTTGTATTTGCTTTATAGCGCCAGGAGCTCTTTGTTGGGACCCCAGCGTCAAGGAGCGTGATACTTGGCGCTCCACTACAGCCTCCAGCGCCTGGAAGCGCTGGACTTGCCCTCGGCGCCAGGAGCGCTTTGTTTATGACAACGGGTGCCCACCCCGTGTGCTGCTGGTGACGGGAGCCTACCCCGTATTTGGGTGCTTGTCGGCGGGTGCCCACCCCGCCGAAGATTGCATTTACCGAGGGAGCCCACCCCTCTTATCGCTGAGACGATCACCGTTGCAGCCCGGATCGTACCGGAAGTCAGGCAGCGCTGACCGGGACACCCAGGACCGGAAGTAGGAGGGCGGGAGCCTACCCCGCCTCCCACGAAGGACTCGCGCTGCATTGCAAGCCCCGGAGCAGGCAGGAGCCTACCCTGCGCCCCGGGGCCCGGAGAAGAGAAGCCGCCTTCCGGCACGGAGAGGAGCGGAGTCCCCGGAGAACGGCCCGGCGAGTAGGGAAGGGCTGGGGGACTCCGTTCATGCGCTGTGGGTGCCGGTCCCAGACCGGCTGACTCCTCGAGCGGCCCCCGCCTATGGGGTCGCTCCAACATTGGGGGCATTATTTCTCGAGCCTGTGAGGCTCTAGGAGGCTGTCGTTGCTGTGTAGAGCCCCGAGGCTCCAACGACAGGGCAATATTTGCAAGAGCCCATCGAGGCTCCACCTTGAGGGGGCACCAGTTGTTTCGTGATGGAGCGGCCCCAGATGGTAGCGGGTCGCTCCCCCCTTGCCCCACAGTAACGTTTAGGGCCACGAAGGCTCTAGGGGGCATTTTAATTGTTTTAGAGCCCAGAGAGGCTCCACGAGCGACAGAGTTGTTTTAAAGGGCACAGTGGTGCCACGCTCATTCCTACAGCTGCCCAGCACTTAGTGGGCAGCTGCAACGTTTAGGTTGGGAACTCTACGCTTTTTGCTTGCGCAGCTGGCGCAGCTTGACTGGGACAGAGCGTCCTAGCCCCGACAAGGCCAGTTGGCCTAGGGACTGCCACAGGTGGTGGCTCATGGGAGTTTCTCACTAATGTTCCTACCTTGCACCTCTGAATGTATTTTGATGCATCATGTGTTTTCCTTCCCTACACCTCTGAATGTTTCAGGCATCATGTGTAATGTGCGTTTACCCCTACAGGTATTGTGATACTTAGGTGGTTGTTTGTTTTCTCCTAGTACAGGTGGTGCTAGTGTGGTCCTAGTTCCCTGCGTGACATTCTCCTAAGGTGGTTAGGGTTGCGTAGATGGTACTTACCTGATACCAGTAAGTACTGGTTGTGTGCTATATATGTTATTTTGTACTACAGTTTATTCCTATGTTCTAAGTGTTATTTCTAAAAAGTGCTAATTCCTGACAGTGGTCCATGTGGCCCTGTCCCCTGTACATATAATCCCTTGTAAATTCTGCCCGTGCCTGTTGGCACATTGTAAAGTGTGTGTTTTTATCTAATGTGTTTTGTAGAATACAAAGGCTATTTTTATAGAATACCTTGTGTGGAGTTTCCTTTGTGGTGGGCCTTGGGTGTTGTTGCTGGGAGCGCGCGCAAACGCTTTACACCTTGCCTCCGAGATAAGCCTGACTGCTTGTGCCAAGCTACCAAGGGGGTGAGCAGGGGTTATCTTTGGCGTGTAACTTCCTTGCCCTGACTAGAGTGGTGGTTTCTGCCTGACTTTGGCGCAAGCCTTAGCCAACCAGAAATCGCCAGTTCTAACAGGTGTTAACTGAGCTTTATACTCATGAAACTGGCTGAACAGTCGTCTTCTAATGCTTGGTCTCAGAAATGGAGGCGATGGGCTGCAACGCCAGATGCTCTATACATTCTGATAGTATGCAGTTAAGTGTTCCTCTCTGTTCAAGAGGATGTTACAGGTTTAGAAACAGCAGCTTGGTAAAGATCTTGGTCTGGATGAGAATGATGGTTATTACTGGCTATATCTGACCGGGGTTCCTCTTAGCTAATCTCTGAGGAACGCATGAAGGAAGTGATGGAAGTATGTGTGATCAGTAGACAGCCTGAGAGAAAACAGCAGCTTTATGTTAGGGGAATAGGCTACATCTTTATTATTTCTCTCTTGTGATTGGTGCTTTTTCACTGAAAGACTCATGAGCTTAAATCCAGCGTCCGGCGGGGACAATGATCACAGAGACTTGATTTGCAATCATAAAGTTCTAAATCTGGAAGTGGGCATCCCAGCGCTAGAATCTGAAGGTGACACCTGCAATCTATGGGTAGCTTTTTATCTCCTTTCTCAGACATGACATTGGTTATTCACAAGTTGTTCCAGATTCCTGGAGCAATAATAATAGATTTGGTTTTTTATGTTTTGCTGTTAAGTGAAGCAGCATGTATCTGAAATACTCCGAGACATTTCCTGGAGTAGCTCAGTGAATACTGAACAGAATGAGACAATGGATCTGCTCTTTCATGTGCAAGCAGTGAAGCCTCCGTGGGATAAGACGCGTGCTCCTTTTCATTGAATGTCTTGTTAGCTATACTGACTATGGAGTTCTGCAGTACATGAAGTTATGAAATCACTAAATAGATTTTTGAAAGTGTCAACCAATAGAAAAATACAATAATCAATGTTTGCACCAATGATGTCTTTAGTCCTGTATATATTATCCAGCTCTGAATTGAATAGATAAGTCTGTTATGAACCCCCAAGCCTCCTCTGCTAGAATCTCTCTTGATAGAAATTCCTTTCAATCAAATCAATCAAACAACATTTGTAGAGCGCACTACATACCCATGAGGGTCTCAAGGCGCTGGCGGGAAGCGGGGGGGGGGGCGCTACTGATTGAACAGCCAGGTCTTGAGTAGCCTCCTGAAGGTCATCAGGTCTTGGGTCTGTCATAGGTTCAGTGGGAGGGTGTTCCAGGTCTTGGCGGAGACGTGGGAGAAGGACCTCCCGTCGGTGGTTGTTCTTCGGATCCGCGGGACGGTGGCGAGTGCGAGGCGGCGGAGCGGAGCTGGCGGTTGGGGGTGTAGAAGGAAAGTCATTTGTAGAGGTAGGCTGGGCCGGTCTTGTGGAGTGCCTTGTGCGCGTGGGTAAGGAGCTTGAAGGTGATCCTCTTGTTGACGGGCAGCCAGTGCAGATTTCTCAGGTGGGGGGTGATGTGGCCATGGCGTGGTACGTCGAGGATCAGTTGTGCCAAGGTGTTTTGGATGTGTTGCAGTCGTTTGATGAGCTTGGTCGGGGCTCAAGCGTAGAGGGCGTTTCCGTTGCCGAGTCTGCTGCTGACGAGGGCCTGGGTGACTGTTCTTCTTGTATCTGTCGGGATCCACCTGTAGATCTTGGGGAGCATGCGGAGGGTGTTGAAGCAGGCGGAGGAGATGGCATTGACTTGCTTGGTCATGGAGAGCGTTGAGTTGAGGATGATTCCCAGGTTGCGTGCGTGGTCGGTGGGTGTCGGGGCTGTCCCCAGTGCCGTCTGCCACCAGGAGTCGTCTCAGGATGAAGGGTTGGAACCGAGGATGAGGACCTCTGTTTTGTCCGTGTTCAGCTTCAGTCAGCTGGTCTTCATCCAGTCGGCGACGGTCTTCATTCCTTTGTGGAGGTTTGCTTTGATGGATATGGGGTCCTTGGTGAGGGAGAGGATCATTTGAGTGTCGTCGACGTAGGAGATTATGTTGAGGTCGTGCTGTCGGGCAACGTGTGCGAGCGGGGCCATGTAAATGTTGAACAGTGTCGGGCTGAGGGAGGAACCCTGGGGTATGCCGCAGATGATCTCGGAGGCTTCGGATGCTTTGGTCCTGCAATTGTCCTCCTAGTGGCCGGGACGCCCCTTTGCTGGGGCATCTGTGCGCTCTATAAATCCGGCTAACATAACATAACATAGTGTATTAGGGTCACAACAGACACACTAGACAGAAAGTCTGGTTAGCTGAAAGTGGCTGGTTAATGAAACAGCAGTTGTTTGTACACTTGCAGGAGACCTCTTCCAGGTGTCACAAATACAAGGAGTTGCCACTGTCGACAGCTTTCCTACATTTACAAAGGCACTTAGTCCATGCATACTGTGCACCATTCGGACATGGTAGGCACCTTCAGGAAAGGCTTTGGGAAATGACCAATCCAAGATGGGGGGTTCATGTACTTTCAATACTGGAGATCGCCCTGAAGAGATGTCAGCATTGACAGAGTGTAAAAGAGCAAATGGTGGAAGGACTTAGTGTCTCTGCATCTTCTCTTGTAGGTAGGAGGTCAGACTAGCAAGTCTTCAGTCTTATCCTACGTGGTCCATTTGCGACTCTGTTTTTAATGATCTTTAGCCTTACGTACGAGCATGTCTGCGAGGTCCGAGTGCTTCAGAGTTCCTACAATTGTCAGTCTGCTGATTTTTCTCAATGTGTCTTCAGAGATGGAGCACATATTACTTGCAAACTTGTCAGTAATCTGTCCTTTTGTTTCCTTGTTGGTCATTGCAGGTATTTTCCAGTTGTCTTCCTTTTGCCCTTCTACCCCCATCCAAAAACCTACCACCATGCTCCGTGCTGCTGTCTCTCTCATGTTGCAAACTCTTTCACATGGTCTTTTCCTCACAACAAACTTCCTGTCTCCCTTGCCTTCTATGTTGCTTTCTTGCTCATGCGCTTCTCCCCGCCACCAGCTTTTCCCAGCTTCTCTATTTTTTTATTTCTTATTTGTTTTCGAGAGGTGGACAAAGCATGCAGCAAACTGCTGCTGGGCCATCTGCCTTAAAAAGAAAATGCTTTTGCGCTACTTTTTACATCATTATTTGTTACATATCCCCCTCGGATCGGTATATAAAGGAAATGGCACCTACGTCAATTTTTATGCGCTCATGCTCAATGACCGTTGCATATGCATACATTATCATGCATTCAAGCTCCTACAAAGCGGCGACTGAGTCACTGAGCCATGTTTTGCTGTTTTCTCATTTACTGTTGCTGCGATGCATCTTGCCTATGTCTGATATACAGCGTGGCAAGAATGCATTGGAAAAGGCAATAGATCGTATGAGTGAGACCTACTAGCTTTGACAATGCTTGTTGTACTTTGCTGCACACACATTTGCCCAGTACAAGAGCATTTGTATGATACACAGTCACTTTAACCATGAGGTGTGTTCCTGTGGATGCCACTGTGTTGAGCTCTTGTATATTCAGTCCATAGTTTGATTATTTTAGTGTGCTTAAGTTATGTGTATTTGTACTGTAAGCTTTCAACCACATGGGTACCCTGGTGCTGAGCAGGTGTGTGTGTGTGTCTAACCCAGCCTAGGGCGAATAGGGCAACTGAAGAGCCAGGGTTTCCGCTTCTCTGGGAATTCAAGAAGAGAGAAGGAGTCTCTGATGTGAATTTGAAGGTCGGTCCATGCTTTAAGAGTGAAGTAAGAGAACCGTCTGTCTTCCCGCTCTCGCTCTACTTGGGAACCACTTGAGACTCTTCTGCACCATCTTCAGGGTGTAGAAGCAGAATGTGGTCACAGCGTCTACTTGGGAGGCCATGTCCAGTTTGCTTTCAATGATCACTCTGAGGTTTCTGGCATGAGTGCTGGTTGGGGGTCCAATATCAGCTGGCCACCATGTGGAGACCCATGGTGTGGTGTTATTGTAGAAGATTACTACTTCTGTCTTATGTGTGTTGACAGAGGGCCTTCATCTAGTTAGCGACTTTGGTCATGCAGGTGGTGATTTTTTTGTGTTGGAGGTCTTGGCTGAGACGGAGAGTGTAGGTTGCGTGTCTTCAGCATAGGATAGGAAGTTGCTATCCCCACGAATGCCGTTGGCCAGAGGGATCATGTATGTGTTCAAGAGGACCGGACTGATGAATGAAACTTGAGGCAACCCACAGATGAGTTTGCTGGCTTCTGAGCAGTGGGGTACCATGCCTACAGCTTGTGTTCTATCCATTAAGGAGCAGATCCAGCAGGTCAATGGAAGCAGATCTTCTGTAAGCACCTGATGACGATGGGGTGTGAGACCATGTCAAATGCTGCTGAGAGGCCTAGGAGAATGAGGTCTTCTGTATCTCATTTGTCAAGGATCACACGGATGGCTTAGGTGGCGGCGATGAGTGCTGTTTCTGTACTGTGGTTGGGCCTGAGTCTGGACTGTGTGGCGTTGAGGAGCTGGTGTTTGCTGAGATGATCGATAAGGCGTTGATTGATTAGCTTCTCTGAGACCTTGGCTGGGTATGGTAGGCGGAGACGGTTCTGCAGCTAGCAAGCATGGCTGGGTATGTAGAAGACCTTTTGAGGAGAGACATGACCGTAGCATGTTTCCAGGTGTCCGGGAAAGTAGCTGAGTCAATGGAGGCATTGAGAATGGGTAAACTTGTAGAACTTGATTAGGGTCCTATGTTACCTGACTCTGGGTTTATTATCTGTATAGTTTTAGATAACCATTAAACTCATGCTGCTACATATATGGGCATTACATGTGCTTTGTTATGAAATGTTTTATGCTTTAAAAAAAACCCATATATTTTTAACTTCTAGTCTATTTAAATATTGTAACTCGATTTTTTATATAAATCAGATATTGCATTTTGCTGCTAGTGGTGTATGAAGAATAATGTATTGTATTTTTCATTGTGTCTTTGGTGATTGAAATTATCGCAATAAAGACTACTTTGACTTGACTTGACTTGAATGGGTGTTAGTACTTTGCTTATCGGAGTCTTTTGGTGACATTGTGGTGTGGGCAGAGGACCGATGGGGCTCCTGAGTGAATGGTCTTCATTGTAGCTGCATTTTCCTCATAGGTGATGGCGGCCCATAAGGTCAGGGTTTGTTCTTCGGCCGTGGTGGGAAGTTGGGTTGCTAGAGTGAAGGGGTCTGGTTAAGGGTCGAAGTTGCTGTTTATGGAGGTGATTTTGTAACAGAAGAATTCCAATAGTTTGTTGCAGAGGTCTTGAGATGGGGGTGATGTTGCTCGAGACAACAGGAGGCATAGTGAATTCTTTAATGGTGAAGACTTCTTTGCTGCTATTTGTGCTGGCATCAACACGTTCTGCAAGAGCTGCGCACTTGGTTTTTCTGATCTGCTGGTGGTACCATTTTAAGGTGGATTTGAAGACAACTTTGTGGTGTGTTGGACTGGTTTCCACTTGCACTGCAATTGCGTGCAGTGGCGTTTCATCAGCCTGTGTTCCTCTGTGTACCAGTTGGTCTGCGGTCGGGTTCCTGCCCTTGGGTGGCGATTGTGGGTAACAAGGGTGTCCAGGTAGTCTGTTGGAATGAGTGACCTGGAACCTCCCTACACTTAAGGCTGCCAGTGAGATATTTTACTTTGAAGGACATCAGAGTGTTCTGACTGTACACGTTTTGTGGGTGTGGGTGAACTCTGAGGCAGAGTTTAGCTGGTCTTGGAGTTCCTGCATCTACACATGGAAAACTGGCACATGTCATGATTGCCTCCGATTGGTTGAAAGGATACAAGTGAGACTGCACTTGAGGTTATGTTACACATGTTTAAATGAATAAGCTGTTGTGTACACTTAATCTGCTGCATCAGCAGAATCAAACAGTCCTTGTTCATTCTGTCCTTGCTTAACTTGCTTGGCTGCCGGCAACCATCACAGTTGCATAATGTGTGCTGGGGCCGGCAGGAGGTACGGCGATAGGTGTGGCTACGTTTGTGGGCGTCCCAAGCTGACCTGGGATTGCCCCAGTTACCTAACTGGATAGACGTCATCTTCAGTGGTAATTATAAAACAATGTCATAAGAAAAGGCTTGCACGGAAATAATGGGTGTGAGAATAAAGGTACATATGGCTTCTTCGGTCATTCCAGCATTAGCAAACACAACATCCTAAAGCAGAACACCTGAGAAAGGAGGTGGAAAGAGGGCCAGTGAAGAACTAGGCAAGGGAGGAGCCCTGGGGACATCCAAGGCGCAATTTGAGATAGAAAAGGTGGTGTAGAAGAGATACAGCAAAGGCTTCTAAACACACATGATTACTATGGGGTGTCCAACATTTGTCTATGAGGGCCACGGCAGAGATTCAGGCTATCCAATGAGGTACCCTTACATATAATGTATTTTAATGAGATTAACTCACATAGTCATTGGTTATCTGAAAACTTGGAATAGTCCAGTCACTTGTGGGCCAACGTTGGACACCCTTACACTAGTAGTATGGCCAGAAAGCCATTTAAAAATAATTACCAATATAGGTAGCAGTTGTATCTCTGAAGTATGAAATGTCGGCTGAACCATGATGGTACTTGGTGTTCCCAGTGACGTATCCCATGAACCTAAGTCTCGTACACCTAGAGATAACATGTTAAAGAACAAACACAGACCTGGAATATTTCCACTGGTTTTGGTACCGTCGAGGCACAGGTCACATATTCGTCGTCCACACATCAAGCTTCCAAAGTAGGTCCCTCTGACCACTGCCGAATAAGCAACTCCTAAGTAAGATGCCCAGTGCTCCGCTCGCAGACATGCGGTGTCTTTTGCCAACTCGGCTTACTCTCATGAATTCGCATTGTGATCATTTTTGGATGGTGGAGCACGGCATATCTTCATTTCAATATTTATTTTAATCAACAGTAGCCTGTGCGACCTTTTGCAGTGTTGATAGAATCAGAAATATACGCACCAATCAGAGGCCTAGTCGGGATGTGGAGTTACCCAACTAGGTGTATCCACTTATGTCACAGTCATCTGGTGGACACTTACGTCAAAACGATGTAGATCCACCATCCTAAAAGAGAGACACAAAACATGGGCGGGCATAAGTACACTCTTAGAAATATGAGTGCCTGGCAGACATATACTGCAAGAGGGCCCAGGACACATTTTCCTGGGTGTTGGAGAGGTGTGCACTGATGTTCTCTGGGGAAAAAAATCTATTTACAATTAATTGTTTTCATGACACCTGGCGGCATATGTACAAGAGGATTGCGCCACCGGAACGCCACTTTTTTCGACGTTACTATTGAAAATGCCCTGCACCGTATTTACCAAGTGCGATTAAGCTGCTTTGCATGGCTTAACGCCGCTTTGTAAATATGGTACCCGTCCACGCAGGAATCTGAGTGAAAGGGGCATGCAATGGGTGTTGCTGTGGGCGTTCCAACGCAACACCCATTGCTTTTTGACGCTGCCCCAGATTTACAAGCATGTGTAATCGAGAGTGGGCATCCTCTGTGTACATTGGAGACTGGCAAGAGTTGCTCAGGGCCTCTGGAATTATGCAATCTCGCCTCCGTGGCGATTCCGCTTAGTTATAGATTTGCCACATATTCAATCGTCTGCTGCATAATCAGCAGACTTCAGCAAACATAATGTGTTTCTAGCTCAAACAGATCATAAGTTATGAAAAACATGGAAACGCGTTATCACGCAGTGGAAGGCCTTTCTGTAGCTTATTTCTGTATTTGGTTGTTTAAGTGGTATTACTGAGGCCACACTTATGCCCAGATAGTTTTAAAGTGTGTAAAATGTCAAAATAATGAGATGCTAACACAAAATGTGCTGTATTATACCACATCCTTTGCCTTATTTTTGCTGCATAATTTAGTCAATCCTACTGCATAATTTGGTCCTCCCCTGCCGCATAATTCCAGTGGCCCTAAAGATGCTGCAGCAGAAATGGTTTAATGCACAACACAGCTGTAGAAACAGGTTTCTCTTTAGTGAGGTTTATAAGCTGAGAATGTGATTGCTTGCATGCATGCAATGAAGTGGCCGTACTTAAGCAGATAATGGCTGGGCCCTGAAGCCTTTACTGCAGCTGACAGAACGGTCATTGGGCAGTGCTTCACTTTTAGAAAAATAAGTACAGTGGCCCAAACCTTTTCTTAGAATATCACCCTCACAGGCTATACTTTAGTGTCTCGTGATATCTCTCTTCCAAGTTCTCTCTCATCCCTGGTTTCTCCCTTTGTCACTGAGTCCCCTCTCTTTCATGTGCTCTCTTTCTCTTTGTTCTGCCTTTCTCTTTCTGACTCTCAGTCAAAGTCTGATGATAAAAAATAAGTGCTGGGCCCCAAAATGAATGCCAGGCTAACCATCTGCAATCCACTGTGAAAGGAAAGCTGTTAATGTTTTAGAGGGGGATTCACCGGATATTGCTGACGATTTCAAGTACAAGATCAGAGAACAATTTGACGGTGGTGGTGGTCGCACTCAATCTTCACTTTGACCCTCAGAAAAAGACTGACTGTGAGAAGCTCCTTCTGAGACAAGTCTTCTGAGACCAGCATTGTGGAACACAGTGCCCGTGTGCAAGGTGGGAGTCCTGGATAAAGAATGCGGAGATAAAATGACATAGGGTTGCAAATCCCCCAGGGTTTAACAGGTCACATTGAGGGAGCAACACATGCGGCTTAAGAACATTCCTTGTGCTGATCTCTCTTGGTCTCAAAATCTAATTTTAGTCAACCCATCCCTCTCTGGGGGTTAGCTCTAGCAATCTAGTTTTTGTTCCCCAAACTCAAAAGATGAGTGCTGCAAGGGCTGCGCAGACGAAGATCTAAACTGGAAGGACTGACAACACAGTCGTCCCTTCAACTTCGCTGATTAACCCCTTGCGTGCTCATGACGGAACCACTCCGTCATGAGCCACGGGTGCCGTGTGCTCATGACGGAGTGGTTCCGTCATGCTGCGGCCGTTGCGGCCGCTCTGCCCACGCGGCGCTGATTCCCCGCCTGTGCGGGCGAATAATGCGAGTGGGCGGAGTCGTGACGGAACCACTCCGTCATGAGGACAGCGCGCTCATGACGGAGTGGTTCCGTCACGAGGATGGCGGCGCCGCGCTGACCCCGAACCCCCCCAGCGCCGCGGCGGAATTCGTGCCGCGGCGAAGGGGTTAAGGGCCTTCCTCTGAAGCAGCACCTGCAACTCTCCCAGTCAAATGTGTAAAAAAAAATGCAAATGACAGGCATTCCCACCACATGTTTTTTGTCGTGCGACGGGCCCCACAAGCCCTCCAAGAAATTGGGTCGGTAGTGGGATATTTTCGTTTTGGAGGACTGGTGTACATTACTATCCATTAAATATCTTATAGTGAAATTCCTTGTTTTGCTTACAGAACACCTTTAATTGCTTATAGAACACCTGTGTAGATACCGTTCCATAGTTGTTGTATGATGTCTTTACATAATGCTTTTTCCCAGCCCTCCATGTGAGACCGGACTAGGCACTTGGATGCTTGCAAAAGAAGAGCATACATATAGAGAATGGTCCCCTTTAAGCCCATCAGCTTCAGCAGTAGTGTTTCAAATGCTGTTTCCTCCCTGTTACTGGCATCTTTATGCATGTGCAACCCAGTGTTATTGTTGTGGGTTTCGTGCATGGCCCATTGTAGTTTTCCCTATGTTATTTTAACTGTGCACGTTATAGGCCTCATTTTCTTTTTGCACACATTACTATATAAACATGCTTGCTTTGTGCTACATTGTACTTTCACTCGAAACCTGCATATGTTTTCGCGTTCTGTTCTTTACCTGGGATTTAGTCTGAACACCACAGACAAGGTCAAGCAACAATGTCCCTTGTTTTTCTTTCTGGCCAGGCACTAGCACCTAGACATAACACAAAAATGCAGCTGTTGTTTATGCGCACACGTCTTGTCATATAGATGAGTACAGGAGCCAAAAAAGCACATATGGAACAAGAGTTTTGAGACAAGAACTCCGCGCCTGCTTAGATGTAGAACGTTCATCTGTGCAGGCTAAGGTATGGGGTCCGCCAAAATCCCAGAGATCTTTAATATAATCATTTAGCTTCGGTAGCAGGTAGGGGCTTTAGGCTACTCTGTACTATATAATGACAGTGCTTTTCATGGAATACGGTTTATTAGCCATGCTTACTGTATTGTTAGTATGCATTTGTTTTTTAATTGTGGCACGAATACTGCATTTCAGAGCATGATAGTTTAAATAATGTATTTTTTTATCCCTACTGATGAAGGATAATATCCAGAAACACGTGTCTAGGCGTTCTCAGCACTACCTGCACCAAATTTGGTGAAACACTCAAGTAAGCGTTTAAAGTGAACTGCATTTACCATAATGCTAAAGGGTGAACTGTGCTGGAAGGTGAAGCAGTGTGCTCCCAACCCCTTCTAAATAAATATTCTAAACTTCCTTTGTGTCTCCTGTTTATTTTATTGTGGACGAGTACATGTGAGAGAGCGATCTGGTGTGTCCTGTTACCGCGATCCCTGGGTGGGTCGAGAGTATTATGGGGTGCCAATTAAATTGTTTCTCTGGTGTCGTGTAGTTCCTATAAATCTATATAGGACCTGCGCATTTATTCAACATACACTATAGGATTGGTGTCAGACTGATTCTAGACACCCCTATCAGGTATGTTATCCTGTATACCAGCTAGCTCACAGTGCCACTAGAAACCAAGGAGAGAATAGTTCTTGGCAACTATCGAACATGACAACCCTGATCCCTCAGGGTTCATGGAAACAGTATATTACTTTTCGCTTGGTCACTCGTGCTCACTTCGTCTCGGAGAGATACACAAAATAAATGATGGGGACGTTTTTCAATAAGCATTTATTGAACTAGCATCATTCTAGTGTAAAATAGGTGTGCTGAAACAAACATTAGACAGTAACAGATATAAATGACTACAAGCACTAAAAGGATGGTAGATTTCTACCATTGTGCTAAAACAATGAATACAGGCAAGTATATAAAATACATGACAGTAGAATGCGTACTCCTGCAATGCGACCCTAACTAGATGTACCTAAGTGTACCTAGCTTGAATGTGAGTGCAAAGCCAAGAATCCCTCTAGGATAAAGTCAACCCCATTACCTGAAGTGAGAGACTGTGGGACCCTGTCTTGGTCTTGAGATGGACATCCTGCAAGGGATGTCAGACCACTGCAAGCTGGACTGTCTGCGTGCAGGAACCTCAGCATCTCGCGTCAGTGTGTCGGCATGGAAGTCCTTTTCTCCTCTCGCTAACTCAGCAAGATATGGTGTATATATACCCAAAGAGGTACCCCCTGGGGATATACCTAGCTGTGTCATGTCGAATGATGAAAGGAATGATCCTTATACATAGTTATTATGCAGGAGATGGTAGGCCTGCTGTGATTCGAAGAATCCTCATGCATAATGAATGAATGAGGCTTAAGCATTTTGTAGAAAACCCCATGTCCTCTTTAGTCATTAGCGTAACTAGGTAAAAGGTCAGTACTAAGAACCGTTATGTAGTGTAATGGTAGGGGAGAATATAGGTGAAAGGTTAGGTGACTACCTGAGCCTATAATGGGGTACCTATATGGAATATAACAGCGAGGTTAGAAGGGCAAGATACTGAAGTGGTATGGTGACTCAGTCCCTATTTACTGATATTCTATGGTCCCACACATAGTTTTGTTCCTGAGCAGAATCCCTGCAACAATAGCGCCACCAATGTTTGATGAGGTACTTATTTGAGGGAACCCTGAGTAGTGCTTGTGCTTTTCCGCAATACCCTTACACCTTTTTCCGGAGACGTCCATGGTGTTAGAGATTTCTCCTCCACAGTTTTTAGGGTGCACCTAGTGCTGTTGGTTTTTCAAGCTTGAATATTAAAAGGTTTTACACTCTGATTAAATTACTCTTTGAATCATTTTGGTTTAGTTATGGCTCAACCCGTAGCTATTGCTGTTAATTTCCGCCCAGCAGTAACTCAGCATTTATGCAGCACAGAGTTCATAACGGAGGAGCTGCTGTGATTTTTGTAATTGAAGCAGACGCAGCATTACACTTAGAGGTTTTCTACTCTGGGGTCATGTTCCCGGCTGTCGATGCTAATGATAATACTTTTCATGCATACACCATACCCCCGGTGGTTTCTAATGTCTATCGACCATAGGCACATATGGAAATTCCTATTACCGTCTGGGAGCATCAGACTTGGTTTAATGGTGCCCTTCCCCATGTGCTTGGCACCCTTCAAATATGCCCCTTAAGTACTGATGGGGCCACATGACAGGCACTAGCGGGCTATACCCAGTATCCAGATTTACCTAATATAAATCTAGTGCAGACTCGCCCTTTATACAATGTTCTTTTTGTTTTATATAGACGCGTGACCCAATTAATTGCATGTGCCTTGCTGGCCGGACCAGCTAGAGTTACCCTGCAAGGACAACCTCAAGTGCCTGCAGCTCATGTTATTGTCCTGTAATTGTTCATTCAGTTATGGGCAAATGACCCCTAGATCTTGTAGAAATACCCTTTTGGATTGCCCATAAAATAGATAACTTGAAGCTGTGTTTCTCCTTACAGCACCACAAGACAAGCACAGAGGTTTGACTATGTGCTTATCTAATGACCTGGTTCCCCCATTAGCAGACTGCAATACCTGGGGGGCTATTTTTGCCACTGTTTACACTCTTTGTCATGGTACTCCCTCGATGGCTGTTCTACCGAATGCCCTCAAACAAATATAGAATGAGCATGGGGCAGATCCTGCTCTCTATTTGGAGATGAAACTTGTTGGGAATTTTCCCATTGTCTCTTAAAATGATTCTTTCTAATATTAAAAGTTATGCAGCTTCTTTGGCTATACCCCAGCGACTTGCAGAGGTGGCAGTTGTCATCGCTATTGTGTATACGTCTGTAGGATGTTTTAGTTTGTGAACCAGACCTTCAGTTGTACGGATCGGCAAGCCTAGTTCTGACAAGGATGCCAAAGAGACCCATGAGTTTCCTAAGAAAATCCCTGGGACAAATATAAACGACAACAGCAGAAAAGTAGACTAAGCAAAGGTTCTCTGCCCCCAGAGTCCTCTGAAAGTCGATTTGATTTTCATGAACGCACAAAAATTAAAACTCCTGACAGATATCAGATTCCTGATCCCCGTTCCCCTCATTCCTTTCAGGACTCATCTGACAGAGGAGGGCGATCTGTCCACAGACAAGAAGAGTATGTGAAACCAAAAATGGAGACACAACGCTCGTCTGACGTGAAAATAAACAGAGGATAGACCTTCTCCTTATAAAGCCCCTTTCAGAAGAAGAAAGTTGCGGCTTAAACAGCTAAACGTGCTGCAAACGGGGTGAGAACCCTCCTCCTGAACAGGAGTTGGGCGGTGACCCTCCTCGACAGTGCGGCAGAAGTCACCATACTACGCTGGAATCTCCACCAATTTCTGGTAGCGAAAGCAACTGAAACATTTATTATAGTTGAGACTGCGGACACCCGCGTGACCTCATCAGATAGACTCTATCACTTGGATATTCAAATTTAAGGTGACATCAAGCGCACCATTAAAGCAATGTTTTGGGCAAATTTAACTTTGTCTAATGACATTCTCTTGGCGGAGGTCGATTGGCTCCCACATTTTGTTCTTGCATACCCCCGGGCAGTGCTTAATTTGTAAAATAATAAGTGCCAGGACGCTGACCAGGAGGCCACTGCAGCTTGCACCACCCATTGCTCCGTCATCACTGTCAATGATGGTACCAAAACAACTACTAACCATCTCTCTTGACTGCAGTGCGACAGTTCAGAATATTCCAGGTCCCTAAAGCTCAAGGAATGGCTGGGGAGGCAGGTATGAGTATTTTTTTTTATGTAAATTGTATTAATAAACAACTACTCTAAAGTAGATGAGCAGCGCCACCATGTGGCAGAGTGTCATAACTCTGTTGATGACAATTAAGTGCCGGTGCTGAGCACCGGAAACCAATTAAGTTCCGGTGCAGAGCATCAGAAACCACTGGCTCAAATTAAGCACTGCCCCCTGGTGAGGATGTCATACTCCCTTCTTTCTTGCATCTTGTCCTTGACAAAGTCAAACAAGCTTATGCATCTAAATGGGCCCTTACATTGGCCCCTGCACTTTATTGTAACCATACTGGTTGGGATAAGGATTATCTTTACCATGTTATTCCTATATAGTCCACAACCCCGGTACAACCATAGTATCCTATTTAACGGGATGCGAAAATGCCAGTAAGGGAGATTCTTTCACAACTGGAGTACCAGGGTGTGATTGAACCCTGTGTATCTCAGATGAATAATCCTATTTTTCCGCTTCTGAAACCAGATCATTCATATTGCATTGCAAAAAGAACAATTGATGGACAGAATGCAGAACAATGTCATACATTCACCCCAGGACAGAGATCTGGTCCTAAATCCATCGCTGTTTTGCTCCCCATGCCATTCCAGTTTGAACCCAGCCATATGCAAATCAGTCTTGACCCTGTGCCCAATGGGAACAGTCTAGCCCGAACTGCCAGGCCAGGTCCTCCCTGGACTGGAAACAAGCATCCTAGGACCAGTTTGGGGTTTTTTCCCCTCATCAGCCAGGATAGCTTGACTCCAGTGGCATGGAGAGCACGGGACCGACGTCTGGGCATACCTGTCCCACTTGGGCTGACAAATGCAAAAAGAAAAATTGATGGACAGAATGCAGAACAATGTCATACATTCACCCCAGTACAGAGATCTGGGCCTAAATCCATCGGTTTTTGCTCACCATGCCATTCCAGTTTGAACCCAGCCATATGCAAATTAGTCTTGACCCTGTGCCCAATGGGAACAGTCCAGCCGGAACTGCCAAGCCAGGTCCTCCCTGGACTGGAAACAAGCATCCTAGGACCGGTTTCGGGGTTTCACCCGTCATCAGCCAGGATGATGGACGGAGCTCTGAAACTTTTCAGACACTCACCCCCAGTATACTCACCCCCAGTAGGCTACCTTGCGAAGAGTAAAAGAATAAAGAATCATTCAAAATTCCACCACATATGTCCGAGAATATTATGTTCGAGGCATATGAGCTGCAGATCACACACTAAGCATAGTTCGCCATCTGGTGTTGGGCCCGGATGTTTGCACTTGTTTTTGTCTTGGAAAAGTCTTTGGAAGTCACGAGATAGGTGACTCCTCCTTCGGATGATAATGCGCATGGGCATCGGCTCCATCTTCAGATTGTTTTTTTCCGCCATCGGGCTCGGATGTGTTTCTCGCGCTCCAGTTCGGAACCATCACCGATTCCACTCTCGACGCGTAATCCTTCACCCTTCTCCGGTATTGTTTTCGATCACGATCCCTAGTCGTCGCGCATCTCTTCAACATCGAAGTCCTCGATACCGGTCGTCGACGAAGGCCTTCAGGCCTACCTGGGCCTTGGTATCTGGCCCATGGAAAGGATGCCATTCAAGAAATGTCCTCAATGTGGGTCGAAATTTCCCCACACCAATCTGCATGAAGTGTGCAACCTCTGCTTGTCTCCGGAGCACGAGACCAGAGACTGTGCGGCTTGTGCCTCTTTCCGCTCGAAGAAGACCATTCAAGATTGTCGAGCCAGGAGAACAATGGCTCGCTCGTCTCGTCGGCACCCATACCGATGACATCTTCCAGGAGGGCGTCGATGTACCAGAACAGCAGCGCATCGAAGAAGGCCCCGTCAGCGCCTCCGAAGCCGATGATTCCGACCTCGAAGACATCACTCCTGGGCAGCGGGTCATAAGTAGAGACGTCGACCCCGACCCCCTCCCTACACCATCGAAAAAGGCTTCGGTCACACCTTCAACTTCGGGCCCAGGTGCACAACGAGAGACTGCTTCCCAAGCCCCGCCCTCGGGCCCGGCAAAGAAGCCTACTAAGCCTTCAGGTGACTCGGGCTCGAGTCAGTCTACCATCGGTACCGAGCGGACACCGGCACCGAAAAAGAAACCGCCCTCCTCCTCCGTGCCGATCCCTGCATCCACATCCAAGCACTCGGCACCAAAATCTACAGGCACTTCCCCATTGAACACTCGGAGCCGAGCAAAAAGCCGATCGCTAAAGCTTCGGAATCACACTCTTCGGAGCCAAAAAAAGCCTTGGATCCAAAAAAACAACCGGCTCCACAAGCGACAACCGAGACTGTAAAACATCACAGTTCCAAGCCAAAGGAGCACAAAACCGTTCCAGAGTCAGTGCCTCGCAAGTCTTCCGAACCGAAACGGTTGGCGCCGAAAGACCAGCCTCTATCAGAAGAGCTATTTAAACCAGACCCTAAACAGAAAACTCTTCCGAAAGACCCTAAAACTGGTCAGCTGACTTTAAGTACAAAGAAGAGACCATTGGGTATGCCTGTACCGGCTCCACCACCTAAAAAAGGTACATTGCCACATTTCCCCTCAGGGTCCCTTCTCCACCACCTCTTCCGCCTCCTCCTCCACCTCCGCCCTCCACCTCCACCCCCACCACACCATTCTCCTACACCATCTCCTCCACCAATGGATGATGATGATGACACTTCTGATGACACAGGAAGGGATGCGGATGATGAGCCACTAGGGGATCCACCTTATTCCCCTGACCCCTGGGACGATTATAGTACGCCAGATGTCCCTAATGTTCCACAGGATGACATCTACCCCTCCAGGCCTTCCCCTCCGAAGGACACAATGGGTTTTCATCAGCTTCTACACAGAGCTGCCCAATACCACGGGGTTGACTTACATACTGACCCTGTGGAAGAGGATTTCCTTATGGACACCTTTGATAACCCACAACGGTCCACCACTTTTCTGCCCATGCTAAAAGGAGTTACCAAGCATGCACCTGAGGTATTTAAAGATCCTATCAGGGCTAGGGTTATTAACCCCAGGATCAAGAAAAAATACAAGGCTGCCCCAGCAGACCCAGCGTACATTAAGGGCCCCGTACCACTGGACTCCCTTGTAGTCTCCAATGCTAGAAATAGGGCCAACTCTCAAACATCAGGGGACGCTCCACCCCCGATAAAGAGTCCAAACTCTTAAACGCCTCTGGCAAAAGAACCGCTTCACAGGCAGCGAACATATGGCGTATCGCCAACACTCAAGCACTGTTAGCTAGGTACGATAGGGCACATTATGACCAACTTGAAACCCTATTGCATCACCTCCCAGACAAATATAAGGACAAAGCCAATCATCTTATACAAGAGGGGAAACTCATCACCAACACCTCCATTCGTTGCGCGCTGGACGTGGCAGATACCGCCTCCAGAGCTGTCAACACAAGTGTTCTCCTGTGTAGACATGCCTGGCTACGCATTTCAGGTTTCAAACCTGAAGTACTAAGTTCCATCTTAAACCAACCATTCGATCAGGAACGCTTATTTGGCCCTAATGTTGATTCATCCCTTGAAAAGTTGAAGAAGGACGCGGACACAGCTAAATCAAAGGGAGCCTTGTAATCGCAAGCTCCCAGACGTTTTTTCCGTTGTCCCTCTTACAAGGGCACCTCCAGAGGCTACTCCTCTGACAACCCCTCCACCTCTTATAAGACTCCCACCCAGTCTACATTCACCAGAGGTTACCAGAGAGGAGGCTACAGAGGCAACAATAACAAAGGTAGAGGCAAGACCAACAAGACCCGCTCTGCCTCCACCCCTACCCAATGACTTCCCACCATTCCCCCCGGCCCATTCCACTCCAGTCGGGGGAAGATTACAACAGTTTCTGCCTGTTTGGACCAACATCACCATAGACAGGTGGGTGAGACAAATCATTCAATCAGGCTACTGTCTAGAACTCATCTCTACCCCCAAACATACCACCCAAACAGCGCCCAATGTCGTTAGAACATTTATCACTGCTCAAGCAGGAAGTCATCTCCCTCCTACAAAAGAGTGCAATAGAACCAGTTCCCCTGCACCCACAAAACACAGGGGTTTACTCTCTGTCTTTTCTCATACCAAAAAAGGACGGCTCTCTGAGACCTATTCTGGACCTCAGATCCCTAAACCTCTACATACAGTCAGACCATTTTCACATGGTCACACTTCAGCAGGTCCTTCCTCTTCTTTCACAAGGCGACTTCCTTGCCACTCTAGATCTCAAGGACGCCTACTTCCATATTCCCATTCACACATCTCACAGGAAATAACTCACGTTCGTAGTGGACGGTCAACACTACCAATTCAAAGTACTCCCTTTTGGAGTCACCACAGCACCCCAGGTATTCCCCAAATGCCTGGCGGTAGTGGCAGCTCATCTAAGAAGACAGCCCATTCACGTCTTCCCATGCCTAGACGACTGGCTCATAAAAGCCAGCTCATACAGTGTGTACACCACACTCATGCCACTATTCAACTACTCCACGACTTGGGGTTTACAGTAAACCACGCAAAGTCTCATCTACAACCATCCCACATACAACAGTACCTAGGTGCAACAATAGACACCTCAAAAGCGCTCGCTTATCCCAGTCCAGCCAGGATAGCAAGCATGCAAACCCTCATAACCAAATTTCAGCCTCAACACTCTCTTCCAGCTCGAGTGTTCATGCAACTCATAGGGATGATGGCCTCTTGCATATTCATAGTGCCTCACGCAAGACTCCAGATGCGTCCTCTCCAGGAGTGCCTAGCACGCCAATGGAACCAGGCTCAAGGTCAGTTAACAGATCTGGTGTTGGTAGACGGTCGCACCCACCGCTCTCTGCAGTGGTGGAACACCAAAAACCTTTCCAAATGGCACCCGTTCCTAGAGCCAGTTCCACAGATTGTCCTGACAGGGAACGCATCGCTCTCCGTCTTGGGAGCTCATCTTTTACATCACACCATGCAGGGCAGGTGGACTCCTCAACATAAATTACTCCACATCAACCACCTGGAGTTACTAGCCATTTTCCTAGCCCTAAAGGCATTCCAGAAGCAAATATCAGGCAAGGCTGTCCTAGTCCGCACGGACAACATGACAGCCATGTACTACATACAGAAACAAGGCGGAAAACATTCTCTACAGCTCTCTCATCTAGCACAAAGCATAAAGAGATGGGCTATACCGCAGAACATTTTTCTCCTAGCCCAAAACAACATAGCCGATCTGTTAAGCCGTCAAACGCAACAGATTCACGAGTGGGTACTTCATCCGCAAGTTCTTCAACCATTTTTTCAAATGTGGGACCAACCACACATAGACCTCTTCGCCATACACAAAAACGCCAAATGCCCAAGCTTTGCCGCCAGATTCCCACACCAATTGTCTAAAGGCAATGCGTTATGGATGAATTGGTCAGGCAGATTTGCGTATGCTTTTCCACCTCTCCCACTCATTTCATTGGTGGTGCGAAAGCTACAGCAACACTAACTGACTCTCATTCTAGTTGCTCCAACTTGGGCCAGACAACCGTGGTACACCACACTACTGGAACTCTCTGTGGTTCCGCACCAAAAACTGCACCTCTCCCTACGCCTCTTAACCCAGAACCGTGGAGAGATCAGACACCTGGACCCAGCTCAGCTCAACCTTGCGATCTGGCTCCTGATGTCTTAGAATTTGGTTACCTTAACCTTCCCCCTGACTGGATGAACGTTATTAAGGATGCTAGACGTCCCACCACTAGAGCCTGCTATGCAGCCAAGTGGAAAAGATTTGTTATATATTGTCATAACAACACCATCAATCCCCTAGATGTGTCTATCCAACACATCATAGGTTACCTACTACATCTCCAAAGGTGTAACTTGGCTTATACATCTATTAGGTTGCACCTCGCTGCCATAGCGGCCTATTTACAAAATAGGCAACACTTATCACTTTTCAGAGTACCTGCCATCAAAGCATTTATGGAAGGCCTCAAAAGAATAATTCCTCCCAGAGTACCACCCTCACCTGTGTGGAATTTAAACATAGTTCTCACAAGACTAATGGGTCCTCCATTTGAACCTCTACATAAATGTGAGCTACAGTTTTTAACATGGAAGGTTGCTTTTTTAGTGGCCATTACTTCTCTTAGAAGAGTTAGTGAGCTCCAAGCACTAACCATTCAGGAACCTTTCTTACAAATACATCATAATAAGGTTGTTCTACGAACTAATCCTAAATTCCTCCCTAAGGTTATTTCTCCCTTCCACGTCAAGCAGTCTGTAGAGTTGCCAGTGTTCTTTTCGCAACCACAAACAGTCGCAGAAAGAGCTTTTCACACTCTGGATGTCAAGAGAGCACTGCTTTATTACATTGAAAGAACAAAACCTTTTCGCAAGACAAAACGACTTTTCGTATCCTTCTCACCACCACATAAAGGCCACCCCATATCAAAATCTGGGATAGCAAGGTGGATTGTCAAATGCATACAAATTTGCTATCACAAAGCAAAACGAACATTGTCAGTTCCCCCCTAAAGCCCACTCTACCCGAAAGATAGGGGCTTCAATGGCATTTTTAGGGAACATTCCCTTACATGACATCTGCAAAGCAGCTACATGGTCTACACCGCACACATTCACAAAGCACTATTGTGTAGATGTGAAAACAAAAGAGCAAGCTAGTGTGGGCCAGGCTGTACTCAAAACACTATTTCAAACTACTGCAACAGATACTGGTGGTCGCCGCTAAGGAGGCGTACTGCTATACAATCTATGCTTAGTGTGTGATCTGCAGCTCATATGCCTCGAACGGAAAATGCTACTTACCAGTATGCATCTGTTCTTGGCATGTAGAGCTGCAGATCCACACACACCCACCCACCTCCCCGGCTACCTTTATCTGTTCCAGTATTATCTTATTTAGATACAGCATACATGGGCATCTTTTCTGTTTCTCACAAAACCCCATCATTTCCCTGCTGGCGAAAAACAATCTGAAGATGGAGCCGATGCCCATGCGCACTATCATCCAAAGGAGGAGTCACCTATCTCGTGACTTCCAAAGACTTTTCCAAGACAAAAACAAGTGCAAACATCCAGGCCCAACACCAGATGACGATCTGTGCTTAGTGTGTGGATCTGCAGCTCTACATGCCAAGAACAGATGCATACTGGTAAGTAGCATTTTCCTTCTTGTAACGTTTAACCCTATGAAAGACATTAGTCGCATATAAACTGCATTGTGTTTTGGGTATAAGTGTGGGCTGATCAAAAAAATCTTTTGAAACACTTCAGCACCCAATTTGGCTTGTAATTTAAAAGGAATTCCAGTTCCCGCAATTCTCCTTTTCACTACGGCACTCTCTAACAGCAGTTGTCTCATGCTTAGTGAGCAAGACTGTTGCAGAATGTGGGCTGGAGTCCCCTATATTCTGTTTGTTTACCAGTTAGTCATTTGTTGCAACAATGTCTTGTTTCCCCCTCCACATGAGAATGTAAATAGGTCGTTGTTGCCTTCCATTCCAACTTTGAAGGCAGATTTCAACAAATTGAGCAGACTAAAAGCGTTATTGTTCAGCAAGAAGTAGCTCTTACATCTGCTTGTGAGACCTTCGAATTGGAGGTGGCTAGAACTTTTAGTGAAATACAATCATTATTAAATACAAACCTTCCCCTGCATTTCGGAGAATTAGTGGATGAAATCTTTAATGCCACTAGTATGGCCGACCTTGCCCACTTTTTAGGTCTCGCCTGGCGTTAGCAGCGCGCATGCGCTGCCCTCGCCATGCAAGTGCATTTTGCTATCAATACATCTTCCAAACTGGCTTAAAGGCCCGCCTCTCTTTCCAGTTGGCGCGTGTCATCGTTCATGTTAAACGATGTCGCGTGATTGGAAAGCGGGCTTCTCGGTGATCGCCTTGTCCACTTTTAGGACGGCCCATGTGGACAGGCCGTCGCCATCTTTGTTTCTGGCACAGCGCACACTGCCATGCGCTCGTGAAGTCAGCCCTCCCTTCCTCTCCACGCCCACCCCGTGCCTCTATTGTGTGATCACTCGAGCAGCGCACTTCAGGAGGAATGAATGCATCAGCCAGGAGTGCCCACCATTATGTTTCGCATTCTCACCGTGAACTCGTTGTTAGGGCACGGTGACGTCATTACAGGGACCTTGATGTTATTGTGTGATCACTCGAGCAGCGTGCTTCAGGAGGAACGAACGCATCAGCAGGGAGCACCCACCATTATGTTTCGGATTCTTACAGTGAACTAGTTGTTAGGGCACGGTGACGTCATTACAGGGACCTTGATGTTATTGTGTGATCCCTTGAGCAGCGCGCTTCAGGAGGAACGAACGCATCAGCCGGGAGCGCTCCCACCATTATGTTTCGCATTCTTCACGTGAGCTCGTTGTCAGGGCACGGTGACATCATTACAGGGACCTTGATGTTATTGTGTGATCACTTGAGCAGCGCGCTTCAGGAGGAACGAACGCATCAGCCGGGAGCGCCCACCATTATGTTTCGCATTCTTAGCGTGAACTCGTTTTTTCGTGACTAGATTTGTGCATAAGCAGCTGCTTGAAATTATGTCACCTTGCCCCATACACTGGGGGTGCTCGCTTTACACCGCTCTGTTGCCTTCTTCGATATTTGCCTTGTTTGTGGGGATGGATAGATGGCATTTATCATCTGCTTCTATGTCCCAGCTAAAATGCGTCTTCATTAAGATCGGTTAGTCATGGGAAGCAATTACTATATCTCGCAAAAGCATTGCTTAGAGTGCTCTTCAAAACAAAAACAGAAAAAAATATATGCTAAGAAAGTCTTACAACAAATCCAGTCCATTAACAAATCAGTATGCCAAAACTCCGCAAAAGTGCTTGTGGCCGTGCTAAATTATGTAATCAATTAAAGCATTTGCATTTATTGTGTGTGTCTGTGCATCTGTGTGTCTGTGCATCTGTGCTGCCTGACACGCTCTTCGGCAAGGCCCAGTTGTGCTGAGTGAAAGAAGAGCTCCCCCCCAATCCCTTCCCCACTCCATTAACGGCCTTGCACCTCCCTTTGTTGGCCTCGCTGCGCTGCCAACACCGGACCGCCCCTTCTGCAGTCTTTGCACCCGTCCCCTGCCCTATTGAGAAGCGAAGTCCGCCTGTCCTTACACCCGTCCCCCGCCCTGGTGAAAAGCGGAGACTGGCGTCAGAGGTTCCAGGAGGCAGATTTCATTCTTGTATAACTTTTGTGGTAGTCCGAATAAAATAAACACTGTTGCGGCCTCTCTTTCAACGTGTAGTTCTGCTTAAGTCTTTTCTGCTGGTGTGATGCTGTTTTCAGTCCATTGGAGTTCTGACACTACTTCCTGCCGGAGCCTCGTATGGAGCAGTTTTGTTCTAGAAAATTCTGCTCTTGTCTTAGATTTGAACACTCAGGGAGTCTGGAATTAACTCTTTCTCCCAGCCTCGCACACGGAAACATGAACGTGTGTGTGTGCCTGTGTGTTGTGTTTGTGTCCATGTGTGTGGCATCTATGTGTGTGTGCGCATGTGTGTGTCTGTGTGCATGTGTGTGTGCATCTGTATGTGCCTGTGAGTTTGTGTGCGCTCGCATGTGTGTGCGAGTGTGTGTGCGCGCATCTGTGTGTATGCACCTGTGTGTGCCCGTGTCTGCATCTGTGTGTGTGTGCGTGCCTGTGTGCGCATCTGTGGATGTGTGCATGCCTGTGTGCGTTTGCCAGTGTATTTTAATGCATCTGTGTGTGTGTGTGTGCATGCCTGCTTGTGGGTGCGCGCGTGTCCAGGGCAATGCAATCCTTCACTTCTGTGAAGATTAACATAAAAATGATTTTTATGTTTGAATCACAATTGCCGTTGAGAATGAAATGGCTGCTGATGTGGTCAGGCCTGGCCTCAACATGGGGGTTCTGATTAGGTGTTTCCCGCCAGCCTGAAGTGTGTTTTCAGTCAGGCGGAGCTCAGTGTCGAGGTTCCTGCGAGGGGCGAGCGTGAGGTCTGAAATTTTTGTTATTTCGAAGCATGTTCCTCTGGTCAGAAATGTGAGCTCACTTGTTTTCAGTTAACTCTTGTTCCCACCCTCCTAGACGGAAACGCACGCCTAGATGGCCTTAGGGCATGGCCTGAGCTCGGGCGGCATAGAATATGTGCGGTGTTATCGAGGAGTCTTACCTACTCACGTAAAATGAGTAAAGCAGGGTGCAGTAGTGTTGGGGTGCATAGAGAGTGCAGAACGAATAGAAGAACTTTCACTTAGAAGTTTTAGGTAATTCACAGAAATATTTGTTTGTCTAACCACAAAATCTCCCGAGCTGCAGGCTGATAGCTGTTTTCAATGATCTCTTGACCTCTCTGTGGATGTTAGAAAGAGAGAAGAGAGAGAGAAAGAAAGAGAGCACTTTACATAAGTACTACTTCCGTTACAGAAACCTGCCCAGTGGGTGATAATGTGCTGCATGGCTAAACACTTGTAAGGTCCCAAAAGCGAGACCTATTGGCTATGCCAATGCTTGTTTTAAGTTGTAGGCTCCGGCCTTGTTAGTCCTGTTAGTCTCCATTTTTGGAGTAATCCCGGCTTTATCCACTCCATTTTCTCTAGCGTTTTCGGAGGATTCCCGTTGCTGTTATTCCTCATTTGTGGCATTCTCATCCTGTTCTTCTGCAATGGATGCTCCTTTTGCGGACCGTGAGGGTATGTTTCAAATCTTTGGAATGCTTCTACTACGGGAACTGGATCTTGATTGGTCTTTGGCTTTTCTGCCTGCCTGGTATATCTGTGTGCAACCTGAGTTCCACTTCATCTGGTTCCCCTTTGAATTTACACTGAACATATGTTTTGCTTCGCAAACACCCGCTGCCTTGGACTTTGGACTGCTTATGAGTCCCTTAGTGACCCATTTTCAGAACTATCTTTTGGCCTTGCGACTTCATCACAATGCAAGGTTTGAGCCTTTGGCCTATGAGGAAATGTGTACATCGGCACATGGACTACAAGACACAGGCTCTATTACTACGGATGCATGTTGCCTGGTAATTGTCTCAGCATCAGCTGAGACCGGAGAGCATGTTTGTTCATTGAAGTGCGTGACATAGGCTGTTGACCATTCCTCATGTGCGGAGTCGGATTCCTTCATGGAGTCTTTGGCCTATGAAATGGCGAGTGGCACTCTGGTTTCCTCCGAAGCACCTTAATTTGACTATTTTTCGAAATTGTCATTTCCCTATCATTTCTGTTCACAGTCAATTTCTCTCTGAAACAATGCTTTGTGTGCGTTTACTTTCTGATTATATTTATCATGTTTAGTGTCCCCTCTAGTGCTATTATCCTGACCACAGGGAGGGTGTTGTGTTTCCTGCATAGCCCATTGTTGTTTCCCTATGTTAGCCTAACTGTGCACGTTATAGGCCTCATTTTCTGTTTGCATATTTAACTAAATAACATGCTTGCTTTGTGCCACAATATACTTTCACACGGAACCTGCATATGTTTTCGTGTTCCGTTCTTTTCCTGGGATTTAGTCTGAACTCAACAGACAAGGTCAAACAACAATATCCCTTGTTATTCTTTCTGGCCAGGCACTAGCACTTAGACATAACACACAAATGCAGCTGTTGTTTATGAGCACACGTCTTGTCATATAGATGAGTACAGGAGCCAAAAAAAACACACATAGAATGAGAGTTCTGAGACAAGAACACAGCGTCTGCTGAGATGTAGCCTGTTCATCTGTGTATGCTAAGGTACTAGGTCTGCCAGAAATCCCAGAGATCTTTTTTTTTTTTAAAAACCTTTATTTACACATCAAATATTCACAGTCATGGGCCTACAACCGCCTGGGCCGGCCGCTAACGTAGAAAAAAGGGAAGAAAACAATAATACAGCAATCATGAGCGCAGGAGCGAACCGCACGCGTAACGGCTGCAGCCGCCCACAACTGAACCCAGCACTACAGAAAGGTTTCTTATTAACTGTTTTATAAATAAAAACAACAAAAGGAAACTTAGACCAGGCAGAAGAACTCCATTAGCAGGGACTTGCTCTCTCATGAGCGGGGGACAACAGTGACAATGCAGCCCATTACACAGTTACGCGCGTTAAGAAGGGCAGGGGGGGGCAGGGAAAAGATCGGTCATCAATCCTGTAAAGCGAAAGGGGAAAAAGACCAGGAATATCAAAGTCAAGGGGACATCGTTACGTCTGGTGTGACCACCAAGGGGGGGGGGGTGCATATATCCCCACGGTAGGAATTCCAGGGACCCCACATCTTACTCCATTTCTTAGGTTTGCCTCTGGCCATGTAAACCGTCTTCTCTCGGAACATGCACCAATCCATATTCTCTTTCCACTTCGTAACTGTGGGGGGCCTACCGGAACCCCAGAGCTGTGCAATGTCTCTTTTAGCGATCATGTTGCCCAAAGTCACCCAGCGTTCTTGCGCCACATCGCAGTCAGTCGGTTCCCACACATTCAACACACATCGCCGAGCCTCAGGGAGCAGAGCCACACCCGTAACCTCCTCCATCACTGCATGCACACCAGTCCAGAAACGTAGCACCTTCGGACACTCCCACAGAATACGAAGAAAAGTACCAAGCAGACCACAACCACGCCGACATAAACCATCACTTGTGTAACCCATGTGAAGCAAGCGGGGACCGGTGACATAGACCCTATGCAATATCTTTAACTGCACAAATCGAAGGCGAGCCGGTATGGCAACCTCCCTCGGTGAGGCTATGGCCGCGACCCAGTCCTCATCATCCAATTCTAGGCCATCGGCGACCCAGACCTCTCGCAAATGTGTGAGGAGGTCCGCTCGAGTATTGATCAGTTTTTTGTAGATCAGGGAAATAGTACTATCTGGCAGGTAGCCATCAAGTAAACGATCTTCCAACGGGGAGGCTTCAGGGATATCTGCAGGATTCGGGAAAGCAGAAAGTAGCGCATGGCGCATCTGCGCATAGCGAAAGAACTCCCTATCGCTCAGCTTATATTCCGTCTGAAGAGCTTCAAACGTTTTAAAAGCGCCCTTCGTCCAGAGATCCCCCACACGACTAATTCCAATCAAATCCCACTTCTCAAAGCCCTTAGTACGCCATAAACCACCCAACGCATCAGACGCATACAGTGGAGTCGCACGAGACAGACGGCCCGTCCATCCCGTAGCAGCGGTGGCGCAGTGCCAGGCACGCACTGCATTTTTCGTAGGACCTGTCAATTTAGTGCCTCCCTTCGTAGAATAAAGCGCCCTATTGAAATCTCTGCCCTGCAACAGTAGCTTATCCATCTCGTACGCGGGGTTCACCGCCGGGCCATATGTCCCATGGTTCACCGCCACCAACTGGGACGCCCAATAATACCTTCTAATGTCAGGGAGAGCTATGCCACCGTCATACCACGGAAGGGTCAGTTTAGCGAGAGCAATTCGCGGTCTTCCATCCCAAACTAGTTGCCTCTGTAGGCTCTCTACCTCACTAAAATATCGGGCGGGCACCACGTCCAGCGTATTCTGCAATGCATACAAAAAGCGTGGAAGAGACATCATTTTGAATAAGGCTGCCCGGCCAAGCGGCGATAGCGGGAGCTTCCGCCAACGAGCAACATCGGCCCGCAGCCGCTGGAGCGGGGGCAGCAGATTCAGAGCATAACGGACCGCCGGATCCAGGGACACGTGGATACCTAGGTATTTAAATCCAGAATGTGAAATCTGAATCGGACAGCCACGAGGGAGAAAAGGGGGGTCGCCAACCAGCACATAAACACAGGATTTCACCCAATTAATGACAAGCCCTGAATTGCGACCGAAGGAGTTTAATACATCAAATAACACTATCAACGATTTCCGCGGAAAGGTGAGATAGAGCAAAATATCATCTGCGTAGAGTGACACGCGATCCTCAAACGTCGGTGTCCATCGAATACCCGTCATGGAGGGTTCCCACCGGAGCCAAGCCGCCAGGGGCTCCAACGCGAGAGCAAAAAGAAGCGGGGACAGGGGGCAACCCTGCCGCGTGCCCCTCCCAAGCAAAAAGGGGGTAGAGACTCTACCATTCACCACCACCTGCGCCAGCGGTTCCACGTATAACAACTTCACCCATCCAATGAATCCAGGTCCAAAACCAAACTTAGCCAGCGCCGCCCAGAGATACGACCACTCCAACGTGTCGAACGCCATCGTGGCGTCTAAGGACGCCAAAATGGCGGGCTCCTGAATAGAATCATCTCTCGCGAGGACTCCGTGGAGGCGCCGCAGGTTCAGCGCGGTGTTGCGGTGCGGAATAAAACCAGACTGGTCCGGATGTACCAGGTCACCAATGACTTTAATCAAACGATTAGCGAGCACTTTAGCGAGAATCTTAGGTTCAGCGTTTAGGAGTGAGATAGGCCTATAAGACGCACAGCAGTCACGCGGCTTGCCCTCTTTATGGATAACCACAATAGTCGCTAGACGTTGATCACGCGGAAGGGAGCCGGCCTCTCGGGATGCAATAAACATCTCGCGGAGATAAGGTGCCAGCCTATCTGGACGAAGCTTGTAAAGCTCGATCGGAAGGCCGTTAGGGCCGAGAGCCTTTCCTGAACGGACCGAGCGAATCGCCGATGCTATCTCATCGTTCGTCAACGCCGCATCCAGCAATTCTTTATCATCGACAGAGAGGCACGGCAATGCAATATCTCGTAGCAGTTGACGAGAGTCGTCTTCTGGCCTCTCCGAGACCGGAGAGTAGACGTCACGCAAATGGTCCGCAAAACAGCTCACAATCTCCCCCGGATCCGTAACACTCACACCATCAGCACGCACAATCACCGGGACCACACGACTCGCTCGCTCTCTCCTCTCCAGCCATGCAATCAACTTTCCAGCCTTGTCACCAACATCATACAAGCGCCCCTGTTGTTCCCGACTAGCGAGCTTGGCCGCATCCGTAACCAACGCCCTATATCCGATTGTTTAAGGCAAAGGGCATGGAGTTTATCCCGTGTGACCCCCCGCCCGAGATCCTCTTCCATGTCAGTTATTTCAGACTCCAGGCGTACCACCTCCTCAGTCTTGCGTCTCTTAGCAAGGGAGATCAAGGATAGGGCCTGCCCACGGATGACCACCTTGAAAGCCTCCCACAATGTTACGGCCGATGAGACTGAACCCTGATTTTCTACAAAATAACGGTCAAGAGACTTAACCAAAAGGGCACGAGTTGTGGGGTCATGCAAATACCAGGGATTAATCGGTGCCATTCTCCCCCCCGCCCCCAAGACCACATCTAAATGTAGCAGGACCGGGGAATGATCAGAGATGCCACGAGCCAGATGTCTGACCTCCCTGATCATTTGAGCTTGGGCGGCCGGCATCAGCACATAGTCCAATCTAGATAAGGAGCCGTGGGCGCCAGAGTGAAATGTAAATTGGGCGAGCCCCGGATGCATCGATCTCCAACAGTCCACAAGCCCCATAGTGTCGATAAAGCCACCCAGCCAAGAGTGCGCCCCGGGGAGGTCTCTGGGAGGGTGCCGATCCTCTCTACCCGATACCACAGAATTGAAGTCGCCACCTACCAGCAGGAGGCCCTCCGGGAGCCCAAGCAGCAACCCTCCCAAGTCCGCAAAGGTGGTGGTTTGCAACCCAGGGGGGACATAAACTGAAACCAAACACAAAGTCTGTCCTTCCCACCGGCCAACCAACACCACGTAACGCCCCCGGTCGTCGTGCATCACCTCATCAATTTCCAGCGGGAGAGAGGATCGAACCAAAATGCCCACCCCTCTAGAGCCTGTAGTAAAACCAGAGTGGGCCACCAAACGGTAGCCCCTTCTATTCATAGCATGGCATGAGTGTCCCACCAAATGCGTCTCCTGCAACAGAACTACATCAGGAGAGAGACGTTTCAGATATTATAGCACCACCCCTCGCTTCAATCGGTCCCCCAAACCATTGACATTCCATGTTAAAATGCGCAATCCCCTACCCCCCATTTCCACCACAACGGTCACCCCACCCACGTTGAGAGCAAAAAACAGCACACTGGTTGCCTGGTACAAAACAAACGCCACACAAAAACAACTCCCCTACCGCCACCCCCCCAACTCCCGTTACACACCCCCCCACCCTGCACCCCTGCACAAGACCATTAAGCCACCCCAACTCGCAGTGTGCCTGTCGCCCCAACATGAACCTACTCTACGGAAAGAAAGAAAACCCCCCGAGGAGGAAGAATCTCACCAGATACCCCGCAACCTCCCAATGATGAAGGAAGGGGGATACAATCCTAAAGAAGAAAGAACAATACATCAAACCCAAGTCGGAGGTGAACACAAAATTGTCTAGGAACCACCAGTCATTCGTTCACACTTGATCCGCTGATCCACCACCCTCATCCTCGGCTTGTTCCTCCCCGCCGCGTCGACGGTGCAAGGTGTCAAGCCAGTCCTCAACCGCCTCGGGCCGGTCGAAAAAATAAGTCCGTTCCTCCAGTTCAATACGTAGCTTGGCCGGGAAAAGCATAGAGTACTTCAAGCCCATGTCCCTCAGCCGCCGCTTGACAGTCATAAATCCCATTCGCTGTTTTTGCACCGATTGTGTAAAATCAGGATAGAAACTGATGTCCACACTTTCATACTTCGTCGGGCCATTCACACGGGAGGCCTGCAGGATTGCGTCACGGTCCCTGAAGTTGAAGATCCTGGCAATGATGGGTCGCGGTGGGCCCCAGGCCTCGGCCGGCCCCCCGGAACTCTGTGTGCCCGCTCCACCGTAAAGAATTTGCTGAGGCCTTTCGGCGCTAGTTTGTTCAGGATCAGATCTTCCACAAAGAGATCGACCGGCCCATCCTCCGACTTCTCCGGCACACCGATGATGCGCACGTTATTCCGCCGGGCGCTGCTTTCAAAATCCTCCAGTCTCTTAACAGAGAGGTCGCTGAGGGCCCGCAAACTGCGGATCTCCGTCTGCAGTTCAAAGACATCCGTCTTGAGGCCCGATGTCGTGAGATCGAGTGATTTGACCTTTTCACTGGTGTTCGACAGGTCTGCCCTAAGTAAGTTGACATCGATCAACAAGGTGTCCAGCTTGTGGGCCAGCGAGTCGAATTGCTGGCCGACCGAAGCCTTCATGGCGTCGATGGCACCCATGACATCTTGCAGTGTCAATTCCGTCGAGGGTGACGGGCCCTCCTTGGCCGCATCCGAAAGCCCACTCGAACCGGGAGATCCCTTCTGCTGGGCATAGCGGTCCATGTTGTTCGTTTGCACGTAGCCACCCCTCCGGGTAGCTCTAGACTTTTGCTTGTCACCGTCCAGCCGGGCTGCCATTACACAGCAGGGAGAGCAGATCCAGTATACCTGTTAGGCGTAGCGATCACCCTGGGGAGTCCACCTGAGTGATGGACAGCCCCCTTTGTCAATGCCACTCGACAGCCACAGATCGGTCCAAACGTAGAGCGACTGCAAGCGCCCGCCACCAGACTCGTGGAGGAAAGTCAAAAACGAAAGTGAAACCAGGGGGGGACGGGCCCGCCCAAGACTCTGGAACCGTTGTTGTTCAATTGGAGCTCGGGGACAGTGCCAACCCGAGTCCGGGGTGGCGCCGCGGGGCAGGCCTCTTTCTGGAGTACAGAATAAGTCGAGTTCCCAAAGTCCGATTTAAGTTCCGAAAACGGGAATCACCTCAGCTTCGGTTCACTCTTAATATTCCTTCAAAATAGCAGGATTATAGCCAGGATAGACGTGGGAGGCTGCGAGGGTCTCGGGAGCCCTGTGCCTACGCGTCCATCTTGGTTGCGCGCTAGGCTCCTCCTCCCAGAGATCTTTGATATATAATCATTTAGCGTCAGTAGCAGGGGCGGGGGCTTTAGGCTACTCTGTACTATATAATCACAGGGCTTTTCATGGTATACGGTTTATTAACCATGCTAAAAGTATTTTTAGTATGCAATTGTTTTCTAATTGTAGAACCGGGGGTGTGTGTGTGTGTGTGTATATATATATATGTATACACGCACACACGCGCTATCTTGGATAATCAGGTATAGCTTTACTCATGTTTCACAGCATCCTTTTAGGCAATCATGCTACAATGTGCATGCACGCGCTATCTTGGATCATCAGTTGTAGATTTTCTCATGTTTCACAGCATCCTTTTAGGTAATCATGCTACAATGTTGCTGCCGCCAGCACCTTGTTAGAGTCAGGAGATTATTTTGCAAATAGCAGTTACTTCAATTGAGAACTTGTGGCAGCACAGGTTCTTGTTACAGAGAGGGATTCTGAAAATCAAGCTCTGTTGACCCAAAAACTTTTAAATATTTTTAACATTTGTCTTTAAGCATTGTTAGAAACATGAGGAATAGTTTAATTAAAACGTAGGCTTTGAACCTCTGAAGGAACACGAAGAAATTGCTCATCAAGGTCATGGTTACAAGTGATTTGTGTATATAGTTAGATGTAGGGTACTAAGAGGTGTTAGCAAGTGATATATGTACTGCTTAAGAAAGCCACCACGGAATAGTAATGCCTGGTAATTACTTTGTCAAAGGCACAGAGTCAAATAGAAACTAACACTAGCCTCATCAGAGTACATAATTACGAAGCTTGAGGTAGTTATCACTAGGGTAGCAATGCTGATGAACATTGTAAGAAATTGGATTATTAGTTGAGTGGGTCCTTACCCTCCTCAAGTAATAATCACAATCCTTGTCAGCAGGAACCACCAAAGTCACTAAATAAACCTGAGCTCAACCCTCTGGTGGCGACGGCACAGAACAGACAGGCGAACTTAACATGGAGGTAATATGTAAAGTACTTAAGCAGCACTAAAACAGTAATTAACTTGAAATGCAAAACAATAAATATCCCAAAAGGAATTAGAAAAATAGAGTCAAAATGTAATAAGTAAAAGGATACCAATTTTTTTTAATCCAATAAGGGAAGAAGGAGATATGAATTTTTAAAGTTTAAGTGGAAACAGGACTAGTAAGCACAAAGTGCCGATGATGGTCAGTGATGTGGTAGAACAGGACCTAGGTGCAATTTGACACTGACTGCAAAAGAGTGCAGGTCAGATACACTAACCAAGTTAATCCTGGTCAAAGACTTTACTTTCTGATTATAGTCCTTTAAGTCCCAATCCACAACAGGAATACACTTCTAAAGACCCCCAGAACATCGGATGAGGCACATAGAGACTCACAGGTTTACAGTTTGAGGCCCACTGGTTAGCTGAGCAGTTGCAGGAAAATGTCTCTAGTAGCTTGCTGTGCAGCTTTAACAGGAGGCAGCCTTACAACCCTTGGACTCCACTTCTTTGTCTTGGGTACAGGAGGGAAAGCATGTACAGTCTTCTAGGCTCTTCTCATGTCTCAGGAAGCATGTCAATGTATAACGTAACTTGTGTCTGCACAGCAGCGCCGACATCAGCAATAGCTATACCAATGTATGTCATAATTCATCTTGTACGATAATATTATTGTTGCCAATAAGAGCTATATCAATATACAAGATGACAAATCTATGCGCCATGTTGATACAATTGATACCAGTGGCTGCCATATTATTTTTAGGAGTTCCAATTAACTTATATCATTGCTGTCGGGTTTTCACCCAAGGTGACCTCCCCATCAACCCTGAGTTAGAGATACATAGTCATGCAGATCCTGTGACCAATGCCAACGATTATCGAATACCAGGTCACAGGTGAGGTCCCCCATAACTTACAGGCAAACACACACCCAGGGAAAGCCCTGATCGATTCCACAGATAGATAGTTATACCACAAACAAGTCCGAATTAAATTACCCCAATTTGGTTTATTTTTTGTTGTTTTATATAGTGTGAACTGCACCCGAAGATATCGGGTATCAGAGCACTTTACATGAGCACCGGTTTTGTTACAGATGGACACATTCATATTTTTGTTAGGCACAGGGAAATTAAGTGATTTGCCCAGAATCACAGGATGTTGAGCATCGCTGGCGAGACACAAATTTGGTTCCCCAGCTTCGAGGTCGGCCGCTCTAGCCATAAGGCTACATCCTCTCCCCGTAAAACCCATTTGGCCAAAGGCTCGTGTTCCCCAAAAATACCACAAAGCCATATACCACATGTAGATAGGTACACTCAACCAATCAGGACAAGACATGCACACCACATGTAGCGATCATGCACTCCTCACACAGGACATCTGGACACATACACACTGAACCACACTAGACCCCCCCCCCCCCCCGAGATTGAGAGCCATCTGTGTCCTTATTAGATGCGCACGTGATTGATTTATGACTAAGATGCTCATTTGGAATGTACAGAACACTTTATTGTACCTCATGAACTGTATAAATTGATGGCCAAAACTTTGTACATCAAGAGATTTTGAGCAGATGCATTCCAGGCTCTCACCAGCCGTAGCATATATGTAAACCAAATTGTTCCTGTTTTGCCCAACTCCTCTTGTCTTTTCATTTATTTAAGGTAAATCGATATCCAAGCAATAAGTCCTTGAGTTCAGCCTACAGGCCATATTGTCAAGGGCACACCAGCACCTCCTCAAACGAACGACCTTTTGTCCCTGTTTTCAGAGTAAGTTTACACCTCACTCACGCCTATTGAAATGCTAATTACTGGCTGGCAGAAGGGAGAGGGTAAAATGCAGATTTAGCTTCCAAGAACTCCAGGCAGGGCAGAGGTGACTTTTGAAACGTCATCTTTCCAAAATATTTATTACAAATTTGACTTCACCGATGAATTTAGCTTGTAATAAACATATAAAAAAGACCAAACATTAAATTTGTAGCTGTCTCCTAGGCTGAGATCACATTTATTATACTTAATATTGTATGCCACTACTTTCCTCTGGAACAACCAACCCTGCTACTGTGAAAATAGTTTTGAGGGGCTGTAACATTTACCTTTACATGTCCTACATTTGAATACCATGCGCTTAGCTTGAATTGTCAGTAAGGCTTACTTTGCGGTGACTTATAAATATATAAAAGGAAGGGTTTAGGCCTGTTAAAAGGGGTTATTTCAACAGGTCGAATTTTCAGTTTAAGCCTGCACTGCCAGGCAACATACTATAAACAGGCCTGCTGTCATGTTTACATTGTCACGGCATTGGGTGGCACAATGAGTGTTGCAGCCCACTAGTGTCATTTAACTTACCAGCCCTGGGTAATCTTCGGGCCCCATATACTAGTGACTTATAAGCAAGTTATACATGCCAATTAGGGATAAACCAAGTTCAAATGAGGAGAACAAGCACCTTTCCACTAGTTAGCAGGGGTAAAGTGCACAGAGGTCTATAGCGAATAACAATAGGGTTCAGCAAAACAAATCAGGGTGACCAAGTAGAAGGGGCACATTTCCACCACATATGCATAAAGGTATACTGATCTCTTCTTATGATGCAGCTAGGTATATAACGTGTTTTAAGTCACAACACAGAGTTGGAAACAAAGACATTTAGGTAAGGTATATACATTTCACTGTCAGGCTAGACTAGATGCAGAACTTTCATGGCAGGTTTTGCTATCTCGTATTGCCTTTAGATACTCATTTTGACCTGCAGATGCCAGTGTCCCGTAGAAGTGACGAATCTGATTGATGCTGGCCAGTGTTTTCTCTCTTACCCCATTCATTTCCCCATTTAACAGGCTTATTGTATCCACACCAGCCAGTCTACCTCCTGGTTCCTTCAGCAGCAGCACAGTTTCTTCACAGCAGATGGGGAACTATCCTTATACCTAAAAGGAAGGAAGCTGCAGTTTCTGTCTCTATTCGTACACTTCCTCCAGAACGGTGTGCGGAGCTTCTTGAGTGGAAATCCAAACAGTCGATATTCAGGACCCAAAGATGATAATACCAGTGGTTTAGATGATGAGATAAATTCACGAAAGCAACTAATGCAACAACCCAACAGCTATTTATACCAGGCATGGGAGAACCTCATTTACACAGACATACTCCTGCCATAGGAGGCGCCAAAGGGTACTCCTCTAAAGCAAAGAGAAGAGGAGGAGGGCGGTCAGTGATCAGAAAAGAGAAGGTTTTTGTGGGTAAAAGGGAAGAGTGGAAGAGGTTTTGGTGAAGAAGTAGAAAGTTGTAACATTGGTAGGGTAGAGGGAGGAGATTTGGAGTGCGTATTGTGTGATGGTGTGAACTGCAATAAATGTTTATGTGATTGGATTAGAGCAAAACCAAAGGAAATGATGGACGGAGTGTTGAACATTGCAAGCACTCACCCCCAGTCAACTGATCTGGGTTTAATCCATCACCGTTCTTTAGCCCACTCTGCCACCCCAGTTCAGACATGGCCATATGCAAATCAGTCTGACCCTGTGCCTCATGGGAACAGTCCAGCCCGAACTGCCAAGCCATGTCTTCCCTGGACCGGAAACAAGCTTCCTAGGACCGGTTTCTGGCATTTCAGCCGTCTTCAGCTAGGCTTGCTTGAATCCAGTGGCAAAGTGTGCAAAGGACTCACCTCTGAGCATACCCTGCCAACTTATGGCGAACAAAGCAAAACCAAAGGAAATGATGGACGGAGTGTTGAACGTTGCAAGCCCTCACCCCCAGTCAACTGATCTGGGTTTAATCCATCACCGTTCTTTAGCCCACTCTGCCAGCCCAGTTCAGACATGGCCATATGCAAATCAGTCTGACCCTGTGCCTCATGGGAACAGTCCAGCCCGAACTGCCAAGCCATCTCTTCCCTGGACCGGAAACAAGCTTCCTAGGACCGGTTTCTGGCATTTCAGTCGTCTTCAGCCAGGCTTGCTTGAATCCAGTGGCAAAGTGAGCAAGGGACTCACGTCTGACCATACCCTGCCAACTTATGGCGAACAAAGCAAAACCAAAGGAAATGATGGACGGAGTGTTGAACATTGCAAGCACTCACCCCCAGTCAACTGATCTGGGTTTAATCCATCACCGTTCTTTAGCCCACTCTGCCACCCCAGTTCAGACATGGCCATATGCAAATCAGTCTGACCCTGTGCCTCATGGGAACAGTCCAGCCCGAACTGCCAAGCCATGTCTTCCCTGGACCGGAAACCAAAAGTTTTGAATGCTCGAGTGGGGTGTGTCAGGGCTGTATCCTCGCACCTTTTTTATTTGTGTTATATATAAATGGGTTGGACTCCACTCTTAGCAGTATTGCGACAGATGTCCCTAGGATAGGTTTACGTAAAGTCCCTGTCCTTTTATACGCAGATGATGCTGTTCTCCTGGCCCGCACTCCCTCTGCACTACAAATTTTAATAGACAGTTTTACAACATTTATGACTAATCTGGACGTGTCTACTAATCTCACTAAATCATATGTGATGACGGTAGGGGAGAAACCACAAAGACAACAGAACTTTACTATTGGTACACATGTACTAGGAAATGTACCCATGTTCACTTACTTAGGCATAACCTTTGATGCAAAGCTGAACTTTAAAAATCTAATAGATGAAAAATGTCTCAACATGTCCAGGATCACAGGGTCCATCAAGGGATATGCCACACGGCTGGTGTTGGACCCGGCCTCGTGGCGTGGTCCCGAACCCTCCTACCCGACCCGACGGGGGCAGCCCCCACCCTTCGGGGTCCCGCCGAATTGTACTTTGCCGCCCGCGCCAGCCTACGCGACCCGGCTCGCCCCGGCATCAGCCCCAGCGAAGCCCCGACATCGAGGCACCAAGATCCGGCCAGGGGGTACCAAGTGGCCACTCCACCGATCCCGGAGGAGGGGAGTTTCGATGGGACCCCCAACCGTCCCTCAACGCCTGGGTTCAATCGCCCTCCGGCCCTCCTGGGCGCGGGCGCCTCTCCCGCTGGGTGTCTGGCCACTCCCATCTCGGCCCCTCCGCCCCCCAGGCGCAAGGGTCCGGACATCAAAGGGGTCCAGACCTATATCTGGGGCAGCCTCCCGCCAGGACGGCAGTTGTATCCTGGAGTCAAGAGCCCTGCTGATCGGATCGCGGCTGACCCTACGGAGAAAGACTCGTTACTGGGAACTTGGACCTCTGAGCCCGGCTGATTGCGTCGCGGCTCCCCCCCTCTTGCTGAGAAGAAGACACTCCCGGACCATCGGAGCCCTGCTGACCTCGTCGCGGCTCGACCTCGCAGAAGTAAACCATCGGAGCCCTGCTGACCTCATCGCGGCTCGACCTCGCAGAAAGAAACCATCGGAGCCCTGCTGACCTCGTCGCGGCTCGACCTCACCGCAGCAATCCCCCTGAACCGTACGGAACCCCCCGGCTCGAGGATTGAGAGCTAGGCGCAGGGTGTCCAGTACCAGGCTAAGACTGAGACTGTCCCGCTACCCCCATCCCAACCAGACTTTGAGACTCTTTTGGATCTCTCGATCCACCTGTAAATATTGCCACAGAAATCTGCCTTGCTTACCGATAAAAACTTATAAGAATTGATACCCTGGTTGTGTCCCTTTGTGGTGGTGGGGTTGCTTGGCTGTTACGAACCTAGGAGAAGGACCTCACCCAGGAGGCTTCTCAGCGGCGCTCGGCTACTCGCCTACGGAACGGTGATCCTCGGGGTGGCCAGTCCGATACCATCGGGCACCCAGAGGGCGCCCTTCTAACATTGGTGGCCAGCGGTGCGATCCGAGCCCGACGCAGTTCGTACAGCGAGTAACTCACCCACTACCTACCTAGACACAGGGTAACCATGAACGACCAGCAGACCACCCCAACCGCGGAGTTCCGACAAGAACGGTTGGAGGAATATACACATAAGGAACTAAAACAGTTTTGTAAAGACAAAGGCATCGCGACCACCGGATTAAACACAAAAGAGGACCTGCAGAAAGCCCTAAAGACCTGGGTAGAGTCCGAAGCGGCCTCCCCCCAAACCGAAGAAAACCCGGTGCCAAACGTACCCCGGCAACCAACCGCAGCCCCGGCAGAGGGGAGAACAACCAGCACGGAGACCGGCCTCTCCCCGGAGGAGATACGAGAACGGGAGAGGACCAGGACCCACGAGTTAGAGCTCGCCCGGCTCCGCCTGGACGGCGAACTCCTACTAGCCGAAAAGAAGTTGGCCCTAGAGCAACTGCGGTTGCAAGAAGAAATAGAGGAGAAAAAGCGGCACCGAGAACTGGAGGAGAGGAGGCTAACCCTCGAGCATGAGCGGGGGCTTAAGGAACTCGAAATCAAGTCCAGAAATGGAGAGACCGGCACCCCCGGAAACCGAGACACCCCCCGCCGGTCGAGGCGAAAGTACATATCCCCAAGGATATCGTCAAAGAGTACTACAAGAACGACGACATCCAACAATGGTTTAAGGCCTACGAGGTAGCCATGACCGCCCATCGGGTGCCCCGGAAGGATTGGGGTGCCGGCCTATGGGGACGGTTCCTCAGCGAAGGCAGAGACACCCTGCTACAGCTCCCCGACGCAGTGATGACCTCCTATGACCATATGAAGGAGGCCCTGCTCACCCGCTATGGGCTCACCCCAGAGATGTACCGCCAACGCTTCCGGGACTGCAAGAAGCTCCCCGGTACCACCTGGGTGGAATACGTAGACTTTTTTAGCAGAGCCCTGGAAGGTTGGATCAAGGGCAGCAAGGTCACCTCCTACGAACAACTGTTCGACCTCATTGTATGGGAGCACCTCTCCAACAATTGCTTCATCGAGCTGAGACAGCACCTCCTCGACAGCAAGCTGACCGAGCCGCGGAAGCTCGCCGCCGAGGCCGATCGATGGGTAAACACCCGGGTCCCAAGAAACTCGATGGGGGAGTACCAACGGAACCCCACGGGGCCCCCCGCCAGCGGGGTGGAGGAGGAGGAGGATCGAACAGGAACAGAGACTTTCCAGCGGGGCCACCCCGGAGTCCTCCCCGGGGACCGCCCTCCAACCGCACATCCCCGTCTCTCGTGCGAAGAGGGGCACCCCCAGCCCGACCAGGGCCTCGACCGACGGTAACGTGCTACAACTGCCAACAACCCGGGCACTATACCAGTGACCCTACCTGCCCCGTGAACCGACGGGCGGGGACCACCGGGCCACCCCCCCGCCAGTTGGCGGCCGCTGCCCTGGGGGAAGGGGGAGAAGAGGAAGAAAACTACGACGCCGGACCAACCGAGTGGGAACCCGCCGCCATGACATTAGTCTGCCTGGGCAGACGGAAGATGGTACCCCGGGCCCCCATCCCGAGCAACACCCAGAAGTACCAACAGTGGGTCACCATTAATGGACGCCGGGCCGAAGCCCTCCGAGACACCGGAGCCAGCGTGACAGCCGTCCGCTGCCACTTGGTGACCCCCGAACAGATCTTGCCTAACGTACTGAGCCCCGTCCGGTCGGCAGACAACACTGAGAGCTTGTGTCAGATGGCCCGGATTCCCTTCGAATGGGGGGGGAGTGTCGGGCATGCTGAAGGTCACCGTCCGCGACGACGCCCCCGTGGACTGCCTCCTCGGGAACGACCTGGAAAGTTCCCCCTGGGCCCACGTTGAGCGCCGAGAGCATCTGGGGATGCTGGGACTGCCCAAGTGGGCCTGCGCAACCACCCGGTCCACGACCAACCGGGCCATCCAACCGAGCGTCGAGGCTCCCCCCGAAGAGCAGGAATGGCCCGAACCACCAGCCCCCTCCGTCGAAGAAGAAGCCGACACCGAGGCCGGGCCGCCAGAACTCGCCCCGGACGAGGTCGCCGCGCTCGGCGACCTCCCCGAACTCGCTCAATGGCGCCAAGAAGGTGGCCCCACATGGGAGCAGTTCCGCCAAGAACAAAAGACCTGCCCCTCCCTCGAAGGGACCCGACAGCAAGCACCGCCCAGGCCGCCGGAGACCAGGCGGGGACCCACTGGGTCTATTGGGACAACAACCTCCTCTACAGCGAGCAGAAGACCGCGGAATTGGGGGCCAGCCGCGTGCTGGTGGTCCCCCTCAGGTTCCGGGACTTCCTACTCAATCTGGCGCATGATGTGCCCCTCGCCGGGCACCTGGGGCAGGACAAAACATACAGCCGCCTGGTGACCCACTTCTACTGGCCCCGAATGCGGAAGGACGTGGACAATCATTGCCGGACCTGCCCGACCTGCCAAGCCAGCGGGAAGAGCGGGGGAAGGGTCAAAGCCCCTCTCCAGCCCTTCCCCGTAGTCAACACCCCGTTCGAGCGAGTGGGGATCGACATCGTGGGGCCCCTGGACCCCCGAACCTCCCAGGGGCATCGCTTCATCCTCGTCCTGGTCGACCATGCCACCCGATACCCCGAGGCCATCCCTCTCCGGACAGTGACGGCCCCCGTGGTGGGCCGGGCCTTGATGGGAATCTTCTCCCGAGTAGGATTCCCCCGGGAGGTTGTGAGCGACCGAGGCACCAACTTTATCTCGAGGTATATGCGGTCCCTGTGGCAACAATGCGGGGTCACCTACAAATTCACCACCCCATACCACCCCCAGGGGAACGGTCTAGTCGAACGATTCAACCGAACATTGAAAGGGATGATCAAAGGCCTGGAGGAGCCCCTGAGACGCAAGTGGGACATCCTGCTGCCCTGCCTCCTGTTTGCCTATCGGGAGGTCCCGCAAAAATCTCTGGGGTTCAGCCCCTTCGAACTCTTGTACGGACACCCTGTCCGAGGCCCTCTCAGCCTGGTCAAAGAAGGCTGGGAGACCACCATCCAAGATGCTCCCCCGGACGTCTACCGGTACCTCCTGACAATGCGAAACCAGACACGGAAATTCAGGGAACTGGCCGAAGCCAACCTCGAGGCCAGCCAGGAAGAGATGAAACGCTGGTATGACCAGAACGCCTCCTCCATCGAGTTCGAGCCCGGCCAGCAGGTCTGGGTCATGTCGCCCGTCGACCCCTGTGCCCTCCAAGACAAGTGGACCGGGCCCTTCAAGGTGGTCGAGAAGAAAAGCCCCGTCACCTACCTGGTCGACCTGGAATCCCCCAGGAACCCTCTACGGGTACTCCACGCCAACAGACTCAAACCCCACTTTGCCCGAACCGAACTTAGTCTGTTGATGGCTATGGACGATGGGGCCGAGGATGACTCCGAGCCCCTACCCGACCTCCTGAAAACCTCCGAAAAGGACGGCTCCGTGGAAGGAGTCATCCTCTCTGCTACCCTGACTCCCGATCAGCGCCGAGACTGTCAAGGACTGCTGCACCGCTTCGCTGCTCTCTTCTCCCTCACTCCCGGAGTCACCCGATGGTGTGTCCACGACGTCGACACCGGGGACAGCCCCCCTGTGCGACACCGAGCCTACCGGGTCCCCGAGCGAGTGCGGGCCTGCATCCACGCCGAGGTCACCAAGATGTTGGCCCTGGGGGTCATCGAGCCCTCCGACAGCCACTGGGCCAGCCCGGTGGTCCTGGTGCCGAAAGCTGCCGCCCCCGGCACCACCCCAGAGCTCCGGTTTTGTGTGGACTATCGGGGATTGAATGCCGTCACCAAGACCGACGCCCATCCCATTCCTCGGGCAGATGAACTGATCGACCGCCTAGGGGCAGCCCGCTACCTTAGCACCTTCGACCTCACCGCCGGATACTGGCAGATCGGGCTCACCCCCAGCGCCCAGGAGCGTTCCGCTTTCTCCACCCCTGATGGCCATTACCACTTCTGCGTGATGCCCTTCGGCATGAAAAATGCCCCGGCGACCTTCCAGAGGCTAGTAAATAAGGTACTGGCCGGCCTAGAATCGTTCAGCGCCGCCTACCTGGACGATATTGCGGTGTTCAGCAGCCACTGGGCCGAGCACCTGAGGCACCTCGGGGAGGTCCTGACCGCCCTCCAAAGGGCCGGACTTACCATAAAAGCCAGCAAGTGTCAGATAGGCCAAGGGTCCGTGACCTATCTGGGACATCAAGTGGGGAGCGGCCAGGTGGCTCCCCTCCAGCCAAAAATCGACGCCATCGTGGCCTGGGAGCCCCCAACCACTCAGACAGCCGTGAGGGCCTTCCTGGGACTCACGGGCTATTACCGGCGGTTTATCCAGAACTATGGAAGCATTGTGGGCCCCCTCACGGAGCTCACATCAAAGAAGCAGCCCAAGAAGGTGCACTGGACGCCCCGCTGTCAGGCAGCCTTCGAGACCCTCAAGACAGCAATGTGTACCGCTCCCGTGCTGCAGGCCCCCGACTACAGCAAGGAGTTTGTAGTGCAGACGGATGCCTCAGAGTACGGAATCGGGGCCGTCTTGTCCCAGGTAAACTCTGAGGGGGTTGACCAGCCGGTGGCCTTCATCAGCCGGCGCCTGCTGCCCAGGGAGCAGAGATGGAACACCATTGAACGGGAGGCCTTCGCCGTGGTGTGGGCCCTCAAGAAGCTCCGGCCCTACCTCTTTGGCACCCACTTTCGGGTCCCCACCGACCCTTGCGGTGGTTAATGCAGATGAGAGGCGAGAACCCGAAACTGTTGCGATGGTCTATCTCTCTGCAGGGGATGGACTTCACTGTAGATCATCGGCCCGGCAACGACCACGCCAATGCAGACGGCCTGTCCCGCTTCTTCCGCCTCGGCGAGGAGAACCCCCAAGACGATGGGTGACTCTCCCTGCCTTCAGCTGGGGGGGACGCCTGTTGGACCCGGCCTCGTGGCGTGGTCCCGAACCCTCCTACCCGACCCGACGGGGGCAGCCCCCACCCTTTGGGGTCCCGCTGAATTGTACTTTGCCGCCCGCGCCAGCCTACGAGACCCGGCTCGCCCCGGCATCAGCCCCAGCGAAGCCCCGACATCGAGGCACCAAGATCCAGCCAGGGGGTACCAAGTGGCCACTCCACCGATCCCGGAGGAGGGGAGTTTCGATGGGACCCCCAACCGTCCCTCAACGCCTGGGTTCAATCGCCCTCCGGCCCTCCTGGGCGCGGGCGCCTCTCCCGCTGGGTGTCTGGCCTCTCCCATCTCGGCCCCTCCGCCCCCCAGGCGCAAGGGTCCGGACATCAAAGGGGTCCAGACCTATATCTGGGGCAGCCTCCCGCCAGGACGGCAGTTGTATCCTGGAGTCAAGAGCCCTGCTGATCGGATCGCGGCTGACCCTACGGAGAAAGACTCGTTACTGGGAACTTGGACCTCTGAGCCCGGCTGATTGCGTCGCGGCTCCCCCCCTCTTGCTGAGAAGAAGACACTCCCGGACCATCGGAGCCCTGCTGACCTCGTCGCGGCTCGACCTCGCAGAAGTAAACCATCGGAGCCCTGCTCACCTCGTCGCGGCTCGCAGAAAGAAACCATCGGAGCCCTGCTGACCTCGTCGCGGCTCGACCTCACCGCAGCAATCCCCCTGAACCGTACGGAACCCCCCGGCTCGAGGATTGAGAGCTAGGCGCAGGGTGTCCAGTACCAGGCTAAGACTGAGACTGTCCCACTACCCCCATCCCAACCAGACTTTGAGACTCTTTTGGATCTCTCGATCCACCTGTAAATATTGCCACAGAAATCTGCCTTGCTTACCGATAAAAACGTATAAGAATTGATACCCTGGTTGTGTCCCTTTGTGGTGGTGGGGTTGCTTGGCTGTTACGAACCTAGGAGAAGGACCTCACCCAGGAGGCTTCTCAGCGGCGCTCGGCTACTCGCCTACGGAACGGTGATCCTCGGGGTGGCCAGTCCGATACCATCGGGCACCCGGAGGGCGCCCTTCTAACAGCTGGGGTATTGGACGCCCGGCCTTATTTTAAAATTGTATAACTCCATCTGTTGTTCAGCGGTTCTATATGGTAGTGAAGTTTGGGGCTTCATAGAAACGTCTAAACTTCAAACTGTTGAAAATAAATATTTGAAAAGCTTGCTGAGAGTTCCGCCTAACTCACCTACTTTCAGAATACATGAGGAGTTGGGGGCTCAGCTATCTCTCTGACCTGGTGGCCGTCAAACCTCTTCTTTGCTGGCTTAAAATTTGGCTCAATGAAGACTCCGGATTAACAAAATCTGTCTTATTGGACTGCTTGAAACTGGATCATAGCAGCAGGATCCCGTGGCTGCGATACGTCAAATCCACATTTATGAAGTTGGGACGTGAGGAACTGTACAGTGCACCCGAGATAATTAGGTCCAGCGACAAGGGGAGTATAAAGATCTTGCACTCTAATTTTCTGGTTAGCAATCGTGAAAAGGCGGAACTCTCAAAGCGGACTGTGAGAGAACATGCCTTGGTCAAAACAACCACTGGTATAGAACCCTATCTGTCTTTTGTACTTAATCCACATGAAAGATTCTTAATGACCCGTTTTAGATTTGGTCTTATTCATTTTTTATTAGCAGTGCCAGAGGGTTTTACCGATAAACTTAGCGATAAAGGGCCCTGCGGCTGCGATTGTAGATCTCCGCAGGATACCCTTCATTTTATATTTTTATGCTCTTTTTATGCCGGGCCAAGGAGACAGTATCTGAAAGATCTGCTTAAGAAACTTAAGTTTAAACATGTAAGGGTGGCATTACTGTTTTTAAAAATGTCTACCGATCAATTCACTTTATTCTGTGTTTTAAACTTTTTGAAGGCAGCAATGAGACTGCGTAAAACTAGAGGAGTTGTGTTGGACTTGGCCCTTCTGGCAAGTTCACCCCTAGAACTTTTTGCATTATCCTAGCCTTTTTCCTGTATTGTACTAGTGGTTTTAGGCCTCTAGGCGCTTTCACACTGTGTCCCAGTGGAAACTGCCTGCGCTCTGGGTTACATTGAATGAGACTGACCTGCCCCCCCATAGGAATGCATGGGGGATCTGAGTGACCATGCTAGTTCCTGATGCGTGGGGAGTGCAGGGCCGAGTTTTGTATGTGCGAACTCGTGAGAGTGAATGCTGCACGATGATGTGTGCGGCGTTACTGTGTCTAGTATAGAAGTGCCACTTCTAGACGCTGGCATAAATGTGCAGTGACTGTCTGGCGTGTGATTGGCTGGTGAGCCTGGCTCCAGGAGTCAGGATGGGTCTGCCCCGGTGGTGAATGGAGAGACCTGCATGTTGATGAGTGGGAGGAGTACACCTGGGACCTGAATAGGGCTGGGCTTTCCCCACACAATGCTGGCTCCGCCCCCTGTGGTGCGACTGATGACCCTGGCCTGTTCTGTGAATAGGGAGAGGGGCTGAGCAAAACAAAGTGCTCAGGAACCAGTTGCGTCTGGTTCGCCCCTTCCCTGCACCTTTGGAGACAAAGGAATCTGTGTATAAAAGAGGGGCTGTGACCCCATGAAAATGTTCTTGCTCTGACTCGAATCTACCAGGGGCGTGCTGCTGCTGGGGCCCAGGGAAAGGCTTGCCTCCCTGGGCCCTGCCAAGCCTCTGGATGCCTGATGGACTTCCAGGACTTTACTTCTAACGCCTGGTGAGCGCTTCATTACTTCTTCTGGATTCTTGCGCCCTGGGTGCGCTATGTTGCTTTATTTCTTTGAGCCAGAGGAGCGCTGGAGCTCCGCAGCGCTGGGCTGCCGTCTGTGTGGAGGGAATCCCCATCGTGGGGATTCCCCCGAGATGCTGCCGGAGCGGGTGCCCACCCCGCTTCATCTTTGTTTTTGTTTGCAGGTGCCACCCCGCTTCTGTTGCTTTGGTTTGCGGGAGCCCACCCCGCTTATGTCCGCTTGTATCGCTATTTTTGGTGGCGGGTGCCCACCCCGCATTTTGCCTGTCCGGCGATGGTGCCTACGCCGCGATTTGCCGTGTTGGGCGGGTGCCCACCCCGCCTTGTGTCTTGGATTTGGAGGGAGCCTACCCCTCGTACAAAAGAAATCACCACCGCGGCCCGAGCCGCATTCAAAGATCACCGCCGAGTCCGCGGCCCGCCTGGTTGTGGGCGGGGCCGCGGGACGGAAGCAGAAGTGCGGCCAATTTCCGGCCGGCAGAGGTCCCGGAGCCTCGCAGGCTCCCCCTGCAAAGTCCCGGTCCCGAGATGGGGGACCGGGTGAAGACCGGCGCATCGAGAGGACGGGGCTCTCATGAGGTGAGAGAGCCCCGCCATAACCGCCAGTGAGGAGCAGAGTCCCCGCCCAGAGGCCCGGTGAGTGAGGGCTGGGCGGGTTACCTGACGGGTACCTATTTTTGTCATGTGCGGCGCATCGAGAGGACGGGGCTCTCATGAGGTGAGAGAGCCCCGCCATGACCGCCAGTGAGGAGCAGAGTCCCCGCCCAGAGGCCAGGTCAGTGAGGGCTGGGCGGGTTACCTGACGGGTACCTATTTTTGTCATGAGCGGATCCGCCGTTGCGGGCCGCTCCTACGATTGTGAGCCTAGTGGTTTAAAGGGCCAGAGGGGCCCGTAAGCATCCTTCCTTACCCCCATGAGGAGCTGACCTTCACAGCGGCGCCGCAGTTGCGGTCCGCTGCAACCAGGGGGACGTATTTGTTTTGGGCGCCCGGCCGCTCCATCGGGGGTATGTGCATTGTAAGAGCCCCGTAGCTCCAACGTCGGGGGCATTATTTTCTCAGAGCCCAGAGAGGCTCCAACGTTTGGGGACATATTCCATTTCAGCGCCAGTGCGCTCCACAGTACTGGGGGACATGGTGTGTGTAGAGCCTAGGTGGCTCCAACGTTTTTGGATACTGTTACTTCTCCAGCTGCGCAGCACTTAGTGCCAGCTGCAGCGTTTAGGCCCTGTTCTTGTCCCCAGCTGCCCAGCAAGTAGTGGGCAGCTGCTACGTTTAGGTTCTGGTGCGACCTGGACCCTAATGCGATTGAGGTGTTATTGTGATGCTTATGGTATTAGGAAATGTACTGTGTGTAGTATGTTTTGTGCACCCTGTGTTTTATACCTCTAAATGTGGTCATTTCTGCCGAGGAGGTTGTTTTACCTGTTTAGGTTGATGTTAGGGAGATAATACTTCCCTGTGTGATGTACGCCCCTAGAGTAGTTATACTTAGGTGGTTAGGTCTAATGCGTAGACTACTGAGAAAATGCATAATGTGTTTATGCCCCTGTGATGGATGCAGGGTAGGTTTTATACCTGATGCTAGTGTGATGACGCTGAGGTCATTATTGCGCCAGTAGTTACTGGTTGTGCTCTACAGTGATAATTTGTGCTACAGTTAGTATATGTTCTACATGTACGATTGGTGATTTGTGCTGATTCTGACAGTGGTCCATGTGGCCCTGTCCCGTGTAAATAGTCCCGTGTAAAATTCTGCCCCGTGCCAGTTGGCACAGTGTAAATTGTGTGAATATTATCTAATGTGTTTTGGTATAATACAAAGGCTATTTTTATATATAACCTTGTGTGGAGTTTCTTTTGTGGTGGGCCTAGGGTGTTGTTGCTGGGTGCCCGCGCAAACGCTTTACACATTGCCTCCGGGATAAGCCTGACAGCTCGTGCCAAGCTACCAAGGGGGTGAGCAGGGGTTATCTTTGGCGTGTAACTGCCCAGCCCTGACTAGAGTGGTGGTTTCTGCCTGGCTTTGGCGCAAGCCCTAGCCAACCAGAAATCCCATTTCTAACATTGGTGGCAGCGGTGGGATTAGGACTGCGTTTGCGCAGTACCACAGCGACAGCTGGCTGCACTACAAAACTCTGCATTTAGATAGTCACATGGAAAGGGATTATTGTTCTAAGTTTGTTTTTAAGTGTCATTTCTGTGGAAATGTGTTTCTGGATTCACCAGTAAGGGTGGGATCCAGTGATGGCAGCAGATGTGTGTCCAGTGCATGTATTCCCATTCCCAGTTCCCGGGGTAATGGTACCTGTGTCACGTGGTGGTCAGGTTGAGAAATCAGGGGCGGTAGAAACTGTCTTACCAGTCTTGGGAGGGGTGGGGATGAATGTGTAATGCGCTGGATGAACTTGAACGTCCCATTCCCAGTTCCCAGAGTAATAGTACCTGTGTCACGTGGTGGTCAGGTTGAGAAATCAGGGGCGGTAGAAACTGTCTTACTAGTCTGGGGTGTGTGTGTGTGGATGAATGGTGTGAGTTCTCTGAAATAAGGAGCTTGCTGAATACTCTGGTGTGAGTTCTCTGAAATAAGGAGCTTGCTGGTTGATTGGGTGTGAGTTCTCTGGGATAGGGAACTTGCATTGGGGAGTGATTCCAAAAGGAGTGGCTGAGGTGTCTTCCAGCTCAGCGTGGTAGGAAGAGGTTCAGAGTAGCCCAGCTAGGTCTTGGTGTAGGGGCTCACGTCCTGACTCTGCGGAGAAGGAGTGGGTGGGACTGCGTGTCTCCAGGTGCCCGAAACCCAGTCTCAGGGCCTGGATGGTTTCTTTAGGGAACATCAGGTCGAGGGCCTAGGCTGTACCAATAGGTCATTTGAGGAGGATCTCCCAGTGTCTAGAGGACGTGGAGTGTCTGTAATCAGAGCTCCAGTAGTCGTGGTGTCTGGCGGTACCGCTCCAGTTGGGAGGGTGCGGAAGTCCAGAGGGAGGGGTGAGAGGGGGAGGGATTCCCCAGTGGGAACCAGTAGGTCAGGGACCAGCCGGGAGCGCTGAGTCGCCCTGAGTGACCGTGGTGTCGCCACTTCTGTCCTGGGGGGTCTCCACGCACTGTCAGATGGACAGGAGGTCGTGAGATCAGCACCAGGCAGACTGTCACACGGCCCATTAGTTATGTGTCACCCTTGTTAAGTCCTGGTTCGCCAGGCATCTGACCAAAGGGTACGTCCCTCGGTTGGGGAGCCAGTAGTCGGTGTTTCCGGATCTGGACGTAAGGGCAGCTGTAGTCCTGAGGGCAGGGGAGGCTCATCTTAGGTGAAGAGACCATGCTCTACAGTGGAAGGGGGTGCAGAGGGAGGGAGTCCTCGCCTCTGACCCCGTGGATCCCAGGTGGTAGACCAGTTGGTGGAGAGAGGTCCTGAACTGGTGGGAGATTTGTGTTCTGGTGGGTGCTTCCCTGGGAGGGTGCGGAACCCCAGAAGTAGAGGTAGGGTGGGGCATTCTTGCCCGTGACCTCTGGTCAGCCTGAGGGTGTGGACCCTAGGTTGAAGGATCAGTGGTAGTTTGGAACTACACTGAGAGGGAGAGTGGAGAATGGCTTGTATGCCAGGGGTTACCACCCCCCACTCTGGGTTTGGCAAGGACCAGTGGTATCTGGGTGGCCTAGGGCCTGGTCCTGGCCGTGGACAACTAGGTAGTACCAGTGGGGTAGCCTAGTTGGGCCTGAGTTTTTTTGTCCGGTTGTTTTTTTTCAGATGGAACCATGTTGATTCAGAAGGGCGTAGAACTGGAGGGTGTCCCTGCAGTGCGGGCCTGCGTCCGTGTTTTATCGCCCCAAGCAGGGAAGACCATCACGGTGGTGATTGGTCTACCCTGCGTTTTGGCTGGAAGGGGGTTGTGTTGGACTTGGCCCTTCTGGCAAGTTCGCCCCTAGAACTTTTTGCATTATCCTAGCCTTTTTCCTGTGTTGTACTAGTGGTTTTAGGCCTCTAGGCGCTTTCACACTGTGTCCCAGTGGAAAGTGCGTGCGTTCTGGGTTACATTGAATGAGACTGACCTGCCCCCCCCATAGGAATGCATGGGGGATCTGAGTGACCATGCTAGTTTTGATGCGTGGGGAGTGCAGGGCCGAGTTTTGTATGTGTGAACTCGTGAGAGTGAATGCTGCGCGATGATGTGTGCGGCGTTACTGTGTCTAGTATAGAAGTGCCACTTCTAGACGCTGGCATAAATGTGCAGTGACTGTCTGGCGTGTGATTGGCTGGTGAGCCTGGCTCCAGGAGTCAGGATGGGTCTGCCCCGGTGGTGAATGGAGAGACCTGCATGTTGATGAGTGGGAGGAGTACACCTGGGACATGAATAGGGCTGGGCTTTCCCCAAACAATGCTGGCTCCGCCCCCTGTGGTGCGACTGATGACCCTGGCCTGTTCTGTGAATAGGGAGAGGGGCTGAGCAAAACAAAGTGCTCGGGAACCAGTTGCGTCTGGTTCGCCCCTTCCCTGCACCTTTGGAGACAAAGGAATCTGTGTATAAAAGAGGGGCTGTGACCCCATGAAAATGTTCTTGCTCTGACTCGAATCTACCAGGGGCGTGCTGCTGCTGGGGCCCAGGGGGAAGGCTTGCCTCCCTGGGCCCTGCCAAGCCCCTGGATGCCTGATGGACTTCCAGGACTTTACTTCTAGCGCCTGGTGAGCGCTTCATTACTTCTTCTGTCTTCTTGCGCCCTGGGAGAGCTATGTTGCTTTATTTCTTTGAGCCAGAGGAGCGCTGGAGCTCCGCAGCGCTGGGCTGCCGTCTGTGTGGAGGGAATCCCCATCGTGGGGATTCCCCCGAGATGCTGCCGGAGCGGGTGCCCACCCCGCTTCATGTTTGTTTTGGTTTGCGGGTGCCACCCCGCTTCTGTTGCTTTGGTTTGCGGGAGCCCACCCCGCTTATGTCCGCTTGTATCGCTATTTTTGGTGGCGGGTGCCCACCCCGCATTTTGCCTGTCCTGCGCGGGTGCCTACCCCACAATTTGCGGTGTTGGGCGGGTGCCCACCCCGCCTTGTGTCTTGGATTTGGAGGGAGCCTACCCCTCGTACAAAAGAAATCACCACCGCGGCCCGAGCCGCATTCAAAGATCGCCGCCAGGTCCGCGGCCCGCCTGGTTGTGGGCGGGGCCGCGGGACGGAAGCGGAAGTGCGGCCATTTTCCGGCCGGCAGAGGTCCCGGAGCCTCGCAGGCTTCCCCTGCAAAGTCCCGGTCCCGAGATGGGGGACCGGGTGAAGACCGGCGCATTGAGAGGACGGGGCTCTCATGAGGTGAGAGAGCCCCGCCATGACCGCCAGTGAGGAGCAGAGTCCCCGCCCAGAGGCCCGGTGAGTGAGGGCTGGGCGGGTTACCTGACGGTACCTATTTTTGTCATGAGTGGACCCGCCGTTGCGGGCCGCTCCTACGATTGTGAGCCAAGTGGTTTAAAGGGCCAGAGGGGCCCGTAAGCATCCTTCCTTGCCCCCATGAGGAGCTGACCTTCACAGCGGCGCCGCAGTTGCGGGCCGCTGCAACCAGGGGGACGTATTTGTTTTGAGCGCCCGGCCGCTCCATCAGGGGTATGTGCATTGTAAGAGCCCCGTAGCTCCAACGTCAGGGGCATTATTTTCTCAGAGCCCAGAGAGGCTCCAACGTTTGGGGACACATTCCATTTCAGCGCCAGTGCGCTCCACAGTACTGGGGGACGTGGTGTGTGTAGAGCCTAGGTGGCTCCAACGTTTTTGGATACTGTTACTTCCCCAGCTGCGCAGCACTTAGTGCCAGCTGCAGCGTTTAGACCCTGTTCTTGTACTCAGCTGCCCAGCAAGTAGTGGGCAGCTGCTACGTTTAGGTTCTGGTGCGACCTGGACCCTAATGCGATTGAGGTGTTATTGTGATGCATATATTAATGCTTATGGTATTAGGAAATGTACTGTGTGTAGTATGTTTTGTGCACCGTGTGTTTTATACCTCTAAATGTGGTCATTTCTGCCTAGGAGGTTGTTTTACCTGTTTAGGTTGATGTTAGGGAGATAATACTTCCCTGTGTGATGTACGCCCCTAGAGTAGTTATACTTAGGTGTTTAGGTCTAATGCGTTACAGACTACTGAGAAAATGCATAATGTGTTTATGCCCCTGTGATGGATGCAGGATAGGTTTTATACCTGATGCTAGTGTGATGACGCTGAGGTCATTATTGCGCCGGTAGTTACTGGTTGTGCTCTACAGTGATAATTTGTGCTACAGTTAGTATATGTTCTACATGTACGATTGGTGATTTGTGCTGATTCTGACAGTGGTCCATGTGGCCCTGTCCCGTGTAAATAGTCCCTTTTAAAATTCTGCCCAGTGCTAGTTGGCACAGTGTAAATTGTGTGAATATTATCTAATGTGTTTTGGTATAATACAAAGGCTATTTTTATATATAACCTTGTGTGGAGTTTCTTTTGTGGTGGGCCTAGGGTGGTGTTGCTGGGTGCGCGCGCAAACGCTTTACACATTGCCTCCGGGATAAGCCTGACTGCTCGTGCCAAGCTACCAAGGGGGTGAGCAGGGGTTATCTTTGGCGTGTAACTGCCCAGCCCTGACTAGAGTGGTGGTTTCTGCCTGGCTTTGGCGCAAGCCCTAGCCAACCAGAAATCCCATTTCTAACATTGGTGGCAGCGGTGGGATTAGGACTGCGTTTGCGCAGTACCACAGTGACAGCTGGCTGCACTACAAAACTCTGCATTTAGATAGTCACATGGAAAGGGATTATTGTTCTAAGTTTGTTTTTAAGTGTCATTTCTGTGGAAATGTGTTTCTGGATTCACCAGTAAGGGTGGGATCCAGTGATGGCAGCAGATGTGTGTCCAGTGCATGTATTCCCATTCCCAGTTCCCGGGGTAATGGTACCTGTGTCACGTGGTGGTCAGGTTGAGAAATCAGGGGCGGTAGAAACTGTCTTACTAGTCTGGGGTGTGTGTGTGTGGATGAATGGTGTGAGTTCTCTGAAATAAGGAGCTTGCTGAATACTTTGGTGTGAGTTCTCTGAAATAAGGAGCTTGTTGGTTGATTGGGTAAACAGTCCCTTGTAAAATTCTGCCCAGTGCCAGTTGGCACAGTGTAAATTGTGTGAATATTATCTAATGTGTTTTGGTATAATACAAAGGCTATTTTTATACATAACCTCGTGTGGAGTTTCTTTTGTGGTGGGCCTAGGGTGTTGTTGCTGGGTGCGCGCGCAAACGCTTTACACATTGCCTCCGGGATAAGCCTGACTGCTCGTGCCAAGCTACCAAGGGGGTGAGCAGGGGTTATCTTTGGCGTGTAACTCCCCAGCCCTGACTAGAGTGGTGGATTCTGCCTGGCTTTGGCGCAAGCCCTAGCCAACCAGAAATCCCATTTCTAACAAGTTGTATATTAATTCATTGTAATGAACTTGAATACTGTGTATTATATTGATTGGTTGGGAGGTCTCTTCTTTTAAATGTATTGCTTTTATGATTTAATTTTAAATCGAAATAAAGCTTATTGATTGATTGATTGGTGGTGGATTAAACCCAAATCAGTTGACTGGGGGTGAGTGCTTGCAATGTTCAACACTCCGTCCATCATTGCCTTTGGTTTTGCTTTGTTCGCCATAAGTTGGCAGGGTATGCTCAGACGTGAGTCCCTTGCTCACTTTGCCACTGGATTCAAGCAAGCCTGGCTGAAGATGGCTGAAATGCCAGAAACCGGTCCTAGGAAGCTTGTTTCCGGTCCAGGGAAGACATGGCTTGGCAGTTCGGGCTGGACTGTTTCCATGAGGCACAGGGTCAGACTGATTTGCATATGGCCATGTCTGAACTGGGGTGGCAGAGTGGCCTAAAGAATGGTGGTGGATTAAACCCAGATCAGTTGACTGGGGGTGAGTGCTTGCAATGTTCAACACTCCGTCCATCATTTCCTTTGGTTTTGCTTTGTTCACCATAAGTTGGCAGGGTATGCTCAGACGTGAGTCCCTTGCTCACTTTGCCACTGGATTCAAGCAAGCCTGGCTGAAGACGGCTGAAATGTCAGAAACCGGTCCTAGGAAGCTTGTTTCCGGTCCAGGGAAGACATGGCTTGGCAGTTCGGGCTGGACTGTTCCCATGAGGCACAGGGTCAGACTGATTTGCATATGGCCATGTCTGAACTGGAGTGGCAGAGTGGGCTAAAGAAGGGTGGTGGATTAAACCCAGATCAGTTGACTGGGGGTGAGTGCTTGCAATGTTTAACACTCCGTCCATCATTTCCTTTGGTTTTGCTATGTGATTGGATTAGCCATAATGGTGATGGAAAGGAGTGGTGTGAGGTGTGGATGAAGAGGAGTGGTGGGGAGAAATCTGATTGAAGGGATGTTTGCATGAATGCAGTATTTCTATAGCTCAAACCCATCCAAAAGGCAGCAGAACACTGCACAGGGTCGAAGAAAAGCACAAAGTGATAGGAATGGTAGCTGGTTTGTGGACTGTAAATGCATTGTGATGTAGTGTTCTTTAAAAAGGTGCATCTTCAACTCTTTTCTAAAGGGGTGCAGCGTTGGGGCGGTCCTGATACAGAGATTTTGTTCCAGAACCTAGGTGAATACATGGGAAAGGCCTGTTGTTGTTTTTTCTACTCTTACTCTGCTGTGTGATGGTTTCCTTGCTATTGGTGTGGCGAGACTCACCAGAGATGGTAAGCTTGTCTTTAAGATATTGGGGGGGTGGGGGGGACAGTGCTGGTCATGATGGGTTTGTAAATGCTGCAGCTTGCTTTCTAGATGCTGTGGGCCGGCAAGGGAAGACAATGAAGTTCCATCAGGATGAGGGTGATGTGATCATATTTCTTAAGGCCCTGGATGAGACATGCTGCAGCATGTGGAATGCACTACAAAGTGCCGGAGTGAAGTCTGAGGCCATGGAGTAAGGCATCACCACCATCCAGTTGCAAGAGTAAAAAGGCTTAAACAGCAGTTCTTAAGTCGCTCTCTGGAAGACACAGTTCCACTTTCTTCACACAGAGAGCTGTACTAAACTCTCCTTGTATTTTGGCAATGTGTTCCTTGAGGGTAAGGTTGGTGTTCATTGTGAGTCCAAGTGACTTGCCATTCAAGGCCATCATGGTGTGTGTTATTGAGCCAAATTTGTACTGTTTTTTGGTACTGTCAATTAACATGAACTTTATCTTGGTTGGGTGGAGCTTTAGGGTGGGGCTATACATCCAGGTATAGATGATGTGCAGGTACTGTTTGAAGCATTGGCGTGGAAGGATCATTTAGGCAATGGGACGGCATAAAGGAATGTCTGTGTGACCAGCAAGCACAGAGGGAGATTGTGCTGAAGAGGTTTGGGTTCAGGGAGACACTGCAGACGTAAAGTAAAGAACACATGGAAAAGGTGTAGAAAATGTTTTGTGAGATAAAGAGCAGGAGAAAGATGAACACAAAGAAAATAAATGATACAGAATTATTTAGGTAATTAGGAAGGTGCAAAGAAAGCAGGTCAAGAGATGACTTGGTAATAAGTGGAGGGAGTGTTAAATAAACAAAACATTCTAAATACATGCAGTTCCATTACGACATGATGTTAGGTAAATACACATACACACATGCATCTTGTATTCAATGACCTGGAACTAGCGTAGTGGGATCTTAAAGAGGGATTACAACACTGAGGCATTCACTGGTTGATGACATATTTATGTGACGGTTGCTGACCTCGTTGTATGTTCCAGCACAACCCAATTTTGGCACACATAATATGGGTGGGGAGTGCCTCTAGGAATGACCCAGTCACACCGCCTTGACTACATGTGATGCAACAACTTCGAGCCAAAGTGGGTAGCGCCTGTTATGCCACTCCCTGCCCGTGAACCTGTATACAGCACCGCCTTCTCAGGCACCAAGACAGAGGCTGCGGATGGCCCAGCACACAAATTATTTTGTTGCATTCAAGGATACAGACATGGCTGTGAAGCGCTCCACGTTCTTGCAGGTTTTGAGGAGATACAGAAGCCTTTTCTGATACGGCCTGAGACATCTGCCAATGGCATTTACATGGGAGTCTTCAATGCACCTTTTGGGCCTCACATGCTAGCACGCCATAATGTATATATATTTATGCCGTGGCAGTGAAGATAAATATGGCCAAATACATATTATTTAGAACAACTGTACTAATAAACGTACATTCACCTATTAGGCATGACTACATTGTCTTCTGTAAGACAATTTGGATGGACGTAGGCTTTGAGACAGCTTCCAAGCCATAAAGAATGTGCTCTTTCCTGACACCACCACTGCGTATTTTGACCCTTCCCAGGCATGTGAATCTATGGTGGACACCTGTGGACTGTGGTGGTGTTGCTTCAGTAGGGTGGCCCAGAGCAGCGTGAACAGATTGCGTATGCTTGGTAGGCTTGAACACCTACAGAAGAGCAATATTTGTAAATTGAGAAAAAGGCTATTGCCATCTTCTTGGAATTATGAGATTTCAATCTGAATGTTTACAGACATCCCTTCCAAATCGTTACCTACAACAAGCTGATCTTTTGGCTGTTATAATGGCATGCGCTTCACCCTCCACCACAAAATGAAAAGTGGATTCTCGAGCCACAGGAAATTCCGTTTGTTGTTGAATGCTGGAAAGATGATGACAGTCCCACTAACTGCACCCCCGGCCACCAATCACAACAGAGTGCAACAAAGCTGAAAAGGCTCATTATCATGTGATTGAGTGCTATTCGAAAGCACTTCTGCTTGATGAAGTGATTCAGGTCATTTCTCTGGATGAGAGCCTAAAAATGTGATGGCTACCCAGAGAGAGTGAAAGAAGAGATGGGGAAACTCCTAGAGAACAATCGGTAGTTTAAAGCAGACAATAAGAAAGACTTACAAGTATTAATGAACATTCAAAAGGAGCTCTCAATGTACACTGATAGTCTCCTGCTCAAACGATGTTGAAGGACAGTCACTAAGGATTGTGCAACTAGTTCACATCAGAAAGGGTGATGACAACAAAACCAGGAATACAAGAAGTTTGGTTTCCTGGTGGATACCAAGATAGGGCACTTGATTTTCGAGAGCCTTGCCTACTGAGCAACCAGACAAGAAAAAAGAAACGGCACTCCTTATAGTTGAGCACCACAGTGTGAAGGCATGGGATCAGGTCAATGCAAACTTCTGCAGCTTCCAAATTGTATAGTAGCAGTCTAATCTTAAAAGATAAATAATTTAGGCATTCAGAAGTTGAAATGCTACAGCCTGCCACAATAGAGCCAGCACTCCCAAACTGAAAAGATGTTGCTTATTCATGGGTCCCTTAAGTAGAACAAACCTAAGACTGCAGAGATATTTGGAGATCCTCGGTAATAGCCATCACGAGATGACACAGTCTATGCTGCAGGTCAATGGAAAGGTAGACTGTTTTGTGTGCATGTTAAAGAAATTGACATAAACTGCAGCAGAGCAAATGTCTGATACTGGACTAACTTTTTTTTTTTTTTACTCCTGAGCGAATATAAGAACTCGACCACATCATGTTGCTGTCCTCTACAGCTGGCGTCATACCAAACTTCATTTTCTGTGCTCCATTAGCCATACGCAGTGCAGAAGAGAAAAAACAACAACAAAACCAGAACGAAGAGAAGGGCCTGAACAATGGACCAATGACCAGGTGACCAGATACAGGTTAACGAGCAATATACCGCCAGGGGGTTTGCAATACCTTCAACTTCACTTAAGGCCAGTGACAAGAGAGGACACCATAGTGATAGTTGCATATGGTGTCACCCCACAGCAAATGCGAAATAGGTCCAGCTTCAGAACGTTCAGCGAGTAACCACCCAATCAATGAAGAAAAGGACAGCCTGCCAGTGATGAAGAAGGTCTCCTTGGATCCCATCTAAGCCCGCACATCAAACATGCTGCCCGATGGCAACAGCTTGAGCTAGGAGAAGAAAGCAGACTATTGCAGGACATTGGAAATAGAGATACGGGATCACAATCCCATCAATGATCTCATCCTTTTCCTTCAGTGAGAGTGAAAGACCATACAGCACGAAAAGTGCTCACGAGATGGAGCTAACGACAAGTCGAATGGTTGACCGATTCCTTGGATTATGGAGGAAATGTTATGTCCGTGAAATGTTATGTCCGCTTAGGGAAGGACAAACTAAATTAACACACAGGCACATGCGCGCTGTCACAGGTGGAGTATGAAAATACACCCAGTCTAGCACTCTAGGATGACATATGTGGGACTACGGTCTGTGCTGGTCTCACTGTGCTCCCAAACCAGCACATAAACAGGCCTTGAGTAAAGAAGGTCTGGGTGGCAGGTGGACTGATAGGTAAAGGGAGTATTCTATTGTAGGGACGTACAGAGTGAAATGTGGACATAGGAGCAGAGTGAGGTTTGGGTGGGGGTAGCGCACAGACTGTAACAGAGAAGTGTGGAAATTATGTGATAAGGAAAATAGAGAGGTCTGTTAGACAGGGCAGGATGGAAGGTACTTTAAGCAATATGGAAGATCAGGTGGAGGTTTAGATAACAAAGATGGCTGTGGAGACTTGCGTGATAAGGAGGGCTTAGGAAAGTCTGCCTGATAGGATTTTGAGAGATGAAGGTGATGTGTGAGTGGTAGGGCGGTAAGTGGGTTTGAGTCATAGGAAAGGGAGGGTGTGAATGTGTGGGTGATTCAACAGAATATAGTGACAGAGGGTGTGTTATGAGCGATGAGGAAAGATGGATGACATGTTAGTGTGCTGAGAGGTGCGGGTGATGATCTCTCGATAGGTAGAAGAATGAGTTATAGGGTCAAGAAGGACTGAGTTCTCAGAAGAGATAGAGGTACACTCAACGGCAACAAGGGAAACAGCAACAAGGAAATCAGGTTGGTTTGGTTATAGGGAAAGCTTTATGTCGTAATGCTGAATTCACTTTATTGATCAGTTGTGCATGGAACACCACAGGTATCGACCTTAACATTACCCATACTCTTTCCCTCAAATATCACCTTAACTTCAACCCGAAGTTTCCATCTAACGCTTATCATAACACTTGGTCTATGCCTATATTTTAAGCATACCCTATCCCTAAATTCCACCCTAACCCTTCATCTTAAGCATACCATAGCCCAGTGGCGTCACTAGGGTTGGTGTCACCCGGTGCGGGTATCTCATGGTGTCACCCCCTCACGACTTACCGCATGGACCTCCTCCACTCCGAGTCCGCCAGTGGACACAGTTGGCAAATAACGGGACCATACAGAGTCCTTAGTAACATTTGAAAATGTAGGTCCTATATTTACAAAATGTGCCTGTTAACAACAGTGTGATAATGACTCATTAATCAGGTTGTACAGTGGGCTACCTGCTAGTCAACAGTTTATTGGAATTTATAATATCATAGGTATGGTACTTTTTACTGGTGTGGTGTTCCCACTATCCAGCAACACGATATATCAGTGGTCGAAGTGGGGGAAAAAAAGTAGGGGGAACTGTGGGCGGAGAATCAGAGGGCAGGAATAACCAAGGATTGGATCAGTGGGCAGAGGCATGGCCAGAATGCGCAAACATCCCAATTTTATGTATTTGTTTGGTTTCACTGCCCAGTTTTATCAACCAATGGATATACATGATTATTTAAGGTTATAATGAGTTATTGACAGTAAAATGTATTCACAAAGTAGAATATGCTTCTAATCACAGAATGTCCCCAAATACGATAAAATGTGGAAGCACAAGCCATTTGCCTCCGAGCCATGGAGTTTCTGTCATCAGCACTTCTCCCTTTGCCAAAACAGCAGTTCAAACATGAATGGCTAAAAATCCTAGCTTGCAAATGTTTTCTAAATAATAACGGCTCTGCCATATTTGACTCATAATGCAAGATCGTAATAAAGGGGCAAAAGGTACTCCCTAAAATAAGTTTAGGCTCTAGAGGAGGGAGTGAAAATGAAAAGTAAAGTAGGGAACCTCTATACTAGCCTATTTAATTTTGAAAAGAGATCTCTGAGGATTCTACATTACCAAAGAAGACCTGCTACATATCATACAAAATCATTTTATAAACAACAATTTAATAGTCTTTTCTTGATTTTAGACAACAATTTATTCTTCTTTTTGTAAACATCTTTGGTTTGACATCTCAACATATATAAATAAAAAAAGGGGGTGAATATTTCCTTTTCACAAGCAATGCAATTATTTTTACTCACTGCATTTGTAGAAGTTTTTCAAGAGAAGCATCTCATTTTGGATTGGACAACCTGATGATAAGACTGATCACATCGATAATTGATGGGTATCCGATCATTCCGCTCCAAGGTTCACTCCGAATTGCATCTGGTTGTCTCTTCTTTTTGCTTCTCTTACTCTTTTCACTTTTTTTGTTCTTTGGGACTTTTTTAGCCCGTTTCTCTTTACCTGTCCGCTTAGTAAGCAGGACTTGATTAGACCCCCAGTTCATTGATTTGTTGTTTACAATATAGATTTAGGGGATTAGAACTGTGGCAGGTCATTAAAATTTCCCTTAGACCCTACAAAGAATTTTTTCTAGTGCCTCTTGTTTCTAAGGCCTGTTCCTGCTGTCCAGGTCCTTAGGATGGTTTTTCTGGCTTCTTCCCACACAGGGCTCCAGGCTGGGCTCAGTCAGTAGGGACTAGTATCAAGGGTGGGTTTATGGACCCCACTCCAGGCACAAGTTTCCACCCCTGCTGCCTCACTCCTTCCTCCTTCAGGTTTCTGCTGCTCACTCTTCACCAGTCAGGTGCCAACTGCCAGCTCCAACTGCCAACTCTCTGTCTTAGCTTCCCAACATTCTAAACCGCCTCCAACTGTCACAGGGTTCTGGAATGTTCTGGAAGGTGCTGGTAGGTTCCAGTGGATGCTGGTGATGTCACAGGTGGCCACCATTTTGTGCTCCAGGCCCTCAGACAGAAGTTTCAGGGATAGCTAAAATGGCTCCCTGAATCTGCAGCAACACTAAAAAAACGAAAACAAATGAGGGAAAAAGGGCCAAGTCCTACAATCTGCAAGTAACAAAAGGATCTCTCTGACAAAAGCAGTAGCCCACTGGCCTATTTACATTATGCGCACTTTGTGATCTGCATGGTACATGTCCTTTGCAGCCGGTACATTAACCCTCTGAGCTACCTTTCCATGAGTCAAATCTTCCATTAGACAAAATTCCGATCTCTCTCTAGGAAGAACATTAATCATCAGAGTCATCATGACATTTTTATTCTTACCGAAATTTACTGGAGGCCAAGAAGGAGGCAGCAAGTGCTTTCTTTTAAAACCATAATATACTTTCAAAAATGATGCCTCCACCTAAAGTCAGCACCTGGTGCGGTCACACCGGTTGCACCGCCCTAGAGATGGCCCTTCTCATGGGCTCTGTGATCTCAGTGATACCCCCAGGATATAGCGGCATGGATTCGCAAATTTAGCGGCACAAATATGGAAAATTTAGCGGCACAATTATGGAAATTTAGCGGCATTTTTGCGGCACTTTATTTTACTCATAATCATTCATTTTCAGCCGTAAGTCAATGGAAACTCTTTTAGCAGAGTATTCCACTTTGAATAGGGAACCTGGAATATGGAATAGATGAAGCAGCCCACAGGTGAAGGCTGTTATCCTTTGGAAATGCAATTCTCAATTTGCTTTAGTATAGGTTGGTAGCAGTTATCACACCTTTTGACACATTGCGGGACCGGTGTTTGGCACCTCCTTAACCCTTTTCTCGCCTGAAAGTCTGAGGGCGGCTGGACACATGCTAGACCTAAATAAATATGGCACTTAAAAGTCAACCTCAAAATTAATGTTATATAAATAAATTAAGATTATAATTTTAACATCATGTCAAGGAAACGGGAAATGAGTAGGCACGGGGGCACTCCTAATATTTTAAATGGGATTAATCAGGGTCTCTCGATAGGTCAGAGGCGCTGACGATAGCCCACAGGTCTGCACCACACAGAGTTGCTCTTTGCCCTTGTGCTTTACATGCCTTCAAGGCCGCTTGGATCAGGTCCTTTACTTATATTGGATCAGGATCCTGCAGAGTAGAAAACGCTCCCGGTTTGCTGGGCCATCAGATGTCTTGAGTATATCAGATGCTGCCTCCACCTCACAGAAGTGTATGGACAGCAGGTGATCTGATTGAGGGGAGAAGAGTTTAATGGGGAGTTGTTTTCGATATCCCTGTGGGAAGGCGCGCAACACCCATTGGACGCAAAGGGCTTCAGCCCACCCCGTCGTGTGCAGCAGCCCAGACAGCTTCCCGGACACACACACAGACGCACCCGAGCAGTTCACAGGTCTTTAAAAGACCATTTGCATGTTAATGCGGCCTCGCTGTTGTTTCACCCCTTCTAAGAGCCCCTGCAGCTCCACTCTGCATTTGTCACTGCGTTTCTGTTTGTGCACCTCTGTCTGTGCGTCTCTGTCTGTACCTCAGTGTCTGTACGTCTCTGTCTGTACGTCTCCAACTGGGCATCTGTTTCTGTGTGTGTCTCTGTGTGTTCATTTCTGTCTCTGCATCTCTGTATGTACGACTTAGTGTGTGGGTCTTTGGATGTGTTTCTTGGTCTGTGTGTGTTTCTGTCTCATTGTGTCTTAATGTATGCGCTCTGTCTCCGTATGTGCCTTTGTGTGTTGTATGTGTGTCTGTGTGTATTTCATTGGTATCTCTGTCTGTGTGTGTGTCTCTGTATGTGCGTCTATGTATGTCTGTCTCTGTGTGTGTGTCTCTGTCTTTGGGTGTCTCTCTTCTTGTCTGTTCCTGTCTATCTATCATTGTGTGTCTGTTTTAGTGTGTCCCTGTATCTCTGTCTCTGTGTGTGGGTCTGTTTGTGTTTGCCTATGTGTGGCTCTTGTGTGTTTGTGACTCTATCTATGTGTGTCTATCTGTGCCTGTGTGTGTGTCTCTGTGTTTGTGCGCCTCTGTTGGTCTGTGTGTCTGTCTCAGTGTGTAGTGTAACGGCCGCGGTGGAAAATGAGGTAGAAAAAGACTTCAGTGGCAAGACAGAAAAGGAAGCTTACTAAATTGCCCTTTAATAGTCAACTGTGAAAACACTTCCAGCTGACTTTTAAAGGACCTTTTAGAAAGCGTTTTCACTCTGCCATGTGTGAGTTTGCCGAGGCCAGCAGTAAACAGAGAAGATGGCTGCAGAAGCATTCATAGTGAATACATTTTAATACGTCTTCACTATGTATGCTGCAGCAGTCATTTTCTGTGTTGGCTGTTGGCCTCACTGTGCTGTCGTTACCGTTACAAGTTACAAAACACAATAAGGGCAAAAATTTGCAATACCTAACAAAACAAAAAAGTATTTCTAACATGCACTAGTTACAAGTTTGAAAAGAATCAAGAATAATTGGCTGCGTACATGCAAGAAAGGCATATATGGTATATGGGTATTGTTTTCATCACTGGGATTGTTAGCTAAACTTACAGCTTTAATACACATCACTGTTACAAGGCAGTGGCAGCATAATAAGATATAAATATTAAAATAGCCATTACAACGCATAAATGTTTCCCCTACATATACAGTTTTAGAGTTAGAAAATACACTGTAGGGGTCCACGGAACATTGCATGTTTGTAAAATACTCCTCACACAACAAATGTTAATTTACGTCATGCTTCATTATTGGGGTTATTGCTACCTGACAGGGGTTGTACATTGCCGATTTCGCAGGCACTTTTGTAAAATTGCGGCATTTTTACAAAAGTGCCGATTTCGCTGGCACTTTTGTAAAAATCGCGGCATTTTTACAAAAGTGCCGATTTCGCGGCAAGCCGCGAAATCCTGGAGGGTCTGGATAGGGTCACTGTTGTTCTAGGGTGTACTGCTTCATAGGCCTGCCCGCAAGACTGGAGGTGAACTTCAGTATGTATAGTGGTGGACAAGCCTTGAAGGTTAACTTACACTTGTCATGCTAGGGTCCACCTGCTGGTGCTACGACACCGGGGCTTCTAATGTCTTGCGAAGCCTTCTAAGGTCTAGCATGAGATAGTGCTCTCTCAGGAGAGTGGTCTGGCGGACTGGTTATTAAGGCTGAACCTGGTTCCCCAGTTCCAAATTCAGCAGCTCTGGCCATAGTGCCACATCCTCTCCCCCACTGAGAAAAACTCAGACTGCCTTCAACTGCAACCCAATTGTTGCCGGCTATAAACACCTGGATGCGGTTCAATTTAAATTACGCACTGGGCAAGAGCAATATGTGGCCTACAAAAAAAAGTGACAGCATCCTGGAAAAAGCAAACAATCATAGGGAAGGCAACATTTTGCAAACCATGTGAAATGTAAGCAGGAACAACATGGTTACCTTAACGCTTTTACACTCACTGTTCAGAAATCAGTGAGTGCTTTTGCCTGAAAAGTTAAGGACATGACAACAGAGCCCTGAATGGACCCATTTCAATGGCCATTGCTTGTATCCTTACAAAACGTAAGCAGTATGGTAAAAATAAGACAACATCCCTAGATACAGAGCAGCAGTATAAATTTTGTTTTTCAATCCTCACATTGCAGTACCTCCAGGATTGGTGCACCAGTTCCAAGCCCAGGGAAAACAAAGCCAAGACAACAAAAATAGCGCTTCACTGGCAAACTCTGTAAAAGTGGTGCTAATGTGTTTGGGTGTGAATAAAATCATTCTGGCCAGTTTTCTACCACTCTGTCTTACTTTATTTAGTTATTTATTTTTCATATGTTTAAACTTTTATTCCAGATGCTGCACTTTGGAATTAAATGTCAGAAAAATACGAGATTGATTTCCGGCAAAAATGATTTTCTTTTTTGGATCCATTTCACAGGGAAGCAAATAAAAGAAAGGAGAGGAGACAGTGCGCGCTGCGCACAGACACCTCCTCCTCCTGAAAGGTTAGATTGCTAGGCGCACACCGGCCCTGTTGGTGTCACCCCATGTGAGGGTGTGCTGGAGCAGAGTTTTCTGTTGAAAATTTATCGAGTTAATGACTATTCTATTAAAATGGTTCTTTGCGGTCATTGCATTTTGGATTTTTGAGGCCACTTCTTCGTGAACCTATGCTGAGGACGGCAGCTCGAGAGACTTTACCGAGAGACCGGTCTTGACCCATTTAGCTAGAATAGGTAACTATGAGAACAATGATTTTGCTATTGATTGTCCGCACCCCCCGCACCCATATAGTGACGCCGCTGCCATAGCCCTAGAGGCTACCTTGGCACAAAACCCAATACTAAACTAGAATGCACACCATTCTGCAATCCTAAACAAAGGGCCAGCCTTTGCTCTGACAGAGCCTAACCAAATTTGGCACCCTCACTTCTGATTGTGCGTAAAATAAGGCAACAGGCAGTCTCCTTTGTGTCCACAGGCTAGTCATTGGCTGATTAAATTAAAGCAGTAAGTGATCTCTGAACACAAACATCTCAACCCCCAGCTCTACTGAATCACACACAGCTCAGCTGCTTCGCTGGTGCCAATTTGTTGATATGGGGTGGGTTACGGGATGTGGGGTATGGGAATGGAGGTAGATTGGAGGGGGAAGTACAAGGAAGGAGGATAGGTGCGGGTTAAACGTAGGTGCTTGGGTAACTTAGAACAAATATCAACGGATTAAAAGAAAATTAATTTGAATCCCTGGAGCTAGATGAGACCCGTGCCCTTAGGGTAGGCAGCTCAGCTCTCCCCTCTGAAGGTTGCCATCCTGGGCATAGATCCGCCTCGCCGATGCCAAAGGTATAATCTGCCCAAACATTCCCTTAAACTTAACCCAAATTCGATTCTTGAATCTAAATCTAAGGTTTCCCCTTAAAGTGCCCTTAACATTTACCTTAAACCTAGAAACATCAATGTTGTGTTATCAACGTAAATATCATGATGGAGTATGGGTATGTGTTGTGCTATCTGGATGGACATTGAGTAATGGGGCGGGTGGGTATGTGTGTGATTCAAGAGGCAGTAGGACTGAGTCAAAGGGGGTTAAGGAGATGGGGAGACATGCATAGAGGTGTTTGTGTGTTTGGAGGGAGGGGAGTATGATGAAATGCGTGGAGGGAAGCTCGCTTGACAGGAGTAAAGAAATCTGGGTGATAGGGTGTAAAGGACTGAATTGTAAGGAGGGGTTGTAGGGGGTATTTGGGTTACAGACGGTAATGAGGATTAAGTAACGAGGGGATCTGCATAAAGAGGTGGAAGTAAGATTGGGTTTTTGAAGGTGTAGAGGGGTGTTTGCCTAAACGAGAAAGGTTAAGACGGTCCTGGGTGATAGGATGTAGAAGAAGGGCGTTGAGTGGCAGAGGCGAAACGATCTGGAGTGGAGGGGTAACTTTGAGCGAAGCGCCACTGTGGGATGATCACTGCTCTTGGCTGTGTGACGGGGTGGAGCTGATAAGCATCGGAGCAGAGCTCACGAAGAAGTAGGGGAGGAACCCGAGCCAGTGCGCTCAGACGCACACAGTCAGCTGCACCGAGCCACCTGGGGCTCCTCCAGCTCATCTCCCTGGTAAAGCCCGGGCACCCAGGGGCTTGGCTCGGGGACTCACGGGACACCAGACTCTGGCATGAGGGAGCTTTCACTATCGCTCGTATGAAGAGGCACGATATGATTCCAGGCAACATGGGGGGTCCGGTCACCCCACTTCAGGGGCAGAGACAGTGACCCAGAAGGACCCCCGAATCAGGAGGTGGCGCCTTCATTTGGAAGAACTCTCTTAGTTCGTGCATTGCCCATCCTCTGTTTATGAATTAATCCAACGAGAGGCGCATGGACAGCAGGAGACAGCAAGGTAGCCCTGCAGAGGCAGGGAGGGCCATGCCGGCTGGGTACACTACGGGCATGAGGTGCTGACACTGAAGAGGGGGCAGCAGAGAAGACGAGAGGGCCCTGCTACCCCCGGCCGAGGCGGCATGGAGACTCGTCCAGGTAAGGGCACGCAGTACCTTTATTTACATTAGGAGAGCACATGCATTAACGAGCGTTGTTATTTACATCAAGACATCAAATGGCATTAACGAGCACTGTGTTGGGATCTGTGGGGGTCGTATGGGACCCTGATCTTATCAGGAGGAAACTTGCCATTGTTAGAGCCGTTGAGGTTCCTACCCCCCAGGGAAAAGGAGAAGGAGGACGTTGGATGAGGTCTGGGAGACCTTCTTAACTCCCCCCCTCCAGGGAAAAAAAAAAAGGAGTGTCGGAGCGGGGCGGTAATACTCGCCCCATCCTCTAAATGCAGACAGGAAGCAACAATGATGGGACGCAGCGGTTCCTTATAATGTCCCTAGCATCTTCAGGGGTGCGGGCAGACTATATAATAAAAATATAAATAAGGCAGAATATTTTCATACTGCATGAGGACCACGGACGCTAGTTCAAGCAGTTCCTTTTCCCAGTCACGAGGCCATTCTCCTCTGCCACGTGCGGCTGTGTTTATCATCCGCCAGAGGTAGCTATTGATTGGACGAGGCACGCAATGATGCCACATTACATAACTGCTCCTCCAATTAGCTTGTCCTGCAGGACACGTGCGCGCACGTTGACGGCACTGGTGCAAGGGGGTGGAGAGCAACGAGAACTGAAGATGTGCGCATGCGCATTTAATCTGAATTTTAGAGAGGACGACGTTTGGCAGCCGTGTCGGAGACTGTGCAGGGACATAGGAAAGGGACAGTATTGTGCAGCATGGACAAAGAAAAGGGACATTTACAGGTACAGTCCCTATGAATCTGTGTAGGGGTGGGCGAGTTTACAAAATAACGACAAGAGCCGAGCCAAGGGCCTGGCTCGGGCCTTAGAGTCCGTTTCCCTGGAAATGTTTGCAGTGTAAATCAGAGAACAAACAGCACGTCAGATGTGACAACGTCTCTCCAGCATTCAATACAAGTTTTTTGACATGTGGAAGCGTTGACATTAATGCATCACGCTATAACACTGCAGTGAGAAATACTTATTAAAAGTGACAGTTTCATGTATGAACCATTGGTGAATAAGAGGGAAGTCGGTTGTCTTGGCAACCCTGAACATGGCCCTGATTGTTATAGGGCAAAATCACAGTATATTAAATCCAACATCGTAGGTTTTGTGTAACTGGTTTTCTGAACTCACATATTTGAATGTGGTTTATTAAGCAATAATAAAGAAAGGTTTTGCTGAAACAAAATATTGGCCTAAGATCATGCAATTTATCCAGGTTTTCTGGTTTTACTTTGTACAAATCAGCGACTTAATGGATATCTTTTTGTTTTTCATTTGTTATGGAAACACTTTGTTTTTACCTCACCCAGCGTCACCCATAGAAACGACCATTCCAGCGAGTCAAACGCCTTCCAGACGTCCAGGAGGGCGACTACTGTTGGGAGGGTCGGAGAATTAAAAATTTGCCAACATTCGTTACAAGAATTTTCAGTTCTATTAAGGACACGGAGGCGAGGATTATGCTTCTCATTTTCATTACTGAAAATCTCAGCAGCCAATCAGAAAGTAGAAAAAACACAAATATGTACTACAATACCCATAAACCTAGTGGGTATCACGTAACAATCATAGAGTAGTCCCCTATAAATGGAGCACAAGAGAATACTACATCCTCTTTCTTTGAGTGAAAAAAGTTAAGTCAAAATATAGTCACAGTCTGGAATCCGAGAAACAACTGGTAAGAGTCCATTCAACCGAAGGAATCCAAAGGCCAACGGCAGCATCAGAAAAACTTGAAGGCGGCTTCAACGTAACAGCATGTCCTGGAAGACGATGAAAGAACCTTCTTTAAAGGTGAAAAGGCAGCAAATTTCACTTGAGATCAGAACCTGAAATAGAAATATAAAGCCGTAATCCACACTCCCAGGAAGAGATGTAGCAAAAAAGAGGGAGGGAAAAAAACATCAGCAGAAATATGCATTGCATTATAAAGCATTTCAAATCAGACAATACAGTACTGAATATGGGTGGGATAATCCTCGCCTCCGTGCCCTTAATAGAATTGAAAATTCTTGTCACTAATGTTTGCAAATTTTTAATTCTAGTCAGGACCGGAGGCTTCGATTAGGCTTGTTCAAAGCTGCGCCACCACAACAGATGCAAAATTTACAATAGGTTTATAATAAAAGGTTTTAAATGTAGAGTCAGAGGACCAATCAGCTGCATTCATAATGTCCAATAAACTGACTCCCATAGAAAAGGCCTTGGATGCCATAGCACCACGAGCAGAATGAGCACCAAATTTGGAAACATCAATACCAGCTTCGCTCATGGGCCAACGTACCCATCGTGCCAGTGTAGCTGGGGTCACTGGACGAAAAGGTTTCTGTAGAGCAATCAATAATTGACCTGCCATATCTTGACGAAAACCTGCAGTACTTACCTCATAATCCCAGATACATTGTACCACACACAGTTTGGGATTGTCAGGAAACGCAGGATAAGTGACAGACGTGGTGTTACTTTTAGTGCGTCTAGTGACCAAAAAAGTAACACCCTCAGGAGAGAATCTACGACCCGCTAGATCGAGGGCGCAGATATCAGACACGCGTTTACATGATACCAAACAAAGTAACATAGCTAGCTTGGCAGAAAGTTGTTTGCGAGACAAACCTTGATTTAAAGGCCATGAATCCAAGAAGCTTAAGATAATGTAGACATCCCAGAGCTCAGAATATTTAGGACACAGGTTTTACCAACCGGATACCCCTAAGTAATTTACACACTAAAGGATGATCACCAAGTGGTTTGCCACCAATGGCTACATGACCTGCCGAGATGGCTGATCGAAAATTATTGACCGTGCGATAAGCAAGACCTGAAGCGGCTAAGGATGCTAGAAAGTTCACCGCCAAGGAGACATCTGCTGCAGCGGGATCCACATTCCGTGAAGAGCACCAATCACACCATCGTTTCCATGCTGTAGCATAATGTTTGTGTGTGTTGGGCGACCAAGCCTCATTGATAAATCTGGTAGCGTCTGACGAAAGGCCTGGGACTTTCCAACGATCCCCGAAATTCGCCAAGCGACCAGCCGTAGTTGACCTGATGTTATCAACGGATGTGGGGATTGGAGATGGTCTAACAACAGATTCCACCGAAGGGGAAGAAGAACCGGAACCGCACATAACATTTCTAGAAGTACTGGGAACCATGCTTGAGCCCTCCAAAGAGGAGTGATCAGAATCAATTCCGAGCGATAACATTTGGTACGGGCTAGGACCCTTGGAATCATTACAAATGGAGGGAACGCATAACAAAGCACTGGAGGCCATACTTGCAGAAAAGCATCCGTGGCCAGAGCCTCCGGATCCGGACGCCAGCTGAAGAACTCCGGAATTTGTTTGTTGAGACTGGAAGCAAACAGATCGATCCGACAAGGGCCCCCACATCTTGTTCAACAATCGGAACATTCGAGGATGAAGCCGCCAATCGCTGAAATCTCGGAGATGTCTGGAATTCCAATCCGCAACTTGGTTGCTGCACCCTGGAAGATACTCCGCTACTACAAAGAGACTGTTCTGAAGGCAAAAGTGCCATAAGTCTTTGGCAATCTCTGCTAGAAGACGGGACTGAGTCCCACCCAACTTGTTGACATACCGAACCGCCGACACGTTGTCCATGCGGAGAAGGATGAAACAATTTATCTGGCGGGGTGAGAGGCAACGAATCGCAAAGGAGCCCGCCAGAAGCTCCAGGCAATTGATGTGAAGATTCAACTCCTCTGGAGACCAACAGCCGCCAGTGGACACTTGACCGCATCAGGCTCCCCAACCCCACCTACTGGCATCGGATTCGATCACTACCTCCGGAGTGGTGCCGAATAGGGCTCGACCGTTCCATGACTCCATATGTTCCAGCCACCACAACATCTCCCACCTCGCCTCCTCTGAAAGAGGGATCTGATCGGAATACCTGAGGCCTTTCTGGAGATGGCGGATTTTGAGGCGTTGAAGCGCTCGGTAATGAAGGGGGCCCGGAAAGATCGCTTGTATAGAAGAAGCTAACAACCCTACGACCCGGGCTACAGACCTCAAGGACACAGTCTGCTTGTTCAAAATCAACCTCAACTCTCTCTTGATCGATCTGATCTTCTGCTGGGGTAAGAGGAGTTGACAAGTGAGGGAGTCGACTAGAAAGCCTAGAAACTCCACCGACTGAGCTGGAATCAACATTGATTTTTGAGGGTTGATCAAAAATCCCAGATTCTGGAAGAGATCCGTGGTCCAGGCAAGATGTTGCAAAACAAGACGAGGACACTGACCCATGATGAGAATGTCGTCCAGATAAATGATGAGGCGAACGCCCCTGGCGCGAAGAAACTCGACTACAGGCCTCAGAAGCTTCGTGAAGCACCAAGGTGCTGACGAGAGGCCGAAAGGAAGGACTTGGTACTCGTACCACATTCCCTGCCATTGGAATTGAAGAAAACGACGACGAGGTCCGTAAATGGGTACCGACAGATAAGCATCATTCAGATCTAGGCGGACCATCCAGTCCCCTTCCTGAAGAAGATCGCGAAGAAGATGGATCCCCTCCATCTTGAAGTGAGGATATATGACCCATCCATTGAAATCCTTGAGATTTAAAACAAGCCTGGATCCACCCCCCTTCTTCTGAACCAGGAAGACATTGCTGACAAAGCCGTGATGATGACGAACCGTCCGCTCTATGGCCCCTTTTTGGAGAAGCGAATCTATCTCGCTGGAAATGAAAACCTGATCCAGATGGGAAAAAACCATTGGTCGCGGGGAAAGACTCTGAGAGGGAGAATGAAGACATTCTATCCTGTAACCCTGTACCGTATCCAGGATCCACGCATCCTGCGAGATCTCTTGCCATTTGTGGAGAAAAAACTGGAGACGGCCCCCCAATTGAACCTCTGAAAAGGGAATTAAGCTCACCTGAAGGAGTGGCATCGCGTTGACCTCCTTGGTTGCCTCCATAGCGTTCCTTTTTGTTGTAATTATGGGATCCACGTGTGGGGTAGAAATTGGCAGAAGAAGTGGACTCCTGATATTTGCCACGTTGGGAATCATAGCCTCGCTGGGTGCCTCTTTGGTAACCACAGCCGAACGACCGCCCACTATGTCGTTCGGCCCTTCCAAAAACCGGGCGAAAAGCCCGCTTTAAGGAACCCTGCGCTTTGTCCAGGCCACTGAAGGTTGCGACGAATTTAGTTAATTCTTTTAAAAAAGGTTGACCAAAGAGGAAAGCCTGAGCTAAAGGGCCGGACTCCGAAGAAGACAACTCAGCTAACTTTGGATCGAGTTTTAAAAGAATAGAGCGGCGGCGCTCACTGGACATGGCACAGTTAGCATTGCCTAATAAACATATTGCATGTTGAGCCCAACCAATTAAATCATCTGGATTGATAATCTGCCCTGAGGCTTTGGATATGTAACCCAAATCCAAAATCTTTGTTAGGGGCCGGACAAATTCAGCAACTTATCCTGGCAGGATCTCCAAGCACGATCTAGACCCTTCTTAGGATCCTTAGTATATTTTTTGAGATACGTGAACATGGAAGGATCCACATCAGGAGTATCCGCCACCTTGTCCGCGAGGTCTGGACGTGGGCATTCAGAACGTAAACGTGCTCTAACATCCTTGTCAAACGGCTGACGTAAGTGGGAATGGACATATGTCGCAACTTCAGTTGAGGGAGCCATGAGGAAGAATTAGGATGGACAATTGTAGAAGGCTCAAAGGTTATTAAAGTGGGATGTGAGGGGGCGTCCACAAACCGCTCTTTACGTCACTTCTTCGCGGGTGGAGGAGAAGGCTCCGACTCCGACGACGTACCAGAGGAGGTATTCCCATCATCTCTGGGAGGAGAGCTAGAAGGAGTCTCCTTGAACTTAGAGCCATAAGAATGGTCCGATGCCATGGTTTTTGCGAGCTTCGCAAAATCGGAAGTGTGTGGGTTTTGGACCGTTTAACACCAGATGAAGCGCTGGACGTCGATGCAGGAAGCCAGCCTAGCTGTAAGGCGTAATTGCATAAATGGCGCTTCAAGGGTTCAATAGCCCTGACCATAGCTTTGTTAACGGAGTGCTGAACTCCCACATCTAGAGCTTCGACGAGCTCATACTCCAAAGACCCAGAGGGTTCCTCCTCAAAATAGTCCGCTTCATCATAATAAAATTCAGACATTGTAGGCACTTAGAAGTGACAATATGCACTGTTAATATGCACTGTCAGAGGTTTTACTACTTGAAGGGGAATGACAGTGATAAATAAGGGGAGTGGCCAAACCCCAGGCAAGCCAAACAACACAGGAATGAATAATTCCAAGTGTATAAATATGTAAATATTTAAATGTGGAGGGAGGGCTTGCCTAACAATGCCACTCTAGGCAGAGCCTATGCTAATTATACAGCCTAAGCCCTAATGTAGAATTGGACGTCACTGGGGAGGCTGGCAAGCTTGTGGGTTTAGAGCCTTGAAAAAACGCTGCTCCTGCGTTCAAAATCACCGGTGAAATCTGAGGAGAAATGCCAGTATGCAAATATGGCCGCCGCGCATGCGCGGACGGCCGAAACAAGCCAGAAAGAGGACAGCGCTCGCAGAGCGCGCGCGTCCTCGCTCCCCGTCTCCCACTCCACTAATGAGGTTATGCGGGCAGAAAACGCCCGTAACCGGGAGGCGATACGCGCTCCCACGCAAGCGGTGCCCTGAAAACGGAGCGGCACTCTTAAAGCAACGAAGGAACACAATGCGCGATAGAACGCGGGCCGATACGTGCGGCAGCACCGAAAGTGCGCAGAGGGAAAAGACGGCAGTGCAAGCAGCGTGCACAACGGCCCTACAATTAAGCCAAGTGTAAGGAAATAACATTAAGCAAGCTAGGCAAACGAAGCATGCATACATTAGGAAAAGGTGAAAAAACACTTAACTGGCTGCGGAGCAGCAAAGAAAGAGGATGTAGTATTCTCTTGTGCTCCATTTATAGGGGACTACTCTATGGTTGTTACTTGATACCCACTAGGTTTATGGGTATTGTAGTACATATTTGTGTTTTTTCTACTTTCTGATTGGCTGCTGAGATTTTCAGTAAAGAAAATGAGAAGCATAATCGGAGCCTCCGGTCCTGACATAGAAATCTGATTCAGTATGGTAAAGATGGTACGGAGCGTTATAGCAGTAGAGCAATGCGGGATGAAGCAAGTCTGAATGGTAGAAATTATCATCTCCATCAGCAGGGAAATGCGCTTGGCATTAACTTTAGCCAATATTTTGTTATTGCGGTTTAGTAGGGACAACGGTCTGTAGGTAGTACAGAGGTTCACCGGCTTACCAGATGTAAATAATAGGGTAATTACAGCTTGCCGAAGGGTGGGGGGCAGAATGCCTTTTTTAAGTGATAATAATAAATCTTTATTGCGTGATTAATTAAAATCATTGCTATCAAACATCTTTATATTACGCAATATCTAAAAACTGTACCACAAGTATCATTTAAAAATACCAGTACAATCATAATTATAACATATAAAGACAAGGATAAAATGCAATAATAATACATCATTAGCTACTATAACAGAATATTGCACATATTGCATCTTAAAGTGCCAACGTGCCATAATTAATAATTCCATTGTATAGAAACAATAATAAAGTGCATCAATAATTACCGTAACAGGGCATATATTGTTACTGATATCATTTTCTCCCTAGCAGAAAACGAAAAATATCTATAAAAAGCTCATTTGTTTAAGGTAAGTAAATACGATACATCTCAGACTTGTTATATCAAACATTTTTTGGCTGCATTTAGACATTTTATCAGTTGGTATATTAACGGGATCGATTCACCAGATAGTGACCTGATTAGTGCCTGGCGAGCTGATCTACCCCAATCCTCAGAAATAGTGGTTTAAAAAATATACGTTGAGTGTTAATGAACTTAGGGCACACGCACACTATATGTACTAATGTTATGTTATGTTATGTTATGTTAAGGGCATTTATAGGGCGCAACTGTTACCAAAAAGGTGTCTTGGCGCCTAGAGAAGGCCTAAAGAGGGGTCAAGTTAAAAATAGGGAATATGAAGAATCAGTTGTTGAAAAGAAATGTTTTTAATGTCTTTCGGAATGGAAGAAGATCGGTCATACTTCTCAGAGATAAAAGAAGAGCATTCCATGCCCTGGCTGCATTGACCACAAAACCTCTACCACCCCAATTGGCCTTCTTCACCCTAGGAGCCATAGCCAATTTGGCTTCCGAGGATCGTAGGGTTCTGGTAGGGGAATACCAGTGGAGTTGTTGTATTAGGAATTCAGGCCCCATTCCATGAAGGGCCCTAAAGACCAGTGTCAAAGCCTTGAATTGAATGCGTTGCCTCACAGGCAACCAATGTAGAGCTTTGATTTGAGCAGAAATGGAGCCAGTCATAGGCGTGCCTGTGAGCAGTCTGGCAGCCGCATTCTGCAAGATCTGTAATTTATTTAGGGATCCTTCATGTATCCTCAAATATAGACTATTGCAATAGTCCAGTCTAGGCATAATAAGAGCAGTGACAACTGTTTGCTGTACTGCTTTTGGGAGTAGTGGCATCATTTTTTTACAAGATTTGAGAGTATAAGAAGTAGTGGAAACAACTAAACAACTTTGTTCACCTGATCCCTGCCACTCAGTTTGTCGTCCAACCACACTTCAAGATTTTTTACATTCCATACAGGAGTGGGGAGTTGGCCAAGATCTGTCGGCCGGCAGTCTGGTGTCCATACGTTAGGGTTGTTGCCAAAAAGAATAACCTCAGTTTTGTTGGAGTTAAGCTTTAGGCAATTTTTTCCCATCCAGTCTCCCACGGCGGACATACAATTTTGTAGTCTTGGAGAAGTGTGCACAGAGTTTCCTGGGAGCAGGTTGACCACTATTTGGGTATCATCAGCATATGAGGTTAGAGTGAACCCAAATGATTCAAGAAGCGGTGCCAAGGAGGAAACATATACATTAAAAAGAGTCGGGCTCAATGAAGATCCCTGGGGAACTCCACAAGGCAGGGAGAATGATTCTGCCTGGAACTCCTCCAATGTTACAGTTTGTACTCTATCCGTAAGAAAGGATTTGAGGAAATTCCAAGCCGAACCCTCAACTCCTATCTCCATGAGACGTTTCATCAGTATACCGTGATGCACGGTATCGAATGCCGCTGAAAGATCTAACATGATCAAGGTGGCGTTCCCTCCCTGGTCCAAAATGTTCCTGATCTCTCCAGTGGATTTTAGCAACGCAGTTTCAGTGCTGTGACCCCCTCTAAATCCAAACTGTGTTGGGTCCAGGACTCGAGAGTCTTGTAGAAATGTATTTAGTTGAGCATTGATGTTCCTCTCTATGACCTTTGCCGGGAGTGGAATTCTTGATATAGGTCTAAAATTGTTTGGGTCATTGATATCTAAATTGTGTTTCTTTAAAAGTGGCAGAATTGATGCATGTTTCCAGTCTTTTGGGAAATATCCGTCTAAATACATGGTGTTGAAAATGGGGGTCAAAATTTTTGAGATTGGTTCTACAGCTAATAAGACAACCATATTTGGACATGGGTCATGAGGGGAACCTGACTATATCTTCAACATTAGCTTAGATATATCAAGCTCTGTTAGAGGGGCACAATTCTGTAAGAAAGGCCTATTAGCCATAGAGTCAAATTGGGAGGTTGCTAGACTCTGATTATTTTCTTGAGTAGAGTTAGAAAAGGTAACAAAAATATTATTTACCTTTTCTAAAAGATTTTTGGCTATCTTGTTACACAGTTCTTGACTGGCCTGAACTGATGGGGCACCCGGGTGGGCTAAGGTTTTTACTATTTTAAAAATCTCTTTAGAAGAGTTTTTAGCTGAGTTAATTTTATCAGTGAAATAGTTTTGTTTTATTTTTGCAATAGGTGTTTATACTTTGACAGGCTAGCTTTATAAATAGTTTTGTCCTTTTCCTTATAGCCCGCCCTCCATTTTCTTTCCAAGTGCTTACACACCTGTTTCTGGTCTCTACGTTCAGAGGAGTACCAGGTAGTCGAAGGTTGTTGTCTGTTAAGGCGAAGAAGTTTCAGAGGTGCCAATTAATTCCCAATGTATTCTCTTGTGGCAGTCCGCATAGTCTACAATTAGAATCTGGCCACTGCTGAATCCACAAGTGTGTGCCCTCTTTTGTAGGATGTATTCCCATATGTAATTTTTAGAAAGTATTTTTTATTTTTGCTGAAAAATAAGCAGTCAAATATGGTTGGGTGCGTAAAAATTGGTATGAATTAATTACATACCATGCATCATTTTCCCTGCTAATGCATTTTTATCCAATTTGGGGGATTCAGCTTTGATCAGTTTTTTCAAAATTAACTTATAATTGGGCATTTTCAAGTCTTAGATATCTTCTTGCAGACCAATGTCCCCTAGTGAGGTTAAAATATGGTATCTATTTGACAGCATAAGTATACTTATCTATTTTTTATCTAGCAGGTGTTCCCTAAGGATGCAGGGGCTGATGAGAGCATAGAGTACATACATTTAAAAAATGCTCCTTCTGATACCAAGTACTGTATCTGAAGACCAAACTCTAATCTTAGTCCTTCTTGGCCTACTGATCTGGGAATCCCAGAGGTTGCTTTGAATGCCTTAACTACCAACAAATCTAGAAGCTTTGCATCTCTTCCTCTGGTAATAGTTGAGACTTATTGGAGAGTTGGCTGTAACTTGGCTTTCATGAATTTAAGAATATAGTCATATGATTGACAATTCAACGATTTTTTAAGCATTTAAAAGCATGAATTAAAATCACAGTTTTTGCCCTTAGGTCATTAAAATGGTACTTAAAAGAAAATCTGTCATCAAACACCACCCCTAAATATCTATAAGTTTTAACAACTTCAATTGGGCCTGCCCTGACTCTCCATATATTGTACTTCTGCTTTACAGATCCAATTTTCATTATTTTCGTTTTTTTAACATTCAGTTCAAGGCTGTTTATTTGAGTGTAATCTTCAAAGGCGTTTATAAGTCTTTGGAGGCCAATTGGAATGTGGCTCAGGAGGATAGTACCTTCAGCATACTGAAGATAGCTGATTTGCACTCCTCCCAGCCTTGGGGCATGAGCCAAGATGCTGAGAAAGATCTGACAAAAATAAATTAAAAAGGCAAGGGGCAAGAACACAGCCCTGCTTTAGGCCAATATATGTTCTGATTTTCCTTGACAAGGAACTCCCATCACCTAACCTGACTTGAACCCAGGTATCCTTATACAACCAGATAATGGCCTCCAACAGTTTCCCTGGGATGCCCCAACCAAGCAATTTTTCCCATAACAAATTTCGAGGCACCGATTCCAAGGCTGCCTTTAAATCAATAAAGGCAATATGTACATTTTGTTTTTTCGAGACAGCCCACTCAGCAAGTAAAGTGAATGCAAGCAGGTTGGTGGTGGTGGACTGGCCCTTTCGAAAGCCAGTTTGGTTAATTGGAATAATACTCTCCTGCGTTGCCCACTTTTCCAATTCTTCCAACAGAATGGAGGCAAAAACCTTTGCATCAACATCAGTCAATGATATTAGACGATAATTAGCGGGATTATCTACCGGACCACTTTTATAGATAGGCTGCAATATACTACCCTGCCATGATGCTGGCACAATTTTCAATGTCAATACTTCATTGAACAATTTATGCAAAATTCCAGCCCACATATCAACATTGGCACAGAACAAGGCATTTGGCAGCCCATTAGGTCCAGGAGCACCATTTGCGCGAAGCCCACGTAACAGAGTCAATATTTGATCACAACTTGTACATTCTAAAATTAAGGTTCAAGTCAAGACTAGAATCGTTAAGATTGGCTTTGGTTTTCATCCCATGGCACTCCCCACTCCCCATATTAATAGTTGATATACTATTTTCCCCATAACCAAAGCACATATTTGGTTGATTTGCCACCAGATCCACTGCACCATACAAATTGGTAATAAAACTTACCCAACTGGTTTCCAAAATATTTACACAAAATGACCTATAGCCACCCGTTCCAAGCTTGTTGATTACTGCCCAGAATCTTTTTGCATTATTTTGTTTGGAAGGAGATAGTAGGCTATTCCAAAGCCCTATTTGATAGTTAGATTTAGCCTTCCAGACTTCTTGTTTATAAACTTTTCTAAGTTCATTCAAATTTTCTTTATAAACAGAATAGGACTGATGGAAACTATGAGCATACGCCTCCCGAATATTTCTATTAAGTGATTTCTTTATCTTGAATAACTTTGAAGTAAACCATGAGTTTGAAGATTTTAACGGCTTACTTATTCTTCTAACCCCTGGACTGCAAATTTCCCCCCCAGAGAAGTTGTAATAAAATTCTGTTTATTAATCATATTGAAATCCCCCTGCTCACACTGGTCACATTCCATTATTAATATTTTAGCTGCTTGTATAATTTCTTCTTCTTTAGCAATATGCCAAACTACCCTCTTCAAATTATATGATGAATGGGCAATGTTGGGAAGTTCGTTCAGTCTAGGGTAGCACATTACTTAAAAGTTAAATGTAGCACTCTGGGGTTATGATCACTTTCGAGCCGAGGGATTACCGTATATTCAGACAGTTTTGACCTTAACTCATCTGAAATAAACGTATAGTCAATAAATGATACCTGTTTAGAATTTTTAAACGTGGGGATGAACCTAGATTTTTCTTTTAGCTGACTGAGCCCAGCCTTGAATATAATATCATCACACTCTTTTGCAATTCCGTTGAGCTTACCATTTGCTGCGGAAAGTGGGATCAAATGTCAATTAAAATCTCCCAAGACTATAAGGCCTGCTTCAGGGCACTGGATTGTTAATGTACTAAGGTTATCTCGCAAGATATACAACTGCGTCAGCTTATTTTTTCTGGCACTTAGATACATATTAAGTATAATTAGATTAGATTCAGTGTTTTTTAACACAAGACATTGTAACCAGCCCAGATCAAAATCCACCACTTCCACTACAAGATTTAGATCAGCTGCAATATAGCACGACAGTCCACACTTTGCACGGCCAGGTTTATTAGTTCGGACTGCCAGGAGACTTAATTCATTAAACTCAAGCAAGGGAGTGATTTATTCACTCCATGTTTCTTGAAGTAATACAATTGAAAAAGAGTTAAACAATAATATTGTATCTGGGTCAGACAGTAGGTGGTTCAGCCCATGAACATTCTAGGAGCATAGTCGTATTTGCCTAGCATTAATATGTGTTGCTAGGACATTTAATTTATACCTCCTCGAGGCACCTTCGCCAGAGTAGCTGGAAGCCAGGACCAATCCTCCATTCGTACATTATTTTTAGGTAGCCACTCACAAAATTGACCCCCTGTTTTTGAATTGGCAATCAACAAGCCAGGACTACAAGATTGATTGACTGATGGACCTGATGCAGCCCTTAATACTGGATTTGGCTTCCCACTATCGGCCATTATTTTATCCTTATCCACCTTAAGGGCCAATACCTCCAGGATCGGGGGATAATGTAGACGGGTCCATTTCTCAACCTTAATGCCACATTCCATAAAATACACACTTGATTCTAATATTTTGGTCACAATATCATTTGAGGACCAGGTTGTAATTGTGGACTCTCTAGAGTGTTTGGCTGTATTTGTTTGAACTGCACTGACACCAAGTCAGTGATTTTAATACATGATAATTCACGAATGGTTGAAATTATTCTCAGTATTAGGCTCCGGTTAAGACTATCGTGGGACCCCTGAGATTCATACAGGTGCTGCACTACTAGTTTTCTGTCCTGATTTTTGGTACCATTATCCTGTCTGCAAGATAGGGAGTTTAATGGGCCTAGTTTACTATCTTCAGCTAAAATAATATTTGAAAATATTTTTGGTGAGGTTATACTGTGGGCGACAATGGGCACTAACATTTCTGAAGAACTTGGCCTATTTGGGGTACAAATTGCTTCATCTTGGTATGGGAGTCTAGTCTCCTGGGGCTTACTGTCATACCTAGTCTCCTCTCCCTTACTAATGCCTACTATATCCTGCTTCATAATACAACTAGCCATGAAAATTTCATTTTTTCTGCCATCTGCAGGTGCCTTAGCCTTATACATTGAAAGCATCAATAATTCTGATGAAGATAGCATCCTCGCAAACTGCCTGGGCTGTAGATACACACATGTTATTCCAAACAGGCGATGTCAGAGGCAAGTCCGCATCACAGTTACCTTTACAATGGGGTCACCTTTCTGTTTGAAAAAGTCCTTTATATTTGGCTGGGAAGAGAGCCCTCCATCACCCCCCCCCGAAGAGTGTGGTAGGGTTTGCCCCACCACACTCAATGCGCCCCCCGAACTTGCAATTGAATTAATATGGATGGCAAGTCCTCAAAGGCTCTTTCATTTTCCTGCGAGATATCCTTTTGGGAGCGGGTTTGAGTTTTCTTTACTGTTTTGCGCCTTGTTTGTAGTTGTTCCTGAAACGCAGGTTGTACTTGACCCCATATATGACCTGACCCCATGATGTGAGCCGCAGGGGTAGCACAAGGATAGCACTGAGAGGCTTATATCAGAGCAACAAACAGATGCAAATGAGTCTTTGATCCCCTGTGCTTTCGTAGGTCTTTTCTCCTGCAAGCCCTCCCCAGGCTTCGATGGATAATCTCCCTGCAGGGGCCTCCACGGATTCTCCAAGAGTACTCCAAGATCCCAACCCCTAGTAAAGCAGACTGGGAACTAGTGCAGCTGGAGCACAAGCGAGTGGGGCTCAACTGGTTAGGCAGCAGGCTGCACCCAGGCCTAGCCGGGCCGCATCCGCTGCTTACCGGGGCTCACTTTCTGCTAGAGCCGAGTACGGCTCTTGCACTCGCACTCACAGTAAAGCCCTCATAGTCCTGGAAGCACTTAGCACTTAGCCTAGGAGCGCCCAAAGGCACTCTGTAGCTCTGTAACAATTGCCCTAGCCGCCTAGGAGTAATTGGTAGCGAGCGGCAGGGCAGTACAGACCAGTACAGAACAGGAACAGAACATAAACAACAACTAAATAGGGACTAGGGACTAAAGGGGGGGGGGGACAGGCACAGGCACAGGTCAGGCAAACAGACGTAACAAGCCTGACCTTAAGAGTTTAATACCCAAGAATTTTAGGCCCCCAATGGGCCATGAACACAGTGCGGTAGGGGAGGATTAACCTAACCTCAGTGCCGCTTCTGGCAGCTTCTGCACCGTTGACGCACGCTCCTCGGTGCTCTTCAGCAGCGATTTCCTCGGCACCACAAAACAAACGTTGGAGCTGACATTAACAGCAATACCGCACCAGTTCCGTGGCCCCCCCAATGACTGCAAAAAACAGTGGGTCTGCCGGATCTGTGTCTGCACGCAACTGGAGCTACCGGTCTCGGAGCCTCAGGGCACGCCGGCCTCGAAGCACAACGCTCTACTCCCTCCTCGCAGCTTCACGCTCACGCAGCTTCCGCCAGACAGCTCCAGTAGTCACCGACAGACTTTTTAAAGTGATTCTGCATACTCCTCCAGCAGGAGGGGAGACAGAATGTGTTTTTTAAGCTTTGTAAAAATTACCCTTGAGTCCATGCAGACCAAGTGCCTTAGGACCACTCAGGACATCAATAGCCTGTGCTGTTTCCGCGCACGTGACAGGGGCCACTAACAATTACCATGGCCACCTCAGCTCAGTATAAGGAAATCGATGCAGAGTCTCTGGATGCACGGGTTGTATATAGTTAATGATAATAAGGTAGGAACGCTTGTGCGATAGCAGCATTTTCAACTGTAGTTGTACCATCATCAGCGAGAAGGCTCATGACATAATTATTACGATAGGATGCAAGAGCCACGACAGCGTGCTGCCTGGGTCTCCCCCTCTCCATATTGACGAGCTCAGGGATATTTACTCGTTTAGGCAACCTTGCGGTCTGCCAGGGCATGGAAATCTTACAATAATTTAGAGTGATTGTGGAGTTGGGTGAGTTGTTGTACCACCCATTGTGGCTAGTTCAATATCCCGTAGCTCCTTCTTAACCCTAGACAAGTCCCCTCAAATGCTTGGAAGAACATCCAAATGTTTGGCAATATAAACACAGCGGTTCTATGCCTTAAAGACCTCCAACAGCGTGGCATGTTTACCGACCCAGTGTTTATTGCAAAATATTGGTTAATAGTGTCTCCGAATTCTGACTTGAACACTGTATCATGTAGTGCATTTTCGAGGTATCGCCATTGCCAGGCGGTATGACCCTGATACGATATAAGTAGGTCTCCCGGTTTTATGGTATTTACTTCTGTCTGTATTTTTCCATATTTATTTTTGTGTTCTGCCCTGTCCAGTCGCGTTGTGTGATGGTCAATGAGTTTGTCGATGTTTTCTAGTCAACTATTAAGAGTGTCAAAGCGGGCATCTATTGATTTGAATCTGGTGTGTAGCTCACCCATGATCAATCAATCAATCATGGGAATTGTAAGCGCGCTACTCACCCTTGAGGGTCTCAAGGCACGGGGGAGGGGGTAGTCCGCTCCGTTCAGTTGAAGAGCCAAGTCTTGAGTGTCTTCCTGAAGATGTTCAGGGAGGGGGCGCATCTGATGTAAATCCGGAGCTCGTTCCAGGTCTTGGCCGCGATGTAGGAGAAGGCTCTTAAGGCTTTTCTGGCTCTGCCAATGGACAGGGTTTTGGCGAGGGCAAGGTAGGCGGATTGGAGGTTTCTCTTGGGTACGTGGAAGGAGATCCTCTCATTGAGGTATTGGGGTCCGGTGTTGTGGAGCATTTGTATGCGTGGGTGAGTATCTTCAAGGTGATACTCTTCTCAACGGGGAGCCAGTGGAGGTTACGCAAGTGCTGGGTGATGTGTTTGTGTCGAGGGATGCCAACGACAAGCCTGGCTGCGGTGTTCTGTATGGTCTGGAGTCTGTGGAGCAGAGACTTGTTGATCCCTGCGTAGAGGGCGTTTCCGTAGTCCAGTCTGCTGGTTATGAGTGCATAGGTGACCGTCTTCCTTGATTCAGGGGGGATTCATTTGAAGGTCTTTCGGAGAATGCGGAGGATGTTGAAACAGCTGGCGGCGACAGCGTTGACCTGACGGGTCATGGAGAGGGAGGAATCGAATATGATGCAGAGGTTTTGGGCGTGGTCCATGGGGGTGGGAGGGTTGCGGAGGGTGGTGGGCCACCAGGTGTTGTCCCAAGCAGAGAGGGAGGGGCTGAGGACGAGGACCTCTGTCTTCTCTGAGTTGAGATTCTGGCAACTGCTGCTCATCCAGGATGCAATGTCCTTCATTCCTTCCTGGAAGTTGAGTCTGGTGGTGACGGGGTCCTTGGTGAGTGAGAGGATGAGCTGGGTGTCGTCGGCGTAGGATACTATGCTGAGTCCGTGCTGTCTGACGATGGCAGCGAGGGGGGCCATGTAGATGTTGAAGAGCTTAGGGCTGAGCGACGATCCCTGTGGTACTCCGCTGTTGATTTCCGTGTGTTCGGAGAGGAAGGGTGGTTATCTGATTCTTTGGGTTCTGCCGGTGAGGAAGGAGTGGATCCAGTTGAGGGCGGTTCCCTGTATGCCGGCATCGAGGATTCTGCCGGTGAGTGTGCGATGGGAAACTGTGTCGAACGCGGCAGGGAGGTCGAGTAGGATCAGGACCACGGTGTGTCCTTGGTCAAGGAAGGTGTGAATGTCGTCTGTGGCGTCGAGTAGAGCGGCCTCGGTGCTGTGGTTGATGTGGAATCCGGATTGGGAGGGGTCGAGGATGAGGTTGTCTTCGATGAATTTTGTTAGCTGGGCGTTGATGATCTTCCCGGTGACTTTTGCCGCAAAGGGGAGGAGAGAGATGGGTCGGTAGTTTTTGAGGTCCGTGGGGTCTGCTGAGGGCTTCTTGAGCAGTGGTCTGACTTCTGCGCGTTTACAGTCGTTTGGAAAGATGCCGGTCTTGAAGGTGGTGTTGATGGTGCTTCATAGTTCTGGAGCGATGGCGGCTTTGTGGTAGATGTGTGGCAGGCAGGGGTCCGTGGGGGCCCCTGAGTGGATGCCTTACATGGTCGAGGTGGTGTCTTCGGTGGTGACTGGGGTCAAGGAGGATATGGTAGGCTGGTTGGTGTTGTTGGAAAGGGCAGTGGTTTCGGAGTCAGGTGTGTGGTCGTTGAAGTGGTCATAGAGGCCCTTGATTTTCAGATGGAAGTAGGATCCAAGCTTGTCGCAGAGATCCTGGGAGGGGGTGATGTCCGTGGTTTCGCTGGGGGGCTTGTTGAATTCCTGGATGACACTGAAGAGTTTCTTGGAGTTGCTGGAGTTGGCAAGGATTTTGTTTTGGATGAAGCTCTTTTTGGTGGATCTGATGCATTGGTGGTATTCCGTCATGAAGTTCTTGTAGTTGGTGCAATTTTCTGGAGTTTTGCTGTTTCTCCAGTTCTTCTCTAGACGTCTGCAGGTGCGTCTGGACTCTTGGAGGTCAGTGGTGAACTAGGTTGCCTTCCTGGGGCGATGTCTGTCGGGGTTGCGTAGGGGTGCAAGCTCGTCTGCACAGTTGGAGATCCATCTGTGGAGTTCTTTCGCTGCGAGGTTGGCGTCGGTCGAGGTGGTGGGGGCATCGCGGTTGAGGGTGAAGTTGAGCTGCTCGTCAGTGATTTTGCTCCATTTCCTTCGTGGAGGGCGCTGTGCAGGTTTGGGGGTGGCAGGTTTGTTGATGTTGAAGTGTACGGAGTGTTGGTCTGTCCAGGGGGGTTGCGTGGAGTGGCTGAAGTGGGTGCTATTTCCTTCTGCGAAGATGAGGTTGAGGGTGTGTCCTTCCTTGTGAGTGGGCGTGGTAACGAGCTGTTTCAGGCGGATGTTGGCGAGGTTGTCGAGGAGGGTGGTGGAGTTGGGGTCACTGGGGTTGTTGAGGTGGAAGTTAAGGTCTCCAATAAGTATGTAGTCCATGGAGGCAATGGCATGTGGTGCGATGAGGTTGGCAATGGTCGTGGCGAACGAGGTGCGAGGTCCGGGGGTCTGTAGGATAGGGTGCCGCAGAGTGTGGTTCTAGGGCTGGTCTGGATCTGGAAGTGGAGGTGTTCGTTGAGGAGAGGGAGTCATTTGTGGTGGAGGTGGAGAGTCGGAGATAGCTCTTGTGCGCGATGGCGAGATCTCCTCCTGGGCAGTTGGGGCGGTCTTTCCTCTGGATCTTGTATCCGTCGGGGAAGGCGGTGGCGATATCGGGGCGGAGGAGCCATTGGTCCAGGTTTCCTAAAGAAGGCGACGTCTGGTGAGAGGGCCTCGAGGAGGTCCCAGATCTCAATGGCGTGTCTGTGCAGGGAGTGCACGTTGAGGACGATGCACTTTAGGGCTTCGGTGGTGTTGGCGTCCGACGTGGTGGAGGTGCCCGTGGGGGTGCGGAGGGTGGTGAAGGTCTGGTGGTAGTGACAGCAGGAGAACTGTTCATGGGTGGTGTTCGGGGCGGACAGCTGGCAGTTGTTGTTTGTTCTGGGGTTGAGTACGAAGAGGGCAGCTGAGTCGTTCTGGTGGATGTCCGGAGGACCAGGGTTCCGGGCGCTGGTCACGGGCGGGTCAGGGACAGGCGCAGACGGGCTTGCCTTTGGCGCGCCATTGGCACGGCTGCCATTAAATAGGGGAGAAGGGATAGAGAGCTCAGCTGGGATGTGGGAGCGTGAGGGGCAGGGGAGAGGGGCCGCGGGGAGCAGCAGCGGGAAGCGAGAACGCACAGAACCAGTGACAACAGTAAAACAGTGACCACAGTATTTGGACTAAAACTAAAAACAGCAATACTTACACACCTACAATGCAAGGACAACACGAAAAACGGGCAAAACGAGGCAGGGAAAGACGGGCACAACGAGGCAGGTGGCAGCAGAGGCAGGCTCGAACCCTACCGGTTCCCTGTCAGTGGCAGTGGCAGCGGCAGAGCGGAGAATCTACTGGGGGAGAGAGAAGGCACCATCTGAGGGCTGTGGGGCAGCGTCACTGTGCGATGTCTCAGAGAGGACATGGTGACGTTTCAGCAACCTGTTGGGCCGAAGGAGAGCTTTTTATGTTTGGGGTCACCACGCCTCATCGTATATGCCTGGCGCACGGTACAACTGCAAACAGAACCTCAGTGTTGGGAGAGCACACCTGCCCCAAAGTAGCCACAGATCAAAGGGCCACAGATCACATACCTCGCAGCCTTTCGGAGCTGGTGGTCTCGTGGCAGTCTGACCACCACACTCGTTTTGCTGCCGACAGAGCCTCAGTGGTGGCGGTGGTCAGACCTCCACTGCGAGTACGTCGGTCCATGGAACGCCGTAGTCATAATTAGGCCCTTAGCGTTCAAAGGTTTGTTTGTATGTATTATGCCGATGACGTTTTTACCCTGTTATGAATGAAGGTTCTCGTGAGGACCAATTGAGCTGCAGCTCGAGTGGAGCACCCATTGGGATTCCTGCCTATGAGGGATAAGTGAGAACCTCCCTGTACACAAGAAAGGACCCATCCTTGTGCCTTTGCACCAACTCTGCTAATTGGAAGTACCACACCCTCCATATATACTCTGGGAAACCCAAACTGGTTCCCTGAGTGAGTAATTTTACCTTCTCATCACACAAAGTGGTGTCGCAAACAGGGTGTATTCTATATTATTTTGTGATTGTAGCAAAGGTTACTGAATAAGGATGCCCCCCTTAACGATTGGTTGTGATGAGACCCTCCAGTCATTGCAGGGTCCAAACGTCATCAACATGATACAAACAGACAAACCTATTGAAGCCTGGGACACAGTGCACTTGAACAGCCGAATATATATGAAAAAGTAAAAATGCTTTAGCACCCCAGCTCCCAAAGAGGAACAGTAATTCCAACCCAGTAATTTCCACAACAGTCTGGCATTTTCAAAGTGCTGTAAACCACTTTCATTTTTATTGTATTTACATTTATATAGTGCCTACTATCCCTGGTGAAGTGTTGAATTGCTTTATGGCAGGTTGCACTCTAGTCTGAAACTCAAGGTTAGTGGTTAATCCACTGATCATTAGTTATTAGGATTAGTATTGAGCTCTTAGGAAATTAAGAAAATAATTAATTATTTAAAGTATTTTCTCCAGTTCCTTTGTGGTAGATTAGGTTGACAGGAGTTAGGTGTAATCATTCATGTAAATTCATGCAAATATAAAGTGGAATGAGCAGATAGGCTTGAGGACCTTAGAAACTGTCAGATTAGAGGGAATTGTTACATATGAGGCCAATTTGTCATGATGAGAGGTATGATCACGGTGCATAAATGTAGTGAGTAAAGCAGACAGGTATGACAGAGTAGGCTACACTAACAGGCTTTAGGGCAGCAGAGGATGGCAAGTAAGGAGAAATCCATAGAAAAGAAGAGAGAAAAATGAATAGATTGAATTCAAGGCCAATTTTAATGCAGGAAGTTAGGGAAATAGAGGAGACTTTTGAGATAGCACGCATCTGAGAATGTAGAAATTGTAGAAATAATGGTTGAGGCTTTTTACATAAACTAATAAAAATACATTATATGTATGACAGCAACTATGAAAAAGTACAATTGATAAATGAGTTTAAAGGATTAAGAGCATTATGCTGACGCTTTTCATTATTTATTCTGACTCGTTTGGATTATTGATCTGAAAGGTTTTATTAGTTTATGTAAAAAAAGTGTTTTTCAATGCAAATACGTAATAATTGTGATTATATGTCTAGAGTAATATCCGAGATGTATGATGAAGAATATTAATAAGAAAATGATATATACTTTTTGGAGGAAAAGTATTATTATTTAGGGTGTTGATTTTTCATTCATTAAGACAATGTTTTTTTATTTTATTAGGGGTCAACCTTGTAAATAAAATTGTCCTGAGGATGGTCTTGGTAAAGAAAACCTAAAGACCGAAACGTCGACAATCACACTGTTTTCCAGAGAAATGACTATATATTGTTGTGAAAAAGTGTTTGATCAATTTGAAAGTGAAGGCATCAAATATTGAAATATTTCCTTTCACTGTATTAATAATTGTTGTTATTTGAAGTACCCTTTTGAACTAGAAATATAAATTCAATTTTTATATATACACCCGCTTGTATCTCCTCCTTTTGGTTCATTGATTTTATTGTATTCACGTTAATATGTGATGATTCATTCGCACTTTGCTTAATCCTGACTCTGATAAACTAAGCTGATTTAAGCATTCAAAAAGTGACAATTAATAAATTTGTAGGTATATAACTACCCTACCTTCAATTAATAATCGAAACTATACAAATTATTTACCAAACAAATCCCTTGAAGGCACCCTTCTACCTGTTTATTCATATTTGCCCGAGCCCTCAAGGGTATATTGGGTTGTCCACTGCACTTACCTTGCATTACAATGGAGGCGGTCGAAAGTTAAACCAGCCGGTCATTCCGGTCGGATTCCGACTGGCTCTAGGAGTCAGTCGGAGGCATGCCCGTAATCCCTATGGACAGCGTTTCCGCCACAGGTATTATGATGTCGGCTTCCGACAGGCTTTCCATGTCGGGCTTTCCGACATGAAAAGCATGTCGGAAAGCGACATTGAGGGGCCCTAGCAAGGCCCCCTTCACCCTGTGGCCTCTGGTTAGTGGCTGAGGAGGCACCTATGATGCCTCCCTATTAATCTCTGCACTGTGTGCCTGCAACGCCGTGCAGGGATTAAACGATTCTCCGATTCTCTGTGGGAGCTTGTGCTACGGCCGGTTTACGGCCGCTGCACAAGCTCCCATGGAGAAGTGGGAGTATGCGACCGCACCATGTAATGCTGCGGTCTGGACCGCCGACAGATGGCCGGTCGGTCCTGATTAAGCTACGATGTCCCCGATATCGTAATCATGGCCTTAGACGTAAATGTGGGCTAGGCCAGGCGGGGTTGCTGGAAAAAGGCTTATACTTACTACTAAGTGGAAGGGGGTTAGGTAGGAGTATGGAGTGGCTTAGGGAGGATAATGGAGGGTTTTAGGGAGGGGCATGCACCCACCCACAAAAGTGTAAACCTATTACTATTCACAAACTGCACTTCTAAAGGTAGTACAGACAAAAGGGAGTCGTAAATTACTCCAGCTCAGAACTGGAGCAAGTCCAGCACCACACATGGCCAACCACTGGTACTACACCACCCTTCCCTTGAAAATAATGGACTCAGGGACCCGAGTACTAAAAAAAAAAAACAATTCTAGGAAATAATGTTAAACTAAATTCATTAAGATTTGAAACATATAAAATATATGCAATTTATTGTTAGAAAATCGAAAAATTAAAATAATTTTATTATCAAATATTTTAACAAACGTTTCTAGAATTGATAAATTAATGTTAATTAGTTGGCTTATATTAAAATATGATTCAATTACTGTTAACCAATTCTATGCAACAATTGTAATCATTATTAATGCATAATATAAATATATTTTTACTTTAATTTTGAATGTATTTTTAATTTAAACTTCAGAAAAATGTTTTTATTTATTTAATATATTTAAATGATCAAACATTTAATTCAAAATTAAGTTAATAGTGATGCACCATTTTTTATTTTTTTTCTACATTTAATATACATATATAAAATTAAATTACTACTTAACATAAAAATATCTGTACTAAAATTGTTTGAGTTAAATGCAAATTTCTTTTACTTTTTGTTCTATTTTACCTTAGAGAGACTTCACAGCCGAGTTAATCTCCAAATGGTAAAGTATAGGAAAGATAAAAAAAGTTTATTAAACACTATAATACATTTCCAAAAATATGTATATCTCAAATATTAATGTAAATTCATTTTAAGTTTGAGCACAATTTCTTTTTTTATAGATTTTTTATAATATTGAATTATTTTCAGTGTCTTTGTCCATACTAAGAACAACTTTGAAACAACCTAGTTTGCTATTTATTAGCTGTGTTTATGTCTAGATATACATTTTGTAATCTGTTAAACATAATCTACAATATTAACCCATAATCTTCTCTCTATGTTTTCGTCGCTTATTCTTTTCCCCTCTCTTTTTTTGCTTTCTTGTTTTGCTTTCTTTTTTAAATTAATTGTTCTTTTATTAGAACATTTGAATGTTGAGAGCTCCATTGAAGACAATGTCTAGTGGCTCTGGGCTTATAATGGCCGGTAGAAGCCCAGCTCCGACATTCCAATGCTTGTCTTCATGTTTCTCCCTTTTTAATTTAGAACATACTACCCTCAGCGGGTGGACTGTTCTAATAACCTTAAAGACAGTCGCGGCATACATAACTCGCGGGTGGGGGGGGGATGGGGGTGGCACGAAATTTTGCGCGGGGGGGATTAATAAAAAATAAAAATAAAAACTTATCTCACCGGGTCCCGTGCCCCCTCCACTGCTGGCCGGGTCCCACGTTTTCCTGCTGCTTCAGGAGAACAGGAAGCAGGCATCCTCCATTCCTTCCCCAAGCCAATCACAACGCTGCAATGGCAGCGTTGTGATTGGTGCGGACGGCGCCCATCTGGGCGCCTTTATGGAGGCGATTTTCTCGATGTAGGCTGCATGCAGCCTACATAGAGAAAATGTAGAGTGCGCATGACTGGTTTGGTCAGCCCCAGAGGGCCCACTAAACAACCAGAGCCAACAACAGCGAGCAAGCCACTCCTCCCCAACCGGCCTGCCCCCAACCAGGCATACCCTCCCGCCTGCCCCTAATCAGGCATACCATTCTGCTTTCTCGGAGCGTGAGAAGCAGAAATATAAAATGGTATTTAAAATACCATTTTATGTTTCTGCTTCTCGCACTGCGAGAAAGCAGTGGGGCGGCGCTCTTCCTCTTGAATGGAGGAGCCGCCCCTCCTTTTAGCCCTTCTGCCTCGGGCTATTCCGGTTGTTAAAGACCCTCTCCATTGTGCCTGTAAGTAGTGAGAGGATCATTAACATCTCGTATAGCCCGAGGCAGAAGGACTCTAAGGCTACTCTAACATTCCATCCACTGACGGTAGAAGGTTTTTAATTAAAAAGGGAGAAACATGAAGACAAACATTGGAATGTGGGACCAGAAGACTTATACCAGCCATCATAACCCCAGAGCCACATTGTCTTCAATGGAGCTCCCAACGTTACATATTTTAATCAATCATATTTTTAGATTGAATTAGAATTCAGGTTTGGTCTCTAAATTGCCCCGTAGAGTCCCTTACCATCTCGCCCTGTACATGGTCTGACCATCACCTGATCTCTTTTGCTCTTCCCATACACTCCCCGGTCAAGCCTCCACTCCCCAAAAACATCTGGGTTCGTGCCTGGGGACGAGTAGATCCCGAAAGTTTATCCTCCCTACTTACCACCTCTCTTCCTTCCCTGCAAGGTCTATCCACCCGTTCCCAGGTCACGGCCATTGAACAATGGCTCTCCTCAGGCCGTGACTCCATCACCCCCTTGAAACGGGTCTCAACCAAACGAGAGAAGGACGCCAATCAGTGGTTTAACGAAGATCTCAAAGCCACTAAATTGGCGGTACGTCGAGCGGAGCGGGCCTGGAGGAGAAACTACTGCCCCTCTCTACGACTGGAGTTTATTAACATCCTGACCCTATACATAAAGGATATCCTGGAGGCAAAAACCACCTATTTCTCCTCCAAAATCCTCGCAGCCGAAAACCAATCGAAGGAAATTTTCTCGATTGTACACAATCTGGCGTTTTCGGACAGAACCTCTCTTAAGCCCACTCCTTCTCAGGAACACTGTCATTCCCTCAATAACTTTTTCATTCAGAAAATAGTCACCATCAAAGCTAACATCCCCCTCCTTCCCCTACTTTTGTGGATCCCCAGTGTCCCCCCCCCCAAGGGACAACTCACCACCCTCCCACCTCTGACTAAGGAATCTCTGACTGCCATAATTCCACTTGTCAAATCTGGTTCCCCGTTAGATCCCTGCCCGGCTCATATTCTTCGTCATATCTTCACCAGCTGCTCAGACCCCCCCCTTCATCTCTTTAACAGCTCTCTTTCCCAGGGCGTGTTACCTAACCCACTTAAAACCGCAGTCATTGTCCCCATTCTGAAAAAAACGTGTGCCGATCCCTCAGTTCCCGCTAATTTTCGCCCCATCTCCCTCCTGCCGTTCCTGGCGAAAGTACTCGAGCGCCACGTCACCTGCGCCCTGAGCTCTTTCATGGAGAAGAACGGGGCTCTTGCCCCCCGCCAGGCCGGGTTTCGCCCCACACACTCTACGGAGTCCGTAGTTCTCTCGGTCCTTGATAACCTCAGGGAGGGAATGGATACCAACCAACCCCAGGCCTTGGTCCTCCTCGATCTCTCAGCCGCCTTTGACACGGTGGATCATTCCATCTTGCTTTCCCGTGTCGGGGCGGCGGGGATCGGGGGCACCGCGTTGGTTTGGTTATCCTCCTTCCTGAGGGACCGTACCCAGGCAGTTCGCCTGGGTGATTTTACTGCGGACTTTCGCAATGTTCGATGCGGGGTCCCCCAAGGCTCCTCCCTTTCCCCCCTTTTATTCAATCTTTATATTTCCCCTCTTATTTTTTCACTGCAACAAATGGAGGTCGCCGTATTTAATTATGCGGACGACCTCCAGCTTGTCTTCAATCTTTCCTCTTCCCCCGATTCTGTTCTTAATTTCCAAACCATCATGATTCATATCCGGGACTGGATGAACCACAACCATCTGAAACTCAACCCAGACAAGACCGAGCTGGTGTTGACGGGTGGTTCATCCAGCCCCTGGTCCCCTCTCTTCTGGCCGCCTTCCCTAGGTCCCCCACCTGTTCCCTCTACCTCAGTCAAAACTCTAGGCATTAAGCTCAATTCTCAACTCACCCTTCACTCCCAGGTCAGCTCTGTGGTTTCTTCTTCCTTTCTTTCACTGCGCACTATACGCAAGGTGTCCCGTTTTTTCTCATTTGATGCTTTAAAATCGATCACCCTGGCTATGGTCGTATCCCGCCTGGATTATGGCAACGCCCTATATGCAGGTATACCCGCATATAGTCTCCGGCGTCTGCAGCAGATCCAAAACCAGGCGGCGCGCCTGGTGTTCAAACTTCCAAAGTCCCACCATATCACCCCCCTTCTAAAGTCCCTACATTGGCTTCCTGTTCGTGCTCGTGTCCAGTTTAAGCTTGCCTCCATCACCTTTCAAGCACGACTGGGCACGGCACCGGCTTTCATCTCATCTGAGATTATCCCTTATGTTCCATCCAGGGAACTGCGTTCATCTACCTAAGCCCTTCTTACAGTCCCACGGTTCCGGAGAAAGAAATGGGGAGGCTCGAAATTCGCGACCCTCGCCCCGATCTTCTGGAACTCCCTGCCTCTCGAGCTTAGAGCTTCAACCCTGTACCCGCATTTCCGGAAACAGCTCAAGGCACATCTCTTTGCTAAATTCTTCAACTAATTCACTAGCAGTTCATTTTTTTTCTTACTTAGTTCCAGCTCCCTTGCCCAGTCCTCTGTCAGCTGTAGCGCCATGAAACCGCTGGTGTACGTGCGCTGTATAAATAATTTTAAATTCAAATTCAATTTAAATTCAAATTATATAGATTATTTGTAATTAGTCCCTTTAATATTATTCATTATAACATTTGTTGTTTCTTAATTTTTTACTATAGTTGTAAAATTTTATTTTTGTATGACATTCTTCCCATGCTTGTTGTAAATATATATTATAGCGTAACATCAATTATCTGTTAAATTGTTTCAGTTTTTTTCCATTAATGTAAACTGAACTAAAGGGTTGCTTGGGCAACAGAATTTTATTTACTCTCTGCAAGTTTTATGAAAAAAACAGTGCTATTTTTGAAGATTGTAAACATTGTGAGTTGGTGGAGTTGGTCTGTGCTAACAGATATTTGATTAGAACATTTGAATATGAAATGGGTTTGTTTATTATCAGCTGGGACGGTCTACTAATATATCTAAGTGGTGAAGGCATTGTAAGCTACTTGAGCCCAGCAATATGGTGCTCACCTCTTGAAAGTATTGTCAGCGTTTGGAGTCTACCAATATTCTTCACAACTGGTGAATGCATTGTTAGATAGGCAAATCAATTAATCAATAATGATTTGTGGCCAATTAGTAAAGCATTGTAAGGTACTGGAGGCTAAAAACATTGCATTTAAACAGGCGAGGGCATTTTAGGTCATTTGGGAAGACATGCTGTCAATATGATGTTTGAATGCTGCACCCAACCTTTGATGCGTATGTTGTGCCTCTAGCAAAGGGAAGTCGTTGAATGAAACCATCCCAAAATGGCCTCCATAAAGGAGCAAGTTTGTGTCATTGTTCAGCGTGTCATGGCCTGGTCTTCTTCTTTCAGGTGTTGTGATTGCCTCAATGAGTTCCTCCAGTGGTTCCGCCAGTCCAGCCTCCTGTGTAAGTGAACCTTCTGACTGCACCTTCCAGAACTCCTCCTCACCACCCTCGCCTGGCAGCTCCACCTCTGAAAGCAGCTGCCAAAGTGGAAGCAGCGGTGTGTCCTCCAAAAATTGTAGCCCCACCTCCAAGGGGTCGCAGCAGCTAAACCAGAAGGCTGTCTATTCAAGCGCTGAGTTGCACACAAAACGTTTTAGCAGAGTTATGAAAAGTAAGTGTGTCATATCTGAGCATTGCGAGAAATAAATACTTGTGTGCATTTTACAAATGGCAATTCTCTCTCTGATGCTAGCCACTGTTACCAGCAGTAGTTTGAAAATATGGGGCCTGATTCACAAAGGTAAACTCACAGTCTGGTGTAAGATTACGTTTCTTTTGGAATTCACAAAACTGCCTTTTAATACTAAGCGGAAAACTCCACACAACATAAAACGATAAAACATGCCTATCTTTTTGTGTGCGTCGTTCTCCACTCCGAATGCGAAGTCTCCGCACTCATAAACGTAGAATTAAAAATACAGTTTTGTGAACTCCAAAACAAACGTAAAGTTACACCAGAGTGTAAGTTCACCTTTGTGAATCAGGCCCAGGGTGTTCTACTGGCAGTACAATCATGTTGCTGGATAAGGAGTACAAACTGTGTGCATGGTTTCAAATGTATTTACTGCAGATACATGTTTGATGTTCTTCGTCTTTTATCAAAACTTGTGTAGCTTTTCATTGATATAGTTAAGAATGATTAATTTGATGCTCAGTTTTTTTGCTTTAAAACAAAGTCATCGCACTCCCTCCTGGAAGGTGTAATTTTAATCTTTTGCTTGTTGTGGAGGGTTTGTATGTGTTAAAATCTAAAGACAGATTGACCACAGCCTATGTTCATGGTGATACATAGCTTCGTTTTTGTCTTTAAGCAGACCTTCAGGAGGAATTTAAAATTAATTTCCAACATTAATTTAATTCAGATTAATATTATTTTGTAGAACCTTTCTGAAGGGAAATGTTGGTTGAGCATGTACTTTGAAACTATAATTATAAGAGGCATTTAAAGGTATCATCTCTGATAAACTATGTGTACTTTTAACTTAGTCCTGTATTGCTGCGAAGATCTCCAGATCATTCTCGTTTGAAAATGTTTATTTTTCGGTGTTAGGATCTCTGTTTATATTGACTAACCAGTTGCCCTCGTCCTCTCCGCCACCTCATCCTTTGAAATTGAGACCCCACGCAACAGCGAGCTCACAATCCAGAAAGTTCATCCTTGCAGTTAAAATTCCACAGGTTCATTTGAAACCTGCATCTCCATGTTTATTTGCCTATTTATTTAATATTTTTATAAAAGGATAGGCTGGTAGAGTGCTCAACAAGTAGAAACATAACCGTACAAACTTTACATTGATGAGACATTAGCATAGTATTAAATACAGTTGTTAAAATAGGCTAAATCTTTCTAAGCATACTTATTATAATACCACCTTCCATTGTACAGGTAAAATATGCTTACCGCACACCCTCTTGAATATCACACTGGTGTCTGTCAGAGGAGATGTTATCTATAGGAGTTGTAGAAAGTGCTGAAAAGTAACAAAAATGCAAGAGCTTGTAAGCAACTTATTTGTACAATATAATGCATAAGTAATTTAAGTGGGCGCTCACAGACTGCTGTAGGAGAGAACACTGAGGTGCTCAACCAGCGGTAATCGGTCACAAGATACAATCTCCATCTGTATGGCTACCACCTATGTGGTGAACCCTCAGAGAGCTGCTGGTAAGGAAGAATAGAAGAAGACTCCTGGAATTCATGTCTGCCTGCCAAAGGATTGTTCAGAGGAAGATGTCGATCACGGTGGTCGGGGAACATGGCGGCTGGTTGACGCCAGTCGGGAGAGCCCGTCTGTGAGGCAAGAGGAATCCAGCGGATGGAAGTAGGAAGCGGTGCAGAGTGACGGCGGACTAAGTAGTGTTGTCAACTGTACTTTCCGGAGTAGGTGGTGCGGGCGCGCAAGTATTGGTGAAGCTCTGGCGGGACCGAGCAGACCATGACCGGGAAAGTGAGGAGAACGGGGCTGAAAGCGGCTTTGTGCGAGTTCGCAGTTTTGTAGTTCTGCAGCTTCGTTGAGTTTAGCAGAGTGTTACCGCGAAGCTGACACAGCTAAAAAGCGATCCGGTAAGGTCTCACATGGGCTTGAATACCGATTTTTCTACCGCCGAAAGACGTGGCTCCGCCCGTTTGACGGGTTGGAGTCGGGTGGTGGAGTGTTGGAGGAGATTCCGTGTAGCAGAGAGAAACCTCCACATCGGTAAGAGTGCTTTCCTTCTAGCTGGGGGCAGGATTACTATCGCACATAAGGGAGAAAGAAATAAAGCCTATAAAAAAACTCGAAAGCGGGTCCAAGGGCTTTGGAAGACAGCTTCTCGATGAACCATGATGACAAAGGTATCCAGGCCCTGTGCAGGGTGCATGCTTGCCTTTGGACGTGTGCTCTTGAAAATGTTTTTAAAAACTCATAATATATGGAGTCTGTACCCTCTTTCTTTCCAGCTGGAACATGTTTGATTGGCAGCTATGAGGGTTGTCCCTAATGCAGCCCCAGTCACAAAACCCAAAGTAGTCCTATTGCATTTTTCTAGATATGCCTTATATAATCTATTAAGAACAGCTACCTCCTCTGTATACTACTTAGAATAGTATTCTAAAATACTTCCCTAGCCCCCAAGGTTTTCCTGGATTATACTTTCTGCCTTATCATTTATTGCTGGTATTAAGGACTTTTCTATTCCTCCTTTAATTCTAGTGCTCCACTAGTGCTCCTTGTTTCTAAATGTATGAAAGTGTGTAAGCGATAGTTATAACTTATCACATAACTTAGCCACTTTGGGCCCGATTACAAGTCTCGTGGAAAGGTGGGGGTCTCCTGACCGCCCTATTATGATTTGGACGGTCAGACCGCCACAGCCCTGCCGCAGCCACCAAGGACCCGCTGTTCATTGGTGGTCTAGCAGCGGTCAGTGGGCCGCAGTATGATTGATGAGTTTCCGTTCCGCCGACAGTGTCATGGAGGTTCCTTCTCCATGAACACTGTGGCGAAGAGGAAACAAAGGGGGTCCCACAGGGCCTCCTCTGCCTCCTTGGCATGTGGATGCACACAGGAGGGCACAAAATGTGCCCCTCTGTGTGCATGCACACCAGTTCCTGCACGGCATAGACTTTCCAGTCTATGCCGTGCAGGAACGCTTTTTGGTGTTCCCAGTGTGGTACCCATTCTCAGGGCACCGCCACGGGAAAGTAAAAAAAGAAAAGTCTGCCAGACAGCGAACGTGGGAACCGTCGAGGCGGTTCTGGGGGCCAACGGGTGGGTCAGTCCTGCCTTTCATATTGGGCAGACCATCACTTTGCCCACCTTCTTTCCGCCTCCCTCTAAAGAGGAAGAGAGGCTCCACCGTCTGGACCCAAAACGTGCGCTCTCATTCTACCTGAGCCGCACACAACAGTTCCGGGTGGATGACCAGCTCTTTGTTGGCTACGTAGGCGCCAAGAAAGGTCGGGCCGTGCACAAGCAGACCATCTCTCGGTGTTTCGTTCTGTGCATAAAGGCTTGTTATTCTTTGGCTAAAAAGGAGCCTCCGGTGGGGCTTCGCGCCCATTCTACCAGGGCGACGGCAGCCACTACTGCTTTGGGACGGGGAGTTCCCTTGCATGACATCTGTCAGGCAGCTACGTGGGCCTCGCTGCACACATTTACCAAGCATTACTGCCCGGACAGCCAAGTCCGAAGAGACGGCTTCTTTGGCCGTTTTGTTCTCCAGGACTTTCTGGTGTGATCTTGGTTCGCAGACCGACCACCGGGGTTGGTATTGCTGGGGTATCTATTCTAAGGTAAGGAATCTATCACTATGTGTTTCTTTCAGATGCACAAGTTACTTACCTTCGGTAACGATATATCTGTAAGAAACATTAGTAGTGATAGATTCCTTACCGCCCCACCCATCCTCCCCGTTCTGCGAACTGATTTCTAGGGTTAAGGTCATCCCTTTCAGGACCCTAGTTTCATGGCACCAGTGGACAGTTTCTTGCATGGCTCTGCGTTCCTGGTGCTGAAACTCATGTACAGAACTGACGTCAGCGCGCGTGGTCGCGTCTAAGTAGCGCCAGCGACGTCATCCTGGCGCCAAAGACGCACGCGGAGCTGCATGACGTCGCCTACCGACACGCAGGGGTACAGCTGACGAAACTTTCCGGATGCCTGGGGGTAATTCTAAGGAAAGGAATCTATCCCTACGTGTTTCTTTCAGATCCGGTGGGCGATCTGACCATGGCTTTGGGGGTGCAGTGGCGGGGCGGCCCTGGTGCCTCACCACAAAAATTCGTAATCAGGCCCTTTGCCTCTTGTTTGTTTGACAAGCAAGGATACTCGTTGCGTTTAGATTTCTACTTCTGTAGCATTTTGTCGAATACAAACTTGGAAACCAAGTAGGCATTCTAGATGACACAACTGCAGACAATGCCTCTCTTTCTCTTGGCAGGCCACCTTTTCATGACCAATCGCACAAGACAATGTGCTCCCTCTAATTATAGCCTTTAATGTATCCCAAAGAATGCTAGGAGGGGTTGTCCCAGCATCGATCCTTAAAACCTCCTGAATTGTATAGATCATCGTTGGTTTATAGGCAGAATCTGTCAACAATGAACAAACAAACATCTAACTTTTTACTTGTGAACCAATGTGCAGAAAACAAGGCTATGTGTATAGAGATGAGACTATGATCTGATAATGCCTTTGGGTGGTTTTGCAAAGGAGCACAAATTGTTTCTGTGATGGTTGGAGTAGAATATGTATCCTGGTTCCTTATCTTTATTGTAGGGAACAATCTTTTAAACCATAGGATTAGATTATATGGCTGATAGACCCTCAAATACTATGTATCAGAGACCTTCCCTTTCTACTAGAGCTATGAATCTTGGGGTTAGGTGGTATGTTGATAACCGCACAGAAAATCAATTACCAATCTCATTCTGTCAGCACCAGAAGCAATTGTGCATAGTGTGGGATTATCATTATTTGTATAAAAAATATATATTATTATGTCCAATTGTTTATCAGTGCTGACCTATGCTATTGCCCACTGTCCCTTATCATCAGCCTTAGTATAAACACATTCCCACATGCCCGCCTATCATGTTTGGCAACCCATTCCAGGGGGCACTTTTCACAGTAACCGCAAACATAACCTCGTCTAATCAATGTAACTGGCCACCTGCAAGCAAACTATGTCATGCTTTATATAAGTTGGTTCCATCCATACCTTACTTCTTTTAGTACGAGAATTTAACATGTTAACATTTCAGACCAGACATTAACCCCACGATAACATATAGTACCATGTTTTTCCATTTCAACTGCTATTCTATTGGCCCTCACCCTCTCCATCCTTTCCCAGCACACAAACCTCCTACCGCTGGACTTCAAATGGAAGTCTTTCAACATCCTACGTAGCACTCCTTTGCTAGGTTCCTGTGCTTTAGCTTCAGTGGCAGTGGGATATGTACGGTGATTGTAAAAAATGTTCACCTTAGCTGGCCCCTGGAAAAACATCTCCCCTACCAGGCTGGAAAAGAGAGATCAGTTGTCGCAGATGCCAACGTCGCTTCACTGTAGCATGGCAACAATGAGGCAGCAGGTGAGAATAGAAATTATATTTAGAAATAGGTTTTGTGAAGCAGTCTTGCTCTTATATCATTTGTTGAAACTTCAAGTTACCAACACGAATGAGGATTGCACGTGGATTCCCCACAGCCTGAGGTGTTCACAGTGATCGGGGAGCCAGACAAATTTGAACCTGAGCAATTGCTGTTCGGAATAAGCGTACTATAGTACCTTTACAATCAGACCTTGCATTCAGCATTATTGAGAACCTTCCAAAAGTTTGAGCCGTAACCAAAACATAAAATATATATAATTTATTAGTTAATTAAAACCATAAGCAGCAAGCACAAATTATAAAAATAAATACAGCATAGTTAATCAGCAGTCTTAAGAAAACCCTACAAATTGGATCCTGTAATTCCCAGAACTAAAGAAACATGATTCAGTAAAGTTAAAATCCTATATATTGCTCCCTCTCAAAGTTAAAATAGAAAAACGAATATCATACCAGGGCACCTGAAACATTTAGTCCGGAGGGCAGTCCTCCAACGGCCCCAACGAATAGTAACCAAAGGCGTTAAGATAGAGGCCGGCGGAACCCAGTAAAAACAGTGTCCAAAAACAAGGTCTTTGACTAGACTTATATAGGAAAGAATTTATGAAACATTTTCCAAAAGTTGAGAATTAGAGAATTTTCTGGGAAACTTGGACATAATGCCAAGGCTAGCTCAAAAAATATGTGACCTTACTGGCTACATTTCAGCATTCTGTCCCTATCAGAGCTTTTGAAAGCAAAGTTTAAGGATATTGTGGTAAGTATGAAAAAGAACTGTCCGACCTTGTGGAGTCGGTATTTGTTACTTTGATTTTCTCGGTCTCTTTGTTCCTTATGGAAGGAGTTTTGAATTTGTATTAACTGTTTATTCCTACTTATCAATTTCTTAATTTGCTTGCCATTTTAATCATTACTTTGTTATGCTTTTCAACTTAATTGGTGCGAATCTTTTAAATCATGTATTTCTTAAGTGTGATATCGATTGGGTGTCGTCCGCGCACTCAATGCATTTGTCTTTCAGGATTACCTTGGTGCTTGTGCCAAGCTTCGATGGGTAGCCAGAAATTTCTTGCCAGATTTTCTAACAGGAGTCAGACTATTATGGCTCTGTGAGAGCTCAGACATAGCCTCATTCCCTCTGCGGCCATTTTACGTACAATACCCTGAGGACGCACATGCTTGTGCCTCTGGACACACTAGTATTATAGAAGGGGCCGCAGTCTGTTACTTTGGGTTACAATCCAACAAAAATCGTGATTACTTTTGGATTGTATATACTAACCCAACACTTTTCACCGGGTCTGCGTTAAAAAAGTAATGCAAACCCAATGCAATATCTTTGTAAATCTGGGCCCAAATATCACAGCGATTTCTACTAATGTACATTGCACAGTGGCTGGTTGCTTTCAGTTCTGTCTCACTCTTCCATTCCTTATTTCCTTTTCGTCTCTCCTGTACTGCCTCTTTTTTCCAGTTACTATATCCTTCTCTAGCACTCTTCTTTCTCTCTCACAAGAAGTAACACCACAGTTTCTCACACTCCCATTGGCTTATCCATTTCTCCCTCTGACTCTTTCTCATTCTCTTGCCCTCTCTCACTTTCTCTCTCCTGCTCCTCCTGCCTCTCAATTTGCCTCTCAAGGAGTCACACCTCAGTATCTCACACTGTACATCTCTTGTCCATTTCCCACAGATCCCAGTGGCCTGCTTCTGCTGTGCAAGGTGTGTGGTGACGTGGCTTCAGGATTCCATTATGGTGTCCATGCCTGTGAAGGCTGCAAGGTAAAACCATCTGTCTGCAAAATTCTGAACTCTGCTTCTCAGAATGCATAGTCGACCTTTTTTTAAAAAAAATAGTTTTTATTCGTCAATAAACACATGAATTGCAGGCCCCTGAAATCCCAGAGGTACCTGCCGAAGCATTACAACCATGATATCATTGACATTTTACATTAGTAGAATACTTGAAGATGCAATTCAGATGAAAAAAACTGACCTTCGACCCCCCCCCCCCCGACCGCACCAAACCGTAACCAGCAAGCAACATCCTGTATGAGCATAGGCTAGACAGTTCCGACCCCGGGCCCAAGGTAAGCCCTTCCTCCCAGGGGGACCTAGAGGAACCCCTCTTCCGACCCATCCGGGACTGGCTCCAGGGGGACACCCCTGTAGTCTGCCCAACGCTTCCATCACTTATAGTGTTTACGTGGACACCCCTGGGCTGCAAATATGGGGAGCTCCAACCCCATGCTAAAGTCCAGACCCCTCTTTCACACGTTCAGAGAGGGAGCCACCGGAGCCTTCCATGCCCGGGCAACATCCCTCTTGGCCAGTGTGAGACCCAATAGTAGCAAGTGCCTCTTATATATGTTTCCTCCAATATCAGCCATGACGTGCAGAAGTGTCAGCTTAGGGTCTGCGGGAAGATCCCAACTCAACACCTCGGATAGGCAGGACAGCACCCCTCTCCAAAAACGGGATAGTGACACACAAAGCCATACCGTATGATAGAAAGAGCCCTCCTCCCGCCTACATCGGAGACACTCCGGGGATGCGATCAGTCCAGCCCTCCACAGCCTCCTACGTGTAAAATAAACCCTATGCAGATATTTAAATTGAATGAGGCATAGTCGAATAGCTATGGCTGCCCAGCGCCTCCATCCAGTCAGTCTCGTCGAGGGGACCGACATCTCCCTCCCATTTCCCCTTTAGATGCTGGAGCGAGGAAGAGCTGTGAATGACAAGCGTTCTGTATATCTTGGAAATTTTCCGCTCTTGGAGGTCCCCCATGAAGAGCTTCGCTTCCACTGGGCTAAACTCAGCTATGGAATCCAAACCCACTAGGCTAGGGGAAAGTGCATGGCGGAATTGGAGGTATCTATAGAACTGCGCCCGGGGCATGCTAAATTCTTGTTGTAGATCCTGGAAGCACTTCAAGGTGCACCCCCGTACCACATCGCTTATGGTGGAGATGCCTATCCAATCCCACCCCTCAAACCCGGACAGGGCCGCCATCTGTGGTAGTCGCCCATTGTGCCACAGGGGGTCTCCCGCGTGAGCACGTTCCACCACCCAATTTGTGTCAGCGCCTGGCGCCAAATCTGAAACACTACTTGCGTCGCCGCTGGCAACAGTGCCCGGTGCGGGGCAGTGTATAGTAGGGGGCAGTGTATAGTAGGGTATGTAGTGTATGTGGGGCCATGAGTCGCCGTTCTACCGCGTAAGCCGGATCCCCCCTATCCCCGTACCACCACTCATTCAGAACCAACAGATGGGAGGCCTGATAATAGGAAAGCATATCTGACATGGCCAGCCCCCCCTCATATGTTGAGAGGAAACACGTCCGCAGGGCCACCCGAACCGCCCCACCCTCCCACAGAAACTGACCCAGGGTCGAATTCACCCGACGGAACCAGCCCGGTGGAATCATATACGGATGATTCTGAAGCTGGTACAGAAGACGGGGAAGGGCCACCATCTTAAAAATCGCAGACCGGCCGAATATGGTAAGCGGCATGCGGGCCCACAATTTGATGTCTTGACCAACACGATCCCACACGGGCACCACATTACGCTCCCAAGAAATCGCCGGGGTAGTTGACAGAAACACCCCTAAATACTTAAGTCCCCCAGCCGCTATCCGCACCGTGGAGGCCCAACCCTGCATCTGAGTCGGACCCCCCAGCACCCACAGGGTAGACTTCCGGGGATTCATGAACAGACCCGAAGTCTCACCAAAAATCTGCATAATACGGAGTAGCCGGGGCCCCGTGCGGTCCAGATCTGTTAGAACAAAACAGGACGTCGTCCGCATAGAGAGCTATGCGATCGGATAATCCATTCTCCCACTCAAAGCCGGAAATTTGCGCGTCTATCCGCACCCAAGCTGCCAACGGCTCCATGGCCAGGGCAAACAGATATGGGGACAGGGGGCACCCATGGCGTGTTCCACGTTGTACGGGGAAAGTCTTTGAGGTCGCCCCCGCTACCCTGACCGAGGCCGTAATCTCCGTATATAGAAGCCGCACGTAGGATATGAACCACGGACCAAAATTCAAACGCTGCAGCAGCAGGAACAGATATCGCCAGCTGAGGAAGTCAAATGCCCGGTCCATGTCCACCAACAACAGGGCTGCCGGAACCCCCAGCCGCTGCACCTCGATAATCGCAACGTGAGCCCGCCGAATGTTATGCCGCGTAGCACGGGGTGGCATAAAACCGGCCTGGTCCTGGTGAACCAACGAGGTGATGAATGGCACGAGACGGTTGGCCAAGGCTTTCGCCAGGATTTTCGCCTCCACGTTGAGGAGGGAAATTGGGCGATACGAGGCGTGTTCCTCCGGGGGTCTGTCTGGTTTGTGGAACACCACAATCTCCGCATGCCTCCAGTCCCGAGGCAACAATCCACGGTCTCGAGCCTCCTCCACCACCGCCGTGTAGTGCGGACCCAATTGGAGGAAATACTTCTTGAACAACTCACTCGGGGAAACCATTTGGGCCCGGGGCCTTGCCCGGGTTGAGGCCACCCAGCGCCTCCCCAAATTCCTCCACCGTAAGTGGGAGATCCAATTCAGTCCTCGCCGCCTCGGATAAAGCCGTGATGGGGTGATCATGTAAGAACCGCTCTACTTCTGTTTCCGTGAGGCATTCACTGGGACTATATAGGCCTGCATAGTATGCAGCAAAACTATTGGCGAGCGCACCTGGATCCGCCAGAGGTGTGCCCTCCGGGTCTACGATCCCCGGGAGATCCTGGGTATGATATACACCCTAACACAGCCTGTGCAGCATTGCACCTGATTTATCCCCACATTGGTATACTCGACTCCTAGTAACTAACCAGGCCTTGCGTGCCTCGTCGAGCAAGAGAGATCCATACGTCTGCTGTGCATAGAGTAGCTGCCGGCGAGACACCTCTCTCCCATCCTCCCGGCCCTTGCGCTCCAATTCCACGACTTTGGCCTCCGCTTGGGCCAGCCCCGCTCGGCGCTCGCGGCGGGCCGCTGCGCAGTATGAGATATCCGCCCCGCGTAATGTCGGCTTCCATGCCTCCCACAACATGTCGGCTCCGGACACGGACCCCCCATTCAGTGTCAGATATTGATCCAATGCCGTAGTCTTTTGTGCCCTATAGTCATTTTGTTGCAGGTGCCACACCTAGAGCCGCCAACGAAATGTCCGCCCCACGCCCCCGGTCCGTAGAACAGCCGACACTGGGGAATGGTCCGAAAGCCCTCGCGGAAGAATCTCCGCTGCCTCCAAACGGGACACTGCGGCCCCAGATAGGAAGATGTAGTCAAGGCGGGAGAAGGAACCATGCACCGCCGACAGATACGTGTATTCGCGGGCGGTGCTGTGGCAGCGCCTCCAGGCATCCACCCATGCTAGACCACCAACCAGTGCGTTTAGTTTCGTAGGCCCCCCCTCCCCGCGTCCCCGGCCTCCGGCCTGTCGGTCTCTAGAGAGGTCCATCACATCGTTCCAGTCCCCCCCTATAATCCCCAGAACCTCCGGGATGTCCGCCCAGAGCGCCATGAGTTGTTCTGCAAATGTCCAAGACAGGGGGGTGGGGGGGGGCATACACACTGAAAACACTACCTGTTCCGCCCCTAACTGCCCCAGAACAAAGATATATCTCCCATGTGTATCTGCCCAAGTCCGATGGTGCCTGAATGGGACCCGTTTGTGAACCAAGATCCCTACGCCCCTGGAGCACTGAAAAAACCCTGAATGAAACACTTGTGTGTAGCCATATCGCTGGAGGCACAGAACGTTCGTCCCCAATAAGTGCGTCTCCTGCAGGAGCAATACATCAGCCGCGGCCCTCTTCGCGTATTGCAGGATAGCCCCCCTCTTGATTTTGTCCAGGGCGCCCCGGACATTCCAGCTCATCACTTTGATTGTGGCTAATCGCCCACTAGTCCCCCGGGAATCTGCCTCCATGGGAGGTATTGCAATAGTATGGTAGCAACGGAGAGACTCCGACGTCTGTCTCTGGCCATGCCCAGCTCTGTACCCAAGTGCAGTCAACACCCAACCTAAAACCATAGTCGACCTTTTAATTATCCAAAAGTACAAGTCTACATTCACTTTTTTTTCACAAAAAGGATCACCTGCATGTTTTGTACCTAATATTTATATTTTTAACATGTTTTTTACGTGCATTGTTTCTGTAAAGTGAACACACTTGTTTTTCATATTCAAATGCCTTACATTCCTCGTTGACTGATCACGCGGATGTACAAGTCCTTAACGCTACTGTTGAAAGAGAGACATTCTGACCTTGCAATTTCAACCTTTACCTTGAATGTTTTGTACCATTTCTGGGTACTTGCTACAATTGTGTCCTACATAAATCAATGAGCTATGGCATAGGGAATCCTCTTTCACAACTTTATTTGGCACAAGTCGATGGAAAGTCAATGGAGAATCTTCTTTCACCCTCTTCTCCATACACCTCAATGGAGAATCTCCTTTCACTATCTTCTCAATACACCTCAATGGAGAATCTCCTTTCACCCTCTTCTCCATACAGCACAACGGAGAATCTCCTTTCACCCTCTTCTCCATACAGCACAACGGAGAATCTCCTTTCACCCTCTTCTCCATACATCTCAATGGAGAATCTCCTTTCACCCTCTTCTCCATACAGCTCAATGGAGAATCTCCTTTCACCCTCTTCTCCATACAGCTCAATGGAGAATCTCCTTTCACCTTCTTCTCCCTACAGTTCAATGGAGAATCTTCTTTCACCCTCCTCTCCATACAGCACAATGGAGAATCTTCTTTCACCCTCTTTTCCATACAACTCAACGGAGAATCTCCTTTCACCCTCTTCTCCATACAGCACAATGGAGAATCTCCTTTCACCCTCTTCTCCATACAACTCAACAGAGAATCTCCTTTCACCCTCTTCTCCAAACAACTCAACGGAGAATCTCATTTCACCCTCTTCTCCATACAACTCAACGGAGAATCTCCTTTCACCCTCTTCTCCATACAGCTCAGTGGAGAATCTCCTTTCACCCTCTTCTCCATACAGCTCAGTGGAGAATCTCCTTTCACCCTCTTCTCCATACAACTCAACGGAGAATCTCCTTTCACCCTCTTCTCCATACAGCTCAGTGGAGAATCTCCTTTCACCCTCTTCTCTATACAACTCAACGGAGAATCTCCTTTCACCCTCTTCTCTATACAACTCAACGGAGAATCTCCTTTCACCCTCTTCTCCATACAGCTCAGTGGAGAATCTCCTTTCACCCTCTTCTCTATACAACTCAATGGATACTCTCCTTTCACCCTCTTTTCCATAAAACTCGATAGAGACTCTCTTTCACACTCTACTTTTATAAGGGCAGTGAAGATCATCCCTTCACATTTCCCTACATATTATTCATTGGAGAATTGTCTTGAATCACTTCCTCATTCAAAAGGTGATGCAGCACTGTGTATGAGAGGCGACAACCCTCCTTTGTAACTTTATTTGAGTTTTATTGAAAGTTATTTAGTTACAGATGGAGTACCAGAACACACAATACAGTTTACAGATATTATCATAAAGACCTTGCTATGTGTCCTTCCTTGGTGTGTCCATACACTGCAGTAGCCAGTGGATAGCGTGACCTGGACGAATCATGATTTGAGAGTGCAGGTAGATCCATTATGATAGTCTTACAGCCGTGTACAGTGGACACAATGGGACCCATCTTATAACTTATTTCTGGCTGTCACAAACTGTGTTGTGTCTCATGCTGTAAGTGTGAGCTCTTTGGGCACCAGATGTCTGTGGACTTACTTTGAAGCGGTAATAACATTGTATAGCAGTCCGCAGCTTCATTACCATAAAATGCATCATGAAGTCACCCATCAACCTTGGGAATGGGACCTCTCACCCAAGCTCTGCAGACCTTGTGCTTAGATAGTAATAACAGTAGTGAAGCCAACCTCCCTTCCGAAACAAGGACCTCTAGTACATGCCGTAGTAGAGATATTAAAGAAGACAGCATTATTGTGTGCCTTGTGATGTCTTCTATTTGTGTATTTATTTTACTCCAGTAATGAATTGTCTCTGGACATCTCTTAGCAAGATGTAAGAAATCAAAGCAATCCATGTTACATCTATGGATTTATCAAGTAAGTGCAGTGAGCACCCTGTTAATACATTTGAAGTGTAAGATCTTGTTCCAATAATTCATGGAGATTAATTTTGTCTGGGTGCAGCACTATTTGTAAACTTATTGTACAAAACTATACTAGATGCTGCAGCACGTCTTACTTAGTGCCGCCTGAAAAAATATGATTCCTACAACCCCCTTCGTGATGGTACTCCATTGCTCCCCTTGCTGGCCCATGCCATCTTCAAAGTCAGCTGCATCCATTATTTACAAAGCTGTCACAACCAGCACTCCTGCTTCTCTTACAGACAACCTCACTGTAAGAAATGGGGACCTCTAGTTGGCAGCGGTAGGTACCTTTGTCTAAATAGGGACCCTTGCTTCTAGTCACTGTAAGGGGATACACATTTTAGATAATCCCTGCTCACCCCCTTAGTAGCTTGGCATGAGCAGACAGGCTTATCCCAAAGGCAATGCGCAAATTATTTGTATCAACACTCACAGTAACACAATGAAAACAGCACAAATGAACACCACACCAGTTTAGAAAAATAAAGTATCTTTATCTACACTAAGCAAGACAAAAACGACAAAAATTCAACATACACAGTTAAAAATATGACTTTCAAAAAGTTTCAAGATCTTGTACCTTAGAAAACTATGGATGCGTGACTTTTCACCAGAGTACCTGTAGATGCGTCAAAGTTCACAAGCCAAACTTCCGCAGCATCGGAAAACAAAGAGATGCGACACTCCTGAGACCTTGGGGAGGCGATGCGACAGTCCTGCTGCACTCAGAGGAAGGGTTGCGTTGAATCCGGTCTATACAGGGAGTGATGCGTCGATTCTTCGTGACTGTTCCGGTCCGCGGGTGATGCGCCGGAAGAACTTGCCGCATAGGTATGATGCGTGGAAATCCGGGATGCGTCGGCGATCGATGCGGCGGCGCTGCGTAGGTCCTCTTCAGCCGCGATCCCTCGATGCGTCGATTTCTGTAGTTCTTTGAGTTTCTTCTTGTTTCCAGCTCACAGACAGCAGCAACAACCTCCAAAGGCCCAAAACTGGCACAGGCACCTCTTGGCAGGTCAGAACTCACAGCAGGAGAGTTCAGGGGAGCTGGGGTGAAGTCTTTGTGTCCCTGAGACTTCAGAACAAGAGGCCAGCACACTTCAGGCCCTTGGAGATCTCCTTCAAGCAGGGGACACAGCAAACAGCAACGTCCTTCTCCTTTCCTTGGCAGAAACAGCAACTGCAGACCAACCCAGACACACATCAAGGGCAGCAATTCTCTGGAGTCTCTCCAGCTCTTCTCCTCGGCAAAGGTTCCTCTTGAATTCCAGGAATGATCTTAAGTTCAGGGGTTTTAGGTCTTAAGCTGTTACCCCAAATTGTCTTTGTTCTCTTTGTGCAGGGGGATCCGAGCCCAGTTCAAACCAGTTCTGGGGGCACCCTGCAAGTGCACAACAATATCCATTGTCAGTGTGAGCCTTGGCTCCAGACACACCACAGGGGGGCAGAGCCAGCATTGTGGAAGGCAGACACAGCCCTATGCAGGTACAGGGGCTCCTCCTACCTCTCCAAATGCAGATCAGACCTATTCAGCCTCGTGCTGACTCATCCAGACTCCAGGAGCCACTGCACCTCCCTAGCCCCTGTCACTCCAAAGCGAGAAGGTCAATCCACAAACAGGCAGAGGCACACATGATGGTTGAACAAGAAAAGAGCCACTTTCTAAAAGTGGTATTTTCAAACACACAATTTAAAAACCATCTTTACTAAAACATGTGTTATTAAATCCTGATTTCAGGGATACCAAACTCCATTTTTACATCTTATCCCTCTGGGAAGATATGCTTGTAAAATGTTACAAAGCATTCCTCATTCTGTCCTATGGGGCAAGATAGCCTTTCAATAGTGAAAAACGAAATTGGCAGTATTTCACTATCAGGACTTGTTACACACACCAGTCAGTACATGTCCTATTTTTCACAAGCACTGCACCCTGCCCAGGAGGGTACCTTGGGGCTACCATAGGGGTGTCCAATGTGTAAGAGAAAGGAAGGGTAGGGCCTGGCAAGAGGGTGCACTTGCCAAGTCGACATGGCAGTTAACAAACTGCACACAGGCTCCGTGGTGGCAAGCCTGAGACATCTTTTCAGAGCTACTCATGTGGGTGGCACAATCACTGCTGTGGGCCCACTAGTAGCATTTGATTTACCAGCCCTGGCACACTCAGTGCACATTACTAGGGACCTACTGGTAAATCAAATATTCCCATCATGGATAACCAATCACAATAACAATTTACACAGAAAGCATATGCACTTTAGCACTGATCAGCAGTGGTAAAGTGCTCAGTGTCCTTTAGCCAACAAACATAGTTCAGAAAAAAAAAGAGGAAGAAGCAAAATGTTTGGGGATAACACTGCAAAAGGGCCATTTGCAACACTCACCATCTCTGGTGGATCTCGGCACACTTGCAGCCAGAACACCATCAGACTACAGACTAACAAAGATAAAAAAAAGTAAAATATCAGTCCTTTTCTGTATAGGCACCCAGGATCTGAAACAACATCCTCTTGTCAGTCAGGACTGCTCCAATGCTACTCCAGTTTGGGAAAGAGTTGAAGACTCTCCTCTTTAAAGATCACTACATCACAATGCATTAAGCATCCTCAACTCAGCTTCCTTTCCTCTTAATCGTTGACTTCAGGCCGGTCTTTGACCATTTACAGCGCTCTGCTGCCTGCTGGATAGGTTTGGACTATAGAAATGCCATATACATATAAACGTACATTCCAGGGTCTTTTCCCATAATCTTTGGGCCAGATCAATGCAATTCCCCATCTAGGACCTACACATCTTATAAAGTAGGGACACTGCATCCTTTTTTCTGTCCAATGTCCAAAGCATTGTTAAAGGAGTGTACTTCAGTGGTTCATCTGGGAAGGAAGGGAATACTGCCTCGGCTGCCAGCCGAGGTCAGAAGTATGTAAAGATTTCTATCGGGCTGGTTATGCTTTAGCCTTCTGGTCATCGAGTGTTATGTATTATTTACAAAAAGTTTTACAAATATCTAAAAATAGTTGATTAAGGATCTCGATTTCTTTTCCCGCCCCCTCACATGGTCGGTGGAAGTGGTGGATTCTCTATCATTGTAACATCCTGGAAGTATAATATCTCTTGTCCATTCTTATGAGCTAGTGTCCTCAAGGCTCAAAGAGTACAATGAATATTGTACATTACCTGGATTGGCTTGGGAATCCTAGAGCAAACCACTGTAACAAGGGGGCACATCTCCGACTGGTCTTTCACAATTACAAGGTGGGGCGAATGTTCTGCTGATTCTAGCTAATATATGGTATATGAGGCCGACAAGATAAAATAATAAGTCAAAAGGTTTGGGTGCCCATATGCCACAACCCTTCACCAGAGGTAGTGTGAGAGTCTCCAATCTAACTCTGGGTTGCTTGCCAGCCCATATCAGGTTGGTCGCTAGAGATTGGACAGCACGAAAATATTTAAGAAAAAAGGTGAGAAACTTAGGGAGTAATACCATTTTAATAGTATCTCTATGCAAAGCTATCAAAAGCGGAGGTTTGAGCCAATTTTCAGTTTGGAGTTTTAATTTGTCAATAACTGGACTGTAATCGTCACGTATTAGGCTGTTGTTGTTGCAGCAAAAATGTTTGCCCAAATATGTAACTGAGGAATCATTCCACTCTAGTGGGTATTCAAGGATTGATTTGGTTGATATAGAACTAAGTGGAAAGAGCTTGCGTTTGTCTTGATTGGATTGATACAGAGACCTGAGTAGGCTCTAAATCATACTTACTGATGAACACTTATACTTATACTTATAATATTACTACTTATACGTCTATTCTCCAACTGTGCTGCTCAGTTATGGAATAAACTTCCTGTTGCCCTACGTCTTCAGCCAGATTTCTCCTCTTTCAGGAAAGCCCTGAAGTTTCGGCTATTCAATCTTTAGTAGCTACCAATTCCCACCTTTGTCATATTTTTCACACTTTAGCGCCAAGACGCCTTTGGCATTCGAGCGCTTAATAAGCTCCTTTATACTTGTACTTCTAACAGTACATTCCTCACCTTAAGAAAATCCCCAGGCACCAGAGTGGATCCAGAAGATGTAGCAGCATGACTCCTGCTTGCTTGTAGCATCATGCGGCTCTGCACTGACTTCATTCCATCTCAAGAGTGATGAACGAAGTCTCACATAAGCGTTATCCGTGTACTCTGATGTCAGTTCCTTTCTGCACCTTTGTACATGAATGTGGAGCTCACTCTCAGCTTTTCTCTCACCTTTTACAAGTTTTTTCTCAAGGTTTAAGGCTTGTAGGAGCTGTCGCAAACAGATGTCTGTGACAGGTGTCCACGAAGTCTGCCTCTGGATTTTGGGTTTGACGCATGACTTCAAGTTATGTGAGGCGTATGCCCTCATGAACTTGAAAGCGATCTGGTAATGTGAAGCGAAGCTGTTCGTCGCCAAACACTGAAACAAACCTCGAATGTACATTTTGAAGTTGAGGGAGCAGACCTTTTAAGGACATTCTACAACATGTCATCTTTGCGGTCCAAGTCTTCTGGTACTTTGAAGTCAACATGCAAGCAGAAAGAGACAAAGTGGGTCCCAGATTTGCCTTCCCAACCTGAGAAGTTATGAGGACATCAGGGTGCCTTGAAGTCTCACTCTTGGTCACCCAACAAAGGGCTGCTTCCACAGCTGATCCCGAGGCATTCCGAGCTCCCAGTGCCATCAACAACATCACAACAAATGGAGGCATTTAGAAAGGCCATGTTGCAAATTTTCAGCACCCTTCCGGCTCCCTTTGGCATTCCCTTGGGCCTCGAAGATCAACAGAGGCCTCCAGTCCTGATTCCACAGACTGGTCGGCTCTTTGCACCATCTATGCATCCAGATCCCGCTATGGGTTACTTTCCAATGCGGGAGCAAAGTTCCCATGTGGCACCAAGATCCGCACCAGTCCCTGTGACATTGATGATGGCACTGATTGCGCCAGAGGATTACTCAGTTCCTAATGTCCTCTCTGACCCCGAGCCAAATCAACCTTGTCCTCGACGGTGGTTGCGTATTGACGCCAAACCAACGCACCGACCTTAGTCCATCGTGATACAGATAGAGCCACGCCTTTATCTCAGACTGAAACCCAGTGTTCCAACAGCTTTTTGGTTCAGACTCTGGCTAGTACCATCCTGCCTTTGAGCATGATTATGGTGATGAGAGGGAGTATGTGCGCCACAATTATGAGAATGACGATTTATATCTGGACTTCCAAGATGCCAGTGGGTTGCACACTTCCCAGGACACTGGGTTGTGTTCTCTCCCTGGACCAGCAACAGAGATTGGCTCCTTACCTCTGGTAACGAGATGCATGGTGGAGGTTTTAGACTTGTAATTACCCACTATGGAGGTCTAAACCAAATGTCTCACAGAAGTTTTAAAAGCTGGACAAGTGTCATTGGAGTTTAATGAGGCCCTGATTGACACTCTTTTAGGCACCTCGTCTAATCCCTGTTCCTGCCCGCTGGCAAACAGGTACATTAACAGATGCAACTGGGTGATGCTAGGCCACATTGATTTTCTAATACAGCACCCTATGCCAGGGGATTGGTTGGTTGAAGCTGCCACCAGTAAGATAAGCCAGAATTCTTTCCCCATGTCTTCTAATGACAAAGCTACTTGAAACCTTTGGGCAGAGGATGTTTTCCTAGGGCATCCCAGCCCTCTGGTCAGTCAATGCCAGCTGCTTGGAAGGTTTATCCATGCTTTGTGGGACAAAGTTTGGGAGATCCTGCTGGCAGTTCCTGAGGAATTTTGGCTCAAACCATCCAAGATGGTCAGGGCACAATGAAAATACATTTTCCGATCTCTAGTGGACACTACTGACTGCTATGGCAGAGCAGTTAGTACTAGTGTGGTGCTTCGGCGGCAGGCTTGCATGCGATCCACATGCTTCTTCAGGGAAGTCTTTTTAATGGTCATGCAATTTGTTGTGTCTCACCTGTTTGGTAAGCAGACCGATTTGGCGTTGGAAAGCTTCAAAGAAAGTCAATCCAACACATATTCCCAAGGCCTTTCTACCCCCTCAAGACAGTATCCTCACCAGTCTCCCCCCTTTTAAGGCTATTTCAGAAGATTGATGTACCACCCACGCCAAGGCCTACTGCCCTCGCACGAAGGCATTGTCAAGACATCTGGGGCTACAAACTTTGCAGTCCCCTGCCCCTCCGGCATCTGCGTTCAAGCTGCTTTAATTTGCCATTAGTGGCTCATTACCACCCTGTGGGAGGCAGGATCAGGTACTTCGTTCAGGGATAGCAAAATATATTAACTGACATGTGGATCCTCCAGTTCGTCCAACTAGTCTATGCCCTGCCATTCTTTTTGGACCTCCTGCACCTCCCACTCACAACTAAACAACTGTCAGAGGAGCATTTGTCCAACTTGGTCCAACAAATGCTGCTCGTTTTGCCAGCAGAGCCATAGAGAGGGTTCCAGGCCAGGAAATACGGTCTGGCTTCTTCTTCTATTACTTCCTTGTGCCTAATAAAGACAGAGGCCCTCGTCGCATTTTAGATCTCTGCCCTCTAAATGCCTTTTTGTTTGAAGGACAAATTCAAAATGCTCAAGCTGGCCTAGGTTTTATATCTGCCCTGAATCCAGGCAACTGGATGGTGCCTTTGGACTTGCGGGATGCTTACTTTCAGGTACCTTTCCTGGAGTCCCACAAATGATACTTGCTGTTCAAGGTGGGCCTGGCGCATTTTAAATATACTGTTCTCCCTTTTGGCCTCACCTGTTCCTAGCCCACCTTTGGAGGTTGGGGATGACAGTATTCCCCTTTCTCTGCGCCTGGCTGTTAAAGGCTAGCTCACTACAATTAGTCGTACACCACCTTGAGATGATGAGATACCTCTTGACATCGTTGTGTTCACAATTGATGTGCCAAAACCATGCCTGACTTCCTCGTCCCTTCACTACATGTCCAGGACATTTGGGCTATGTTCCTAATATTTCAGCCCCATTCCTGGGTCTTGGTAAAAGTGACTGTGAGGCTTCAGGGCTTCTTGGCATCCTGCTAGTTAATTATGCCAGGCGGCATATGCAGGCTCTTCACTGTAAGCTGAAATCTCAGTGGGACTGGCACCCGGGGAGCCTATCAAATTCCATCCAAATTTCGGAGGAGATTGCGAAGGATCTGCAGTGGTGACTGAACCACAATTGGACCTCTGGCAGACCCGTCTAAACCAGAGCTGATGGTGGTAATCAATGCATCACTGCTGGGATGGGGAGTTCATCTGGGAGAGGTGGAGATGGTCCGTGGTCTCCTCTTGTTTCCTCACTCTCCGCACCATCCGCTCTGTTTCCCGCTTCTTTTCCCCTCAGGCACTCAAGATCATCATGGCCGCCCTGGTGATATCAAAGCTGGATTATGCCAACGCCCTCTATCATGGCATTCCAGCTTACAGCCTGCGAAGACTTCAGTCGATCCAGAACCAGGCGGCCCGGCTGGTTTACGGCCTCCCACACTATCACCATTCCACCCCCCTTCTCAGGGAGCTTCACTGGCTTCCCGTAAAAGAACGCTCCCTTTTTAAGACGGGCTGCATGGTCTTCCAGGCCCGCCAAGGCACTGCCCCCGCCTTTATCTCTTCTTTAATAAAACCCTATGTTCCCACAAGAGAGCTCCGGTCTTCCTCTAAGTCCCTTCTTCAGATCCCCCGCTTCACACGTAAAAAGTGGGGTGGGGCCAACTTCTCCACCTTGGCTCCAACATTCTGGAACTCCCTTCCTGATCATCTCCGTTCTGCTACCCAGTACCTCTCTTTTCGCAAAGATTTAAAAACCTTCCTCTTCAATCAGGCTTTCCCCGCTTAGCTCTTCATTCTTATCACTCTTGTCTTTTCCCTCAGTTGCCGATCCTGCCTACTAGCGCCAAGAAACCGCATGGTGTACGCTGCGCTTTACAAATGTTTTAAATTAGAAATTAGAAATTAGTGGAGATCAGGAGACCCGTCTCTGCATGAACCTTTTGGTGTTGCGGGTCTATCGCCTGGGGCTTAAGGGCTTTCTACTGTCCATCAAGAGAGGCTGGTATAGGTTCTCACAGACACCACCACCATGTGATTCTGTAACAAGCAAGGTGGGTGGGGTCCTGGGTCCTTTTACAGGTGGTGCTTTTCCTCTGGAGCTGGCTGGAGTGAGAGGGCATTACCCTGGTCGTGAACTACCTGGAGGGATCTTTAAACGCCAGGGCAGGCAAGCTTAGTTTTCAGTGGCAGGCGGATCACGAATGGTGGCTGCACTTCAAGGTGGCAAAGGGTATCTCCCAGCAATAGTGAGAAACCAGAACTTTTCACTCCTGAAGAGAACGTGCAATGTCTTACATTTTGCGCTCTGGAGGTTTCAAGATGGCTCTCTGTTGGAGATGCATTCCAGCTAGATTGAAGGATGGGACTCCTGTGCTCCTTTCTGCTGCTACCGCTCCTGCCATGAGTTATGAAGACCGTGAAGAGCATGTTACCTGGAACTTCTGGACATGAACATTGTCCTCTTATCAGGCTACCACCTGCTGCAGTAGCAGGGCAGGGTCCTGTACCCGAATCAGCACAATCTGCACCTCCTTCTGTGGAGATTGAGCAGCAGCAGTTGACAACATTTGATCTTCCTCCCGAAGTTGTGGATGTCATCCTGGCTGCCAGGCGTCCTTCTGCATAGTCTGTATATGCTGGACACTGAAGCAAGTTTTAACCTGGTGTCGCACCAGCAATGACCCATTGCAGGGCAAACTCTTGGATGTCCTATTGTTTTTCTTATCTTTGTCCCTGGAAGGACTTGCATTGGGCACCATTAAAGGTTACCTGTCGGCCCTTTCAGCGTCGTTACCTTTACCGGACCAACAGTCCTGGTTCAATTCTCTCATTGTGAAGAGATTTTTGAAAGGATTTAATTATGTATTTCCTTCAAAACCCTCCGTGATGCCACATTGAGATCTTAATTTAATTTTGACTTTCTTCATGTGCATTGCATTTAAATCCTTGCCCACCTGCACATTTGTCATTTGACTTTGAAGACCATGTTTCTGGTTGCTGGGGCAAGTTCCAGTGCCACGGGCAAGTGATCTGACAAGGTACCAGCCTATATTCAATGTCCATCATCCAATAGGTCAAGTGCTCACTGACCAGCCAGTAACCTAGCGATAGATAGCTGTCATGCACCGAAAGAGAAATATGAGTACGCCACATTGGAACCTTACTTATGCCTCCATGCATCTCTTAAAGTAATATACCCCACTTGGAGGAAAAGGATAGCTGTACGTAACGCAGGTGATCAGAGGTGAGGAGATGCTAGTTTTCGAAAAGCACTTTGAGGCTTTGTCAGGGGTAGTAAGTACTATATAAATGCAATTGCAGTTCTCCACATCAAAATCACCCTGCACAGTATCGATGGAGAGCCATGTTGCTCCACTAGGGCTGTAAGTTGCATAAACATTTGCTGTGATTCAACTTTCGGGGCATATAGATTTCCTAGTGGACACCGGTTCTCACATATGTCCCCTGTGAGGATCGGTACCCTCCCTGCAGGGTTGGAGGATGCACTCTTCAAATTGAACTCTGCTGATTTTCTAATTAGGATTACCGCCAATCTTGAAAAAGAGCTAAAGGAGGTAAAAGGCTGGTCGCCATCTGGTCACAAAGGAGGACTGTCGTCCAGGCGAGTCTCCGGCAGTAGTACCACATATGCCTTTAGCCCACCTGGATAAGGTAGGATGAGCCGGGCATTCTTAACAGTTATTCAGCCCACATATATTCCATCTGGAACATCTTAGATTGGTGTGGTTTTCTTACATACATAATCGATATCTTGATGTGGACGTCAAACGAAAGCAATCGCATCTGTCGAACTTAGGAAAAAGATGATGAGCACTAGGGAATAACGCAAAGTAACTTTGCAGCACCTTTCTCACACTGTTTTCCCAACTATCAGTGTAGCATCCTCAAAAACATTAGCCTTCCAATTATTAGGTGGCATATTCAAGGATGCATAAACCACCACTAGCCACCTGCATAGATCCACATTTAGTGAATATTTCTTAAGTAATCAATCAATTAATCAATCAATCTTGTATAGAGCAACTTGTCGGCGGGGGGGGGGGGTCACCAGGAGCTGGGGTTCTGTGAGCCTTGATCGAAAAGCTATATCTTGAGCGTCTTCCTGAAGTCTTCCACCTTCGGGGCGGTTCGCGGGTGGAGGGGGAGGCCGTTCCAGGACTTGGAGGTGAGGTAGGAGAAGGAGCGACCTCCGCAGTGGCTCCAATGGATGCGGTGGATGCGTGCCGAGGCCAGGAAGGCAGGGCTGAGCTCCCTGGTAGGTCTGTGGAGCCTCAAGCGGTGGTTGATGTAGGAGTGTTTGGAGTTGGGGAGGGCCTTGTAGGCGTGTGTCAGGAGTTTGAAGAAGCACCTTTTCTGGACGGGGAGCCAGTGTAGGGTTTTGAGGTGGAGGTTGGCGCTGGTTCTTCTGGCAAGGTTGAGGATGAGTCTTGCTGCGGTGTTCGGGACAGTTTGTAGAAGGTTGAGGAGCTGTTTAGTGGCTCCGGCATAGAGTGTGTTGCCGTAGTCAAGACGGCTGGATAAGAGGGCTTGAAGGTGAAACCCCTACGGGACAATATGAAGGCAAGTATATTTATTGCCCCAACATACACAATTTTGGATGCTTAATCGCTTGCATATACAGGATAATATTATCCACTGCATAACCCAGGGAGGTGTCATTGTATTACCCTAATGAAAGCCCCGGACCTGATTAGGCCTTAGAGTAGAGTTGAAACATGTCTGTATAACGCAGGGTCATAGGACCATTAAATCCTCAATGCCTACAAACGTATATAACTTTTAGCTTTCCCCATCTTCTCTGACAATTAAGGGATACCTTGAAGAAGCTGAGGGATTTTTAATCTTTAGCTAAGCCCCCTGGTCATTTTTCTCTATCAGAGCTCCCTGGAAGACGGTTGAGCCCACCCTGACCTTTAGGAGTCAGTGTGAACCCGATGATGAACCATGACACTACTAGAGTGTGTGAGGGATATTTTGTCCTTGCCTGCACTGAAAAGCACTGAGCCACTGTGGATACCTCATGTAACCACCCTCCTCCCCCTTTTCTCTTTCCCCGTCTATAAGTGGTCACACCCGAGATACTAGGTGGGATATTTGTAAGTTTGAATGGATATGTACTAGGGAGGACGTATTCCCCCAAAATCCCTTTCAACTGTGAAGGGACCTCTCTACCATTTGGCTCTGAAAACGTTCTACCTGCTCAGATCTAATTTGTAAACACATTAATGAAGTCACCTAGCACATCTTCCCAATCCAAGATGGCGGGGCGATCACACCACACAACACAAATGCCCCAAATATGCAATCCCTTGTTGACTGTATCTTTGCATTTGACCTTGTCCAGCAGTCTACTGCCTTTCAGGCAGGTTCTTGCGCTATAAATACCATATTTATGAATACGTAAACACAGCTTGTTTGTGAAAACCTACACCTCATCATGATGTACTGTTTTCAGGATTTTCCAGTGGCGTCACCCTCAGTGACTCGGTTTTGCTGTCTGCACTGTTCTTCCAGCCTACTCAAATTCCCACATTAACTCTGGATGGGCAGGGTACTTTTTAGACTGTTGAAGCATGGCCATGTCACCCAGTCTCTAGTGGGGCTCCATCCTGTCTATTGGTTCGCGTCTAGACAGGCTGGAGCTCAAAATTCTCTGTACTGTACATGGTGGACTCGGGGACAGCAGTCCCTTCTATTTCAATTTCACTTTGAGAAGAATTTAGTCTTTGACAGGCTTGAGATCTTGTAAAAAGCTCAGAGGGACTATGAGCTCTTAATAGCAAAAAGGCATATGCAGGATGGCCTTTAGCCTGCTCAGGAGTAAGGTTCTGGAAGGCTCTGTCTACATCACTTCAGGCTAGGGGAAAACATAGGATTAAGGGAGAACTCAAGACAGTGATCTTCAGACAAGCATCACTGTTCCAATAGGAAGGAAGGTTGTGTCTTGATTGAGGCCTGCATTCTCAAACAGCTTTTGATGTGCTTAGGGGAAGCCAATCAAATACCTATTGAAAGCACGTAGATAGAGGAGGACAGAAAGAGGCCTTAGTTTTCTGCTAACTTCAAAAAGAAGAATCTCTTTAAAAAGTCTCAAAAACCTTCTTTAAATTGGATGAACTGGTGATAAAACTTGGTTCTCTAATATATTTTGTATGAATGTTCTTTAAATTGAATGCACTGGTGCACACACTTAGGTTTCTGTTATAGTTTGTAGTAAAATGTCCCCTTAATAAGCACTCTCTCAGAATACTGTTTCACAGTGATTTTAATGGTTAAAGGAATATCTCTCTTAATGTCCTAATACAAAAGCAGGCTATTGATGACCCAGGTAAGAAAAGTCGAATTAAAATATTTCCATATCAAGAGATCTGTTACGCTACACTAGACAGAATACCATCTTCTGGATGTATTGAGAAGAAAATGGGGAAAAGTAATGCTCCTCTTCAGAAGAAAGGCTGCCTGAAAAATTAATCCTCAATTTGAGATAAGATTATATTCTGAAATGTTGCCTGGAATTATGGAAGTGTGAAAAATGTCATAACCACATCTGTATGTCTCCTGGTTCTTTGGTGAAGGCTGTAAGCGCTGGTTGGCATGGGAACACATATCTAATGCTGCCTTTGAATAGAATGCTAGTTGCATTGAAGAAGCAGGAACACTAGATTATGAGCTTATCCTGAGACCTGCCTCATGCCTGTGGACAAGGGGGATGCGGGGTGTAGTGGGGGGGACTAAGAACAGCTCACGCTTCCTTGTCTGGGTAACCGAGTAGCTCTTTAGCATCAGTAATGTAGGCAGCACTTCTATAGGAGCAGCAGGTCATTCCAGCGACAATAAATGTGGTACAATGAAGCATGGTGTTTGGAAAATACTTGTACACGTGTATATTCTTCCACAGTACACGGGTCAAATTGAATGTTATCACCATAGTACAACTATCTAATGTGAGAAAAACTGTCACTAACTCAAAGATTACATATTGTAGTGAGTTTACAGAGGGAAACAGTTATGTTCATACACACAGGACTATTTAATGTGGTTTTATTTTACCTCATAGGTTTAACTTCTTGTATCCTGGTTCTTTTTAAATACTTTTGTGTATAACTACAACACATAGAACACAGCACGACATAAATTATGTATGCTATCTGCAGAGAGTAATATGCTATTTATTATCAATACCATTGTTGAGGGAGGGGAGGGCCAGTGTCTTAATTTTGCAGGCTTCACCATGGCCACCTCAGCACTTACCCTGTTGCAGCCTGTAAGCTACCCCCCATTACACTGTGTTTGCCCCTGGAGTCTAGACTCCCCCTTCCCACTGTGCTTGCCCCTGGAGTCTAGACCCCCCCTTCCCACTGTGCTTGCCCCTGGAGTCTAAACCCCCCCATCCCACTGTGTTTGCCCCTTGAGTCTAGACCCCCCATCCCACTGCGTTTGCCCCTTGAGTCTAGACCCCCCCATCCCACTGTGTTTGCCACTTGAGTCTGACTCATTCCCTGTGTTTGTCCCTGGAATTTGACTCATCCCACTGTGTTGCCCCTGGAGTCTAGACCCCCCCCCATCCCACTGTGTTTACCCCTGGAGTCTGACTCATCCCACTGTGTTTGCCCCTGGAGTCTGACTCATTCCACTGTGTCTGCCCCTGGAGTCTGACTCATCCAACTGTGTTGCCCCTGGAGTCTAGACCCCCCCCCCCCATCCCATTGTGTTTGCACCTGGAGTCTGACTCATCCCACTGTGTTTGCCCCTGGAGTCTGACTCATCCCACTGGGTTTGCCCCTGGAGTCTGACTCATCCCACTGGGTTTACCCTTGGAGTCTGACTCATCCCACTGGGTTTGCCCCTGGAGACTGACTCATCCCACTGGGTTTGCCCCTGGAGTCTGACTCACCCCACTGTGTTTACCCTTGGAGTCCGACTCATCCCACTGTGTTTGTCCCTGGAGTCTGACTCATCCCACTGTGTTTGCCCCTGGAGTCTGACTCATCCCACTGTGTTTGCCCCTGGAGTCTGACTCATCCCACTGTGTTTGCCCCTGGAGTCTGACTCATCCCACTGTGTTTGCCCCTGGAGTCTGACTCATCCCACTGGGTTTGCCCCTGGAATCTGACTCATCCCACTGTGTTTGCCCCTCGAGTCTGACTGTCTGTGTTTTCTGTACACTAGGGTTTCTTTCGGAGGAGCATCCAGCAGAACAGCCAGTACCGCAAGTGCCTGGAGCGCGGGAGCTGCAGCATTGGGCGCCTGAGCCGCAACCGCTGCCAGCCTTGCCGCCTGAAGAAGTGCCTGGCAGTGGGCATGTCCAGAGACGGTATGTCCTAGCCCATGACACTGGCATTGCCTTCTGCAATAACCACAGCATTCTAGCACTCCAGGATTGGATCTCTTCTATAGCACTGACTGAAGCAAAATGCAACAGTAATACTATGCATCAGCCTGGCCCACTGGCTCTCGGTGCACAAACGCGCCCTCTGCAGGCTCACGCAGCATGGCCCGCATACCTCAACACCCACACCCTGGCCCACATACCCACCAGGCTCCTCTGCTCGTCAAACCTTCTCCTCGCCCATGATCCTGAGCCTTTATCTACCTGGCCACAGAACCTGGACCCACCTTCTATTCCACATCCAAGCGGCTGCATGCCTCACCGACTTCCAGAAGAAAACCTGGCTCCAGGCAGGACAGCACCCCCTCCGCAGGCACCAGGGTACCCTACCGGGTGACACGCGCCATCCAAATATACATAACATGTCAGGGCTCCCAAGCTTCTCCTTCAGATGCAGTCAGTGGAGAAGTGTGGCTCAATGGTTAGAGCGGCAGACCCTAATGCAGAGGTCTGGCCCGGACCAGGGTTCAATTCCCGCCTCGGCGGGTCTTGGGCTCAATTTCCCAGGACCCGATAATTCTCGCCTCGGTGCCTATTCTAATCATGGGTCCCACTCCGCAACTCTGGGCAATAGCTTGCTTAATCTCCACAACGGCCCCAACAGCGCTAGGATGCCTGGCTTCACCTTTGGGGTGCCCAGGAGTGGGCACTTCACAGGGAAAGGCCAGGAAGGGTTCCACAGCGGTATGTGCACAGCGCCTGAGAGACCCTTTCAGGGGGTGTGCGGAGCGCTATATAAATGCACTACATTTACATTTACACTGGTCAGGATGCAAATCTGCTGTATTCTGAGCTGAGCGGTGAACGCTGACTCTACCCCAGCTTTCCTGGCCTCGTAGCATCCACGGATCGTAATGAAATATGTTGATTTCCTGTAAGTCCTGTATTGTTCCACTGCCATTTTACTGATGATACTGTGTTCAGACACTTGTAAAATATTCAGTGGCATCATTCTGATATATGCCTTCCTTCTTTTCCTAACACTGTCTCGCCTGCATTTTTATGACACTAGCAGCTTGTTTTACTCACAAATGTATTTTTATATATTTATTTCCTGTTATCCTTTTAAAGACATCTCAGATTGAGTGCTTGCAGTAGTGATGAATGTGCAACCTGAGGTACAAATGCCTTTAAGAAAGCCTGGTTAGTTAACGCACCTTCTGCAGAGATCTGTGTGCAACCTGCAGTTCACATTTTTAAGTCAAAGTCAATAAACTGAATGTCAGTGAGTTAGCTAACATATAATGTCAGTCAGTCAAGGATTCTTTATTCGGCCAATAAAAGCCATAAAAGCAGAATGATAAAAACAAAAGTACCAAAGGCAGTTATAAAAACAAGACGTAAAAGGGCCATAGATACATAGCAGGTACAATCTGCCATATAAACTTTTCTAAAACCATGTTTACAAAGAAAAGTAAAAATACTGTTTAAGTGCAACACTTAACGTTTGTGGTGTGTGCTGTATAGGCCCGAAATCCCTGTACTTGCGAAATCTACAAGAGCCTGAAGATTTAGGGCTATATGCAAGGAACCATTTCGCAGTTGCAAATTCTGCCAGGATTTGCAACTGCAACATTTTGTTTGCCATGTACTCACCCCTTTTGTGAGCCGGAAACGTATTTCTGAATCACAAGACACGGATTTGGGACTCATTCCGAGTCGCAGCTGCGAGTGGCGAACTAAAGAGGCCTCCTGGCTTCGATTCGCAGTGGTATATATTAATGGTTTGGGATTGCAATTGTTGTCACAAAATCATTGAAAAGTTACCTACTTTTCGAAGGAGATGGTGACAAATTCGCAAAGGGGAAGCTGTTCCCTTTGGACAGCTTCCTTTGTGGAAATTGTGTCAGGCCACCTTGAGACATATGTGATAATGGCAAGAGCACAAGGCGTGCAATACTTGAGCTCCTACAAGGCAATGGTCTGCATTCTGCAATCGCTGTGTAAAATGAGATACCCTGGCTGACCGTAAAACAGACACTCTTTGTGTAATACCATGCGTGCAGCCACCACACACACCCTCTGAGGCTGTCTCAAGTAAAGCTTCCCTTACGACCATGAACACTGCTTTTGTGTATAACCGAGTTTGTGAACACACTGTTTGGAGCGGCCCAATGAAGGTGGGACTGCTAAGATGCAATTAAGAAAAGGATGTTGCTGCAGAAGTGACATCATAGAATGGCATTTTATTTTGTGAGTAGACATTGTTTTTCTCCACAAGGGTTGGGCACACTTATTTCGCAGATGGTGCATTCTGGGCACGTGGGATATTTTCAATAAAAAGATAGATATTCATTAGTTTCTGGTGGCTAGGATTTGGATTCTCCATTTTTGTTGACGTGGTTAGAGGTACTTCTCCATTAAGATCTTTCAAGGAAAATAGTGATGGACAATGGGGTCCGGCTCTTGACGACAGAAATTAAGTGTCGTCGTATTATCCTCAAATATATGATTTGAAAAGATCTACTTGTGTGCTGAAAGAATTTATTCCTCTACTGTACAGCTGTGCTTTTCCTTTCGAACAAGTGCACTATGGCGTGGTATGGGAATATAACACCACATACTCAGGCACCACTTGTATCCCACGCTTTATATTTATAAGGAAGAAATGGTTGATGAAACACAACTGTCCATGACTTTTGCTGCGAAAATGTTTGAGCAGTCCACTTCCTTTAGCCAAAATGGATATGGTAATGAAAATGAAAATGGAGAACCCAGTACAAAGTAAAATTTACTATAAACTTACAGACAAAAGTGTTAAATGGTTCAGGGTAAGTGAAAGGACACATATAATGTTACGCTGTTTTTCAATGAAGGATTAGTCTGGCTTTATGGATGTTTTCCACGTAGTAAAGATTGGAGGGATGGTGCTGTTTAATCAATTAATCAAGTACCCCACCTTGGCCAAAAAGAAAGTTTATAATGGCTGCCACACTTGACTATCCTGGGTCAGGATTCTATGCAAGTTAAGATGTTTATAGTTCTGAGAAACTTCAAAACAAACCAACTGAAAGACTTTGAAGAAGTGTGCAATGAAAAAGTATATTTATTGTAAATACAAGGAATCATTATAATGAATTTTAGACAGTAAGTCTCAAGTTTATCACCCAATTGATTTCCTAACTCTTGTGAAAATACTTTTGAAGTAGGGTGAAAATCGGTCTTATTACAAACTAATTATGTTTCTAGAAACAACATTCAAAGCATTGATGGTGAATGCTTAAATGAATTTCAATCAATAAGGAAAGTCTGTCACATACTGAAGCTTACCTAGGTTTGCTGCTAAGTTATTCTCCTGGAACAGAGATCACGGCTCGCAGTTACTTGTCCTTTTTAGGTCTAGCCTGGGCAGCGCATGCACTGCTCTGTGAGGCATGCTGTATTCAAATATGGACTTGAAGCCCTGCCTACTCTCTGCCATATTTGTCATTGGCTTCTGATTCGTTAAAATGCTTGTTAGTCCCTCCTTAGTAGCGCCTTGTCTTTATTTGTAACCTCCCATGAGGATTGGCCGTTTTACTTCTGTTACACGGTATGTCTTATTTAGTCTGTGTGCTCTATTTTCTTCAATGAGTTTCTCCTACTGCAGGCACGACATGCTTTCCTGCAACATTCAACTCTCCATGCGTGCTTTCACTTTCCAAGCAGCCCGGGACAATGGCGGCCGCTTCTTTGAAATGAAATAGGTCTCGCATTTATAAGAGTTTGTGCTATTGGCATTGTAAATGACAAAGCCTTTTATTTATTTGTTAATTATCAAAACAGATAAATAAAAGGCATTGTCATTTACAATGCCAATAGCTTAAACTCTCGCAAATGCGAGACCTATTTCATTGCAAATGCTTGTTTAGATCTTCACAGGACATCCAAAGTTCTGCGTGTGTGTTTGTGGGTACATAGATAGATAGATGGGTAGATAGATAGATAGATAGATAGATAGATAGATAGATAGATAGATTCATATTTATCATTTTATGTAAACATGGAGGCTCATGTATTGCCTTAAAACTATTGCTGCTTTTTAGTTGTTGGGCATATCAATGTGTGTGGCAAGGTGCTGTCTGTTTTTCTGTCGGCACCGGCATAGGGAAGCCTTCCACAGTGTGATAGTATAAGGGAGATACTGGCCCCACCAGCCTCCCCCTTAGAGACCCCAGTGCTCTCTCATAAGACTGCCTTTCCTACGTTCAACTTAAAAAATAAAGGTATTTCCCTTGTGTACCACTAACCATTGTTATATATTTTCTCTGCAGCTATGCGCTTTGGCCGCACACCCAAAATAGAGAAGCAACGAATGCTGCTGGACATGCAAAGCGCCATGAAGACCATGATGAGTGGGCAGTTTGGCAGTCAGATGCAGAATGATGTAGTGCCTGATCATCAAGTTACACCACATATACCAATGGTGCCTCCTCTTCCTCCACAACAGCTGGCCGCCCAGACTCAGCAGGCTTCAGGGAGCTATGTAGGCCTCTCGACCTCTTCTCAAGCCTCGCCACCCTCTGTCAACATGTCCAAGGAGGACGTCATCAGAAGCGTGACCAGAGTCCAGCGGGACACATTCATGTACAACCAGGGGCAGCCTGGGGACCCAGCGGCAGGCCCAGAGTGGCTGCTGAGTGGGGCAAGAATGAATACTACTGCCGAAGATCAACCTGCGAGCAACAGTGGCCTCATTTGTCCACCTAGTCATAACCAGCTGCATCCGCATGGGCCGCACAGAGGCAGTAGCCAAATGCATCATCCAGATGGAAACGCTGCCTACTTGCCCACTTGCCATGGTGGTCACCACTCCAGTGGTCTTATGCATAGAAAGTGCAACCCGGCCCCTGCTTTCACACGTGTTCACCATGGCCTCACCAGAAACTACTCTCGTGGAGTAGTGCAGAAAACCCACCTGGTACAGTAATATGTTTCTGCTTATCATTTACCAAACAGAGGGTGGGGTAGGTGGCAAAACACTACAGTAGTCCTTGTAGACACCAGGGGACCAGCCTGGGTTCTCTGGGTGCTCTGCTTCAAAGGGTGGGGGGGTCTTTGTTCACTAGGATAGCTTTGGTCAGTGTCAGAATCAACCAGAAACTATAGGGTGCCCTGATCTCAGCATTCAGCCTGCTGTGCAGTGCCAAGCGTATGCTGAGCCCAGTCTGGATACAATGTTGGCTTTGGGGCAAGAGGTCAGTTTGCAGAAGGACCTGGCATCTTCCAGAGCCCGCTTCTTCCAGGGTGTTTCTCCAGAACCCAGTAGTAAACAAACCTCCGGAAATATTCCATTGCAGCCCTTGTTTCCAGATCCTGAGCTCAGCGCACACATGGCACTGCCCAGCAGGCAGACTTGCCCTCAACAACCCACACAGAACTCACATCACACCACAACTCAGAGAGCCCCACTGGCTCCTGATACACACATGCGCTCATTTCAAACTCCTCACGCACATTCAAGGCACTACACAACGTTGGCCCCACCAACCTGAACAATCACATCTCCTCCACCAACCAATCAGACACCTCTGTTCCGCAGGACTCCTACTTCCACACGCCCCACACATACACAGAACCAGATCAGGGAGACAGCTGTTCTCTTACATCACATTTAAAGCGTGGAACGGCCTCTCACTCCACGTCAGAGCCTCCTCCTCTCTACTTGAATTCTGCATGAAGCTCAAGACCCGGCTCTCACTCCACATCGGAGCCTCCTCCTCTCTTCTTGAATTCCGCATGAAGCTGAAGACCTGGCTCTTCAACTAACCAGCCTACCATACGCAGGGCTGGGCACACACACCTGCTCAGTGCCAGGATGCCCTGGCATGTAATAGTGCACTTTACAAATGCCCGCAACATAACATAGCTTACCATAACATAACCTAGTAGTCCCTGGTACCTGTGCTGTTCTACAAATGTAAAGAAATGCACATTTATACAACGTAGCCAACTTCTGCATCAGCACCTTAAAGATACAATAGTTAAAAGCACCATACACGTTTTAGTTATAACCAAATGTGTAAACAAATAATACACGAAGCTAAAGTGTACATCACTAGACATGTGACGTGTGTGGTTCTAATGTGTGCATCACTGTACATGTGTGCCTCCGTCTCTCTGTGTAGTGGAAATGTGTAATCAGATACATAGCTAATGTCTACATGTCTAGACTTGTGTGAATGTCTTTGTGAAGTGCAGCAGTGTAATAATAAACTACTAAGGTAATGTCCACAGCTCTCTTCATGGTTGTATCTCTCTTCATAGTGCACATCTGTAATTCAGTATTGAGATAATGTGCGCATCTGGAGACAGTGCATGTGTGCCTCTGTAGAGTGCACTGAGCTAATCTACACATTGCTGCATCTGTGCATGTCTCTGTACCGTATATATGTGCATTTGTCTGGGCAGTGTACATCTGGGCTAAACTATTGAGTCAACTATCACAAATGTCTATATACAGGTAGTGAACATCGCATACAATGTTATTGGCCTAACTTTCACATTGTTGGACATGCGCGCATCTCTGTGCTTTGGATGTGCGCATCTTTCTATCCAGTCAGTATACGTGTGAAATGCTGAGCTAGCTTGTACATTATTGTAGATGTTTCCACCTCTCTGTGCACATATGCATCTGTCTGTGTAAACACACGTCACTATGGAGCCAACTTGCACATTGCTATGCATGTGTGCATCCCTCTATGTTGTATTTAAATCTGCCTGTACTGCCCATATTTGTAATGCACTAAGCTGACCTGCACGTGGCTGCACACTGCTGCACATGTGTGCATCTCTACAGACTGCATATTTGCATCTGTCTCAACAGTGTAAACTTGCATTTAACTATATAATACACCTGTGGTTTAAGCTACCAGGGTAACTGGCACTTTGCTGTACATGTGTGTACCTCTGGACAGTGCATATATGATTCTGTCTTCACACAGTGCACGTGTCGTGAACGAATGTACTTGTGCACTCCGACAAGTATCTGATAAAGGCGTGATCACTGTCAGGAGGGCTGCTTGATGATCAATACCTGTCTTTTGAGGTTAGTGGTAAATATGTTTGATGGAGGTGTGCTTTCTGGCACGATAACAGGTGCGCCCAATCATTGGCAGTGTAAAAGGGCACGATGATTGGCCTTCCCTGTATGATTTGGTGATGAACCCTCCAATGTCCCTAAGGCTGGCTACCTCAGAGATGTACAAAGGTATTGATCTGAGAGGGGCTGACTGTCCCAATAAAGGTCTGATACTTTTTGGGTTTTGATGACTGGCACAGGAATTACCATTAAAGGCATGATCATTGGCACAGTAATTGCTTGAGCCTTAATGTCTATCATCCTAATTATCAGATGGGTTTATGGTGCTGGGTAATAGGACATACCTTTCATTGCACATAGGATGCACTGCCATTTTCTAAAGACATTCATGCAGTGGTGTAACGCAATATGAGGGACCTTTTGCAGAATGGGAGGAGAAGGACCTGAGTCCCCCATATCTCACAGATATTCATTGGCCTTGTGCTGAAGGTCTGGGCCCCCCTGCACTAGTGATGGTGCAGGAGCCTGCGTTATTCCCCTGCATGCATGATACTGTACTGTTTGCTTCCTCTTCTCTGACACTGTCGGCATATTGGTACCTCTTTGTTCTTCAAGCCATTTGTTCTCTATTTGTAGGTGTGCCCAATGAGTTTGACCCCCTGCATTGACCCCCGCAAGTCAGGTCAACAAGTCTGGGAGGAGTTCGCCATGAGCTTCACACCGGCTGTCAAGGAAGTGGTGGAGTTTGCCAAACGCATTCCAGGATTCTGTGACCTCTCTCAGCCCGACCAGATCAACCTCCTGAAGGCCGGCACCCTGGAGGTAAGGAGGGAGCTGACACCCCCCCCCCCCCCACTCTCACGCATTTACTCTCTTTCACTTGCCTTTAATACCCTATTTACCTAGAAGGGGTTCATACCCAGGTACCAAGAGGAGGTTGACCTACATTATACATAAGCTAAGCCACCCTTCAGACCACAGGATAGAAATCTTGATCTACAGAAGTGGATCCCACCAAAAACTAAACAAAAGTGTATGTCGACGTATACAGGTACCAAAAGCTATTTGTCACTGTGTTGGTAAAGTTGAGTTATCCTTTTAGTTGCCTGATTGTAGATCAAAGTATTTTTGTACAGTTTTGCCTTGGAAAATAATAGAAGCTTGCATGAAAGTTCTTTTTAGGTATATATTAAAAATCCAATTCACTGGTAAAAGTAAAATTGTGATGCCTGTAGTGGAGAGGTAACTTAAAAGTCATATTTTGCGCTGCCTGAAAGCGGAGCTGAGTTAAATTAGTTATGCTGACCTGCATTTCCACAATCTCTGTAATTAACATTCCAATTAGGCATAAAGTTTTGTTCTGCCAGGAAATAACACACTCATATCCTAAGCCCGGAAGACTTTTGTGGGGGGAATTAGTGGTCAATTAACTGCGCTAGGCATTCTAAGCAGGCGGTAACAAAAACCATAAAAAAAGACCGGAGCAATACTGTCTCGTTGGCATGAATATGCCATAAAGAGCCCCACTAACAAAAGCCTTTCATCCAAAGTTCCCGCACAGATATTCCTCTTTTCCAATAACAAGAGGGCAGGCTATTCCCAGATCAGGAAGAGGGGCTGGATCCTTCTTTCCATAGGGCTGGATCTGGGAGAGTATTCAGAGTTCCTGAGTTGGGAATCTGACTTGTACCATCTTTAACAGAGGCCCTGGAAAGGTTTACAGCAGGGGAGACAGGAAGTGCTGTAAAAGTGGGGAATTTTGGTGGGACATCTGCTGGTAGAGGTCATAGCAAAATGTCTATCATTGGCTAGTATGGTAGATACTATCAGCCCCTCAGAACAGTCCTACATCCTGAAGAAAACAACTTAAGGATGAAGAATTTTGACTGACCTCTTGGGGAGTAATTCTGAAGGACCCACCGTGCTGAAACGTCTATCTAAGAGTCAGCTTGCTGGTCTCCTGTCGATGACCTGAGGGTCACTAAAGGCTGTACATTGCATAACCCTGCTACTGAGCTGGGAATGGACGATACTAGACCATGCTATTAGAAAGAAACAAGAATCCTAGAACCATTCCGTGAGGACCTGGGAGCTGTAGGAGTGACCTTACCAGCATCAAGTATTTAGAACCTTGATTGTAGCAGAAAACAAGCATTGGCATAGCCAATAGGTCTCGCCTTTGGGACCTTATAAGTGTTTAGCCATGCAACAGTTGCATAACTAAACACTTATAAGGTCCCAAAAGCGAGACCTATTGGCTATGCCAATGCTTGTTTTAACGGCTGCAATCTATTGAAGCCTCACGGAGAACATCAAAGCGGCCGTGCAGCCGTGACAGTGATCGCGATCAAACATCAAAGCGGCCGCGAAAGTGAAAGTAATCGCGGTAAAGCGCGACGCGCGCGCCCGCGCACATGCACTATAGCTCTAGGCTGGCCTGGTAGCACTTTTTGGAGCCCTCACAAAATGTCTCGCCAGACCAGCGCATGCGCTGGGTCAGGCGAGACCTAAAAAGGGGAGCAGACGTATGCCCCCCCTTGGAGCTTTTACCGGCGTCTCCCAGAAGAGCATCAAGAATATTGAAAGCATTTGATTATACCAACCAAGTAAGCTATTCTGTCTCTTGAGGTGCAACAGTTTACTGGTAACTTTTCGTTGTTTTAATTTTTTGATGCAATATCAGCCTCTAGTGGATGTTATGAGTAATGCACGTAGACGAACATTAACTTTTACATCCCCATAGTACCCCTGGGGACTTTTTCACCTTTCCTTCAGAAAGGTATATTTCCTGTGTCCATTTTCTATACAATTTTGCTGATTACATTTTATTTTTCTTGAATTTTCCAAATTGGTTTGGGAACTTTATTGTTTTAGGTTCTTAACTTTCATGGTGTTTTGTACTGTTTGAACCTCTTGATATCAGGGGCTGATCAGAGTTTCTTAGTGAACTGTGTTGTGAAAAGATTGTGCTTTAGTAAGTTGCTAGGGCTAACCCTCACAAACGAATAGGCCACATTCTGACACATGAATAAAATAATTGGCTTGCAAAATGAAAGATGACCAGAAGTGTTTTGACTTGAGGAAGATGAGGACTCATATTTAAGGTAGTCAGAAGGAGGAGAAGAGACTTAGAAATACTTTATCAGACAGCATGCTGCAGAATGACAAACCAATGTAAAGAGAAGGGAAAATCAACTTGTGGTTTTAGAAATCATGTTGGGAGAGGAGACAGGAAAGTGAAGATGCATATGTGAAATGATGAGTTGCAATATAATTAAATGTTTTGCGGAGCCCGGTTCTAGGATACCCATCTAAGCACTCTAGAACAGATTGTTCACTACACAATGTGAAATGACAGTAACGACGATGAGCTGTCAGTGGCTAGAGGCCAGAGTATCCAAAGGCTTGTTGGTGTAAAATTGTGTTTAACTTTCTGTATAGGTCTATGTGTGAACTGCCACTCAGGGAGAGGAGATGGCCTAATGGCTAGGGCGGTCGACCTCGAATCTGGAGAACTGGGTTTGAGTCTCGGCAATGACGCTGAACATCCTGTGATTCTGGGCAAATCACTTAATCTCCCCGTGCCTAACAAAAATGAATGTGTCCTCATGTAATGCAACTGGTGCTATGTAAAGCGCACTGATACCCGATTTGGGTCAAGTTCGCGCTATATAAAATTCTGTAACAAAAAAAACAGCAAAAAAAACCTGTCACTCAATCAGGTGATTTGTAGAGCGCTTCTTGTCACCTGTGAGGGTTTCAAGGCGCTGGCAGGTTCCAGTTGATTAGCCAAACTAGCTGATCTTCAGAGACTTTCAGAACTCTGGAAGAGCTGGGGAGGTCTGTAGTTGAAAGATTAGCTCGTTCCATGTCTTCTCTGCTAGGTAGGAGGAGGGGCGACCTCTGCATCTGCTAATTCTGATGCAGGGTTGAGGGTTAGAGAAAGGAATGCAGAGCAAAGGTGTTTGGTGGGCTGATGAAAGTTCAGTTGGCAGTTCAAGTTGGCGGGTCCACAGTTGTGTAGGGACTTGTTTGCATGGGTCAGGAACTTGAACTGGCATTGTGTCTGTACAGGGAACCAGTTTAGTCTAGGAAGATCCAGAACGAGTCTGACTGCGGCGTTCTGTATTGTCTGTAGTTGTCGGAGGAGGTGAGCTGCAATCCCTGTGTAGAGAGCGTTCCTGTAGTCCAGTTGGCTGGAGATGAGGGCCTGGGTGATGGTGCTTCTTGAGCTTTAGGGTAGCCATAAGAATGTATGACGTTACATCGCGGTCTTCACACAGTCATTACAACGCAAGTCGTTACAACGACTTGCGCTGGAGGGCACTGGACTTAGGAATAGTATGATTTACTATTCCAACTCCAGCCTACGTAACAGTAGGGAAGGTGTTGGAATAGTAAATCATACTATTCCGTAGTGTATAGCGCCATCCAGCGCAAGTCGTTGTAACAACTTGTGTTGTAATGGCCACGTTGTAAACGTATCGCGGTGCAAAGACCGCGTTGTTATGGTTGTCTCCCTCTTACTAAGCATGCAAAGGATGAAGAAGCAGGAGGAGGAGACGGAGTTGACCTGTGTCGTCATGGTTAGCTTGTTGTCCAGAGTGATGCCTAGGTTCCTAGCGTGGTTAGTGGGTGTAGGAGTATGTCAGAGTTCCGAGGGCCACCAGGATGCGTCCCATGGGGAGCTATTGGTTCCAAAAATCAGTACCCCTGTTTTGTCCGTGTTGAGCTTCATGCAGTTGTCGTTCATCCAGTTGGCTAGTCTGTTATGCAGCTGTGGAAGTTGGTCTTGGTGGTGCCTTTGGAGAGGGAGAGGATGAGTTTTGTGTCATCGGGGTAGGATACCAGAGGTGTCATATAACTGTTGAAGAGGGTGGGGCTGCACGAGGATCCTTGGGGCACTCCACAGATGATTTACTTAGGTTCAGAAGTGAAGGGGGAAGGTGGACTTTTAGCATTCTTCCGGTGAGGAAATAGGCGATCCATCCAAGAGTGGCTCTTGGATGTCTATGTTGTGCAGCCTTGTAATTAGTGTGTGGTGAGAGACCGTATCGAAGGCTGCCGAGAGGTCTAGGAGGATCATTGTCACAGTCTCTCCTCTGTCGAGTAGGGCTAGGGTGTCATTGGTAGCCGCAATGAGGGTTGTCTCAGTACTGTGTTTCCTACGGAATCCAGATTGGGAAGAGTCGAGTAGGATATTCCGTTTCAGATGTTAGAAAAGTTGTTGGTTGATGGCTTTTTCTAATACTTTGGCCAGGAACAGGAGCAGGGAGATTGCTTAGTAGTTGTTGAGTTTGCTGGGGTCTGCCGATGATTTCTTTAGTAGGGCATTGACTTCTGCTGGTTTGCAGTCCTTGGGGAAGGTGGCCGTGACATTAAGGTGGTGAGTACGTGGCTGATTCTGGCTTTGCCTAGATTGAAGATGTGGTGAGGGCATGGGTCGGTTGGGGTCCCTGAGTGGACCAAGTTCATGATGGAGGCGGAGTCCTGTGGGGCAAGCTGGCTCCATTCAGTAAGTTGGATGTCTGTGGTGGAAGCGGAGTCGTTGTGTTGCTTGAAGAAGTCAGTGGCCTTGGGCTAGGGTTTGAAGTTTCTGTAGATGTTTGTGATCTTGCCATGGAAGAAGTTTGCAAGGTTGAGCTCCTGTGAGGGGGTAATTTTGTTTGTTACAGCTGAGGGGTTGGAGAATTCTTTAACAATGTTGAAGAGTTCTTTGCTGTTATTGGAGCTTGATTCGATGCTTGAGGCTAATGCCTTTTTCTTTGATTCTCTCAACTGTCTGTGGTGGAGGTTGAGGGCTGTTCTGAAAGCAGTCTTGTCGGTCGAGTCCTTGGTGGTGCGCCAGCTCCTTTCCAGTTGTTTGCAGTGTCATTTAGCGGTTCTGAGGTCTTCAGTGTACAAGCTAGCCTGCAAGGTGGACCTTCTGTGGGTGTTGCAGTTGGTGATCCAATTGTTGAAGTTTCTAATGTTCTGGTCTAGGTTGTTGGAAGAGATGGAGATGGAGAGGGTGTTGTTGAGGGCGTTAATCCATGTTTCCTTTGAGACTTTGTTCCAGCTGAGGTGGGGGGCGTTGAGCAGACTGGGGGCGGAGATCCATGAGATGGTGATGTTGAGGTAGACGATGGAGGGGTTGGTTCAGGTGAGTTCCGTGATGTGACTGTACCATATGAGGTCACTGGAAGTGAAGATGGGGTGTGCGTGCATAGAGTCATGGGCGAGTTGGGTGAGTCTGATGTTGTTCTTGCTGTTGAGGAGGTTAGAAGTGTTGATGTCATTGTGGTCGTCAATTTGGAAGTTGAGGTCGCAGAGCAAAATGTAGCTGTTGGAATCTATGGCGCGGGGAGCAATGAAGTCAGTGATGAGGTTGCAGGAGGGCGCCCCTTATGGTGGTTTTGCTGTCTGTTTTGAGGCAGAAGTTGAGGTGTTCCATGGCTGGGGTGATGTCATATGTGGTGGTGCATTGGATTGATTTCTTGTGCATGATGTATACCGAGTTCACTTTTATGTATCCTTTCAGCCGGCTGAGACCCAGTGTGGTTATTCAAGCTGCACCTTGGTTCTATCCCTTGCTAAGAACAGCCTTTCTGCATTTCTCCTGTTCTTGCTTCATCAGTTCAGATATTGTCATGTTTACGATTTGTGACATTTTATGCAGTGTTGACAGGAAACAGGTTATATTTATAGAAGGTCTCCCAGGTCGTTTCCGTTGTTAAAAATATGTTACCTCCTTCCTAAATGAAAGCTCTGTGTCAACCCATACTCTCCAATGCTCAGAGAATGTACAGCCAAGCACTAAAATCAATTTTTTAGCCAGTGGTAATATTTTGGCCGAAAACCAAGTGTAAATATAATTTCGGCATCTGTGGATACAAGACTCCCTGCCCTCAAGTTGCATCGCCAGCTTCCTATCATCAGAGTAGACCTGCAATCTAACATTTGACTTGCAGTGGCCTCAGCTAATGGGTGCACTAAGACTTTATTGGACAGGTGATGTCCAGTTTTGATCATAGGTGATATGCATTCCATTAACCAGTCTTGCTCTTCCCCTAGTACTCCCACCACCTGCTGCATCAATAATTGGTGGTCTGCTGTATCAGTGACATCCGACACGTCCAATCATTTTAGAGCTGCTGCTTACTCTCCGTCAGGTGTCCCGGGCTATCTCTGTCTAATGCCTGTGTCAATAAAGGCTGTCTCAGGGACGTGGGCAGAATATTATGTGCCCGAATATCGTGAAGGTATGGAGCGGAAAGAAGTGGTAGGAAGTATAGCAACGTTAGTGTATACAACACAGTAAACAGCGTTTACAACGCTGTTAAAACAATGCAATGCTATTACAACGCGATTGTTACAACGACCGCGTTGTTAGTTCGCAATACCTTTAAATCGCAAGTCATTGCAATGACTTGCTGTAGGGGGCGCAAAGGCATTGGATATAAAATCCAACACCGTCTCTGCTGTTGCGCAAACTGGAGTAGGAATAGTAAATAATACAATTCTTACGTCCAGCGCGCCCCCGACAGCAAGTCGTTGTAATGACTCGTGTTGTAAAGGTATTGCGTACTAACAACGCGATTGTTGTAACGACCGCGTTGTAATAGTATGTGCTGTATTAGCATGCGTTGTGACATGCTATAGTCATACAACACACCATGAGTGAGGGTAGATGATAAGTTGCTTATACCATACATAGAGCACTCAAAAGAAAGACCGAAAGCATGATGGGCATGGTATATAGGGGGCTCTAAGTGGGTTGGGCGTGCAATACGCATCGTATATATGGAGCAGCAATGGGGTAACGGGAAGCCTGATGGTCAGTGTTTGTATGGAACAGCAAAGGGAGGTAGATGTGTAGGCCATAGAAGACAAGCATGAGAATGTCCAATAAAGCAGTTACCTCCCTCTCACCACCCCTGACATAACTATCCCACACAACTGCAGCTGCAATCACTAGTACGGTGAACCCAGCCCTCTTGAAGGAAATTTCCCTAGCCCCCTGAACCATTATCACACCCCTCCCAAAGAAACCACAAGCTAACCCACACGGCTTGGATAATTATCAACTGACCTCTGACCTGCCTGTCTCAGCTAAAAAGAGTTGACACATCAGCTGTTAGTTCACAGGGTGTAAACATCTCCTACACAACCTATAACCACTCTTCAAGTGCATGAGGGGAACAGAGATTTCACTTGCGAACATTAGGGGAAATCTGCTGCTCCTCCTTGGATGATCCACCGTGGCTCAAAGTGATCCTACTGAACAGACTCAAAGAGCTAACAAGCCTGTCTGAAATGAGCATAAAGTGAATCCACACCTCATCGTTCATCAAAACCAGGAAGTGCATTTCTGGTTAGAGGACAGGAAGTGCATTTTGGGTTAGAGGACAGGAAGTGCATTTCTGGTTAGAGGACAGGAAGTGCATTTTGGGTTAGAGGACAGGAAGTGCATTTTGGGTTAGAGGACAGGAAGTGCATTTTGGGTTAGAGGACTGTCTATGTTAATTGTGGCTTGTGGACTGTCACAGTGAACCTCTCTTTAACATCTATTTTCAATACCCACAAAATCACTTTAGCACATATACTGAGATTTTAGCAGGTGCACTTCCAAAAGTACACCAAAGGCACATGAACTCACTTTCTACTGGGTAATAAACTAGGGAGGAGTGGGCGGCCCACCAGGCCAGCAGAGGCCCCGGTTTCTGTCCCCGGCAGAGGAGTGCCTGCCATATCTAGAGATCCCGCAGGTCTGGTCTATTTACTGTCATCACTGGTAAATAACGAGTGCGCTGCCATGTTCGTTCAGCCTGCTCAGAATCCTCTTTTCTTTTTCAGCAGCAACCCCCCAAAAGAGAAGTTTGTTAATGACAATTATTTTCAGCAACAAACTTTCGAAAAGAGGGTGTTGTTGGTAGAAAGCATAAGGAGAATGTCTCTGGTGTGCAGTGCGTTTTCTTCATGTGTGTCAGGGCCCTTTTAACATTTTCCTTCCCAGGTCAACATTTCCTCCGGGAAGAAAAGAATCGGTGACATTAGCCTGTTTTAAAGAATGTGTGATTGCCGTCACTGTGACCTGCCAGTCCACTGGCAGACAGACCACTATGGCAAGTGTTTCTGAGAGATCAGGCTAAGGAGCCTCTGTGGTTCTCCACCTCTAAATGGGATGAGGGAGCCTTCAGTGTGACAGGGCAAGGGTTCCGCCAACCAATGAAAATGCTGCCAACCGTCAACCATTAAATGAGCCAATGAATATGTAACCCAGAGCTACCAGTTGATGAAGGGGAACCAAAACAAAGTACCTGGCACTCTTAGGGGCAGATAACAATGAGCTTGCCTTCGACTGCCCCACAATCATAGAAACACTATTAGCAATATCACAGAAAGGAAGAAATCAGGGAATATTAATTGCCAACTGGTGTCCGCACCCCTAGTAGATGTTGTAGTTCTGTATTTTAATTTACAACTATCAATGCTCAATCAAATCCTCTTACTCTTTCACACTGAACACTAAAAGACAAAGTCATGGTGAGGGCATGGCTGGATAACAGCAACATAATCTATACATGGCTCCTGAAGAAGTCCACTTACAGACTGAAACGCTATAGAACAAGGCGGCCAGAATGTATGCACCTCTGTGGCAATCTTACCTTGGGAAACCAGGCTAGAAAACCCTCCATCTGCTCCTTATTGAGTCAACCAATGAAACTCAAAACACATTGCGCCTTGGAAAGGTCAAACAGGAACTGGCACTCAACACATCCTGAGTTAAACCTACAACCACCTTCTCCACCTATGGCCCATCAATTGTAGGGGTTGTAGACATAGTATGAGCACAATGAAAATAATAATAATGTATATTTATATTGAGCAACCCACAAACTGAATTACATGACAGAATAGGTGTAACAACACAGAGAAAGGTTTGTTGGGTGCTCTTTTTTCCCATTATCAAACTTTCTCTGGTTGCAACATGCTGTACCCAGTGCATGCCCTCATAGTGTGTAATGTGCGCCTCACACGCATTGCGCCCTACTTACAAGTTAGCCTTGTGAAGTGTATTACTTTGAAGATTCCAGTGCTTTTCATCCATAGATGCTCTTCCTCTCCTAATGCTCTCAGGAGTGAAATTTACTCCAGTTTTCACTACATTAGGACCAGAAAAGAGAGTACAATCTGTGGTCTTCCAGAGGAACTTTCTAAAGAACTGAAAACAAATTACAACATGGAAATGATAAATAGAAAATCGATCAAAGTAATAAAGACCTGGTGTTTGACCATATGAGAACACCAAAAAGAGGTTGTCAGAGTAGAAAAGCCCAGGATGTGTGTGTGTGGGGGGGGATGGGTGGAGGAAATACATAGGCAAGAGGGAAAGATTAACTCAAGCAAACACTGGCGAGATGGTTTAAATCTAGAAAAAAGAAGGTAGAATATGGGGCTGAATGGGTTCACCATGACCATTTACATCTGGATCACCAGACCGTTCAGATGTCCGAACGCACCTGAGCAGGTTCACAGATCACCATAGAGATCGGCACATTTGTGGTTGGTTTCAGGTGCGGGGCGGTCAGTGGTGGTTGTTTGCCCATCTTTGAAAACCCTGCTTTTTTTGTTTTGGTTGAGTACACTAGAGATTTCTCACTGCAGATGTAGGCTATGGTGCAGACCAGAATATTTGCTTTTCAATCAGAATCCTACACGTGATCTGCTTATCTGGAGCCATGACCGTTTTTCAGTTCGCTCACCAATTTGACCAATTTCTGTTTTTTAGAGTGGTAACTTTTTGCAGTTTCTTTTTTACAGCTGGTGAGTGCAGATGCTCAGGATACCTCCTGGCTTTTAATCTGTTATGTAACTGGTTGAATTCTAAAATTGGTCTTGCCATTATAAATCCTTCATATTCTTCTATTTTTTGTTTGCCAGGTGTTGATGGTACGGTTCGCGTCGCTCTTTGACGCAAAGGAGCGTGCAGTCACCTTCCTTAGTGGGAAGAAGTACAGTGTGGATGAGTTACAGTGCATGGGAGCTGGGGATTTGCTGAAGTCAATGTTTGATTTCAGCGAGAAACTCCGCGCCCTGCACCTTAGCGAGGAGGAGATGAGCCTCTTCACAGCAGTTGTCCTGGTTTCTGCTGGTAAGGAAAGTTGTTTACATATCACTTCATTATTTTCATGCAGCAAGCCAACTAACGCATTGTGGTTGCCACACTCCTGCTGATGCTGACTTGTTTCATTAAGTGGGTGATTGACATTGTGGACTAGCTTGTTCAGCAGTCGCTACAAAGTTGAAGTGGTCTTCATTCCTAGGTTGACCGGTTCAACCAAGCGCCTGGAGCTGTGAAGTCATATAGCTGTTCTGACTGATGTATGTGAATTAATGGAAAAAAGAAAAATTTGAAACTACACTGGAGGAAACCAAATCATAGAAAACCAATTTTAACAAAGTACAAATAAATAGAAAATTGAAGAAAACGTTTTAAAGGAAATACACTTTTAAGGAAATAACTAAAATGTCATTAAACTGGGGTGGAGTTTACGACTGGTGAGGGTTTTTATTGCAGTCAGGGATGGGTAATGTTTAGGTGTGATGATCAGGGGTTTTTAGGGGTGAGGAATGGGTGGAGTTTGGGGTGGTGAGGATTTCGTTTAGGTATCACGAATCGGTGGAGTTGTTTAGGGTTCAGGTATGTGTGGAGTGTAGGGGTGCTGAGTTTAGAAGAAATGGTTTCTCAGTAATGGTATTTCACTCACCAGCCTCAGAGGTGAGGGTGGCAATTTCATGAACGTCACAATCTAGTCATGTTCACCATCGCTTTACAGACACCTTGTCTTGTTATTGTGAGCTGGCATGAAGTGTTAGAAATAAACTTGCATGCGATTTCATTGCATAAATGATATCTAAATCACATTTAATTGTGCAAATTCACTCTTACGTAGTTTAATCTAAATGTGCCCTTAACATAACTCGGATTGTTTAATTGTTCCCTTTTCATCTATTTTAACATCATTTAGAATGCTACATAGAACTTCTTACGTTTTCACTTTCATCACTGACTCTTGCCAGGAATACTTGTTTGTCTTCATTTTTAACTGATTGTATGTTCTATAAAGCCGTCAAGTATTCTTCCATTGCAAGTTAATCAAAAATCTGCAAACCTATGCTTCCCTTAAAAGTATCTCTCCCTCCTGATACGAGGAGACGTATTGTACCCCCCACATCAATTTGTATAATTTTCCATTTCACCGATTTTATAAAGAATGTTTTTATAGTCTTGTTACATAGCTCTAAAATAGTCAACAGTGTGCTACCCCTAAAATATCCTTCTATATAATTGGGTAACTCCTTTACCCTAAAGTCTCTCACATCAGCTTATGCAGTTGCCCACCTACTTACATACGCCTTTCATTGTTAGGTCTCGCCTAGCGACGCAGCGCATGCGCTGCTCGCCTTGGCGAGATCTATAGTTGTCAGTTTTTCGTCGGAAGGGGGACAGGACGTGCACGTGTGCAGAGGACAGGAGATGTGCACACGTGCAGAGGACAGGAGTTGTGCACGCGTACGCAAATCTCCTGCCCCGCGCTTTCATGGCGACAGCTTGTTTTACATGTTTTTTGTTTCACGATTAACACGCCAAGGATCCTGTCGGCTCGAGTTTGGGCGTTTGTGGCTAAACCATACTCTGTTCTGGGCTCGGCTATCTCTGTTATTTAGCTGTCTTGCCCGCCTCTACTTGCGCCGAATTATACGAAGATAAGAGGTGTCTTGATAACACTTTCTGGGGAAGAAACACTGCCGTGTCTGTTTAACAACAGCGCCGCCTAGTGGTACTGTAGGAGAATGGCTGACCATCATTTCATAAATTCACTGCTGAGATACTTTTTACGGGCGTTATGCATCCTGTTCTATAGTGCGCCTTGAAAACAAAATAAAACAGGGACGGTTAAATCAGAACAAAAGTTTGTAAAATGCGAGCGGAAATACTTCCAGCGAGAACATGCTGTGGAAAAAGACATGTGTACGGCTACGGAATGTGGTTTAGGAACACAGAACGGACAACAATCTTGGAACAGGCATGCATAGAGTCTGACTGCTGTTATCAAAGCAGGCTGGGAATGCTTCAGGGTTGGAGGGAGGTGCTCATAGTTTCCGGGGCAGAGACTTCGCTCCTCGATTCTAAAATGACAAAATGTGGTCAAAAGAATTTAAAAGGGGAATTAACTGTAGCAGGAAGTGATGCATTACTTAAGAGGAGAGGAGTTGGCCTTACTGCTCGAAACTGGGGAACTGGGTTCGAATCTCTGCAATAACGCGGAACATCCTGTGATTCTGGGCAAATCACTTAATCTCCCCATGCCTAGCAAAAACAAGCATTTGCAATGCAATAGGTCTCGCTTCTGCGAGACCTTGATCTACTGGCATTGTAAATGACAAACCTATTATCTATGTGTTGGTTTTCAAAACATAAATAAAAGGCATAGTCATTTACAATGCCAATAGCTTAAAATTTCACAAATGCGAGACCTATTACATTGCAAATGCTTGTTGATATATGTTCGGCTGATTATTGTCTTAAGTGGTTTTTCATACTTTGAAATATATTTTGATGAACTTGTTTTTAGATCAGTTTTCAGCAATACATTTGTATTTGGAAGATACTTATGCAGGTTGATCGGTGGGCTAGAAGTCTTCAAATCCAACCCCTTGAAAACAGCAGAGAAATTATCAGTACAGTAATGTATGCAGTATACCTCATTGTGCCTTTCCAACCTTGTAAAGAGCTTTTGACTCTTTTCAAGAAGGCCTGTTGGTCTGCATAAAGTTTCTTCTAAAATCTAACTTGATGTTTTCCTGGTTTGAAACAATTGCATCTTGTAATATCATTTACAACATTTATGAAGGTAGCCCCTTGGATTTAGGGGTGTTCCCTTGGCATGCTCGTACACAACTAAAAAGTACCCAAAGATATTTTCTACGCTGAAGACTAAATTATTGCCTCAATTGTCTGTGTTTTTCAAGTTTGTCAATACTTTTTAAATATTTAGCATCATAACACTGAGCACAGTATTCAGAATTTAGTCTTACTAAAACAATTCAAAGTAAAATCTCTGTTTTTATATTCTAATCTCTATTTTACTACCCTAGGGTTTCTGTTTGTCCCCCCCCCCTCTTTTTTGTACTGAATGGCTTTTGTTATTATCTAAGACTGTTGCTTATTTTTATTCTGATTCTTCTCAGCATTACTAAAGTATGGCCGTCAATAACTCACTGGGTACTAGTATTGTGCTTGCGCCTTCTGGGAACGCAGTTAACTTTTAATATAGTTAAATCCCATGTTCACCAGATTCATCGATAATGCTGAAAGCATTTTTCCCTAATTTTGTGTATTTGAAAAATTCAACATCTAACAATGGATTCTCCCACTGCAGAACTTCTAGATATGCTAATTAATATTGACTCTTGTACTAATCCCTGCAGTACCCCCACCTGGCAGCTTTTCTTAATTTGAAGCTTCTCTGATCACTATGGGCCTTATTACGAGTTTAGGTGCTATTTATCGGGTTCGATGAATAACACATATTACGTACAAGTGTGTGGGGAATACCATGCAGATTTTGGTGTTTAACACCCCAAACTCCCAGTAGCGGCCGGCATGGTTCGCAGGTGGGGGTGCGGGTGTGGGTTCTGTTAACTCCGTTTTATTGTACTGTTTCCCAGTGGGGGACGTATCCCCATTGCGCATATATCTAGACGCGTGAGGCAATCTTAGCAGTGATTAAATGTAATGTAATTCCAAAGTTATGTCATTAAGCAGTACCTTCATAAGCCTGCCAACCCTAGTCATCGGGACCTGGAATGCCATGCACACAAGGAGATTTCAGAAGAAATTGGTTAGTATTGTCTTAAGAGGAAGGACGTGATGATTCTTGGGGATCTTTACTTATGGCTAGAAAACCCTCTCAACCTAAGCCTCCGATTTAAGGAAGCATTCGAACTGCGTAACCAAAGTTAATTTCTGTGGAAGTTATACATCTAAAAGGTCTTATGCTGGACCCTATCATCATTAATTGTGAGAATCTATCATACAGTAAGGTGTCCCCCCTTTTATGCTTCAATCTTTTTTTAGTGTCATTTAGTCTTCATTTACCTCTTGCGGCCTTGAGACCTTTCACTGATGATCCCCAATTGGAAAGGATCTGGCAAGCTGCTGTTTCAGAAATGGTAGTTGCCCATTCTGGTCACCAGCATAATCTATGTTTTACTTGAAAAGAGTTATAAACTTAAATTACACTTTGTCTTCATCGCCTCAATTCCACATGACAGCTTGGACTAAATCTTCTCTATGAGACCAAAAAACCCATTCAAAACCATTAAACAAACCTTGTTTTACCCAGGAGCTATACAAATCAAATTTTGAAACTAGTCAACCCGAAAGGTGACGGAGAAACACCTATCAGTCAGAACTGAAAGCTATGTATCTTTGAAAAACTAAGGAATACAAGCAGAGGATCAATGACTCAAAATCACATTACTAGAATCATCGCAATAGCCAAGCTTTAACCTGGCCAAGGACCTTTTGCATGGAACGAATGACTTACAATTGCCTCTTGCGATGTCCAACATTTCTTGCTCAGATTCTTTTTGTGAGGATCTACTTTCATTCTTTGATGATACAATTGCTAATATTAGGCATAATATAATCTCTGCATGTATTCCTGCCTCTGATTTAATTACCTCAATATGCCTCACTATGTTCTGGAAACTTCACCTTCATTGTTTTTGTCCATATCTCAAAAGATGATCCGACTACAACTATCTCAAAGTAGACCATACAGTTCTCCTTCAGACCTTGACCAGCCAAGTGGCTACCCAATATTAGACTTCTCTTAACAGATGAATTATTAGGCTATTTAATTTGTGATTTAAACTGGCTTTGTTCCTAAGGATAAGAAAATTGCTTTAGTGAAAGTTCTTTATAAAAACAATCCAGTTTAGATCCCACTGACACATAATTGTCAACCTATTCAAGCTATTTAACTCCTCCTCTATTGGTCAAAGCTTTTGGAGAAACTGGTTTTCAAAGACCTGTAACATTTTGTGGAATCACATGATCTCCTTGTTCTTTTCCAGGCTGGATTTCGGATGGGCAGAAGCACTGAACCAGTGGTGCTGTCTGTGGTCGATCATAGTGGCATTTATTGAACAAAGATGCAATCGCAGCTCTGTTACTCTTGGACCTGTTGGTCGCTTTTGATACCATAGGCCACGCCATCTTAATTTCGGGACTGGAAGGAAAAGGGATTTGTCACTCAGCGCTGAACTGCCTTTCGTCATCCTGCCAATTGTTACCACGTTGTTGTGATTCCACCATGTCAGTCAAAGCCCAGAGCTTTTAAGTAAGGCGTCCCCCAGGACTCCATTCTTTTACTCCTACTCTTTAACATCGATATGCGCCCTCTGGCACAATGCCTTCTAGGATGAGGCCAAATTTTACATGTATGCAGACAACACCCAATTGATCTTTGACGTTGATTATGGGACATATTCCACCTTCTTGTACACTGCATTTGATATACTAGTAGATAGCATAGAGCTTTCTTAGGTTAAATCCCACCAAGGCAGAACTTTTAATTGCACCTAGGGGAGCTAGAAGTTGGCCTTCTGTAATGGACCGTCCACCTTTGATTTCTTTCACCGTGTGCAATCTAGACATTTTCCCTTGATTCAAATCGGTTACTTGGTCCTCACACAAGGAAAATTGCCAGCACCTGCTTTTACTACCTGTTGGACCTACGTCCTAGAGGTAGCTTGGCTCAGGCCAACAGGCTTTTATTCTATCATGGCGTCTCGTGCGAGCATCACACTCAGCTCACAATTTAACGCAGCCCCACTTAAAAAGGACACTACACCGATTAAATTTAAAGATTACTTGAAGTCTTTATCTTATTTTGTCAAACAGGGTTATCCAGTATTAGGGGTGTCTTTCATAGATTCACATGCCTGAATCATTCCCCGTCGTCGAGACGGGAGCCTCCGGTACATAAAAAAGTAATGTCCTATAGACATACATAGAGAAAAAAATAGGCCTAAGGGCCTCCCCTTAGTAGCCTATCATAGTCCTTATGTAAAAAGGACCAAACTTCTAGAGCCAGCCAATCAGCTATCACCTCCCTCTAGAACCTTCCTGGCAGGAGCCTCAGTCCCTCAGATTTTCTACCGCACGTTGTGCTAGGGAGTCTCCAACCTGAGCTCTCCTCAGGATTCATTTCAAACCAACTTATTCACAGTTTTTGGTGACTTTCTTCTTCAGGATTTCAACGCTGACTACTTCAGGCCTCTTTTTGCTTCAGTGAGTGTTTTATTTCATCTACATCTCCTGGCATGTCGGACTCCCAGAAGAAAGCCCTTTTCAGGGCTTGCTCTTCATGTGGGAAGAAGAGGCTTCATGTGGACGACAAGCATGAACTATGCTTGTACTGCCTTTACCCGGACCACGTCCCTAAGGACTGCAAAATATGTAGGTCTTTCCCACATAAGACCTTGAGAGACAGGGAAGGCCGCCTGCTTATCTGGCTGGACAGGCTCAAAGACAAGGACAGTGTGGTGTCCTCAGAGGCGAGCTTTTCTGGAGCCTCTGGAGTCTCCCTGAAGAGGCCGAGAATGGCATCTCCTGGCCCCTCAGACGCTCCTCCTACGAAGACGCACAAAAAGTCTTCAGAGGCGAGATCTTCGAAGTCTTCAGCGTCTGATAAAGTCTCTCTCACCTTCAAGAAGCCTACTCTGTCGGCCTCAAAAATGGCGACGCCATCATCTGTGCAAAAAAGGCCATCAGGACATGTCTCCACAGCTACGACGACAGTGTCCACGTCCACAGCGGCGTCGGCCCGCTCGTCGACGACGACCACTCCATCATCATCGTCTGCAGGTACCCCTATCTCATCTATTATACTATTAAAACCGTCGTCTAAATCATCGTCGACGACGAGGATAGTACCGTCGAGGGCATCGTCGACGAGGAGCCCTCCGCCGACGGAAGAGTCGACGTCAAGGATATCTATGATGAGTGCGTCGACGACGAAGGCATCGTCGACGAAGATGTCGACGAAGATGTCAACGACGAAGGCATCGTCGACGAGAGCGTCGACGACGAAGGCGACGACGAAAGCGTCGACGACGAAAGCGTCGACGACGGAAGCGTCGACGACGGAAGCGTCGACGACGGAAGCGTCGACGACGGAAGCGTCGACGACGGAAGCGTCGACGACGACTGAATCGTCTACGACTACATCGTCGACGAGAACATCGTCGACAAGGAAAATATCGTCGATGGGGACGCCGTTGGTGACAGCTGAGCCGTCGACGGGAAGGTCGTCGTCGTCGTCGTCCGTGGGACTGAAAACCAAGGAGATTTCTGTGCATGGAACTGCTCCCAGACCACAGATTACCCCGGAAACAACATCTCCAAGCAAGGTCCAAACCAATTTACCTCTGGAGATCCTGCAGAGCGAAGAGTCCGAAGAAGAGTTCTTCCAACAGGCTACTTCCCCTTCCGAGCTGTTTGTCAAATGCCAAAGCACGGACGAGGAGCAGGAAGGTTCAAGTGCGCAGGAGCGCCCCGTCCAGGAACAAGTCCGCACGGAGGTCACCCCAATGGTCTGCCTCCCTCTGGCAATTGTTAAGGACCTCAAGTTCCTTATCAGGGATTACAAACAACGTTTCCCAGAACCACCAACACAGGATACAGGGGTCCCAGTGCCAGTTACTAACCCCCCAGCGACAGCCCCAAGGCAATCACGGCAGGTAACGCAGGTCTGCCACGAGCCGCCACCTCAGGTGATAGACTCAACGGATGAGGAGGCTGAGGAGATGGAGGAAGGTGAGGTCCCGGGAGACCTGACGGACCAGGATGAGGAGGAAGAGTATGTAGCATCTTCACCACCTTCCCCACAACCGCGCCAGGCAGATTCACCACCTGTGGATATAGGTGGTTTTCACAAGCTAGTGGAACGGGCTGCGACGCGGTTCCATATGGTCATGGAGTCGACGGAAACAGAATGCTTCCTCCATGACTTTAAGGAGCAGACGAAAAAGACGTCCAAATCAATCCCTATCATTGACTTCCTCTGGGACCAGGGAAAGAAGTTGATGCTAACGCCAGCTTCAGTTCCTGCGGTCGTTCCGCGTCTGGATAAGAAGTATAGAGCACCATCCACGGCGCCAGCTTGCCTGACTGGCCACCCGAAGCCGGATTCGGTCGTGACCCAAGCGGCCCAGAAAAATTCACGCAATCCATCCTCGCCTCTTTCAGCACCACCAGACAAGGAGGGCAGAAAGTTAGACACAATAGGAAAAAGGTTTTCGACCACTTCGGCAATGACCATCAAGGTGGCCAATTCTATAGCCCTTTTAGGGCGTTATAACCGCCAACTTTGGGAGGATATTGCCCCTTACTTAGCAGAACTTCCGAGTGCCACACAGGATGAGGTGAAAGCACTCCTTTCTGAAGGCCAGTCTTCTGCGGCAGAGATCATCGATTGCGCCATTGATGTAGCCATGACAGGCTTCCGTCAACTGGCTGGGGCGGCTGTCCTGCGCCGCCAAGGATGGCTCAAAGCAACATCGTTCAGGCAGGAAGTGCAGACGAAGGTGCTAGATATGCCCTTCGACGGACAGCACCTATTTGGAGATAAGATTGATGAGGCGCTACAAGCCATTAAAAAGGACACGGACACGGCTAGAGCGCTTGGAACCTTGCAGGCACGGAACCAGTCCTTTCGGGGCAACAAATCTAGAGGCCAGTCCTCCTACAGAGGATCATTCCAGAATAAGTCCTCATATTCGTTCCAGAACAAGACCCAGTACCAGCAAAAGCAACAACAGGGTCGACAATCATCTTACGGAAGATCCAATTTCAGGGGTAAGAACCAGAAAAGGGGCACAGGCGGACGCCAGTGACCGCTTACTCCAGCCAGTCCAGCTACCATCTTGTTCTACACAAATTGGAGGAAAATTGACCCATTTCCTAAAGAATTGGCGCATCATCACCTCAGATCGTTGGGTGCTCCAACTTCTCAGATTCGGCCATTCCCTAGAATTTACCGCCATCCCGCCTCCAACCCCTCCCCGCAGGTCTCCTCACAGACATCTGCGACTGCTGCTCCGGGAAATATCGGAGATGTTAAGGAAGGGAGCTATCGAGCGAGTTCCATCAGCTCAGAGGGAGAAAGGATTCTACTCCCGTTTCTTTCTGATACGGAAGAAAGAAAAGAAGTGGAGACCCATCCTGGACCTCAGGGCACTCAACTCTTTCCTGAAGAGTCAGTCGTTCAGGATGGTGACGCTCCAAGAGATCCTTGGCATTCTGGAGGAAGGAGACTTCATGACATCCTTGGATCTTCAGGATGCTTACTATCACATCCCGATACTCAAGGGGCACAGGAAGTTTCTCCGTTTCGAAGTGGCAGGACAGCACTACCAGTTCAAGGTCCTTCCGTTTGGCCTCAAATCCGCTCCGCGGATTTTCACCAAGTGCCTTTCTCCTGTGGCAGCTTTCCTACGCCAAATGGGTCATCAAGTTTTCCCCTACCTAGACGACTGGCTGGTCAAGGCGCCTACGGCCGTAGGCGCAACCAAATCCTTCAACGCTTGTACCAATCTTTTCAATCATCTAGGATTGACGCTGAACCTTCAGAAATCACATACGTCCCCTACGAGAAGTATCACCTTCCTCGGGGCCACCTTGAATACGGAATGCGCAAGGGCATTTCCCTCAGCCGAAAGAAAACACAGGATCATATCCCTGGCCAAAACGGTGCAATCCAGGAAATCCCTGAGAGTTCGCACCTTCAAGTCACTTCTGGGAATGATGTCTTCCTGTATATTACTCATCCCTCACTGCAGGCTGCGGATGCGCCCACTGCAGGAGGCTCTCTCGAACCAGTGGACTCAGAGCGCAGGTTCGTTCGAGGACATTATAAACATAACTACACAAATATCCAGGAGTCTCGAGTGGTGGAAGGATTCCAGAAACCTCTCGAGAGGATTACCGTTCCTGCTGCCAGCAGCGCCATTGGTGATCACCACAGATGCATCTCTAGCGGGATGGGGAGCTGTCCTTCAGGACCTCAGAGTCAGCGGCAAATGGTCGGATCGGGAGCAACACCTCCATATAAATCTGCTGGAGTTGAGGGCTGTGTTTCTGGCTCTGCAGGCCTTTTTACCACGCATCCAGAACTCCCAGGTGCTCGTCAGGACGGACAACACCACGACGATGCATTACCTGAACAAACAGGGAGGAACGCGTTCGCTCACGCTATCGCGCGAATCGCAGAAAATCTGGAACTGGCTTGTTCTCCAGGGGATTACGCTCAGGGCGGACTACGTCCCGGGAAAGGACAACACCATTGCGGACGCCCTAAGCAGGCAGAAATCCCTCTCCCACGAATGGGAGCTCGACGAGAGTGCACTAACACACGTGTTCTCGGAATGGGGAGTCCCAGGAATCGACCTGTTTGCCACCAGGGAGAACGCCAAATGCCCAAGCTACGCAAGCTGGCATCCCCAACCGGAGTCGCTCGGAAATGCCTTTTCCATAGGATGGTTCAGCGTATTTGCGTACGCTTTTCCACCGTTCCCGATGATTCCCAGGGTCCTCAGGAAAATGAAGGCGGAGCCCTGTACACTAATTCTGATCGCCCCGTACTGGCCGAGGCAGCACTGGTTCTCGGACCTTCATCGCCTCTCCATCAGGACGCCGATCCGTCTAACACAGCACCCGAACCTGCTGACAATGTCCAATGGACAAGTGCAATTCCCGAACCTACAATCGCTCAGGTTATCGGCCTGGCTCCTGAGCACAGAGAGTTTTGCCAATTGAACATCCCGCAGGACTGCAGGGATGTGCTAGCAAAGGCGAGGGCGGACAGTACCAACAAAACCTACTCCCTCAAATGGAAGCGCTTCTGCGTTTGGTGCTCAGAGAAGGGCCTGAGACCCCTTCATATCACACCCGAGCAGATATTACCATATCTCCTGCACTTGGCACAGTCCGGACTAGCGCATGCATCCATAAAGGTACATCTGGCGGCAATTTCACGTTTTACCAGGACTTTTCAAGGCCCGTCTCTCTGGTCCAGCAGACTTGTAAAACAGTTCCTTAAGGGTCTTTATAGGTCCTTTCCAAGGCCCCGACGGGTCCCACCGACTTGGCACCTCAACTTGGTCCTTAACCAACTCATGAAGCACCCCTTTGAACCCATTCACCGAGCCTCCATTAAGTACATCTCATGGAAAACGGCTCTATTACTTGCGCTCACATCTGCCAGGAGGGTCAGCGAGTTGCAGGCTCTCTCCATTCAGGAGCCCTTCATGCAGTTCAAACAGGACAGGGTGGTGCTGAGGACAAATCCCAAGTTCATACCGAAAGTGCCTTCAGACTTTCACCTCAACGAGCCGGTGGTCCTACGCTCCTTCTTTGCCAACCCTACCACGGCAGCAGAGAGGACGCTCCATTCTCTGGATCTCAAACGGTGTCTTAAGTTTTATATGGATAAGACAAAAGCATTCAGAAAATCTTCACAGTTATTTGTGGCCTACAGCAGACCAAGGCTGGGTATGCCTCTTACAAAACAGAGCATCTCAAGGTGGATTTCTTCTGCAATAGCGTTCTGCCATGAAGGGGCCGGACGGCCGTTGCGAGACAGGGTGGAAGCACACTCCACCAGAGCGATGTCCACATCAGCAGCGCTGTTTGCTGGAGTGCCGATTTTGGACATCTGTAGAGCGGCGACGTGGAAGTCACCGCATACCTTCTCCAGACACTACTGCCTGGATGCCGAACTTACGAAGGATGCGGCAGTGGGCCAGGCGGTGCTCCGCCATCTGTTCCAGTGAGGTGAGCCTTCCAACAACCCGCCTTCCTGGTATGCACATTCTTTACTGTTTACTGTTTTGATGTATGCCAATGCTTTGAACTGTTATGATAATGATTGTATTATCTCAAGTACCTTTCTGGCATGTTACATCGGAAATGTGCATAATGCATTGCTAACTACTCTGATTCAGGCATGTGAATCTATGAAAGACACCCCTAATACTGGATAAGAAATGCGTTACTTACCTGTAACAGCAGTTATCCAGTATTGGTGTCTTTCATAGATTCACATGCAACCCTCCCGCCTCCCCTGGAAGGACTCACGCCTCTCTCTAACTATATTACGCCTACCTAGCTTGGTGCGTACGAAAATCTGAGGGACTGAGGCTCCTGCCAGGAAGGTTCTAGAGGGAGGTGATAGCTGATTGGCTGGCTCTAGAAGTTTGGTCCTTTTTACATAAGGACTATGATAGGCTACTAAGGGGAGGCCCTTAGGCCTATTTTTTTCTCTATGTATGTCTATAGGACATTACTTTTTTATGTACCGGAGGCTCCCGTCTCGACGACGGGGAATGATTCAGGCATGTGAATCTATGAAAGACACCAATACTGGATAACTGCTGTTACAGGTAAGTAACGCATTTCTTATTCAGGTTCATTTTGCAGGGTAAGAACATTTCATCATATTTAAATAATCAATACTTTTCCTTATGTTATTTTACACAACAATTATCTTTCACAACATTTCAAGAGATCATTTAGTTTGCACAGTGTTCGCCTGCCAGTTGGATTCACTAATGGCCACCCGCTCCTATCTTGTCTCTAACAATGAACTTATTATCCTCAGAAACTGGCGAGACAATGACCAGGCAGCTGGCAGTTGCTTAGGGACAGCTATACAGACTAGGGGTAGGTTCTTTGTCACCCAGATTATTCCATTCTAGATAGGCAGTACCCCCAACCCCTCACTGTTATCAAAAACTCAGGCTGCTGTCTTCCCACTATGCACGAAATCACTATTTTCTTGACTGCAGTCACGTGTGGTTTTAGGACCAGCAATAGTTATTTGCAACCTGGGCCCTTGTCTCTCTACCGCCCAACACTCTGGTTACCTGATCGTCTTCTGTGGTTAATGCGGACTCTCGGGGGGCCTTGCTGTCCTCTCTTTCCTCCCCCACCCCCCTGTCTCTGGGCCCCGCTTACGGTTTCTTGGAAGTCCTCCGCTCTTCACGACGGAAGACGAGTGTCCACCTCCTCAGGGTAGACGGAGCTCGCTGCGCCGGTGAGAAGTCTCCACAGGGGGAAGGTGACGAGCAAAGCACCACCGCCCACCCGCCTTCCGCAAGAGCTTCCTTGCGAGTGGGGCTCCTTTCCTGGTGAGAGCCTCTCTGGCGGGGCTTCACTCCCTCGCTCCCACACCTTTTGGATCCGCTACTCTGCGATTACCTCAGATCGGGGGGGGTTTGCCCAAGCCGCTTCCGCCTTCATCGCTCCGAGCTCCCGCAGCCGCCAGTAGCAGCGCGGCCTGCGGGGGCGGGGCCTCCACACGACTTGAATCCGCCCTCAGATGACAACGGCGGGGGTGGCGCTTCTGCTGCGGCCCCGCTCACGTGACTCTCGGCGGCGACCTCAAGGCTGGAATCGCCCTGCACTTCCTCGCTGCGAGATTCTCTTCAGCGGCCTCACGCGATGCCGGCCAGCTATCTTTGGGGGACTTCGTCTCTTCAGCCCAGTCTTCCTGAAGACCACACGTCACTCCCTAATAGCCACGGACAGTCTATCGGCCCTGGGGGCGCAGCGGTGAGTACTCCTGATAGGGGATGTTAGCGGAGCAGAAATTAAGGGTGCCGGACCCACCTCACATCTGATAGGTCAGTCAGCCAATCTTTGTATATAGAGCCCAGACACCTTCTCCGTAGCCAGGGACAGTGGGCAATCGCTAGGGCCAGATTGTCTAGGGATCCCAGGCAACGTTAGGTATGAGGGACAGATAGTTCCTGTGGGCAACTCTCTCCTGGGTCCCAATCTTCCGGGATTCTGACCACTTTGAGGCTCCCAGGAAAACGATGACCCCCAGAGTCTTGGGCTGTGTTCAGGGATCGGTCAGAAGGTTGGGGCTGGTATCGGCTGATTTTGGAAGACGCGCAGACCCTGGGACCTGTCACTTCCCCATCCAGCGCAGCCACCTCCCCACACAGGTGCCTTACTCCTGACTGCCTCCCAGCTCATCCCACTCTTAAAATGGCCGCCCTACCCCCACCTCTATTTATCACCTGGGGCCTGACTTGCCAGAGTGGTCCAGAAGGTTCCGGAACCTCTCATGGCAGCTTATGGCCCAGGGACTGAGGTGACAGTTGGAACCACCATTTTGCGAGTCTAATCTCCCTCTCCCTGTTTTTACATTGAAGCACCTTGCGCCTCTCCCTCAGGTAGTAAGGAGGAGGCGCCCAGAGCCTCTACATCAACACTAAAAAAAATAGTTAGTGGACAGAAAAAATGAGAAGGGGAAAGAGAAAAAAAATAATATGAGGGGGGAACTGCCAAAAGGCTGTCAGGTCTAACACGCGTCCCCCCCAGCTGAAAGCGGGGAGAGCTACCCAATCCCTTGGGAGTTCTCTTCACTAAGGCGGAAATACCTGGAGAGACCGTCAGCATTGGCGTGGTCCACTCCTGGGCGATGTTCCACCCTAAAGTCCATTCCCTGTAGGGAGATGGACCACCTCAATAGCTTGGGATTCTCGCCCCTCATTTGCATCAGCCACCTGAGGGGCCGGTGGTCGGTCTGAACCAGGAAGTGCGAGCCAAACAGGTATGGCTGCAGCTTCTTCAGAGCCCACACCACCGCGAAAGCCTCCCTCTCAATTGCACTCCACCTCTGTTCCCGGGGGAGTAGTCTAACCACCGGTTGGTCCAGACCCTCGTCATTAAGTTGCGACAGCACTGCCCCTATGCCATGCTCCGACGCATCCGTCTGGACGATGAACTCCTTGGAGAAGTCAGGGGCCCTGAGAACAGGGGCCGCACACATTGCAAAAGGCATTCAAAATATTCTGCCTTTTCTGGATAGCTGCTATAATGTTACGATTATAAATGATTTAATCTAGCAATAAATCGATTATAGGAGTGTCATTATACTTGCAGCTGCTCAGCTGCGAAATCAATAAACCATCTACAGCTGGTTCAAAATAGAGCCACACAGTTAGGCTGCCGGCTAGCTTGGCACCAACATATTTCACTAATGCTGCAGCAATTACATACCCTTCCTGTGCCGCAAAGGATTACCTTTAAGGGTGTGATGATTGTACATCGCGCACTATCCCAACAGTTCCCTGATGTTATCCCTTCCAAGATGAAATATCATGATGCTGCTGTAATTTGAGACCAGATGACTTATTTCGCCTAAGCATCCCCAGAACAAGGACCATCATGTTGGTTGATTGCTCATTCTCAGTTGCCGCAGCGAGTATCTGGGACTCTTTGCCTGTCGCTCTTCTCACAGAACCCTCTTTCCTTCAATTTAGACACCAGCTGAAGTTATTTCGGTTTCCCAAGGAATAATTTAGGATTGATAGCATTTTAGAGCACCTATGGGTATCAGAGCACCGAGAAACCTTGGTGTAGACATGCTGTATTGATAAATGTAACATAACTTATAATGTGCCTTTTATGGAGACCCGTGTCCACATTCAGGTTGTGGGATTAGAGCTTGACTGGTGTGTGAGTCGGAAGTGCACAGGCCTGTTCGGATATGTTACTTACCCTACCTTAGAGAGCTCTCGTACAATGATGGCATGTTATGTAATTAGGAGTGGAAAGTGAATTCTTGAGTTACAGGATATCTGTGGTATCAAGTATCTACCATCTCATGGTGCCTACCTGGCCTCCTGTGAGAGAGAATGGGACACTGCATTGAGTCTATAGCTGTTTTTAAATGTCCACCTCTTGGAACTCCACAAAGGGACAGTCTCCGATTGGCTGCCATTACCCTGGAGAAGAAGATCAGATCATTAACATTTGGGCATATGAGTTAGGTATTCTAGGCCCTGAAATATAAGGTACCTCCCTGGGTCTGAAATCTATGTGTCTGAACGAGGCTTCTTTTGACCTGAAATGGCCACTCCCATAGATCATACAGAGCAGGATGTCTGGCCCCTTTGTATGTACCAATTGCTGGCCAATTCAAAACCAGACGTGGTAGGAAAAGGAGTTTCTTGCAGAAATGCTCTGGGCCTCATTTACCAAGCTTTGGTGCAGGGCAAATACAGCACATTCTTGACCTCTTCCCAGCGCTTATGCACAATGGGCTGTCATATGTCAAAGCAAGTACCGTTGACCCATGGTGCAAAGGTGCCTGTGTTGTAGGGGGGGTTGTTTTTGTGCAGGAAGGGACACCTTCCTGCACAAAAAGAATCACAAAAGACGTTTTCCTCTTTCTATGTGTGCTGCAGAATGCAAAATCCCTTCTTTTCTAGTACACTGCTTAAGTAAAGTCTGGGATGAAGTGCCTCTGTATTGTAGATCTCGTTTTTCTTATGCCATCTTCAGAATTGTGTCTATATCTCTGTAGGTTAACTGCATTGCTTTTATTGGTCTGGCTGGTGCTCCGGGATGATGGTTAAGGTGGAAGCCAGTGGTGTTTCCTTTGTACTGTGAAAAGCAAGGGTGGTTGAATCCATCAAACATGTCCACCCGTAGTTTTTCCATGAATGTCTCCATTCTCCCAGCTGCAATGTATTCCTGAAGTCCCACTATGCTCAGGTTGTTTATACGCGAATGAGGCTTGAGATACTTATTCTTTGTTTTCATCACTTCTAGAACTTTCTTCAGACGCAAGAGTTTCTCATTGCTTGTGAAGGCATCATGTTCTACCATTTCAAAATGAGCACTTTGCTTCTCCAATCAATCTGGTATGTGTTCCATAATGATTGACTGCAAGTCAAACTTCTAATCTGTAGAGGATAGGCTTTTTTACATGCCAAGCAGAAGCTCTTTGAACGACTGAGAGTTCTGGTGTCTGGAATGTGGGGCAACATCTTCTGCATGAGTGGGCCACATCACATGCCCGTCTGACACCACAGCTGTTTCTAGAGAGCTCTTAGCAATGGCTAACCAATTGCCAAATATCTCCGCCCATCCCCCCCAGCTTCAAGAATCTCTAGCAACCCAGCTGTGAGAGGACATCAACACCGGCATCACCTCTGCATCTAAAGAAATTCTCTTTATTGAAGAACCTCCCTATTGTTCACACCCCATGCCCAGCAACAACCCAATCCAGTCCATCTGCCTGGGCAACACTCTGTGTATAATCCCCACTTTTGTTACAACACAGCTCCATTTCTGTAGCTTACAACATGCTGGTTGCTGTTAGTGGCTTACCACTCCAATCCCTGACTGTGTTCTCCAGACTGGGCCTCCACTCAGCTGCTCCTTACTTGTATACCTGGGGAATTACATCATAGTGTCCATGCACATAGCACTCTGCTGTCATTCTTGAGCAGAGATCAGCCATAGCACTCTGCTCTCCCTTGTTTTGTAGCCCTGCCACACGCCCTATGCATCTTCCGAGCCAGGGCACGCGGAGTCAGTCTGCACAACTCATCGCTACTCCTGATGAATCTGCCTCAACACCAGCGATGAAGCCCCCACAGAAAGGATTGCTCCACATCTTCTCTTGGACGTGGGCTTTCAGGTGTCTGCTGTCGTTTGGTATGTCCAACTGCCTGCCTCTGCATGTGGTGGGCCTGCAGATCTGCTGATAGTTTTCATCAGTTCGAAGCCTCTGTGAGCCAGCTGCCCACCTTCTTCATTCTGGCTCGTGGTGGTGTTCAAGCAGCAAGCGTTTATGTCTAAACTTGCTAGGTCAACCAGTAATAATTTTGACGGTGATTGGACGTTAAAATTCTGCATCATTAACATATTGGCAGCCTGGTCTGAGGCGCCTCGCACATGTTCCGCCATTTTCGATCCTTCAATCCCCAGAACCCCATTATTTGGCAGCTTCCCACCGATACATCTTCTAGGCTGGCATTAGCTTAAATGCACCTGCAAATCTTTTTGTAATGTCCCAAGCCAGACAACATTCGTCCACATCTGGAGGCATCAATATGTAAGGAAGTGCAGGAGGCTCCTTCATCAGGAAAGGGACAATTCTGTACAATGATGTGTCCATGTTACAAGGCAGAGACCCATTTTCCTGTTATAAGACTCTGGTGAAGTATGCAATAAAATGTTCTCTCTGGTACTAATGCAGTACTTTGTACAAGGCTCTGGTTATACATAGAGCATAATTCAGCTGTGCATAAACTCCCATGTAATGTTTACAAACTGTCCACCGTCTCATAACACTAAGCTCAGTTTGCTCTTGGGGTTCAGAGACACCTCCTTATACTTGTCTGTTATTTTCCGTGAGTGTGACTGTGTTGTAGCTGCACACAGTTCACCACTCTGGTCCTCTCTCATAAGCAGCAACTTTATGAACCTCATAAGCTATTGACCGGAACCTCCATTCTTGAGGGCTCTCTTACTCTGTCTAGCTCTAGTACCATACCTGCCAATCAGACCCTCAACATTTTGACACTGTTAGACTCCCTCAGATGCTTCATGGTCCTGGTGTCTTTCAGCTGCTGAACTGGTTCTGGTTCTGGGACATGAAACCCCTGGCTGCAGAGGTGCCTGATGCTTCCTGATAGCAATGACCTACTCTCTGGGTAGCTCAGTTCTTCACTCTTGCACTCTACCCTTGAATGTGTCTTTCTGGTTCCTGAGAATTCCTGCATCCTGTTTGACCTCTTGAGAAAGCTACTGTAATGATTTTCACCATGGGCTCGTGATAGCATAGATCTGGGTGATAAGCTACTTCATGGTACACCAACAACAGAGCTTGACCCAGAGCTCCCACATGTTCCTGCTCACAGCAATGAAAGTAAATTCTTAGAAACAGAAACTTGTTGCATATCAAGCAAATGAAGATCAAAACTGGAACCATCAGGTAGGAGGGGCAGAAAGGGACAGTGTATATGCCTACCAAGCAAACAAAATACCTAGATATACAGGCTAATGGGATCCTAAGATCGATCAGAGCCAGCCTCAAAAGGCTACAGCGCGAATTGCATACTCTAGGGCAACAGTATGATCCACTTGGGATGGGCCACTCTCAGCTCCCATGCAGAATAAACTGGCCACATTCTAAGAGAAGGCTGTCAGAGAGCTCAAATTCTTGAATAAATATGCACTTGCCTGGCGATACGGGAGGGTGAGAGTATAGGGCACACGCAGGCTTCTCTACTTAAACCCAATTGGGCTGCATCCCATATTACTCATATACAGACATCTGAGGGGCATGACGTGCATGTTCCTGACCCCATTATAGCCACATTGCTGCCTTCTATAAAGAGTTATACACCTCCAAGCTGCAAGCGGATGCCTCTGATATTCACAGATTCCTGGATGGGGCAACTTTGGCATGGCGGGGGCTTGAGAAACGCACCTTATTAAATCAGCCAATAACGATAGAAGAGATCACGTCAGGAACCTTAGACATGGGGGTGCTCCTGGCAGTGATGGCCTACCTACGGAATATTATAAGGAACACGCAGAGGAGCTTGCTCCTTCGCTCCTGAAGGTCTATCAAGAGGCGTATGAAGCAGGGAAACACCCACAGACCATGCAGGAAGCGATCAGTATAACGCTACTTAAGCCTTATAAGCCCCTGGGAGGTGCGATTCTATCCCTAGATAGCACGATTGTAGCCAGAATCCCGGGGAACAGACTGCGACCCCTGATGCCCCACCTGGTTCGACCGGATCATCCAGCTTCAGACCTGGAGTATCTACAGCTGACAACCTTAGATCGTTGTTTGCTCTCACACATCAATTGCACTGCGACCTAAAAGTTGCGGCTGTGTGTTTTAGATGCCGTAAAGGCGTTGGATACCATTGAATGGCCATTCCTGGGGGTGCTGGCTAGAATAGGACTAGGTGGGGCAGTGTTAAAGTGGGTTCAGCTCCTCTACGCAGACCCCCTCAGGGTAAATGGAGAGGTATCCTTAGCATTCCCGGTCAGCCGACGTATGCATCAGGGCTGCCCCTATCCCCACGTCTATGTCATCTCGCCGTTGAGCTTTTGGCCTGTGTTCTCTAGAAGTTCCATGGTCGGCGTGGGATCAATCCGGGATATTGGTAGACTTTGCTGCCAATGTACGCAGATGATGCCCTGCTCGTGCTGAGACACTGACGTGAATCTGAGCCCAGTTATCGATGAGGTAATAAAATTTGATCATTGGACGGGTTTTCAGATTAATTGGTCGAAATCCATTATAGTCCCCTCATGAGTGCTACCAGACAGCCCTCCCTGTCCAACCTGCTGCAGTGGCAGACGGGGCATGTGCGCTACTTTGGCATCCTCTATCATGTAGAAGCACGAACGATCCATCTAGAGAATTATGGAAAATATGTTGCAGGGCTAATACGCGGGTAGATAGATGGATCACCTTCCCACTATCTCTGGTGGGCATAATAGCCTTGATGAAGATGGTAATACTGCCAAATTCACTATACATGTTTCAGAACATACCCATCCCTTTGAACAAGGTCTCTTTTGACCTGCTGATTTCGCTCATGATCCAACATTCCTGGGCGAGCAAGCAGCCTCAGCTAAGCTGGAGTAAGTTGCACCTGCCTTATGATAGGGGAGGATTTGCAGCACCCCATTTTGAAGTATTTTACCTGGTGGCCCAGGTGCAGTTTGTGCATCACTGGATGCATAATAGTCAAAGTGCCCCACATATTGCTCTGGAAAAGGGGCAACTACACCCCCTTCCTTTACAGGAGGCCCCCAATTCCCAGTTTGCCAGTCCTGTGCATGACATACACACAGTGAGATGCACTGCTAAACTGGCTTCGCTGTGAAGTGTTCCTGAGGCGTACCCCCCACTCATCCCTCCCCGGGTGGACCACTCCTCTACCATGATGACTCATATTAGGCAAAAACACATCATTACAATGGGTGACCTATTCACGTATCATGAATTTAAAACATATCGGGAATATTTGGGGATGCTGAGAACGCACTCATGGGTACTATTACGTATGATACGCTTTATCATGCTGCGGGTAGAGTTTACCAGACATTCCTTAAAGAGCCGCTAGAGCGGTCTGTACTGTCCATCCTTCTGTCTACTCCATGCCCCATTAAACTAATCACGCAACTGTACACCGCTGTCATGTCCATGATAGAAGGAGAGCCTGTACGGACACATGTAAGATAGTCGAAGGGCCTGGGGATTGATGTTACTGATGTGATGTGGACATATTGCTGCCAACAAACCAGAGAAGTCTTCTCCAATGGTAGATGCAGGGTAATACACTATAAGCTCCTGCACAGGACGTATTTTACCCCAATGATACTAGCTAAGTATACTCACACCGAGGACACTAGGGGGCATATTTACATGAAAATCACCATCGCAGTGACGCAAATAATGTTGCTCCACCGAGCTGCATCATTTTCCAAATGCAGGGATGCGCAGTATTAACAAGAATAAGCGCATTCCTGTGCTCTCCCTTGCGCTGGTGCTAAAAAAGCTGCCTAGCGCCAACTCAGGCATCCTTGCACCACGGTGCAAGGGTGACTGCGTTGCAGTGATGATTGTGTTTGTGCAGGAAGGGAGACCTTCCTTCAGAAAAACAATCATTAATGACGTTTTTACTCCTTCTTTGTGTGCTGCAGAATGCAGCATACATAGAAAGAGCCAAAAACGAGGAGAAATATAAGTATTTCTCCTTGTTGAGCCACATGAACGCCTCCTTTTGAAGAGCGTTATTTTTTGCAGCTGCCTTAGATTTACAGATCCTTGTAAATCTGGAGCAGTCTCAAAAAGCCATGGGTTCTGATTGGAAACGCCCACAGCAACACCCATTGCACGCCCCTTTGCCACAGAAAACTGTGTTGCAGAGGGCCATATTTATAAGGCTGTGTTAAGACACGCAAAGTGGCTTAGCATGGCTTTGTAAATATGGGCTTGCAAAGAGCGCCACTGGAGCGTAAAAAAAGTGACCCTTCAGGGGCTTGTAAATATGCCCGTAGGTGTAAAAATTGTGGTGTGTGGGGGGTGGATTTGCTCTATGTGGCATGGAGTTGCCAGAGGGTTGACACGTTTTAGGGACAAGTCATGACTGTGACCCATCATGAATTCCATCTCTCCCTCGACACTGTTCTGTGGGTCATGTTAAAAGTATCTGGCCTTAAAACAATCATTAATAGCGTTTTGCTCATTCTATGTGTGCTGCAAAACAGCAGATCATTGTCAAAGCTGATTACAAAGGTCAGACCTATTGGCTTTGCTAGTGTTTGTCTATAGGAAATTGAGCTAAGTAATGGTCTCTCGTAGCAGTCTGATACGATCACCCCAATTAACCATGACTGGTTGTTAGGATCACAATCACTTCTAATTCGCCAAGGGGCGCATTTATGAAAAAGTCACGCTGTGCAGCGCAGCAAGTTACCTTGCTGCGCTGCAGAGCGTGACAGGGAAAGGGCAGAAATGCACCGTTTAAAAAAAAATCTTCTTTAGTGGATTTTCAGCTGGTTTAGCTGACTTTGAAACCAGTCAGGATTACAGAATGATTATAAAAATAGTTCACAAACATATCACTCTCAATTACATTTGCCATGTCTCGCACCACAACAGTAAATCTTGGGACCTCAATACCAGCGACTTTGTGGCAGTAGATATCTGTAGTATCTTCATGTAATGTTATCACTGTTCCCCTTTATCTTGTAACTAGCTGCTCAGCCAGCGTGAGAGTTCTGTGTGGAATGTTGACATGGCTGGAATGCTTGGGTGCTTGGGTGTGTGTGAGACAGTTGGTAAGATGGGCTGAGCAGCTAGCAGGCTGCTCCTGGTGGGGCTGTTCTATGGATCTTAATAACTTAATAAATATCATAAAGGCATCTCTCGGCTACGTCTGCTGTGTCACCAATGTAGTAAAATGCCAGCTTACTACATTTGGCGACGATTTGGAGACTTATCCACGTTTTACAAGGTACCTCAAGGAAGCTCAAAGATGACAAGCCTTGGATGTTTTATTTTTGGAGGTACACAACAGAAACTAGAAGCAAAGAAAGCAATTGGAACAAAGGATGGTTCTCAAATGACCACAGCTTCTGCGCAAGTACATTTCCTGGAGGAAGTGGTACACAAGGGACAAATGATTAAGTGTGGAATGAAAGGGATAAAGACTTACTTGAAAAAAAATATTTGGAGTAACAAGACACAAGAGTGTACAGGAGTATCACGCCACGCAGGCCCACCAGTGTCCATTACACCTGACAGCCCCAGCCAAGGCGTGCTATGCTCTACTACTGATGAACTGTAAAGTAACGAAAATTGTGTTATTTGTCGGGCTAAACAGAACCTCCAAGGGTGTACTAGTTTTTTTGGGATACTCAGTGACGCTGGCACCAGTGAGCTCAAAAGCATCTATCTGCAGTTGTTGGTTTTTATAGAAACTGGATTTGTGTGCTGTTTCTGGCTCAATTGGATACAGTTTGCCACATATTTTTGCCTGACATGTTATCCTGTGGATCTACTGCCATAATGGCAAGCAATGTGCAGGTTTGCGGTGTGACGAAGATCTACAGCAGTGAATGAAGTGTGTTCAGTTGACTGACGGAGGTGTCAACATGGGTGCGGTTGATCTACGTTGCTGCTGTGCCAACTGTGTGATCACCATTTCTGTCAGCAACAGCCGGTTAACATTGGTGCACATAGTTCAGCTTTTTCACGTTACTCGTTAATGGTGAAACCTTGGATCACTTGTGAGTAATTAATGTATTTTTGCTGCTTCGTTTTCTATGTTAGCGGTTGGTGTAGTTCAAATTTAAATTGCACCGTTAAAGCAGCGCGTGACAAGCGCGAGTCTCACCTGTCTGTATGCTGCGTGGGGAAGTCAGTTTCTATCGTGTCATCACGCGCTTTGTCATTGCACGATCTACATCTTAGAGAGAAGTGTACATGTACTGTGACGTGTACCGTGCTGTGCATCTACGTTTTGTGACATGTACGCTCCTAGAGCCATCCGGCGAGCGTAGCTTCAGCGTACAGCCATTTTATTCTTCTGGCACCAATGCAAGTTCAGAGTTGTGTTGGGGACACAAGGTGCCTCTCGGACAGTGAAATAAGCAATGATGGTTTCAAGGCAGCTGCAGCGTCTTTTGGTTCATTTTCTCCGTTGCTGGTCATCTTAGATATTTTCGCTGCAGATGGAGCCTGTTTTCATGGTAATGTGCAAGGCTCCAGTGTTGCTCACTCAGTCATTGTGACACTTCTATTGAAAAATAAGTCTCACGTCATGTACATCGAGCATGTCAGAAGTTATTGACTTGTGAAGAGACTGATGGTTTCGCCCTTTGGTTCACGCAGTGGTCATCGTTTGGAACAAGGTGACTTTTTAAAATTGCATTACTTTCAAACAGGCCGTACTTTCTCTCCAGTGTTTGGCATCAGAGTGTCAAGTTTGCACAATGTTCACCAGTTATATGAAAATCAATCTGCCTCCACATATTCTTAGACTTCAAGAGTCACCATTTGTTTAAACTTCACGCTGAGATTCTGGAGGTTTTTGCAACAAGTCACATCCCTGTTGTAGTGCTTGTAATGGTTATAACCGGTTAAATTCAATTCTGTGTACTTCCATTTACAGAGTTTTGTCTTGTTCAGTGGGATCTTAGCTTGGTCCTGTGAGGCGCGTGAGATTTTTTAAAGGATATATCTAACTTGTTATGACTGAGGAGTTATAGTTGTATGCCTGTTTCTGTTTTACACCCTGCCTCTCTCGTTAGTCTAGTATGGCATCCTTTTTCTATTGTTGAATGGGTTTTTAGCCCCTTTTGTGTTTGGTGTTCTATTTTAGTACCACTTCCATTTTGTGTTGGTCGTGTAGTGTGTTTCACTCACTTTGTGCTGCACGTGCTCTTCTATTGTGTGTGTGTCAGTCATGCTGTGACTCACATGTCTGTGTATAGGGGGTGTCATTCCCACCCATTTAATTAGTAATGGGTGTTAGTCCTATATAGTCAGTGTTTAGGGGGTGTTAGTCCCACCTACGTTATTGTTAATGGGTGTTAGTCCCATATACTCAGTCTTTAGGGGTGTTAGTCCCACCTACGTTATTGGTATTGGGTGTTAGTCCCATCTACTCTGTGTATAGGGGGTGTTAGTCCCACAGATGTAATTTGTAATGGATTTCAGTCCCATTTACAGTATGCTTTATGGGTTTGTGTCCCATTTTGGTATTTTTTTTGGTTGTGTTCCTTACATAGGAATACCTTGATGGGTGCAGTCCACCCATAGTTTGGAGTACATACACGGGTGAGATCCACCCTTAGTGTATTTGTTCTGGGAGTGTTTCTCCCCGCATGTCTCATCAATGTGTAGAGTACCTGTAGTCCTTTTCTACTGTGTTTCTCTGCGTTTTGTTTCACATGTATCTCCTGTGGTGTTCTCTCACTTTCTGTTAGTGAACTAAACGTTCTTTTTGTGTTTTATTAAAGGAGGAGGTTGGTGATAGTTTGTATTTATCTTTTCATCCTTCTTTCTTCCTTTGTATAGTCTGGTTCCCTCTCGTGGTATGGTTTATACCTTTTACCCTTGGGTTTTAGACTATTGATTACTTGTGTACATTTTGTGTATAGTTGTTTAGAATTTTTAGTATTGTTTGTTTTATTTTCAATTGTAAAGGGAGAAGATATCTGTAGTATCTTCATGTAATGTTATCACTGCTCCCCTTTATCTTGTAGCTAGCTGCTCAGCCAGCGTGAGAGTTCTGTGTGGAATGTTGACGTGACTGGAATGCTTGGATGCTTGGGTGTGTGTGAGACAGTTGGGAAGATGGGCTGAGCAGCTAGCAGGCTGCTCCTGGTGGGGCTGTTCTATGGATCTTAATAATTTAACAAATATCAAAAAGACATCACTCGGCTATGTCTGCTGTGTCACCTCAACTCATGGAACCAGCTTACTACAATATCAGTAACCTGGTGTTATTTTGTAAGGGGATATGCTCACGTGTAGGCCAGTACTTCATAGGGAGGCGAAGTTGGTATGGGGAGTGAGCAAAAGGAATCGTAATGACGGTCTCCCTCCAGCGTAGTAGGAGTGAGTAGATCTATGGATACAGGGCCTGGCCCCTTGATGCAAGTAGCTGTTTAGACTGAGTGACACCTCCTCATTTTATTGCTTGTTAAGCAGATAATTATGTAAGAGTTCCCATATATTTCTAGGGCGGGAGCTGGGGGGCAATAGTTTGGCATGTGTGGTTAATTGCTCTTGGCAGTGGGTCAGGTCTTTCAGCCATTCCTTGAATTTAGGTGCTCTGCCGTGACCCCATTTTCAAGCTGTTCTGCGTTTAGCTGGGAGTAAGCTCAGACTTAATATTTCCTAAAGCGGATGTCCATCTCTCCAGTGAAGCACGGCAGTGCCATGAGCGATGTGAGCAGGATAGGTTGACCCTCATGTCTGGGAGGGCTTGGGCTGCCTCCCTCCCTCCAGTAAATCTGTATGGAAGCGCTGGACCATGCAAAAATGTGCACCCGCAATGCCGCATCTGTCTAATTTGTAAACCGGAAGGAGACGCTCTTCGCGCAACTTTACCGGCGTTTATTACTTTCTGTGTAGGAATTTATAGTGGATTATCCGTAATCTGCTACTAAAGGCTTTCTTGCCTGTCTGTATGCAGCAAAAGCGCCATTGATCATTGGTCAGAGGAGAGTCTAGATCCATGTTTCTTTGAGTCCGGAGACGACTTTCAATAGGGAGGATTACTAGCTGAGCCGTAGAATGCAGAAGGGATGCTTGGTGGCGCTGTGTGTCAGCTTGGAGCAACATGTGCAGCGCATCAAGAGTAGGGGGTGCTAGTGGGAAATCAGGAGTAGCAGCCTTAACAGTAAGTCTTATCCATATATATAGAAAAACATCATGTGGGGTTCGCTGTTCCCCTGCAAAAAAAAAGATTGTTCTATCTATCAAAGAGCCTTCGCTATAGAGGTCATCCCAGGTGACCAAACCACGTTTGCGCAGGCGTTGCTGGCAAGCTGTTTCGTGCGTGATTGGCAGGAGAGGGTGATATGGCAGAGGGATAAGAGGAGAGTGTAGTAGTAGTTTGCCCAATCTTTGGGCCATTCTAGACCAGGCTAGGGAGGTGGATGTGACTGTGGATTCATCCAGACGTCGGAGTCGGTGTGAACCCCCGGATAAGAGGTGAGGGGGATAGGGGCCTTGTATCCTCGTTCTATTGGTAAGTATGAAAGGAAGGGAGTGAGTTTGTACCAATGGCTAGCGAAATGGGCTTTTGCGCATCGGTAATATAACTCCATGTCTGGGGCTTCAAATCTGTCCTTGGAGAAGGGCAGTATAAACGTCTCTCATTGGATCCTGGCATACTACCAGCCCATCCCAAACGTATTAGCTGTTCTCTAAGGGCCTTGAAGAAGTGGTATCCTGGCGAGATTGGCTATATTGAGGAACAGATATAGAAGCGTAGACAGAATAACCATTTTCATCAGCGAGATGCGTCCCGCTAAGGATAAGGGCAGAGAGAGCCAGCGTGTTATGCTGTCAGTAAGATTAGAAAGCGCTGTACCGTAATCTGCCCTTACGATTTCTTCCTTGTATCTTGTCACCATCACTCCCAGGTAGCAGAGCTCAGTGTCACAAATGCGCCGTATTTAAGGCAATACAGCGCATTCCTGCTTTTTCCCCTCCGCTGGCACGGTTTTGGCAGCTTAGCTCCAACGCAGGCACCCTTGCACCTTGGTGCATTGGCGCCTATGTTGCATGCAGGATTGTTTTTGTGGCAGGAAGGAGCACCTTCCTGCACAAAAAACAACCCTGGGAGGCATATTCCTCTTTCTGTGGGTGCTGCGTTGTTACGCAACCAAAAATGATGTTGGACCAACCACCAGATATAGTTTGGGTGGACGGTCAATCTTTTTTGGAGCCACACCTCTGTGAAACACTGGCCTGTATATCATTGTAGTCTTGTACAGTAAACCCTGCAAGTGGTATTGACATGCTGGGGAAAAACTTACAGCAAAGCAGCAACACTTGTAAGAGAGGTAACAGAAATGTTTCCCAATCCTGGGGCACTTTTCCTCTGCTGTCCCACTATGCCTCAAATAAGTGTCCCACCATGGAACTTCAACTCTCTCCATTCTGAAAACTAAACTTTCATCAGGTGGGAACATTTCTGCATAATTCACCTCTGTAGAGCTGGGATAGATTTGTGACATGAAAATGTTGTTTCTCATCACGAAGTACAAGTTTTCCTAGTTACAGTCAGTGATGCATCATGGAGATACCCCCACTCTCCCGGAGAAACTTAACAAATAAAATGGACACAAACTATATCGGGCACAAAACAGTTGCTCCCTCTGCCAGTGGGTGACAGAATGTGTGCCTGATTCGATAGATTCTGGCAGGTGCTGAATATTGCTGGATGCCATCTTAGATACTGGGCTGTAGGTGTATTGGAAAAGGATCATGTCAAAATGTATTTCAGTGTTTTGCCATATGAATTTCAAATTGTGTCATATCCTTCTCAACACAGTTATATTCAACTCAGTGCATGTAATTTTCATTTCAACATATCACATTCTTTTCATCATCTACCATAGTGAGCTGAACATATTCTATATTAATTTTAACATATCATTTGCTTCAGTGGAGTTACCATCATTTCAGTGCATGCAAAATGCATTTCAACATGTCATATGAATTCCATTGTATGCTATTTTCTTTTCTTATTAATATCCATTTTTATTTCAGTGTGGTGGTTGTGCATTTCAGTATCTCTTATTTAATTGATGATGTGTGTTTTTAATATTATTCACCAATTAACATGTTCCTTGCACTGTGCATTGCATTTCTTTTTGTATGTTACAATCCTATGCATTTCATGAGATGTCATACTTTCAGAGCTGTACTTTTGACATGGTACCCCATATGATTGACCTGAAAACAATGGATTACTTTGGCTCTGGATGGCGACACTTTGGCCATTGTTCCAAAACTTGTATTTTATGCTATTTTTTCACAGTGCTGGGTCACTCCTCAATAGTGTTTCTTTAGTACACAAACAAGGCTATTGATGACTTTGAAAGCAGTTCCTGCCTGTGTTTCACTCATTGCCTCTCTCTCTTTCTCTCTCTCTACCTACAGATCGATCCGGTATAGAAAACGTCAACTCGGTGGAAGCCCTGCAAGAAATGCTCATTCGGGCGCTTAAGGCTTTGATCAGCAAGAAGCATCCTAACACGGCATCGACATTCACGAAACTGCTGCTGAAGCTGCCAGATCTGCGGTCGCTCAGCAACATGCACTCAGAGGAGCTACTGGCCTTCAGCATCCACCCTTGAGCCCTGAGCTATTGAGACATGTGACACGTTCTGTGGACACCTAGCATGTTCTGCAGATATCTAGCCTGCTCTAGGGGCAACCAGCATGTTCTATGGACAAACAGTGTTATTTTAGGGACCAGTTTTCCTTGCTAAGGGTTGCATGACTTTGGTAACCTTCCACCTCATGGTTCTTTCTTCCACTACCCTAAATTTCTTGTCTCTCAATCTCACTCTACTTTGTTCTTTTTCAGCCCAGCTTCTTTCTTGGCCGCATATTTTTTTTTTCTCTTCCTCCTTATTTCTCCCTTTGCTGTCTTGCTGCTGGTTGAAGTCGGATATCGAAGAATAAGTCCTCACCCCCAAAAATGATTGCCAGTGCCCACCACCTGTAACCACGGGCACAAATTAAGCCCCGTAAAAACTATAATTGAAACATGCATGAGGCTTGTCTGATGTAGCTACAAACTTAGAAATGACGTATGCTGGTGTTGGGGATGACTGATGATGAATGAGTTTATGAGTTAAAGATTTCCTTCAGGAGATCTCCATTGATACTCAAGCACTGATAAACCCTCTCAGGCCATTTTGGAACCAGCTTTTACTTAACATCTATTTGTGGTTGCCTCTCTTTAGCCTATAGCGTACAAATTCGGATTAGTTTTCTTGAAAAAACATTTATAAAAGTATTGTATCAAATTACAAATAGAGAAAACGAAGGTACATAAAATAGAAAATGTGGAAAACAAATCGCAGTGCCACAAGCCATATGTCTGCGCCGTGCTGCGTTACTTTCAGAGCACAGGGATGCATCATGTTTACAACAATATGACAGATCCATGTACTCTCCCCTGCACTGGCGCACAATTGGCTGCTATGGGCCAACGCAGGCACCCTTGCACCATGGTGCAAGGGTGCCTCTGTTGCGGGGATGATTATTTTTGTGCAGGAAGGGATACCTTCCTGCACAAAAACAATCACAAGAGGTGTTTTCCTCTTTCTATGCATACTGCAGAATGCATATTTATTTTTGTAATAGTTCTAGCTGCTTTGCCTTATTGTGCTATTGAAATCCCTTCCAAGGACTCTTCTTTGGTCAACAGGGGGCAAGGGTGGAGCAAGTCGTTTTGCAAGCCTAGCCTCCCACATTCGCCTTCTCCTGACATCCTGCCTCTCTCATATGACACTTGTGTTTGAAGTAATCCCTTGGCTAGATTCCTTTAAAATTCCCTTTGAGCTGCTTAGAGCCCAAAAACTTACATAAAATTATGTGAAATGCCACTCTGGCATTTCACACTATTTTTTATGCTAAATTCGCAATAAAAAGCTACTAAATCAGATGGAAGAGAATAACGACCACTCACATTTTTCAAGTTCACATATTTAGGATTTTTACCCGAATAACATCTCAATTGCACAACATGGCATTATGGCTTAATTTCAGGCATTTCACTTAAGAAGCTCAATAAAAAATTCTGGATATTATGCGAGGTCACCCTGGCATAAACAAAATTTCGCCCAGGCCTATTGCTCAACAAATTCCAAAATAGCCAAGAGGGTTGGATATTTTCCTCTAGAGAATCTCTTACAAAAAATATTCAAATGTGGTACTTTTGAGGCATCTTGGCATGAATTTAACAAAATGTAATACATTTTTAAGAATTATTCGCAGTGGGGTTTTAGAGAAACTCACACAAAGTATTTTAAAAAGTAGCAAATGGTGCAGCCAATCAAGTTGGACCCTCCAATTAGGCTCATGTGATTGCTAATGGGGGAGCCAGTCAAGTTGGCTGAATCCCTTTGGGAAATACTTCAATTCCGACAGCCATGAACAACACACGGATATTGGGCCCCCCAGATAAAATAATATTTTGCTGCTGGAACACTCCCTACTAGCAAAGGATGTTTCTTAAGCCTTTTGTGCCACCTGGTGGGGGTATCATAATGTCTGATTGGTGCCTTGTACCTTTTAGTTAGGATCACCAGGTTTTGAGAGGAAAAACTGGGACAGGCCAGACATAAAAGTAGGACTAAAGCCTTTAGCCTTATATCCACACTTTTATAAGCTGTGCATACAAAATATTAACTCCGGTAGAACCTCTACTCTGAACCCCTTGCCCTCCTTCCCACTCTATTTTTCTTTGCTGCAGCATGCATGCAGCCAACCTCCTGTGCTGCTTGAATGAAAGTATACCTTTCAAGTCTCCTTTGCAGGATGAATTGACTTTTATTCCAGAAACCGATACATGTTTTTGAAATTTAGCACACCATAACAGTTCCCTGAAAACCGGGACCGTCAGGGGAAATCCGGGAAATCTGATCACCCTACTTTTAGGAAACTTTCACAACAACTATTTGAAATGCTCGATGTCACGTCTGCAGCTAAGATTTTGTGTGCTGCAAAGGTGTCTTAAATGGACATGTGTGCAGTGTACTCAGCTAACTAGAAATATTAGCTAAAGATTTTGAATTAATGCCCAGCTTGTTAGCGGCTTTGGCGAAACATGTTAACCCAGCTGTCAGATTGCTTTCCTTTCACCCTTTTCTTCTCCATCTTGGGGATCTGTTTCCATGACCTTGGGGTAGCAAACAGAAATACTTTGAAATATGATGAGATTACCCTTATGTTGACTCCAGTACTCCTGGTCTCAGACTCTCTCCTATTGTCTACACCCACCTACTATCCCCTTACCATTGCCGTGCCTGTCTGTAGGCGTCAATGCATAGAGGACGTGCACTACTGGCAGAGCATTTTTAATAACCTAAGATGCAGGACCAGGTCCTGCCACAAGTGGGTGCCAAATTCCAATTTGTTGGTAACAGTAGACAAGAGGGCATATTTATGTAGAAATCCCACTGCACAGCAAGTCACCTTGCTGCGTTGCGTGATGGGGAAAGGGCAGGAATTTACTGTATTTAACTAAATATGGTGCATTCCTGCCTTTTCCCAGCCCGAGCGCATGGTGTGATGCCTAGCGACAATGCACGCACTCTTGCAGCATGGTGCAAGGGTGCCTGCATTACAGGCAGGATTGTTTGTGTGCAAGGAGGGGCACCTTCCTGCACAAAAACAAATCCCTGGAGGCATTTTCTTCTTTCTATGTGTGCTGCAGAATGCAGCGCACATAGAAAGAGGAAAACATAAGGTGAAATAAACATGTCTCCTCGTTATACCTCACCTAGGGAGGTGTAGCAATCTGGCACGTTCCTAGGTCTACCACTTATGGTAAATCTGTGAATGTGCCAAAATCCATGGGTGTTCCCACACACCACCCATGGAACGCCTCGCTGGGGCGGTGTACCGTAACACTGAAATTTGTGCTGCATTGCATTACTCAGGATTTATGAAGCCACTCTGGGCCACGGAAGGGAGCCTTGCGTGCTTTGATAAATCGCATCTTAAGGGTTGCGTTGCTTTTGCACCCCGTTGCGTGGTGAAAAAGCAACACAACCCCTTGATAAATATGCCCCAAGGTGTGTCATTTGGGCCTACTCATGCGCCGGCAGTCATGCTCCTCTATCGCTCAGTCTCCGCATGCCTATTAAGATGCTCTTTGCTCTAAGGTAGACTGGGACATAAACTTGCTGGTGGCTGCTGCTGCCTGACCCTCAGCTTCTCTCAGTGGCCACAGACAGCAGTTGTATCATCCCAACCAGCAGAAGACTCCTCCCCCTCTCAAAACTGGGCGACAGCAACAGGAAGTAAAAGCTGCTGGGTGCATGGCAAGGGATGGAAAGAGTCAGGGCTCTTGTATGAAAGAGTGTCATTGAGGACGTCGATCATTTTTGCAAACTGGACAATCACAGAAAAGTGAGACTTTATTAAAACTTGTAATGTCTGCATTGTGGGGCAACATGAACACTGGAAATGTGTGCATACTGGGCCTTATAGAAACTGGGACCTGTTTCTCTGCACACATGAAAACTGGAAATGTGTGCATACTGGGCCTTATAGAAACTGTGGACGGTTTCTGTGCACTGGACAACATGAAAACTGGAAATGTGTGCATACTGGGCCTTATAGAAACTGTGGACGGTTTCTGTGCACTGGGCAACATGAAAACTGGAAATGTGTGCATACTGGGCCTTATAGAAACTGTGGACGGTTTCTGTGCACTGGGCGTCATGAAAACTGGAACTGTGTGCATACTGGGCCTTATAGAAACTGTGGACGGTTTCTATGCACTGGGGCAACATGAAAACTGGTAATGTGTGCATACTGGGCCTTATAGAAACTGGGACCTGTTTCTGTGCACTGGGGAAACATGAAAACTGGATATGTGTGCATACTGGGCCTTATAGAAATTGTGACCTGTTTCTGTGCACTGGGGCAACATGAAACTGGAAATGTGTGCATACTGGGTCTTACAGAAACTGTGACCTGTTTCTGTGCACTGGGGCAACATGAAAACTGGTAATGTGTACATACTGGACCTTATAGAAACTGTGACCTGTTTCTGTGCACTGGGGGACATGAAAAGTGGTAATGTGTTCATACTGGGTCTTCTAGAAACTGTGGACGGTTTCTGTGCACCATGAAAACTGATAATGCGTGCATACTGGGCCTTATAGAAACTGTGACCTGTTTCTGTGCACTGGGGAACATGAAAACTGGTAATGCGTGCATACTGGGCCTTATAGAAACTGTGACCTGTTTCTGTGCACTGGGGGACATGAAAACGGGTAATGCATGCATACTGGGCCTTCTAGAAACTGTGGACGGTTTCTGTGCATTGGGGAACATGAAAACTGGTAATGCGTGCATACTGGGCCTTATAGAAACTGTGACCTGTTTCTGTGCACTGGGGGACATGAAAAGTGGTAATGTGTGCATACTGGGCCTTATAGAAACTGTGGACGGTTTCTGTGCACTGGGCGACATGAAAACTGGTAATACGTGCATACTGGGCCTTATAGAAACTGTGACATGTTTCTGTGCACTGGGGAACATGAAAACTGGTAATGCGTGCATACTGGGCCTTATAGAAACTGTGGACAGTTTCTGTGCACTGGGCGACATGAAAACGGGTAATGCATGCATACTGGGCCTTCTAGAAACTGTGGACGGTTTCTGTGCACTGGGGGACATGAAAACTGGTAATGCGTGCATACTGGGCCTTCTAGAAACTGTGAACTGTTTCTGTGCACTGGGGCAACATGAAACGGGTAATTTGTGCAGAGTGCACGGCTATACAACTGCTGCACCAATTGGAACAATTTTGAATTTTGAAATATGTGTTAACCTTGGCTTTATAATAAATAGTACTGGGTGCATGATGGAGCTTTCTGTTCACTATTAATGTGTGCTAAAATGAACTACATAAAAAAGGGATCTCTGCATGGCTAGGGCATTATGGACACTGCTAATATGTGCATGCTGGGCATTAATGAAACTAGCTGCATAAGCATACTGGGGCATTATGGAAACTGGCAATGCCTGATCCTGTGCATTACTGAAACTACTAAGCATTGTGGACTTTCTTAATTTACACTCAATGTTACTTTGTGACTAATGGGCAATAAGTCAAACCGGGAACATGTTTTCACTTCCCTAATGTAGACTGTCAATTTGTGAAAAAAGGCATTGTGGAAATAGTCAACTCTTTGTGATTACTAAAACATATAGAAAACTCATGCTGACTGGGGCAATGTGGTGAACCAGCAATAAATAGAATATTGGGGCATTATTGAAACTATAAATGTGTATTTACTGCAGCTTTATGGACACTAACAATGAACATTTTCTGTGGCATTGTATACATCCTCATTGCGTGTTTACTGGGGCAGTGTGCTTAGTGGGGCACTATAAGAGCAGTTTGTAAGATCATTTGTTTTGACTTTCACCATGCACACACAACCTCCCATCTTGAATCGTGCATTCATCCTGAAGGTCTGGACAGATGGCCTTTCAATTAAACATGCACACGGAATCATTCAAAATAAGGGTAGTCTGGTCTTCTTACATTTATCAGAAAACCAAACTATTGCCATGGTCTCTCTCTGGAGTTTCTGTGCACCCTGATCGCCAGTCTCCTCGTATTAGATGTGTCACAACCGGGCGGACCACATTAGGGTGCAGCTACTCATCAGTGATGAGCTTAGCCGGCAAAGGAGTACAGAGCCAGAGGGTCTCAGCCGGAACAGAAACTAGAAGTCTCCAAAGCCAGCTGAGACAATGTGAACTCTCCCAAGTCTAGCAAAATCTTCTCGTCATGTGTTCCAACAGTGCTTAACTTGAGCCGGTTGTTTACGGTGCTTGGCACCGGCATTTAATTGTCAACTCCGGCACTTATGACAGTCTGCCACAGGGTGGTGCTGTTTGTGCTATTTAGAGATGAACAAAACAGTTGTTTCTTAATTCAGTATACATTAAAAATAGCCAAAACCTGCTGTCCAAGTCACTCCTTTAGCTTTGGGGGCTTGAAATAGTCTGAACTGTCACACTTGTAGGAGTGTGATGGTTAGTAGTTGTGTTGTTACTATCATTGGCAGCTGTGGTAGCGGCAATGTGGTGTGCAAGATGCAGTGGCCTCCTGACGAGAGTCTTGGCACTTATTTTTGTGAGCAAATTATGCACTGGGCGTCGCAAGCTGTCCTTAATCTGTGTAGTTGAAAATCACTGATGCCCTCGACCTATAGGTAGCCCTCAGAAATATGAAACAAAAAAAGAAAGTCTCAAAAAGGAATTCAACGAAGAGTTTAGAGAAATTAAATGCAACAATAGAGATCTTGTGAGGCTCTGGAAAAATTACAACTCCTGGTACAGCGGACAAACTTCAGCATCGACTCTCATGGCTTGAAATCTGATGGATTAGGAGCAAAGAAGATTGACTTCAAGGTGTAGATTCATGGCACAGAAAACCCCTTGAAAACTGTGCCAAACCTACAAAAAAAAAACAGTGGGTCCAAATGTGCCACAGTGTGCAGCCAATTCTTCTGCTCACCTATGTGATAACCTCTTTCCCTCTTCAAAAACAAAACAGTGCATCAGAAACATCATCCCTCCTCCCCCAACCACCCAGAGGCCATCGCCTACCACACAGCCAGGCATCACCATGATTTTGTAATTTTGAAACAATCCTTGCAAGTGGCAGTAGCCGTTTGCAGCACAAAGGTCACCCACTAAGGATTTCTAACTCTGTCTTTAATTAGCACAACTCACATTAATGCTTTGGAACATACAAGGTACAAATTCGACCCGCACTCATTATACCTCTCCTTAAAACAAGCATTGAGACAAGAGCTGTTGGCTTTTTCAATATGTTTTAGCGTCATAGCCCTTTCATTTTGTTATGGCCCCCTGCAAGAGACAGCTGAAGAAAGGAGAACAGGTAGATCAAGGAATTGGTATGATGGCCAGCAACACGGATCGGGATGGAAACTAGGGGCAAACAGCACAGATGAGAAAGGGTGAGTGCTTTCAAGAAACAAGGTTTGTTTGGTGGCAAGCAATATGGATGTGGGAATGGGGCAAGCCTCACAAATGAGGGAGGACAGGAATAACACAGGGGAGGAGAAGAAGGAGGCCCTTCATCCACCCGCCACAAGGGTGGCAGCTGAAAAAGAAGCACTCTGATAGAGTGCTTAAACACAAAGAAAAAAGTAGCACCTTAAATATGCACAATGGAAGGACACAATTAATGCATCGATGCTCCAGGGGAGGGACAAACACATGAAGAGGAAGGAGGCCTTTGTACCAGACCAATAAGAAGCATGAAAATCAGAGTGACAATGAAGTCAACCAACTGTAAACAATAGGTGGCCTCTAAACCCATTGTTTAAAAAAAAGGTCTCACATGTGCCATCTAAAATCAAATATTGATCCCATCTTGAGCCTTGTATGTATTGATAAGTCTCTGGAAAATCTGGTGACTGAGCAGATTTCCTCTCTCAGGGAGGCCAGTGATCTGTTGAGTGATCTCTAGAATGACTTCTGCCCGACTAGATCCAGAAGCACATTTTTGGACATGGTTCTCATCTTCATTGGCCAGCCAAGGTTTCCAATGGGTATGCACCAGAGGTAGATGACCCTTGCAGTAACATGCTACTTGCTGGACAGTTGAGGGCACTGGTCTCTAAGTGTTATGCTGTAAACCATTGTGGCACTCTGTACGAGCTGTGCTTCGCCGAAAAGCCCAGGAGGAGAGAAACATGTTTGGGCCAAAGAAAATGAAAGATTGGAAGAAATGAGTAGTTCTCAGGCTTTGCTTCACTGGATGAACTGCAGCTTTGCAAAAGATGGAGCATGTTAACCAGAATGCACTGAGAGGGCTACTGAGACGTGTTTCACTTAAAAACCACAGGTCAAGGTCGTGCCAGTCCTGTTTTGAGTGCTACCAAATGGAGGTTTCTGCTTTAAACTAATTGCGATTACAGCTTCAACTACCCTCACATTCAGGGTCTCCATGTTTCTGTTTTATTGACTGGTTGGCATCTTTGGCGTGGGTTACCCTGACATTTTGGCTTTACCTCCTGTATTTTTTATGCTGTGCTGGATTTCTTTTTTGCTAGCTTAGATGTTTTGGGCACTTTGCATTTCTGATCAGTGTCAAAGTGTAAGTGCGCCCTGTCTAAATTATGGTCACAATTAGTTCTCCGTGATTGGCATATTTGATTTACTGGTAAGTACCTAGTAATGTACACTGAAGTGTGCCAGGGCCTGTAAATAAAATGCTACTAGTGGGCCTGCAGTACCGATTGTGCCACCCACATGAGTAGCCCTGAAAAGGTAACTCAGACCTGCCACTGCAGCGTCTGTATGCAGTTGTTAACTGCCATGTCAACTTGGCAAGTGCACCCACTTGCCAGGCCCTAACCTTCCCTTTTCTTACATGTAAGCATTTCTATGGTAGGCCCAAGGTATCCTCCCCCCCCCCTCCTATCCCCCCGGGCAGGGTGCAGTGTATGTGAAAGGTAGGACATGTACTGGTGGTGTGTGACATATCCTGATAGTGAAATACAGCCAATTTAGTTTTTCACAATTGCAAGGCTATCTTGCTCCATTGGATAGAAGGAGACTTTATTTATAACATCTTATAAAGACAACTTCCCATTGGGACAAGGTAGAGAAATAAAGTTTAGGCTTTCTGAATTCAGAATTAAATAATACATCATTTAGTGAAGTTGTTTTTTAAATTGTGTGTTTACAAATGCCACTTTTATAAAGTAGACACTTTCTGTGTGCCTCTGCCTGCTTGTGTATTGACTGTCTGGTTTTTGAGTGACAAGGTCTGGGAAGGTTCATTCTCTCAGACAGCCAAAGAAGGGCCGGTGGAGGGGTTGATGTGTGTCTTACCTTTCCTGAATGAGTCAGGGCTGGGCTGATTAGACCTGGGCTGCATTCAGAGTAGTGGGACGAGTTTTCACTTGCACTTGAATAGGCCTGGTCTGCATTTAGAGTGGTGGGAGGAGATTTTCCTTGTACCTGAATGGGGCCTGTCTCCCTTTTACAATGCTGTCTCCACCTCTTGCGGTCATGCTGCACCAGTGAGGACAGAACTGTTTTCGACTGAGCTTAGAGACCCTTGCACAAAGAGAACAAAGACATTTTGGGGTATAACTATTAGACCTAAAATCCCAGACCACTTCTGGAATCAAGAGGAACCTTTGCCAAGGAAAAGAGCTGGAAAAACTGAGGAGAAGGACTGCCCTTTTGCTCTGTGCTGTCTGGGCTTGGCCTGCAGTTGCTGTTTCTGCCAAGTAAAGGACAAGGACTTTGCTGTGTGCTGTGTCCACCCCTGCTTGAGGAAGATCCCCAAGGGCTTGAGAAGAGCTTGCTTCCTGTTCTGAAGTCTCAGGGACACAAAGACTTCACCCTCCCTGAACTTCCTTGCTGGGAGTTCTGGCCTGCCAAGTTCAACTTGTGACTGTGTTGGACCTCTGGAGGTTGTTCCTGTAGTTGGGATTGCAACTACAAGAAAATCGATTCATCGCTCTTCTTACGGCAGTTTTCCCAATGCATCACCACTGTGCAAGAAGAATCTCCATGCATCGGCGCTGCCAAAACCGACGCAGCTCCTATTGCCGCTGCAAGAACCGACGTATCGAGGGTTTGTGGCTGAAGAAACCAATGCAGCGCTGCTCGACGCCGCTGCATCGACTGCCCATGCATCCCAGATTTCCATGCATCGTACCTGTGCAGCAAGTTTTCTCGACGCATCACCCGTGAACCAGACCATCTCGGAATCGATGCATCACCTTCTCTGCGTGCAGCAGAACTGTCACTTCGCCTCTCCATGGTCTCAGAAACTGACACATCTCTTTGTATTTTGATGCTTCCCATCTCTGCGGCTGTTTGGCCTTGTGAATTTTGTCGCAACTACAGGTGCTTTGCGAGAAATCACGCATACATAGTTTTCTATGGTCCAAGTTGTTTGAAACCTTTTTAAAGTCAGATTACTATTACATGTATGTTGGATTTTTGTAATTTTGGTCTTGCTGAATTTAGATAAAGATGCTTTATTTTTCTAAACTGGTGTGGTGTCCATCTGTTGTGTTATCACCTTATTACTGTGTGTTTTTAGTACAAATACTTTACACATTGCCTTTGGGATAGGCCTGTCTGCTCGTGCCAATTTACCCAGGTGGTGAGCAGGGGTTATCTAAAGTGTGTATCCCCCTTACCCTGACTTGAAGCAAGGGTCCCTATTTAGACAAAGGTACCTACCTCTGCCAACTAAAGAACCCTGGGGCATATTATCAAGCAGCAGTGATAATTATCGCTGTCCGCTCGTTGCGTAAGGATTTTTATCGCCGGTTATCGCTGGAAATTATCGCCATGCTAGCACTGTATTAACAACGCATAGCGCAATGGCGATAATTTTTCCAGCAAAAGCGGTGTTTTCCATGGAACATCACTGGTTTTCCAGCGATGTTCCATGGAAAACAGCGATATCCGTGATGATAGGGCCTGTGGTCTTAGCCACACAATCCACCCCCCATGTTAGGTATGCCTTAGTCAGGAATTTAACAGACGTTAAATTCCTGCGTTAAGGCATACTTTTTTTTGATAATTCTTTTTATTAAGCCAATTCGACAGTCATTCCACAAATGTTGAGTTACAGGCGAGAGCAAGGTACAAATGGCCACATAATACACATAGCAAGACATTTGAACAGCAATTTTGCCTAGCGGTCAGGGGGATGCACGAGCCTCATCTACCGTCTGTCTGCTCGGTGGGGGACATATATCGCCTCTATAGTGGTTCCAAGCACCCCATACCTTGACCCACTTTCCGGGGCTGCCCCTGGCAACAAACACCGACTTCTCCCTCCACATGCACCAATCGAGGTCTTCTCTCCACTTCCCAAGCCCGGGTGACTGCGCCGCGCCCCACAACTGCGCGATGTTCCTCTTCGCTACCATAAACGCTAGCGTAGCCCACTGCTGAGTGCACGCGTTGAGGTCAGTTGGCTCCCAGATCTTCAGCAGGCACCTTCGCGCCTGTGGGTGGATGTCTACGCCCAGCACTGTCCGCATAACCCGGTGCACATCTCTCCAATATGCTTCTATCCGCCGACAACCCCAAAGGATATGAAAGAAAGTCCCAGTTTCACCGCACCCACTCCTACACAACTCGCTATCCGCCCGCCCCATGCGAACCAGCCCGGGACCCGTTACATACGTCCTGTGGAGAATATTAAGCTGTACCAGCCGAAGTCTGGCCTGAGTCGCCACCACCCTGGGGGAGGAGACCGCCTCCTGCCAGTCCTCATCATCGAGCTCTAGACCTTCACTGTTCCAGTTGCCCCTAAGGCGCACCAACGGATCCTCCATGTTATTGATCAATTTCTTATAAATGAGAGAGATAGTTTTCTCGGGAATATGACCATCTAATATTCTGGCTTCCAGAGGCGAGGCCTCCGGCAGCGATTCCCCCCCAGGGAACCGCGCCCGCAATGCATGTTGAACCTGCAGATAACGGAAGTACTCGGCGTCCGCCATATCGTACTGCTCCTTAAGGGTGGCGAACGGCAACACTCCGCCCTGACCCCACACATCCTTAATCTGAGTGATCCCTATAAGGTCCCACTTATCAAAGCCCTTGGATTTCCAGAGGCTCCCTAACTGTTCGGAATTCCAGAGAGGCGTTGCCCGCGTCAGTCTGCCGTCCCACCCCAAATACTTATTAACTGCGTGCCATACTTGGACGGCATGTGCCGTGGGGCCGGGAATCTACCCTGCCTGGCATACAGCGCTCTAGTATATTCTCCCCCGGGAAGCAGCCACCTGTCCATGGCATAGCCGGGATCGCTCGGGTCATAGTATATCCCATGATTAATCGCTGCCAGCTGGGCCGCCCAGTAGTATTTCCTAATATCGGGGAGGCTGATACCCCCATCATACCAATTCAGGGTCAGCTTCGAGAATGCGATCCGGGGTCTGCCATCCCATAGGAGCTTCCTCTGGAGGCCCTCAACCTCCTTAATGTAGGAGCCAGGTACCGGGTCCATCGTGTTGTGAAGTGCATAAAGAAAACGCGGAAGGGCCATCATCTTAAAGAGGACCGCCCTCCCCAGCATAGAAAGAGGAAGAGATTTCCAACGCACTACGTCTACTCTAAGGCGCTGCAAGGGCGGGTCTAAGTTACCGGCAAAGCGCCGCCTCTGGTCCAGGGAGACATAAATCCCGAGGTATCGGAAGCCGTCAGTAGCGACTGCTATTGGGCAGCCCGGGGGTATCCTTGGCGGCGCACCGGCCAGCACATAGATGACAGACTTGGACCAATTAACTGTATAGCCGGAATACCTACCAAATATAGCTATGACGTCTAGTAAACAGACCAACGACCCAGAGGGTGCAGCAAGGTAGAGCAGTACATCATCTGCATATAGGGAGATTTTGTCTTCCCACTCAGGAGTCCACCGCAGCCCCCGAATAGAGAGGTCCTGCCGAATCCAAGCCGCGAGCGGCTCGAGTGCCAGCGCAAAGAGAAGCGGCGACAGGGGACAGCCCTGACGCGTGCCTCTGCTCAGCTGAGAATCCCTGGACTTCCGGTTATTCACCACCACCCGGGACATCGGATCCGAATACAGCAGGCGGATCCAACTACAGAATACTGGGTCGAACCCGAACTTACCCAGCACCGCAAACAAATACGGCCACTCAACCATGTCAAATGCCATAGTGGCATCTAAGGAGACCAGAGCCGCTGACTCCTTTATTGTTGACGCTCTACTCAGCACCCCATGTAGGCGGCGCAAGTTGAGGGCCGTATTGCGATGGGGCATGAAGCCCGATTGGTCAGGGTGCACAAGAGTAGTGATGACCTTCCTCAATCTCGTGGCCAACAACTTTGCCAGTATTTTAGGTTCCGCATTAAGGAGTGATATAGGCCTGTAAGAGGCACGCTGTACCGCCGGCTTGCCCTCTTTACGTATAACGACTATGTTGGCGACCCTTTGGTCATACAGTAACATCCCTTTATCTCTACAGTCTTCAAACATCGCACGGACATGGAGAGCCAGCCTACTCGCCGCCAGCTTGTATAATTCTACCGGATCCCATTCGGGCCGGTGGCCTTCCCGGACCTCACCTCCCTGATCGCCTGCGCCACCTCCTCATCCGACAACGGGGACTCCATATACTCCCCGTTTTCCACTGAGAGGGTGGGCAGCCGCACGTCCCTCAGCAGTTCACTGTTCTCCGCCTCCGAGTAGACTATATATGGAGCTGTAGTAGTCAGCGAACGCATCGGCTATCGCCTGCGGCTCCGTGATAGGCTGGGAATCCTCACCTTGCAACTCGGGCACCAACCTCGAGGCCCACTCCCTCCTATCCAACCACGCGATCAACTTCCCGGCCTTGTCCCCCAACTCGTACACTCTGCTCTGTATCCTACCGCACTGTGCCTGCGCCCTAGTTTTAGCAATATGATGCAGGTCCACCTGCCTCAACCGTGACCGGTGAAGGCCCTCCGGGGTCACCCCCTGGGCTAACTCATCCTCCGACTTCAGCACCTCCTCCTCCGCCCGCACCAGCTCGGCCTGCCCATCTCTCTTCTTCCCCGCAATGGCAGAAACCATCTCCCCCCCTGATAACTGTCTTGTACGCCTCCCACAGGGTCTGTGCGGAGCCCACTGAACCCTTATTCTCTTGGAAGTAGGCATCTGTGGCCTTAACAGCAGTTTTACGGATAATTGGATCCGATAGGTACCACGGGTTTATCGGAGCAATTTTGCCGGCCGCGGCACTCCCCACCCTCATCTGAAGCCACACAGGGGAATGATCAGAAATGCCGCGTCCCAGATGACGGACCTCTTGGATGGAGTGGACCTGCGCTGCCGGAACCAAAATATAATCAATGCGCGACAGACTACGATGCACACTCGACACGTGGGTATACTGCGTCCCCGTGGGGTTAAAGGTACGCCACCCGTCCACCATCCCCGTCGTTTCAAGGTAATTGGACAACCATTTCTGAGAGGGCAACAGGTCCCGCGGCGGGTGCCTGTCTACATCGCCGGCCACCACCGCGTTGAAGTCTCCCCCCATAACCAGGATACCCAATGGGAAGGTCAGGAAGATAGAGCCCAAATCTTTAAAGGTATCTGTCTGCAAACCTGGGGGGACATACACTGAGATAAACATCGCCGTTCTTCCTTCCCACTGGCCCGAAACTCCAACATAGCGGCCACGGACATCAGACCAGGAGGACTTTATCATGAAAGGGAAGGAATTCTTAACCAGTATTCCCACACCCCGGGACCCAGACGTGAACCCCGAGTGTGCCACCATTTTGTACCCCCCTCTGTGTAGGGCCAAGCATATTCCCAAACAGGTGAGTTTCCTGAAGGAGGACCACATCTGGGGCATGCCTCTTGACAAATTGGCTAACCATACCTCGCTTCAGCTTGTCCCCCAATCCATTCACATTCCAACTAAGGACTCTGATCCCCAAGTCTCGCTCAGTCCCCATTCCGCCCGCGCGACCGATGCCCCTCTCGCTTTGCCCAACAATCAGACAATGTTGAATAATAAAGTGCAACAACAAATACAAACACAACACAAAACCCCCTCCTCCCCCACTGCCCCCCCTCCCTGCACCCCTGCTGACTGGGAACACCCATAACAAACTGGCAGAGTGCCTGTCGCCCTATCCCCTATAACAAAAACCACTAAATGTAGCACTGAGGAGGAAGCCCACTCACCACCCCCGGGTCCCCAGTTGTGAACTGTATTTGTCCCTGTGTGTCCTTCAGCAGTTCATGCCACGGTGCCACGGCCCACAACATCAGACTCTCACAGGGGCCCCTCTCCCCCATACCTGACCTTAGAAAAAGCGTCCTCAGGGCCCCGGCTAACCTCAGGCCCGCTCCGGTGTCTCGCCCTCCTCAGTTCTGCGCCGTCCTCCGGCACCCCGGACGTGTCGGCCCTCGATCCAGTCCGCAGCCGCCTCGGGGGACTCAAAGAACCACACCCTCCCCTCACTCTCCACCCGCAGCCGCGCCGGAAACATCATGGCGTACTTGACCCCTTTGTCCCTAAGTTGTTGCTTGACTGCGAGGAATGACTTCCGTTGCTTCTGCACCATCTGGGTGAAGTCCGGGAAGAATGAGAGGGTGGCATTCTCAAAGTGAATAGGGGCCGACGCCCGTGCCGACTGCAGGATAGCATCCCTGTCTCTGAAGTTCAGAACTCTCGCAATCAGCGGACGAGGGGGAGCCCCCGGCCTGGGGCACCCACCCGGGACTCTGTGAGCCCGCTCGATGGTAAAGAATTTCCCAAGGCCCTTAGGTTTGAGATGATTAAGGATCAAGTCTTCCACGAAGAGATCCGGAGCAGGCCCCTCTGATTTCTCGGGCACCCCCAAAATGCGGACATTATTGCGCCTGGACCTCCCTTCATAGTCATCCAACTTGCGCTCAGCCAAGGCACAGAAGCCCTTGAGGTCTTGGACTTCTCGCTGCAGGACGGACACGTCCGCCTCCAGGCCGGCCATTTTAGTGTCCAGAGTCTTGACCTTTTCATTGACTTTGGTAAGATCCGCACGTATCAAGTTCACTTCAATGGAGACCGTATCCACCTTGTGCTCCAGAGATTCCAGCTTGCCCTCCAGGGAGGACCTGACCCCTCCTATGGCGGTCATGATGTCCTGCAGAGTCAACTCTGGAGGGGGGGTTCCCGAGTCCCTCTCGGCCTTCAGCACCTGCCTCTGGTCCACGGACGGGTCTTTGGTCTGCGTGTAGCGGTCCAGCTTGTTGGACTGAACCGGCTTGTTGCCTTTATTGACTCGGGGCTGGGACTTCTCAGACTCCACTCTGCTCCCCATGCCTCCAAGCTACGATCGCAGCACCCCGGTGCGCCCCACTGCCAGCGCGTCCCCGGGGCTCCAGTCCACGGCTCCAGCAGGTCGCAGACGCCTCCCTAACCTCGGCCCCAGACTGCCGCTTCCCCCGGGTGCCAGAGGCCCAACACAGCGCTGCGCCTGCCGACTATATGGCTTCCAGGCAGGGGATCTCCACGGCCAGCCGCCATCCTCCTTCCCTGGTCAATCAGATGCTCCACGGGCAATCTCGCCGATCCAGCGCCAGTGAAAAGGGGGGGTAAAGACCACAGCAAGTGCGCTAGCACCCCCGGGGCAACCGTCTGGTGTCACCACTGGGCGCCCTCACCTCCGGTGCCACGCTCACCTCCCGGCGGCCTCGGCCGCTCACGAGCTCACTCCGCACTGCGATCGCAGAGGAGGCGCCAAGGCTAGAATCAGGGAAGGCCTCTCTTCCGACCGGCACCCGCCCGACGGCGTCGCCGCCTCTCCGCCTCTCCCTCACTTCCGGGCCGCCCCCTCCGCACTCGAGCCCCCGGCTCCGTATGCGTCACAGGCCCAGAGACGTGGCGTGTAGATCTCGGCCGGTACGGGGGCCAGCGGGACCGCGGTTGCAGGGATGAGCGCCGCTCTTCCTGTGGCGTGGTCTCACGGACAGTTAGGTCAGGATAGAGTGCAGGATGATGGGTCCCCGGGCTGATGATTACGGAGCTCGGTGTCTAGGCGACCATCTTGGTCCGACGCTAGGCTCCTCCCGCGTTAAGGCATACTTAATATGATTTTAAATATCGCTACCCCTCATTGATAATATCGCGAAGCTGCCTTCGAGATATTATCCCATGTTGTTTTCACAGCCACGCCTCCTTTGCATCTCATTATCGAGGCGAGGTGTGTGAAAAATGGGCACCAAGTCAAGGAATCTTGCGCTAGCGTGTCCTTGATGATAATGCGATAAAATTATCGCCGCTTTTCACCCGAAAACGGACGCTAAAGCGGCGATAATTTTATCGCAGCCCCTTGATAATATGCCCCCCCCCATTTCTAACATTGGTGGTCAGCGGTGAGGATTTGAACTTGTATTTGTACTTGACTCACAGTGATTGGTGTAAATCACAAGTTTAGTTCAGACCACTACGCAACCACATGCTGTGTTTTATTTTTGGTTCTATTTTTTATCTGACCCTTGAGCTATCCATGCATCATGTCACTAAATGGTAAATTAGCAAGTGAGGCCACAGAAACGGAGTTTGACATTAAAGTAGTTAAAAAGTAGAGCAACTCAAGCAATTCTGCAAGAACTTTGATTTCCCATGAAGAGCCACACTAGGAAAGAGGAGCTGCAGAAGGACCCAGGGCCAGACAAGCTGAGGCGGCAGGGGATCCAGATGTGGATAGGGGTGTGCCAGAAAATGGTTTCAGATCCCAGTATTTGCCTGTGGGGAGAGCAGCCTCTGTGGCTAGGGATCCCTCTCCAGAGGAATTGGAGGACAGGCAAGGCGCTAGAGATCATAAATTGGAGGTTATGAGGCTCCAGATGAAGCAGTTGGAAATGAAGACCCAAAAAGCTGCCGTAGTGAAGGAAAAGATGGCAGAGGAGAGCAAGAATGCTCATGCCTTCGAGGAAAATGAAGTTGCTTTTGGCACATGAGTTGAGCATGGGAGAGCTGGACATCAAGGCCAAATGTGGAGTCCAGTTACAAATGGTGGCAGCGAACAGCCAGTGCAAGGGGGGTAAGGTTTACATTCCCAAGGATCTAGTACAGAATTTCCAGAAGGGGGAGGATATGTTTGCATGGTTTGCATCTTATGTGGCAGGACAGCGTATGATTGAGGTTCCAGGGAAACATTGGGGGGCGGGCCTGTGGAAACACTTTGAGGTCAATGGGAGGAGCACTCTGACATCTTTGGAGGTGGTGGGTGCTTTGACCTATCCCAATATGAAGGAGGCGTTATGCTTCAGGTATGGGCTCACACCTGAGCAGTACAAGAAACTTGAGTCTAATACTCGGGTTGAGTGTGTGAACATGTATTGCAGAGCACTGGATGGTTGGATAAAGGACAGCAAGGTAACTGATTACCAGGGTTTGTACAACTTCATTGGTTGGGAGCACTTGAATACTCCATGTGTTACAGAGCTGCACAAGCATCTGATGGATAGTAAGCTGACTGACCCCAGGAAGCTTGCTCAGGAGGCGGACTACTGGATGAGTTCCAGGGTCCACCAGGTGTTTGTGGGAAACCCAGCCAAAGGTGGGCAGGGTCCCCAGCAGAACAGTGGGGGGACAAGGGTAACCACAAGGAGTTCTCTAAAGGGCCCCAAAATAGTTCCCAGGGTAAAGATCCCCCCCCCCCGTTCTAAGAAGCCATTGCCCCCTCATGGTATGCCAGACAACCGGGTTGCCCGCAAGTGTTATTCATATGGTCAGGAAAGCCACCTGGCGAATGACCCCAAGGCACCATCAGTACCCACTGGTGCACAATCACTGGGGTTAGTTAGTGTAGTGCTGGGGGAGGAGCTGGTTCCTAGTGAGGGTGGGGAAGCCAGCTGTGATGACCCTTGTCTTATTCAGAGACAGAGATATGGTCCAGGAAACCTGCCTGCCGGATAAAACTAAAAAATACATGCAGAGGGTGACCATCACAGGGAGGAGGGTGGAGGCTCTGAGACACAGGAGCCAGTGTGACATCTGTCAGGTGTCAGTGGGTGTCTGAAGAGCAGGTCCTCCCCAATGTACTTCACCCTGTCATTGCAGCAGACTCTGAGCGCCTGTGTAAGGTGGTTCAGGTTCCCTTTGATTAAGGGGGTCTCAGGTTCCTTGAAGGTCATTGTAAGTTCGTCCATGCCTGTTGACTCTCTGCTTGGCAATGACCTGGAGAGCTCACCTTGGAAGGAGGTGGAGCCCCAGGCTCATTTAAAGATTTTGGCTCTGCCTGAGTGGGCCTGTATGGCCACTCGGTAAATGGCAGCCAGTAGGGGTGATCAAGATGACCTGGAGCCTGAAAGAGTGACCCTGGTGCCTGCCAGAGAGAGTAAGGGCAGGGGGTATGGGAAACCAGTCCCCGAAGTTCCCACAGTCCAGGAAGAGGCAGAACCTGCGGGGGATGTCCATGAACCTACTGGGGAGAAAGTGGCCAAACTGGGCGAGCTGCCTGAGTTGACCCATTGGCAGCAGGAAGGTCCCTCTAGGAAGGAGTTCTGCAAGGTGCAGATGGAATGCCCTACTCTTGTTGGTATGTGGCAGCAGGCTGCAGACCGGGCAGCAGGTGGTCCATCTGGATCACATTTGATTTATTGGGTAAATGGTCTCCTTTACAGTGAATCTAAGGTTGCTGAGCCCGGGGCAGCCCGTGTGCTGGTGGTACCCACGTGCTACAGAACCTTCCTACTGGGTCTGGCTCATGATGTGCCTTTGGCAGGACATTTGGGGTGTGACAAGACTTATCACGGGCTTGTCACCCACTTTTACTGGCACCAAATGCAGAGGCACGTTGGCACGCATTGTAGGTCTTGTTAGACTTGCCAGGCAAGTAGCAAGACAGGAGGGAAGTGTAAGGCTCCCCGCTAGCCCTTTCCTGTGGTGAGCACCCCTTTCGAGTGGGTGGGCAACAACATTGTGGGGCTACTGGGACTCAAGACAGCCTTAATCAACAAGTTTATCTTGGTCTTGGTGGACCATGCCACCCAATACCCAGAAGCTGTCCTTCTCAGGACAATCACGGCCCCTGTGGTAAGCCGTGCATTGATGGGGATCTTTACCTGTGTGGGATTACCCAGAGAGGTGTTCTCTGACTGCGGTACAAACTTTATTTCCAGGTATATGAAGTCACTATGAGAGGAGTACGTTGTAATGTACAAATTCACCACTCCATGCCATTTCCAAGGGAATGGGTTGGTTAAGAAATTCAGCCGAACCATTAAAGGCATGATAAAGGGTCTTGCAGAATCCATGAGACATAAGTGGAATGTCTTTCTACCATACCTGTTGTTTGCCTACAGGGAAGTACCGCAGAAATCCTTAGGGTTCAGGCCCTTTGAATTGCTGTATGGGCACCATGTGATAGGACCTTTGAGTCTGGTAAAAGAGGGCTGGGAGAAAACTCTGGTAAGACCCCCCAAGATGTGTTCAGCTACATGCTGGCCTTCAGAACCCAGGCTAAACACTTCAGGAAATCGCTCAGGCGAACCTGGAAGCCAGCCACAAGGAGATGAAACGATGGTACGACCAGAATACCACCCTGGTTGAGTTTCAGCCTGGTCAAAAAGTGTGGGTGATGGCACTAGTGGAGCCTTGTACGCTCCAAGACAGGTGGACTGGGTCATTTGAGGTAGTGGAGCGCAGGGGTGTTGTAACCTACCTGGTTAACCTGCAGACTCCTAGGAACCCTTAGAGGGTCCTGCACGTGAACCGCCTCAAACCTCACTTAGAGAGGTCTGAAGAAAACAATTCTCCAGGGTACAGAGGATGAAATAGAAGAGTAGAGTGAGCCTCTTCCTGACCTCCTGTCTGCCAAGGATCATGATGGGTCAGTGGATGAAATGAACTTCTCCCCCATCCTGACACCAGAGCAGCAGAGGGACTGCCACCAGGTGCTGGGACAATTTGCCTCCCTGTTCTCCCTGACTCCAGGAATCACCAATTGGCGTGTCCATTATGTGGACACTGGGGACAGTTTCCTGTAAAACATCACATTTACATATTAACTGACAAAGTCAGGGCAAGCATCAATGAAGAGGTTTCCAAGATGTTGGTGTTAGGGGTGATAGAGCCCTATAGCAGCCCCTGGGCTAGCCCAGTGGTCTTGGTCCCGAAAGCTGCTGCACCCGGTGCCACTCCTTAACTACGGTTCTGCGTGGACTACTGAGGGTTCAATACGGTCACCAGGACTGACGTGCACCCCATCCCCAGAGCGGATGAGCTTATTGATCGGCTAGGAGCTGCCCGGTACCTTAGTACGTTTGATCTAACGTCTGGGAACTGGCAGATTGCCTTGACTGATGGGGCAAGAGAGAGGTGTGCGTTTTCAATGCCAGAGGGGCACTACCAGTTCCGTGTCATGCCCTTTGGGTTGAAGAACACCCCTGCCACGTTCCAGAGACTGGTCTACCAGGGACTGTCCGGGCTGGACAACCAGTGTGCTGCTGAGTCTGTCTGTTTAAGCCCAAATCCATGCTAACCTTCATATCAGCTCACTTTCCTACAGGCTACTTATCACAGCTGGTCACTTGCTCAATACTGACATCTACTTTTTGTGATTACTTCGAAGGATCCAAAGAGACGCTAGAGGCCTGGCCACCAAATGAGATATTCGAACTCTTGAACTGCTCTTCACGTGTCTTACTTTAATTTGACTCATCTGGCGGTCTTTAAACCTCCACGCTTCTTCCACCTCCTCCTCCCTCCACATTCTCATGCAGCATATCTGTTCACTTTGTAGGGCTTCACAAACCCCATAAAGAATGTTCCCGTTTTGTCACCATGTGCTCTATGCAATAGTTGGGACTATAGATTGAGAAAATTGTACACCTACATTCAATGTATTATTGTGCTGGTGATGTGACTTGCACAGCATTATTTACTTGGCCGACCAAGTCCCGTTGTAGAGTATTATGGCCTCAGGCTTGTTATTTGCGCCCTTCAGCATATGATCTCTGTAAATGTAGCGCTTGTTTACCTAAGGTGGGATATGACAACCCTATGTTAACATTGGGGGTACTGATGCAGGACATTATCTGATACAGGACTAATGCATCCATTCTACAGATCTGTGAGGCAGCTGAAGATCATTGGTTTGAATACTGGTGGGTCATCCTTCCAAAGTAAATAAATGAGTACCATTGAGTTGGGCAATAATTAACACTTCCTCTTACCACCTGGAGAATATAATATGATAATATGGGCTACATACCTCTACCTATTACTATGTGCCACACCAAGACTTATTTCTAGAGGACGGTTACTTATAGGTCAGTCACAGTCATAGGTTCTGGAAGAGGTACGGGCGGACACCAATTGGTGTTTTGCTTTGGTTACCTGTGTACTCTGGGGACCCGACCCTTGAGTTTTTACAAAGGGTTTTTGAGGGAAGCGGTGAGGATGAATGAATTTTGTAAAAATACTGAAAAGTGTGATGCTCAACAGTGTGCCTGTGATACCCCACAGGAGAGAGAGTGAGAGTGACAGGGAGGTAATGTGACAGCTTGAGTGCGGTCCTCATTAAGGAAAGCCAGTTCAGGGCAGCACCCTGGATTCCAATTGTATGAAGATGATGTAGGAGCCAAGGATGGGAGACTGTATCGAACATGGCGAATAAATGTAACGGAATCAGGATTGCGTGTCTGCCTAAATCACAAAGTGATAGGTGGAATGTGTGTATTAATCTCCCTCACTGGTAATTACTTGGTGTTGCATCCCAGTACATTGCTTTTGCCCACCATCCCACCACAGACAGAATCCAGCCTTTGTCCAGCTCCAATAAGAACACTCCTGCTCAAACTGCCAGACGAGGGTCCACTCTGAACTGGAAAAAAGCAAGCAACCATAGACCAGTTATGGCCTATTTAGGAATCTTCCATAGGGTTCAGCATGGTTCCAGTGGCACAATGAGCACGGGACACACGTCCAGGCATTGTGTCACCTGCAAGGGCGGACTTTGTTGGAAGGTATGAACTGGGCACCCTAACACATATTTCCGATGCATACTTCTAACAGCAGATTCCTCACCTTCAGATTATCTCCAGGGAGAGACTGGATACAGAGGCTTTATCAGCATAGCCCCTGCATGCCGGTAGGTGGCATTGTGTGACACTTGTGTGCATGGAGAGCAGCTGCTAGGCAAGAGGCACTCTTATCAGAACGGAAGTAATCTCAACCAACGCTGATCAACAAACTACTTAGATCTTCCTTGAAGACTTCAACCTTCACTGGAATGACCAGAATGACCAGGTAGTCATCACCTTCAAAGCCTTCTTATCAGACCTCGATTTTACCCAAATTTGTGTTTGCCATACAATAAAGAAGAGACCCTAGTCCTAATCATGGCAAAACGAGGCAAAACTACACCGGAGTGTATTCGGTCTTGCGATTCGACAGACCACTACCGTATTAAAAAAATAACAAAAATTGGAAACTAAATCTACAGAACGTAAACCTCAATGACTTCTCAGCCCACAGTCACAATTACCTGACCCCCAGGTGGACATGGTGGACGTCCACGACCTTACAGAGAATTACAATACCTCCCTCTTGAACATCCTTGACTTGATTGCTCCCCTACAATAAAAAAATGTATCCATCAAAGCTTCTAAACACTGGTTAAACGAAAACTTCAATACTGAGAGACACAATTTAAGACTAGCAGAAAGAGCCTGGAGATCCTCACCTTCCATGGAAAACTTGGAAAGGTTAAGGTCAGAGAAACACAACAAAATAATTCGAAATTCGAAAGCCAATTTCTTTAGAATCCAACTGCACCAAGCCAGAAATCGCCCCAAAAACGTTTTCCAATTGTCAAGCAAGAATCCAACAATCATCCCTACCTTCTGGGTATTGGATGCAACAAGCTTCCAAATTGCAAAGATTTTGCTTCTTTCTTCATGGAAAAAATGGTCACTATTGAAAAGGAGTTACAGACAACGAGGGAGCGGATACCATCTAACTTACTCTCCATTAGTCATCCATCACAGTCCGCTATCCCTATCGGTCACTCTGAGCTCTGCTCCAAAAGCAATGGCTCCTGGCACACATTCACCCCCCCTCCCCAATCAAGGAAAGTGACATTCACTACTTGCTCACAGTGCTGAAACCGTTAAGTCACTTCATTGAACCTTTACCTCCAATTATCTTTAAGGAGATCAAATCGTCTATTCTCCCTTTATGGACCAAGATTGTAAATTCCGCTCTCCTTCAAGGCACCATCTCGGATTGTCTAAAAGTAGGACAAGTAAGCCCCATTCTAAAAAAAAACAATACAGATTCTGCAGACTTAAACAATTTCCTTCCAGTCTCCAACATTCCCACTCTGGCAAAGTTTATCGAGAAATGTATACAGATCCAACTCTGCAACCACAACGATCATTACCAGCTCCTAGACCAATGCCAGTTTTTGGTTTCTGCAAAGACCACCGCACAGAAACAGCACTCACACACAGAGTGGATGATGTTCTAGCAATGTTAGATCAGAATGAAGCGTGTCTTCTCATCCTCCTTGACCTATCACCATTTGACACTGTGAAACACGACAACCTTCTAAAACGACTTGAAAGAAGGACGGGGCTATCAGGGACCATCCTTCAATGGTTTACTTCATTCCTCCATAACAGAACCCAAAGACTCAAGGTCGACTACTTTCAGTCGCAGCCCTCTACGGTCTCCCTGGGAGTCCCACAGGGATCTGCCCTCTCTCCCATTCTCTTCAACTTATTCATGAAACTTTGAGCAGACTCCCTATCATCCTCCAACATTCATTATCACATGCATGCAGACGGCACACAATTGTACCTGAAATCTCCTCTCCTGATGACTTCAATATATTTAACGTTACTCTTCAAAATACTCAGAACGGGCTCGCTCTCAACCACCTCAAACTTAACACCATCAAAACGGAATTCTCTTCCGAAGGCAATCCGGCTGATTCCCTTTATCGCCGCCTTCAAAATAGAAGTTAAAACCTTTCTGATGAATAAATGGTTGGCCTAACTTTCGAAATCATACCATATATCGATCGACCTTACCTGCGGTACTCTCATTCTGTTGACCAGGACTACCTCATTCTTATCTCCTAGGGAGGTTGTTGCATCCTTTGACTTGTTATTCTCCTCTGATTGTATCTATGTCATAGCCGCACTTTACTACTGTGTCTTTTACTGGTTATTCACTCCCCCTCCGTGAAGCGCTCCGATACCCTCACAGGTCATGTTCACGCTATATAAAACTTTATAAATAAATAAAATAAAGTACTGCTGCTTGGTGCGTCGGAACTGCTCTGGGGTGTGACTTCATTTGAAATTTTGATGGATTCGGTGCAGAGTCAGACAGGACAATGGGATCAGGGGTGTCCTTTGGCGTTAGTGGCATCGGAACTGGTAGTGACGTGGTAGGAACCGACATGCATCGTGGTGCCGGAAGTGAGTCGACTGGTGTCAGAGCTGAACCCGAAGTGGGTTCGAGAGGCATAGACGTTGCTGAGGGCACCCTTGCTGGTGGTAACCCAACTGGAGGTCTCTGCGAATCTGTTGGGGGTGGCGGCATTCCAGAGGGAGCGGTAGGGTGGCAAAGATTAGAAGCATGGTTTTCTCAAACACCTTCATCTCTTGTGGTGACAACAATGTGCCCGGAAATTTATGATGCATCTGGATCAGCATAGTTTGTGCATTTCAGTTATGGCGGCTGATCAAGCGGTTTAATATAATGAAACGCAAATGGAAACAGGCATCGTCTGGAACAGGAAAGACAGCATGGTGTATGTACATCAAGAGGTTCTTAACCCTAATGTTCAATGGTGCAAGCTAAAACTACATATCCCAGAATGCACTGACTATTGACTGAAAAGGTGGTATTATAAAAATTCCATAGTAACTAATGGTATGGTAGAAGCTGATATATGCAACAGGGCTGAGCCTGGCAGTGGTAAAGAGTGCATTTCACCAGAGGAATCGCTGACTAATGTATACAAAACAACGCCTCGTGGATGCCTTGACAGATGCAGGCTGAATAACAGATTTAAAAAATGTATGGCTCTTGGTATACAATGCAATGTTGACCTAATGACTATCTTTGATTCTTCAATTTGGGAAAGGATAATAGAACTGTTGCCCCAAACCTAAAGTTGATCGATTGGGATCATTTGCTTGTGCATTATGTTTTTCTATTGAGAACGGATACAATTAAAAACAAACATTGTCAAAGTCAATACGTCTCGCCTTGGCAAGGGGGTTCAATTGCTACATTCCTTTCTTATTGCAAACATATGACACAAATAAAAGATGTAAACGAAAACATGCTGCCGCCTCCACATAGCCATAAGAGTGCAACAAAAAACTTCCAAAAAAGAATGACTTGCATATACAGCATGGGTGCTCCCACCTGACAGCTGGACACAGAACATGTATACACACCCTTAACTTTTAAGGATTCTTATTGGTGTAAAGGGAAACTACCATCATTGGCTTTGAGTTATTGCAACCCGAAGAGAGTTTAAACACATGAGAATGGCAAAAAAAGGATAGAGAATGACAAGAAAATACATTTCTAAGAAATGGTCATGCTAAAAAAATTGACCTTTAGTGCCAGAGTAGAATAGGCCAAAATGGAAGCGTCAGTGGCTGAAGTGGGCTGACCCACTGCCCCAGGCTGTGTGGTGTGGGGGATGGGAGCAAAATGTGGATGACAGTTCACACAGTGACGCTTGCATGGTCCAGCGGTACGACTCCTGCAGGAGTACCGAGGTACTTCATGGGAGGGTCCAATGGGAGCGCTGTGGTACCCATGGTATGAAATGCTTTTATTTTTGCCTCTAGGTCTCCCGATGAGTGCCAGGGCTTCAGGGTGCCCTAGCCTGCCCCTTCTCATACCTTACCCTATAAATACCCAAAACATGATAACCAAGGGTGCATGTCCTGAAACGGTGGCTACAGCATTTTTCTTCCTGTTGCTGTCAGCCAATCAGATCTTTCGGACCGCAACCAGGGCGAAAATGGTCGATGGGAAAACAATCTCTCTTAGACAATCAGACTCCTTTATGTTTTTTTAATTTACGGCACCACAGGAGTCCTCCGGGACTCCCTCAAGACCAACTGACCAGTTACACCCATTATTTTTTTTAACCCTTTTTTAACCCTTTCATGGCCACCCCAAGCTCCTTTTTAAACACAAATATCACAAAAACAGCAGAATGGATTTACACCAAACCATGAAAATCACGCTTTAAGCAAAGTTGTAACTTTCTGCCAAGTTTGGTGTAATTGTGTTCAGTCTGTTTTTTTTGTATCACCTCCCAAATTTTCCTATGGGAATTAACATGGGAGAACACCATTTGGGACACCTGTTCCCCTTTCTCTCAGTCCCTGCTTGATGGATCACCCCAAAACTTTAAGGAAGGATAGTAAACTTGGTTTTGGAAAGTAAAGGTTATTGGAAGGGTAAATGTATAAAATCGTCCCATATTGCCATTGAGGGGATCTGGTGACATCATAAACCATAACACTGACGGCCAAGTGGTTTGTGAATTTCTCAAGAACCCCATGATGACCCAAATCAACTCAAATATCTTCATTCAGAATCTTTTCGAGCCACAAAAGTCCACAAAATAATGCACAAATACATAAAATTACAGTATAGAGAACAATTAAAGAAAATATATATTACATTTAAAATCTGGTTAATCTTTCCGCAAATTCCTGAGATGCATAAAGGATTTTTAAAACACATGCAACATTAAAAATTCCAAATTCATCAGTCAACATCTGTAAAAATATAGGAGCGGGCAGACTTGAAGAAATCTTTTACCCTTAAATAATGGGATAGTAAAAACTTGTCTCCGGTTTAATAAAAAATTGACAAAACATCACAAAATGAAGGGTATCCTACGGAGACACACTGTCACCACCGATTGGACCCACAAACCCAGCAACATAACATCCTCTGGGGCAAGCTATCAATAAGTACAGAATATTTAATCTGAACCTGGTTAGCAAAAAAAATGTGTGATTATTTTTAACTAGAGCAGGGTAGGGCTCCATCATCTGTGTTGTTGTCAGCCACACATACCTACGAACTGTGGGCATCAATAGTTCCGATTCCTCTCTATACAGAGATCTTCTTTCTAAAAAGTTGTTCTTCGCCTAGATTCTACACGCTTTGCTATACTTTCAGGGCCGTTAAAAAGCTTCCCCTCCCCAGGTGCAGAAAAGAAACCTGAATATATTTGAACCAAGGAATTTTGAGAGCACAATCAAGCGAAAGACAATCCCTTAGAATCAACCTATTCAGGCTTAGTTCCTCCTTGGTCCACAATCTAATCCAGCCCAACAAAGGGCAGAGGGCTGAAAAATCACTCAAATTGCCTACACATGGACGCACAGGATCTGCTGCTTTGGGGAACATAAAATAACCGCTGCAAACATTCATTTTCAGTAACCTGAAAGCGGTCAAGTGGCATGTAACCCTAAATATCTCTTCCACATAAAGCCTTGAAAGGCATTTACCCTGATAGATATTCACTAGGGTCTTAAGGGGTTTGCTACCCAACCTAGACGCAAAGTTGAAAACTGTAGCGATACATCTGGTGACCCCCTCGCTCTTAGCTGCCACAACGGGTTTCCAAGTCATGTTGGCATCAAACCAGACACCTAAATATGGAAAAGCCTTGACCTTGGCAACTACATGATTGCGGATGCTAAAACATTCCATATTAGTCGAACTAGGATCCTCCACCATCACAAAGAACTTAGGAAAATTGACTGCCAGGTCGAGCTTCTCAAATTGACGGCCAGTTTGAGCTTCTCCATGAAGGCAACAAAGGTGTTCAAAAGAGTTTGCAATCCCCTAGTGGTCCTCGGCATCAGGACCACATCGTCCGTATACAGCAGGACAGGGGAGCGAATGGGTTCCCAGATGAGGACAATCAACCATGGATGCCAGCGAAGCTTGCTCAAGACTATCTATATAAAGAGTGAATAAAAATGGAACCAATGTGCACCCCCTCTTCCAATTTTAAAATGATCGGTGTGAGCTAACTTGAATACCTAATGGACGCTATGGTATGAGCGTGAAGATCCCGCAAAAAAGACAATATTGGGATCCACACCAATCTCAAAAAGGATACACTCAATTTATCCTGATTAACCCTGTCGAAAGCCGACGTGAGGTCCATAAAGGCCGGGATGAAGAGAGTCAGGGCCGGAAACGGTGTATTTATCAACCAGTGCCTGAAATAGGTTCAGGCACTGGTTGATGGTGGACTTCCCTAGTCTGAAACCGTACTGCACGTCAGAGATATTATTATCCTCCTCCCAGCTAGATAACCTTGCCAACAGAACACGCCCCAAGACCTTTATGACCAAGCCAATGAGGGATATAGGTCCATAACGTTAACGCCGTGGGTTATCTTTATCCCCCTTTTTAAAAACGTGAACTATAAATGTGGAGGCCCAAGAGTGAGGGGGTCCATCTCAGACTGCGGCGTTTGAAATCTGGGTCAAAGCGGGACCCCAGACCACAACGTCAATAGCTAACAAGTCAGGGGGCATACCATCTGGGCCCGGGGCCTTGTCACTTGTTAAACCTTGAATTCCCTGAGTGACTTCCTCGAAGTTGAAAATCAAATTCGACCTCCCTAAGATGGACATCACCGGTACCGTTGCCTCAGCTAGGAACGAATGGTTATAACTGTCTTCAAAGTGAGAACCCCATTGGTTGGCAGCAATATGGTGGCATAGGGCAGCATAATTATCCTGCCCAAAACAGGATTGATTAACAAGGCTGAACTAGGGTCAGGGTAAGATTATTTAGTTACTAGGCGAGATACGAGTGTGGCTACCATGTTAGAGATGTTCCCAAAATCCTCTAATATCAATTGATCACAATATGCTTGATCACTGACAAGCATATCTAAATAGTTAACAAAATCCAGAGCACAACTATGAAATGGTACGCTTTAATTGTTCGTGCTCCACCATCGCGCACCTTATGCGCCTTCCCTGATCAGTGAGAGAGTGGACTCCGAGTGACTTCTGAGCTCTAGATAAAATGGGCTGTCACCAGCTCAAGGTGAGAAATATGGATTGTGAGCACTAAAAACACTGAGTGGTATATTGAACCTAGAAATCAATAAAAAAGAGGGGCAGAATCAAAGATAAAATCAATTATACTTAACATCCCCTGCCTGTAAAAGCAGCAGGAATCTACGGGCTGGAGGCATACGCCAACTTGACCAGAGAGAGGACTAAGGTGCTATTATTCAAAGTATAATTTTCCCTGCACCATCCCTTGTGTGCTCCATGTGTAAGCCCTACTGGTTCCTACAATGAGGCATTTTGCTCTAAACAGCAAGAGGGCACTCGCAAAGGTGTATATTAAAATCCCCAGCAATTATTAAATTAGGCGAGCCTATGTCAGGAAGAGATTCAATAAACTGATCGAAAAGAGATGTTAGAAAGGTAGGGTAGACCTGATGGAATACAGGGGGCAGTCAGTGTCAGTCATTAATGCTTGTAAAACTGGAGAGCTAGAGGATAGTTCCAAAACACGTCCTTTCGCTGTCGAGGAGATACAGGTCACTAAGCCCTCTTTAGCCCTGCCAAGGGTCGAAGCAACAGCCGGGACAAAGTATGCTTCATAACCCTCAAGAAAGAATCAATTCGAGGTCCCCCATGATTCCTGTAAACCAATTACAACAAATCTCCTAATAAATGATTGACAGTTCGGGTCACTAAATTTAGAAGCAAGCCCTGCACCGCTCCAGCATACTGAATTGAGGTCAGTACAGTGGCACGAGACAATGGCCTCCATAGAGAAAAGGGGAGAACTGACAACGAGGAGGGCATCGGGGATCAATGACAAAGCATGAAGATCGAGTCAATCACAAGAATCCATGGAGCTCAGAGGGGCAAATCAATTAACAGATGCCAAAGATGTAGTTATGGGCAACTTCAAGAGTGGAGGGATGAAAAAGTGTCTATGGTAGTGCCATTGGGGCCCAGCAAGGATTTGGCGCTTGTGACTTTCCGTTTTCCCATGACGAGAGTACAGAAGCCCCGTAATACTAGGACTGTCCCAGGAAAAACACTAAAAGGCAGAGATAACTAGTCAAGATGGAGTAAAGCGAAGGAAGATAAGCAAGACACCAATGACTTCCTAACAAACGTATCCAAACAGCGTGCCAGGTACTTCCCAAGTCGGAGAACCAAGAAACTGGGCCCAGCCTCGTCCGGCCACGTATGGCCGCAGATGGTCCCGTCTTAAACATAACACCAGTGGCGGCCCGTACATGGAAGTGCAATGGGGCAGGGCGTGGGTGGAAGTGACAAACGACGGAATAAGGAAAACAAAATAAATAAATAAACCACTTACTTTGTGCTCGCTGCATCCCCGAGTCGGCGATGCGGCGAGTGCAAGGTGAATAGTTTTATTTATTCATTTATTTTATTTTGCCTATTCCATCATTTCTCCATCATTTCTCACTGTGTTGATCTTGATTACAGAGTTATTCCAGACAGGAGCTCTAGGATGGACAAAGGATTTTCTTTAAAACTTTTGTGTATTGCTTTCCCCAGGCAGATTAAGTTTTGTAGCATTAGATTATACAGATCCTTAGACATCTGGAGGGCTGGTATGGGACCTGCAGGCCTTTAGCGTTGTTTGTGGATGTGTTGCCCGATGATGACCCAGTCTGGAGTCTCTAGGGCTTCCTGGAAATGATAAGGTGGGACAACTGATTGGCCATGTAGTATTCTGTCTGTGGGAGTCGTCGGCCCCCAGCATCGGTATCTGCATATAGTTTAGACATAATGCCCCAAATGTATGCCTTGATAAGATGATCAACGAGTTTCAGGGTCTTGCACAGTATGCATAGTGGAAGAATGCTGCACACGTAATTTAAGCGTGGTTCCACAGTAATTTTGATACTTTAGGTCCTGCCCCACAGGGAAAGTTGAAACCCTTCCACTTAAGGACATTGTAAATTGATACTTGTATAGCGCACTACTCACCCGCAAGGGTCTCAAGGCGCTTGTACGAATACCGCTGTGGAACACATCCTGGCTTTCCCTGTGAGGCGTCCACTCCTGGGCACGCCCAAGGTGGAGGCCAGGCATCCTTAGCGTTGTGGGGGCCGTTGTGGAGATTAAGCAAGCTATTGTCCAGAGTTGCAGAGTGGGACTCCATGATTGGAATAGGCACCGAGGCGAGAATTATCAGGTCCGTGGAATTTTTTGAGCCCAAGACCCGCCGAGGCGGGGAATTGAACCCTGGTCCCGGGCTAGACCTCTGCATCAGGGTCTGCCGCTCTAATCATTGAGCCACACTTCTCCATCTATCTAGTAAAGGCGAGATATTATCTTGGAACATTTGCTTAACGTTACCAATGACTAAGATTCCCAGTTATTTCAGTTTATGAGGCACCGATTTAAAGGGGAAGCTGAGAATCAAGCCGACCGTGGCAGCTTTCATCATGGGCAGGCTTCGCTTTTTGACCAGTTGATCTTATACCCAGAGAAGGAGGCAAATCTTGTAGTGATGTCCATGAGTGTTGCCAGCAACGTGAAGAGGGAGGAGAGTTAATAAAATGCTGCCTGCATAGAGCTTGAGTTTTAAATCACCTGTGGGCGTGTGCACACCTTTTACATCACCAGCAGATCATATGGAGGTCGCGAGTGGCTCCAGGGCAATCAAGAATAGATTGAAGACGATGAACATCCCCGCCTGGTTCCCCGTTGGAAATGAATCAAGTTGGAGCTTAAACTGTTGCAGTTCACCTATGCCACGGGGCTTGCGTAAAGAGCATGAATCATGTTCATGAATTTTGCGCCCAAGCCCACACAAAACATCACCCCAAAAAGGTAGCTCCACTCCACTCTATCAAAGGCTTTCTCCGCATCATCAGGGAGAGCCACCCGCTCGTCAGTGCAGTCTTGGGACAGTCGTATGAGATGAAACAGCGTTCTGAGGTGGTTCCACAAGGAACGACCTGCCACAAAGCCTTCCTGCTTTGATTAATTAAACCTGGGAACACTCTCATTAAATGGTCGGCTAGCACTTATGCACTTTTGTTTATATCACTGTTTAAGAGCGATATCAGTTTGTAGTTTGAGAGGTGCATTGGATCTCATCCCGGCTTTGGAAGTAGTGCTGTATGTGCCCTGTTGAATTCGGGGTGAAGCATGCCTTTAACTGAGGCTTCACTGAATGCCTGTTAGGTGGGGGATGGTCAGTTTGGATGTGATTTTGTAAAAGTCAATTGGAAAGCCATCTTTCCCATGTACTTCTCCAGAAGCAATGTATTTAATGGGCACAGTTAGTTCTTCCATCATAAATACTTGATCTAGCTTAGTTTGATTTCCTAGGGTCAGTTTTGGAACAGATAAAGCCTGGAGGAAGACGTCCTCACCCTCAGTGCCGGACTGGCTGCAGTGGGCACTGGGCGTTTCCCCAGTGGGCCGGAAGGGTAGGGGGCGGTTTTGGACCAGTGGGGGCCGTTTTTGTTACTGCGGGCCGCAAAATCGGCCTCTTCAAACAAAAGCATAGCAGCAGTGTTCCCACTACCCCTCCGCCCCTTGGGGGGGCGAGTCGGACGTATTTGCCAGGGCTGGCTTGTGATCCCAGTCCGGCCCTGCTCACCCTGTAGGTCCTCCGACCCCTCAAGTGTGTATAGTCTGGAAAATTAAGCAGCAAATTCTACAGTGATCTCGAGTGGGTCGGTCAGAAGTCAACCATTTGTGTAGCGGGCATTGCTGAATCAGCCTCCTTTTGTTTTTATCGAAAGGCAAAGAGTCTGCCAGCCATTGCGTCTTGTTTGTAAATGTTTGCATTTAATTTGTAGTAAGGCTTTTTACCCCTTAACAGAGTACATTGTATTAAGATCATGTTTTTTTCTGGTAAGGCGCTGTAGGGCGCTATCCAATGGGTTGAGTCTATATTGTTGTAGAGCCTTGATTTCACAATCCAGTGATTCCCTTTGGCGCGGAGTAGGGGCTTTTTGACAGCTGCATCTCTGAGAAGTAAACCTTTGATATACGCCTTTCTCAGCCGCCAATAGGCTCAGCCAGTAGGGGATTAAGCTGGCATCAGCGTCCAAATATTTCTGCATGCGGAAGCATAATCGGTCCTTGTCCTGTGGGCCGCTGTGATGCGGTAGGTTCATCCTCCACATTTTACCTGAAGGAGAGGTGATTCGTAAGTCAACAGAGATATTGATTGGAGCATTATCAGAGACACCTGGGGAGCCAATGTCACAGCTTCGTATATTTGGGCAAGAGTTTATTGTTCACCACAAAGAAGTCGATGCAGGTTTCTGTTGCATGGGGGCGTGAGTACAAAGTGTAATCCCAAGGCATCGGGTGATGTAAATGCCAGGGATCACTGGTCAGTCATCATGTCCCATAGCACATTTCTGGACCATGAGTTGCTATGGTCTGGTCTCCCCGGCCTGTCCCGTATGGAATCAAGCATCGTGTTCCACTCGCCTCCCCACCCCATAAGGAGTTGTGATTGCCCAAAGTCGGTGCACAATCTCCTTTCCCTGGATAGGAATGGTTGTTGCTGAATGTTTATGGCAGATACCAATCCCATGATGATTCAGTTCTGAGCTATTGATGCCGTAGGTGGCAGGCTATGATCGGTTTAGAGAAGGAAGCCTGGGACCCTGATCGTGGATTGAGTCTGTGCTCCCTATGAAATTCAAACGGGGGGTTGAAGGGCTGACCTGTGATTTTAGGCAGGAGGCCGAATAACACCTTGATGAGGTCCAGGCCTGGTTCAGTTTCAGGCATCACAAAGATACGCATATTGTTCTTCCTACTACGATCTTCCAGGTCGATGACTTTTCTGTAGCCGTCACAGTTCAACCCCCCAGTCTGGAGTGCAGGAGATTTATATTGATCTCAATTGTGTTGTTATCTTATTGTGGTCACAACAGCTTAACTGTACTATCAAACACAACCGAGAAGTACATGTCTTCCTTAAGTACGTCTGCAGCCCACTTAAGTGCACGGAGGACTAATGGACTTTTCCCGAGGTAGCTTAGGAAACTAATGGACAGCACAGAAGGGGTTATCCACATCATCAAATTAAGTGCCATGACCCACCTATGTCTGAGATCTCAACGGGTGAAGGAGTTCTACAAACGAAGCAGTCAGGATTTCATTGAGTAAATTTAACTTTCTAAACCAGGGCCATCTATTATTATCGCTAAAATAAAAAATTAAAAAATGAATTATGCACATACTTTTGATACTGGAATTTCCATGTGATGAAAGAAAGCCACACTCTGCGTACAATCACAGAAAAGTTACTCACTTTGCACTAGGCGGTTATGTTCTGTACCACTGACATAGTTGTGATTGTGATTCACCTAAAATCCCACTGTTCCAATCCCTTCATCATCTTCAGACGGTTTATACCAGTTCCTTAAGATGCATTTTGGTTTTCTACCCCTACATACATTTTTAATAATGGATGTAGAAACTGTTCCACAGAACCAAAAAAGAGGATCTAATTGCAGGAAGATACTTTGATTTATATAAAGAAATCCTATGGTAAAACTACACTATATTGCAGACAACATTGAAGTAAAGAAAAATGTGTTTGAAAACAAATCGATGAAGATTGCTCACTTGCTCGCTTAGTCTTTTTTCTCATCATCCTCTAATTTCCCATATCTTTTCTGTGGGTGCTCATGTTTAATAAATTCTCATAAACTCCGAAGATTGCAGCACGAACTGCCAAGGCTTGTTTAATGTTGGCTCCTTATGTTATACAAGTAGACTCCGTGAATTACATGTGAACTGGTGACATGGGTGCAGCTGCTGGCAAGGTCAACTTCAGCTTCCATCCTTCTGATGTTGGTAAGTTGAGTATATTCAATTAGGTTATTGTAACATCTGTTATTTACAGCTCTTAGAAGCAGTAGTACTCTGGCATGAGGTGCTATCTAAAAAAGTTAATACTATTAGTTGCTGAGTAAACATAAATCACCACTACATGTAAACGTATGATCACCAAGTCTGCTGCTTGTTAGCAGCAAGTTAACCTACAAGACTGGAGTGACATCAAAGAACATGCTGGAGGGGACAGTGCCATTTATGTGCCCCACGGCAGGCAATGAGAGGGTTGTGGGGCAAGGGTCCTGACAGGGCTGACCGAGTACTGTAGTTAGGCCATGGCAGTGTTTATTTGTACAACAATAAGTGCCAGGGCCCTCATCAGGAGGACACGGCAGCTTGCACCACCCATTCACCCTGCCAGCACTGCCAATGACAGTACCAACACAACTACTGACCATCACACTCCTACAAGTGAAAATTCACACTTTTCAAAGCCCCCAACACTAAAAGAATGGGTATTAGTGAATATTAATGTACATTAAATCAATAAACTGCAGTTGCTGTGCTCATACCCAACTTTGGCAGACAGTGCCACCATGTGGCAGATTGTCACAAGCGCGGGTGCTCAGAATCAAGTGCTGGTGCCGAGCACAGGAAACCACCGGCTAAAATTAAACACTGGACCATGGAGACAAGTATGCAAATGAGCACCATTGATCCATTAAAAAGTCAGTGCATGGTACAGTTCTGCCACCAATCTAATGGGCCAGTGGTGCGTGCTGCACCATCAAAGCACTGCCTAATAAAGAGGTGTCTAACGAAGGCCCAGTAGGCCTGGATCCGTGCCAGGTTTTCAATAAAACCACATAAGACAAATTTACAATCAAAGAATTTAAATGGAGGTCATTTACTTGAGGAGTGGTTATGAGGAACAGAGCCGCTTAGCTTGCCCATGGGCTACTTTGGACACCCCTGGCGTAAGGATCTACGCACGCCTCTCACATGGCTATATCTAAGGCAAGCTTCATGCAACATTTAAATCACCACACCTGCAGCACAGTCTGTGTTAAAGTTTTTATTCCCCATCACAAGGCTCACTTGCCGTGAAAGCAAACACTTGAAAAACATTCAGTTCTAAGTAAGAGGTAAAAGTACTATCTCATGTTGTCTTACTAGGTAAATGGGTTTGGGCTGCAAATTCCAATGGTGACGCGAAAAGAGAAGGCAGTCCAATGACAAAGAGAAGGTGGCAAAAAAAAAAAAAGAGGTGTAGATGACTGAAGAGATACCCAGAAAAAAAACATAGAAGAAACGGAGCGAAAAGGAATGCAACAAAAGAAAGAAAAGGAAATATAAAATGTGGCAGCAGGATTAAGGGAGGAAGAGGTAGAGAAGAAGATATTCACACAGAGAAAAATTATTTATTTTTCCATTACACGTGTTTTTTTTTTTTTACAACTCAAGATAGGACTGCAACCACTAATTTCATAATTACATCAGCATATAAAAGCTATGTTACAAAAAAAGACATATCTTCTCCAAATATACAAATTTATCTTTTAGGGTAGCTTAAAACATTTGTCACCACAGTTTGCAATGTGTACATATGGATATATATTTTTGTGTGAATATATATAATATATTTCTTTATTGTTTTTACTTTTTTAGGCTGAAAAAATATGACGTTCTGTCTTTCCTAGCAATATCACGTAACACTGATTTGCAAAGTAAAAATATACCCTCCCAGAGCTTTGATGTCCTAGCTTCTTTCCCTCACAATTTGGTGCTCGCATTCTACTCAGTACATGAGTAAACCATGTAGGAACCATTTCTTCATTCTAATACAGTCTTGAAACAAGCTTTTCTTAACTTTACAATTGATGCGGCCCCACTTTCTGGACTTCAAACAGACCTCTCAGCATTTTTGTCCAGTAATCACAATGCGCACCAGATACAGTCTGAAACCTGATGAAAAAAATGTGAGGATTCCCCCACATGGTATGGGCATATAACCAGTGGCGTAGCGTGGGTTGCTAGCGGCCGGGGCAAGGCAAGTATTGCACCCCCCAACCCGTGGACCAATAGCACTTCCCGAGTTCCTTCCACCACGAATTTTCTTTAAAAAAAAATTCCACTCCTAAGGAATTTTGCTCCCGAGGCAAACACCCCTGTGCCCCGCCCACGCTACGCCACTGCATATAACTCAAGGCCTACATGTATACTTTGAAAAGATACCTGGATTGTTTGAGAATACAGACATATTAGATACAAAGTCTTGAAGAATTTTATCTGAACATTTTAAGAAAATTCCGTATGATGCGTCGAATGATGACTTTTCCATACCCGATGCCATCTGTGCCAGGCGTACTCTGGCATAATAAAGTGCCTAGTCCTAATATCCTATACCACCCTCAGCAAAACACGTACAACGTAGGCGCACTGCGGCATTAGCTTTGGTCAGAGCGGTAGCCAGTCTTAGCTTCTTGTCTCAAAAGACAATTTTCATATCTCTATTGTACTGAAATCCTCATTTTTGAGCACTTTCCTTCTGTGAAGGTGGATTCCCAAACTTGCTAGGCTACTCTAAGCCCCCAGCTATCAGGGGATGCTCCGGACTTAGAAAGACACCAAAGACTTGCTTATGTACCCTTGCTTTCCGTCTTCGTCTCTATGTCTGGATTTTGTGAACGAGGCATTAGAAATAACAAAAGATAGCTAGTACCCCTTAGTCAAGTCAGGGGATAAGATTGTGACAAATTCAGGGACTGCAAGCAAAAAATAAGTTGAAAACACAGAAAGAACCTATTGATCCCTGCAGATCCTCTATTTGTTGAGTTGGAGATCTATTCTCCTCAGACGCAACGGGGTGCATTGGCTAGCTTTACACTAGATCTCGGGCTTCGTCAGCCAATCCGGTGAGCCAATGTAGCATGGCAAACTTGATAGGGGTGAGCCAGCCAATGAATGTCTAATGTTTACATGTTCTAGAATAATATTCCCATGGCCCATTCAAGTGCAGTGAGAAAAATGCTAAATATTTTATTTTTAAAAACCTAAAATCTCACATAACAGGACTACATGGCTGTAGATGGGTTAGTTAGAAGAGATATTTTTGTCAAATCAGGAACAAGTGCCTGTTGGGAATGAAAAGAGGCAAGACATGTTAAGGCTAGCAACTTCCAATTGATGAATTTCAATCAAGGTAAAAGGCCAGGACTGCAGACAATCTTTCTCCGCCTGTCACGACACGTGCAAAGGTGTTTGTAGTGAGCACGCGATTGACTGTTGCTACTCGAATGAAGTGGTAGTGGCAGACCCTGCACCGACAATGGGCAGGATTTAGTTCCTCTCTTCCTACAAGTCTCCCTGAGAAATCTGGGGCGAAGGCCCTTTCTGCATCCTTTAGACACTCCTACAAATACAGAAGTATTGAAGGACGCGGGGTTGCAAGTGATGCCAAACTCTCTAAGTCTTCGTCTGTCTTTACAAGAAAGTGGTTTTCAACGTCAAGTTTGTACCCACACTTGGAAACCTGAGTTTTTGGCGATCACCATGGGCGTTAGGTTTAAAAGGTGCAAAATCAAAAACAGGGTAACTTGTTGGAAAACTCTGTCTGAATTCAATGCAATTACATCACCTGATGTGGCGTGAACTGGGTAGACCTCTTACTGACAGTGTTTCGGCCACCTGCTGGAGGTGAAAGAGGACCTTCCCGGGGACATGACCCGCAACCCCGTTTCACATCCAGTGTGCAACCGAATAAAGAGCGAAAAAACGAGTAGTGATCGTCTATTCGCTTGTTGCCCCAACCTCACTCTGCGCACAATTTCTAGATTGTTCGTACTTGACGAGGCAGCTGCAGATGCTGCAAACGTGCCGCAGTGCACACGCCTTGCAAGATGAAGTGAGCTGAAGCCAAAACAAGGACTGAGCATGAGCGCTAAAGGCTTCCTCCACCCAGCCAGTTTACCTCTCACGCCCTATCAACAGGGACAGGATAGACCTGGGATTGCATGAAGGGATTTGCAGTGATGTGACCATCACATCCTCAACATTTGCATAGATGGACTACCTGACAAACAGAGGGATTGTGTGTTTCCTCGCCCATTGGTGGAGACAGGTCACTGCACAGACTTCCAGGTGAAGAAAGAGCCCCCATGTTGAGTTGTTCCTTGTGGAACCAGTTAACCAGTTCTCTAGTTCCCACTTACTCACTTAGTTAAAATATGTGCATCAATTCAGATCACTACGTTTCTCTCCTCAGATCCATTGTGTGCAAAACTTTGAGCGGTTACGTTAATGCAACTCCCAAAGTGAAGCATTTTTCAATTACAGTCACGCGGTGCCCACAAGGTGAGTAGGTAAAGTGCTGTGGTCAACAGGACAGATCAGTGTACAGAACCCGCATGCTGTTGCGCTATTTACAAAGAGTTTCTTTAGGTCTGCAGATGGCTGGGGCAGCTTAGCGACTAACAATTATAAGTTACTTTGGTCAGTAATAGACTTCACTCCTGTACCCACCCGTCTGTCGTGACAAACCCATGGCACGATAATCACAGACATAAGACAGAAAGAAAGGCTCACTGGCTAGGGCTCTGCTGTATTTTAATGTTTGATTGTCTTCTGCAGTAATAGGCTAAGCTTTTAAAGAAGGCAAGCTCCATTGATGGGCAGACACAAGCAAGTGATCACCTTCACAACATTGCTTTCAAACTTTTCAATATTGACATACGGACATAAAAGACGTTCATACTTTCGCGGCTTTTTTTTTTTTTGCCTTTCCATATATATACACATATACAACACAGGCGAAACGTTGTGATAAGGCCAAACCTTGTTTTACCCCACAATCTTTTTTTTTTATGACATAACTTTTTTTGTTTTTTTTCTTAAAAATACATGTATTCTACTTTTAATCAGAAAATAAATATATCACACTATAATACAGGATCTCTCTGTCTCTCTATAAAATTTAAATATGGATCATCTTTCAATATCAAAAAGCTAGCTTACTAGATCTGAACTCTCGTCATACTACGGGAAAAACATCAAATGACTTTGCAACCTGATCACCTATATTTGGCCATCTACTTTCACCCATGCCCAAAACCTTCAGATTCCATGTTGCCCTTTAGCTGATATTGTCCATCTATTTTACAACATTTAGACTTTGTCGACATCGGCTTTAGCTCTGAACAATAAAGCTGGCTTTAGCACTTCAAGGAGATCCATGCAGTGGGAGGTCAATGTGACATATACAAGTTCTGCAGACCAACACAAAGAAACTCACTGTGGCTAATGAAGACAACAAGACCTGGGGATGTGATCAGCAGCTAATCCCAGAGTGATGAGCAAGACTGCAGTAAATTCATCACCACTGCCTTTGGTAAACGTGTGGAAAATGGACTTGATGAACAGGACCAGTGTGGGAGAGGGCACTCCAGAGCAGTCGGCTATGTGCGACGATAAAGCACAACTAACAGACGTGTCCTGAATTGACGAAATTAATCTAGAACCCCAATTTCGAAATCCCAATCTAGTACTGTGACTGGAAAGAGGGTATAGATGGATTTTCCAAACACCACAAACATAAGCACTAACATCTCAACATGAAAGTGCACTGCGGTGAAGAAAGAAGATGCAAGAAACTCAGCGATCGACTCAATAATGTATTTGGGAAGTTATGATTACTGCTGCTGAAATTGTTTAGGTCACTGGCCAAAAAGGCACCATTTCCAGTGAGATCTAACACCAACATCCACCTAACTCTCCCAGTATTTGGGAAAGTAACATTTTAACTTTCTTAAAATGTCTGTCTCTTAACCTCTTGCAGAAATAAAAACTGAGCTATAAGATGATGTTGTCAGGCCTCATCCGATAGGACATAGGTGTCCTATAAGAGTCAGCAGCATCAAAGAATGGGGCACCATCATAAGAGCAATGGGGAAGCGTTGATGAGGGTTCTATTCCGCCGCATCTATCGTGAAGGTGATCAAACACTCGATGGTGGAACCAAGAGGTCATCTTTGGAAAAACTAAGCGTTTTCCAAAATCAAAAAGGATTTGGCAAAAAATGGAAGAAACTAGGATGTGCCCAAAGATCATTAAAGTTAGTGATTTTACTGTTTCAAGCCCTGGAAAATATCCTTGCCTGCTTGCAATTGCAACAAATTTATTGAAAGGTCAAGTGATTTCAGCCTCTACTCGACTGAAGTGGCAAATTTATTGATTGAACCTGCTTCTGAAAGGTTCACATGGATGGAAGTAGCCAGACATCTACCTTCCTTGTGGCCAAATGGCCAACTGCAAGTTCTGGCTTAGTAGCCAAGTGTAATTCCCATACTAAGACTTTGAATTCCACCCTTCGAGTGGAAAAGCAAACCTACCTGGAAGTCCTATATGGCAGAGTACTATTGGCTAAAGATCTGAGACTGGCTGAAGGTATCACACATGAGAAGGGGCAGCTTGGCAGCAGTGTAGTCACCTGGCAGACTCATCTCTGAAACACAAGCAGAGCTGGAACAGAAAATGTGAGATGTCCGCATTACCACCCACATGCTTCCAGAAGTGTAGAAAGGTCATTCATATGCCAGGATCACCTGTAGAAGACCACTGTGCTTTGGTAGGGGCCCGTCACAGGCTGGTTCAGCTTTAGCCACATCAGGCCAGAGAACAAATGACCAGTAGTGCTTGGGACAGTCAGTTACAAATAGAAGGATGTTGGGCTGAAGAAGAGCTTGTCATGCCAGCCTGGCATCAGAAAGGACGACAAGAGTTAATCATGTGACACGCACCCTCATAAATCGAATAATATCTGTGTCACTTGATGAAATTTAATTTTAGAAAAAGCTATTGACAGATGAAGGATGTTTATTATCACCCAGCTCAATGTCACTGATTTTAAGAACCTCAGAAGTAGGACCAAACAGTACAGTCGGACCTGGCCAATCAGTAAGAGAGAGAACAAGGGACGCCACTGGGATGCTGAGCTGTACTAGAAGAGATGTAGCTGTTATGATGCCACTGCAGACGTCATTGGTGAGATCCAATCTATATCTGGGACACAAACCTAGAGTTGAGGTGATGGTGTCACCATCAGAAAGGTGCAATGTCTGCACAATGATGCCTAAAAGGACAAGGCTGAAGACCTTACGGTGTATACACTGGAGAAGATAGGGGGCTATATCCCAGAACCACAAAGAAGACCTGGATCTTCGTATAAGGACCTTGGGGACCTCACACCTACACACCTGCCAAGCACCTGGATACCCTCTCGGGTGATTAGTGCGCTATACAAATCAATAAACATAACATTTAGGTAACCCAAAGGTTTGAAAATTGGTTTTGGGTTGTTTTTAAGGTAAAAGAGGTTGCGAAACAGAGGGCAAACCAAAAGGTGAAGGTTTTGATTCATGAAACACCCAGAGAAGAACTTCTTTACTCTAGTTGAAGCAAGACTGCGGCTAAAAGGTAAACTGAACTCAACATGACATTGGTAGGGAGAAAGCCAAGTGCTGAACTAATGAGGTAAAGGCCGGAGGCCACAAAGAATCCGCTGAGGTGCATAGGTAAAATGCTGAGCAGGAAGGCTAGGCCTACAGCCCAACTACATCTCGCTTCTGAGTTCGGAAAGCGTATAGTTGTCCAACAAGCAGACAGAGGTAAGAATTGCATTTAGAGCAAGGGAACAAGAAACTGGTCTCCTAGAGAAGACTCAAGTCAGACTGAATGGCTTACTCACCGCCCCTTACTTGCTAAATATTAAGAAATCATGCAGCTCCCTATTCGTAACTAGGTTACCAAGACCAGTCGATATCTGTGAATGAAATGAGGAGTCAAGTTGAAGAGAACATGCATGCATGCGTGGAGGTCTATATTCCATCGTGCCCCTCTGAGAGGTCAGTTTGTGTAGTGAATACATGATATATTGCACTGTCCTCTTTTATGCTTATGACTCTTAGTCACAAGGAAAAGCACAGGCAGAGCGTCAAGGGTGGATACCGGAGTGATGGAAGGGGCGGCAGACGAACCAGCCCTCCACTCTCAAGCCTGAACTGAAGATTAACCTGCAGTCACATTTACGGTCAACATCCCTCACTCAACCTCAGTATGAAGAAGAACCAGAAAAACCATCACATATTGCCATCCTCAAGCTTGGCTCTGGGCTGACTATTCGGCAGTGAAAAATCTCCTAAAACCCCCAAACCTGCCAGATGTGTGTTTTTCCCATTGTAAACCCCTGTTGAAGTGTCTACCACAGCAGGCAGAGAAAACAGCGCAAAGACAAAATCAACCTGGGAAGGGAGCCGCACTCCAGCAAATCAAAATGACTATGCTTTCTACTAGCCTGACATACATCTTTATCCAACCATGTCCTAGTTAGGGCTGAGGATTTTGTCTCTGTCGCCACATGCATGAGAAAACATAGCCCAAACTGGAAAACCAGCCCTCAAGAACGGTCCCACACACTTTTGGCTACGGAGATATTTCGGATCACATTCTTCATTTCTGGATGGTTTTCTAAGCCTTGGAACAAATTCTCAGCATATCACAAGAAATGAAAAGATCTCATTGCACAGTAATCGTGTCATCAGTAATTGTCCTGAAGTCGCTGAGAGGAGCTGCTGTACCCAATGAAGTCATTAGTGGCCAGGCAATGAGTTCTTTTCTGGAGAAGCAGATGTGGTTTCTCTTCACAGGAAAAGTCTGATGATTTTCCAACATATAGATCCAAGCAGAGAGGTGAGTTGCTGATGATCTGGCGCCTTAGTTTTTTTGCTTTGCATTCTGCTGCCTTTACACCTCCTCAGATGTGCTGTTCCTGGGTTTGGTCAACTGGCAACTTTTTGAAGACCTCTGAAACTTCTTTAAGAGGTTTTCCAAAAGGTCTCCCTGTGTGCGCACGAAGATGATGGTATGGCTTTCCTCTTGCACCATGAACAATAAATGACATTATCGCAACAGGCAGTGATCCAACTGCTAAATAAAGTGCTTCTGGCCTGGGTGATCAAGGGCAGAACCCTGTGATGATGGCGTGCACCAACCAGAATGCAGTTAGAGGATCTTTTTTCCATTGAGAAACAAAACAGGAGAGCATTCTGGAGAAATCGAATCCTCTTTCGAATACTATGGCTTCCTTTATGCCAGGGACTTTTTTGTAAATTTACTTCTTTGTCAGAAAGGCAGGATGGGCGCTGGTGATCACATTCGGCAAAGTCTGCTAAGAACTACCGCCCAAGGCACAAATTGGGGTAAGGTGTGTGATAGGGGTTAAGGGGAGGTTTTTGGAAACAAGCGAACAAGACATTCAGGGAGTATGTTCATTAGTGTCGGTGAACATGTGTATTTTGCCGTCCCCTGCTCTTATACAAGGGCAAAAGGAGCGGAAATGCTAGAATCACAGGGTACCCGCTTTACAGGGACATTTTCACTAATGTCTAGAGGCAATAACAACAACATAATCAATAATCCAAAAACATTAAATAAGTGCTAGGCCATGGAATGAAACACCGCCCATCCTCCTCCGTCTGCGCTCTGCCCGCGCGAGTGCAGTGGCACTGTCGTCCGAGTTAGAAAGCACAAGTCCTCTCTAGTCCTCGAAGACCTCCAGGAAGAGAGGAGGGAAGAGTTCTGTGGGGCACTCCACCTTCATGTGCAGGAAGCGGCTGGCGTGGCAAGCGCCAATCATGCGGAGGTCCGTCACCTTCATCAGCAGCTTGGGCCAGAAGTGCGTCACGTTGTGCTTCCGGTAGTTGATGTAGTGCTCGAAGGCCAGGAGGAAGCCTTCCTGAAACTTCTCGATCTGCTCCACGTTGCAAAGGCCTGGGCGATCTGCCGTGAGAGAAAAGTGAGAAGCATCAGTATGTACAAGACAGGGATGCAGGCAAGGCCCAGCAGCGGAATCATGCTATTGATATTGGGTCTGTATGTATAAGAATATGGGGCAACCCAGTAACCCTCGGACCCGGGTAATCAAGTAATAAGGAGAATTTAGGAACACAATTTGAGAATTTATCAATGTACTCATGTACATTGTATAAATTCTCAAACTGTGTTCAATGCAAGCAGAGACACTGACACGCATTATCCGTTTCCCAAACCTGTGTCCTGGTGATGGCCCTTTCTAAATTGTATGCATCGGGTCAAAACGTTGACGTAATAGTTTAATGTTTTTATTTGATTCTGGAGCATTTCTCTCTGTGTCAGAGTGTGTACCAAACCACTTTTGCATCCTGAATCAGTCACTATTTATGTGCATACACTCTACAGCACCAGTGCAGTTTACACTCACTCATTTCACTTGCACTGCGCTGTTTGGGATCACCTCTTTTTTTTCTTTCAATTTGGCTTGATATATAAAAATGCAATGATTTTCTCTATTATTGAACAGACTGAATACAACTGTCTTGTTTAGAAATGGAATCAATCTTTTGATGGTTACATATTTTTTTTCCAAGGAAGTGGAGGCTCACACTTCCCCCTTGAGGGACCACTGCTTCTCCTTATTAAATGTTATTGGGTCCATCATCTCATAGGTAAAGGACAGACTAGCAAGAACGTGAGGATAACAAGAGGACCCCTGAACTGCACTTCGGCATCAAGCTGTTTCACAAGGAAAGTTCTTCATCATCGTCAAAGCACGTATCCAAGCACTGCCATGACCCTCACAGCAGAAAGTATGCATGTACCACAAAGCTGATGACGCCCCTCTGTTCAGTGATCTACTATCCACCAAAGGTCGAGCCCTGGAAGAGTTGTTGTTTCAACAGCAGCCTCTCTGGGCTCTGAAGGGACCTAACATGCATTCTCTCCAACTAATATAGATACATTGTCCGTAACTTGTCCGTCCTCCCTGCTCCATTTGGGGAGGTGGGACACCTGTGTTTGCCTGAGGGCCAAGGAGGATCTACCATATCTTGATCTGGGAGGAACTAGACAATGCAACACTGAGGCATCACCTATTGTACAAGGAGGTGTGTCCCATCATCACACACAAATATGTGCTGCATGGTCTGTAATGAGTGGACCAGCTCAGCACACACTCATATAGATACTCTCAGGGTCGTGAAGACATGCACAGCACGACCAGTAACAACAACATATCCTGACACGCACGGCTACATGATTGCGAGGATACAACATCAACCTGGCCAGCAAAAGCGGTCCGTGCATGTACACACCGGTTCAGCTGAAGACATAAGGAGGAAGTTTGGAGACAGAGAGACAGACAGACACACACACAATCTCTCTCTCTCCATCTCTTACCTGAAGACATGAGAAGCATGGCCTGAGGACAGACATCTACACAAAACCCTCTCATTCTCTTCCACTCACTCACTCACACACACACACCACTCACTCACTCAATTGCTCACTTCACTCACTCAATCACTCACCAGAAGACATGAGCAGGACGGCCTGCAGCAGAGCCACCTCGGTATCATCCAGGTTAAATTGCGACAGCGACATGCCCAAGTCGAAGATGGCATCGGACACCACACCCAGCCCCCCATTTTTCAGCTGGTCTCGGGTCACTGCCATTTCTCCATTCAACGTCAATGTCTGGCTCTCGGAGTCATAGCGCACGGCTGCCCTGAGGGACATGATCTCCATGCAGCAGCCCTTCAGCAGGATGATCTGGTCTTCACAAGGCAGCTGGGAAGAAGCAAAAGCTTGGGTCACTAGGAGTGCAACATAGTCCATACGAACAGTACAAAGGCACATGTGGACTGCAATCCATTTACTTTATTACTACTACATATAGTGTCTGGTACCAACTACATCAGGGCTTTTACAAGCCAGGCAGCTTGGCTGAGAAATCCTTTCTACTAGGTTTAAATAATGAAAAAAAGACATGCAAGTGCTGGGAGAAGGTTTATACTGAAAAACAAGAATAGAAATAAAGATAGCAGAAGAAGAAATGTTAGTGGGTAGAGGTGAAGGGAAAGATACTGCAGAGAGAAGAAAGCACTGAGGAGAGGAGGGTTCACAATCACAAGAACAAAAAGGAATTTCAGCTTCACTGGTAGACCAGGTAAGAGAAGGGGGCATTCTACCAGCAAAGCTGTGTGGTTGAAGAACTAGAGACTAAAGGGGCCTGTCAAGAGAGACACTCAAAGAAGAGAGGAAGATATAGATTTGGGTGATGTCAGCAGAAAATGTCAAATTAGACTAAAATATGATATAAAATGACTATTAGGGAAGGTGCAGAGGTAACAACGATAATGGCTAAGGACGGAACCTTATGGAAGTGCATGTGAGAAAATGTAGCTCTCTGGATCAGAATAAGAATAAAAGCTAGAAATAAAACAGCTGTAGAACAGAGCCCAATAATCGGCTTCAGTAAGAAAGAGCTTAGAAGTGGTATCTTCAGATTTGCACCCGGCAGGACTTTGTCTAATGTGTCATTGGCAAAGTCTGATCCATTGTCATGAGGCCAATGGCATTTTCATGAGCATCCACTGAGAGGAGGGTAGCTTGAGGCACACACTTGTCATTCCTGGGGATGCCGGCCACAGCACGTAGACCACACCAGTGGCAGTCACTGACACCATTTGCCTCTCTGTAGATGCCGGCTCACCATCCATGCTTGTGTTTCTAGATCTGTCAGCAGCCTTTGACACCGCCTCACATGTAACACTGCTGCATAGACTGCGTGAGGTCAGTGGCAAAGCTCTTGGTTGGCTTGCAGACTTTCTAGGCAGTTACACGCAGACAATCATGCTGGGCACGTTTAAGTCATGCTCTATTTCCCTCAACAACGGGGTGCCACAGGGCTCGTCCCCGAGCCCGATGTTGTGCAATATCTACGTAGCCCCCCTTGCCCAGATTGTTAAATCCACTGGCTTTGATGTCATATATGCAGAAGACACTCAACTGATCATCTCGTTTGGACTCTATCTCTGTTTTAAGGATTGCAGCCTGGGTGACGGTGAACTGTCTGCAACTGATTTGTGACAAGACAAATAATGCTGTTTGACAAAGCCCAGTATCTTTGATCTCCTCGGTGGTGGCCTCCTGAACCCAGGTCAGCCCCCTCCCTCCGGCTGAGAGTGAAAAATCTAAGAGTCAAACTAGATCAGGCTTTGTCCATGAAGATTAATGTCTCTGCAATCTGCAGTGCCTGTTTCTCTACCATGCGGCTACTGAGGAAAGCCTTACCCTGGCTGCCATCTACAGCAAGGAAAACCTTGGTCCAGGCCATGGTTATAAGTTGAGTTGACCGACTATGGAAAGACCTTACCTTTGGCCACTAATGACACTTTATTGGCTAAACTCCAGGTAGTGCAAAATACGGCCTTGTGCCTGGTCTGCAAGTAGAAATAACATAACATTGTATTTGTCACAGACCACCCATCTAGGTCATGTCAGTGACATCAGTTCTCAGTCAACGCTTGCCTTCAGCTGAGTCCAAGAGTGCCCAGTAAGTTTCCAGTGAGACATTATGATCTAAGTCAGATAGTTAATTCCACATCTGTTTGCTGAAAATGAAACTAGAAGAAGCATCGAGCACATAGGCCATCTTGAAGGAAATTCTTTCCCTCCAGTAACAGTTGTTGTACCTTCGTTTTCTGGGTGAGTCGTCTGTGAGGCAGTCAAACCACTGCTCCAGCAAATGACAGCTGTTCTAGTGCAAGAAAACTCTGCTATGTGAAGTTTTTCAGAACTCTACACTCTACGCATAGCGCGTAGTGGGAAAAACAATGTGCGCGATGCAGACTTTTACGCCCAGGCCTACTATGGATAAACCATCCTGTACATCAGGTGTCCTCTGCCCATCTTCTTCTCCTCTGTCAGGTGTTTCTTTCTGGTGGAAAAAAGAAGACACACAAACTCTAGGACTTACCTCACTGAACATAGGTAGCTTTTTGGCAAAATCCACCACTCTGGTAATGGCAGGCGTGATGATTTTTGTAAACTGGCTGAAGGCTTCCAGGTCGACTTTCCCACTTTCTGGAGCATTCGAGATTGGCGCCTGCCCAATAACTTCCGGCTGTAGAGGCAAAAGTAACAGAATTAACTTGTCACGCTCCGAATATTGCACCATTAGGTCATGATGAGCATAAGAACCAGAAAACTTATCAAGGCATCAGAAGAATAACTTTCCTGCCTATGGTAACATTTTCTAAAGGATATTCAACCTTTTACCAGATTTCTCATCTAGAAGTATCTCTACACAAACTTTTAAATAATTTACTCTATCTGGCAGTGCTGTTCCACTACCAGTTGGAGATTAGAGGCGCATCGAAAGTGGCGAATTGTCTCAATGGCATCACTCATGAATTTGATGTAAGTTTCGTTCGATTTCCGCGGTCTACTTAGATTGAGAGAACATGTCACTGTCATATGCTCCAGTCAATATTTGTAGTCTTTTGACTATTCAATGTAAAAGCTTCAAAAACATTTCGGTGAAGCCTCTGCAGATGGTCCTTCTTTTGTGAGGATGCAGTGGCGGGACGAAACTGGACAGAGATGTCTTTGAGAAAATGTGATACAACTTTAGGCAAGAAAGATTGGCAACATTTGAAGCAATCAACTCCAGCAGCAACAGTTTGGAGCTCTAGAAATAGCAGAAAATGAATCCCAAACCCAAAAAACCCATACAACATCCTGCCAAAAATGTTTAGGGTCCCAGTAAGAGGAACCAATGTCTATGGTAGTACAGAGCTTCTCAAACAGGTTTGTGATCGGTCTCTAGGTTATGAGATTATGGGGAGCTTTGCCTGGAGTCCTTGAAGCTAGAAAGGCAGCTGGTGCATCCCAATGGGGATCTGCCCGCCTACTGCTTTTGCGCGCATTTTAATCCTCTGCTAAATTCCCATGCAAAAGGGCTGCAGTAAGGTATGCTGTGTGTGCAAGATCATGAGTAATGTTTCAATGCAGAGGTAAATTACAGGACTTGAATTCGTTCAATTGTGAAATCTAAAAGCGTTTTTATTTACTCAAAAAGATTTATCAATTCACAAGATGATCAGATAACGAATTAAGGACAAATCACAAGCCAGAAGCCAACACATGCTTCGATACATGTACAGTAACTAGGGAGCTTCCTCAGGGCAAATTAAAAAATTTCAGGAGGACAAAACTGCCAGATTAAAAAGTCAAAAATGCTTATATGTCTTAATTTCCCAAATTCTGCAGACAATTGGTTGATTACCAATAGTATTATTTGCATCCTTCAAATTCGATCAGTATGATTGGTAGAATCAAAGGAGCATAGCACCGGTTGCACGGTTATGAGTGATCTTCAAGGTCAAATCAATTTTGTTGATGGTGTGATTAACCCCATAACAAGACAAGAAATAGAGGTTATTGAGCAGCAAAAGTGTAATGTTTCTCTCATACGCCACCTTAATGAGGAGGATGTTTTCCCTTTCTATTAATCACTGATGATGTCTGGTTTAACTGCATCACGAAAGTTTGGATATGTCTGTAGATCCAAGATATAGTGGTGGGGGTAGGAGTACCTCCATGCAGCACCTGTCCCTGAAACATCCCTCTGACCATCTTGTCATCTGCTTATTGAAACCCTAGCAGGCAGGATGTTACAGATTGATAGTCCACCAGAGCTGCGGGGTGCAGCTCTGCACCTTTGGACGGGCTGGGGTGCTGGTGGACTACAGCTGAAATAGCAGCAGCAAAGCATCCGACAAAGCAGATGAGAGTGAGTCTGCGTGAGCTGCCTCCTTCTGGCAAGACTTTGGCTTATCATTCAATAGGAGTGTGAAAAGGAGGAGGGGAGCACAGGTTAAGGAGGGGGAGCTTGGGGTCTCGGTAAGCACTGATGGGGAGGAGTCTGAGTCTCCGGAGAGGCCAGGATGGACTTGGCCTCTCCCGGAAAGAGCCCTATACCTTCAAAGAGTTGTTAATCGTAAGAGACACAATCGGCTTCTGCTATCGCACAGAGGTAAAAAGACTCCTCCCATCAGGAAGAAATGTGTCTTTTGCATCAGAGAGGCAACAGTGTTTTCTGGATAAAAAGCTTTCTGACATCAGAGAGGTGGGACTAGTTTGCCATCAGAGAGAGGTAAGAGGCTTTCTCCTTCAGACAAGTAAGAGTAGTCTACCGACAGGGGGAGGCCAGAACCTTCATCCATCAGAGGAGTATGGGTTGGCCATCATCAGAGGTGGGAGACTTCTGCTATCAGCGAGGTGATAGTGGTCCATCGTCAGAAAGAGGTAAGACCACTCTGGCATCAGAGAGGTAAGAGTGAGACTTGAGCCGTCAGCCATCACAGGTAAGAAAGTTCTTCCATCAGGGTGAGGGAGGAGGTTTCTGCAACCAGAGAGGTAAGAATGATTTACCATCAGTGAGGCAAGACCCTTCGGGCATCAGAGAGGTAAGAGTAGTCCACCTTCAGAGAGACTAGAGCCCTCAGAGTTAAGAATGTTCTACCATCAGAGAGAGGGAGGAGGCTTCTCCTACCGGAGAGGTAAGAATGGTTTACCGTCAGTAAGGCAAGACCCTTCTGGCTTCAGAGAGGCAACAGTGGAGTTGTCTATCATCTGAGAGAGCCAAAAGGCTTCTGCCATCCCTCTGAGATGTAAGGGTGGCCTAACCTGAAAGAGTGATAAAGGCTTCAGCCACTAGAAGGATGCGAGAACTTTCATCCAACACCAGAAGAGGTTGGAGGCCAACACCATTTGAGAGAGTTTAAACTTTACAGGCTTCTTCACTCAAAGACAGGACCCCAGCCTCTATCCCCAGAAAATATGCTAGTTCTGTCTTGTTGAGTGCAGTCCCTAGAATGACCCTAATCTAAGGACTCGCTCATTAACGTTGAAACTAGTTTACGCCATTGTTATTGTCTGGGTCTGGTTGCCCGCATACAGCTGATGGGGTCCTTCCTTTGACGAACACCAGCCCGTGGGGAAATTTTCTATGAAGAACATTCTCCTAACTATGGTGAAGTTGCATCTCGATCACGCTGACCCTAAAGTGCAGGAAGCAGTATATACCCCTTGGCAGCTGAAATGTTCAATTTTCGACCGTCAATCGTGCTTCATTTGTGTTACAAAGTAATTTTACATCCCTGGAAGGGGAAGGAAAAACAATAACAATGCAATACCATGCAAACTGGAGGATCAGCAGGGAGAGCCGAATGTTTTATAAAAAAGTCAAAAAAGCATGCCGCAAGAAGACGAAAAAGAGTTCTGGATGCACTTGTGCGCTGACCCTGAAAATCAACATTAATTGGTGAATATTTATCTTGGGTCAGGGGGTGATTTGGCTATTGCAGGAACTTGTACATTCTTCAGCATGCAGCGTTGCATTGTGAGCCGCTACTCTTCTGTGTTGCTTTTCTTGACCTCATCCCCCTATGTATGCTTTAGCCGCTTCCCATAAGCAAAACCACAACATGGCGGACAGGACACACTGAGGCTCCTACCAGGAATTTCCTTTTCTGCTTCCAGTGGCTTCCCTGTGCATTGGTGGCCACGTGTGCATCAGTGACAATGTGGATGAGCTCCCACTCCTCCAAGTTTGGCTCCGGCCGGGTGATGAGTGTCTTCTGAACCTCATCACGACGTCTTTTCTCCCGGTTTTCTTCGATGAGCTTTCGTTTTGCCAGCCTTTTGCTGTCGTCCAGCACCACTGAGAGAAAGAAGGAGAAACGCAGTGTGAGAAGCAGCAAAGCTTCTTAATGTGCCAGAGACATTTGGCAGGAATTGGAGAGTATGGTCTTCTTCTTTAGGTTGAAAGAAACTAACAAAATTACAAACAGGGTGGAAGAGAAAGATTGAACAACAACGTAGGTTGAAGTATGAGGGACAGAGAGAGAAAACTGATAAGGAGAACAGAAGCAAGGAGGTGAACAAGGGAGGGAAGGAGCAAACAAGACAGGAAGCAAGCAGACATGGCACATGGAAGGTAGACAGTGACAGAAGCAGGACCGTAGGAAGGAATAAAGGAAAAATCGGGAGAGGGACTGAAACATAGATGAAAAGTGAAGGGAGGAAAGAGTGAATGCAAGTGACAGGTCTACAAAGAATGAAAGGAAGCAGTGTATAAAACTGGGACAAAGAAATAAAAAAGCAAGACAGCAAGACAAAAGAGTGAATGAAAAAGTTAAAGAAGGAAGAAAATAAAGAAGGAAGACAAGAGTGAAAAGCGGATCAAAAATAAAAGAACAATTGAAATAAAGAAAAAAGAAAGAGGGAGAATAGTCAAAAGAAGAGGAAGAGTAAAATAAAAGATGGGAAAGAAAGGGGGTTGGGTGAAGGGAGCAAGGATGGAAAAGGGGAAAGGAAGAGGGGGAAACAAAAGGTCAAACAAGCATTGGCAAAGCCATTAGGTCTTGCAATTGATTTGCTGTTTTTTCTTTTTATTTACTGACTTGCGCTGGATTGGTAAACAAACAACAGTAGCACAAAAGCTATTTTTTTAGGCGGTAGTAACACAGAGGACTCACGTGGGCATTAGCAATACAAAGGGTGCAGGTGGGGAATGAACCATAACAGGGTTGAAGCAATACAGAGGGCGTCGGTTGGGGGGCAAATGCAACACAAAAGGCACAGGTGGGGGAAGTAAAATGGAGGGCCGGTAGGGAGCAACATGGGCGAGAAAGAGGAATGGGAGCTTTTACGAGAAGCACATGTGGGTGAACACAATACTGGTCATTTCCTTGAGCGGTAAGGCTTAGCATCTTGGTCGTAAATTACCCACACACAGAATTTACAAACACAGAATCTATAAATTCCGAACCTGGAAGCACATCCCCATATTCTCCATCTGGACCACGCAAAACTGCTGCAGCTTAGGAAACCGCGCACAATCCAGCTACCTCTTCTGTCACTTGTTAAAGTTATGCGCATCTTTGACCACGCGCAGAGCTCCACTGACTTTTGGCTAGGTTGGCGCTATAGGCAGGTACCTGTTAGGGCATGGGCAAAGTGGGCTCTGACCTAGGTCCCCTGCCTTTCAGGGGCCCCCAGAAAGACCAGCTTTGTTCTCTACACAGGCCTGCCCTGCTGACGTTGAGTGATTCTTAAACAGATTTTTTTCAAATACCGTTTTACTTTAATTTATTTTTTGAATGTGGGTGATGTGTGAGAGTCTATTACAGACATTTTGTAGAGAAATGTAGTGTTAATGTTTCATGCAACATCCATAAAAAGTTTTGTTTAGATCAAAACTGGACCTCGCATATATGTCACAGAGATTATTTGCAGAAATGTTAGTGAGCTGCTGATGTGTTACAATATTGAAAACACAAGTCACTGTCCCTGAATATTAGATGTAAACACATTTAGAATTTGGACCAGTGTGCCTGTGCACTGTCACTGACCTGGCCAAAGTGGACATGAAAGAGATGAAACTGGATCATGAATTCAAAGCGGTTTCGAAAAGGCGCTCCTAAAATACCTTTGGCACAATGCCCCCAAAATTCTTAAGATGTCCCTGGCTATGGGAATACCATGACAGCTTTTGGCATAAGGTACTGTATTTGACAGCGTCAAGTGTACCACTCTTGCACACATGAACCAACGTGAGGGGCTTGTTATGTTTGGGCCACCTTGCTCAAGTTTAGGTTTTACTTAGCTCTGTCCAAGCACAGGAGAGAGGCCGCCCAGCTAGTGTAACTGGATGCTCAGCACAGACGAGTACACGCTTGCGGACCCACTGGAATTATGTGGCAGGCGAGGGCCAAATTATGCGGCAGGGTTGAGTAGATTATGCAGCAAGAAAAGGCAAATTATGCTGCATAATGTGGCACATTTTGTAATAGCATTACTCCATTATTTAGTCATTTTTAGGTCGAGGGACCATCCGGTCTGCCGAAGGCAGAACCGGAAGTCCGGAGATTTAATGTTTTGGAGAAGAGGGGCTTGAACCCGCCCCTCTTCTCCCCTCTTCTCCATTGGCTGGCCTCTTGAATGCTGGCCAGCCATTGGAGAAGAGGTTTGTCTCTCCGAACACGCCCCGTCCTTTTCGGATTCGGGGGCGTGTTTTTTGCTACTTTTCTGATTATCTCCTCCAGCCAATGGCAAGAGGAGAGAAAAAGAAAAACACGCCCCCGAATCCGAAAACGCCGCTGCCTTTCTCCGAGGCATTTCTGCTTCGCCTCGGAGAAAGGCGGAGGTGTTAATGGCGTCCTCTCCCCCTGCTGTCGGCTCCCGTGTTCGGCTGCTGCTCAGGAAGTCGTATATGTGTCTTTGGTGTGTTATGCACCGTGAACCGGGACCATTGTTAAAAGCAAAATGCTGAATTCCTATGAAAGCACAAACAGGGCTGGGTTTGTTTATAACACTTGAAGCTCTAATTTGCGCTTTTTTGCACCCCTCCCTCTCCTTTTCAGGCAGTAATAATTGAACGCGTCTTTCAGTTTCTTTCACAGTTCCGAAGAACGCGCCTCGTTCGCGCGCTGACAGAATTCCTGTCGTATTAGGGCCTTTAAGGAAATATTAGCGCCCATTATTGCGGCGGAAACACAAAGGGCAATTCTCCCCGATGAAGAGCTGTTCGGAGCTTTGTGTCGGTGAATAAACTTGGCCTCAGCTCAGCATCCATTTGTTCTCCCGGCATAAACACATATTGTGCGCCGTTCCCAGTTTAATGGGCGCTCCCTTCCTCCAGCTCCTGCCTTCTCCCACCCTGTTATTTTCTTAGCTCGACAGCTGCTTTTCACCGGCCCAACAGCGGTGGTTTCACAGCTTTCGAAAAATGTATTTAATTCCTCAGAACGGGTATATAAGGTGGGGAACGTAGGAAAGTGAGTAGTTTGGGTGGGTTCAGTGGCGTAACGCAATTTGCAGAATGTGATGAGGGCCCCCTGCCTATCCTGTATCTCACAGATATTCATTGATCTCGGGCAGAATGAGTCCTGTTTAATGGCTAAACCCTCGGGCCCCCCCACTCTTTTTACCCGCACCCGCCGCGTGCCTGCGTTATGGTCCCATGTGGGTCGATGCTGATTTCACAGCGCTTCTTTTCAAATTGTAAGTAGCGAGGCGGATGGCAATATAGGCACTGTGTTGTAAAGAGAAGACCACCTAGGCATCTCACGACACCCTCGCCAGTCTTTCAAGGGACCCCGGTGGCGCTGAGTTCAGTGCTCTGCCCGCAGCGTTGTCACCATTATACTGGCGTGTCTCCGGAGTTATAATCACTGTCCTCCCGCCAAAACTGGCTGAAGCGATCTCTCGCAGTCAAAGAAACTCTCAATTAAGGCCAGCACTTGCAACGTGTCCAGAGCGCGTCTCGTTCACTCGCAGGGGCAATTTTCCCTTCCAATCCTGTTTATTTTAAAGGCCTACCAGTAATTACGCTTAACGTGTCATTTAAGCGGGTGAAGGTGGGGCGTGCAAGTGGCGGGGGCAGCGCGCAAGGGCCGGTCTTCAGCGACACTGCTGGCTGCTTTTAGTTCCCATGCCCACCTGGCTGCTGGTGGGAGATGCGCCGTCCAGACTGATAATGCCCAGGGCCACGCTCATCAAGCCATAATTAAACATCACTCAAATGTGCCACTTGTTAATAACAGTGTTGATCCTTGTTTTTAGGTCTCGGCTCGATCATTGAGTAAAACATTAACTTCAACTGTGTGCCTCTGTGTGTGTGGCTCGGTGTGGGGGTGGCTCTGTGCGGGGGGTGGCTCTGTGCGGGGGGTGGCTCTGTGCGGGGGGTGGCTCTGTGTGTGTGTGTATGGGTGGCTCTGTGTGTGGGGGAGGGTCTGTGTGTGGGGGAGGGTCTGTCTGTGTGTGTGGGTGGCTGTGTGTGTGGCTCTGTGTGTGCGGGTGGCTTTTTTTGTAGGTGGCTCTATGCGTGGTGGGTCTGTCTGTGTGTGGGTAACTGTGTGTGTAGGTGGCTCTGTGGGTGGCTCTATGGGTGGCTCTATTTGTGTGTGGGTTGCTCTATGTGAGTGGCTCTGTGTGGGTAGCTCTGTGTGTGTGGGTAGCTTTGGGTGTGTGGCTCTGTGTGTGGGTGCAAATGCAATAGGTCTCGCATTTGAGAGTGATTAAGCTATTGACATTGTAAATAACAATGCCGTTTCTTTAAATGTTTTAAAAACAAAAACATACAAAAATAAAGGTATTGGCATTGCTCATGACATTAACTTTAACAATGCCGAGACCATTGCATTGTAAATGCTTGTTAAACTTGGTAACACTGTTGGGGATTGATTGCACCTCATGAATCCCAGTTTAATATCTAAATATAGCAATAAACACCAGAAAGGTGTCCAGTCCAACTTTGCAAAGGGCCTTCCGCTGCACTGCAACACAGGTCACTGCATTTTTAGTAACTTTTGATCCGTTTGGGCTAAAAACATTTTTCTTGTTAAAATCTGCATTTATGCTGCACATTATGGATTATGTAGCAAATGTGGCAAATATATAATTATGCGAAAAATCGGCGAAACCGCACCATCGCATAATTTCAGTGGCCCTGACTATATGTAATGACTTCCTGTGCTTACCACACCTGACAAGACAAGGTGAAGTCCAACATTAGCCCAGAAGTGATAAAGGAGGGGTTCACACACGCACACAGAGAGAGAGAGAGAGAGAGAGAGAGAGAGAGAGAGAGAGAGAGGGGGCAAGGTGGATTTAGTTCTTTTCCATTTTTACACAAATATTTGTTGATTTTTAATTTCTCCATAATAAAAAAGCCAAAAGAAGAAACACTGCTATTGCTCGGCAACGAAAGCCAAGTCGCATTTTGCTTTGGTTTTTGATCTGGAAGGAATCCCTCGCTTCCCTCCGGTCCACGCATTTTTTGAGTTCTAGTGCTTATTTTTCACGCTGCTCACAAGCATCACCGAGAAGCGAAATCAAATCTCCACAAAGGCACAGCCTGCGCCATCAATGATAGATACATTTATTCATGGCGCAACACAGGCCAGGGAGAAGACTTAAAAGAGGTCACAAGGAACAGACCGCAGAAACTCCCCCAGAGGCTTCTCTGATGCTGCCTGGAACGAAGAGGCAGTCAACCGAACAACAGCTTTCAAGAAGGGGAGGGCTTGTGGAGCGCTATATGATAGGACTCTGTGAACGGCTACTAGGGAAAGATAACAGAGCATGTTTTCACTTCATTTTTCTCTTCAGGCTTTGCATCTGTTTTCTGAAAAGGAGCACCTTCGTTCAGGACTAGTGTTTGTAGGGCTGGGTGCATCACCCGATAGTGGGCAGCTTTTCCCCGGGATTCTCCAGGGGGTGCTGCCATGCACTTGTGAAAAAATGCACAACCGTGTTTAGTGCAGCGAATTTACCTAGAATAAGAGCACACCGGAGGCTGGGTTGTGGTCAAGTAGTGTGTGAGCAGTGGGGTGTGCTTCAGGGAGAGGTGTATGGGTAGGACGAGCTGGAGGGGATGCTGTGGAGACAAGGAGTAGAAGGCAAGCAAGGAGCGCAGAGTTGCTGGGAGACTATGCAGGCAGGGGCCAGGCCTGCAGCATGCAGAGAAAGAAAGGGCCCTATAATTGGTAGGTCATAGGGATGCCTACCTTTCCCCTGCAGGGGGCTTTCACCTCTTTTTGCTGACCTGGCTGATGATAGACAGCCCAACCATTACCCACCAAGACTCCAACCCTTCTCATTTTTATGTGGCCCCTTTCGAGCCTGGGCCCTCCGGTCGCCGTTTTTGAATATTTGGTTATGTTTTAGGGTAGGGAGAAATGGGATTGCAAAAAGAGTGGAAGAGAACGGAAACGTGGACAAGAAAAAGGTGGAGAAAGAAAACAAAAGAGCGGAGGACTGAAGAAACTTTATTATAACATGGAGTTTTCTCTCTTCATACTTTCTGGTACAAACATGGAAGCCAGGGTTGGTTTCAGGGGACCCGTTACAGAGGCAATGCCATTTACATCCTTGCGGGGCCCAGAGCTGCTGTCGCAGTGTTTTGGTGAACGTTTTTGTGCCTGTTTCTCAGTATACATGTGAAATATTTTGATAAATAAACTGCAGGATGGATTTTAGGCATTGACAAGAGTTGTTTTTAAATACAAGCTTGTGGGAACAGCGTGCATAACTCCCTCACTTTCTCATACAAATATGGAAGTCAGCTGTGGTTTTGAGGCCTTCTGGTTTGTTGAGCTTAAAAATGTGCGGAATTCGAACCAAGTAGGCCGTGCTTGTGAAAACTCCCAACTGTACGCTTTAATTTCCAGAACAAGTGGCCTCTTTGCAGAAAAAAAGGCACGCTGTGCTCAAAGATGAAGCAGCTATGGGCACCGAAGCTGGACACAGGCAAACAGTACCACAAGCAGGAAACCAAGAAAAAAGTAGTCCCCCAAACGGCAGAAAAACAAACATAGCGTAAGATACAGTTTTTGGTCCATGCTCTGTGTGAGGAAACGAAAGACAAATATGAGGGACAAAGTGGAAGTATTGACCACTAGCAAGCAAGGATTTTTAAAGGACACTGAAACAAACAAATGAAAAGCAATGGGTGGGCTTTAAGCTCTTAAAGAAGTATATATTAAAGTATATGCAACAGGTCGTGAAAGTTCGACCTAAAAAGAGAAAAATTTAGATAGCAAAGATTGTGAGAAAAGTAGAAAGGACAAAAGTTGAGAACGGAAGAAGGAAAAATTAACAACAGGAAGGGTCAGGTGAAGTACAAGAAAGAAATTACAAACTCAATAAAGAAAGAAAGAAACATAAATGACAATTAAAACAAAGGATAGAAAAAATGGAAAGGAAGAACAGAGTGGATGAAATGGCAGAAAGAATAAAGTAATGGAAAGAAAGAAAATATAAACAAAGGAAGGAAAATGGTTAGAAAATACGAATTGATAGAAAAAAGAGGGAAAAAAGAATAAGGACAAAGTCATAACTGTGAACAGTTTTAGTGGTCTTCCATGGTTTCCATTTATTCTTAGATGTTTTGGAGTTAGGGCTAGTGATGAGTGGGAGACTGGTAGTTTATTTGCCAGTAGCTTGATGAGAAATATGTTACTATTTCAAGAAGGGAATACAAAAATGCAACTGGGCCAAAGTTTTTAGTTCTGGAGTAAATGTTTGCCCCTAATTCCACTCAGAAGATTAAAGCTAAAGATTGAGAGACAAATGCTCAAATAAAAGAATAAAAAGTAGTGCTTACGGTCGGTGGCCATGCCAACGTAGGTGCATTTTTTGAAGCGACATTCTTGACATTGGTTCCTGGTCACTTTGTCGATCACACATTTTCCTTCATATTTACAGGAATACGTCGGGTGGAGATTTTTTTGGATAGTTCTCCTAAAGAAACCCTATAAAGTGGATAAAAACACGAAGCAAGAAATCTATGTTAGACTGTATCATTCCTCTGGTCTGTATGCAGTTATTCCAAGCAAAGATCCTGAAAGGAATGTGGTCTCTGTGCAAGAGCTGACAGCTATCTAAGTTCTGGAGAAGACCTCCCCTCATAACTTCAGAGCTGCATATGAAGAAAAAGTTACATACCTGTAACACTGCATCTTCGGCATAATATCATTCCCAAGTTTGTCCGGATCTATTTAGGGATGTCTCGCTTTTCTTGCATGGCATCATAGTGGGCAGAAGATTTACTTCTTGGTGCCAAATTTGCTTCCTTGATCCCTAACTCATCACCCTGCATGGCACCATTTAGAATTTCTTAACTTGGGGAGATGACAACTGTCACACAGTGGAATACCTCAAAGGATGATGGGAAACCCTTGGGTCTACACAAGACATTCAGGCTCCGCTCCACCATGGGACCTTCTTGAAACCTACTTTTTATTCACATCTGAGAACGGGTTTGAACTCGGTAGCACTGCTGCTGCTGCTTACCCCCAAAACCGAAGCACCCTCAAATTCATAATAATGGTGCATGGTTGAGGCGTGGAGGGGGGTACCCTAGACTTTTGGCTGCACTAGCCCCTGTTCTGTGGGGGGATCCCCAGAAGAAAACTCAGCAACTGTTGTGCATTTCCCGCAGAACCCTTCAACAACCCTTCAAGCGACAATCGGGATCAGAGAAGCTCACAGAAAGAAGCTGCCAGAGACATAATGTTTCGCAGATGGACAAATGCTGGGCAGAAGATCCTTCTGGAAACCTGCCTCCAGATGATGAAAAGCAATGAAGGGCAAAAAACCTTTAAGGGTACAGTACAAAAACAAACCTCATCCCCAGAATCTTTTTAAAAACAATAGCAGACATTAAAAACATTGAATCAAGTAAATTTTGCTCCACGAGTACAATGTATTATACAACTGTTAAGATAAACACCCCACTTGGAAAGACTGAAGTCGCCTTTTCCTGGAATGCCTCTCATTTTACCATTCAGCGCCTGTCTCCGGCTCTCAAGTGACTGCCCCTGGACAATGCCCATCTCAGCTGCTGAGCTGGGCACGAACAGAGCCTCCAGGACCAGTGGCTTGCTTGAGACGCTCTGCAGTTCAAATTGGGAAAAAAAGATGTTTGACCAGTGGGAATCCATCTCCCCATTCTTCTAAAGCTGGAAACAAGTTTTGTCCACAGGAGAAGTTCTGCTCCTCTACCCTGGAGAGGAGAGGAGCTACGTGACCATGAATGACCATGACAGCAGGACTCAGCTGTATCAAAGTGCCTGGAAACCAGCTTGAGGAACTGGGTCTGCTCTGGAGCTACGAGAACCTGCAGTTAGCGGCTGGTTGAGGGTACGCGTAGATTTTTCCCAGCCTGGTAAGACTCAAAGGTTTTCCCATGAACTCTAGGTTCTTTGGGCCACCATTTGTACTGATGCTAGAATCATGTTATGCAGCATCTGGGAGTGCAGATCCAGAGATGCTGCAGGTTGAAGTGGGGTAAGACGGTGACTGCAATTCCACAGGTCATGTGGGTGGCCATGTGACCACAAAAGTCTGACCAAAGCCAGCCCTTTACGAGACAGGACTCCAAAGGCCTGGCACACTCGTTAGACCTACTTTGTGTGTAAAAGCTCTCTCAGCACCAGTACAGTGTGGAATTTGACCATGGAACCCGCTAGAACCGTCTCTTCCGCCCCATGCCTTATGGTCACTAGACATTCATTGAGTGGACAATTGAATTTTGACTTTCCAACCAATTGCGTTTGCAAATAAGAAATCTTTCTTTTTGTGGGTTCAGAAACCCAGGCCACATTTGGGTAGTGGTTTTGTGGATTTTGGGTGGATTCTGCCTGGGATGAAGCCCTGTGAGTTGCCCTCTCTTGTTGTAAGAGCGACTAAAGACATAGGATGGCGGCAGAGACATCACAACACACCGGATAGCGGTGAAACCTTCTCTCTACTCGACTGACGCCCACCGCCAACAAGTGTAGCTTTAAGTCTTATTAACATTGCGGGAGAGGCATAATCCCGGATTCTCAGCATACAACGGTCCCGCAGCCGCCCACGTTGTTCTGATGATTGTAGTGCCTTTCTGCTTCAGCACATTAAATGCAATAAATGCATTTAATAATGTATATTATTCCTAAAAGTGACTCTGATCTTCGACATTTTGTTGTGTTGTAACTGTCCAACATTTCCAATATGCAGATAAAGAACAACAAAGTACACAGACAGAACTACGGCTGGACACTCCAGCCCAATTCACCAAGAAAACTAGAACATTCCGAGCAGAGATCTCTGCTTCTGCCTAGGTAAAATGTTCCAGCTTTCTGGAATTCACAAACATTTCAAGGAGTGTGCCCGGAGAGCCGCGCTAGAAGCAAGTTTTCAGATGCACTGCTAGGAACGCCAGTGGGGTGGTATTCATGCTGTGTGGAATGCTCCTCAGTTCCCTGGGGATAGGGGGGGGGGGTAGGGTTCTCTTTATCTTTTCCTATGGAGAAACCCCTTCTCCTACACTCCCACCAAATTGGGGGTGATCCTGTCCCCTTTCCACCCTGGAGAGAGGTTTATGTTAGCTCTAGCCTAGTTTCCAGGGTGGAAATAAAGGGGTTTCTAAATATAGGGGGAAAACGTCCATGTTTGGGGTGTTTACAAACTTACAAAGTTCACCATGCCTTGAAACATCCATTTGTCCACTCCTTGACTTGGAATTACTGCTGTGGAGAATGGCTGTATTCATTTCCAGAAGGCTTAAAGTAGGCACATTCGACTGTAAACTCCTGTTTACAGTCAAATGTAACTTTGTGACGCGGGCTGTGTGTTTCCAGTGTGGATACATTGTTTAAGACTGAGTGGCAAACCTAGTAAGGCTCAATTGATTGCCCTAGAGACACTGTTGACAGGACAAACGTATTCAAAATGAGTAACTGGTGATCCTGCTATAGGTCAGCGGTGCCTATGGTGCTTGTTCAAAGTCGGAGAACCTATAGACTCCATATGGTGAACGGGAACCACAGAAAGCACGTATACAACCCATCAGCGTACAACAAACGTGAAGACATCCCCAGCTTAATGCTCAAAACTATACCATTATTTTTCAGAAAACCACATAGTGAGCTTGTTGACTCACCTTACAGCCTTCGCACGTGATGCAGCGATAGTGGTACCCCGTGGCTTTGTCACCACATACTACACAGAGCTCATCCTTTTCTAAGTAGCTGGGTATGTACCCTGTAAGGAAAGTGAGACAGAGGGCGTGAGGTTAGGGTGGAGTGGAATCTGCGAAACAAAACTCAGACCCGGTCTTACAAAGAGGAAATGGGTCGGCAGACGAATAATACATGCAGGATACAAGGTTTTATTGGTTAAACTTCAGGTAATGGATTGCAACAAAAAAGATTTCAAATGACCCCAAGGGTCTGCTCCCTGAATATTGAAGACAAAATATTGTGGCATAAAAGTATCGAGAACAAAATATAGAAATAGCAAAAGTTAAGTATTGATTTTCAACACCTATATGCATCTTGACGAGATATATATTTTATTGTGTGTGTGTATTTATTTATATATATTTATAGACACTTAAGAAGCAGAACAGGGAAGAGACAAGGTGACACAGAGAGCGCAGAGACAGCCGTGGAGTACCGGTGGGGAGTGCCACAAGGGCAGACTGAAAGACTGAGATGAAATGAGTGACCGGGTGAGAAACAGAGAGCCTCGGGTGAAAGGAGGAGCAGGCTGACAAGGAGAGGGGTGAGATAGCCGTGAAGTACCGGTGGGGAGTGCCACAAGGAGCGACTGAGATTGAATTAGTGACCACATGAGAAACAGAGTGACTCTGGTGAAAGGAGGAACAGAATGCGAGGGGAGAGACAGCCGTGAAGTACCGGAGGGGAGTGCAATCAGAAGACAGTGAAAGGCTGAGGTGAAAGGAGCAGTCCACTACGAAGGGCCTCTGGGAAATGGAGGGGCAGTAAAAGACGGACAGGATGTACCAATTAAAGGGACAAGGTGAAAGATGATGGGGACCTTCAGCGCATCGTCAGTAGTACTATGCGCTATATAAAGGCAACTTTAACCAAAAATAATAGAGGGGCAGAGTGAGGAGGGCAGATTTGGAGCGTGAAGGGGCAGTGAGGACAGAATGACAGCCTGCAATAACCGATGCGACAGAGTGAGGAGTAGAAACCTGCGAGGGAGGGGCAGGAGGAGGCAGTGGCGTAACGAAAGTGCAGGGGGGGGTGTAGTGTTCCTGTGGACACCAAGGACACGGACACAGAGTATAGGTGGTCAGCTTCGTTTATTCGATACTTCCTCATCCAGGGCTAACGGCTAACTGCCGTCCCTAGCCCTTTGCTCCTCCCTTTCCGCCCGCCCTGGTCCCCACTCAGGCCGGTCCTAGTGCCTGACCTGTCTTAGTCAGCGCACATCATTACATCTCCCCCCTCTGTAAATGAAGCAAAGTAAGAACAGTACAGTAACTGTCTCTTTAGAGTTCCTCAATGAGGCGGGTCGGTTTTGTGATGACCCGTCTGGGGCGTGACTGGAGTTCAGTATTTTCACACTCGTTCTCGTCAGCCAGTTCTATCAATGCCCGACTGGGTGTGGGCAGTGTCTCTGGTTCTTCCCTCTCCATCTTTGGTTCAGTCAGTAGTTCCTTAATGTTGGGTCCGCACTTTTTGAAGTACGCCACATTCCTGGTTAGTCTTTTTCCGTCAGTCTCTGCAGTGATCATGGTCCCCTTTTGTTGTATCACTTTCAGCGGAACCTCGTGGTACTTGCTGTCGGTCTTACGGGGCTGCTCGTGTCGCGCAAGCACCCAGTCTCCTTCTTGTATGTGTGGGGACGCAGCACGTCGCCGTTCATCAGCATAGTCTTTCATCTTTTCTTTCTTTATTTTGTCTCTGGCCGCCAGCTCCTCATGGTCAGAATCAGGGTACTGTTCGTTCACTGCCCTAGTCATCATTGGTAGTCTGGTACGCACTGGGCGTCCCAGCATGAGAGTGGCAGGACATTTGCCTGTGGTGGAATGAGGCGTGTTTCGGTACGCTCGTAGTACCTCGTTGAGGGCCATTTGAATGCTCTTTCCAGTGAGTTCTGCTTGCTGAATCGTTTTCTTTATCGTGCCCATGAAGCGCTCAACCATTCCGTTGGCTTGAGGCCATAGTGGTGTGATCTTGCGATGCTTGAAATTGAGGTGTTGAGCAAAATCAGCAAAGTCATGGCTGTTAAATGGAGGCCCGTTATCTGACTTTACCACTAGAGGGATGCCCCATGCAGCGAAGACCTCCTCTAATATCGGTATGGCGCTCGACGCTTTCGTTGATGAACACAGGTGCGCTATGGGGAATCTGGAGTATTCGTCCACGATGACCAGGACGTATTGGTTCGATTTTATTGGCCCGAAGAAGTCTACAGCAATGTGTTGCCAAACACCCTCCGGTAGCGGAGACATTTGTAGTGGTGCAGGAGGGTCCGGACGGCTCACCAGTTGGCATTGCGGGCAGTCTTTTAGTGTTGTCTCTACCATCATGTCTAGTGTCGGAAACCATACTCTTTCACGGAGTGCTCTCTTTGTGGCTACTATGCCCCGGTGTCCTTCATGAGCCAAGTTGATGACTCCTTGTCTGAGTTGTCGTGGGATCACTATTCTGGTGTCTCGTAGGATGAGACCATTCGCCGCTATTGACAGTTCATCGTGGACATGTTTGAATGCCGTCATTTCTTGGTCGCTTGGTTCACTGCTGTGCTCGTGTCTCCAGCTGTTTGTTTGGATTCGACGTTTCACCTCTTGCAGGGTGGCATCTGCTTGCGTCGCTTCGCAAATGGCTTCTAGTGGGACAGCCGGAGGTCTCGCTTGGTCCACTACGAAGTGGATGTATTCGTCTGCGATTGATTGTTCTGATTTGCTGCATCTGATGGGGTGTCGGGACATATAGTCGGCAGGGTTTGCAGCTTTTCCTGGCTTGTGGATGATCGTCGCCAGTTGTAGTGTTCCTGTGGACACCAAGGACACGGACACAGAGTATAGGTGGTCAGCTTCGTTTATTCGATACTTCCTCATCCAGGGCTAACGGCTAACTGCCGTCCCTAGCCCTTTGCTCCTCCCTTTCCGCCCGCCCTGGTCCCCACTCAGGCCGGTCCTAGTGCCTGACCTGTCTTAGTCAGCGCACATCATTACAGGGGGGGGGGCTGCAAGGTACACAGAGGGGTCCCGCTCTGGATTTAATCCGGAGCTCTCAAACCGGAGTACTCTGCTGAGTGGGCCCGGACCTCTCAAACCGGAGTACTGTGCTGAGTGGGCCCCCGGCACTGCGGGGGCCGGTCTTACGCCCCGTGGAGGAGGAGAGGGAAGGCAGGGGCCTGTGGTGAGTGTAGGCACAGGGAGGTTGTGTTGAATGGAGAGTCGGGGGAGGAGGAGAGACAGGCTCTGTTTTGGCCGAGAGACATTACAAGGATGTGAGAGGGAGAGCGTTCTGGGTTGATAGAGCGAGAGAGGAAGTCTGCGGGTTGGAAAGAGACAGGGTACGAGAGGAGCGAAAGCCTCCAAGAGAGTACAAGAAAAAGAGACAGGGCCATTATTGAGCGCAGGTTACGGTGAGAAGGAAAGAGCGCCACCCAGACAGGTTGAGAAGTAATACATGACAGCCCCCGCCTCAGGGGTGCACTCCCTCAGTAGAGCTGCAGGGGGCAGTGCCGCGGCGCGCATCACTCTGAATGCGTCTTCGTGGAATAGGTTCCCGGCAGTCCGCGCCGGCACACGCCGATGCACCACACCTTGGCCTCTCTGCTGAGACTGCAGACGTGGCCCAACCTAGGAGGGCAATAGGTTCTGCAGGGCTGGGGGCAGGGAGGGACCCCTTGCTCGGGACAGGGTAGCAGAGGCAGAACACCGTGGACCCTTCGCCTGGCACCTGCTGATCAAACGAAACCAGGGGGCAGCCAGTGTGCCCTGCGCCCTATAGCAAGGAAGGACGTTGTTTAGACTGTGAAATACAGCAGTACTCAGGGGTCAGTGAGCCCCTAAGGCCCCTGGCCCCGGTGCCACTGCACCTGCTGTACCAATGGAAGCTACACCCCTGGGGTTTGGGGGAGGGGATGGGCACTACTCGGGATGTAAAACAAACAACCAAAGAATGCACGTAAGTCGCATAAGGTGCACCGATATTAGTCATACTGTTATTAAAAATATAAAATTCACATAAAGTAAGCTTTAATAAACATGCTTTGAACTAAAAAAACATGGAAACCTCGAAGACGGCATTAAGTACAGGCTACAGAGAAAAACGATGACAAGAGAACAAAGCGCGCGGGCAGCCAATGTTACCATTATTTGAGGAAGAACATTTCTAATAACTTATTTTTATTGAATCATTCTAATAATAACATCCTCATTTCCATTTAGCCGTAACAGCCTGAAATAACGTTGTTACATTGGCGACGACATAACACAAATTATATTTCAATAGGTAAATGTGCTCAGGAGAATAATGCATGAAGGACACTGTAATATGAATATTTACAAAGCACTGTCATTTACGGACTGCCAGCAGCGCAGCAATAACAGCTTTGCAAAAACCGCTCCTGCGGACTAGCGCGTGCAGAAGGACAAACTGGTGAAGCCACAGCTGCCTGACGTCATTTCCCTTGATAAAGGTGTGTGTCCTGCCCCACTGCCGTGCCCACTCCTGCCTCCCCTCTGTCGTACTGTTCCATTCCGCTCTGCACCGATTGGCTATCACTGTATTCCAATCCACTGTCCTGCCATTGGCTATCTCGGTTTTCGATGGCGCCATTTTGTCCTCTCCAACTAGTGTACTGGAGTATGTAGCTTTATTTGACCCCTCTTGATGGTATCATTCCAGAGGCGCAACTAGAGCCAAATTTCGGGGGGGGGGGAGAGGGGGGGGGGCTAAGAATTTTTCTTTTGGGGGGCTGAATCTTTCAAGCCATAGGCAGAGGGGAGCTGCAGGGGCTCTTAGAAGGGGTGAAACAACAGCCAGGCCTCATTAACATGCAAATGGTTTTTTAAAGACATGTGAAGAGCTCGGGTGCGGCTGTGTGTGCGCCGGGAAGGTGTCTCATCCCGGGCTGCCACACACGACGGGGGGGGGGGGGGGGGGGGCTGAAGCCCTGTGAGTACAATGGGTGTTGCGCGCCTGTATCATTCCATACATTCGGACTAGGACTGGGAGACATTTTAATTGCGCCGGAGTAATCGGAGTCATGTCATGTTACTCTTGTGATGGGAAATTACCCCTAATTATGCGATTTACCCTGTTCGCCCAATTTAGAGTAATTGGGGGCAAAAATGTCTACCGCTAGAGCAAAGGAGCGCGAGCAGCTGATGCTGTTTGTGTTCAGTTTCATTTAATGCTATTTCTTGGCGCGAAATCTATCATCTGGTCCATTTTGGACACGTAGGTGCTTTTTGGGTAAGACATTAGTACTGTATCCAGGGTTACTCTACTCAAATACCTCAGAGTAATCTCGCATAATATTGCTGTAGTTTCGCGTAATTATGCTACAACAAATTACACCCACTCCTACTTCTGGCTCGCGTCCACTGCGTTCTACTACACTTTTCCTGCTGTCTAAATTTGCCTGCTGCTACTTACCATTGTGCTCCATGCCTCCGTCTACTATTGTGATCCTTGTCACTCTCCAGCCAGCGTCCACCACTGTGCTACCCATCACTTTCTAGCCATTGTTCGAAGCTCCTGTCCAGCCAGCGCCCACCATGGTGCTATCCATCACTTACTAGCCATTGTTCGAAACGCCTGTCCAGCCAGCGTCCACCACTGTGCTATCCTTCACTATCTAGCCATTGTTCAAAGCTGCCGTCCAGCTAGTATCCACCACATTGCTATCCATCACTTTCTAGCCATTGTTCGAAGCTCCTGTCCAGCCAGCGTCCACCACTGTGCTATCCATCACTTCCTAGGAATTGTTCTAAAGCTTCTGTCCAACCAGCGGCCACCACTGTGCTATCCATCACTTTCTATCCATTGTTCAAAGCTGCCATCCAGGCAGCGTCCACCACTGTGCTATCCTTCACTTTCTAGCCATTGTTCTAAAGCTCCTGTCCAGCCAGCGTCCACCACTGTGCTATCCATCACTTTCTAGCCATTGGTCAAAGCTCCTGTCCAGCCAGCATCCACCACTGTGCTATCCATCACTTTCTAGCCATTGGTCAAAGCTCCTGTCCAGCCAGCATCCACCACTGTGCTATCCATCACTTCCTAGCCATTGTTCTAAAGCTCCTGTCCAGCCAGCGTCCACCACTGTGTTGCTCATCATTTTCTAGTCATTTTTTCCCAAGAAAATTGCATAAACTACTGACCTTAGGATAGAACCAGGAACAATAATCCCTCCTATCACTACTAGGATGGTCCATTCCCGATCAGCACACCACGCCAAGAAGACAGACACTGTTAAAAAGACCGACACAAGTATCCTACCCAAACTGTGGCCGCAGCCCAACTTGGCCTCACAATGACATCAACAGATAGACGTCATATACAAACGACACCATGCCGACCTTAAGACTTGCCATTCTTCTCAATACTAGAAATATCTGTTGCCATATGGCATCTGAAAACCTGCTTCCCGACTGATGAGATGGAGCACTCTAACCATAGTCTCTCATCACACCTCATAGGCATAGCAAACAATGGCTGGTCTACCTCCAACACATCATAGACATAGTAAACAATAGCTGGTGTACCTCCAACACACCATAGACATAGTAAACAATGGCTGGTGTACCTCCAACACATCATAGACATAGTAAACAATAGCTGGTGTACCTCCAACACACCATAGACATAGTAAACAATGGCTGGTGTACCTCCAACACATCATAGACATAGTAAACAATGGCTGGTCTACCTCCAACACATCATAGACATAGTAAACCATGGCTGGTGTACCTCCAACACATCATAGACATAGTAAACAATGGCTGGTGTACCTGCAACACACCATAGACATAGTAAACAATGGCTGGTCTACCTCCAACACATCATAGACATAGTAAACAATGGCAGGTCTACCTCCAACACATCATAGACATAGTAAACAATGGCTGGTCTACCTACAACACATCATAGACAGAGTAAACAATGGCTGGTGTACCTCCAACACATCATAGACATAGTAAACAATGGCTGGTGTACCTCCCACCCCAAGCCCTGAAGAAGTCCCAGTGTCACATGAAGAAACGCATTGGCTGTGTCCCTATCCATGCTTTTAAAGTCGAAATAAAGAATGCCATTTCTTCAGCATATTAGCTTGTGATGTCTACATCCAGTGATTCGAATCCAATGTGATTTGGACTCTATCGATGCTCATTTGCAAATTCAGAATTGAATTCCGACCTTTACTGGACTCTTTTGCCTAATACGTTTTTAGGGGTGTGTCTCCCTCTTGCTTGTTGATGTCACAATATACTAATTCACTCCTGATCCATCAGCGGGGCAGACTTATAATGTAGGAAAGGTCCTGCGGAACCTTGCTGGTAACTGAAGGGCACAGATACAGGCTGTACCAGTCCACTTAACTTACCGCCCAGGGCTAACCAGACCAGCCTGTGAGGCCCGGAGAGATGTGCTAAGCATTCCTGGTCACAGCAGGACTTGAATATAGTTCACCCGGCAGGTCTCGATTAGTCACGTGCTCTGAACACTGACATCCTATAATGTCAACGATGAAAGGATGTACATAATGCAGCGCGTCCGAGTAAATCTCTTTACTTGGCATCTCATAATGGCAATCATATCCAGGAGGCTGCAACGCAGAGTATCCCTCAACCCTTCTCTACACCTGGTACCTGCCCGGATCCATAACATCTCCGAGTAGACACCCTCCTGCCACAGCCAGCATAGGAAGCTGGATGGAGAGCATAACATGTACTAACAGAATAAAGGGACCCGAAGAGTTGACCAGAACTGCCAGGATGCCGCAAAATATACAATTGTGCACCATTTTCTAGACATTGTCTATTGTTACCTCCTATCATCGTGTTCCGCGCTGCTCTCGAGCCTGCGAGCCAGAATCTACCGCTGTGTCCGAGCCACTCTACCCCCCCCCCCCCACCCCGTGTCTATTAGTGTTTCATCCTACTGGCGTCCTGAGGTCCCGTTCTGTATTCCAGCCCAGTTCCTGCCCCGTTCTGACCTGCTTCCCTTACTTTACCCTACTGCTTCCGCAGTGCCCTGCTACGCCTCTGCTGCCTGACCTTGTGTTCCACACTTCTCTCCTGCCGCTGTGTGCCCTTGTGTTCTGTTCTATACTCAAGCCCCGTCTGTCCCTGGGTCACCCTGCCTCCCCTGTCACCGTCTCACAGCCTTCAAACTCCTTGCACAGAGGACGGAGGAGTGAGGTAAGTGCGCCGCCTCGGCCCAACCTTGTTCAACATTTACATTATTGACGTGTCACGACTAGGGCGGTGCTTCATTTGAACTGGTGGTTTCCGGTGCTAGCACTTAATTGTCAGCACCGGCACTTATAAATCTGCCACATGGCGGCGCTGTTTATCTTATTTAGAGATGAGCACAAGAACAGTGGCTTATAAATTCAGTATACATTAAAAATGACAAATACCCGGTGCCCAAGCCCTTCTAATAGCTTTGAGGCCCTGGAATGGTCTGAATTGTCGCACTTGTAGGATTAAGATGGCAGCCGTGTTTCCATGGTCCTTGGCACACTGGCAGGGGCTGTGGGCAGTGGGAGCGAAAGTGACCGCCTAACAGGAGCCCTGGCACTTATCTTTCTACAAGTTCAGCACTGGACTAGGGGAATGGCAGGCACCAGGTCGGATGGGAATCTCTTTTATGCAGATGACGCAATCACCCTGGCACCCATCACAGACGGCCTCAGTACAACATTAATAGTCCGAAAGACCAGGCATCCTTATGGGAAAGCCACAACAGTCTCAACGGGGGAATGCCCTGAAAACTGAGCAGAACACAAGCGGCACCCAAGTGATGCTCAAAGTAGGCACACCAGGGAGTTTCAAAACAGAGGGATAGACCCTTCTAGAAAAGCCACGCGGGCTTTCTCGCTGTGAGGGGCACACTTTAACCTGCCAGCAAGAAGAGTGCTAGAAGCCCTCGGCTGCAGCACCCCCTGACTTTAGCGCAGGGAGGCGAACTGTGTGGCCACTGGCCTAACACAACAAGAGGGGGAACACAATGGAGTTAGCCCTGAACACAAACTCTGCACCTCCGAGTTCTGCAAATACGTTATGTCTGGACCTTACTGTTCATCCTGCAGCGGATTATGGGATATGGGGTGTTTCAACAGCTAGAAATCTTTCTTGATGAGGAAGCTGGTGGGATGCTCTGTAGCTGTGCTGTGATTACTGTCTTTTTCGTATTATGTCTCATTTGACAAGAAAACTATCTCTCTATAATAATATCCTTATGTTTGAGAGACGCAGTTTTATAAAAATTGTTTTTATAATAAGGAAACGATATGCAATGTAAAAGTATGTAATTAGGTGTTTAATTGCATTTGAAGATATTTTTTATGCTCTTTTGTAAATAGCGCCTTATCTTACGATTGTATGTTTTTCCTATGAACTTTTATGATTCATCTGGAATCGAATAAAGGTTTCCGACTGGAGAGCCGCAGTATTGATGGGACTGACGTGTAAGGTGCTCCCTATGTCATGGAGTAGTATTTTGCACCATTAGTATGACCGCTTTATTCACCACGGGCACTATGTGGTGAGTTCTTGCTCACAATAAGTCTAAGGCTGATGTCCACATATGGCGACAGGAGAAGGTTTACGTTGAGTCCACGCCGCGCATATCACTCAAGCCCTGGACTAGCAGTACATTTATGCATATTTCCTATCACACATTTAATGTGCAGAATGTATACGGTAGGATAGTGGTAATCAAGCAATCCTGTGGAAAATTCATTCATATAAGTTCAGGTTTGTGCAAAGTTATGATTCCACTCGGCAAAGACGCCAGGCTTCGAAGCCTCACTAAGTTGGGCCGCTTCTCATTCGCAAAACTTCCCCTCTGGGCAAAGTTTCCAGCCGAAAAATATTTAGGGAGAGTTTTCCTACAAATAATTATTTATGGATATGAATTCTCCCGCAAAAAGCAGCTTTTGCATCTATTCCTCCCACAAGAACTGCTTATGCCTGCTTTGTCGCCTGCTTGCTTTAGTTTTTTCTTTCTTAATGTCCTCAACTTCATGAAGTTGAAGTTAAAAACATATATCAGCGAAGTCCCATTTTTCACACCCTTGGAAAAGTGAAGAGTATTTGTCTGGTCTTTAATAATGATAATGTGCATCTTAAACATATTGTTCTCAGTTTTCTGTAAATGTTGTCTGAAAGAAGGACAGGGCCGCTAAACATTCACGGTGGAACAGGGGGAGACTTCGGGTCAGTGTCTGGGGGGTCATGACTGACGGGAAGCAGTGTTAGGGCATCCACTGGAAAGACTGGAGCATCATCTATTCATTCATTCATGGTCCTTGATGAACGCATGTTACTTGAGGCACTGGGTTCTGTCTTGTAGGCAGGTCTAGAACAGCATCAAGTGCTAAAGATACTTCTGCAAGAACATGTCATATATGAGGTCTGCATGTAGAGGCGGCAGGCGTGCAATCACCTGCGTGTATGGGCAGAAGGCGTGCAATTTCCTGCGTGTAGGGTCAGCAGGCGTGCAATTTCCTGCCAGCATGGGCAGTAGGCGTGCTATCACCAGCATGTAGGGGCGGCAGGCATGCAATCTCCTGCGCGAAGGGGCAGAAGGCGTGCAATCTCCTGCGTGAAGGGGCAGAAGGCGTGCAATCTCCTGCGTGTAGGGCCAGTAGGCGTGAAATCTCCTGCATGTAGGGGCAGCAGGCGTGCAATCTCCTGCGCGAAGGGGCAGAAGGCGTGCAATCTCCTGCATGAAGGGGCAGAAGGCGTGCAATCTCCTGCGTGTATGGGCAGTAGGCATGCAATCTCTGCGTGTAGGGGCAGTAGGCATGCAATCTGCTGCGTGAATGGGCAGTAGGCGTGCAATCTCCATGTAGGGGCAGTAGGCAGGTAATCTCCTGCGTGTATGGGCAGAAGATGTGCAATCTCCTGCGAATATGGGCAGTAGGCAAGCAATCTCCTGTGTGTAGGGGCAGTAGGCATGCAGTCTCATGTGTGTATGGGCAGTAGACATGGAATCTCCTGCATGTAGGGGCAGTAGGCATGCGATCTCCTGCATGTATGGGCAGTAGATGTGTGATCTTCTCCACAGAGCAAGGCCAGTTGGTTGTTAATCCTGAGGTTCAACAGTCACATTCATACATAGCAACAAGACAGGAGATTCAGATCTGGTGGACCCTGCCTGAGAGCAGGTGCGGTATCCCCCAAGGATAGTTACTGTGCATCATTTAAGGCATGTCCAAACTATACTAGGTAACAGCTCTTAGATCCACAAGCATCACCTCTCTTCCGGCTGTGCAATGGACCCCGGCCACTCTAGGTTCCAAGACTGGACCATGACATGGGCTCTCAAGTTCCATAAATAGGAGCAGCTGTCCGAGTGACACAATTTACCAGGGCCTGCCTCAGCGGTGAATGCTCTACCCTTTCCTTGAATCAGGTCAGTCAGTTTGTGGACGAGGCCAGGTATGAACAAGGGACTGTGGACCCCACCTGTAGTAACACGGGGGCTACGGAGCTATTTTAGTACCGCAGGTCAACAGCTCTACAAGGCTACGTGCAAAGCTTACACCTGGACCAACCGTGCTCAGTGTGGAGTTGAAGAAACACCCCAAGAGAGCTCTGGTCAAACCAGGGTTGACCATGGCGAAACCGCGGATTACCACTGGTTGTCCGTGGTACAAAAAGAGGTCAGCGAAGGCAGCTCAGCTGACGCAGTGCACCTCAGAGGTGGGAGAGCCGGTCTGAAAGGATGAGGTATGGGGGGAGCAGAGGCAAAGTGCACTCTCTCACGCGTGGTGTCCCCAATAAAATCAAATTCTAACTGGACACAGATTTCAAGGGCGAAGCTAGTACTTACAATACTCTTAAAGGCAAATGTCCCACTGCCGGCCAGCTCTGATGGGTATGTAGATTAGTGCCCCATAGTTTGAACTGTGTGTCACAACAGAACTTTCTGGAAGACTCAAACCGATCCAGATACAAGTCCAGTCATTCCCCAACCTAACCTTATGCAAATTAGACGACATTTGTTTAATAAAAAAAATGTGTAGCTATCGACTGAGCCTCTGCCCGCTGACCCCGAAAACCCACTCAGTGGATTCATGTTCTGGCTGCAGAAATTAGAGTGAGCCCTGAAAAAACTCGGGTGCAAATCTCAGTAGGTCAAATATACTTTCCTTTATCAGACATGGATAAAAAATGTTAAAAAGCGCGCGCGCTTCTGGTTATTCCAGGAATTAGGAAAAGAACCCGAACCCCATAAGAAGCTCAGAAAAACAAATTAACAATTTCCTTCATAATTCTAGGGTGCCACGACACCCCCTGGGCTTCAGAGCACTATATATTCCCTTTAACACAGCATCTATTCAGGTGTCATGCTCTCTATCTAAACATCCCTGCGGCTCCAAGTTTACCACAACCACGCGCTTGTCATCTCTCCAACCCTATCATCATCTGCTGATTCCACCTTTTATCTCTCTTTTCTCTCTATCCATACATCATGCATCACTCTTCACAAACCTCATGGTTCACCCAAATGAATCGCTTAGCAACCTCAGCAGCTGCTTACTTACAGCTTCAACCAGACATCGCCCGCGGTGGTCGTCGCGACAGGTAAGTGATACAACATTCACCACCTCTCGCTCTACAACTAAATAAAGCAATTCAAAGAATGGTCTATCTGCAATCAAAGACCCCGCATGATGAAACAGATGCCCCATACCTTTCTTCAGCGCATAGGATGGCGACTGCCCTTGGGAATAAGTCGACCTTTCTTCGGTAAAGTACTCCGTTGGGCCATAGTGGTTGAGTGTCGTGTCCATGTCAGAGTAGTCTCCTTTAAATGTGTTTCCAGGGTAACTACAGGTGTAAGGCTGATTCAGCGCCCAGGCCTGTTCCATATAGATGTGGCTGTTGTGTAGGGCGGCCGCATCGCAGGTGCCGTAACCCTGGTTATCCTCAATATATGCGCAGTAGTCAGGTGGCTGGAGGTAGCAGTTGAGACCGGGTCCAGGAGGCGCTTCTGTCTCTTGCATGCAGTAGTTCATTTTGAGGTCTGTCGATTGCTGCTCCGTTGACCTACACTCAACAGCCTATGCATGTGCATGGGCGCGGGGCGGGGGCCAGAGGAGAACGGGGGCCAGTGCTGTCCGAAACCTCGCCTCCAAATGCAAGGTGTTCACCCTCCCTGGAGCTCCAGGCGTGCCAAGATCCGACTGCCCTGCCAGTAAACACCCTGGGAAGAAGGTTTATGACAGTCCACCCAACTAATCTGTGACTGCAGCTAATTCCCAGGCAAGATGGCGGCCCAGGTAGAGGAAGCCCGCCACACTGGGCGGAGGCTTAGACACACAGCAGCGGTTTCACGGTGTGTAGACAATACGTTGGTTAAACCCACAACCCAACCTCTTTTTCTAGGCGATTAGAGAGCGATTTGCAACGACTTGTGTCACTTCTGATGAGATCTTAGAAGGAAAAGACAGAAAAGTAGCCAGAAGTCCTGACAAGATGCCCTGGAAATCCCTAAATCAATACCCTGGGTTTTGTTTAAAGATAATCTCATTGACGATCTAATGGCGCCAATTTGACCCTCCAAACAACAGACTCCTTTGCAAAACTGGACATCTTAATCCCAGGCCATCTCTATTGATTTTTCTCTTCTACAGCTGTAGCCTGGCGGCGAAAGCCTGCAGCTCCCCTCTGCCAGCAGGAGGCGGCGCATGGATGTGGGCAGAGAGGGGTTAAAGACTTTCCAGATCCAAAATCCATGATGTGAACATCCTTAACCATTATATATATATGGAAGAGGGCGTTTATTCGAAGAAAAAAAGCTGGCAAATGAATCCACTCTCCATTTGCCGTTCACACACTTGGATGACATTAAGTTTGTAAATACTTTTTTTTTTTTTTTATCAGGTACTGATCCATACTATGACAGAGGCTGCTGGGGGAAGGGCAAAGGACTCTGCGGGGGAGGGGTGTGGGGGGGAGGTCCGGTCATTATGAATCTGCCCATTTTCAGTGGCAGTCATACATTGTTGCGAAAAATCGACTTGCAGAATTAGTGCCGACACATGATCTATGTGAGGGCGACAGTTCTGCCAACACATTCTCAGCTGGTGGAGAACAGCAGGTTTACCACCTTTACGGCAAACCACCAGACTGACAATCACCGGCCACCTCCTATCAGCACTTATGTCTGCTCAACCACAGCCTGACGAGGGAGATGATGAAACGGATGTATTCAGCGTGAACTGCTACCTGAAGGGGTCCCCTGCCACTCTCCTATGTACTCGGAGGGGCGTCCAGGCGCTGGTTGATGTGCTCAAGGGGTGTTTTGTTTTAACTTAAGCACTTCACGTGTGCATGTGTTTTCCAGCTGTCTCATTAGTGGCTTCTCTTCCCCTACCCTGTGCCCCTTGTTGCTCTCTCTCTCTCCTAGCTTACTTTGTTGGTCATAAAGAGGATGCATTTTAGGGGGATAATAGAACTGGTCAGATAACTCTGGTAGTTAATGCACTTCCTGGGGAGATCTGTGTTATGACATCATAAAGTAGCACAGATGGTTAATGTGCTTGCAGCAAGGTACATGTAATGCCCTTCCTGGGGAGATCTGTGTTATGACTCATCATGAAGTAGCACAGAGGGTAATGAGCTTGCTGCAAGGCACATGTAACATGCAGATCACAGATTTGTATTTTATAAAGCTAGCTCAGTCACAATTCCCCTGATTTCGCTCAGAAAGCCATGAACGGGCATCAAGGCAAACGTTTATACCCTTATTATTTTTTTCTAATTTTAAAGTAAGTAAAAGGATGGTAATAAAGTCGTATCAGTACAAACAACCCCGCTGCATCACACTATTACCTTCTGAATCCTGAGTTTGTGTTTCTCCAGATCAGGCACTCTGGACATGTAATGCGTGCCAGCAAGGGTGAGATGCGAGTCCACACCCTGCACCCCACAAACGTAGAGACTGGCCTCAACCCCCACGCGCTCAGCACGTCAGATTGACTTCTTTCATGAGCAGCATCCCCTCTAGCCACTCCGCCACTTCCGCTCCGCCGCCGGGAGCTCCGGGTGGGACATCTTAAGGAACAGGCAGAGCTGTGCGTTTATTACATTCACAACAACAATGGATGGACCGGATGCTCCATTGGAGGAGATGCTGTCACTCAAACAAACTGCAAGGCTGGGCCAGGCGTGCATGCCCCGCTTGACAATAATAGTGCTGGGGACGAGGCGGGGGGGAAGGGGGGGGGGTACAAATGAGCGGCGGCCTGACTGCCTCACGCGCCCTCCCTTCTACATGGATCTGATGAATCCGATAATACCGCAAGAAGTCCGACTAATTACAGTTACAAAGGACTGTGGTAACAGAGTGCTTATAATGCCTTAAGGGTAACCCTAGTGCTGTGTTACCAGCAGACGTAAAGCACACTTTACCACATTTTGTGTGCTTGGACTCCAAATCCTGGGACAATGCCACAGCCGGGAATCCTGTGATTGTCTGTATTACTGCATTGCGGTATAAGCGCAGGATTTAACTTCTGACGCGAGTGGCAAAGTGTCAAATTCTTTTATCTCCTCGGTGGATGGACGTACAGACTGAACGCATGCATGGACAGACACACGGCCATGGAGGCGGAGACAACTTCAAGGAGACGAGAAACGGCACCACCAGGCGCACCAGGAGGAAGATCCGAAGCCTCGGTACTTTGCAGTAAACTTTAGAGAATGTATGGAAGTTGTTTGTTCTGGGGAAAGTAAATCGTATCTGTTTTTCAAGTGTCTCAAAGAACAACATATGGGTTTGTGCAAATCCCTTATAAAATAAAAATATAGATTAAAAAAGTTACGTTATTAAAACTATTTAAACAAAAACCACAACATTTAAAAACAAGTGCACACAAATGTATGATTTTTAAAAAGAACAAGCAATGACAAAAAAAAAAAAAAAAAAATGAAAATAGATAAAAAGTTCACAGAAAAATGTTAAAAAAATATGATCCTTTCAAAACAAAACTCTACTTCTTAATTGTTTGGCTGCAGAGTTTTTCGTGTGGACTGGCACTGCAGACTACATGCATTGCCGGTAACTAAAGGGCATGCGCAGTAAAGTTTTCACATTCACAAAAATGGGAGTGTATAGTTTTGTCATGGAAAAAAATTGTAAAGGCAATTATAGTGCACCAAGTACAAGAAAGTACTCTTAGACACTATACTTAGGGTTGAGCAAGATATACGGTTTACATGGAGGAGCACTGTCAGACAAAGAAAAAAAGATGGAGAAACCATAGAAATTAATTAAAAAACAAATATTAAAGTAACATAGTTATGCTTACTAATAAGATCTTAATGTACCTTAAAAAATACTACTGAAATTCTCTCACAAAAGAAAGGTTCAAGAGGGGTTATTTTTAGGTGTGGAAATAAAAAAAGAACTTATCTTTAAAAATGAAAAACTACTGAAATTCTCTGACAAAAGAAAGGTTAAAGAGGGGTTATTTTTAGGTGTGGAAATAAAAAAAGACCTTATCTTTAAAAATGAAAAACTACTGAAATTTGCCAATTATAGTTTAGTGAACTAACTATAAATTGCACCCGCAACATGCACGGCTTAAGATTTCACATATTTCATCACTTACGACGTGTGCATTTTTTTGTGCCAACAGGGAAAGAAAGATTAAATTCTGTAAGCTTCCATTCAACGTTTTTATTTGTCTAGGAAAGCTAAATATCCTGCAAGTTAATTCAGCACAGTGAATTACAGGAAATAATTGACAGTTAGGAACCCTTTCATGTGATATACGAGCTTTGAAACTACGGGAAAACATTAAACAAGCATTGGCATAGCCAATAGGTCTCGCTTTTGGGACCTTATAAGTGTTTAGCCATGCCGCGCTGAGTACTGGCTTACTCTTGTGTCTTGTAGTCCTGGTTCATCACAGGGAGCCCGTGGTAACGGAGAGCCCCAGATTCAAGCATGTGTCCCTAGTGAGGCGCATGGTGATTGCCCTCGCCATCCTCAGCTGTTTGTGGGATGTACATGCCCCAACTGACGTCAAAAATAGCCAGTACAGTGTATTGGTCTCTTTGACCTTACAAGCTGTGAAAGTTGCGTGAGCACCGCTATGATGTCACAAACAATGTAATGCAACGTTTTGTTTGGGTAATACCCAACTGCCGGTACAATACACCATGCGCCTCCTCTGACATCTCCAACAGCAATGGAGGGCATCGTTCTAAGCTTATGACATCACAAACAGGCGAGGTAATTAAGCAGTCTAAGCTTGTGACATCACAAGCACCAGTTGGAATGGAGCATGTTAAGATTGTGACATCACAAACAAGCATTACAAAGAAGCGTTCAAAGCTAATGACATCACAAACAGCAGGTGATATGCACTGTTTTAAGCTCATGACATCAAAAACAGCCGTTGGAGTGACGCAGTCTAACCTCATGACATCACAAACAACCATTACATGTAAGCGTTCATATATGAAGACATCACAAGAAGCATGGTGTGTAGCGGCAGCCCTTATGTATGCACTTTGAGAATTTATGTAAGTATGCTGCCCAGAGGAGGGTTCAAGGTGAGTGCAGAGTGAGAGGCAACACCTGTGGGGGGTGTAATGAGTATATGTGCTAGGGTCAGCTGGCAGCAAGAGGAGACATATGTACCATTCACAGGTCTTTCTCTCCCCTTCACAGTATCTAGGTGAACAATGACATTCTAGTGTCCACCTGTGTCATAACATGTATATCTCCACAACAGCCGTGTTTTTATTTTAGGGATGACCAGGAGATTAGCAAATCCAGATCCCATCACCCCGGCAGGTCTGTACCTATGAGCTCAGGTCTTGGGACCCTGTAGCAAGGGCCCTTTTGCCGAACTGCCTTGGAGTTATACAGAGCACTACGGATTGGATAAATGAATCAGTGGAAAGCCTTAAGAGCAGCCGGAGTGTATTACTTGGGCGTGCATGTGAGACGTGCTATCATCCATGGCCACGAAAGCTGTGCTGTCTGTTAGGGCAGACTCCTATAAGCCTTATACAGAACATGTGCCACACAGAAGCATGCCAAAAGTGAAATGTAGGTCTGATGTGTGTGTGGGGGGTATATGCAACGCCTGCCTCACCTCTCCACCCCAGCATAACTCAGTAATGGCATGTTAATGCAACTTATACAGCGCACGAATACCCAAGGGTGTCTTGGTGCTAGCTGAAACCGGAGCTTAAAACCAGAACACTAATTATTGATAAAAATACTAGTTGTTAAAAAAACATGTTTAAAGTTCTTTCCTGAACTGAAGCAGGGAGTGGATGGTCCTGATATGAGGCTGGAGACTGTTCCAGAGTTTTGTAGTACCAGTAACAAAGCTCCTTCCATACCAGTTTGACTTCCTACTTCTGGGGATTGTATTTGACCCTACAGAGCGCAGGGGTCTGCTGAGACAATACCACTGAAAGGTGTGGTTCAGAATTTCCAGACCTGTATTGTGCAGATCTCAGTCCACCATCTTTGGACACCTCTAGGACAACTAACCTAGGTGAAATTCCAGTGCCCCTCACCAAATTGTGCCAAAGGGTGGTCATAATTTTGAGTTATATCACAGGTGCTTGTAGTACAGTGGCGGCCTGTCCATGTCAGGTTATATATTTGAAAAGAGTAATTGTGCCAGCAATCTATTGACCGTTAGGCGAGTCTTCCTGCAGGGATGCCACAATACAAGATGCCCACGAGTCAAGAACACACAAGAAGAAAAGCGAGCCGAACCCTAAGGCCGTCACCTCCCAAAACTCCAGCCTTCTGCAAACCCAGCAGTTTCAGACTGCCTGTTTGCCATTTATCAGATCCCGCACCTCATGCCTGGACAGAATCCCTGCATCTTTAATGATATTGGTGCAATGTGCAGCGAGGAGGGGAGTGGGCAAAGGGGGCAGGGAGGCGAGTCAGGGGATACTTTGGAGGGCTGAGGGGAAACAGGAGCGGAGGAGAGCTGGATACAGGATGGAGAGTGGAAGACGGAAACTGGGGGGGGGGGGGGGGATTTAAAACCAAAAGTGGTTGAGGAAAATAAGAGGTGAAATAAACGTAACAGATTTATAACGCAAAGACTAGAGGGTAGTTGTAAAGTACAGGGCGGATGGACAATCGAGGGAAAAAATGCAAGCAAGATAGGGACAGAAAGAGAGCCAGGATAAATAAAGACAGACTCCGGGAAGTAAAGAGAAGAAAGAAAGGGACACATTAGAGGAGGGAGTGAAAAATATCTTCCAATTTCCGCAGCCAGAGCTGCGCTGTTCATTCACGAGGACGATGAATGCCATGTGGTGACTGACAGCAGAACCGAGTGGAGGGAGCGGGCAGCGTTGACTGTTAAACGCAGGGATATTATTGGAGAAGCGGTGCCTGAGAGACGAAGCAATGGTGGGAAGCGACCACAAAGAACGCCTAGGGCTGACGGTCGCCATAGAGGGACAATTTATTCTAACATGCAGCATCAAGGGGATACATCTGTGCGGGGACCGACAAATCCCACCGTATTGATATAAAAAAACGTGTTGCACAAGCTGATTTGTAAGCACATTAAAACAGAGCTACTGATTGAGCAAAAAGAGAAGAGACTGGAGCAGACCAAATATTGAAAGAGGAGGAGATAAAAGTAAAATAAATGCACGGAAACAAAGGTATACAATCTAGAGAAAGCAAGGAGGAGTGCGGATAAAAGAGAAAAAAGACACAGGGCAGGACAATCTAGGGAAGACCAATTGCGAACTGGGAGAGGGTGGCATGCCTTCAAAGGACCAGTGCTATTGGAAAGAGGGTCTGCTTTACAATCGACGGGCAAATAGAAGAAGCGCAAGTGTTCCTGCCCCAAAACAAATGAACAACAAGTGGGAGGGGTGGGGGGGAGTGCACAGAATAGAAGAGACGAGTATGTGCTTCGAAAAAGAGCAGAACGACGGCTAAAGGTCCTCCTCTGCAGCGCATGCGCGCTGCGTAGGCGAGACCTAAAAATAAGTCGTAGCTGTGTAATTTATGTTTGCTCCTTTTAGAAAAAAACAATGTTATCTTTTGTGTTGTGAACACCAGCACAAGGCAGAGGACTCTCTGGCCTGTGCTTTTAGTAGGAAAGTCCTTCCGCCAACCATCAGGCCGAGTACACACACTACCTGACTCAGAGAAGTCTCCAGGCAGTTGCTACTCAGAGCCCTACTACAATGAGGCTGCGTATCCTGCTTTATTTCTTTTTGGAGAGGTCAGTGCTGTCTTCGATAACAAAAAGCAATGTTCATATTTTGTCTTATGGGCAAAATTGAGGTAAAAACAACACTTTCCGAATATTGTTTTTTTTTTAGGTCGAGCCTCTCAGACACATCAGCTGTCTGGCTGCAGAAGACATTGTGGGCTCACCAAGTACATAGAGGGGCGGGGCTTCCAGCCTACCCATTGCTTATCATTGGTTGGCTTCACTGTCACTCATTTGTCTGCTTACCCGATGAATTGTCTTGTGCATCTTGTGTCTGCTCGGCCCCTGGAGCATTGGATATTTAATATGTCCTTCCAATCTTGTCCTAAGCACTCGATGACAGTGCATGTGTTTTCCAGCTATCCCCCTATTGTGCTTCTCTTCCCACCCTGCATAGTCTGTGTTGTTTCAATCCGGCCAGAATGCTTGTTCCCTGCCTCCCTCCGAGATCCACTGACTCACCCTCGTGCGGTTCTTCCCCTTTCTTGTTGCTTTCTCCTCCACAGCCCCATGTCACTCTCTCTCAGCAGTTTCCTTTCCCCCATTCTCTGGGTTGCTCTATCTAACCCGGGGGGCTTCTCAGGGCTGGACTGGTAACAGCATCCAGCCCTGGCTGAAAGCTGCTGGACCGGCAGTGGGAGCAGAGGGGGTTAAGGGGAGGTGCACGGCTTCCGCTTTTGTTACAGGGGTGCGATGTCCTGCACTGCTGCAAAACTGGCCCCCAGTGATGCCAGAAAACCGGCCCCCAACCCTCCGGCCCACCGGGGAAACACCCAGTGCCCACGGTGCTTCAACCGCGCCTCCATCCGTGATAGGCTCACGCTTGTGTCCTTCTGCCCCCTTCCTGTATGCAGTGATCGAAGTGCATTAAAAACAGTAAGGGAACTGTGATGCTGTGCACAATGGGGGCGGGGCGAGTAAACGCGGGGGCGGGGTCAAAGGCATTGCTAAAAAACGAAACGTTCTGTAACCTTTTTCAGTCTTTCACCTTTAGTGAATGCACTGCAGAGGTTTGTGTCTGTAACCCGCGCGCCACGGAGCGGACCCCTGGTTGGAGCAGAGACAAGTGAGAGACTAACATACGCCTCTTTAAAAAGCACCCGCCTCACAGCCCAGGTGGTAACACCATTCCAATACCACCAACAAAAAAATATACATCTGTGTCATTAACCAAAGCTAACACCGGTTTCAGCTCAGCCATTACGTTTGCACATTGACCAGTTGTGCACACACATTTACATTTCTTTCAGGCACGCAGTCACCCTGACCGGAAGGACTGTCCCGCTGTCTGCCCCTCTCCGTAGGCAGTGCAGGGGACTCTGCCTTACACTGCAGCTGAATGAACCGTCCCAGGACAGTTATCTTTCCATACAAAGTAGGGGGAAATGTTTTCCTTAAATTAAAGGATGGCCCCTCGGATTCTGCCCATATGATTCTCCGTGCCCCTCCATGATGCCCACATCGATCCCTGCCTGTATGATTCCCTCCTACAGCTCGGCGGCGTTGCCCTCTCTTGCTTTTTGCTTTCACTCCCTGCGCTCTAGGCTGCCCTCTCTGGCTCCTTGGCTTTTTCTCTGTCCCCCACCTGCGCCTCCCCTGCTGCTTTTGCCCCACTCGCACCCACGCATTGCTTTCCCCAACCCGTGTTGCTTCCGCCCTCCCCTATGGAACGGAACGTCTGCCTCCCGTTCTGTTCACCCTGCTTTAAAAACAAAACAAAAAAACTCGTTTACGTTGGATCGGTAAATAACATTAAAACCCAGCCTCGTCGTTTTGTAGAAGCGCACATGCGGGACACGAGCATACAAAATTATGCGGGCGGACGAGCCATCGGCTGTTTTCTTTTTTTTTTTTATGTTTATGCATCCTGTGATGTATTGCTAAACATAATTGGCACAGCCAATAGGACGCAAAGTCGAGCCCTATTGACTTTCCCAGTGTTTATTTTATTTACGGCTACAACAAAAAAACGCCGGCCCTGTGCGAAACGAGGCAGCAGAGCACACCCTTACCGGGGGTATAATAAGAACTTGCTTCATCTAGTGCTTCATCTCACACTTCTGCGTCTCTAAGCGCTGTAAATGACAGGTGTTATTATGACCGAGTTTAGTGGTAACAGAGTGAAAAGCGCGGCAAACTACCCCAGCCGGGCAGTTAAGATAATCGGCTCATATGCGTCAAAGAACAATTTTTAGCAGCACTTCGACACGTTTCCTTACGGACAAATCCAATTATTGCCAATTGGCAGTACTGCGTGCCGTCCAGCTGACATCTGAGACACGCGGGTGACGCCGACTTAACACGCATCCCCTCAGTAATGTCCGATCGAAGCCTTCGGATCGATACACTAATGCGCGTAATTGGACGCTGTGAACAGTACAACCCGCCTGGAGTTAAGTGGCCTGACCCCTCGGCACCCTCCCGCCCTAAACACAGATGGCTGCCAGTTAGGCGCGGGGGCCTTGACGGGGGAGGGGAGGAGCGTTTAGCACTGGCGGGAAAAGTAGGATTCAAAGTCTGCGCCGACACTATGCAAAACGAGGGAGGCCTGGGGACAGATGGGGGGGGGAGGGGGGGGGGGGGGGGGAGGCCCACAGCAGAGTCACGAGAAGTTTACTGGATGAAACAAGACATGGGGGTACTTCTTACACACGTGCAGATCAGTCACGTTTGGGGGCAAATAAGTGAACACCACATTGGAGAGAAAATGTAAGTATGCTATTGGCATCGGTTCACTGCTTCCTTAATTATTATGGCCTCCCCAGAAGTGACAGAAGAAAGGACACCAGTACCTCTCACGAAAGAGGTGTACACGCACATCAGCATCAGTGCAATGCACAAGCATAGTGAAAATACATTTCATGGGTTAGAGTCTGAGTGTGAAAGAAGCACACAACAGTGGACTAGAGTCAGCCTGCAGGTTTTGTGTCTGTAGCCCTTCGCCCACTTCAGTGCTGCCTGGAGCAGTTACACAAGAGCTCGCCGAGGGTATGAATTGTTCTTAACTGTTTGACAATGCAACACGTAGGTAGGATCAGTACTATAGGAGTATCCGTGTGCAGCATCAGTACTACAGTACCAGTCTGTAACAGCAGAGAGTACCTGTGTGCAGCATCAGTACTACAGTACTACAGTACCTATCTGTAACAGCAGAGTACCTGTGTGCAGCATCAGTACTAGAGTACCAGCCGGTAACAGCAGAGAGTACCTGCAAGCAGAATCAGCACTATAGAACCACTTTAATGGCAGAGAGTACCTGTGTGCAGCATCAGTACTACAGCACCTATCTGTAACAGCAGAGTACCTGTGTGCAGCATCAGTACTATAGTACCAGTCGGTAACAGCAGAGAGTACCTGCAAGCAGCATCAGCACTATAGAACCACTTTAATGGCAGAGAGTACCTGTGTGCAGCATCAGTACTACAGTACCCATCTGTAACAGCAGAGTACCTGTGTGCAGCATCAGTACTATAGTACCAGTCGGTAACAGCAGAGAGTACCTGCAAGCAGAATCAGCACTATAGAACCACTTTAATGGCAGAGAGTACCTGTGTGCAGCATCAGTACTACAGCACCTATCTGTAACAGCAGAGTACCTGTGTGCAGCACCAGTACTATAGTACCAGTTAGTAACAGCAGAGAGTACCTGCAAGCGGCATCAGCACTAGAGAACCACTTTAATGGCAGGGAGTACCTGTGTGCAGCATCAGTACTACAGTACCTGCAAGCAGCATCAGCACTATAGAACCACTCCGTAATGGCAGAGAACCTGTGTGCAGCATCAGTACTATAGTACCAGTTAGAAACAGCAGAGAGTACCTGCAAGCAGCATCAGTGCTATAGAACCACTAATGTCAGAGAGTACCTGTGTGCAGCATCAGTACTACAGTGCCTGTCTGTAACAACAAACTACCTGTGTGCGGCATCAGTACTATAGTACCAGTCAGCAACAGTAGAGAGTACCTGCAAGCAGCATCAGCACTATAGAACCACTCTAATGGCAGAGAGTACCTGTGTGCAGCATCAGTACTACAGTACCTGTCTGTAACAGCAGAGTACCTGTGTGCAGCATCAGTACTACAGTACCAGTCTGTAACAGTAGAGAGTACCTGCAAGCAGCATCAGTACTATAGAACCACTCTAATGGCAGAGAGTACCTATGTGCAGCATCAGTACTATAGTACCAGTCGGTAACAGCAGAGTACCTGTGTGCAGCATCAGTACTATAGTACCAGTCGGTAACAGCAGAGAGTACCTGCAAGCAGCATCAGTGCTATAGAACCACTTTAATGGCAGGGAGTACCTGTGTGCAGCTTCAGTACTACAGTACCTATCTGTAACAGCAGAGTACCTGTGTGCAGCATCAGTACTAGAGTACCAGCCGGTAACAGCAGAGAGTACCTGCGAGCAGAATCAGCACTATAGAACCACTTTAATGGCAGGGAGTACCCGTGTGCAGCATCAGTACTACAGTACCTATCTGTAACAGCAGAGTACCTGTGTGCAGCATCAGTACTAGAGTACCAGCCGGTAACAGCAGAGAGTACCTGCAAGCAGAATCAGCACTATAGAACCACTTTAATGGCAGGGAGTACCTGTGTGCAGCATCAGTACTACAGTACCTATCTGTAACAGCAGAGTACCTGTGTGCAGCATCAGTACTAGAGTACCAGCCGGTAACAGCAGAGAGTACCTGCAAGCAGAATCAGCACTATAGAACCACTTTAATGGCAGAGAGTACCTGTGTGCAGCATCAGTACTACAGCACCTATCTGTAACAGCAGAGTACCTGTGTGCAGCATAGGGTACTATAGTACCAGTTAGTAACAGCAGAGAGTACCAGCAAGAGGCATCAGCACTATAGAACCACTTTAATGGCAGAGAGTACCTGTGTGCAGCATCAGTAAAACAGTACCTGTCTGTAACAGCAGAGTACCTGTGTGCAGCATCAGTACTACATTGCCTGTCTGTAACAACAAACTACCTGTGTGCGGAATCAGTACTATAGTACCAGTCGGTAACAGCAGAGAGTACCAGCAAGAGGCATCAGCACTATAGAACCACTTTAATGGCAGGGAGTACCTGTGTGCAGCATCAGTACTACAGTACCTATCTGTAACAGCAGAGTACCTGTGTGCAGCATCAGTACTATAGTACCAGTCGGTAACAGCAGAGTACCTGTGTGCAGCATCAGTACTATAGTACCAGTCGGTAACAGCAGAGTACCTGCAAGCAGCATCAGTGCTATAGAACCACTTTAATGGCAGGGAGTACCTGCGTGCAGCATCAGTACTACAGTACCTATCTGTAACAGCAGAGTATCTGTGTGCAGCACCAGTACTATAGTACCAGATAGTAACATCAGAGAGTACCTGCAAGCGGCATCAGCACCATAGAACCACTTTAATGGCAGGGAGTACCTGTGTGCAGCATCAGTAAAACAGTACCTGTCTGTACCAGCAGAGTACCTGTGCGCAGCATCATTACTATAGTACCAGTCTGTAACAGCAGAGAGTACCTGTGTGCAGCATCAGTACTATAGAACCACTCCGCAATGGCAGAGAGTACCTGTGTGCAGCATCAGTACTATAGTACCACTCCGCAATGGCAGAGAGTACCTGTGTGCAGCATCAGTACTACAGTGCCTGTCTGTAACAACAAACTACCTGTGTGCGGCATCAGTACTATAGTACCAGTCGGTAACAGCAGAGAGTGCCTGCAAGCAGCATCAGTGCTATAGAACCACTTTAATGGCAAGGAGTACCTGCGTTCAGCATCAGTACTACAGTACCCATCTGTAACAGCAGAGTATCTGTGTGCAGCATCAGTACTATAGTACCACTCTGTAACGGCAGAGTACCTGCGGGCAGCATCAGTACAATTGTACCAGTCTGTAACGGTAGAGAGTACCTGTTTGCAGCATCAGTATTATAGCACCACTCCGCAATGGCAGAGAGTACCTGTGTGCAGCATCAGTACTATAGTACGACTGGTATGGCAGAGTACCTGCGGGCAGCATCAGTACAATAGTACCAGTCTGTAACAGTAGAGAGTACCTGCAAGCAGCATCAGTACTATAGAACCACTCTAATGGCAGAGAGTACCTGTGTGCAGCATCAGTACTATAGAACCACTCCGCAATGGCAGAGAGTACCTGTGTGCAGCATCAGTACTATAGTACCACTCTGTAACGGCAGAGTACCTGCGGGCAGCATCAGTACAATTGTACCAGTCTGTAACGGTAGAGAGTACCTGTTTGCAGCATCAGTATTATAGCACCACTCCGCAATGGCAGAGAGTACCTGTGTGCAGCATCAGTGCTATAGTACGACTGGTATGGCAGAGTACCTGCGGGCAGCATCAGTACAATAGTACCAGTCTGTAACAGCAGAGAATACCTGTGTGAAGCATCAGTAATATAGAACCACTCTGTAATGGCAGAGAGTACCTGTTTGCAGCATCAGTACCATAGTACCAGTCTGTAACAGCAGAGAATGCCTGCGAGCAAGATCATTTCTATTAGTATCAGTCTGCGAAGAGTATATGTGCAGTATCAGTACCATAGCACCAGTCTGTTACGGCATAGTGCCTAAATGCAGCATCAGTTCTTATAGTACCAGTCGGTTAAAAGCAGAGTACCTGCATGCAGTATCAATCTAATAGTGCCAGTCTGTAACAGCAGAGAGTACTTACAGCATCAGTACTACAGTACCAGTCTGTAACAGCAGATTACCTGCACGCAGCATGAGTACTACAGTACCGTCTGTAACGGTAGAGAGTACCTGCGAGCTGCATCCCTTCTAATATTACTAGTCTGTAACAGTAGAGAGTACCTGCGTGCAGCCTAAGATCTAATAGTAACACTCTATAACAGCAGATTACCTGCAAGCAGCATTAGTACTATAGTACTAGTCTGTAATGGCAGATAGTACCCGCAAGTAGCATCAGTACTATAGTATCAGTCTGGAACGGCAGAGAGTACTTGCGAGCTGCATCAGTTCTGAAAGTACGAGTTGGTAACAGCACAGAGTACCTGCATGCAGTACCGTTCTAATTGTACCAGTTTGTAACAGCAGAATGTACATGCAGCATCAGTACTACTGTATCTGTATGTAACTGCAGAGAATACGTTCGTGCAGCATCAATTCTAATAGTACCAGTCAGTAATGGCAGAGAGTACCTGCATGTAGCATCAGTTCTAATAGTACCACTCTGTAACAGCTGAGAGTACCTGTGGCCCAGCATATAATGAAAAAAACCAGTCTGTAATGGCAGAGAGTACCTGCGTGCAGCATCAGTTCTAACAGTATCAGTCAGTAACAGCACAGAGTACCTGCATACAGTTATAACAAAGATAGTATGCAGTTCCTAATATGCAAGCAGGCAATGTATATGCAGAGTGAGCTCTAGTGAATACTAGAGTGTAAGAGGGGAGAAGGAACTTCTCCTTGTTGGAAAAAGACCCTCACACACCCAGCCAGCTAGGTGTCATGCTTCATCATCGGGTCTGCTCCTTATCGGGGCGGCGCTGCAATCCCCGATCGGCACCCGATATGGGGCCTTCCTGGCGGAGATCTTTTTTCCAGAAGCCGATTGGTGAAGTACAAGTGAGGGCCCTAAATTTGTGTAGGTGATAATGGTGTGTGAGTGGAAAATCTAAAATAGGGGAGGTGGTCCACTCAGAAAATTTTTAATGAACGTGGCCCCAACCCTAATTAAAAATAATAAGACAAACCAACGCTATAACCAACTACGAGGATGCTGGTTAGTTGCGTCTGTCAAATGGTCAACATGTTTCTTGCCCTTGAGTCAATTAGACGGCAATTCATCAGGACCAGAATAAACTACCTACACTTAAGTGGTGGTGGTCTAAGGTAAAATATACAAATGACCACCCTTACAGCACCCAAAGAAAGTGTGGTACCTGTAACTCAAAAAATATAACCCATTAGGGTCATGGATATGCGGTATCAGATCCGGCTAGTGGAGACACTAAGGTGTAGTGTCGGGTTCCCAAAACGGAGGTGGCGGTAGACCTACCCCACGTCGCCGGTCCGGGAATCATACAGTGTCATTCTAATAGTACCGGTCTGTAACAGCTGAGAATACGTACAGCATCGGTACTACAGCACCGGTCTGTAACATCGGAGATTACCGGCATACATCATCAGCACAATAGTACCATTCTGTAATGGCTGAGAGTACCTATGTGCAGAATCAGTTCCAATGGTACAAGTATGTAACAATATCTTCATGCAGAATCAGTACTATAGTCCCGGTCTGTAATGGCAGAGAGTACAGGCATGCCGCATCAGTTCTAATAGTACTAGTCTGTAATTGCAGAGGGTACCTGCGTGCAGCATCAGTTCCAATAGTACCAGCATTTTACAGCAGAGAGTACCTGCATGTTGTATCGTTGTAATGGTACCAGTCCATGGCGGCAGAGTGTGCACAGCAGCAGTACTACAGTACTGGTCTGAAACAGCAGAGAATATTTGCGTGCAGCATACAGTTCAGCATCAGTACTATAGTACCAGTTTGTTATGGTAGAGAGTACCTGCAAGCAGCATTGGTTCTAATTGTGCCTGCCTATAATGGTAGAGAGTAGCTGCAAGCAGCATCAGTACTATAGTACCAGTTTGTTATGGCAGAGAGTACCTGCAAGAAGCATTGGTTCTAATTGTGCCTGTCTGTAATGTCAGAGTAGCTGCGTGCAGCATCAGTTCTGATAGTATCAGTCAGTAACAGCACAAAGTACCTGCATGTAGTATCGTTCTAACAGTACCAGTCTGCCACAGTAGAAAATACATGCAGCATCGAAATACAGCACCAGTCAGTAACGGCAGAGAGTACAAGCGTGCAGCATCCGTTCTTACAGTACCAGTCTGTAACTGTAGACAGCTGCATGTAGTATCGTTTCAACAGTACCAGTCTGTTACAGTAGAGAATATGTGCATCAGTACTACAGTACCTGTCTGTCACAGCAGAGGGTACCGTCATGCAGCATCAGCTCTAATAGTACCAGTGTGCAAAGGCAGAGAGTACCTATGAGCTTGCAGCATCAGTACTATGGTACCAGCCTGTAACAGCAGATAGTACCTGTTTGTAGCATCAGTTCTAATAGTACATGTCTGTAATGGCAGAGAGTATCCGTGTGCAGCACTAGTACTATAGTACGAGTCTATAAATGAGGAGAGTACCTACGAATAGTACCAGTTCAAATAGTACATATCAGTACCTGTGTGCAGCATCAGTTATATAGTACTAGTGTATACCAGCAGAGAGTACTAGTATGAAGCCTCAGAGCTACAGCAGGAAGCACTCATGTGCCCTAGCAGTCCTGTAGCAGAGAGTACTGTGTGTAGCCTTCAGAACAACAACTGAGTATCTGGTGCAGCAACAGACTGCTATGGAAAGGAGTACGGTGTGTTGCATCGGTGCTGCAGCAGACAGTGTCTGTGGACAGCTTCAAATGAAAGATGGTAGTATCCATGTTTACAGTTAGTATAAGTGCAAAGAGTAGTAGTGTCTAGATTCAGTGTGAAAGCAGTGTCGGAGTGTGGCATCAGTGCCACTCAAGAGATTAGTACTAAAGGAGAGAGTAGCGGTGTGTAGAATCAGTGTTACAGCATCAGTTATAATATTACTACTCTAACAGCAGAAAGTACCATGCAAGAGACTAGTACTACAGGAAAGAGTAGAGGTGCGTAGAACAGGTGACGCAGCAGAGTGTCTCAGGGTAGCATCAGTGCCGTGCACGAGATTAGTACTACAGGAAAGAGTAGAGGTGCGTAGAACAGGCGACGCAGCAGTGTCTCAGGGTAGCATCAGTGCCATGCAAGAGATTAGTACTACAGGAAAGAGTAGAGGTGCGTAGAACAGGTGACGCAGCAGAGTATCTCAGGGTAGCATCAGTGCCATGCTAGAGATTAGTACTACAGGAAAGAGTAGAGGTGCGTAGAACAGGTGACGCAGCAGAGTGTCTCAGGGTAGCATCAGTGCCGTGCAAGAGATTAGTACTACAGGAAAGAGTAGAGGTGCGTAGAACAGGTAACGCAGCAGAGTGTCTCAGGGTAGCATCAGTGCCATGCAAGAGATTAGTACTACAGGAAAGAGTAGAGGTGCGTAGAACAGGTGACGCAGCAGAGTGTCTCAGGGTAGTATCAGTGCCGTGCTAGAGATTAGTACTACAGGAAAGAGTAGAGGTGCGTAGAACAGGTGACGCAGCAGAGTGTCTCAGGGTAGCATCAGTGCAATGCAAGAGATTAGTACTACAGGAAAGAGTAGAGGTGCGTAGAACAGGCGACGCAGCAGAGTGTCTCAGGGTAGCATCAGTGCCATGCACGAGATTAGTACTACAGGAAAGAGTAGAGGTGCGTAGAACAGGCGACGCAGCAGTGTCTCAGGGTAGCATCAGTGCAATGCAAGAGATTAGTACTACAGGAAAGAGTAGCGGTGCGTAGAACAGGTGACGCAGCAGTGTCTCTCAGGGTAGAATCAGTGCCGTGCACGAGATTAGTACTACAGGAAAGAGTAGAGGTGCGTAGAACAGGTGATACAGCAGAGTGTCTCAGGGTAGCATCAGTGCCGTGCAAGAGATTAGTACTACAGGAAAGAGTAGAGGTGCGTAGAACAGGTGAAACAGCAGTGTGTCTCAGGGTAGCATCAGTGCCGTGCAAGAGATTAGTACTACAGGAAAGAGTAGAGGTGCGTAGAACAGGTGACGCAGCAGAGTGTCTCAGGGTAGCATCAGTGCAATGCAAGAGATTAGTACTACAGGAAAGAGTAGAGGTGCGTAGAACAGGTGACGCAGCAGAGTGCCTCAGGGTAGCATCAGTGCCGTGCACGAGATTAGTACTACAGGAAAGAGTAGAGGTGCGTAGAACAGGTGACGCAGCAGAGTGTCTCAGGGTAGCATCAGTGCCGTGCAAGAGATTAGTACTACAGGAAAGAGTAGAGGTGCGTAGAACAGGTGACGCAGCAGAGTATCTAAGGGTAGCATCAGTGCCGTGCACGAGATTAGTACTACAGGACAGAGTAGAGGTGCGTAGAACAGGTGACGCAGCAGAGTGTCTCAGGTTAGCATCAGTACCGTGCAAGAGATTAGTACTACAGGAAAGAGTATCCGTGAGTAGAATCAGTGTGACAGTAAAGTTTCTGAGCGGTAGCGTCAGTCGTATAAGCAGATAGTTGTGTGCAGCAATAGTGATATAGGGCAGAGTATTTGTGTGTAGAATCGGAGCTGTAGAAGGGGGTCTGTGCACAGCAGCTGTGTTACAGCACGAGGTGCGAACATCAGTGTAATGAAAGAGTATCTAAGCGTGCCACAGGCGCTACCGCCGCTAGTACTGTCGTCAGGTATCAGTACTGAGACATGGAGTACCGATCCGCAGCTCGTTGCCATGGGCTAATAGAGCAGGTCCTCCGGAGTGCACCAGGGAGAGCCCGCGGGGTAGAGAAGGTCTTGGTAGCGAAGTGAAGTGAAGGGGCTCGTGTAAACGGTGCTGAGGAGGGGAGAGAGGTGAAGGGGCTAATGGAAGAGGTGGTGAGGGGAGAGAGGTGAAGGGGCTAATGGAAGAGGTGGTGAGGGGAGAGAGGTGAAGGGGCTAGTGAGAGAGAGGTGAAGGGGCTAATGGAAGAGGTGGTGAGGGGGAGAGAGGTGAAGGGGCTAATGGAAGAGGTGGTGAGGGGAGAGAGGTGAAGGGGCTAGTGAGAGAGAGGTGAAGGGGCTAATGGAAGAGGTGGTGGGGGAAGAGTAGTGAAGGGGTGGGAAGAGGAAACGAGGCATGAAGCAACTAAAGCGGGAGAGTACAGGAAGGGGGCGAGGGGGTAATTGAATAGCTGGGGAGGGAAGAAAGGAGATGAACAGGGGTGCTTCATCGGTTAGAGAGGGAAGATGAGTGGCAGAAGGGGCTGGTTGGGGAATGGGTGCGTGTACAGTTGCCATTTTCCTAAATAACAATTTTCAAACAAGCATGGGCAAAGCCAATAAGCTCATATTTGTTGCTAGCAATTTGGCGTTTTCAATGCATTTTTTTTCTAAAGTTTTTATGTAACGCTGCCGTGGGCACTGCCATGCTCCCACCAATATAGAAAAAGAGCAGTAGAAATTGAAAATGTTTTTGATATCACAAAGAACATATTAGCATAGTAGTTCCTGGCAAATAGAACTACTTTGTTTTCACATGTGCTCCCTTGTGAAAGGAGAACGGCACCAGTGTCAGTGAAGCTAGCCAATGACTGAAGTGGGCTAGCCTTTTGCCCCATGCTGCCGTGGGTCGATGACAAATGTAAATGGCACAACCACAGGTGAATGGCTGAAGAGAGCTGGCTAAAAGTACATCGACGTGAGTATATTATGTAATTTAACTTAACAAAATGATCTTGGACAGTGATACGCTTATAAAGGAGACCAAAGGTAACTACAACCTGGTTTCATGCTTCTGAGACAGGCTAGCGCCTGTCTCGGGACAGTCAGTCTCTTACCGAACCCTGCCCCAGCCCTGCTGTCCTTCCAGAGTCACTGCCCTGCCGTGGATGCATCCTTATGTCTCTGCAGGCCATTCGCCCTCAGTGCCTGGAATCAACACTGAAAAGAAACGAGACCGAGACATCCCTGTGGGGTATGATTCAGGAGAATGGAAAAGAGAAGTTCAGAATAGCAATGGGAGAGGGGGGGGGGGGGAGTTATTACCGTTAATGACATGGAGGTAGATGCAGGTGTATGTGGGTGCAGCTGTATTTCCAAGAATTCAAGAGTGTGTGGCCCAAAGGTGACACAGAGCCCACAATTCGTGTCTGAACCCACTGAGCTACCTCCCTGTCGTAAAAGAAACCTAGGTTCCACTGATGGTGGTGCTTCTTGGGAAAAGAGTGGTTGTTTAATAGTTTCCCTCTGATGCTCTTCAAAGTGCCTTATGTTCGGAGGGGGGCTGGGGAGGGCAGACATTCCTGAGCTCGAGGCACACGGTCAGGGTGTCTGCTCCAACAGGCGGCTCCACAGATGGCGCCCGGATCAATACAACGGTTCAGACTTCTTATTGAGCCCTAATCGGAACATCCGAGGGGATCCGCGTGCGTTCCTTATCCATCCTGCCTGCCTGCCTGGGGGCGCAGAGGAGCTTGGGACTCCTCTGCGAGGATGCTGCAGAGGCCACCCATCTCCTGGTCCTCGGGGTGCACAAGGACCACCGGTGCAGAAGCACTGATGGAAGCTGATGGAGTCCTCCCCATGAACCGTGCCTTGGTCCATGCCGCCTGGGACCGTGGCCTTCGAGGAGCCTTCCAGAAGCATCTTGAGAAGATGAAGCGATGGACACACGGCAGCTGTCCATGGAGGGGCGACCTGAGGTGAGCAACCTCTTTAGCTTAAGAAATCAGGTGCTTAGAGCAGTTTAACTTTTGTTTTGAGGTGACACCCTCGCTGACACCGTAATCTCGCCTAACGTGCTGCTCAAGCCTTTAAGTCGCGAGAAGGCAAGCCGCAACATCTCCGCCCCTGCACGTGCCTAGCGCCCAACTCAACCCATGCAAAGCAATAACCAAAAACGAACAGAGAGACACTGTACAAACATGTACGCACAGTACCTTGGAAGAATATGCCTTGGCGCGGAGCTTTGCAGGTATACACTGATGGCTATTGTGACACTGGTCCAGCAGGAGCATGCCACGGCTCTAATACTCTTTGACGACAAAGCACTCTTGTACGGGTCTCATGGGAGGGCACATCAACAGCGCACATACACAACTAGACACATTGCTGTTCTCTGTAACTCTAATGGGCTACTGCAAACTCTTGTTACCTCTCTTGTCCCATTCCTTGTCCTCTTGCACTATGACTCTTCTCCCATGGAGCTGATGGCTCAAGCGATTGGTCCAAGCTGAGGCTTGAAGTAGCTGCATTGGGTGGTCCTCTTTCCCTCCAACATCCACCATCTTTAAATGTCTTGTCCTGTAAAAAGAATGGTTGGGAAGCTCTCCTGATATTGTCCAATGGCCGGCTTGTAGTGGACGGCAGCTCGACAGTTCCCTCACTGGAAGGCCATGTCTGGTAGAGTCCGATGGTGCAACCTAGCTGGGTCTCACCATTGCCAACATTTTGGTCGGCTCTGGCATTCTGGATATTGTGCTCCTGCCGACGTCTTCTTTGTTGGTGCTCCTTGCCAGCATCTCTCCTTGGAAGAGATGGGGTGCCAGTGTTTTTAGCCATGCCCACTTTGCCACCATTGCCTGAGATCCAGTAGCAGAATGTGGCAGTTCTTGCTCTGTCGCAGACGGAGACCGCAGGCGATGCTACCTTCCTGGACACTCACCACCAGATGCGTGGGCCTGAAGTGCAAACACCCTGCTTTTAAGACCTCGTCCCCAATGATCACTTGGGGTTTTGAAGGTCGGGGCTGGTCAGGAAGAGTTGTCAGATACCGTCACCACAACCCATTGAGGATTCAGCCCTGCGTGACTGCTCTTAGCGTAGGCTGACCTGACCCGAGCAGGGCCTTCTGAGGTAGCAACCATATTTATGGAAACTTCTCTTCTTGTGGTGACTTACTCCTGTAACACTTAGCACGCCACTGACAGATCAGGTTTAAAAAACAAAATAGCGTTAACAATCATATGCACACACACACATATATATATATATATATATATGTATGTATATATATATATATATTTATATATATATATATATATATATATGTATCAACTACTTTTTCTTCTAATAAAATATTAGTGTCACAAAATTTTAGAGCCATTTGATGAGATCTTTTAGGGTTGTTTAGGGTTTTCATTTCATTCCCTGTACGCTTGTTTCTTACTTAAATTTTGCATACTCTAAGTGTAAGCTCCTGGGCGGACTCTGTGATAAAGACTCCTCATAAAAGACTCGGGGCCTGATGCACAAAAGTGAAGTTATACTTTCGTGTAAGTTCAATATATTTTGGGGTATTTACAAAGTAGGAGTAATTTTCCTAAAAATATATTTACAACTGCGAAGATTCCGCAGTTGAGGCGAGAACTCCTCACGGAAAAATATAGGAAAGGACTATTGTTTTATGTGAGGAGTCGCCTCAGGCGTAAAATTACTATTATGAAAATTAAACTCGTAGTTTGTGAATACCCAAAACATAGTAAACTTGCACAAAAGTGTAAGTTTACCTTTGTGAATTAACGCTTCGGTGGTGGGGGCTGGGTGGGGCGCAATTAAGTAATACCAGCAAGGGAATCGACCCATGCTACAGAAAAGCTATTTTCCAACCACAAATATGAAAATATTTAAATGAAACCTGGTACCACTAACGGTAAAGTAAAACCATCAAAGACCCCCGCCCCCCAAAAATGCTCCTCGAGACAAAAGACATGTGTGCTGTAGTTGAATTATTAAAACAAAAAGAGCGATTCGAAAGCTAGAAACACACAGTTAATACTGCGCACAGGGAAGGCTGCGCGGGAAAGCGTGCGCCCTCATCGCCGTCTGGACCGCACAGATGGCTCCTGTATCTCATTGATTGAACATGTTTCTTTTCTGAGACCGGATCGATAATAAATGACTTGGAGACACCACCTGGTGGGCAGCGCTCACTGGACATTAAAACATAGCCTGAGATTCGGCGCGCGCTGCTGGACTCGGTGGGACGCACGTTAAGAGGGGAGGCACGCGTCTCGCGCTGCATGGCCCCCCAGGGCCCTGGAAGAGCGGGGCCCTCTCTCAGCCCTCCCTCTTCCGTGCTAAAAAGTAACACCCCCAGCCTTCCCTGCGCTAACTTTGGGCACCGTCCCCACCGTCACGTCCCCACGTCGGGCACGCACACTGACGTCAGCCCAGGTGGTGCTATCCAGGCCTAGGGCGCAGTCCTTCCACAGGCTGCCAGCAGAGAGGGGAAGTTGGAAGAGCGCGAGCCTGGGTGAGCGCGAGCCTGGGTGAGCGCGCCATTAGGGCCCGGCCCCCCAGCCCCCGAGCCACCCCCCCCCCCCATTTCTCCGATTCAGGGATTGGCCAGTAGCCCGGTGGGCTGCTGGCCAAACTAAGTCCTTCCGGGTCAGGCCGCAATGTATTTCCGGTCGGAGGCCTGACCCGGAAGGGGGGGGGGGGGGGGGGGGAAGTCAGGGTGGGGGCTATTCAGCCCCTGGTCATACCTGGCTCGCCCTCTCTTCACCTGCAGCCGCCCCCTGGACGAGGACAGTTTCAAGCAGAGAGAATGGGGACACCGACTGGGGAGGCAAGGGCGCCAGGTCACAAACGCCTCCCTCGCAGCCTGGTGGTAGAGGGGTGGGCCCCGAAAAGGACAGACAAGGATCGAGGGCTAGGGGCTCACCGCTCAAGGACGCAGGTGGGTTGCGCCTTGCGTGGTTCTTAGTAAGAGGGGCAAGCCCGAGGGCCCCTTGGTGCTGGAGGAAGTAGGTAAATTCATAACCGGTGGTTATGATCAAAGGTAACACCTGTAAATATGTAAAAATGTACAGTTGATTTGATGAAGTGTTTTAAAGAATATTTTGTCATGTTTATGAAGTAATTTTACTTATTGGGTATTAAACATGGCCATTCTTCAACCCACAGTCATGGTCTGGCAAGTTTGATTGTGGGAGTGCTGGGGGTGGGGCTGGGGACTACTTGGGGGGTCCGGGCTCTATTAAACTACTTTTCACTGCTCGAAGTTTCACCAGAAGGGAGGAGTTATTCCCACGGGATATACTTCTAAAGGTGGAGAGGTGGGGGAACAAAATGAACTAAAATTGATTTACAAATCTCCATTTATTCAAGAGAGGGCTGCCCGGAGACCAGTGATGTAACAAAACTTTGGGGGCTCCAAAGTACCTGGAGGGGGCCACCCATGCTCCGGACCCAGTCAGGAGCTCTCAGGCCAGGGGCTCGCCGCCTGTGCACAGTGCGAAGGGGTCGCCATGGAGCTCGGCACTGGCGTACGAAAGCTGAGGGGGCCCCCCTGCAAGGTACACGGAGGGTCTCCCATTCCGGATTTAATCCGGAGCGCTTATACCCGAGTACTGGGCGGAGGAGGCCCCCCCTGCAGCTCGGCCCCCCCCGCACAGCAGGGGATGCGGGTGCCTGTGTTAGGCCCCTGGAGCTTGGGCCTGCCCCCTGCACCACGGAGCATGCGGGGATATTGTTACGCCACTGCTGGAAACAAATCTGATTCTGTTAATTGACTGGGAGCCAGCAGCGAGGTGAATGGAAAGGGCAAAGTGACGGAGCTTCTCTGGCGTCAGTGAAGCCCGCAGGCGTGTTTCAGCAAGGAAGCTTGTACGCACGTGAAAGTATTCAAAAAAGTATAATATGTGCACGTAGAGCCACGGTGGGGAACAACGAACTAGATGTACTATTTACTGGTCACAAAATACTGGCGCAATTTGCAACCAGTATAGATCTTTATAAAACGACCCAGGCACTATTAGGTCAGTTCTTAACATTTTGAATCATAGTGGGTCGGAATCTCAGGTATATTATTGAGGAAGGTTGAAAATTACTATTCGTTTTTATCAAAAGGATGGTGCCTGCTAGAGTCAGCAGACCACCATGTTTGTGTTTCTTTTCAACTACAACAATATATTTTTTTAATGCAACTTATTTTCTTTACAAGAAAAGGGGCAGCATTTAAATAAAAAATAAAAAAGTTTTGCTTTTTTTTTGCCTACTCACAAAGTTGAAGGGGTCGTATTTGCAAATGGGTCACCATCACCTTTCCGAAGCTGGTAAAATATTAATGTTTTGAGCCTGGATTTCAGTATAAGAAATCCGTATTTGGAAAGGCAGCCCTAAACACACCCTTTCCAAATACTGATTCAGTATGGTTTCCAAAACCTATTTAGCGATTCAGTAACCTATTACCGAATCCCTAAATGTGCTTAGTACATTCCAAAAATGTATTTACTGGTTGCAAACCCTGTCATTTACTAAACTGCAAGCTTTGCGACCAGCAAATGAGTTTGCCCCCGGGGTACAATGGGCATATGCACCTGCTTTGTGTTCCACCATAGAACTTGGGTGTGTCACCATGGTACTTTGGTATTACAGAAGGGACCGCAGACACTTGTCTAATACTAATAGGGCTGGCGCACGTGCAGCGCCAGTGCTATCTCAAGAGGGCGTTCTCTCATTTGCATGGGGGTATGGGTCTTTGAAAATGAGGGAATCTGTGCCCATGCTGAATTGCTCATGCAGGACGCAAAGGCAAAGAAGCTGTCAGGAGACGCACTAAAAGTGTGCCACAAAAAGGTGGCGCACTGTCAGCGTGCCCCCTTTGGGCAGTCCTCTCAAAGGATGAAAGAGGGTCCCATGGACCACCAGGCACCTCCTTCCAGGTGGGTGCATTCACTCACTGCACCCACCTGTAGGGGGCTCTCGAATCCCTCTCGAAAGTGGAGGCGGGTTTCCAAATGCACAGTGAAACATGGAGCGGCTTTGAAGCATCTGTCCATATTTTACTTGTGGCTGCCCTGAGCGCAGCGCAAGTTCGTGGCTGCCCTGAGCGCAGCGCATTCCACATAATATGGCGCAGTTTCGCTGTCAGCACATGGTGCACCTGTTTGAAGATGCACAGGAAAACTGCGCCTTATTATAATGCGGCCCCTAGCCATTGGTTAGTTATTAGCTACATATTCGGTGACAGAGTGATGCTGCATGTAGTCACAGCAGCCAACGTCTGTGGGCCACTGGGGCATGGGCCCAATAATAGTTTAGCCACAGAGCTCCAGTTTAGAAGGGACAACATTGGCGTGCCCTACAGCATCTCACCTGCGGTACATGCTTCATCATGTCACACAAGTGTTGCAGGTGAGGCGCTCTATTACACAAACCGGGGTATGAACCTGTACAGGACCATGTAAGGGGGATCTTTACTGACAACTGTATAAAACACTAAAACATAAACAGTCAACTAGTATGGGTTCCTTTAACTGGAGATAATCCCAGCATGTTCCTCATCTTGACTTCTGAGTCAGAATGTGCCAGATTGTCTCAGAGAGCGAACTGCGCTGGTCCTCAGAGTCCGTCCAGCCCCGAGAGCATGTGCCAATTGCTCTTGAAGACCTTCTTCAGGAGGTCAGTATTGCCAATAAAAGTGATGTTAATTTCTTTTTGTTTTATGGGTTTCAGCGAACACTCCCTTTAGGAGTACCAGTCTGGTTTCATTGCCGTTATTTTAGGTCTCTGGTCTAAGGATGTCGACACGTGTCGGCACGGCCTGTCCAACCTGTGGAGGTAAGAATAAACTAAGGGTCATTCCACGCTCGTCATAGGAAGCCGATTCAACTCTGGAGGCCAGTGGGTTATTTTTAAATAAATAACCCTCTACTGCGACAGCATCAGTGCTCGAAGAAATAATAGCGCACATTAGAAAAGTATTAGAAATTGCTTTATATTTGTATTGGACATTTATGATTTTTTTTCCATTTTCATCAGTGTAATATTCTTTGGATTATTGTACGCCCATACACGTTTTGATTTAATTGTTTGTGCTTGGTCTACAAAGTTTCTTTTGATTTACCATACACATATCTGCATGCCAAGTGATTTATGGCTTTGACTATATATTTATGAAATAATGTGAATCTATAGCCAGCGGGTGTCATCATATAGAACACAGTGTGTGAGGCAATTGAAAGCGCACCGAAGCTCAGCCTTGGAAACAGAGGCGCCCACACAGAAGCCATCTTGGCCATTTGATCCTTCAGACATGTTGGCTTGCTGATCCAGCACAGTGTGAAAGCAGGAGGTGTGGGCGTGGCCAGTCGGTCTTCCACCCTCCAGGGGGCTCTCTCTTGATGGGGAGAAGCGTTTCATGGCTGCAGGAGTGGGTCTTTCAATAAATGTCTTACTACACCAAGTGTGCATCGTGGTGCTGCACTCTGGGCAACAAACCTGGCATGTGTAGTCATGGTATTTATTTAATGTTTTCACCAAAGGATGCTGGGAAAATGACGAATTGGGCTTAAATTTGTTTGCTCTTCTATCTGGGTAGGTCAGTTCTTGTGAACGAGTTCGGCAGATTGAACACTCCAGGCCAGGGCCGGCTTTAGGGCGGTGCGACCGGTGCCACCGCACCGGGTGCTGGCTTCCTGGGGGGCGCCGTGTTTGAAAGTTTATTATGCTTTAGAAGCACCTGCTGCAGCGTTTCTTTCCCCCGGCAATTACCAGGCCTCACGTAAATGTCAAGAAAACTCGTGTGATTATCTTCCTGGAGAGAGTTCAGCATTTTGCATAGTTGAGGTTTTGACTTCGGTGAAGTTAGTGCAGAGGGTTAATATGCCTGCTGCAAAGAACGTGTACCAAGTAGATTACAGAGTGAGTATGATGTAAACAGATCAGCAGGTTACTGCTTTCAAAAGAGACATCCTTTTGTTACTTGCAATTTATAACTTAAAGTCCTAATATAGGATAGTGAGCTATTAACTTTCATACTAGAACTGCATACACACTGCAAAGTATACATTATTGGAGCATTGATTAATGTTGCAAAAAGGGTTAATTTGGCTAGAAATCGATTCTTATTATTAAAGAAAACTCTCAACTAGGCTGTTTCTTTTTCGACTTTGAGTTTGTGCTTCTCCACACCAAGCACTCTTAAACTATACTGCTTACCAGTATGGATGACATGTGACTCCTACACTTTTAGTCCTTTGGCTTATGTAACATTTCCTATACACTGATTTACACACGTATGATTGATTGTCTCTGTGTAATGTGTGTGTGATGCAAAGTGCTCGAACACCCTACACTGGTATGAGTGGCGCTATATAACTAATTCAATGCATCTGAGAGAGAGTGGTTATGGAGACTTGGGGGCATATTTACAAGCGGGCGATAAAAAATTATCGCCGCTTTTGCGGCTTTTTACGGCCGAAAAGCCGCGATCATTTAACGCCTCATTAGCAAGGTCACGCTAACGCGTGAAACCTTGCTTTAGCGTGGGGATTCTTAACGCCCAGCTTTGCATCTCTAATGAGATGCAAAGTGGGCGTTCCTGACCTAACATGACAGGAGAAATGTCGCTAAGAGACATTTCTCCTATCATCAAGCCCAACGCTATGAAGCATAGCGTCAGGAAAAGTAGCGATAACCTCTGTTATCGCTACTTTCCTTACGCCTGCTTCAGGACTGACTTAGCCATGATATCCTATGTAAGGAGGATATCATGGCTAAGTTTGTGAGTCCCTATCAGCAAGCTAACGCCATATTGTGTGAGATTATCGCTGGGTTTCCAGCGATAATCTCACATTAGGCAGTTAGCGTGAGGATTTTTATCGCTGAGGAGATAAGCGTTGCTAATAGCACGCTATCTCAGCGATAAAAATCCACGTTACACGGCGATAATTATCCTCACGCTAAGAGCGCTGAGCGATAATTATCGCCAGTTGTTGCTGATATGCCCCTTGGTCACTGTTAAAGGGTGCTAGTGAGAGAATCCGTGGTGGAGTTGGTCATTGGGGGGGGCGCCAACAAACATTATCGCACAGGGCGCCACCAGCACTAAAGCCGGCCCCGCTCCAGGCCGGTACACCGCTCTACCGCATAGAAAGTTTATTTGGGAACGCGTGGGCGCTGGGTACTGAACGCCATTTCATCCAGCAGGGGGCAGAGAAGGCAGTTAGCGTCTAGGGGCAGCTGGCTGTGGAAGGGTTAGCGTCAGAACACAGGGAAGAAGTGTGTGAGTAGATTGGGCAGTGTGTGAGTAGATTGGGCAGTGAGTGAACAGGGGCTGCAGGCAGTGGAAGGGGTAGTGTCAGAGCACAGGGAAGAAAGAGTGTGAGCAGAGGGGGCAGTGTGTGAGCAAAGAGGGGGCAGTGTGTGAGCAAAGAGGGGGCAGTGTGTGAGCGAAGAGGGGGCAGTGTGTGAGCGAAGAGGGGGCAGTGTGTGAGCAAAGAGGGGGCAGTGTGTGAGCAAAGAGGGGGCAGTGTGTGAGCAAAGAGGGGGCAGTGTGTGAGCAAAGAGGGGGCAGTGTGTGAGCAAAGAGGGGGCAGTGTGTGAGCAAAGAGGGCAGTGTGTGAGCAAAGAGGGCAGTGTGTGAGCAAAGAGGGCAGTGTGTGAGCAAAGAGAGGGCAGTGTGTGAGCAAAGAGGGGGCAGTATGTGAGCAGAGGGGGCAGTATGTGAGCAGAGGGGGCAGTATGTGAGCAGAGGGGGCAGAATATTAGCAGAGGGGCAGTGTGTGAGCAGATGAGACGGTTTGCGAACTGAAGTGGCAGGAAGATGAGAGGGCAGTGAGTGTCCAGGGGCTGCAGACAGTGAAAGGGGTAGTGTCAGAACACAGGGAAGAAGTGTGAGAGCAGAGGGGCAGTGTGTGAGTAGATTGGGCAGTGTGTGAGCGGGCTGCAGGCAGTTGAAGGGGTAGTGTCAGAGCACAGGGAAGAAAGTGTGTGAGTAGAAGGGCAGCGTGTGAGCAGAAGGGGAAGTTTGCATGTAGGGAGGGGCAGGGATCGGAAAGGACAGTCTGTGGGGAGAGAGTGTGTGGGAGCAGAGGGGGCAATTTGAGAGCTGAAGGGACAGGGAATGGAGAGGGCAGTGTGTGTTCAGAGGCTAGCCCCGCCCCTGGAAGGAGCTGGAAATCCGACAGAGGGAAGTGTATGAGCAGATGAAGTTATGTGTGTGTGTGTAGAGGGAGTAGGGGCCGAAATTTGGAAAGTCAGTCTTTTTTACCAATTATTTTGTTGTCATACATTAAGTACCAAAATAAGAAATGTCAGCAAATTCAATAACCTGCCAGTCCAGCATAAATCTATAGCAAGATACAAATGCTGTTTGCGATACATGTACCAATACCAAACGTTACTAAAATGTAAGAAAGGAAGAACAGCATGGCCAGACTTAAAAATAGATCAACTTGCACACGTTCACAAATGGGTGAGCCCCACCGTGTCACCTGCAATGCCCCCTAATTTATATATTCATAATTGGGCAATGTGAAATGAGTCCACTCAATAATTTCATGAACTGGGCTCCCATGCTTGGAGTCCATTCTGATGAAAGGGACGAAACAGGATGACACAGGGTCGGCCTCGGTCTCGTCTCACCTCGGGTCCAAGTGTGAGTGATGCTGATGACGGGTTAGTGGTGAACCTGGACCTCCCAGGAGATGGCACGAGATACCCCGGGGAGCAGAAAAGGTTGCGGGAAGGGTGCAGCAGGTGGCAAAATAAACACAGTGCAGCCAAGAGGTTAGTCATTGATCGAGGTTACCGACATCTCCAAGGGCAGCCCAGGACAAGAGGCTGCCCTTAGGGACTGCAGCCCAGGCAGGAACCTTGGAGGCATCATATTAAAGGACCTCAAATTGGGTCAACTCTAACTGTAGGGACAGCAAGAAGGATGAACAAGGCAAGATAGTACAAGCAGGGCACGGAGGCGGAGGAAGCCCTCGGTGGATCACCCAAAATGCCCCCGCTGGAGCACAAAGGAGGTATTAGTCCGTCTGGAGATAAACCCAGAGCGGCTATTGAAATGGTGGCCAGAGTCAACAACACGCCCTACGAAGACGAGCTCCACCCATACATAGAGAATGGGGAAAAAGATTCTTGTGGGCGTCAAACGTCCACATTTCTAGGGGAACACTACTAGGGATGTGAGGTCAGAAAGAGGGGGCTTAGAGCATCAGAAACTACTTTTTCATGGGAAGAAGCGAATACATGAAACTTCCCCCGGAAGAAGTAGCAGAAAAAATTCAGTAATTGATTCGAAAAGAGTCTCACGCCATCATATAGAAGTTGCATCTATCTAGTCTAATAATGCACAATGTGTCCCTGGGTCCAACTCCATGTACTCAAGGAAAACGAAAATAAGAATGAAAACAAGAAGAGGCGAGGAGGCTAGAGAGTAGTGTAGAAAGTGGTCCTGGAACCATCGTTCTTGGACTGCTCCCCGAGGGGGTAGAAGTCGAGGTAAAACCCTTGATGAATCAGTCTAAGAGTTTTCTGAACTGCAGGTAGTCAAACATGGAGCAGAGCTGTGAACTGATGGAGTACCACAGTCTCTGCACTCAGTTCAATGATGTGCCTCCATGGTTGACTCTTGGGGTCACTGTAGAATAATGGCGGCCAGTGTGAAGTTCTCCGTTGGGATACAACGCGAGCCAGACTTTGAAGGACACGCAGGCCTTTGTCCGAGTACGTTTTGTGTACATGGCAATGATGGCACAAAGCTGCACATAGGATTCTGTGTTCCACCAGGAGGTTTTGGAGAACCTTCAGAGATGGGTTGATGTGATGGCAGCCGCATGGGTGTGGCACATGCTCGCTGCCTGCTGGTGGCATCTTTGAAGCCTGGAGAGGAGTGAACTGGGAGGCCACCACAGACCACACTCCGCAGTCCTTCAGGAAGGCTTGCATCAGGTCCGCCGCTTTACGGTTAGGTCTGCGCTACACAAATAACTCCTGCACATCCAGAGACTATGCAACTATGGATCTGAAAGAGCAGGAACTTATGCTGAGTGACAGCCGACACGGAGTTGTGGGAAGAAGGTGAGATGATTAGCTTCCAGGGTTCTCACCGGAGCAGGGGCTGGCTACGGTCACGAGCCATTTGCAAGCGGTGGATTCAGTGATGCCTTCCCTACTCAGGAGGAAGACTTTTTGTTCCAAGTGAACACAAATGTAAACCTTTAAGACATGCAATATCTGTGCAGAAGGGCCAGAAAATTACCTAATGAATATACATGCCTTATTTGTTTCACCTCGATGGAACACCTGTTCCAGAGTCTCTGTGGCCATGAATAGAAGGCAGGAAAGCAAAAGACACAATTGGATGCTTGTTTCCGGTCCAGGGAGGACCTGGCTTGGCAGTTCGGGCTGGACTGTTCCCATGAGGCAGAGGGTCAAGATTGATTTGCATATGGCCAGGTCTAAACTGGGGTGGCATGGTGAGCAAAAGAATGATGGATTTAACCCAGATCTCTTGACTGGGGGTGAATGTTTTGATTTGTTCTGCATTCCGTCCATCAATTGTTCTTTTTGCATTTGTCACCCTGAGTGGGACGGGTATGCCCAGACGTGGGTCCCGTGCTCTCCATGCCACTGGAATCAAGCTATCCTGGCTGAAGAGGGGTGAAACCCCAAAACCGGTCCTAGGATGCTTGTTTCCGGTCCAGGAAGGACCTGGCTTGGCAGTTCGGGCTGGACTGGTCCCATGAGGCACAGGGTCAAGACTGATTTGCATATGGCCAGGTCTAAACTGGGGTGGCATGGTCAGCAAAAGAATGATGGATTTAACCCCGATCTCTTGACTGGGGGTGAATGTTTTGATTTGTTCTGCATTCCGTCCATCAATTGTTCTTTTTGCATGAATAGAAGGAGCACAGAGGTCACTTTGGACTGCACCCCACTTCTCTTCGCCATGGTGGCAGTTCTGGTCTCTTTTGTTGTTTCCGCCACTCCTGCAGCTCTTCAGGGTCACCTTTGCTTTCTTAAATCAAACCATCTTAGTTCTCGGAATGATCATACCACCACAGCACGGCAGCGAGATGTCAGAAGCACACTATTTCGGATGAAAACTTGAGATGAACCAGTTACCCCTGCCACATAATAAAAGGCCATCCTATTCATGGGCAGCCAGCAGAAACACATGCAGGAACGTGCTGGGAGGCTATGGTCAGAGCTACTGGAATTATGGGAGTCTGCGGCTGTAGTATTTTTTCCGCATAATTATGAATTTATCATGCTTTCTATATAAACAACCAACTGATGCATAATTTGTAAATATTAACAAAAACTAAGTTTGTTTCAAGCTCTAATTAATCAAAAGTGACTTAAAAAGTGCTGCGTGTAGTGCCACGTAGTGGAAGATCCAACACAAGGATTAGCTGTGCACCTTTCTGTTGCTGATTGTACAATAGACATTAAACTGGTACTAATGAGGTCATAGTTTGTTTACACACAAACTTAACGTGTGTTAAAATTAAAAGCATAGCACGATAACATTGCATCACTGAAACATCTATTCTAGAGGCAAAGAACTGGCCCCTTTGCTGGCAGCCTCAGCAGAAGGCCCAGACGACACAGCTTTAGAGGCGGGCCTCAGTGTTTTGCTCTCCGGTGCAAGGCCAAGCTCCTTTTACTAAGGAGTGTGCAAGCACACGCAACACCAGTGCCTCCTGTGCTGCAGAATTACTATTTTCGTTCAAAATTCTGAAACACTCTTCCCCTCAGATTCTGGAACATCTTATCTCACCATATGTACCTGCGCGAACCTTAAGATCCTCAGGGCTCCATCTGGTTTCAGTTCCACGCTTTAAAAGGGTCAGAGCTGGGGGCCGCTCCTTTAGTGTGCTTGCTGCCAAGCTTTGGAATTCACTCCCTGCCCACATTCGGGCCATTGATGAACTCCTGACTTTCAGAAGAGCCATCAAGACCTTCCTGTTTTCCTTGGACGCTTAGCATAGCTATGGCCTGTTCACTGGGTTGTTTGTGTGCCGATTTCTTGTTCAAAAGCGCCGGGACGCCCCTTTGCTGGGGCAGCTGTGCGCTATATAAATCTGGCTAACATAACATAACATGAGGATTTAGGTTTGAAGAATTCACTGTGGCCCAGCCCAATCTTCTACACACACTCCAACATATTTAGATACATCCTCAGACCAGGCCTTCACGGTCCTACTAGTAGCGAATGATCCCTACTGGGACCCCACCAATGCTTCAAGATTCTATATGTGAAGATAGATGCAGCCAGAACCGTATTCAGCCTACAACCTTAGCTCGGTCAGACCGAAAGTCTGCCCCGGACACCCCCAGAAGAAAGACCATACCTCGTAGGGCACAGGTTGTTGATCCAGCCAGTCAGCACAATAGGCGTTATCAAGTTACACAAATGCCCGCTCTCCTGGTCTAGGGATGCCCACGAGGATGTTGAAAGATGCAGACAATAGTCCTGGGGCACTCTGTAGTGGATGGGAGTGGGTCAGAGGTGTCGTATGCAGCCCTGCCAAGTACCACACATCAGGCGTTAGACTAACGCATTTCAGTGAGGTGATCTGCATCACCGCACTGAAATGCAATGCCACGTATTATAATAGCGCCTCCTCAGCGGTCACCTGGAGCGCTACTGTAGTAATGCACTATACAAGCTGCAGTGGCAGCACGCACTGGGCGCTGCTCCTGGCAGGCTTGATGGCCCTGCCTGACCTCAGCCTGCACAGTGCTACAATGTAACACTGTGCACCAGACACTGTTGCGGCATTATCAATCACGTCAGGATGGTCAGAGTCAGTTCCCAATGGCACACACTAATAGGCGGATCCTTCCACCCCTGCTGTCTCTTGCGGTGTGAACGGGTGGGCGTCGCCAGTTTTCATAACCTGTTGGACCCGACCCCACCGGTTCGCTGTCTTGTGAACCACCTGCGGGCATACGCTGTTAGCAATCTGGAGGATCCACGGGGGCTCGGTTCAGCATGCACTTGCAGCCTTTTACTTTATAGGCAATAAAGGTGCGTACACCCCACTTGATAGTCGGGGCTCTGTGCACGTGGCCAGCACGGCAGGGTCACAGTGCCCATGATGCCACCACCTGAGCACTCTGGGGGGCCACCTGCTGCTCCACCAGGCACCCAGCATCAAATTTTCACCAGTTGTTCCTCTCTCTTCCTCGGATGGCGCAGGCGGGCCGAGATGCCTGTATGCTCAAGGCCGGCCGTCACCGGAGTTAAGTTCCCAGCACAGTTATCAGGGGAGCGCTCAAATACAAGTTTTTGGTTCCTCAAATAGTGATTCCATGATAGTAAAATAATGGTTTGCAAGAAGAGAAGTATGTAACTGCCTTACTGAATATTTTATCGTATCGTCTCCTTATTTTATAAGGCGGAGACTAATTCGCTTCCCATTAGGTAGATGAGAGCTTTCATATTGAAGCTTTAGCTGGGCCCGGGTCATTAAGAGGTGACCGGTTGCTATGGAAACTGGCCTGGGCCCAGCTAAGTTATTTGCTGGGATTTTGGTTACAATAACAGAACATTCTCTGGGTCCAGCCAGCACGTGCCTCAGGTCAGAGATCTGGATTTAAATGCACTTCCGAGTCTAAACCCACACCATTAATTGGTGATTTCATATTTATTTCCACTAAGGTTTGCATGAATCAATAGATCGTATGCAAGAGGCCCTTACAGAAAGACCTAGTGCATAAGAAATTTGTAATAAAAAGAGTTTTTTTACAGTGTGTCAGCAAGCATCTTGTCCACCAAGGAGCACAAGCACAGACAATTCATGACCGCGGAATCAGGGGGGACATTTACACAACATAACGTACACAGCTTACATTCCAATGCAGCTGTTTCATTATTCAAATAGTGCATATATTGTGCTGAATCCCTTTCAGCCCAGTAGGCCCCTGGCAGCTGCACTTTACTAAGCAGGGGTCATTAGTGTGCCAGCTTTTGACACATTATAAAATCCCAGCTTTGTGGAAGTTGCCTGTAGATGGGCCCACCTATGTTACAATTATTTAGGAGCACTGGTGCCCTTCCATTTCTAGTGCTTTCCAGCAGTTCGAATATCTTCTTAAGGTTTCTTGTTGCTCAAATGGGTGTAATTTCTGACATTTTTCTTTATCCCTCCTCTTCATTGCTTGATTTTGCTTGTGAGAAAGTGTCACTCATAGTTGTTAGCTGTAACTCATAATTACACTGAAACTATGGAAATGTCACACATAAGCAATGTGAAACCTGGGCAGTTACACTTAAGGAGGTCGTCACACTGAGATTGAGGACGTATGAAAGATTTATTTATTCGCCGGTCGTTGCCTAAACAGCCCAACCCCAAATGACTTACCTCCTAAGCATGCAACTTCCTTCAACAGCTGCCTCCCTCCCCAAACCTTTCTATATTAAGTAAAACCCCTTGTCTCAGAGACGATTTCCACTCACACCCTCAACTTTGCTGTCTTGGCCATTATCGAGGGATCCATCCACAAGATCAAATTGTTTCATCCATGTCCCAGAACTTCAGGAACGGCGATGATCCTGACCTAGTGTACCACCACTCGCTCAGATCTATTCCTACATCACTCAAGTCCCTCGTGGAACACCCTAAATACGCTCCTCCTCTTCCAGTATCAACTTGTCCTTTCTACGAAAAAAACACAACGCTTATCTACTCATGGACGCAGTCCCCATCCCGCCTTCATTTGATGACCTCAATGATGATATCATTATCCATGGCCAGAATACCTTAAACTTTCTGCTAACCCTCACATCCAGCCAGACCACCCCTACAGAAACCCATACACATTTGCAACTCACTACCATCAACCCTCCCTTAAGTCTACTCAACCCAACCTTGGCCAACCAGTTCATCTCCATGACCGACATAACCCCACCTTTCTTGTTTATGTCCTCAGCTCAGCCTCCACGTGCAGACCCTTACCAGATGACATGACGTACATGACTCCACCATCTTCCTGGTCACATGCTCTCAGATTCTTCCAACCATGTCTTCGGAAGACCACCAATGCTTCTACGTAACTGTGCACCGTCTCTTATTACGATCCTTGATCACCCGGGCCATCAACAACATGAACTTGTACTCATCGGCCCTCATGGTAAAGTGGAGGAAGTGTGCTGCTTGCACTCAGAGAAACTTTCAAACTACCTATTGCATCTCTATATCTTCTCCTTTGCCCTTACTTATGTCAAATCTTCCACTTGTCTGAAATTCATCTTCTTTACCTATGATAGAACAGTACCTTATGCTGGATAGCTTTACAACGTTCTACGCTGCCAAAATTCAGACCCTCAAGATATATGTTTGAGCTTTTCTACTTGTTCCTACCGTCGCTCTATAGGCTTCACATAAGTCTCTCCAAGCTTACTATGCCTTTCTACTCCACCTACTACAGTAAATTTGATGTTCAAATGACCATTACCTCCTGTGCCCATTACTGCGCTTTCCTTGATAAATAATGTATGTGCTCACTAACACTTAACCACTTTAGCTGACCCCTTAACGCTAAATCTCAGAAAAACCACTAGACTGCCGCTATTCGTCCCTCCATTTTCACATTCATCACGTCTGCCTCCCACGTCCAGCCACCACCAATCAGCCTCCCGGATGTCTTCTCCTGAACATGATCTATTCCTACAAACTACGGCCCTGTGCAGGACTTGAAACACACAACTTTCGAGGTGTTGTTAAGGCAGCCATTTGGGGTCCCTATGGAGAGGCAGAAAGTTCATTCACTGAAATAGACGTCACGCTTCTGATGTATGTGGTCAGTCCATGGACACTTGACTAACGCCTTCTCCTCAAGATGAAGGACCTGCCTTGATCCACTTACACAGGTTATGCTGTGTAACGAACAACACACAAATAGGAGTTGCTCTCTTGTCTATGCAATGCCATCCCCGCTGGCACGACGCAATCGGAGCGCTTGTTTTGTCTTATGATGTGGTATCCAGGTGCCTACGGCAGATGCAGTGAATGGCTGCATCAACCCACAGTTTAAGGAGAGGAGGCCAATTTCTATATGTGCTGTGACATCTATGTATTTTCCAGTGGCGGCTGCTGTCAGTGAAAAGTGGTGAGGCAGCATGGGGGACAATAACAAAAAACAGAATAGATAACTTAACTGCCACCGACTGTCTCGCCACCTTGGTGCTCTTCTGCGCCTCTGCCGCTAGAGCTCAGGCTCCCACACTACCATATGCAAATCCAGACGCGGCTCTCATGCTGGTAATACTATTTCTCAACATAAGAGAAGCACCGGGATTGGTCTGAGGTCACAGGGATGTGCAACACAGTGCGGGTTGCAGAAATTGTAGTGCATGTGTCAGTTTGGTCATCCTAAAACAACCGGCCAAACCAACATGCAGACTTGCAGTGCCCACCACTTGTCCTCCATGCTTGCTGCTGTCATAAGGATGGCCCCGTCCCCAAGACTCCGCTCCGTGATGAAAAATAAAATGATAATATATTAGTATTCTCATTTTATTTTCCATGGTAGCATCTGCTTGCTGTCAGCAGTGAGGCAACACTCCTCCGCCCAAACGGAGGAACCGCCACTGATATTGTTTATGTCACATATCGTGCAGTCCACTTACAAGTGGGTGCTAGAGTCGGATTCCCTCACCACCGCTCTAGGACTCAGGCGCAAACTTAGCTCAGTGGATGTGGCACATGAACCAAGGTGTCCAGCTGGCCTCGACGCAGCATTACCATTAAAATTGACCAATTGCATAATTCATGGGAGCCTCAGGTGCCCTGCGTTTCCCTGTCTCGGGCCACATCATTATGCGGAAGGATGAGATTGCACTTTTAGTTAAACAGCTGCTACAAATACCTTTCTTATGAATGAGGCTTAACTATTGTTCTGCCATAAACAGAGGCTTCCCAGAGGTGTTGAGTTTCATCCCACGGTACACACTGTGCTGTCGGCTCACCTGTTTCTAATGCTGATGATGTCAACAGGAACCAAATGTCATTAGTTTCCTACAGCGATATCTTGATGGCAACTTTATAATTAAATATGCAACCACCAAACCCTGCCTTTAAATATATTTAGAAAGATTAATGATTCTCGTAAAGTAGCAAACGTTACGTCTATGGTGACCGGAGCACATGCACAAGTCACCAGTCCCTCACATTGCCAACTGACAGGAACTTGCCCCCTCTAAAGGCAGGTCCTGGAACTGCTGCAAAATAAAAATACAAGCATTGGCATAGCCAATAGGTCTCGCCTTTGGGACCTTGTAAGTACTTAGTTATGCAGCAGAATATCCTTGGTGCAACAACATCAAGTGTTGCATGGCTAAACACTTATAAGGTCCCAAAGGCGAGACCTATTGGCTATGCCAATGCTTGTTAAGGGAGTGTGGAGAGGTCCTCGCGCCTGTTCATCATGACCACGCCCCCACATATCTACCTCGGACTATGAGCCTGAAACTGTGCCACGTGGAAGGGTTTGCAGAGTGCATATTCACGTACATAAATGCGTTATTAAAAGACACTGCCTTCAAGGTCACTTTGCATTCCTGTCTCTCTCTCCCTTAGGATATTTAACACCACCCTACATCATAGAGCGCCTTTTCGCAGAGGGCGGGGTGCACCGTTACTGGGCAATAGCCTGGCGTTATCCTGTCCCTCGCTTTTCCCATCTCTTCGTCCCGTCTGATCTGTTTTCATTTTAAAGAGGGATGAGGTGCCGATTCCCTGAGCGTGGCAGATTTCCAATGAAGAAAAACATTTGCAGCTCGTGCCACGTATCTCTGCTGCTTGAACTTTTCATCCCCCTCTGGCAGGAAGGAAGAGCCCGCGTCTCGCGCAGCCGTCTTCGCGCGGGGCTGACATTGGGGCCTTCCTGTTCGATCACAAGCGTCGCTCGGGATTGGACCAGCTGGTGTCTTCCAGAGGAGGCCAGAGGCTGCATATGCCCCAAGGACAACCCTATGGATGGATGTGAATACGGGTGTGTGCACTTTGAAAAACTCGCTTCCCACCAAGAGAAATAGAGTTCCACGTCAGTTCTGCAACGCGAGAATCAAAAGAACGCATTGCATTCCTCAGATGTGCACATTAGCGACATTGTGAATTAACAACATGTGTACATGCATGTTGTGTCTTCACTATGTATTGACTAATGGGGAAATTGGGAGCATTCAGGTTTTTAGTTGCCTCGGAAAGTTGCAAGGGCGCGGCTATCAATAGTTCAGCAGGTGCAGCTGCACCAGGGTAGGGTGACCAGAATTTGAAAGCCAAAAACCGGGACCTTTCTAAAAAACATAGAAGAAGGACTCAATTAAACCTCACCAGAGGAGCACAGAACGACAACACTCATTAATATCGAAACACTGACGAGGTAGCAAGGAAATAAATAAAAAGTCATTTTTTAAACCCAGTATCATACTTGCTATTTAAATAGCTTTTTGTCGACCCTCACTGAAAACCAGGACCACCGCCAAAATCTGCTGGGACAGCTGGTGAAAAACCGGGACTGTCGTGGCAAATCCGGGAATGCTGGTCACCCTACACCAGGGCCAAAATGTGTTAAAGGCCAATTGCACCCAAATTATGACTTTTATAACCAATGTCCGGGCAGAGGGTCAATTGTCCTTGTCTTCATTAGGACCGCTATCATCCTCGCTAAGGCACTGAGTTGCAGAGGAGGGACTTGGCCCAAGTGAGAGAGCAGAGTCCATAAACAAATAGGGTTGCCAATTGACCAATAATTTATTGGCTTGGCGTGGTATTTTATTTCATGCCAAGAGAGGCGAAAATAATAGGAAAATCATTAACACAGAGTATCTTTTTTCCTTTGAAATCTAGGTAACAAACAAAAGATGATAACTCGTAAAAAAAATACTGTATGTATGTGGTCTATACTATTCCTATTTTTTAACACAGGGAAGAATTGTTGTGCTATAAAAAAAATGCAGAGAATTTTACACAAACTAATACTCCACTACTAGCTCGTAACCCTTCCAGAGCCCCAATGCCCGCACAGATGACTGATATTTTTCTTTCAGAAAGATGACAACTCTATTCCCAGGTTGTATCGTCATTGGTCATTTGAGGAATAACAGCACCTATTGTCAGCACGTTACAACTCGGAAGAGTAAGTGCCACATAAAAGACTGACGAGGGAGGCGGAGAAGGGAGGGTGTAGGGGAGAGGATTAAGAAAAAAATGACATCGCGCAGCAATGATTGTGGAGAGGCGGAGCGAGTTTTCAAAGTGCTGCTGAAGGCTGGTGGTTCGCGCGTGCACGCTCGCGTGAACACAAGCGCTAGGCCAGCCAGCAGCACTTTGAAAACTCACCTACAAAATGTCTCTCCGAGCAGCGCATGCGCGCTGACTCAGCGAGACCTAATAAGGCAGGGCGTTGTTGTGCATGCGCACTCCCCCAGCAAGGCGTTTGAGCCCTTGTGTGCATTTTTCTGCGACCCACCACAAAATCAGCACCACAGAGTTAAGTGTTTGGTTGCAGAAGTCAAAGTTCTGAGGCAAAACATTTGGGGGACATTGCGTTTTTTGGAAAAGCTCTTGACTTCCGTGGTTAAAAAACGATGAGTGCTTTGTGAGGTGGGAGCAGAAACGTTTCGTTTTTCAAACCTAGGAATAAAAATTATGTCATCAAAACCAAGTTTCAATCTAAGCATAGAGTGTGGCAGGAGGAACCTGGGGTGACGTTCTAAGATTTAGAGTCCACAACTATAAGTGACACTGCAACTTATGAAAGTCCTTCCCTGGTGATTCTAGCTTGAAACAATTCACCAGCTACAAACCAGACCTTGCTCTGATCTAGGAAGGGACAAAGGGTGAGCGCCATGACATAAAAAGGAAGGGTACCAAAGAGCTACCACCATAGGTTTGTTTCTCTGTGCCAGGTTTGACTCTGTACAGTTGGCAACTTGTTTAACAGATGGCCAAGCTGAGAATGCCACAAAGGACGAGGCAACACAAACACAAGTCAAACTTTCAGTCAACGTTTTTCAAAGACGAGCCTGGTGGAACACAGCGGAGGGATTTAAAGAAGGTGTGAGGTGTTACCAAGTGGCAGGCTCACAGATTTCTGAGATTGCAAAAGTTCGAAGGAAAGTCAAAGATGAAGCCTGGAGCGTGCCCAAGTACCCTCTGAAAGAGAGGGGCTGCCCCTCCGGACTACATCTCACTACAGGTGCATTTGAGGCTGGCCTGGTTGGGGCACTGCCACCAAGCACCCCTTTGAATGTGTAGACTGGTGGATTCATCCATGTCCAGGGGTTGTGATTGGTTCTCCACAGTGTCAAGGCGTGATTGAACATGGCCTACCATCCTGTACAGTGCTCAAACAGGACACTGGTCCACCTCATCTGGGTACCAATACTCCCCAATCTTACCAGCTGTACTCGACTTCCACAGAAACCTTGTAGGATCGCAAGGGTGTCTTGAAAATATGGTGACTAAACAAAACCAGCGCAGTATAAGAATCAAATTAGATGAAAAGAACGGGTGGGTTAAACAGGGAAAGGAAAGGAAAGGCAATTCAAAATACGTTTTGCCTCCTCAGATGAAAATGTCCAATACATTTGTTTTGAAGCTTTCATGCCTTTGCCATGGTGAAGCCTCGGAGCAGTGAGGAGCTGATGTGTCTGGCTGCTTTTCAGTTGTCCTTGTTCAATGTCGGGACAAGAAAAGGCCAGCTCCAATGGCTGGGGCAGTGGCGCACTGCCAAGGGCGTGAAATACTGGCACGTCATCACTTCCAGGGATCCTTCCGCAGTTGACGCCATATGAGGGCGATTCAGCCACAGCCATTGATGGTCTCAACCTCTGCTGCTGTTCCCTGGTGACTCCGCCTGCAGGATCCACAGAAGCAGTGGGGTTCTGCTGCAGTTGAGAGGTGACTCTTTAAGATATTGTCCACAGCAGGATCTGCAGATGGTGTGGTTGCTCAGGTACCAAGCCCACCATCCATGGACCACTCTGGGAGACAGCGCACATTGTCAAAGTGTGGGAGTGACAAAGTGGGAGTCTCTTTAAGCTCCGCAGGTACATCTTCAATTGGTCACAGCTTTCGGAAAGAGGGCGTCAAGGGACGATCTAGCCTTTTAGTCTCAGAAGTATATAACCCGAGCCACACGTCATAAAATCAGACTCTACCTTCGTCAAAGGTCCATCCTGACACAAGCCTCTCATACAACGCATGGCCCTAGACCCGCAGGGAGTCAAGAGTAGCAGAGGTCTCACTACTGCCTAGTGCACCTCTTACCATCATCCAAGCCTTCAATCACCCTGTCGCCAGCTTAATGCCAGTAAGAAAGGAGCTCCCAGGGCAGCACTTATCTACATTCACACTCACATCAGGGGACCTGTTTTTAAAAGATGAGCTGCTCAGACCACACGCCCAAAACTCCACACTAAGCACAACATGGAGGCCTTTTGATCAACCTCGCATCTTGCATGCTAGAGTCTCTTACACTCTCCTAGAGTGAGGCTGAAGAAATAAGGTGGAAAAATAGATTTACTGATTAAAGGGGAAATGACTTGAGATTGTCGGTGCCATGACTAGGAAGTAAACAGAGAGGGCACTCAGGGGATATTTGCATTCTAATCTCCAAGAGGCTTCGGTCTACTGCCACAGCTTAGGAGTGGCCCTCTCCTGGCCACTGGAATGCATTTGCAGGTCAGTAATGAATGGGTTGCTTCCCCCAAAATACAGCCACTAAGGTTAACATTTGCAAACTGAAACCACTACCAGGGCTTGAATTTTGATGCAAAATCTCTCGAAACAGTTCAATGGTGGTGTTTGGATACCGTGGACAATGCATATTTCCTGCTGCAAATGTAGGGATTTATTTTCTCATTTATTTTTAAACCCAACATTATTGGGGCCATTTGGCTTTACTGAAGAGGCACTTTACTGCCAACTGGAGATTTTAGAAGTGGAAGTAACACGGTAACAGAAGAGTAGGCAGAAGAGCGAGGCTAAAGGGCAAGTTTCTTTATAAGGTTGCAGAATTCGAAGTTGCCTTGCAAAATGCTCTATCAGCACCATAAGGGCAATTTTAATCCTTACAATACCCCTGTTTCACCTCACCTTCACTGAAAGCCCTATTAAAACGGTGTGCTGAAATGGCGCATCAGGGTGCAGTTATGGAGAAAAAATGTAGGCTATGTACAGTAGAGATGGATTCAGTTAAAGTTTTTATTTAGACTACAAAACCCCCAAAAATTGCTTATTGTTGTCAATTGTAGGGACAGCTTTAGGACAGTGTGCAAGTGCCACTGTACAGGTCGCCGAGCTTTTGGAGCGCTGTGTTTTGAAATCTGTCATGGGTTTAAAGGCACCTGCTGTAGAGTTCCTTGTGTGTCCAGCAGCTTCCAGGAAATAATAAATATTTCAAGGTAAAGCTGGGGATTATCGTTCCTGATGGAAAGAGATTGGAGTTTTGTCCAGTGGCGGTTTTGGCTCATCATAAAGTAGCATATATGATGTGTACCATGCAGATCACAGAACTGCATTTTATGTGGCTAGCTCAGTGGGTTACTACTTTTGTCACAGAGATCCTTCTGTTACTTGCAGTTCATAAATTACAATCCTAAAATAGCACAGTAGCCCATCGACCATCATCAGAGCTGTGCGCAAACTGAATGGTTTAGGTCAGAATGTTTTCTCCCCAGTTTTTCATTATCCTAATGTTGCTAAAAAGGGATCGTTTGGGTAGAAATACATTCTTACTAGTAAAGTCAACTCCTACCACTGTGGTACGCTTTAAATCAGAGTTTGTGCTTCACCTGACAAACACTCTCTAAATATAATGCCTACTAGTATGGATGACATGTGACTCCTACACCTAGTAATCCTCATTGTTTTATGAAGCATTTTCTATGGACTGATTTACACACAAATGATTCAGCGTCCCCATATGATGTGTGTGTGATGTAAAGTGCTCTGACATCCTACACTGGTATGAGTAGCGCTATAAAACAAAAGAAATGCATGGGAGAGAAAGGCTATGGAGAGATGAGAGGCACTGTTGGAGGGTGGTAGGGAGGGAATCAGTGGAGGAGGTCATTGCGGGGCGCCCCTAAAAAATGGTTGCCCCCGGTGCTTAGTTTGTAAAATAATAAGTTCCCGTGCCCAGACCAGGAGGCCACTGCAGCTGGCACCACTGAGCTTGCATCACTCATTGCCCCCTGTCATCGCTACCACTGGTGGTACCAAAACAACCTATACCCATTTCTCTTGCCTGCAGGTGTGACAGTTCAGATTATTCCAGGTCCCCAAAGCTATTTGAATGGCTGGGGAGGCAGGGGTTAGTAATTTTTAATCTAAATTGTATTCATAAACAACCGTTGTCCTGCTCATCTCTAAGTTAGATAAGCAGCCCCACCATGTGGCGGACTGTTATAAGTGCGGTGTGGACAAATAAGTGCTGTTGCTGAGCACCAGAAACCAATTAAGTGCCCGAGCCGAGCATTGGAAACCACCAGCTCAAATTAAGCACTGGTCGCACCGGATGCCCCTAGTGTTAGTGCCTGCCCGGATCAAATGGTTTGAAATTAAATTTAATCTCCAAGATATTGAATCCTTAAAATGCACACAAGTCATTCAAATTTTAGCCTATCTCAGTGTTGTAAGATCTCAATCGGTTGGGCGCATTCACCATTGGTACTTCAGACTTTCAAAGTGGAAAAACTATACAAAACTACGAATAAATAAGTAAACAAATAAATAAGTGAATGACTCCAGACTCTCCTCCTACCCTCTACAACAGGCAGCATCTGCAGAAAATGCAGTGGGTGAAGGTGGAACCTCGACCTTGGAACTCAGGGACCCCCTCAGATCTGACATCTGGAGGACCACTGGGCCTTCAAGAAGAAGCTCTCGATGCGCACGCCACTTTGGTTAGGAAGCGACAAGGTTGTGCCTCAGAAGTCCATTTATGTCTTTTCTGCATTAATAGGGCAACATTGAGTCATGCTTGCTTCATAGCATTCTGGTGTGTGAAGGTTAACTGTATCATTATTTACGCGTTATTTGGTTAGTAATTCTTCTATCACACTATATCGCTAAAGACTCGTGACACTTTCCAGTAAGGTTGAGGGCAGAACCTGCTTGGAGGTAGGGCTGCTGGGGGATCCGAATGTTCTTCCTCTGCTGTCAACAAGAGAATCATTTCTTGAAGAACTAGGTTGGTTTGACTGTTTGCAGGATTCTAAACCTTTAGGTGCAAAGACTCAATTTTTAGGTTTGACAAGTAACTGCACTCGTGGCATTCAAGACAAACATACTGTATTCTATGTATACGTTTCGTCACATTCAATTTTCTACATTACACTTGCATTTTTTACAGAAAGCAATCAGTATATCTTTAGCACTATAACAGGGATTAATTCTACTTTATTTGTAAGTGATTGAGTGTAAGCCTGACACTGACATGGGTGCACATGTTCGCTTTATTTGCATCTCGGAAAAGCCTGACCCCAAGATGGCTGAAGGCTCATTCGATCAACATGGAAAGCAGAGATCCCATGAGACTTCAACCATTAAGGGATCAGGCAATCAAGAGCGCTGCATGGAAGCCTATTAGACTTTAACTACACGCTGCCTCTGATAATCCACCCTGATCCAGGCAGCCCTGCTGCAGCCAATCAGTGTATCCTCTTACATAAGACAGCTCATGAGTGACAAGCGAACAATCCAATGCAAGGCTGCAACAAATCACCAGCCCCGTTAACACATTGAAGCCACTGTGCTAAACAGAGGGGTGTATCAGATGAAATACTCCCTAAGTTTAAAACATCATTTTATTTATGTAAAGCAAAGCTGCAGCACATCAAGACACCATGGCTCCTGATTCTAAAGTGAACTCATATATTATCCTAACATTATCCATTACAGTCTGCTCGCTGGCCCTTTGTGTCTCTTCGAGATGAAGGGAATGCCCGTGAGTTAGAACAAGCTTCTGCAATGCAATAGGTCTCGCATTAACGCGAGTTTAAGCTATTGGCATTTCAATGCCAATAGCTTAAACATGTGTAAATGCAAGAGCTATTGCATTGCAAATGCTTGTTTAACTTTAAAACTGAGCGCGGCGCCGCTTCAAGGACACCGTGCTCGGTTTCTCTAAAAAAAGCGCGATTTCCTTGAAGCGGGCTCCGCGCTCAGTGTTAATGTTATAAAAAAAAATAATAATAAAGAAACCGAGCGCAGTGTCCTTGAAGCGGAGCCGCTTTCAGTTTTAAAGTAAAAATAAAATAAACAAACAAAGTACAGTATCCCTGAAGAGGGCACCACGCTCACTATGAAAGTTTAAAAAATAAAAAAATAAATAGAGCGCAATGTCCTAGAAGTGAATGCCGCGCTCAACATGAAATATAAGTAAAATTAACATTGAAAATGATCGCGGTGTCCCTAAAGGGGGCGCCACACTCATTATGCAACTTCCCAAAAATGCAGCCCCAATTGTCCCCATCACCGGCAATAACAAAAAAGTGCTCACCCCCTAGATAACAAAACATAAGTGATCCTTGAGGATTCATTTAACTTTGATTCATATTTTAAGTTTGTCACATAAGTGAACACAGTTCCACAGAACTCAAGAAGTTTTTATCAAAAAAGAGTTGCTTTTATATTAGAATCAATCTCTTGACATATTCAATACATTCTCTTAATAGAACATAGAATACTATTCCATAAATCATATCATGTATGGCAACCAAATGACTACTGTCTCATTATCTACAACATATACGGTAGTGTGTGACACCTTTTGTACAAGAATATGGGCAGTATAAACAATCAGCCATATATTGCAATCAATTCGTTTGTATAAGTGCAATTCAATAAGCATCCACTGATAATTATATACACAAAAGAAGTGTCATAGCGTCGACGTTTCGGTCTCATACACGGTAAATCAAATCCACGAGACCATACTCAGGACGTATGTTGCACCATGAATAGAGACGCCAGGTAATTAAAACCTGTCCTCAACAGCAGTGTCCTTCTGCCACTTTGTCATTTAATAGCGAAGTCTGCATAATAATCTGCAACTTTATTTTAGGAAACTTGTCTTACTCCGTCCCTCACTCGACAATCACCCCTTAGATAAAGCAGGCCAAGTAATGAGCCAAATAAAAGGTCCAGTTGTTATGGGCTGTAACAAATTGAGACAAAGCGGGACTAACAAGCCCATTTACAAACCAGAAGCCACCATTTAAGAAGGACAATGACACAAAGCCAATGACAAATATGGGTGGAGAGTGGGTTGGGCTGCCAGTGCATAACCTCGCAGAGCGAGCTGTGCATGCGCGCTGCCGCTAGGCTTGACCTAAAAAGCGATGCTGTGTTTCCTTTCCTGTAGTTTTGTTATCGTTATTTTCCATGAAGCTTCGCGGTCTCAATTCTAGTTGTCAAAATATCATCCTGGATTCCTTCTATATTTTTTGATAGCTCTCTACTTTGAGTAGAAGCCTTAATTATTCTTCACCAACCGTTTGAGAAATCTTTTTTACATTGATGCCTGCTGTCTCTCTCGCGTTGTAGGTGTTTTGCAGTCGAGCGATGCTTTCCTGAGACTGATCGTCTCATGAATGTGGAACATAAAGAACGTGAAAGACAGGCTTGTTGCTCTTGTTGTGGGAGGAGCTGTTGAGCAGGCGCGGGTCTTCTTGTGAGTGATTGGCCTTCTCGTCAGCATGCATTGATGCCTCGCATATATAAGAACAATGAAAAGGAAACATCTGAAGTCGATTTTATTCTATGTTTCGAGTATAGTGTTGTACTTTCTAGTAGAACAGCTTTTTTTCAAGAGGTGAAGGAAAATCATTTGACGTGTACAGTGGTGCTGGAACAATGTTCAGCGCGGGGGTGGTGCCATCAATGTTACATCACTGAAGTCACCGGGATTGTGAAAAATCCAAGCGTCACACAAAGAACGAGTGTCGCAAATGCGCCACGCCTATACAGCAGCAGAGTGGCAAGGGTGTGGTGTGTAGTTGCTGGTGCACTTTGGAGCACTCTGTCACAAATGTATTAATAAAGCATGGCAAGGTGGTGCACTGTCTGTTACACACAGCACATCTGGCATTGAAATGGGCACTACATTTTCACAGATGTGCAGTTTTACTGATAGAACCACACAGCACACAAAATACCATTGGGTAGAAATTGGGTACTGTGACTAAATATCATTTGCACATCACCAAGTAAAGTGTCTTGATTCGCTTTGATACTATTAAGAATCTTTGCTTTCATCACACTTCAGAACTACAAAAACACTGCTTCATTGTGCTTTCTAAACTGCTGGTGTATTTGGAAATATTTGTAAAATACCTCTGAGGCAGCTCGCCCATCGAGGGCACCAGGGTGGTGACCCACTGCCTCGCTCTTCCACCAACTCCTTGGCACGTTACAGTTTTTACATAAAAACAAATCATCTCATGGATCATTCGTTTGCACATAAGACTTAATATGTATAGTATTTCTAAATTTATAAACTGTGAACAAAATTGATTGCTGTTGATGTAAAGCCATCTGACACTCAGGATTGGGTCACGTTCGCGCTATAGAAAACACTAAATAAATAAATAAATAAAATACACAAACACTACAATGTTATGTTATGTTATTGGGAATTTGTAGAGCGCACTTTCACCAACAGGTCCCTTGGCGCGGTGCAAACTTAACAGCAGAAAAAGGCTCCAATTGCTGTATTGCAAATGTGTCAGGCCAGGGCTGTAAGAGGCCTTGTCAATCATCCACCCTCTTACCCAATCAGAAGTCAAAACAGAGAAAAAAATGTTTGCCTCCGCACCTTAAGCCCTATTCAGGCTTCTGATAGGGTCGAAGCTTGTGCACTTGGTACTGGTGCTCTGTTAGGAGAGCCGGAGTAAGGAGATGGACGAGGCAGGAATCAAGAACTTGCACGCTCATGTTGAAGAGCAGGTACGGTGTGTGTTTGTATGAGTGTTTTTCTCTATGTGCCGGCCGGGCATGGGTATGTCTGTGTGACTGTCTTTGCATGCATGAGTGAGTGAGTGCATACATGTATGTGTGTGTGTGTGTTCAATTTGAAAACCTGTGAGGTGGGAGGTATTGGGCACAGGGTTTGGGAAGTGCAGTGTGTACATTTGTGCCTCACCACTTTAAAACCTCACAGGCCGCTGCCGCAATTCCTTTACATGTATTTACATTTTATTTTGGTAGAAAAAAAATGGACATACTACCGCCTTTCCTTTTACACTTCTTCTACGCAAGCAAGTTCACATAGTTCACTTTACCTAAATTCTCTCACTTTGCAGCACTTTGTCAGAAGACATAACCTGACATTTGACCTCTGGCTTTGAATGCACAACAAATGTAAACAAGTTAAAGACAACATTTCAAGGCATCTTTATTGCTCGTTCACCTTTGGAACTCCAGGGTGGTTATTTCTGGGAGTGCCGCAGCACTCCCTGCACCCTTACTTCCAGCGCCTTTGCCAGTAAAGCATTCCGCTGCTACCAGAAAGTATATTCATGCTATCATATCAAAACACTTTTGAACAATCCTGTCCATAACCTCAAACAGCAGTGGAGTCAAATGCTTAAATAGGAATTGGCAAAGCCAGTAGTTCAGCGTTTGTATGGCATGTGGATCTGATGTGCACACGCCGTACAAACATCAATCTTTTTATGCTAAAGAGTAGACAAAAACACCCGAAAAAAGGGTTCAAGAGAAAGTAAAGCAGCCCTTTTTAGGTCTCGCCTGAGTCAGCGCATGCGCTGCTCTGTGAGACATTTAGGAGTGGAGTTTTAATAGTACGACCACAGCTTTGTGTGGCATACAGTGTGCGGTTACGCGCACAGGCACGAGCAGAGGTGCCATATGGCTTTCCTCTTGCTCGGCCAAGCGCGCGCACCTCGCTTCAATGCCCCTCCCCACCACAGAATTTTTTCTTTACTTTTGCTACTATCGCGGCACCGGCGCTTTACCTTTAACCATGAATAAAGCACCGGTGCCGCAGTTGCTGCAAAAGTAAAGAAATAGAAAAAAACATCTATTTCTTTACTTTTGCTATAATCGCGGCACCCGCGCTTTACTTTTAACATGGTTAAAGGTAAAGCGCCAGTGGGAGCCAATGTATGAGACCAGGGCCTTTCCTCTCTCGTCAGCGCGCGCACCACTCGCAGGCTCACCTCCTGCTCCCCCTCTCACAAGCTCTTTGCAAGCTCTCCGGGGGCTGCTACGATAAATCCACCCCCCTCTCTTTGAAAGGCATTGCGCGCCTCATCCTAAAGCAAGGCCTGGGGCACAGGAAGGCTAGCAGCGCGCACGGGCCCTACGTTTTTAAACCGACAGACACTGTTTATATCTTCTGTACAGGGCAAGTCTCTTTTCAAACGGGTCTGTCCCATCCTGGGCAACTGGCGTGAAGCAGCCTTGGAATTCAAGCTAAATTCGTTAAGCCGTTTTGACATCTTGCGTTGATGGTTCTTAGACGGATTCCCTTTTTTATGTAAATATAAGTGGCTTGTGCCAAGCTGAGGCTCGCCCCCCCTCGTTACGCTGCTTCCTTGATAAGATCTTCTGGGTCTGTGGCTCGGAAGCGCGCGCTGCATTAACACCTCATCATTTACACTTCACTTCAGCACTCCCGAATAGCAGGCCCTCGCAGAACAAGGGCAGAGCCAAACTTCAAGCAAGGACCTGTGAAAATTACCCACTTTCATAGTATGCCGACTCAAAGACGTTATCTGCATCACAAACGTCAGCCTTCGCATCCCCTGCCTCTAATTATTCCGTTTGGAGAGGGGGGACTGAGTTTGTTCAGTCAAAGGAAGACCTATGAATGAACAGCATATTATTCCCTCTCAGCTCTTCAAATTACCATCGCCTTTCAATTAGCTGAGCGCATAAATAATTAGCTTTTAGAGGGTCATCTTGTTGCAACATTTTTTCCGTCAGCCTATTAATTTGTAAATGGATGAAGACAGGAAGAATCTTACCTTCCCCATGTAAGCCATGGGACGGACATTGAAGGAGGGGTAAAGCCGGGCGCTCTGCAGGCTTGTTTTTCCCTGACATCGCATTAGAAACAAGAAGAATCTTACCATTCCCCTTGTCTTCATGCATTTACAAATTAACAGGATCACAGACGAAATGTTGCAAAAATTAAACAGACTTGCAGAGTAACCAAGAGTGTCTCAGCCAGCAGGTCTGCTTCTGACGCCTCTGGTATTTTTAAGGCAGCTCTAATCACTGTGCCTCCTGCAGAGCCCGGAACTTGCACATTGCAAATGCTTGGTTTTCTAATGTAAGAAGAATGTTCTGATGTGTGGGCACTGCAAAATGTTTTGTTGTCGTTTTTTTTTCTTCAAAGCACATTTCTGTAACAGGGGAGGCTAGCAGCAGGTTTAAAGGAAATTCTGGTGCTCAGAAAATGCACGTGACCTACCTTTGTATCAGTTTTCAGACGACTTCAAAACATACCTGAATTTGTCTTCACATTTTTGCCCCCTGAGGCTGCCCCCCCCACCCCCCCCACCCCCACTCCCTTCGCTCCTGTGCTGTGTTTGCGGCATCCGTTAAAGCAGATTTCTCTGGAGGTCTGTCGGATGACTGTCCTTTGGCCAGTCTTAGATGATAAAACTATTGCAACTGGTGCATTCGTTTTTTAGGTCTCGCTGAGTCAGCGCACATGTCCTGCTCGGAGAGACTTTAGTAGGTGAGTTTTCAAAGTGCTGCTGGCTGGCGACAAGCTTGCGTTCACGCGAGCGTGCACGCGCGAACCGCCAGCCTTCAGCAGCACTTTGAAAACTCACCTACTAAAGTCTCTCCGAGCAGCGCATGGGCGCGGACTCAGCGAGACCTAAACAAACATTTAAATCACTGCAGCGGCATGCAGCGTGGGCACGCTGGCTGCGTCTGCCTGACCCCAGCATGGTTCCAGCTAAGTGAGAGCAATGGTCATAACCCGGGTCCGCTCTTTCTCGCATTTCACCGACTTTGCGCGGGTAAAAGTCTGAGACTGCTTGCGGGGATTTCTCTCTGCAATTCACAGGTTTGATGAAAGGTCGCTTCAGCAGGCTCAACAGTCTCAATAAATCTCACAATGGTGGCATGCAGCTTTATGCAGCTACACTTTTTTGGGCTTTAATTAGGGGAGTCCTGCAACACCGCCTCCTTCCATAGTCTATCTCTCCCCTGAACGCCAGGAGCAGGGAAGACTGATGCCCAAGTGTGAGAGATTCCGAGCTACATTCGGAGCTTTCCCTGAAACTTTAGTTTCCTCTCGCCACCCCACCCACTGAACTCCATGTTGTTTTGGCAAATCCTAACTGATAAATGCGGTTTACTTTAGTAACTTATTTTCCTTCCCATTGATTCCTTTTGCGGACACTTCTTTTGACCTCTAATTTCCCAGATAGACGCTCAGTGCCTGGTGTTGGTAGTTGCTCATATTCGGCTATTTGCAGTTTTGAGTTGCTAATTATTTACATAGGGGACTACATGTACCAGAATGCAATTTAACGGGAACAGAGGCAAATGAGGGTTTGATATCTTCGCAACCTGCTGCCCTCTTACTTTGAAGCTTTTTTCGAAGTGTTGTTCATGCAGTAAACACCTGTGTCCCGTGGAGTGAGTGGGTCATCAGATGTTTGTAGGAGTCTAAAATAACATACCTCTGTAGTAAGTGACCCGCCAATGAGAGCTTGTAACCCCGCCTCCACTCCCCTGAACATGTGGGTTTAATTAGTGTTTGAACGGGCAGCAGAGCAGTGCAGCCCTGTTTCATGGAATGGAGCCGGTGTTTGTTCCGGTCTTCCATCAGAACACATGAAAGTCGAATTTACACGCCTCAATAGATAATTTATTCTCATTACTTTGATTCCAAACTATATTTCAGTGCAGTTAGTATTGTTAGATCTGCTCAAGCGGTCCCTTTACCCTTTCGTAAATATTTTGCAATTATTTTCTACAACCATACATATGACTTTCAAATTGCAATGTGGCTTTAATGTGTTTTAACCTATACTCTTATGCAATTAATGTTTTTAAAAAAAGCGCTGTGGCATTCAAGGAAAGTAAAAGAAAAGCGGTAGGATAGCCAGCGCTGGTGTCATAAATGTTTTTTTTTTCTTTCAGTCCTGCTGCACAGCAGTGCAACATGGCTAAAAAAAAATCAGACAATAGTTCTCGCGTGGCGAGACCTATTGGCTTTGCCAATGCTTGTTCACGGTTGACATGAGTTTTTTCCACATCTCCAAGTTCCCTCTTTGTTTTCTGAGTATTACTGAAACGTTACTTTTATGTGTAGCGTTTTTAACCAAACCAGCCTTTCAAAATTCCCAGGTGTGGGCATTTTCTTGCCTTACTTGCAGGGCAATATATACAGAAACATGCAAGAAAGTGGTATGAATTTAAAGGCCTGGCGTCATCTTATCTGGCGTTCTAAAGTGTACACCACCTAGGTATAACACCGTGTGCTGCCCTGTGTTCTCACTGCAGCACAAGCCTTGTTTTGTAAACAGGGGGTCACAGGAAGAAGAAATACTACTGTCTAGGTGCTCCTAGCTCCTTTTAACCCCTTCTGTGCCACGCCCTTTCCCCCTCCTGTGCCGGGCGTTGTATTAGTGGGTGGGGTTCATGACGAGATAGTCTCGTCATGGGCACAGCGCGACCGTGCTCCATGACGAGACTATCTCGTCATGGGCACTGAAGAGGTTAATGGAAGTGAATCTCCCCCTACCCTGGTGTCCGGTGTACCCGCTAAAATATTTTCTCTTAAACTGCTTGGCAGGTTCATGTGGGCGAAGCAGAGCTCTGGGATACACGTTGTGAAAAATGCATCGTAATATTGTGTCCTTTCAAGCAGGAGGGCGGAGTCTCCATTTTAATTGGTTTGTTTGCTTTAAAGTTGAGGCGCAGTTGTCTGTATCATAAAATAATTAAGTAATCCTCCAGAAATTGCTTAACTAAAAATCGATTTCGAAGTATTTCTTGAGCATGACAATTTAACATGAACTAATCATGATGTATGTATACTTTTCTGATGATATATTTATAATAAACATATTTAAAGTTTCTAAGTGTCTGTGCACAACGTTTTTAATTTTTTTTTACTTTTTTAATTATTACATTTAAACCCAGAGAACTGCAGCCTGGGTATGGTTTTAAAAACGCTGAGCGTTCTCTGGGTTTAAATGTAATAATTTAAAAAAATAAAAAAAGTTGTGCGCAGACGCTTAGAAACTTTAAATATGTTTATTATAAATATATCATCAGAAAAGTATACATACATCATGATCAGTTCATGTTAAATTGTCATGCTCAAGAAATACTTCGAAATCGATTTTTAATTCAGCAATTTCTGTACATATTTTTCGGTAAAAACTCCGTTAATGCACGTGTGCAGTGTCAATGCCAAACCCTTTGTTATTTTGCCAATAAGCACCACACCGTAATTTTTTTTTAACTGTAATTGGAACAGGAAAAATAGATTGGCTCAGAACTATTGGGCAAGTAGACTGCATAGACAGCGCCACCGCACCCGATCACTCTGAGGTACTTCTTGTCGGAGAGCGGGAAACGCCCTCTCCTGTCCGGGTGACATTCTTCAATAATTGTTCACAGTTGACACCGGGGCGGGGGTGGCGGGACGAGACACGTGGTGTTCTACAAGAGAACCGGATGTGCAGTGCATAACGCCGAGGTTGCAGTATGGACCACTTAACCATGTTTTGCACACAAATCTCTAGCGTTCTGTGGAACTGTTTCCAGTGACTAAATTACATTTCATTCGTCACTTTCATGTTAGGTTAAATTTTTTCCTTATCTTTTCAAACTGTATAAACTTTAGTCTTTTAAATCGGCGTTTGTGTATAACATGGCTTGAGAAATGGTTTATGCGTTTTAAAGTTAAATGGGGAGGGGATTTTTTAGATGGACTATTGATATTTCAGTATAATATTTAACAAGCATTGGCATAGCCAATAGGTCTCGCCCTTTGGGACCTTACAAGTGTTTAGCCATGCAACGGTTGATGTTGTTGCACCAAGGATATTGTGCTGCATAACTAAATACTTATAAGGTCCCAAAAGGGAGAGCTAGTGGCTATGCTTGCAGGCAGGACAGAGCTATTTGCGAAAATAGTGCTCGTAGGCTGTAATTAAAGCCTACCAAGTAACAACACACGTAACAGGGGGTGTCCTCCTTGGAGGTTGTACTAAGGAGGGACTACCAAGTCTATTGACCAATGAAAAGCCACAGTTTACAGTGGACAATGACACAAGCCAATGAAAAATATGGGTGGAGAGTGGGTGGAGCTTCAAGTCCCTACCTGAATATAGCATGCCTCGCAGAGCAGTGCATGCGCTGCCCAGGCTCGAACTAACCAGTAGAAAAACGATGGGACTGAAACGCTCCACTGGGTTTCTACAAGATGTGATTGACAGTGTTTCTCCCCAATGGCTAAAGAATCCAGGCTGAAGAAGCCAATGGTCGAAGGAGGCTTACCCAAAGATCGTTATGTTAAGTATAGAACACAATGTTTTTGCTATGATTGGTGCAAGTGCCTTACATGTCTAGAATGAAAAGGAAATCATTCTCTCATTGCAAACAAACTTTTTATATGGCAGGCAGAAGGGTAAAAGGGTGATGTACAGTTTATTTATTCTAAGCTAAGCAGACTCTTAGCTTTAAATATATTCATGCATGCACCTCTACCTCTTGCAATGTAGTCAGTACATTTTAAAATAAAGTGCTTCTTTAACAAGCATTGCTAAATCCAATAGGTTTGACATCTGTTTGGTGAAAGAAAAATTAAAACTGCAAGCGATGACAACCCTGGGACGTGGCTGTTAGTGTATTCTTACTTTTATGTTAACATTTATGAATATAGAGATTTTGTGACAGAAACTAGGCAACTCATTTATTTAATGCCAAATTTTAGATTGGGGGATCACATCTGTTTTCACCATTTTGGCTAAAAAGGCCCGCCTCATTGATATGAAGTATTAGGCTGCGGTACAGTATATACCATTGAGAACTATTGATCAAAACATAGACAAAGTGACATTCCAGTCGGTGCATCTGTTGCTATTACCAGTGTCACGGCACTGATTTCCCTGTGTAAGGACCGAAGATGCCTGCAAGTGAAATGTTTCCCACGTCTTTATTGCCAGCCCAAACTTTGCTCCCTTCAACTTCCCCTTGTGAAAACAAAAACTCCCCTGGGAATCGAAAAGAAAACACAATTTTAGAGCAGAGCAACTAATGGAGAAAAACTCATAAAAATACTAGCCAACAATTGTCCAGTTAGCACATACTTCAGCGTCACTGCCCGCCTGCATGAAAAGCACGACACGTCATTCTCCTTATATGGTAGTGGGTCGGCACCAAGAGTGGGAAGCTACTGTTGTTTATGTTCCATCATGGCTGAGCATTTCCAATGAAACAGTTGGACGAGTCTCACAGACTTTCCACCGATCCATCCTTCTTTCTTTCATATTCATCCTTTCGGCCTAGTTAAAGTTGCTGAGCAGCACCCGCTCGCAGCACCACCGGCTGGTACTAGGTTTCCAGAGCGTATGCCACACAATCTTACATTACCAAAGGCTGTTACTTATTCCCAGACTTACTAAGAATTCACACAAAAGCAACGCCGACAATCCCTTCATCACACTCCTATTTGAGAAGTGGTGGACAGACTGGGCATGCTAGAAAGCCTAATGCCAGAGAGCACTGTCCCACAGACAAGCATGTCATAGGGTCGGCTTTAGGGCAGTGTGACCAGTGCGGCCGCACTGGGGGCAGACCTGAAGGGGGGCACTGACCTCAGATGGGGCACTGTGTTTAGCAAGAACTTAGGATTTGAAAGCATCTGCTGCAGAGGGGAAACAACCTTAACGCGGTCATTACATCAAGTTACCTTTACAACGCGGTCGTTGCAACGGCCGCGTTGTTACATCGCAGTACATTACAACACAAGTCGTTACAACGACTTGCTCTAGATGGCGCTCTAAACTAAGGAATAGTGTAATTCACTAATCCAACACCTTCCCTACTGTTGCACACACTGGAGTTGGAAAAGTAAATTATACTATTCTTAAGTCCAGCGCGCCATCTAGAGCAAGTCGTTGTAACAACTTGCGTTGTAATGTACTGCGATGTAACAACGCGGTTGTTGTAACGACCACATTGTAATCACATGCGTTGTAAATGCGATGTTATGGTATACATTTGCTGCAGAGTGCCTTGTGCGTCCAGCTTTCAGGCAGACATTACAAATGTCAAGATAACTCTTGTGTTTAATGTTGCTGATAGAGAGAGAGAGAGATAAGAGGTCTGTCTAGTGGCAGTTTTGACTCGCCATAAAGTAGCACAGAGGATTATTATGCCTGCTGCAAAGAACAGATCTGTGTTTTATGTGTATAGCTGAGTGGATTAGTAAAGCCAGCCTTTACCCGCGCTTTAAAACAAATTAAATGTATCTGAGAGAGGGGCTATGGAGAGATGGGGGGCACTTTTGCCAGGTGATAGTGAGGGAATCCAAGGAAGAGGTCAAGGGGGTGGGGTGCACCAAAAAAAGATTGTTGCACCTGGCACCACCAGGGCTAAAGCCAGCACTGCCCGCTGCTGAGGGCTATACCAGTTGATAAAGGACCTGAACCTGCGGTATAAGCCTAAGCTACAAGCGAGGGCCTATAACAAGGGTGAGGGCCTTTAATAACAGGATAGCCTGAGGCATAAGGGCTATAGGAACATTCCACCCACTCAGGGTAGAATGCTGTAAATTTAAAAGGGAGAAACATGATGATAAACATTGAAATGTTGACGCTCCGTGCTTCTATTGGCCATTATAAGCACGGAGTCACTACATCGTCTTCAATGGAGCGCTCAACATGCCAATGTTCTAACTATAGCTTAAAGACGTATAAAGATGCTGGGCTCCTGTGCTCCAGTAGGTAGCTTCATTATAAAGTAGCAAAGCACCATAGATGAGAAGAATATATCTAGATGTCCTGGGAGCTTCCCTCTTCCCCAACTGATCACCAAACACACAGGCTGGCACCCTCCCTTTCTACATAAACACCTTCCAGGTGGACCAACAGCACACCACGCGCTACACTGAAAGGACACGTCCCACACATCTCCCTCCTTCACAGCGCCCACATAAAGAAGACATGGAAGTAGCAGAACCCTACATCCCTTCCTACTGGAAAAGTTACTTGGGATTGTATGCCCCCCCTCAGAGGTGCCAGGTCCTTTCAGCTTTCAGGGATCATTACTGTGACTGCCATAGTTTATATATTTACACATAAAGGGCTAGTATTTTGAAAAGGTAACACCTCTGGCTAGATCCTGAGACTTTTGCACGTGCTTCAAATGCCCAAACATGTTATCACTCCCTAGAGGATTCTTGAAGGGTTAAGAGTACAAAGAAAGGAACTGGAGCGAATTAGTACTTAAGGCCCTAGTACCCCACTGTCCATGGGCAATGTCCACCACAGATGCTGACCAGCAATTGTTGACTGCCCCAGGACTTGTGCAATGCATTCAATCTTTCAATGACACTAATGTACAACATGCAAGTTAGAATATGGGAATAGTACTGATCTCACTACTAAAGGCGCGAGAATCTACTAACACTGCTCGAGTTAAACAAGAGATGCAGTGCATAGCACCACGTGTTTGTGCAGGTGGAGACTTAGGTTTCTGAAGCCCCTTCATTATGTAGGTCCCATAACAAGTCCCAAAAGTGTTGTTCTGCTGTACAAATGTTATTTGAATGGAAATACCTGAACCAATTCTATTTTAACTTAGTTTACTTTGTCTGTTTTTGTACTGTGTTCTTCTCTGTAAGGGCCAGTCTAGGTTCCAGCCGTCTTCCGATGAATGCTCATGTTCTGATATGTGCATCATCTTTGCCAAGTTTGCCAGGGCCAGTTTCGGTTCCCAGTCCGGCCCTGATATTTACCAGTGCTTGGTTAGCACCAAACAAAATCAAAATGGCTGCACCTTAAATTTTTGGCAGGAAGGCGTCTTGTAGAAATGTAAAGGGCTTCACCTGAATATTTGGTACTTCTAGCGATCTGCACACAATGCGCATGATCGATCCCCTTCTTGGACAGAGAACCCCATTCCTAGGGTCACATATGCTTCTCCCTTTGTGGTACAATCCAGCCTCCTCAGAAGAAAGCAGAGTTCATCTGGTAACTGAAAATCTTACTGTCGATAATTTTAAAGGTTTATTCCATTTATCATCTGCGATTAACGCTCCCTTCCTCTGCCGGCGTTATCCTACCCTAGTTGGTGAGGTTTAGACATAAACTAAGGAGAAGAAAAAACTAAATAAATAGGTTTATAAGGTGTGCAATGATATCTTAGCCAAATGTTGTATTTTCGCATTAAGAAGGGAGATGATAGTGGATCATGTTTTTTCTTGCCAGGACAGGAGCAGTAGGAAGAGGAGAAGACGATGCGTCAATCAAGCAGATGTCGTTCTGGGGAAGAAAGAAAGATATTGAGGGTAAAGGGCGGTCTGGGAGCAGACGAGGAGGAAGACTGTAGAGCAGGAGGGAAAAGGTAAAGAACATGAACATTCAAGAGTTAGTAGCATATGTGCCTGAGTTTATGCTTATAAAGTTTTAAAGTTGTTGTGAGTGGTAGCATTAGAGGAGTCAATGGACAACGCTAGCCTTTATCTTTTTAATAAAATCCAGATTCTCTTGCCATGCTTAGGAGACCAGTCATTCTTGTTGTCATTTTTGCAGTCCGAGTGAGAAATCTCTTGCACATGTTTCATTAGCTACCATCTATTAGTTTCCCTGCTCATCTCTTCTGTTATGATCCTACTGTATTTGGTTCAGACAGTGCTTCATTTGAGCCAGTGGCCTCTGGTGCTCAGCACTGGCCCTTAATTTTCAACACCGGCGCTTATGAAAGTCCGCCATATGGTGGTGCTATTCGTCTGATTTTGAAATAAGCACAACAGTTATTTAATAATTTAACATACTGTAAATTGATTAATATCTGCAGTCCAAGCCAACCTTATAGCTTTGGGGGGCTGTGAATAGTGTGCATTGTCGCACTGGAAGGAGTGTGAGGGTTGGTAGTTGTGGTGCTACTGGAATTGGCAGCACAGGCAGGGGCAATGGGTGGTGCAATCTGCAGTGGTCTCCTGATGAGGAGCCTGTACTTATTATTCCCCAACTCCCCCCCACCCCCATTAAGTGCTGGATTCAGACACTTAAGGACTAGGGACTGAACATGAATACTATTAAAATTCTGAAGTAGTCATTGCTTATGAATTAAATATTTTAGATGCATAAGTAATTAATAATGAGCTACTGGCGGAGTATTTTCTGTATTCATGTATTATTTATGTGATGTATTTTTTCTAACGGTTTTGTAAAACAATATGAAAAAATACATAATTATGTGTAACAAGTGCTTAATCCATTGCTGAAAATTCTGTAGCCCCACCCTTTAACAAAAACTTTTTTTCAGCCAAAGTTCAATAGGAAAGCCTTACACTTTTTAGGCTTAATGAAGCCCTGCAGTGCTATATTGTTATTTTAAGTGCACACTTCTGATTTTATGAATATCAGCTTCCTATTGGTACAATTTTAGTCCAGATGTCTCTAGACTCCTTTTTTGCACATTGTAGCATTTTCATCCAAGAAAGCGAGTTGTTTCCATTACTCCAGCTGAGGATGCGGAGGCAAATGTTAGCCTGGTGGAAAGAGCAATACGAGGCATACGGCGATACGGCGAGCATGTTGGAAAGTATATAGTATCCTTACTGAAAATTGTTTACTCAGCTGAATATTGAAATTGGTAAGTACAGTTTAACAGCTCCTGGATACCCTCAAGGGTGATTAGTTGTGCCATACAAAACTACATAACATACAACAGACTGAGATCAGGCAGCCCCCTATTTACTATCAGTAAAACTTGATCATGTCTTTGAAATAATTTAAGAGGTCTGTAAACTGTACAGTATATACATATTTCCTTAGATTCAGTACTGCACTGATATCCTGATGCTTTGCGAAATTCCTCAGCTAGCTTCTAGATCATCTGCATATAGTTTGACCTAAAACCATGAATCTTCTCAGTGTTTCTGACTCCATTGGGAAAAGGTTCAATATACAAATCAAAGTTTATCATCCAAAATTGGTAGCCTTGTCACTCCTTTTCTGCATTTTTTACAGATTAACTGTGATGGGGTCCAGTGTATGTTGTATAATACCAGTGTTACGTTTGTGAATACAAGGCCAAAATCCATTTGTTGCAAAGCGTGGCACAAATATTTCCATCTTAATTTATCAAATTGTTTCACAAAATGATCCCTAGCATTTAGGAAAATATGGTTGCATAATCAACTATGCCATTTTGTCATGAAGCCTTGCTGATTCATATGCATTAATACTTACTCTGATGTTTACAAGATTTTCTTGTTTTAGATAACATACTACTTTCTTATAAGGTCGCTTGGTAAATTCTGTCCACATCCTAAGACTTCAATTTTAAAAAAATGTGTATGTCAAAAACTTGAATTAAGACTATTTGAGCTGTTGATTAGTTATTTTAGAGCAATTTCAAGAAGTATTGATTGATATCAGAGTCTTCTGTTGGATCAACTGGGATTTCGCTAATAACAAGTCGGTGAACAAACTTGTTTACGGACAGAGGTACCATGCACCATACTGAGCATTATACCAATATAACGGAAGCAGGCCTATGAGCGCTCTTTATATTGTTGTAGTGAAAGAATGAGTAAGTGGAGACATTTTTTCTCTTGATAAATATCACACAGGTTAATCCTCATCCGATGAGTTTCAGTCTGGTTTATAGCCCACATGGATTTTTCACATCATCGTCTTCAATCTACTGATGTGACAGTTTATTTGGCAGCAGAATAGCTAAAATGCAGAATGACTTTCTATTCACCATGTCCCTTTCCATGTCGCCTTATCGATATGCGGTGCTCATCTCAAGAAGTAGCGTGTGAGACTTTGAAAGCTTTTCTTAGGAACATCTTCAGATAGAATTACGGTGAATCCAATAAAAAGTACCCCGAGCTAAATTTCTTGATAACAGTTTTATGCGCTCACAAAACACTTTAGCCCGAGTGGTGTGGTCTAGGATTATCGAGGAGGAAATATCAAGTTCACACAATATCGTGACCAGATTATCGAGGACCAAAACAGTGGTAGGTAAGTATGTGTCCAGCTTCTATACCTCATTCCACAAAGACATACCTGGGAGACATACGGGTCTTCAAGGTAGACAGATGTGGAGTTAAGAATAGTTCATCTATACCTCTCTTTGTGCTCTTACCTTCTTGATCTTTGTCCTCAATTGTGTGACTTCAATATTCCCTCCTTGATACTACAATCGGCGCACCAAACCAAGATTGAAGACTGAGCGTCTAGAAGGTTTGTGTTCTTTAACTTTCTCTCCTTCCCCTTCGTCTGCTCCGAGACCACCCTCGTGTCTAAGCGTATGAAGACACACATCCCTCACATTAACATCTACTATCATTGTCCTTGGTCTTCTGTATAACAGCTAAAGATTGTTTTATATGTTTAATATAACTTATTATTTACAAAAAAAGTATTCATTTTTATTTTGAATTCTATTCTCTTGTTTTACAATTGCTTCATCAGAGATTGCTATTCTCACAGATGAAATGTATATAGTCGTGTAAAAACATTCTTCAAGTATTTAACTTCTTTTATTTACAACTATAATCATAGGTCTAGTGCCTCGGGATGGATATGGGACAGACCCTCGCCTTTATTACAGTTGTGGCTCCAACAGGTTGTCTTATATAAGAATTATGTTACGAATGTGGTCATTTGTAGAGATATTTTGAAAACAATTGAGAGTGGCTCTTATGGTTTATTGTTATCCTGCATATTTAAAGAACAGATTGGTGTCCTGAAGAAGATTTGATCAACTTAAACACGAAACACGTTGACAATAAGTTATGCCTTTGGAGCTGCGCCAGTTGCATTACAGGTAAATATATTATAGTAAAATAACACCTACCTGCGGTAACTGTTCTGGGCACAAACCCATTTTAAGGGCGTATGGGGAGAGGGTCTGCCCTTATCTATGACAAGAGCTAATGGTGTAATCATATTTGTAAATGTATGAAAGGCATACACGAGTTACATTTTTCCTGGTTTTTGCATGCAGAAGGTACTTTGTCTATGAGTCTGGGTTGTGCTGGCCCTTTCTGGGCAGAGCAAGGCTGATTTGTGTACACGTAGCCCATACCTGTGATGGCACAGAGAAGGTAAGAAGCACTGTGTTGCATTGCTGCTCAGAGGACTTCTCAGCTGTCTCGAGCATTTCCATTGGGTGGCATGTTTTTGTTATCTTTCTTTTTCAGCCAATCGAACGAAGCGGGTGTTTCTTCAGTGACAGATTATTAACGTATGTTTAAGAAGGACAATTCTGTCTCACGTCCCATGGGAGTACTCTAAATAGGCAACACCCCCCAGGGAGTGAATTCAGAGTGAAGACTGCCACTGGAGCCCACGTGTTGCGCATGCTGTAGACCCCCAGAAAGGGGAAGCCTCCACAGGGAGCGTTGCTCGAAACCAGGCAACAGTGGGCTCCTTCCTGGTAAGTAGGGTTTCTTCGCTTCACCTGCAGTGAGGTTCCAGGTGTGCAAAGCACAGCAAAGCTGCTTTTGGTATCTAGAATCTGGATGTCTTGTCCTACGAGATGTGGTGGAAGCACTTTGTCCCAGACCCTGGACCCCACATCTTGGATAGGAACGCTGGTTAACCAAGGCATGGCTACGCTTCTCCAATAGGGCTCAATGGAACAAATGCAGGAATTCCTAACAGGGTCTCTGGTTCCCCCCACCCCCAACTATCTCTCTCAATCATATTCCAGAAGTAAGCCCCCTGCTGTCGGTGCACGACCCTCTCCCCACCGCCAGCACAGAAACAGTCCCTCCCTGCACCAGGGGCTCTCTATGTCTACCTGTGTGTAATGGAACAGTTTGTCACTGAGGCCTAGAACACTCTGAACTAGTGCACCTATGCATTGTTTACCTTCCCTCGTCCTGATGATGCAACAGACCTACTGAACACGGCTCTTAAACTCAGGAGCTTTCAATGGCTATCACGTAGCCTTTGTGTGGACAGATTTATGGCTGCCTGGAGGCTGCCTTGTTCTCACCATGAAGAAACCAATGTACACAAGCGCACATTAGAGCATACTTTCCAGCACTCAATCAATCGTGATTTGTATAGTGCCGATAATCATCCGAGAGGGTATCCAGGTGCTGGGATCCTGATGGGATCAGTCGAAGAGCCAGGTCTTAAATCCTTTTCTGAATTCTCTGAGATAGGATACTGTTCAGAGGTGTAGGGAAAGGTCTTTCCAGGACTTGGCGGCCAGGTAGGTGAAGGAGTGTCCTCTGCTAAGGCTTTAACGGATGCAGAGAGTGTGAGTGAGGAAGGAGGAGTGCAGGTGTCTGGAGGGTTGGTTGTAGTTCAGGCGGTGGTTGGTGCATGCTGGTCGTAGGTCGTGGAGGGCCTGGTAGGCGTGTGTGTCTTGAAAAGGCATCTTTTCTGGACGGGGAATCAGTGGAGGTTCCTGAGGTGGGGAGTGATGTGGGTCCATGTGGGGAAGCTGAGGATGAGTCTGGCCGTGAGTTCTGTATCGTCTCGAGTCTCTTCAAGCGTTGGGAGCCGAGCAATGCTGCTGACCAGCTCTGTCCAGATTCATGGACTAGGAACAGAAGACTGGGCAGTGACTCTGCCCCCGTGATGTGCTCACCAGCATCACTTCAAGTTCACTGTTCTACTATAAGAAGCGTCCAAAAACACTTACCCAAAGTGCATGTACACCGGGCTGTGTTCGGTGCAGACACTTTACGCCTAGATCACTTACCTCACAGCAGCAAACGTCAGGGGGCAGACACTACTCTGCCCCACACACAACACTGAAGCTACTTTTCTCCCTGGTCTTACTGTTGTAAGTGACCGACACTGGTTTTAAGGGGCACTGTATTACATAACTACTAAACAAATGACCTAGGATTCTAGAGTGCATATGCGCCACCTGCTGGTCACATCATGGCGCTTCAAGACATAGAACAGTAGGCAGTAAGAAAGCAGCAAGCAGAACAAATTGATTCAAAGTGAATACAGGGCTGTTGAGCATGCCGGCTGACTCTGCACCACTCCTTGTGCATTAGTTTACTTGAAAGCTAATTATATAGCTCAGTGAGTTAAACTTTCTTTGTGGATATCTGTGAATAACGGGCTCTTCACAAGTGTCTGTCCTAGTGGACAGACTCAGCCTTTCAACTTTCAAATACTGATAAAATGAGCACCATAAAATGAGTTACTTATAGCGTTATGTATCAGCAAATCTGTGGTAATGAGCAATACAGTCAACAGCACCAAAAGGCCCAAAAAAGTGGCACGGTGTTACGCAAAACAGCTTAATTTAACCCTGAAGTTATTTCTAATGTCCATGGGCCAGAAGACCTCTTTTGATGCAGTCTCCTTCCTCTTGTTTATTTTCTTTCAATAAAAGGGAGTTTGTTTTCTCTAAATAAATTTTAAAAAGCAAACATTTCCGATGCGCAGGGAGATTTCTCCCTACCTGTCACGCTATTCTACATATCCTCTGCCCAAGTCGGAGAAGGGCAGGGCAGGGCAATCAGTGAGGGTCATCTCACCCTAAAGAGGGTGGGCCGACCACCACTGTGGCCCAGAGGTCCTTTACCGGACAGACCTTTGGGCCTGCGCTTACCATTGGCGGAGCCAGCTACGGCTCTGCTGACAGTAACCCCCTGTAAATGAGGTGGGGAACCGGGGGTTTGGGGCGAGGGGACCCCAGTTTACAGCACTCCTCCTGCTCCCGTTAACTACATATTGCACTCACATTTCAACATATGGAACTGGGCATTATCAACATACACATTCTCAGGCAGCAGACACGTTTCGCTTCCCCAAGAGTCTTTCTCAAAGCCAGGCAACTAGAGTGTTCGCCTGCTAATTCCTGGTTAGTTCCTTTATCAGGAGCCGTTTTCAATTCTAAGTGATCAGTTGCTACCAAGCATATGAATATTGATGAAGTTCAATATTACAGGAGATTCCTGAGATCCAACATAATCAATGCACTACAGACATGACCTCTTAGGACAAGTAACAAAAGAAAGTCACAAAAATAATACATGGAATTAAATCAATTGAAGATATTAAATATTATTGTAGTCAAGAGCACAAACATATTATTTTGTTTACATTATATTATGGCATATGTAGACAATGTACACATACATTTTTCGACTCAAATTTATAAGATCTAAGACATAGGTAAATGTACAAATGTGATTCGGAGTTTTAGAAGTGTTAGAAAGGACTACAGTAGTGGTCGTGTTGTCATGGTCTCTTTAGGGATACCTACCCCTAATGTATCCCACTAAAGCCTCTATTTCGAGCTTTCGAAACCTGATTTTAGATTTACACTTACTGCAGATTTGCACAAATTGTGCTCACTCCTAATCTTGCGCTGGTCATTTTCTTCGGGTACTACATCGAGACAGCTGTGCGGTCAGAAGAGTTCAGTAGGGGTAACAATGTTTGCAAATACAATGTCCACTCATTATTCCCCATCAAAAATACAAAAGTACTCCTGGAGTGCCCAAACCGAGCAGATACCGCCTGTAACCCGTATTTCACCATAGGTGATGGCGGGCGAGAGATGTTGCGCACATTACACACATGGCATTCAGAGCTAGGCTATGAGTAGTCCCAGCTATGGCGGTGAACTAGGTCTCAACGCGCCTAGAAGAGCTGGCTAGGAATGGCTGCACTCTGAACAGGGGAACAGAAGTGAGGGCGCTACTCGCATCTCTTGCACAAGTGCATCAGACTTCAGGTACCTGACATGCTGATGGGCATCAGGGGAGAGTCGTCATCCTCATTCTGCTCTGTCGCTCGGAAATCAACTGCAAAGAGAAAAATAGAGACATGAGACTCTGATGTGGGCCACAAGGACGGTGTAAGATACTTTAAGTAGCCTGCAGAGATCAAGAGAGAAAACAGCACCTAAATTACACTGTATCTAAACGGTCCAGGGCTTAATTTGTAATAAAAAAAGTGCCAGGGCTCTCGCCAGGACACCACTGGAGCTTGCAGCAGACATTGCCCCGGCAAATGATAGCAACAACACAACTACTAACCATCACATTCCTACAAGCATAACAATTCAGACTTTCTTGCCCCCGAATGGCTTGCCTTGCAGGTAATAGCCATTTTCAATGTATATTGAATGCATAATTAACTGTTATGGTCATCTCAAAATAAACTAGACAGCGCCATCTTGTGGCAGACTCTTCCAAGCGCCGGTGTTGACAATCAAGTGCCGGTGCCGAGCACTGGAAGCAACCAGCTCAAATTAAGCACTGAAACTGTCACCCTCTTCTATCTCTTTGCGAAAAGGTAGCCCCAGAGGGGGCAGTGTAGAGTAATCGAACACCAGTTCTCCCAGTGTCCTATCTCAGCAGTTCTCTGAGGCACTAAGGCCCTGATTAGGAGTGGCCGGGAGTAATCCACGTTATTCCTGCATCCTGGAATTGACTTTACGAGGCGTGCTGATGATTCCCGTGCACACAAAACAATACGAATTAGATGTTTTTGGGGAACAACATATGGGAATCTGTCTTATTAACTTTGTTCACACATGTTGTTCTTCATCATTCTACCAGTAGAGTTTGTCAGCTTTCAGCAGTCGAAACCTTAGGGTAAAAAGCAATAAACACGCGCCAATGTTTGGCGATCAAGATGCAACGAGAGCTGCCTTTTGGTGACGAAACACTGTGCAAGTGATTATTTCCTCATGGTCCTTTATTTCAGCAGAACAAGTCATTAGAATCAATCACTGGATCCTGAAAACTTTTTTTTTTTTTACAATAATTCAATCACTGAAACAATCATCAAATTATACAGTTTTTCTTGTATGCGTATTTTTTCACGTTTTTGGAAGGAGCCTCTAGGATAGCACAGCTGCCTGCCAGAGAAAGATATATTGCTGCTTCCCAAGAACATTGAAGCCAATCCACTGCTTACTATTGGTTGGGTTTTCTGTCACTTGCCTTTCCTTACTTCTCATTTGTGTTCCAGCTTGTCAGTCTTCTATTTGTCCCTTCCATGGAGCACTGCCTTTTTACCATCTTTGATTGGCTGACTTCTATCCTTCCACTGCACTGCTTGCTTTTCAAGCACTAGTTTTTTTTTTAGTTAAGCACTCCATGAGAGTGCATGTGCCTTCCAACTGTCTCCCTTGTGCACTTCCCTCTCCCTGCTCTCAGTGTAGATCTCTGTCACTTCTGTGCTTCTCCCCGCCCCTATCCCGGTTGCACTCGCCCTTATGTTCTTTCCCTTATTGCTTTCTCATCTTTGTACTTCTCCCCACCCGCTCCTCGTGGCTTTCTTGCCCATTACTTCTCCTCCTCACCCGCCATGTTGTGATGTTTTCACTACCCTGACACTCAATACTGCCCCCCCTCCTGCTACACCTTCTGGTTTCTCCCTCCAAAGTGTACTTCAAAATATATATAGATATATATAAAATCTTGCTTGCTTGCGTCATATTGTAATCACGTGTCTACAAAATGACCACTGTGTCATAGTACTTTTTTTTTCTTTATCCATGCTTCAAAGCATTTCTAAAAAGGCACAGGCAAAACTAATAGGTTGCTAAGGCAGGACCTATTGGCTTTGCGAATGCTTGTTTTTTGTTCCAGGTGCATGGTATTAACAGGCTGAGATTTTACTCTCTCTGTATATATTTTTTTCCAATGCACTGTCAAAACATTGAAAAAACACAATAAAACAGCGTTTCACACCATTAAGCACACCAATGACCTCTCTTGAGCACATTCAAGGACCTATGGGGTTACCTTGGTTGGCAATCAACCATTTATAATTTGTACTTTTTAGCCATGAGCCTCATTTGCATATAGACTGCACATTTTAAATCCATGCTGTGCACAATCCTCACACCCTCAACACTGTTCACCCTCACTCATGAATGTGGCTTTTTGTATAAAATTCATAACACGGGAATAGAGTACAGAATAGGGAAAACTGTGAAAGGATTTAGTGTACTTTCAGAAGCAAAAAAAAATGCACTCATACCAACCAATGAAAGCACGTCCCAAAGAGCGGAATGATACACCAAAGAGCCAATAGCATGACGTGCTCGAGCGAACTCCTCCCGGTGCAGCCAGAGCCCACTCGATGTATATTACAGAATTCAGCAACGATTGGTGAAGCCAGGGCAAAAAACGGGGCGTAGAAAAAAATCTTCACGGTGTAGCTCACAGCGTTTAATAATGGGATCATCCAAGCACTTTCATTTTTGGAAGTGATTTTCTTAGAGCGCAGCGTTTGCTCCGAAAGCGAAGCCCCGGGATAGAGCTTCAGAGCTAAAACGAAAACAAATGCGAACCTCTTCATTTCCCATTCAGACGGAGCCTGCGCAGATCAAATGATTTATTGTGCATCTGGTGACACCTAGTGGAGCATGGAAGATCTGCCGCAGCCTGATAAAGCGTGCGGGGAGAAAGAATATAATACTCTGGCGGATTAAATTCCTAGAAATTCTTCACAGGAACAGTTAACAAAGCTCGCCAAATCTGCAGACATCACGTCTCACGGGTCTTTCCAGGAAATCACGAGCCCTTCCAGGAAACCACGGGTGCATGAGGAAGAAAATGCTCTGTATTCCTCACGCAGCCCAACCTAGCAGCAATTTAGAGGGCAGAGACGACAGAGCGCTTGAAATGCACGTCTGTCTGCCAATGACAAAGGTGTTTTATCGAAATTTTATGAGTTTTATCTAACTTTTATTTGCACTTTAGGTACACGGTGCTCCCAGGCGTGTAAACAGCTGTGACCCGAGGAGCTACAGAAGGAAACAAAAGCTGCTATTTATTGTTCGGCCCCTGCGGGCAGTGCGGGGAAAGAGCGGAGGCTGCAGTGCAGGGAAAGAGCGGGGGCTGCAGCGGAGGCTGCAGTGCAGGGAAAGAGCGGGGGCTGCAGCGGGGGCTGCAGTGCAGGGAAAGAGCGGGGGCTGCAGTGCAGGGAAAGAGCGGGGGCTGCAGGGCAGGGAAAGAGCGGGGGCTGCAGGGCAGGGAAAGAGCGGCGGCTGCAGCCCGATACCGGACCCAGAAGGTACTATGGAGCCGGAGCCGGGTTCAGGGCTGGACCTGGTGCAGTGCGGGGAATTTCTCCCGGTGTAATTGCCAACAGAGGAACCCACTCAGTGGTGCCCGCATATGGTCTGCTTTCTGTTCAAAGCAGCAATCGGCAGACAGGGGGCTTTCACTCCTAGCCTGACACACAGGAAGGCCTCATTTAAAGGGCCATCAGCCCTCCTTTTGCCCGAGTGTCATTCTGGCTGGGTGTTATCCGGAGCCTAACCCACAGATGACAAGGCAATGATGGAAACAAAGGCACCCAGCTTGCAATTACTTTACAGCTACGTAGGCGAAACTATGGTTTGAAGGCAGGCTTTGCAGGCTTTTGAGCTTGTTCATCCTCTGCATAAGAGAGAAGCCTGGACTGTAAGAATGTGAGATGTATCTGAATTTATGAGTAATTACACCAGTAACGATTCCAATTGCACATGTTAATTTATTTTTTAACAATTTCTTTTAAAACACCACTCATTCCAATGTAAGGTGTCAGGGCGCTTTACATCTCACACACACACACAGATACATACGCAGACAATAAATAATACAAGTGTGGAGGAAATGTTTCATAAGACAATGAGGGGGTACAAGGTGCGGCAGCCTCATATCATCCATACGCGTAGCCATTATATGTTGAGAGAGCATGGACTGGAGGAACACACAGTCAGGATTTAAGACTAGGGGTGGGCGGAACTTGCGGAGTTTCACTCCACTGAGTTCCACGGAGTTCCATAAAAACTCAGCGAGATTCCGTTGAGTTCCACGAGCTGGCGGAATTCCGCATATCGTGCTTGCACTGCTTTCTAGCGTCAGGAGCTTGTTCTACGCTGTAAAACCAGAGTGATCATCACCGTGTGGCGCGGCAGAGCGCGCTGCTTCTTTCTGACGCTCAAGTAGATTTTCTGCTCAAGCAGAAGCTTTCTCAACGCGAACGGTTGCGATCAGTCGCGATCGCCCGCATTGAGAAATTTCACCGGGAGGCGTCCTAGTGCCTGAAAATTGTGCTAGGGGATGCAAATTCTTGCTTACGCCCGACAACTTATGAGCCACCCAAAAGAAAAAAAGCTCTGTAACGTGGCGGTTGGCGGAGTTTTGCAGGAACTCCGTATTCCAAGCGTGAACGTGGAGTGGGCAAAACTCTGCAAACTCCGCCGGTAGAGCGGAATTTATTGCCCACCATTATTTAAGATGTAATGCAGTGGTTGGTGTTGCCTGGACTAACAAAAGCATCTCTGTGATAAAACCAGTAACCCACTGAGATATCTACACAAGATACAAGTCTTTAACAGCATGTTACACAATGTGCTTTGCAGAAGGCACATTAACCTTCTATGCTACTGTATGAGTCACAATGTACGAGAGAAAACACAGATCTCCCCAGCAGGGGAATTAACTACCAGTATTATTTTGCTATTACTATTAAGCTCTGAAAATTGCTGGTCACCTAAAGATCTATGCAGCAGATGCCGTATCCCCATATGAGATTTTAAAATGCGGCCTCTTTCTGACCAATTAAACTGGAACAGATTTACTGTCACATTTGTCCCCATTGCTAACTTCTAAGCAGCAGAGGTGTTCTTTAAAATTAAATGTATAACTTGATTGTTAGACTCTGCTTTTTTGCGACTCCACACTCTTCACGCTGTGACTTCACACCCTTACAGCTGCCACTCTGACCCCCAATTTATGGTTTCCTGGAGTAAGTTTTTTCCATTTCCAGCACTGTCTGCAAGCATACCATGTAGTTAATGTAATAAAGCGTGCCATTTCCAGGAGGCGGCTTGCAGAGGATCACACCACTTTCAGAATTTGTAAACACAGAGGTGCCCAAGAACAGTACGTTGCAATAGTCCAGTTTTACCCAATGATAGCCTTGGGTTAATGACGCTCCTCCCTTCTCTCCTGGAGGTGACTCGGATGTACGCTTCTTTGGCCCGACCCCTTTTAGGGAACACCATGATTTCTTCCCATTGGAAGCTCTGATGGCATCTCATGGGCCGTCCTGTGCACGGTGTGATCCTCACCATACATTAAAGGCTCAGATGGACACCTTCGGTGGACAGCAATGAGTTTGTCGACACTGGACTTCGATCCAATCACGACAAGCTCTCGCTTGCAGCCACTCAAAGGCAGACAATTGGGCTCATCCTGCGTTTAAGCATTCACATCTTACTGCAATTCGGTTGTCAAAATTTGTGGGCTTATTGCAAAACTTGCAAATATTTTGGAAAAGTATGGACTTGTTTTGCAATAGGCCAATTCGCGACAGATTTTAGACAAAGAGTGTGGTTCGGAATTAGGGTGACCAACTGGCATTGGTGCAAATTCAGGACGGAAGTATAAAAATTCAGGACAAAGGGTCAAAATTCAGGACACAAATTCAGGACAGGAGGTCAAAATTCAGGACAAAAATTCAGGACAATAGGTAAGTTTTACAGACACATTATAGGAGGTCGGGAAATAGTATATAAGTAAGCTCAGCCATATCCGAACATATTCAACCATTTGCAAACCTATCCATCATGTATCCTTCCATCTATCATTTCACTCATCCATCCCTTCATCCATCCTATCACTCATCCATCCATTATCCATCCATCCACCCTTTCACCCTATCCATCTGTACACTCATCCATCCACTCTTCTACCCATCCATCCATTTACTCATCCATCCAGCCATTTACCCTTTCACCCATCCAGCCATCCTTTCACTTACTCATCCATCCACCCAGTCACTCATCCTCCCACCCATCCACCCTTTGTCATCCATCCATCCTCCCTTTCTCTCTTCATCGACCCTTTCACTTAGCCATCCTTCCTTCCATCCACCCACCCATCCATCTACTCGTCCACTCATGAATCCATCCATTGACCCTATCACTCATCCATCCTTTCTCTCATCCATTTATCCTTTCACTCCTTCACTCATCTATTCATCCTTTTGTCCATCTACCCTCCATTCCACTCACTCATCCATCGTTACATCCACCCTTTCACTCATCCGTCCATCCATTCACCCTTGCACTTATCAATTCATCAATCCATCCATCATTTCACTCATCCATCCACCCACTCACTCACTCATCATCCACCTTTTCACTCATCCATCATTTCACTCATCCATCCACACTTTTACCCATCCAGCTACCCTTCCACCCATACATCCAGCTATTTACCTTTTTTCTCATCCATCCTTCCACTCACTCATCAATCCATTCATCCTCTCTCATTATCCAACTATTCAATCTTTCATTCATCCATTCTCCCTTTCACTAATTCATCCAGCCATCCACCCATCCCTTCACTTACTCACTCGCCCACCTTTTCATATACATTTTGAGCTGAGCCTTTTTGAGAAGAGGCCCATCAAGAACTTCACCCTCGCTGCAGGAGCCATTCCAGGACTACGACAGAAGCCACCCAGGGCGGAGACAGGATCCACCACAGGGGGGACAGGAGCCATCACAGGCGGGGGGGCAGGAGCCACCACATGGGGGGACAGGAGACACCACATGGGGGGACAGAAGACACCACATGGGGGGGACAGGAGCCATCACTGGGGGGGGGGAACCATTGTAGGAGGGGGAACAGGATCCGCCAGGGTGCGCACAGGGGTGGGCATGCAGTATTCTAGTATCATCTTCGTCTCTTCCAGGGTGGGATAGGGCTCCTCACCCCCTCCTGGACAAGATGAGAAGACAGGCTCTCTTTCCAAAATGTTAGTTTTGCCATCCCCCACTGTGATGTACAGTACTTAAAGGAGATACTCCAAGAGAACTGATTTAACTGATTGTCCTCCATACTTTGTTAATCAGTCCGGGTGCGATTGTGCCATTTCTTTATTTTATTACATTATAGACTGCATGTTTGAAGAACTGAGGTTTGCTTACAATTTAGTGACAGTAATTAAGCTCTGAAGAGAACCACATGCTGCCTTCAGGGCCGGTTCTATGATGTTTGGGGGCCTGGGCAGAAAGGGAATGTGTGAGGCCCCTCTAAATTGCAGAGACATGACGCATTCAGGGCTGTTTGCATCTGAATATAAGCCCCTGCTCCTGAAGCTGCAGCCCCTCCCTCTCAGTCACCTTCAAACACCTCTTAACTGCTCATCAAGGGCTGAAGGTGTGAGGGTCGCCATCCCGCTGTGCCTCTCCAATGCTGCTGGGGATCTGAGCTTTGGTACTGCATCGGAGTCTGTTACACCCGACCTCAACAGCATCGCAGTCAAGAAGGGGTGGAAGCTGTGCCAGCTTTAGGGTGGTGCGACCGGTGCCCCGTTAAAATTACGGACAAATGGCGTCTGTTAAAGAATCCTTCACAGACAACGGACAGACGGCCGAAATTACGGACGGTCCGTGAAATTTACGGACGGTTGGTCACCCTATTCGGAATGTGTCTCCGACTACAGGCAGAGCACATGTACTAAGGGGTCGAGAAGAGTTACCAGGGCTGAGAAATGTTGGCACTCGGCTACATAATGAGGAAGATGAGCCAAGCTGTGATGCAAGCCCCAGTGGCGGCCACCATAAACTAAGGGTGGTGTGGCAGTTGGGGTCGCACGGGGGGAAGGGGATGAAAAAAATACAATACTAAATGTTTTTTTAATTACCTTCTGCCGCCGGCCGCCTCCAGTGTCACCTCTCGTCATGCCGCCTCTCCTCGTCCTGCCTGGTCCCAGCAGCCCCTGGGACAGACTCCCTGTCCAATCCCTGCACTGTCTGAGCAGGCAGGAAAGACGCCCTGCTCAGACCAGGGAGTCTGTGGGGTTTCTCCAGCCCAGCTGCTCAATGCACCTGGGCTGGAAAAAACCTAAGTGCGCATGTGTGTTTTGGTCAGCCTGAGACGGCCGGCCAAACGCACATGAGCACTTAGGGAGTGGAGTGCACTAGCACTCCTCCTGCCCCCTCCCATGCCTCGGCCCCACCCCTCCCAACACCGCTGGCGAAGAGCCCGCAAATGTAAACTAAAACGATGCAAGAACATCGTTTTATTTTACATTTGCTGGATCTGAGCCAGGCAGTGGGGCGACGCTCCTCCGCCATTGTAGAGGAGCAGTCACTGGCAAGCCCCAGATCTTGGATTCAACCGTGTTCTTTCGCTCTTGCCTTTTCCTCCTTTGCCTTGTGCAGGGGTGCGTATAGTGCCCTGCAGAATGTGGACAAGGACCTCTGGCACCCCAAATCTCACAGGTACCCATAGGCTTCACATTAAATTGGAGACCCCCTGAAGGGTGGGAGTGGGAGCCTACCCCATACCCCCCTACCGGCGTCACAGGGGCCTGCGTTACGCCCCCAGCCTTCTCTATGACGGTATCAGCTCTGAACTATTTCACCCGTACCACCCATAAGGTGCACCTGTGTCCTCCACATAACTGGTTAAACAAGAAAAGGGATTTGCGGTAAAATATCCCATCGAGAAGTAACTCCATAACTTCCTTTTTCTTCCTGGAGTTTTATATAGCGCAAACTTGACCTGAAGGTATCAGATCGCTTTAGGCCACATCCTCTCTCCTTAAAACATACATACCATCCTTACTGACCGGTCCCAATCCATAGCCCACATGTGCCCCTGGATGTGGCAAGTGAAGACATTGTGCTCATTTAAAGAAACAAATCACCAATGTTGAAATTTGGGGTGAAACATGACCAAAAGCAAAACAGCGTGCCCTAGCATAGAATGCCTCCGATTAAAAGGCGCATGTTCTGTGATAGGTCCACTCCCCGGATGGCTGGCAATTTTTCTAGTTCGGATATTGCTTTATTTAAATTACACATCTCTAGAAATGGGAAAAGGTTCAAGATCTCTGCTTAGGTGTAGTAAATTACAACCCGCGAGCCTGAAATGGAAGCTGAACAGATAATGAGTGTGTAGTACCTTTTGTGGTTGCGTTTTGTGCCCATTAGGGGCTCACATTTTCTTTCCAATCACCCTAAAGAGGGCTGCTTTCCATACATGGGCTGTCAGCAATTGTGCTAACAACTCCACAGGGAGGCAGGAATGGCAGGAGGCCCAGAAATATGGACAACATGCGTGAGAAATGTAAAAACATTGAAAACAGGCGGCGCAGAGGTTTAACTCCACAGACCTCTGAAAGCCATGTGTACTGAAGAACAATGCCACATGAATGATGCCCTGAAGTAATGCGCCAAGTCAGAGGTCTGGGCACACAAGATCACACTCGGGACTGACTTCTCAGTCCCACGTTCCTTGATTTTTTACGTTATTTAGGTTTCGCCTAGGCAGCGCGCATGCGCTGCATAGGAGAGAGACCTAATGCCATCGGCACAGCTTTGGGGACAAAAACGTGCACGCGTTGCATTGCTTGCAATGGCAACGTGTGCATGTCTGGCGATTTCCTTGCTGGAGCGCGCGGCGCCATATGGTGGCGCCATATGGTCGCACGCTCCCGCAAAGCAATCTCGCAGGCCCCGTCCCCTGCGGGGAAATGTAAACAAGCATTGGCATAGCCAATAGGTCTCGCTTTTGGGACCTTATTAGTATGTTTACTTTTGCTATAATCGCAGCACGTAAAGCGCGGGTGCCGTGATTCTAGCAAAAGTAAAGAAATAGATTTTTTTTCTATTTCTTTTGCTATAATCGCAGCACCCGCGCTTTACATGCCACGATTATAGCAAAAGTAAATATACTTATAATGTCCTAAAAGCGAGACCTATTGGCTATGCCAATGCTGGTTATTCTTGGCACCTTATCTTCAGAGGTGGGATGAGGGCACGGAGGGAGCAGCATTTGGAAAACTGGCCAGTGCAGAGTTAAAAAATTAAAGTAATTGTAATTGCATTAATATAGCGCTTACTACCCCTGACGAGGAGCTGAAGTGCTTTTCGGCGAGTAGCACGCTACTCCGGAACCCAAAAGGATTAGTGGTGGATTAGTATAGGGAATTATGAGTACAGTATTAGTATGAGTACAGGGAGGTGTGAGTTAATTTGAGCAGAGGACATGTGAGGCTGTTAGTTGGACTGAAAAGAATAATTGAGGGATAGAAGGGGGACGAAAACCAGAAGAGTTAATTGGGAGATCGTAGTAGTAAGTTGAGGTCTGGGATGAGTAAAGCAGAGATGGAGGAGAGAAGAGCCAGTAGAAAGCAATTAGGAAGAATGAGAACCAGTAGAAAAACAAGCATTGGCATAGCCAATAGGTCTCGCCTTTGGGACCTTATAAGTGTTTAGCCATGCAACAGTTGCATAACTAAATACTTATAAGGTCCCAAAAGCGAGACCTATTGGCTATGCCAAGCGGCCATGCGGCAGCGAAAGTGAAAGTAATCACGGTAAAGCGCGGCGCGCGCGCCCGCGCACATGCACTGTAGCTCTAGGCTGGCCTGGTAGCTCTTTTTGGAGCCCTCTCAATAAGTCTCGCCAGACCAGCGCATGCACTGGGTCAGACGAGACCTAATGAGGTGTGGGATGAATCAAAGGAGAGACAACATGAGGGAGAATTTAGTAGGGCTGTTTGGGATATTATAGTAGTAAACTGACGTTTGGGTGAGCCAGGAAGTGTAGAGAAGGGAGGAGTCTAGGAAGGGTTATTTTTGGGAATCATAGCAGTAGAAAGTGTTTGGGATGAGAGCGCGAAGATAAAGGATAAATTAAAGTAAAATAAAAATCTAGCCTTCGGTATTGGGAACCCATGAACGAGCAAACGTGACTTGGTCCTCTTGTCGGTCTGTTAATCACTTACAACAGGCAAGTGACCAGGTAACTTCAGTTCCACCCATACCCATGGTTGAGGGGAGTGGTTCAATGCCCGAGAAGCACCAAATATTGTGAAATAGGAAAGGGATTTCACAAGGGAAGGCGTCATCGACAACTAGTTCCATCAGGAATGATAATACCACCTTAAAGACAGTGCCACCGGCATTTACAACGTCGCCAGAAACAGCATCAGAAAGAATAGAAACACCACACGCGATAGCAACATCACTATCAAATGGCAGAAATAAAGGTGGAACCATCATAAAAGTCAATACCGCTGGTAACGGCATTGGTGAGGCTCATCCGCCAGTAATGGAAACCCCACTGGTAATGAATATGCCGCTAGTCAAAGGAATAGCGCCAGTAATGACATCACTGTCATTAAAAATAATTTTACCAACAAATGCAATGGCACCTGTAATGACAATACAACTAGCCCCATTAAAATTTTAATTACACCAGTGTAATTCACATAATTTGGGGAGTTAACCGAAATTCCTGAAATGATGTCAGTACGCCATGTCACATAATTACGGCAAAATTATAAGTGGGCTCCAGGAACTACCTAACAAATAGAACACGGGCCCTTATTGCTTGCAGGAATTGTGTTTTCCTCACTATTTTTGGTGCAAAATGTGTACTTACCGCTACAATTGATAAAAGAATGCAATTCAAGCTAAAATACATTGCTTATTGACAGATTTGCATTTTATGTATTTAGGTATGTTTTTACCAAAATTTGATGTAACTGCGTGAAAGCAAATTACACAAACTTCACACATTCTTAAATGCTACCAGTGGATGCATTGCTAACACAACTACCTCTGGTAAAGCAGTCACCCTTAGTTCTGACAATCCCGCTAACATGAATATTAAAAGTAATGTCACAACAGGTAATACCATCAGTAAAGCCTCTACCGCCAGTTACGGCAGTAGCAGAAGTGATTCCAATATCACCAGTAAAGGCGTTGACGTCAGAAACATTTCCATGAGCAGTAATTTTGCTTTACTGTTGGTATTATCGTAATCAGTAACTGCGTCACCCAGTAAAGACGTAAGTGTAGTTTGGTCATTCAAATGCCCCTCAAATTTCTATCCATAAGTTTATGGCTCAACCACATTTGACAGTAGATGATGTTCTGTTTCCAGAAACTGAGTACAAAACCTGAAAGATCTTTTGGTTTTCTCCTCTAGTCCATTCACACTCAACCATAAACACTGGCAACTGGCTGGGTGAACATACGTAACCCGTGTTTGGTGTCCGCCAGAACATTCGCATTACGTGAGAATGCTTCTTTGAAACAGTAGTTTAAGTACCAGTATTAAGTAAAGGTACTCAAGGGCATTTAGGAGGTAGAAATCACAATTTGCAAAAATGTATTGAGTGATTCCATTATTATAGCCAAGATCATCCTTTTGAGAATATCTAATATATTCTTCTCAGAGAGTAGTTGGACCCACTTTTGTATTCATGGTTCATCACTGAAACGTATGTTTCTAACACTGTACATAACTGCTGTGTTTCTATTAATGTGAATAACTCTAGAAAATCCAATCCCACCTGTAATGACAGTACGGCAAGTAAGTCCACTCCACCAGCCATGTTCAAACCACCACTAACAACAACGTCACCAGCAATGCCAATACCGTAGTTAAATTTAAAGTCTCTAATAATGAGACTAACTCAAGAAAATCCAATCCCACCTGTCACAAGAATACCACAGTAAAACCAATGCCACCAACAATGACAAATCCACCGCTAACACTACAAGTGAAACCAATACCACCAGAAGTGACCGAGTCATGGGGATATCATCAGTAAAGATAATAGTACTGGAAACAACAAAACCAGCAGTACTGGCAATATCACCAATGAAGGCTGTATGACCAGCAAATGTAACGCGAGTGAAAAAAGCACAGCCACATGTAGTAACCTTATCATCAATAAAGGCAACACCGCCAACATCGAAAGGATAGTGCAGGACTTGTCGACCCAACAAACCTTAAAGTTCTGACACCTATTGAGGCTCTCCACGATCTTATTCATATACATATTGTGCCCTTCCATGAGAGATGTGGCTCATTTGGCTAGCCACTCTGAAAACCCCAGAGCAATGTACTATTGGGTGGCCCAAGAAGCCTGTCCTTAGACAATACTGCCAGTGAGGACATTTCACTGATACCAGTAATACCATCAGAAAATGCAATAAGGTTCAAAGACAGAAGCACCAGTAATAACATCATCACCCGTACTTGCAGTGGCACCAGTAATGCCAATACCACCAGCAATGACGAAGCCAGTCCCAAAGACAACATCAATTGCCAATGCATAGCACCAGTAATGATAATTACATCAGTACGGTCAATACCACCAGCAATGACGACGCCAGTCCCAAAGATAACATCAATGGCCAATGCATTGCACCAGTAAGAATAATTTTAGCAGTAAGTCCAATACCACCAGCAATAAGACAACATCAATGGCCAATGCATTGCACCAGTAATGAAAATTACATCAGTAAGGCCAATACCACCAGCAATGACGACGCCAGTCCCAAAGACAACATCAATGGCCAATGCATTGCACCAGTAATGAAAATTACATCAGTAAGGCCAATACCACCAGCAATGACGACGCCAGTCCCAAAGACAACATCAATGGCCAATGCATTGCACCAGTAATGAAAATTACATCAGTAAGGCCAACACCACCAGCAATGACGACGCCAGTCCCAAAGACAACATCAATGGCCAATGCATTGCACCAGTACTAATAATTATATCAGTAAGGCCAATACCACCAGCAATGACGACACCAGTCCCAAAGACAACATCAATGGCCAATGCATTGCACCAGTAATGATCATTTTTGCAGTAAGGCCAATACCACCAGCAATGACGACGCCAGTCCCAAAGACAACATCAATGGCCAATGCATTGCACCAGTACTGATAATTACATCAGTAAGGCCAATACCACCAGCAATGACGATGCCAGTCCCAAAGACAACATCAATGGCCAATGCATTGCACCAGTAATAATAATTTTAGCAGTAAGGCCAATACCACCAGCAATGACGACGCCAGTCCCAATGACAACATCAATGGCCAATGCATTGCACCAGTACTGATAATTACATCAGTAAGGCCAATACCACCAGCAATGACGGCGCCGGTCCCAAAGACAACATCAATGGCCAATGCATTGCACCAGTAATGATAATTTTAGCAGTAAGGCCAATACCTCCAGCAATGACAACGCCAGCCCCAAAGACAACATCAATGGCCAATGAATTGCACCAGTGATCATAATTTTAGCAGTAAGGTCAATACCACCAGTAATGACGACGCCAGTCTCAAAGACAACATCAATGGCCAATGCATTGCACCAGTAATGATGATTACAGCAGTACGGTCAATACCTCCAGCAGTTAAGGCCTACTAGTAAAAGCAAAAAGAACAGGTAATCACAATGCCACCAGTTGTAGCAATACCTCTGATAAAGACCACGCCACCAATAACTGCAAATTCACTGGCACTGCATAGGCTACCAGTATTAGCAATAAAGGCAGTCCCTCTAGTAAAGGTAAAGACCTCAGTAATGCTAACACCATAATAAACACAATGCCACCGTTAACGGTAATATTTCTGTTTGTGTCAATAGCAGCAATAAATACATTAACACCAGTACAAGCAATTCCAGACAAAACGCCAATGCCATATAGCTGGTAATAGAAATACCACCAATAATGGCAGCGCCACCAGGGATCGGCATACCACTAGTACATTAATACAATATCCATAACAGCAAATACCCCCAGCAATGGGAATGCTACATGACAAAGGAAAGGCAAGTGAGTGACATGCATTGGCAACGCCAATAGGTCTCGCCTATATAATGCTAATACAGAGGACTTGTCTTGCCAATTTTCTATTTACTGGAGGGAAGACAAACATATCTGGTGGTATCTCAGACCACAAATGTACATCGAATACAAGGTTTTCAAACTTTTCCAATGACATGGTTTATTTTTCAAATACTTTCACTTAGGAAACTCTGAACAGAATTTGAAAAGAATAAGGTAGTGTCAGAATGTAAAGGGATACGCTTGCCAAGGCCTAATTTACTTTCCACAGGATTCAGGCATTTGGTCTTCTGCAGTTGCCCAGGGGGCAGATTTGTGGGGTCTCCATGACACCAGCTGAGTGCCATAAAAGCCTCTGTGTATCTAAGCTTGTGTTTTCATGCAATATGCGAATGCAGAAGAAAACAAAAAACAACAACTCTCAAAGTTTGCTCTTCAGCCATACCCCAGCATAAATATTCCTGTGCTGTACATTTACAGACAAACTGTGGGGGGGGGGGGGTGAGCAAAAACAGTGGAATGGAGGGTGTTTGAGCTGGGGAAGGAGCTTAAGTGAGCGAGAGCTGGAAAACACATGCACTCTCATGCAGTGCTGAATGAAAAAGTAGTTCTTGAAATTTAATCAGTGGAAGGATACAGATCAGCAAATCAAAAGAATTGTAAAGAGGCTATGTTCAGAGGGAGGGACAAACACAAGAAAAGAAAGGAAAACACTCAAAAGCGAATGAAAGAGACGCAGGCAAATGAGAGTGACAGTAAACCCAACCAATGGTAAGCGATGGTCAGGCTCTCAGCCCGCAGGGAGTTCACAATAGGTCCTTTGCAGCTAGGCAGCTTGCATGGTGCGTTACCTGAGATCTAAAAATGTATAATGCAGTCTAAAGTATTTTTTAAATATCCATTGTATTTACAATATCATCACAAATGTCCAATCCCGTCAACGGGCCAAGATCACCATAACCAGGCAACCCCCCTCCCCTCTTCCTTTTACTGGTAGTGACCAGTGTGATGAGCTTCAAGGCCTGAATGGTCCTCCCAGTGAACATCCCGGAGTCCGCAGTCAGGCGCTCCTCTAGTCCAGGATGGATAACTGGCCCGACTGAGCAATCGCCTGATTCCCACAACCTTTGACAAACTGCCCTTGTGTATCACCTGCTGAGGCTCTTGCCGCCCACCTTGAGTGTTCCAATGAGGAGTATATCTGCGGATACCGTTTACTCCGGAGAGGGCTCTACCGGTTTCCACTGGGCTCTCTCTGTCGAAGCTGCGGGTTCCCATTACGTTGTACTCAGACTGCTTATTCTCATTAAGGTCGACCTATCAGCACCTTGTATTCCCTTAAGCCCCGCCCACCTGCAATGTGTATTCCCTTAAGCCCCGACCACCTGCACTGTGTATTCCCTTAAGCCCCGCCCACCTGCACTGTGTATTCCCAGTAAGCCCCGCCTGCCTGCACTGTGTATTCCCAGTAAGCCTCGCCTGCCTGCTCTCTGTACTCTCTTAAGCCCCACCTGCGTGCTTCCAGCTCATCTCTCTCTGGCTTCCCTGTGCATTCATATACGGAGCAGGACCTGTGCTCACAGCCATGACCCGTCTGAAAGTCCAGGCTTTAGCCGCGCTCCTCAGAGTCCAGGTATACGTGGTCTAACTGCTCTAACGCCCCCCTGGGTCAGAGAGGGCACAAACCACCCCATAATAGTAGTGAGCGGGCGCAGCGCCTACAGCTTGGGTGCAGTCAGCGCTTTATTCACGTGCTTACTTCACACAGCACTCACACAACACCCCTTGTGTTTGCAGCCGTACACCAAAGAATATTTCTTTAAAATATGTAGTCACCACGTAAACCAAACAACATATTGGCTTACTGAAAGTAAACGTCGCACTTTGCACCCCAATACACGCTCGTACCCCTTCAAGCTTGTCTACACCAACTGGAGGAGCAGGGCGCTCTGAGTGTCTGCCAGGTGCCAAGCTGCATTTACGGTGCACAAGAAGGGGGTGCTGACAAGACTGGGGTACCCACTCTGTGAGGGAATATGACGTCCAGGTAGGCAGCATTCCCTTATGAGGTTCAACATGTCCACACAGGGCCCCTGTCTTACTTGGGGCAAGACTACATCTTATGTGGCCCCACAACACCAGAAGCGCCCTTGAGGCCTGATGAGGGCAGATCTGTCCTGTCCTGGGGGTTAGCCCCAGTCTTCCCTTGTAGCTCTTCAGGTTCCAATCCTGGAGTACGAAGGATACTCTCTTTATAACACTCTAAATACAGGCAGTACTTAATTTGAGCCCATGGTTTCAGATGCTCAACACCGGCACTTATGACCGTTCGCCACATGGTGGCGCTGTCTATCTTATTTAGAGATCAGCACAATAGTGGTTTACTAATTCAATATACATTAAAATGGCTCGCAGCCGTTGCCACAGTCATTCTTATAGCTTTGGGGCCTGGAATAGTCTAAAATGTCACACTTGTAGTAGGAGGAGTGTGGGGTTAGTAGTGGGCAGCGCTGGTAGGGGCAATGGGCGGAGCGAGATTCAGTGGCCTTCAGAGGAGGGCCCTGGCAGTTCTTTATTTTCAAATTAAGCACTGGACATGTAGGAGCACTGAAGGTCAATAGGATATGATAGCCTCGCTTGTTGACCCACAACTCATCCACATGAGCTGGCCAACCGCTGACCCCGTTTGATGGATGATAGAAAGAATTCCTACGTGGGCGCTATTTTACAACAATTTCCCTGTATCACGCATCTAATGTAATCATCAATGAGTTGTCCGAAAGAAGCGACAGGTGTGGACTGTGAACACATCAGGACACCAGTGGAATATGCAGAAGTGAATAGAACTGGCAAAGTTCGTTAAATTAAAGATTACAGTGACCTTAAAGTGCCCTTGAGTGCCGTTTCTGCAGTGCTGCGACCAGAGGGGTTGCTTTTAAAAAGTACATTTAAATGCCACTCTTTGTATCAAACAAACATCCACGCATAGGTGTTTTATGTATTATGCAGCATACAACATCCGGCCTTTTAAAATAAAAAAATAAATAAAAATGTGTGGGGGAGCGGGTTGAGATGCTTTATTCAATATGCAACTCGTTTAATTCACAGTGAAATGTCTGCATTTTCAGAACCGGGCGAGCTGACCACTGTTTCTGTTTCAGAGTGATGTTTCAAGTCGCCACTTTCGGGACAATCCATGAGTTCCAGGGGCTGGCACCTGCTGATTCTGGTTGCTTGGTACCACTTTACTGCTCAGGCTGCTGCTTGATGACGTTGGATCAGGATTGTAAATGTGTCTACAAGCAGAGAAGATTGGACCCCAAGGCTGTACGGACAGCTCTTAAACAGCTCCCAAGAGGCCTCGCTTCATGTGTGGCGCCTTCTGACACTCTTGTTTTTAGGACACAGTCCGTTGCTTGCTGGGCCAAGTAGGTCCAAACTTCCAAGAGAGGAATTAAAAAAACTGGAAGTTTCAGGATGGAGGGGCCTTTAGATGAAACACCGGGACTGCTGAAAGCATCTCACAGGGCAGGAGCATCAGCGGCCGCGCTGTCTTTAGCCAATCTCTGAGATTGCATGCCAGATCGCTCTCTGGATAGAAGCAATGCCGCCATCTTACAATGTAATTCCCAAAGGGGGCGGGGCGGCAGCGAGACCGTGAATGTAATTCGTGACGTCAGCTGTGGCGGTGTGGCATGCCCCACCCCGTGGCGTTGTCGATGACCCTGCCATTGCCACTCCCGCATGGGTGGTCTGTCGATTCCACAGGTCCCCTGGAACCATTACGCAGCGCTCCGCGCGCCGCAGATTTACGACACTAATGCAGAAAACCCCATTACCGCTCGAGCAGTGAAAGAAATAAAATCAACGGCGCTTTAATGCGATGTGATTCATCCAGGCGGCCGCCGCCAGCGCCATTCGGAGTGGAGTAAGGAAAGGCCACCGGAAGCGGGCCTCGTCTATACGGCAACCTTGGCGGCACAGGCTTCAAAGTGAGCCATTATGCATTGGAACAAAGCGGCTCTAACATCTAATGTGTTTGTTTACACGTGGGGGGGAGAGCCCCGCAGCAGGCCTGGGAGACAAAGCAGTGTCGCTCGGATTTAATAGGCCCCCCCGACCCTACTCGTTCTATTGTTGGTGTAGAACGCACAGCGTCAACAAAGACAATGGCCGTCGGTCTGCGGCAACAAACAACTCGGTTACAAAAGCCCAGACGGAACACAAGGTCCTGCGAGTTCAGCCTCATGTTCTCCAAGCAGGGTAAACAAGTTCCTTCCTGCTAGCCACCATCTATGCCCTCAAATTTACTGGGATTCAATGGTGTATGGTTAAAGGGTCTCTGGGGCCATGTCTACGTCAATACTCAAGTGCACACGTGGCCATGTTCAACTCCTAGAGACCTTTGCTCCATCCCGAGTGGTGTTGGATATGTCAGAAGTTTGACCGTCAGCCAATCATGCCCCGGTTACTTACCGGTAATCTTCATTACTCCGAGTATAGTCTACCTCGCCACATGACTAACAAAGTGAGCTTCAGCTCCACTCCAGAACCCTCCAAAGCAAAAAAGTCAGCCTCCCATCCCCTTCCCAATCTGGCCGACCCATTACACCCTTGACCTCTATAAGAGGCGGGCCGGCCCAACCCATCAGCCTGAAACTACCAAGCACAAACATGAAGCCGACAGCCAGACAGGGAGTGAGGGATGGGAATTCATGTGGCAAGGAAGACTATACTCAGAGTAATGAAGATTACCGGTAAGTAACCGGGGCATTACCTCCTCGTTAGTCTTCCTCGCCACATGACTAACAAAGTGTCCACATACCAAAGCCAAGCGGCTTCATGGAAATTCACAAGAAACCAACGGACCAGAACGGGACGCACAGGAAAGAGGGCAAACCCAACAGACCAGACGAGTGGAAGGACCACCTAAGAGAGAGGCAACCACGAGCAGGAAAAAACCAGCCCGGGACAGAAAGACATCGGGAGGGCCGAAAACCCGGACCCCGAGACACGAAGTGCCGCCAGAAAAATCCGCCCCAACAAAAGGCCGAAGGAGGACAGAGAAGGCACAGAATCAGACCGCATGGAGCCAAAAGCAACAGCAAACAGGCCCAAGAACAGAAAGCAGCAAGCCGGTCCAAACACACCAAGACTGCCCAATGGACAGCCAAAAGTGAGAGGGGAGCAAAAGCCCAAACAGAGGAACCTAAGAAACCGAGGGCATCCCCACCACAGCGACCCAACAAAAAAGCCACAGCAGAAAGGAGACGCAGTCCGACAGAAACACAGCAACACAGCACGGTGGACCACCAACCGCGAGAGCGCTGAAACCACCAGAGGAACGGGGCAGCGGAACGAGACTCAAACAAACAGACCGGCAGGAGCCGCAAGAACGGAGAGGGGTGCAAAAGGAACCCAGCATGCTAACTGAACAACCAAAACCACGAAGGGCACCACAACCCCACCCGCAAGGAAAGAAACAGGTGGGACACGGACCCCAGGCGCACAAGAGACCCCCCGGAAGGGAGCGCGACACCAAGGAGAGAACCCAGGCAGGCACAAGGCAAAATAGACCCAGGAAGGTGCTGTAAACGACACCGAAAAAATCCGGCAACCAAGGGAACCCAACCGGCCAACAGCAGAAAGCCCAAAAGGCCGCCCACAGAGCCCGAAGAGCGGAAGGGACCAGGCCCAAGGCCAAGCCACCAGAAAAAAACCAAAGTCCACCAGAGGACCCCAAGAAGAAGAAAACACACAAAGCCTGGCAGGGAGGGGAACGCAGCACGGAGGCGTGAGACCGCCCCGCACAGGGACCAAGTAAATAGTCCCAGGAACGTTCCACAAGAAGGAAGCGAGCCACCGAAGCACACGTAAACACTCCCAGGAAGCCAACCGAGCCAGCAGGCCCCAGGCCCAAAACCAGGGGCAAAGATGAAGGGGATACCAAAACCAAACCGGAAGCGCAGGGCCCCGCCTGGGAGAGGAGAACCGGGAATCCCAGCACCCCCGAACACCCAAAAGCACTGATGGAAACAAAAAAACATTCAGGATAGTAAGGCCATAGGGCCCTGGAAAACCAAGTATGGGAAGAAAGGAGGATACATCCAAATGCCAAGGTGCAGCACCCCAACACTGCGGCAGCAAGCCACACCACCCTGCACAAATATACCGGAGAGGGAGCCACAGAAAGGAAGGAAGGGACACCCAACTACTGCAATCCAGTCAACAAAGGGTGAAAGACCCCCCTTCCAACCAGAATCCCCCACAACCTTGTGAAGGAGACACTAGAAAAGGATGAGAACACAAAACCAGTGGAGCAAGAGACAGCAACCACTAGGCCACAGTGACTCACGGACAAGGAAAGGCACAGCAAGGGCCCGCATGAAAACGAGCCCAAGACAAAAGTCCAGACAACAAACACAGAGGCAGCACGCAAGAGGCCACCTCAACCCAGGCTCCAGAAACATACGCACAAAATGCCAAAAAACATACTCGGCCAAACCAGGCGACGGAAGTACCCACCGGGAAGAAGGGGACCCCCCTGCATCGAGGACAAGGAGGCCACGAACAAGCTGCACAGATGAGAGCCACACTCCTGCCGCAACTGAAGCAGACAACAAGGAGTGCAGAAAAAACACACACAGCTGCCCAAGCCCCAGGAGGGACTCGGGGAACATGAAAGAAACAGATGAGGAAAAATGGCCACATCCCAGTTCGCTCATGTACCCACAGAAGCAGCCCAGGGAAGGAAGGACAGGCGCCACCAGCTGCCTTCCCCATCAGTAACGCAGAAGCCAACAGCCCCAGGAATCCCCAGGAGGACGCCAAAACAGGGAACAACCAGGCCAAACCCCGCACAAAAAAGGAGAGCAGAAGGAACGGACTGCAGACCCAAAGCCCTGATGGAGGCCGACCCTGCTTAACTACTCGGGACAGACGAGGCCAGGTGCTTTCAAGGCGGTTTGGCCGTAGGCCGCCACCATCAGGACGGCCAATAAAGACAAAACACACAGTACCACTAGAACGCGGGGAGCAAAAATATACCATCTCAGATACCTTGACAGCAGTGGCACGACTTCAACCCATGCCTTGTGAGAGCCAGTGACACCAGAGGCACAAGTCTTACCATCGAGCTATAGCTCCGTGCCCCAGAAAAGGAAGAGTGAGAAAACACCGGGAAGGCCCAAAGCCGTGTCCAGCCGCATAAAAAAGCAACAACGACACCATTCATGAAAAAGAACTCACAACAAGTGAGACAGCAGGATCAGAACACACAACCGGCAAAGCAAGAGGCAGATACCGTAACCCCCAGCCCCAGCGCTCATTCAGGTGAACAAACAGGGAATCAACGCAACCAAGGGAGGAAGCAGAAGACCAACGCACACATAGCACATCCAGTGGCACAGTGAGCATAGGACCCACGTCAGGGCATACCCATCCCACTTAGGGCGCAAAGTGTTACAGCAAACAAATGATGTCTGGAATGTTGACAATGCAAACATCCTCCCCCAGACAAAAGATCTGAGACAAATCCATCGTTCATTCGCCCACCACGTCAGCGAGATGACCAGAAACATAGGAAGAAGAGAGACGTTGCCGAGACTCGAACCGGCTACCCCAGCATACGGGTGACCGCTCTAGCCCAAAGCCAACCTCCCCTCTCCAGCCTATATATTAACAGAGATCAGAAACAGGTCCGTGAACAGCAGGCATAATGGGGAAAAGCAAACAACCCAGAAGGAGAAAGAGAGAAGAGGACGGGCCGGGAATAGAACCCGTGACCACGAGGACAACCCAGCCAGCCGCAGCGAACGTGGAAGACCACAGGGCCACCAAACCCGGCCGCGAGGAAGATCGAGTCGACTGAGCACAAAAAGCAAGTCGGAAGCCAAGCGAGGACGAGAGGGGAAAAAGGGACCGAGTCCCCCAACTCGCTCCAGAGATGCAGCCCACACCGCAGCCGGAAGTATCGCCCAGAAGATTTGAAAATACGCAAAAACCCTTTTTTTACCGGTTTGTGTGGAGTGTGTGTCGTTTGTGTGTCACCACTTGAGTGGTGTGTAACTATCTATACACATATGTAAATAATCCACGCTGCGCGTTTGACCGGCATGTTTAAACCTATTTAGGCACAACCACGCTCGCCTTGGAAGCCTGCACGCACCATTATGGAGCAAATCACCCATATGGAGCACTGCAGCATGGAAGAATATAATGTGTACCCCCACTCGAGTGAGGGGGGTTTTGCTTTCTAATGCATTCTCTCCATTTTTATCATTACAGATATACAACGTGACTTAGGGAACATATGTATTAATTACGCATGCTTTATTAGTAGCAGCGTTCACTTTATTTTCTTTATTTTTTTCACCATCTCTATTTTTTCCAATTAAGGTTTTTTAGGAGTGGCAAACACAGGGCTGGTCCCTGTGTGGTCCTGATGAAGAGCTAGAGGAAGCTCGAAACATGTTGATCATACACTGAATTCCTACTCATCACAGTCAGGTTTCCCAGTGCAACCCCCCCTTTTAGACATACCAACCTAGGAGTAAGTAATCACTTTCTAACCACTCCACCACACACTGCACCACACATAGTCTTCCACTAAAAGTGCTCCTACGTAATTTCGCAAGTCGTAGCACGCCCCAGTTCGTAGAGAACTGGGATGGCCCCAATGATGAAGCATGTCACCGTGGGGAAACCCTGGTGAGTGTGGGGACTCAGGAAATAGTTTTTTTTTTATTTCTTTCTGGTTTTTCCTGATCACACTGGTTAGGAGCCACATTCTTGGACTAGGTCTCAAAAACCAATACCTTGGGTTTTCTTTGTTTGTATCGCCCAGAAAGACAAAGCAAAAAACCACAGCAGAAACCTGCGAGCAAGAGTCAGACACCACAGGCTGAACCGCCCCCTGAAAGCACTGCACACAGGCAAAGGAGACAGCACAACACTAGAAAGCATCGCACTATGGACTGGCGCCACACAAAGGACACACATAAAACACCCGCCGCACGCTGGCGGCCAGAGGAACGAGTGAGCAATGCACAAACCATCCGCACCTGCGAGACCTCAACCATGCGGAAAGCCAGAAAGACCGGCCCTGCCCCTCGGAGGCTAGGTAAGAAACGCAGTGTCCAGCGGCCCCCGCGCCCCAGAAGACCCGTGTAGAATACCCGCAGGAGGGCTCGGGAAACAGTGGGCGGAAGAAGCCTGCGCCAGGAACAGCACCCACCCCGGCGTAAAGCAGGTAAGCCCTTTGAGCCTCCTAGACCCCATGCAAAGCCCGGGGCCGGCAAATGGGGAAAGTAACAAAAGAAGGGGCGCGGCCACGGGACGGAGAATGGCTCGCCGGGTCCCCATGCCCAACACACATGCCAAAGTCCCAACAGATTGCGACACGGACAGGGTGCAGAAGGGGTCGTGGGGCAGAGCCCCAGATGACCCCACCCACACCGGGAAAACCCAGAAGCAGGAAACAGATCGCAAGAGCCCTGCCGACGGGGAGCCCATGGACAAGGCACCAAAAGAGACTGCTAAAACGGCCGCGGGGGCAAGAGGCGGAGGCGCGCCCGGGGAATGCATAACGGGCCGCCGGGTGCCCCCACTCCCAACACACACACAAGCCTCAAGCCGCCCCAGCAGAGGGTGACCGGGGGCGGCAGAGCACCACCAACATAAGGAGCACCCCCAAGGGGAGGAGGGGACCAGGGCACAAGCGCAACCAAAACACCATGCCCACACAGACAAGGGGAGAGGAAAAACAAGGCTGCTAGGAAGAGCCCCAGAACTCCCCGTTCGCCCTCCTGTACAACCAGGGCTCGCTAAAGCAGAGCCTAACCGGCCCAGACCAGACACTGGGGGAAGGAAGGAGGATGGTCCCAGAGTCCTAGGGCCCGCTAGAGCAGGGCCACCAACCAGGGATTCCAGTTCCAGCTACAGCAGGAACAACTTACCTGAAAGAAGCTCAGGAGAGAACTGCAGCGTAGAACTAAAAAAACAGGCTGTTGGGTTGGGCCGGCCCACCTCTTATAGAGGTCAAGGGTGTAATGGGTCGGCCATATTGGGAAGGGATGGGAGGCTGACTTTTTTGCTTTGGAGTGTTCTGGTGTGGAGCTGAAGCTCACTTTGTTAGTCATGTGGTGAGGAAGACTAACAAGGAGGTAATGATTTTTAGGCTGCCAGCTCCACGCTTGCAGGGCCTTTCAATGCTCCCTGTGCCAGTGGAACCAAGCTGCACGCAACTGAAGAACCCCAATCAGGCAAAACCGGTCTTGGGTTGCAGGTGTTCCAGTTCAGGGAAGGCTTGGCCAGGAAGTTCAAGCTGGACTGTTCCTATTGGAGCAGGGTCAAGACTGATTTGCATATGGCTGGGCCGAAACTGAGCAGGCAAAGGAACTATGGTCTGGAATGCTACCCCGAGCTATTCCCAGTGGTTAGACAAATCGCAAGCATCCTCCCATCACCTTTTGAGTGTTTGATGGGCCTTTCAATTTCACCTTCCCCATTTTAAATGTGAAGGTGTAAGTCCTAGCATGATAAGTACTAATGGCTGAAAATGAGGACTGGTTGAATGTCACTCATGACAAAGGACCACCTGACCTGACATCAGACAGGAAGCGTGATGAACCTGATGCTCAACATGCTACCTCCATGGCTTGGATGCCCGTACACACAAAAAAGAACAAGGTCTAATCCAAGCCCCTATCACTTGCCACACACAAAGAACTTTGGGGCAGAAAGCCACATGCTGTTCTGATTGGAAGAGGATTACAAAGACACCAGAGTTGTAAGTAGTCAGGGTAAACATCTTAATTGCCTTCCAGAATGTCACGGTCAGTGTGGAGGAAAGTCTCTTATTCCCAGCTCTGTTAAGTAGTAGGGGCCGCCAAGCATTATTGAATGCAAGGCGAACGTGAGACTGCATGTGTTCCAACACACCGGGAAGTTGGGTGTTTGGACTCTGACTGAAATATGGCCTTCAAAACCTCCTCGATTCCTCTTGGTAGCTTGGTCAAGCAGTCATGGACTAGACACTGGTGTGTGATTTGAAGATTGAGTCAGTTACAGTGACACACAATTACAGCAAACACAAGAAAATAAGTGATCAACCAGGGTTATTGGTTGAACATAAGTTAACACTTTATAATCATGCAACAGTAAATAAAAATAAATAAAAAAGGTACAACGGTGTTAGTTTCAGTTTTCCAGTCATGACTATTTTTCGGTGACTAAGGAAAGTGTGCAGGGCTAGGGCCCTATTCTTTGATGCAAAGACCATTTCTGGACAGGAGACTTGGGGTGTCATCTAGTGAGGCACTGGTACTCCCTGAACCTATTAATTATGGCCCCCTAACCCCTCAAAAGAGCCACACCGGGCCAAAGATACAGGGAGACAAGGAAGCCCTTCCCAACATAGGGTGGGAGGACCGGCATCACCATTACAACAGACTGAAGTGCATAAATAAAGACACAGATAAAGGACAAACTTCATAGAATGATTGAGCCACATCTCTGGTCTCCATACAAGCTACCTACTGGAGGATGAGAAGATGTGTGATGCAACATCCCGTCACATAGGAATATTTTACATTTTTTGTTACAAAGGAGAAGTACTTTAGTTGAAGAAATGAGGAAAGACCTTCCATCCATGGAGCGCCTTTGCAGACCAAGTCTGGGATCCCATTTTTTTTAGGAGGAGATTAGGAGTGGTAAAGTGGTATGGCTGCGGAAATGTGTGCATGTCAACACCGTTGGATCCTTGAGTCCAGCTCTAATGGGAGCTCCTTGGGAATGCGCTGGTGGCCCGTGGGCTGTAATAACTAGGGAGTGTGGGTTCTGTCTGTGTGGCAGAATGTTGCATCGACTGTGGGACCTTGGTGCTTGTCTCACCGACCTCGTTCGCTACATAAGACTGGGGCTTTCTCCCAGAAATGAATGAGAAACGCACAACTAAATCCGGACTAAGTCACACCTACGTATAACACCTTCTGACTCCTGATGTCATTCTGCAGTGAAAAGATATGGTTCATGAAGGCCTAATGGTAAACAGTGTGGTCACAGAAGTAGGAATGAAAGATAAAAACTGTGGAAGATGGACCAAGCAGGAGGTGGACAGTGTGTCGAGCGGAGCTTATTGTATCGAAAATATGGATCTAAGGGGGTCAGTGCCATCACTTCAGAGGTGTGACAGTGGCATCAATCCAGTCTGGAAAGAAGAAAAGAAAACGCTGTGAGGTTTAAAGGACAGACGTACGGCTGTCGCCCTTGCGAGTGCCTTTGCGGGCGGCGCTATGACAAAGTCCATAGATAGCAGGCCGGTATCCAAGGCACGAGATGCGTTCTGTGTGAGACAACATTTTGGGGTTGCCATTCAAATGATGACATCTACTTCATCACTCAGACGATGCCCAGGTTCTGCCAGGTAGAGGAGTGTGTACTCAACAGACCACATCTTTGTTCAGTGGTACCAACCTTGCTTGATGCGACTTCGTTCTACAACACACTGATTCAACTGACATGGGGGCTGGAAGGTGGGAACGGCCTGGGGGTATTTACAAGTTCTTTTCAGGAAACTGAAATCGGTAAATTACATGAGATAATAAAAAGAATATAAATAAAGCTTCAACAACCATATGCATTATTTAATAATAAAAAACATCACCGACCCAAACTATAAAGCCATCTTCACAGGGGCAACACAGAACACATGAAGGATGTGATCTTGAACAGTGAAAAAAATCTTCAGTCTCACTCTGAAAAAGCACATTTCCATGCTCCAGTTTCAAGGCCTGAGGAATATAAAAAAAAAAAGTGATGGATGGAATGCTTGAATTATTTCCAGCCACTGGCAATTACTCAGTGGCGCATCCCAGCCCATCAGTTTTCAATTTCCCGACATTAAATCTGAAACCTTCATTTGTCTCCATGCTGTCTATTAACTAAAGGAGCAGACATGGAACAGTTTAATCCAATTAAGGAACAGCCCAGATACAAGGCACTTTATTCTCGTGGAATTGGTGGCCGTGCGCCAGGGATGTGGAATTCCTATAGCCCGACACCCAGGACATATTGTTTGGGGTCAAGGGCAACAAGTTTTCTTGTGTATTCTGTCCTTGGGACAAGTAGGCCCAACCCCCTGCACCACAAACGCCTTTGGCTGTCAGTTTACGGTACCACATTATGGATTAGGGAAGGCACTGTCTGCAGTTAAGTTAATCTTTCTGTCCATAAATTAATGCTGTTCAAACTTGTATTTAGGGTTCATTAATTGAAACCCTTTATTATTAGGGTGAGCACTCAAAATAAATGTTGTAAGCTCTGACTGCACTACTGTCAGTGGTTTCAGTAAAAAAATGTGTACACGCATTTTCAACGTTTAGCAATATGAGGCAATGTATAATGCCCCTAGTATGCTCCTTGATTTGATGCACATATTTGCAGAAGCTTGAAAGCAAGATTGGTGATTCTTTGCTTTTAAAATAAAATGTGCAGACAAAAATGAGCAGGAAAAAAAATGACTTGCTAAACTACTGTAAAATTTCACGTACAATTTCTCTGCAGCATGATTTAGTAACGTGTTGATGCATGCTAGTAGTGCCCAAAAATATTCCTAGTGGAAACCAGTGAAACCAGTTTCAATAAGATTATGGGAAACAAAAAGAAACAAGCATTGGCAAAGCCAGTAGGTCTGAAGTTGGAGGCCAGCTTTTAAGTTTAGTCAATCTGATTTGTTTTGGCATGGTTTTTGTAAAACCTTATTTGTGTTGGAGCTGGTGGGCCCTCACCATTATAAAAAACATTGCCAAAAGCAAAAATGATTTTTGGTCTCAAAAAGCAGACACAGCCACAGTAGTTACTGTCACTGAACAAAACTATTTTGTGTGCGGATATGCTCCCAGTGAAAGAGCAGAATGCTGGAACTCACAGTGAAGCCAGCCGATACACAGAGAGAGAGAGATACAGAATTGTAATAAACGCAAAAGGTCACGGTCAACGCCAGACCAAATTAGGGGCCCAATTATTAAAGAAAGTCTCAAAAGTGCGCCCATTGTATATGCCCTTGCATTAAGTGCAGCTATATGGCTTTTGTGAATTCCTAAGAATTTACAGAAGTAAGACAAGAAAAAGTACTCCTTGAAAATGTCGGTGAACGTCATTTTAGCATGAGCAAATATGCATGTGTGGATTTGCAAGTTCACTTTCCCTCCAACAACTTCTTTCCCCCAACTCTGGAAGAAGGTTTACTTTACGTCTGCCATTGTCAGGAGTAAATTTCCAACATTTGTCAGTATGGGAAAAGATCCGACAAGAGCTGTTGAAAATCCTTAAAACATGCAGTTAGTAGGTTTATACAGACTCAAAGGGGCATTCTAACCCTGGAACTATTGATTACCACTACCTTCAGCCCCAGTGTGTAGATCTGCGGAAACGTAGCAACATAAGGGGATTGCAAAAGTATTCAAACACTAAGGTATGAGCCCTGGCATAATCAGAGAGGCTATATCAGAGCTCTTATATGTTGAGATTGCTGTCATAATTGCCAAACGCCCTACTCAAAAAACCTAAGGCAGACCCAAGAGACCTCAAGAACTTCCGGCCCATCTCTCTGCTCCCCTTCCCGGCCAAGGTCATCGAGAAAACCGTCAACAGACAGCTAACCTGATACCTCGAAGAAAACAGAATCCTGGACCCTTCCCAGTAAGGGTTCCGCAGCAACCACATCACCGAGACTGCCCTCGTCGCCGCCACCGACATCAGGACCCTGCTGGACAACGGTGAGACCGCAGCACTCCTCCTTCTGGACCTCTCCGCCGCTTTCAACACCGTCTGCCACCGCACACCAGGCGCACGCCTCCATGCCGCAGGGATCCGAGACAAGGCTCTGGAATGGACCACATCCTTCCTCTCCGGCAGAACCCAGAGCGTCCGCCGTCCCCCATTCTGTTCCAAAGCCTCCAAGATCATCTGCGGCGTACCCCAGGGATCCTCCCTCAGCCCGACACTGTTCAACATTTACATGGCCCCGCTCACACACGTCGCCCGACCTCAACATATTCTCCTATGCCGACGACACTCAACTGATCCTCTCCCTCACCAAGGACCCCATCACCGCCAAAGCCAACCTCCACGAAGGCTGTCGCCGACTGGATGAAGATCAGCCGTCTGAAGCTGAACTCTGACAAGAGAGGTCCTCATCCTCGGCTGCAACCCTTCAAGCCTGGGACGACTCCTGGTGGCCGACGGCACTGGGGGCAGCCCCGACACCCACCAACCACGCACGCAACCTGGGAATCATCCTCGACTCAAGGCTCTCAATGACCAAGCAAGTCAACGCCGTCTCCTCCTCCTGCTTCAACACCCTCCGCATGCTCCGCAAGATCTACAGATGGATCCCGACAGATACAAGAAAGACAGTCACCCAGGCCCTCGTCAGCAGCAGACTCGACTATGGAAATGCCCTCTGCACGGGAGCCCCAACCAAGCTCATCAAACAACTACAACGCATCCAAAACGCCTCGGCACGACTGATCCTCGACGTACCACGACACGGCCACATCACCCCTCACTTGAGAAACCTGCACTGGCTCCCCAACAACAAGAGGATATCCTTCAAGCTCCTCATCCACACACACAAAGCACTCCACAAGACCGGCCCAGCCTACCTCAACAGATGGCTCTCCTTCTACATCCCCAACCGCCAGCTACGCACTCGCCACCGTCCCGCGCATCCGAAGAAGAACCACCGGCGGGAGATCCTTCTCCCACCTCGCCGCCAAGACATGGAACACCCTCCCACTGAGCCTACAACAGACCCAAGACCTGCTTGCTGACCTTCAGGAGGATACTCCAGACCTGGCTGTTCGATCAGTAGCGCCCCCCCCCCCCCCCCCAGCGCCTTGAGACCCTCACGGGTATGTAGTGCGCTTTACAAATGATTGATTGATAATTTGTCGCCGCACTACATGGCACCAACGGGTTAAGGGGATTTTGTTACAGGACAAGTAGATTTATGAAGCAACCTGCCCCATGGACAAGTAGATATTTTAATAAATTCCACACCAGTGGAATATGGCAATTTTTCATGATGAGTGTGAGCTAGATACTCACTGCAACTAGTAATAGAAATATAAGCTTGTCAGGCACCCATCACCCCCAGCTCTGTGGCTCCTCTTCCTCATAAGCTCATCACAGAGACAGCTTTGAGACACTTCACTACACAGGACTGCATAATTCACTTTGTTCCCTCTGTGGCCTCCATAGAACTGTCTTTTAGCTATGGCTTGCAAACACGCTTAATTCAAGGCCCTCTTTTCTAGATGCACTTCAATACCAAGTGAGCAAGAATGCTGCAAAGACCTACCTTTGAAGAGACCTCAAAGAGACCACAAAAACAAAAATAAATAGTGAAAACGTATTTGGTCTACAGCTTGCAATTTAGACTGCACACTCAGCAAGGATGAATTGCCTCATATTATTATTATTAGGATTTATACAGGGCATAGCTGCCCCAGTGACGGGGCGTCCCAGCGCTACCTAAGAACAAGCTAGTGAACCACTCAGGGACATAAAAAAAAAAAAAACATCCTACGCTGGGAAAAGCCAGGTCTTTAATGCCTTTCGAAACGCCAAATAGTTCTGAAGTCCTCTAATTGAGGTTGGAATGGAATTCCAAAGGTGCGCTGCCTTAACCCTGAAAGAACGACCACCAGCTCTAGTTCTCTGAAAACGGGGAATACAGACCAGACCAGAGCTAGCCGAGCGCAAGGGGCGGTTTGGCACATAGTAAGCCAGCAGATCAGCTAGAATAGGCGGCCCTTCTCGTGACAGGATTTTATGGGCCACACACAGAGACTTAAAATGAATTATTTTCTCTATCGGCAGCCAGTGGAGCTTGGGCAGGAGGTTCGCAACCGAACATGACTTAGGAAGTGCAAGCAAGGCGCGAGCTGCTGCATTCTGAATTCTTTGGAGGCGAGCAATACAGGATTTATTGGATCCTAAGTATAGCGAGTTACCGTAGTCCAGCCTCGATAAAATTGTGGCCTGGAGAATAGTTTGGGGAATTTTAGGTGCAAAGTAGCCAAGTAAAGGTTTCAGCCCTCTAAGGAGACCAAAACCGGATCCTGCTAAGGCCTTGGATTGAGCATCAAATGACAGCTCACTGTCAATCCAGAACCCTAAATACTTTACTGCCTTTTTAGGCAGTGGTGCAGGTTTTAGTCTGTTAGGCCACCACTGTTCAGACCAGAGGGCACTATCTTTCCCCAACACAAGAATTTCTGACTTCGCAGCATTTAGTTGTAAGCAATTTGCTGTCATCCAGTCAGAAACGGCAAACAGGTCCTCTTTAAATTTCAAAAGATTAACACAGCATTTTTTTGAAAAGGCAATAACTAGCTGGGTGTCATCGGCATAAGACACCAAAGACAACCCTCTACTTTTTTGCTAGCAGAGCTAAGAGTTGGACATAAATGTTAAGAAGCGCTGGGCTCAATATAGAGCCCTGCGGGACCCCATGTTTAATCATATGTGTCTGAGAGTGAAACGGTGGCACAACCACTTGAAAGGTTCTACCTTTCAAGAACGATTGAAACCAAGCCAAGGCCAACCCCCGGACCCCTACGTCATGTAGTCTGCCTAAAAGAATGTCATGCGAAACAGTATCAAACGCAGCACTTAAATCTAAGAGAATCAAGGCTGCGGAATTCCCAACATCTAAATTGCACCGAATGTCCTCCATTACCGCTAACAGCGCCGATTCGGTGCTGTGACGGGTACGATAGCCATTTTGTGAGGGGTCAGAACTGAGTTAACATGTAACTCTGTAGCCTTAGCTAAGAACGGGAGCTGGGAAATTGGACGAAAATTGCTCAAGTCCGACGGCTCCAAGAATGGCTTCTTTAAAAGGGGTATCACTTTTGCATGCTTCTAAGTAGCCGGCAATACTGCGGCGGACAATGATAAATTAACCAATTCCCTGATCACAGGGGAAATTGATTCATAAGAGAAATGCAGCTATTAACAGAATTAGAGAATACATGAGCCATCTCCTATCATCCTCAGGATGATGCTCAGACTGAGCGTGTTAACAAAAACCAGCTTGACAAGCTGGGCATTCTAAATCTCATCAGAAACTAAAGTGGATCCAATATTGGGAAGCCAATGTATGTATACAACTGTAATAATTTTCCTGGGTTTACCCTCTGACCTGATGTACTGAAAAAGCGCAAGAACGCCCACTGATATTTGTTTCACTGGTAACCAGGTAGGCCTTATAAATCTGAAATAAGTGACAACCTGAAAAGCTACTGGAAGGGGCTCATGAACTTGCCTTTCAAGCTTCAGTGGAAGACGCTGGCAGCGCCAAGGCGCAGTACAACACTTGCAGTCACAATTACATGAGCAAAAGTCTACACCTGCAAATCATTGATCTGCGTCCAAATAATCATTATATGCAGGTTTCTCTGGTCCTAGATGGCACTTACTTCTCTGGAAAATGTGTAAGTGCGATTTGTTGGCACGTTATCAATAGGATGGACACCCAAAAAACCATACCTTTGTAGGAATTTGCAAATATTTGTAATTCCTTTTCTCACACTCAGGCCTTTTGAAAAGTTATTCTTCCTTCACGGAGATGTGAGTGGTGAAATTTGTGTAAATTGTGCCAAACAAATCCTTCACAAGTAAAAAGGACGACACAAATGTGCATCTACACTTCCATTAACACAAAAGCTGGGTATTTTCAGATCTTCAGACAATACACGCTTGTTTCACACCCTGTGTGATCTTGAGCTAATACCCCCCTTTCAAACCCTCTATGGGTCTATGGCTGATGCCTCTTACAGGGCCAAGTGTGGACCGGAGCCTGCCCCTGGCCTCTGTGGGCCCAAGTCTGATGCCTCCTTCAATGCAAAGCGTGGGTGGAAGACTTCTGCCAGCCCACTTTGGGCCCGAACCAGATGCCTCTTTCGAGGCCCGGTGCGAACAAAGCCTGCCCCTTTCAAGCAAGCCCTCTGTGGGTCCAAAGCCGATGGCTCCTTCAGAGGGTGGATGTATCCAGCCCCCCCCCCCCGCCCTGTGGCCCTGTGTAGGATCGAGCCTGCTGCACGCTTGCACCTTACTCCTACTGCTTGGGATAAATACATATCTTGTTGCTTACTAATGTCTGCTATTCATAGCTGCAGATGATATTATGAATTTGTCAAGCACAGGATTCTAGTTCACATGTTTAGGCCACGCCCTTAATTATATAGGCCACACCCCTTGTAAACAATCCCCCAGTTATGCCTCTTTGGCCACACCCCTTTTAGAGCATTCCACCCCATCTTGTCATCCCACTTAAAGCCATGCGTAATGTGACAGCCCTGCTGACGCGTTTTGTGGGTCAGAGGAGATCAGAGTGTCAGGCCCCAGATGCCCTCAGGCTACTTCTCTGGATTCCCGCCAAATCTAGGATGCAATTTAAATCCCTGACACATGTTTAGACAGGAGTGGATGGAAGGCGTCCAGAATCCATAAAAAGTACATTCCAGATCGGTAAATCACAGGGAACTCTGAGGCCTCAATACTAACAAAAACAGAACGTTCCCAGATGTAGGTGGAAAACAGCAGCAGGAGGGGAGGCCAGTCAGGCACGCGGATAGAAGTCATTCAAAGGCTGCAAAAGCGCTACATCCCGTACCACGGAAAGCGCACCATGGGGGTCTCTCAGACAACATGGAAACACTTCCCATACATGCTCACAACCAGGGCCAGTGGAGTTATGTCATTTTACATCCCCCCGTTTTTCATATATTTATGGATTTGACATGCAATACATCATCTGCTTCAGAATCTGCAGATTTTAACAAAAAAAATAGTTTCAAACACAAAAGGATAAAAAAATTACTGCAAACTCGTTAACGCATCTTGCCACACAGTGGAAGGCCCTTCGCAAAGTTTGGGGATACCTTTCTATTGCTTATTGTGGTATTCATGTTTTAAACTGGTACTAATAAGAGAACATCTTTGCCCAGACAGTGTTAAGAAGTGTAAAAAGAATTAAATCATGAACTAGTACCATCAGAAAATGTTTTGCATTATGCCACATAATTTAGCTTTTCTTGCCACATAATTCAGTATACCCTTCCACATAATTTGGTTCTCCACTGCCACATAATTCTAGTGGTTCTGCTCATAGCAGAGACAACACATTTACAACCATGTACCCCACATGGTCTAGCGTGCTATCCATGTAGATAAGCTCTTCAGTGTGCCAAACAGGGCTAGTAGGCGCTATGCAAATGCAAGTTGCCTTCACACACAACATAGAAACACTTTCTATATGGACTCCTAGCAGACAACATGCTTCCAACCCTGCACGCCACACGGTGTAGTGTGCTATCCGTGTGGATAAACGCTTCAGGACCCCAAATAGCGACAGTAAGTACTACACAAAAACGACATTACAGGTTACAGTAGGCAATTGTCTTATGCCAGCAACACAAACAGACACCAGAGGGCACCAGACTGAAACACAAAGTTTGAAAGAGCTTGTTACGAGGGAATTGAATGCAGCATTGGGAACATTTCCTTATGGCCGCATCAAAAACCTTTTCCTCAGAGCTGTTCAAAAGGCAGAACTGCTTTTTGAATGATAAATTCCTTTCTGTCAATGACTAGAAGGGGACAAACACGGGGCATTGCGAACTATGTCAAACAGAAACAAGCACAGGCAAAGCCAAGAGATCTGGCATTGGTCGCTAGCCTTTATCTCTTTGGCAGTTCTTGTTTTGTTCTGTCATGGTTTTTGCCAGATGTTATTGTTGGGGAAGCTGCCAGGCCCTCAGCAATCTAAAAAACATTGAGTAGAGGAAAAATATGTTTTGATCCAAAAGGCAGACATTACCATAGTAGTCCCTGGCTCTAACGGGAACTATTCTGTGTGTGGATGAGCCCCTTGTGAAGGGAAGCACATTGTAATCCCAGTGAACTCGGGCAAGGGCTGAAGCAGGTTGTGGGTGGGAGAAAAATGTGAATAACCCAACAACGGACTTATGGATGAAGTCTGGCAGAAAACCCCTAAAATGTTTGTAAAATCAGAAAGGTCTTGGCTAACGCCGACCTAAGAAGAGTTGGGTCTCAAATCTTTTGGAAGATTGTAATGGATAATGAAAATGACTGACCGCTTCCAACAAAAGTCAAGGCAACGGAAATGAAGTTGAAACTGTTGTAAATTGTGAGGCAAATCTGATAAAGTATTCTAAATGACATTAGAAACTAAACCTGGGAATAGAAGTGTTCCTATATCCAAGGACGAGTGCTAAGGTCAAGGCGAGTAGATGTCAGTTAGCTAGCAAAGCAGAAACAAGACACACCAAAACTTTGTAAATCTGATGAGTCAATTCAGAAAAGAACATAAATCTAGGATCCAATCCTTAGAATTAAGGATAATAGTCATACGTGGACTCCTAAAGGGTCGCCGCTACATTTAGAGCAATGTCTAATTCTTAGGGTATTCACACATGATCCCTACAGTACTTCCATAAAATGACAATAGTTCTAGATTTCTAGGTGAACTTCACCTGCGTAAATCTTCACCTGCAGAATTTGCACCAGGAAATTTGACAAATATTTAACTTTTTCCTTTTGTTTCTCCCCCACTCCTCTCCTGGAAATATACTTATAACTGCCCACAGCAGGCGGTAACTCGCTTGCACTTGAAAACAGAGAATTTACCTGCAAGAGGTTATGTTTCTGCTCGCCGACTTCAGAGTTTGTGGCTAAGGCCCGAAAGTTGCAGGTAGGACCTCCAAAGGACGCCCACAAACCCACTCCAACCATGAGCCTGTGGACACAAGAAAATCACCCACACTGGCAGAATTGGCATGGTCTTTAATCCCATTTGTGAAATAAAAAATCCACCACCTGGGATTCTCTGAATCAGGGTTTGGATACTGCGTTGATGAACGTACAAGCGACGTTAGATGAATCTAGCGGCCCAAACCCCTATGTGGCGAAGGCCCCTAGTGCTTGCAATAGTGAGTTAAAGAGAAAGGCAGAGATGTCTGGAGTTCAAACCTGTTTAAAACAAATATATAAATCGACAGGAAAGACAGGGGATTCCATAGAAACCTCAACTTTTAAGCAATTCTTGACTTAGGTAAGGCCAGACCAAATTTCAAGGGAGTACTGTGAATGACAGAGGAAAATGTAGGTAATCCAAAGAACTGACTGAACTAGGCCACTGGAAAGTCCCTTCTGGTTGAGGCTGTGAGGAAGGAATGCTGAAACGGGGCAACATTTTCCAATATCACGTTTTCGAGTGGACCCACCTATCATGACTCCTGCCTGAACTTTTGCTGCGGAACACTGAATCGAAAAGGCGGGGGCTGCACGGTGAAGATCTGCACTTACACAACCAACCCTCGTTTCTTGATTGAGGATTGGAAAATGCTAAAACCAGCTGCAGGTGGGTGTGGGGTGGGAGTGATCAGGGGGTCTCCCCTAGAGTTCCACAGGGACATGCTTCCTCCCGGGCCACTCTTGATATACTGCCAGGGGTGACAACACAACAGGTTTCCAGTGGAAGCATACCCGATATTTATAAGGCCAGCAGGTTTCCTCTTACGTGAGCTCTGTTATGGCATTGTCATTTGTAAAGCGCACAGTTGCCATTTGTGCGGCCTTCTAGCGCTTTGTCGGCCGCTTAACACCTCTCCATCGCCGCTGTGCACCTGAGCCACCCACTCAGGCCTGGAGGGACCGCAGCTTCACTTCTGCATTTCCCATTTCGAAACCAGTGCGACCGAATGAATACAGAATGTATAAAGCGCGCTGCTGTTTATAAGTTCACACCCAATCAAGGGAAGGCACACATCTTCCTCGCTTTTTGACCTAGGATCCTTTGGATCAGCAGACACAGTCCATAAGGGGGCACCTGCACGGCGGGGGGCGGGACTTATTAAACATGTGGGGTTCCCCTACTTGTACTGTCCCCCCAGCAGTGCCAGCAGAAGTGGCACCTCCGCAAGGTGGAACCATGGCCTAGTCTTTCTTCACTTTCCACCTTGCAGGACAGTCATGTGACCCCACCCTCAGGCACACGTCACCAGGGCTCACCCTGTGTAACATGAGGGTAAGAGCGTCTTCCTATGCGGTTTCCCTGTTTGACCTAATTAGAGCCATGTAGGTCCCAGAATGAGAAGCCCCACCCTAGACTCCCCACAGCCGTTCCCTTAACGCCCCCTCATGGCACTACTTTTTCATGTTACCAATCTTTCACCAGGTTCAGCCTCCATTCCACCCTTACCTCGGCCCTAGCACGACACACTCTTGTGAGATGCACTGAGCGAGGATCCCTCTGAGTAACAACCATGGTTGGCTGTATACTGCCCATTCCCTTAGGCTGCTCCTCTGCTGCGCCTGGGTGGGCCCCTCAGAGCACCTACACTGGCAGGTCATATAACGACGGCTCCTCTGCTACCCCACAGTAGGCCGGGCCCAGATGGGAGTATACTAATGCCACGTGCTTTGGTTGGACCCATTGGAGCACACACCATAGTAGGATGGCTCCTCAACCGCTCATGTGCAGACTTCAAAGCCTGTATTTCAGTTGATCCATGATTGCACCTCCAAAGGGGACCCTCTCCACCTCTGTAGATGGTTGGCATATACAACAGTGTTTAGTCTCACACTTTCTGCTTACATTCGTGCATATTTGAGGCCATAAGCTCGCCGTGACACGGTTTGAGCAGTGCGTTTCATACAAGCATTACATCAAAACCCTTCAGAGGGGCCAAACCCCACTCACCCATTCCTTATCCATCTACATGCTGAAATTACATGCATATTTGTCCTGTATTTCTATGTTGCTTCAGTTTACCAGGACACAGAAAAAACCACACAAGAGCACAACTTTGGCCCTTGGGCGCATCAAATTCCTACCTATGCACAACAGACGACCGACACCCACTCCTCTGTCCAAAGAGAAGAGTTCCACCTTCAGCACCTCTTCAGGAGTATGGAGAACTCTATAAAGGCATCGACAATACAACACAACAGAGCCACCCCTACACCACTCCGGAAGGCTGCGCGGTCTCACTCGCATGCCCGTCTGATGCCGCAACCCAGGCCTTTAGCCCACCATCAAGGGTGTCCTGGACCCATCCTCTTCCCTCAACATTCCACCTGTTGTCAATGTTGCTTCCACTGGAGGGTGGGCTTTCCAGGACCACTGACCCACAACACCTCACCATATGCAGAATCTCTGGAGTATCTAGAGCCCGCTGCATGTAGGACGCCTTCCGCTGTCTGTAGCACCGATCACGGCCTCCTCAGAGTAACAGGTAACCAGAAGCCTTCTCTATACAGGAAACACTGTCCAGGAACCGACAGACCTGGCCGCGAGTTATTGAGGGAAATCACTTATGTCACATAGTATCAGAGTTCCACACCCTCCGCCAACTCCCAGCGTGAGGTCCTCCCTGCTCGTCTTCATTACCCAATCAGAGTAAATTTACAAAGAGAAACTTTGTTAAGTGCTGGGACACCAGTGGTAAACTTCAGTGCCCCTCACAGATTCCACCGAGTCAGTGCTTCACTTGAGCCGGTGGTTTCCGGTGCTTGGCACCAGTACTTAATTGTCTGCACCGACACTTATGAGGGTCTGACAGATGGTGGCGCTGTTTGTCTAATTTAGAGATAAGCACCACAAGAGTTGTGTATTAATTCAACATGCATTAACAATGACTTTTACCAGCCACCCGAGCTATTCATACAGCTATGGAGACCTGGGATAGTGTGAATTATAACACTTCCAGGAGAGTGAGGGTTAGTTGTTTTGGTTCTGTAATTGGCAGCGCTGCAGGGACAATGGGTGATTCTAGCTGCAGTGGCCTCCTGTTGAGGGCCCTGGCACCTATATTTTTACCAATTAAGCAGTGCACCCAGTAAGAACCGACTGCGCCAGAATTCACGGAAGAGACCTCAGCCGACGGTGCTATGAAGTAATGTTTCTACTTCTGTATGTAGCTCTGCTTCCTTGAATATGAAACACTGTATGGGTGGAAAATTCTGGACTTGCGGCGCTACAATTGTTAAGGCCCAATTTTATGTGTGGCACAATCCTCCTGAATGGCTACACCCAAGAGCCATTAAAAAGGTAAAGTTAGAAAACGGCGGAGGGTAGTGCCTTCTTAATTGGTTTCTCTTTCACTCTTTCTCACCTAATTTATTCTTGACTTTCAAATCACTCTAGCCTTGAAAAAGCCCAAGGCCAATGGGCCACTAGGGCGAAACACGTGTCGGCTTGTTGCTTTTCCTCTCACAATCTATACCTGCATTTTTTGTCAAAAAATAAAAACACCACAAGTAATTTCATTTTGAGCAATGTTCTTTATGTCGATTATCCACTGACGTGGACCAATTAAGAAGGCACCACCCTCCACCGTTTCCTGCTTTCTTGAATACCCTTACATTTCCAGAGAACTCACTAGAAGCAGACACGAGCTTCAAACAGCAGATGCATCCTAGGAAACTGCTCCAAGCACCAGGGCCTTGCATAGTGTGAGCCGAAAGGAAGGCTTTACTTTCAGCTAGTCTATCCAGGACCAACACAATGGCTATTAGATCAATGCTCCAAGTGTCCTGGTGAGACTTCTAAAAACACTAAAGAAGATTACTTAACCCTCTTGTACAGAGTGCTTCTCTCTTGCTCCGAGTCAAAGTCTAATGAGGAAAACCAGGTCCTTAAAAATGAGTGCCGGTGCACACCACCTGCAACCGCCGGCACAAATTAATCACTGTATTAGATAGATGGAAAGGAGTCTATCTGTTCATATCTGAACTTGGTAATACAACCTCAAGCAGGGTCAAATGTAAGCATGGGATCAGATGGTTTGTAGAGCAAACAGAAAATGCCCCTGAAGCCTAGTGTGGATTGGAGGATGTTAGGAAAAAATACTACCTGAGTCTGGGTAGCAGTATGCCTGCATAGCCAGGCAGATACGTAAAGTGTTTTGTCCAAAAAGACCACCATCCCAGGATCAGCAAACGTTGGCAAGCAGCAGGAGGGTTCATCACCTGTGGCGATATTTAGCAACAGAAGTCCTTAAAATACAGATAGCACAAATGCAGGTGTTAAGAGCGTAATATGAACTTTGATTACAAGCTGAATGCGGCGAGAGTCTGTGATTCACAAGACGCGCGACCTCGTGTAGGTCAATTTGCCTCTGCATGAAGAATGATAATAAATAGCATATTATACTCTGTGCATCTGAATGTATGGCTTATGTCATGCTCAGCGATGGCCCGTATAGGGCGTGTTACCGGGGCGGTGATGTGGGGTAGAGGAGGGGCAGGGTGGGGGGTTGCAAAATGCGGCCGATTGCAGGTAAGTTACGAAAAAAATAAAGAAAACAAATTTTGTTGCGCGCGCTGCATCGCATTTGGCGATGCTGTACGCGCAACGAAATTCGTTTTTTTTCCCCTTAACTTACCTGCAATCGGCCGTATGCTGCATTTTGCAACCCCCCACCCTGCCCCTCCTCTGCCCCACGTCACCGCCCCAGTAACACGCCCTATACGGGCCGCCACTGGTCATGCGGTTACTGATGTTCAGTACTTACTAAGAAAGATATTTAACCATAACTAGAACACGAAGGGTTAAATCTATGCAGAGAAATAAAATCATGATAATTAGGCCTTGTAAGCATGGCATCAGTTGATTGAATCTATAAATTGATTATAGAATCAAATCTGCCGGCACTAATTGGAGTTTCCTCAATGCAGACGCGCTCTGTAGTATGGGAATATCACCTTCGGACTGTAATAATAAATTATATGATATTTAGGGGAGTTGTTCCTAGTACATTTGTTACGAATACCGTATAACAATATCTATATCTATCTATCTATCTATATATATATATATATATCTATATATGTATATATATATCTCTATATATATGGTGAATATATACATATATATATATATATATATATATATATATACACACACGTATATATATATATACACACACACACACACACACATATATATATATATAAAAATATAAATATATATATTAATTACTAATAATTGCTAGGACCACAATCTGCAACAGCAACGCAAATCATAACTCGTGCACCAAATGACATGCTCATGGTCTCAGTTAATGCGACAGAAGCAATTACAAACTTTATTAATAGGCTTACATATGACATGCCACATTCTAATTACCACTTAAAAAGGGATGACTATGAATGCAGTATTATTGTTGGTTTAAGCATGTGTTTGAAGTATGTATTTCAAATTAGAATTGTACAGTTGTGTAATTCATGCAAATTCGTTAGAGTTATGGGCAATTAAAAAGTAGAGCTTTACAGCAGCCAAGATATCACTAAAATGTAGCTTCTTCATGTTCAACCTAAGTATCTCTTTAAATGTTAATTTCTCAAAAATGACAGATGATTTACACAAAACCACAGTCCTTGAGAAATTTTTTAAACTCGTGGTAAGTTTGAGGTAATTCTGTTCAGCAGTTTTTTTCTGTATCGAAGAGCAAAGAACCATATGAAAATTAAAATGTGAAATCTTACTTTTGTGACCCCCTTTTTCTTGGCTCTGCCTTACCTACACTATGACTATCGGTAAACTCAGAGATTATTTGTTGCCAAAGGTACAGAAGGATACCCGAATCACTGGGCAGGCCTATAATCTCAGCACAGAACAGTTTGTTTGAACTTCCATAGGTTTATATTGATAAAATTCTTATACATCATGTTCCTGCTCTGCCATCGTTTATTAGAGACGCAAACAATTTTCTTCTAAAATCCACAATATCAAATGAGAGACAGACATCTGTTTTATTACCCTTGATGCACAACCATTATATAGATGTATAAGACCTGAGGATGGAAGACGGGCAAGCAGGCTTCATTTGAGGTCAATGCTTAAACATTTTTGCTATCATAACAACACGAGCCTTAGAATGATGTTGTGGTGCCTCAAAGGGAATACTTTTTTCTTTGATACGCACATGTACATACAACTACAATAGACTATCATGGGCACTTGCTTTGTCCCCAGCTATGCAAATTTATAATTGGATTGGTGGGAGGAGCAGATGGTCTGGGGTCAAACATTTCCAGAATATACTTAACTTCATTTGACAGCTATGCTGCATTGATGATTTAATTCATATTTCAAAGGGCTTTGAAGAAAGAGCTAAAGAATGCATTAGGACTCTTAACTGGCAAGATTTAAATTAAATATTAATTTGATCCGTAAATGTGTAACTCATCTGTTTATTATTTAGATGCAAGGTTGACTTTAGTCAATAAAGAGATGCACACATTTATTTTCAGGAAAGAAACAGCAGGCGCCAGTATATTGCACAATATGAGGGACATTCCATTATAATTGAAAAACAGCATAGCATGAGGTAAGTTCTGAAGAGTCAAACGCCACTGCAGCACACCAGAGTTGCTTGAGCCGGAACAGGAAATTATGTTGGTAAGATTTAAGGCAAGAGGGTACAGAGGCATGACACTGGATCAGGCTAAGAAAGACATGATGTACTTTTTGAAATACAAAAGAACAGAAGAGAACAAATCTCGCTTCACACACCCTCACTGAAAAAAAACAAAGTTTAAATTGACATTATATTTAGGTTTTAGAATGAGACATGAATTAATGTTAGAAAAACCTAAAAACCACTGAAATACACCAGTTAAAGTTTAGTCAACTTACTATAACTTGCACCTCCATTATGAACTGCTTATGTCCTAACATATGAGCTCATTCATGTCATGTTGCATGACATCACTGTTGGCATCACTGATTATATTTAAATAACACTGATGACATTACTAATGAGACCATTCAATCATTCTCACTGTAGCTAAAGGCTTTCAAAGCGCAGGAGTAATGAAACAACCTAAATTGGGGGTTCTACCTTCACCCAGGTCATGCATCCAGTCCTCGATGGGCATCCCGACGCCTGCTTCTCATGGCTTTCAGCGGGGCACATTTGGGGTTGGCCACAGGGCCTGTGCCACTCACCTCACATTCAGCTAACAACTGTGCATAGCTTTCAGCCAAGGCCTGCACCCGACTCCCCATGTATGGCCAGCACAGCCTGTATGCCTAACCACACCTGCACATAAGCTTTGGCTGTACGCAGCAGGGGTTAGCCGCAGGCTAGCAAAAACCTGGTGGGTAGAGCGTCTCTACCCTATCCATTATACCTTTTATTTTACTTTCTAAGGACACAGAGTCCCTGATTCCTATAATATCTGGCGTTACATTTTAATGAGATGTTGCAGTTGGCAAATCTGATCGTGAGGTACCATGGTACCGTCATGGATACTGTGGTATTCCACTAGCTGATGGAATAAAAGCCTCCCTCAGCCAGTGCGATTTGAGTCTTCTGTAAATGTTTGGTACCGCAGGAGTACCGGGAACAAAACTGTCCAGATAGAGCTAATTTTCATAGAAGATTAACAAGTTGATGACTAGCCAGAGCACCATTTTATATGCAAATGTCTCAAAAAATACTCAATAGATTTAAGCAAGCTTTCTGAGTATATTTCAAATTTTATGCCAAATTTAATTTTTCCAGCTGTTTTTCTGTATCATAGAGCAATGTTCCTGTGGGAATTAAAATGTGAAATCGAGGTTTCCTTCTTTTTTTGACCCAGCTTGACGGATAAGTGCAAAACTTTCCAAAATGGAGTAGAAGTGAGAGAACATTTGCTTGGAAAGTTTTGTGCAGATTCATTGAACAGCACCAAAGTTATCAAAGAAACAATAAAAGCTTTTCCTACGAAAAGATTGACCTAGCTGGCGTTGAGCTGCTAGTATGATATATATATATATATATATATATATATATATATATATATATATATTCACTGAAAAAACCATAGGTTTCACACATGTTATAGTTAGCGGAAATTTTACTGATAAAAAACCAATGAAATTGCCCCGTTATAGTTAGTGCTGGCAACTATAACTCACGCGACCGCAATCCTCTGCTGATGCTAATACTGTATTTAGACACTTATTTGCCCATGTCTTCTTCCATACATTTTTAGCTATACATATATTACAAATATTTTTTTTTATAAAGACACATATGTCATCAGCAGAAGATTGCGGTCGCGTGAGTTATAGTTGCCAGCACTAACTATAACGGGGCAATTTCATTGGTTTTTTATCAGTAAAATTTCCGCTAACTATAACATGTGTGAAACCTATGGTTTTTTCAGTGAATTTGCAAGGTTTTTTAAATGCTAATTCCTAACTATAACGTGTGTGAAACCTATGGTTTTTTCAGTGAATTTGTACGGTTTTTTAAATGCTAAGTCACTTTACGCCATTCGAGGCGTGCGCGCCCACTTAACGCAGTGCGTTCCGTGCACGGTTTTTATCAACTTTAATAAGCCCTGTACATTTGGTGGCCTTCGGCCACCAAAAGCACAGGGGGTGGGGTCAATGTGGATAGTGTTTTTTTTATTTCGATTTTATAATTTCATGTTGCCAAAATATAGTTTTTTTACTGATGTAATAAGCCCTGTACATTTGGTGGCCTACGGCCACCAAAAGAACAGGGGGTGGGATAAGTGTGGATAGTGTTTTTTTTATTTCTATTTTTTACCGTACGCTTACGGTAAGCGTACGGTAAGCGTACTAGGCGAAATTGCCGAAAAAAAAATAAAACCGTTTTTGCTCTTGGGGGATGTTTGGGGACTCCCTCAACATGACTATGTAGGAGGGAGTTGTCAAAACAGCCCCGTAACATGTTTTTGGGCATCATGTTTGATAAATAACACTCAGTGCGAGAGACAAAATGGCGGACGCCGCTTCCTGGTTTCGGCCGATTCGAATGTTTACTAAGATCTAAGAGCCAATCAGAATCGCGCTCGCGCACGCCACCGTACGCGTACGGTAAGCGTACGGTAAGCGTACCGTAAGCGGGCTCAGATATATATATTGATTTAAAGGCTATTTTCTCAGAATCTACTGAACAGATTTACACCAAACCTACAAAAGGCACTTCCTTGACATAGGGACTACCTCTCTGCCAAATTTCTAGTAATTCTGTTCAGCCGTTCGGGCTGTAGCTCGTTCTAAAGGTCCTATGGAAAAATGCATGGGAAAAACGCGTTTTGGGACCCCCCTTTTATCTCAGCCCCCGCTTGACGAATCCCCCCGAGACTTTCAGGGTAGGAGCGGAGCGTAGCGCCCCACCTATGTTGAGAAATTCGCGAGGATTCATCGACCGGCGCCAAAGTTATTCAAAATAGAATGTTGCGGATTTCCTATGGAAAAGGGGTCCTAACTATAACTACCTACTGGCGACCGCCAGTAGGTAATATATATATATATGCATACATATATATATATTACATGTATATGTGTATATTATATATATGTATATATACACATATCTATGTATATGTATGTATATATACATATATATACACACATACACACACATACATATAACAATAAAAAAACAAAGGGTAAAGTGATGTTATAGGTAGATCTTGTAATAATGGAAAACTAATATTGGCGCAATTCGGAACGTTGTCTCATCTTCAAGGACATTTCAGTCCTGTAAGTGAACCCCTACACGTGACAGTAACCCATTGGGGAAATTATTTTTAAAGTGATTTTGGCGATCAATGAGAATAAAGAGAACTTTCTAAAAACTTACCTGACCAGCATGCACTATGCTTTGACACGCCCACAAGGGAGTATAAATAAGCGAATCAGGTGTTGTGGTATGCTTTAATCACAATCGCCAGCACCCGTGAGCAAGGGCGCAGTGACGCTCGAAACGCGTTGGGATATGTTTGGTGCTTTAAACGCTGCACGTCTGGGGATCACGATGCAGGATTGCCTTGCGGATTTTAGTAAGGTGACGACGGATGGTGGCTCTCCAAGCAGGTACTTTGACTGTTGAGATATATATATATATATATATATATATATATATATATATATATATATGTCACAGGTTGCCCCAAATGAGAACGCCACACACAGAGAGAATGACGCACACCACCTCGCAAGCGTCAACAGTGCAGCAGGTCGCTCGTGGTCCCAAACAGCCATACGCGTTTCGAGCTCTGATTTAGCTCTTGTTCACTGGCACAAAAGCAGGAAAACTGCATTGTAAGAACAAATGTTTTTATTGGATCAAAGGTCCCGCCCAACTGGGCGCATGGCATGCTGGTTAAGGTAGTCCATATACTGCCATCCAGGACCCCAAAACATTTGTTCTTACGATGCAGTTTTCCTGCTTTTGTGCCAGTGAACAAGAGCTAAATCAGAGCTCGAAACGCGTATGGCTGTTTGGGACCACGAGCGACCTGCTGCACTGTTGACGCTTGCGAGGTGGTGTGCGTCATTCTCTCTGTGTGTGGCGTTCTCATTTGGGGCAACCTGTGACTTATATATATATATATATATATATATATATATATATACACATACATATATATATTACATATATGTATATATACACATATTTATGTATATGTATTTATATATATATATATATATATATATATATATATATATATATATACATATACATATATATATACACACATACACACACATACATATATCAATAAAAAAACAAAGGGTAAAGTGATGTTATAGGTAGAACTTGTAATAATGTAAAACTAATATTTAAAAACAAAAAGCCCTGAAATTAATTTCTACTCTCCTTTTTGTAAAATAGCACCACTCATAGATCTCATTACAGGAGAGAGATAAAAATTAAGTCATGTAATCAAAAAAAACATTCAAAATGTAAAAAACAAAACTGCGTTTTTGCAATATTGCACCTAAGGGAACTGTCTACCCCCATACATCTAGCAGCCTGTTCTGGTCGGGCAGGTGGAAGTGTTTGTGATGTATGACCTGGACACACAGTTAAGGACACTGTGGCGCCATCTCATGCCCCACGCCAACAGTTCTGAAATGTATATATCTCCGCATTGTTGAAGGGCAGGATGCTCTGGGCACCAAAGCTTTGTGTCTTTTTCATACTTATCTGAAAAGTGATATTCTTATTGTCTGCATGTTATGCTCCTCTGATCTTTGATACAGCTATTGATGTTGTTTGTGCTTACTTATCAATTTATCTCGACCTTGTAGCACAGTATGTTGCTGTCTTAATAGAAATCTTAAAGACAAAGATAGAAACATGACCTCTCCGTCTGCTTTCCTCGTCCCATACCATACCTAACTGAGGAGAAGAAAGCTTGCAAGAACAGAGCCTGCTAACCTACACAGCTAGGAAGAAAGACTTCTGCACAATGTCTTTCTTCTTTATTCATCATGAAAAGTAGGCCCATCCACCCTTGCATATCCTTTGGTACCCCAGCAAGAACAACGCCTTCTATGTTGTGTTTTTAGGACGAGGCCCGCTATAAATTGGTACAGTAACATCCTTTAAGTGTCTTTTATCTTCGCCCTACAGGATGTATTGTTCTGTATGTGCTTATGTATTATGCCTACACCCCTCTGAGGAAGCCGTATGCTTTCTGAGAAGCGCATCTCAGGTCTCAGATGTAGTGGGACCTTGTTCGGAGCCGAAAGGGATCTAGGTGGATTTCTCGCTGGTTCGCGGTACTTCGTAAAATGGAACCATCATGCCCATGTGGGCTGTTAATACTTTCCAGTGCTTGGGGTGTGAAGGTGTGATATAATCCCTAAATACTATTTTTTTTAAACGACAATTTTATTATACCCCAAATGTCAAACTACCTCTAGGAGAGAAGGAAATGATATAATCACATATACCTAAATATTTACATGAATATGCCGAAGAAATAGGGAAGAGGCGGTAATGTATCACGGACACTTAAACCTTACTAGTCATGCCCAAGATCTACCAATCTGAACAAAGTGCATTTGTTTAATGGTTTTGAAGATCTTTCACAGGTACCTAAAGTAAGTTCTGTTTTGGCTAGCGTGGCATCCACCTTTTAGCTTCAGAAGTAGCAAACACACCAGATTCTGTAGATAAAAAGGTAGGAGTTCTCAAAAGTCCTCCTGCTTCTAAAATGTTCCTGTGAGCAGGAGCATGCCAATACCCCTTAAACAGCGTTTAAAGACTTTCAGAGTTTGTTTGACTGTATTCAGAAAGGCGAGACCCCTGCTCTACTGGGCTACATGGAGCCATGAGCATGGTTCATCTAAGGGGTAATGTTTGACTTGTTACGGTTGTCGTGAATAGCAGCGGGGGTTTCCTAAGCAATCATCTCTGCCAAGAACTATGGAAACTGTATGGAAATCAACAAACGTTCACTAAACATTTTTGTTTCCTAGGCTATATGCTGTTTGGTTCCGGGTTGATCGCATTAATGCAGAAGGCTGCAGAGGAATGAACAATTTTGCAGCCCTTTAGCTACCCACCAGGGGCGTAACACAGACCCCCGCAGCCCCTGCGGTGCGGGGGGCCTCAGCTCCAGGGGGCCCCCTCAGCAAGGTATTCTGGCCGGAGAGCTCCTTACTGAGTCCGGAGGGGCCCCTCCACGTACCTTGCAGGGGGGCACTCTCAAGTTTCGTTACGCCAGTGCTACCCACCTACTTGTGCTCAAAGTTGAAGCCCCCTCAGAACATCTAAAATATCTCAGGAGAGTCGATGTCCCTTTCGCGGCCAAGCAGAGAGGAACTGCACTGTAGAAAAACCTACCCGCAAGTCGATGGCAACAGCGAGACCTTTTGCGTTGCAAATGCATGTGTGTCAAAGCCATCGCGGCACTATAACAAAAGTAAACAAATAGAAGAATAAAAGCGTGCAGCTGACATTTTTTTTCTATTTATTTACTTTTGTTACAATAGTGGCACCCGCGCTTTAGCTTTAAACATCTTAAGCGAAAGCGCAGGTGCTGCGATTGCTTCAAAAGTAAGGAAATAGAAAAAGAAATGCACATTTCTTTCTTATTTCTTTACTTTTGAACCAATCGCAGCACCTGTGCTTTAGCTTATGATGTATAAAGCAAAGCGTGGTGCTACCATTGAAAAATAAAATTCAAATAATAAACAGATATAGAAATGCATGCGGCCGCTTTCTGCACCGCAAATAAAAAAAGAAAGGCACTACCTACATTTTTAGAAAGAGAGTTGAGACCATTGAGAAAACTATTTATGAAAAGAGTGCTCGGAGGCTGTAATTAAAACCTACCGAGTAACAACACACGCAACAGGGGGTGTCCTCATGGGAGGTCACAAGAAAAGAATAGGCAGTACTAAGGAGGGACTACTAAGCCTATTGACCTATGAAAAACCACCATTTACAAAGGACAGTGACAGAAGCCAATTAAAAAGATGGGCGGAGAGTGGGCAGAGCTTCATGCGCCCATAGGGAAGGATTCCAAAAGCCTGACTACGCCGTATCAGTTTCAGTAGGAGCCATAATGCAAACATTTCAAGACATTTGGCTCTTAGACATTTAGGTTTCTTTGGGACACCTTTTTATTTTTCTGTATACTGTATATTTTTCCAGTATTTACTAACTTTGATATCAGATGTTCCTGCTCCTGGGGTATCAAAGGATATGAAAGGGGGGGGAGCTATCTTTCCTGTTGCTATCGAAACAAAGATCACAAGATGTGAGTTTATGCCGTTCCTCTGTAATCGAGTCCGTGAAGTCAAAGAGGAGGCTGGATCCAACTAAATCGACAATGTGTCTATGGTTGGGATCCATTTGTTCGATTATGGTGCCCCCACACACCCTTTCAGGTGTCATGCTTCATCATATGGGCTGCTCCTCGTCAGGTCGGCAGTGCAATACCCAACGGGCTCACGGAAAAAGGAGCGCTTTGTCAGAGATCTTCTATCCAACTGCCGTATGGTGAAGTGCGGGTGTGGGGCCAGAGTAGTGTAGATGTGTGTGAGTGGTTTAAAACAGGGTTGGGAGTGCCTGATACGAAATAACTTTTTATTCTGGGGGTCTCCTACCCTGATTAAAAACGTGTGAGCATGGCACTCGCCCGAGTATAATGTCTCGTGTTAGAGTGTCCTATGCTGAAAGATGTGGGTCAACATGTTTCTCGCATAGAGTGTATTTACTTGTGATTCTTCAGGACCAAAAAACAAGGAAGAGGAACTATCTACATCTTAAAGCTACTGGTAAAACAAAGTGTGTAGCGGATATAAGTGTTGCTTAACTAAAGTACCTGTTGTGATCAGGAGTTACCTGTAAGGAAAGAAGGAAGGTTATAAAAATAACATACAGGTAAGTATCGCATATAACAGTAAGGAACACAGCCTTCAATGTGACTCAAAGCTCTGATTTCGACTTAATAGTGGTGAACGCTAGTGCGTCAAAGGACTCGTTAAAAATAGTAAAAGGAGTTGGTGGTGAATCCCCGCCGTGAGCTATCGTGACTACTCGCCTCTGTGGAAATCCAATGGATACAGCAGAAAATACAAAGGTAAGACTCACCCTATTCAATAACTGCTCAGACTTCAACAGTGCTCGGTGGATTGCGCATGAGTCTGAGTTCCTCAGTAAGTAGGACTAGGCGGGAAAAGATAACACAAATGAAGGAGAAATGTGTAGAAATAGAAGCTCTATGGGCTCAAGTAATAACTCCAAACAAATATTGGTGAAATTAGTGTGGTTCAACAAGTCATGTAAGTAGTACACATGTAGTTATCCAGGTCTCGGGTGAGACGATAACCATTATAAACCAAGGGTCGCTAATTCTATTGTTGGAATTTATGTCCACCTAAACGTAGTGAATAGCAGGCTGGAATAGAACCTAAAAACAAAGGTCTAGCTGCTTAACCTGGTGAGCGCTGTGTCTATAACTCGTTAGATTGTATTAAATTAAATTAATCCCCCGATGTGTATACAGCCCTGAGTGGAGGGTTGAGGCTTCAGGAATACAAAGGTTGGGCAGGATGTGCGGTGATGTAGAAAACCGCCATAAGTAAATGAGTATGGGAGAGGGTCTCGTGGTGTGTCAGATTATCCCGGACTCAGTACTTAACTGACATGCTGATCTCTAGGAAGTGGATGCTTATAGAATCCAGTGGAGAGTATGGGTAGTGTTTGTAAGCGAGGATGGTGACGAGCAGGAAAATCAAATCTGCTATCGTGTAGGCTGGTATATAGGCTGCAAAATGTAATGGTGCAGCCTTGTGTCCCCAAATAAACAAATTGGAAGCCCGTGGTAGTAACGATCCAGGAAATCCAACCTACGGGACCGGAGGGGGTTTTTTTAAAGAAAGGTTAGCGACGGTAGCGGGTAATTATAAAAGCGCTCGCCATCGTAACGATGGAATGCGTCAATCGTTAAGTTAGAGGGAATTGGGGTAACGGTTACTTACATTTGCTTTCCTCACACTGCTTCTTGTGACCTACCCTCTCCACCGAGTCCGGGAGGTAGCGTGATGGAAAGCGGGGACGGACTTATCCTAATCGTTGTCATGTGACTAGGGGATGGGTCGTCCGTGCCAGTCACTAGAGCAAGTGTAAATGGCGGCCATCTTAGAGTGGGGTTGATATGTTCAACATACATGGTGGAAAGAAGGGGGAAGGCAAGTGCTCTAATGCGAGTTAGTGGTCGAGTTTGTCTAACATGGGATCAACTCACGCAGATCTAACGTATTATGTTAGGATAACATACAAATATTGAAATATTGATATCTACTGTGTATTCGCTCCAGTCATTGTTTAGATGTGAGACAGTTCAAGGGTATCATAACATGGTCTGAAGGATATGCATGATGTTTATTGGAATGGGCAGATGCACCGCAGCCAATGGGGTAGCTGTTGATGAATAGGGGTTAGGTCAGCTGTGTTAAATCTTAATCTTAGTATCGGAAGATAAGCGGTGTATCCATCGCTGTTCCTTTGCAAACAGGTTCTGTTTAGCTATGTTAGGGTTGGCTTTTAGAATGACCCATTTGACAGAGTCAGGTGAGTGGTTCATTTCACACATTTTAGTGTTGCTCTTATGGCAGCGAAAATTGCTGCGATGTTTTGAGATTCGCAGTTTTACTGGGCGGGTCGTCATCCCTACATAATAGAGGTCACAAGGGCATGTTAGGAGATAAATACAGTTATCAGTGTTATAGTTCGTGTGTGCTCTCATTTCCCAGATAAAGGTTGTGTTGAGTGTTATAGTCTTGTGTGCTGATGTGAAAGCACATGCACTGCATATCCCACATGGATAGTGTCCTCTGACCATGGGCAGTTGCCACAGTGTACTCTGTGGGGCTTTGTCCTTAGGTTTGGGTCTAGTTTGTACAAGCATATCTTTGACATTTTTGGAGCGTTTGTACGCAAACCGGGGTAGTTCAAAGTTAGTGGTGCCTGTGTTGAGTATGTTCCAGTGTTTTTTCAACACCTTGGTCAATTGGTTGGAGGCTGGTGTAAAGGTGGTTACGCAAGTCAGTACCTCTGTCCTGTTTTTTACTTTGTGTTCCAAGAGCCCATCTCTATGATTGTTGCGCGCTCGTTTCCTAGAGAGTGCAATACTCCTCTGTGGGTATTGTCTTTCAGTCAAGTTTTGTGCAAGAATTGCTGATTCACTCTTGTAATAATCCAAAGTACTACAGTTCCTCCTAACCCTCAAAAATTGTCCAAAGGGCAAGTTTTCTTTGAGAGATTTTGGATGGTGACTGTTGAAGTGTAGCAGGCTGTTACGATCAGTGGCTTTTCTGTACATGGTGGTAGTGAAACTGCCCTGTGTAATTTTGATGGTTAAATCCAAGAATGCTATTTCGGACGAGGATGCTGTGATGATAAATTTTAGGTAAGGATTAAGATTGTTAATCCACCTAAAAAGAAAAAAATCACCATAGCTATCGCGGTCTCCTGTCCAGAAGATCAGGATGTCGTCTATAAAGCGCTTCCAAAGACGAATATTGTTGCGGAATGGGTTTGTGTCATGGAAAATGTGTTCTCCCTCAAAGGCTGCCATGTAGAGGCAGGCCACACTAGGAGCGAAGGTACTTCCCATGGAAGTACCTTGCGTCTGATGGTAGAGTTGACCCCTGAGCTATCGGAACAAATACATTGTTTTTTGTGCAGATGAAGTCTTTCATCCCAATTGTGTATTCTAGGATGGTCTATTCCAACATTCTGAACACCACCTCTTCCTCAAGTAAGGACTGAGACGACGAAGACTTTGACTCTGAGTAATAAAGGTTGCCACTAAATAATGGTTCTTGACCTTTAAATAAGGTCTGTCTATTTGGAGGAGGCTATAAGATTTAGTTTTACCAGTAGTTGGGGCAAGCATTTTTGAGTTAGGAGTCCAAATATCAATTTAACATTTAGAGATTGTGCATACTTGGTCAAGTCACTTAATCTCCTATGACACTGACAAATGCACCAATTCAACATACCCCAGTGCCATCATCACACACATCGAGGGCACCTACCACAATGCCAACCAACACACAGACCAATGCTACATGCCCCAATGCTACCAATGCCTGCACCAATGCCAGAAACCCTAATGCTACCAACATATAGATCAATGCAACACACACCAATATCACCAAAAGAGAGACCAATGTCATTCACAGCAATGCCACCAACATGGATACCAAGGCCACACACACCAATGTCACCAACATATAGACCAATGACATGCTGTAATGCCACCAAAAAATAGACCAATACCACTAACACATAGACCAATGCCACACACAACAATGTCACAAACATATTGACCAATGCCAATCACACAAATGCCACCAACACATAGACCAATGCCACACATACCAATGCCTACAACACATAGACCAATGCCACCAACACACAGACCAATGCCACACACACCAATGCCACCAACACATAGACCAATGTCACACACCAATGCCGCCAACATATAGGCCAATGCCACATGCCCCAATGCCACCAACACATAGACCGATGCCATACCCCAATGCCACCAACACGAAGACCAATTCCACACATACCAATGCCACCAACACATAGACCAATGCCCCAGTACCACCAACAGGTAGACTAATGCCACACACACCAGTGCTACCCAATACATAGACTAATGCCACAGACAATGCCACACATACCAAAGGCACACACACCAGTGCCACCAACACATAGACCAATGCCACACTCACATAAGCCATCAACATGTAGACCAGTGCCACACACACCAATGCCCCCACACACACCAATGCCACCAACACAAACTAATTTCTCACACACACACCAATGCTACACAGACTAATTCCGCACACACCAAAACCACCAACACATAGACTGATGCCACACACACCAATGCTACCAACACAGACCAATGCCACATGCACCAATGCAACCAACACATAAACCAATGTCACACACACCAATGCCACCAACACAGACAAATGCCACACCCCAAAGTCACTAACACGTAGACCAATGCCACCAACACATAGACCCATGCCCTACTGCCACCAAAAGGTAGACTAATGCCACACATACCTGTTCCAACCAAAATGTAGACTAATGCCACATACACCAATTCTACATATACCAATGGCACACACATCAGTGCCACCAACAGATAGACCAGTGCCACACAAACCAATGCCACCAACACACAGATCAATGCCACTAACACAGACTAATGCCACACACCAATGCCACACACTAATACCACCAACACATAGACCAATGACACACACACCAATACTACCAACACATAGACCAATGCCACACACACACCAATGCCACCAACACACAGACCAATGCCACACACACCAATGCCACCAACACCCACACCAATGCCACTAACACAGAATAGTGCCACCAACACGCAGGCCAATGCCACCAACACAGACTAATTGCACAGACACCAATGCCTCACAGACTGAGTCCACACACACTAGTACCACCAACACATAGACCAATGCCACACACACCAATGCTACCCACACATAGACCAATACCACACACACCAATGGCACCAACACATGGACCAATGCCACACACACCAATTCCACCAACACAAAGACCAATGCTACACACACCAATGCCAAACACACCAATGCTACCAACACAGACTAATGCCACACACCATTGCCTACCAGCACTGCATATCTCTGAAACTGAGGGAATGGTTCTGCTTTCGAATTGCTCACTTGCAAGATGCTTCATTGGCACAAGGAGTGCGCCATTGGTGCTTTTCTGTTTGCCCCAACTGTTGGTGGCTCACTTAGGCGTAGCTGTTCCTCCCCCTCGGCATGTGGCCGTTCTGCAGCAGGGCTGGCTTCAGCCATTACACTTCCCTTACCCAAGGCATGTTTCCACTGCCCCTGGGCTTTACAGCTGCCTAGAACACATCTTTACTCTACTCCTTTACTGCACTGCTTTACAATGGCCTTGTTTCCAGCTCTCACTTCACCGCTTCCAACACAAGCAGCTATCCCTGTGCTCGACTGCAGTCACGGTGGTGGTGGTGGTGGAGAAGCTGGGAGTGCACCATCCGGGACGTCTGTGTCCTGGTGCTACTTCGCGACTGCTGTCAGTGCCGCTGTGTGCACTGTTGACGTGCTGGTTTGTTGTGGCAGCGTCACTGGATTCCACAGCTCGTTACTTGTACTGACATCAAAGGAGGCAAGAGGGTTGAAAAACAGGCGACTCTTCCTGCCTGTGCTACCACCTCTCAAGGTGGCACCAGGCCACCTTCGCTCTACATCCAGCCCTTCTCCATGTACCAATAGCAAAGGGTTCTAGACTCCATGATGTCTGAGAACCCACAGCCACCTCATAAAAACGAGCGCTTCTATGAAAAGGCGAGACTCAAACATGTGGCATTTTACAAACTGGCTTCAGATGGAACCGCATAGTTTAAGGAGACAAAGGCAGTGCCCAGGTGTCAGAGGCGGAGGCCACGCGAAAGGACGACGGCGGCCTCAGCTGTTACGAGAGGGCCATCTTTTTCAGATGAGCAAGTTAATGATTTTTCACCTCGAGAGGAAAGAGGGGAAAGAGCGGCTCGGAGCATCATAGACGTCATTTCCGCAGACACGGCTCCCATGGCAAGCCAACATGGCCGCGACGGTGGCAGGCACCACAAGGCAATGTTTTTCATTTACAACCTAGAAGCCTTCCGGGAAGGCATGGCTGAGACGTGCATCATAGCTGCGGTTTCGGGGGTGTCCTGGGGGTACACCCTCTGCCTTGCTTCAACCACTACCAATGAAATAGCTCAGGCGGTATGTTGGAACAACGGAAGGTGGGTTTGCGGTGCCAAATGGAACCATTGCGCACAGACAATCTCCCCTTTCGGTCCACGGCTCACCCTCTCAACAGAGATATGTATTTAATGTGAGTGTTTGTAGAGTGTTGTATCAGCTGAGTTTTAAAGTGCTACTTTCAGTATGTGTTTGCGAGTTATTTCCACTTGTGGCCGCCAAGTCTACTTTAGAACTGCAATTTTTTATATCCCTGTTTTCAATACTTCTCTGATTGAATTTGAAGGACGTTTTTCCCCTGGCTGAGCAATGCATTCCATATGCCTGGGCCTCTTGCCACAAACTCTGCTCCTCGTACAGTGATTTAAAATACAGTATTTTTCAATGTAAGGTTCGCGGTGTTTTTTAGTCGGTTCACCCAAGCATCCATGTAGAGTCTTACCACTGACACTGGACGGTGTACATGCTTCGTGTACCTGCTCCTCAATTCTGAATTGCCCAATAAGCACTGAGAGCAGTGGTTATGTGTTTGTTGTGTTTGTGCACCCTTTATTCTCAGGCCCCTCTTGGAAGTTCGCTCTTCGTTGTAAATTTGTATATTTTCCTGTACATTCCTCACCCCTGTGTGCTGTGTTGGACTTTGTGTTTGTGTACCCTTCATTTTTAGTCTGTGTAATGTTTATTCTGTACCACTTTTCTCTTGTAACATAACTAGCTCTATTGTACAGCGCTCTGACACCTTTGGGTAATGTCCGCGCTTTATAAAAATGCAGTAAAAAATGTCATTACTGATGTTTACTTGTACGGTAGTCATCACTTCGCAGCAGTAATGCAGTTGGGTGACATTTCATTTTTCCAGTGTGCTTACGTGTGACATTTGTATTTCTGATGTGTGACACCTTCATTTTGAGACGTGTGTATTATTTTCTCTATTTACATTCAGATAATATCTAATGTATTTTCTGTGCTTAGAGCCAAAATAGCAAAGCTGCATATACCAGGTGGCATTAAAAATATGAAGTATGCAGTAAACATGGTGGGCATAGTCCAAGCTGACCTCCCTGAGGTAGACCGATTTCAGACCCTAACCTACTTTCTCACTCATGGCACCTCTTTTCTGTGGAGAAGGTCAGATCCCTGCCAGTAATGACATACAGAGGCCGGGCCACCTTACATCGTGGTCCTGATAGGTGCAGGGCTGAATGTGGCAGCTCCATGATCTCCCAGGATTGGTGCAGCCAACTGGGGGCGGGGCATAGTCTCATGTACACTCCCAGAGATTTAAATTCTTAAAGAACACACTGCAAGTGTTTTATCAGCTGATTTGCATGTCTAATACAGCGCCTAATTTGTAAAGAAATGTGGTGGGGCACACATTGTTGCTCAGAACCCTTCAGCTGGCGCTACTGAAGGCAGTGGCGTAGCTAGGGGGAGTGGGGTGGCACACACTTTTGGGGGGGCGGCTGGCCCCCTCTCCCCCCGCTCTTACCCAAGGCGGCAAATTTCACCGGTACCCCCTTAAACTCCTTCCTGCTCCTACCTGCGGCCATACGAATCACCAGAACCCCCCTGCTCTTACCTGCGGCCCCCCCACCTGCCACACTTACCTGCGGCCATCTTCAATCTGGTTACCACGTGCCGCAAATGCAGGGCCGGCCTAAGGCCTAGCTACGCCACTGACTGAAGGTCGGGTGCCAAGTTCCAAGACTGCGTAGCCTTGACTCAACCTCACTGCTCTTAAACCCATAACCAGACACGCCCTGCCCCTTTGTCTCACCCTTGCAGGTTCCCGATTTCTTCCTTTGTCACAGTTTTTCCATCTTTGCTTCCTCCATTCTCCCTTGTGTGTTTTTCTCTTTTCAGAATCAAGTTTCGAAAAGGAAAAATAAGTGCAGGTGGGCAGCTCCTGCAACCACCAGCTCAAATTTAGCATCAGTTACGGGAAATCACCTGAGTGGTGTGGCACTTGGACGAGCTGTAACTTTTTTTGCTGGGACTGTTTTTTGTCAAATAGGTTTTCCTTTTCTCTTCACAAGTAGCAAAACATTGTCAAAAAATATGTCACCTCTCTATCGTGAGTTCACTCTTCAATTGCCTGCTGCAAGCTCTCCTGTTTGAGGTGACATGGAAGAATGGGGGTGACTGTTTCCTTCAGCCGTCCTTGTGGGAGTGATTATGTGGGTGAAAATTGAGAACACATAATTTCCTTGCACCAGTGTGAGGTCAGTTTCTAAGCTTGGCTTGGGCTGCATGCTGTAATCCACTCTGGCTCGGAACACTCAGGAAGGATCAGCAGCTTCCGGGAGGAAGCAGGAAGTTCAACCTTGCAATGTCAGGGCAACCCGGAAGTGGAGTTGAAAAGAGATACAAGTACAGGTGCTCAGGGCTGCTTACTTTGCACATGCAAAGCTACAAATACGTGCTAGACCGTTGTTTATGCCCTGTTGTGTTTAAGAGAAATGCTGTAGTTTAGTCAGACCTAGAATGGTTTGGCCAACAGGGAAATCCGAAAATTATCTAATAAGTTTATAGTTTAGGCAGCGCCAGTGCTTAATTTGTAACATAAAGAGTGCCGGTAACCAAAACTCTGTAAAGAAGCCCACGGCCGGTGCTATTAAATGTCCCCGTGCCGAATACAAAGCCTGCTTCTTCCTGAATCCATCTAATGAATCCACTGCCAGAACCCTATTATCCCTTTCTTTCCAGTGGCGGCTGTAACAATACTAAAGTAGAGAGTCGGGACGGGGGATTAGGTGGAATAATATTTTTTTTTAAACTTCTCATGACGCAGTCGCCTCCGCCCTCTTCTCTGGCTCTCCTCTGAGCATACATTGGGACACAGACCCCCCACCCAATCCAGACACTGATCTCAATAGCATGAGAGCAGCGCCAGGATTGGTTTGCTACTCAGACTGTGGCTAGGAGCCTGTGACGTTTCTCCAACCCAGCTGGGTTGGAGAAACCTAAGTGTGCATGTCTGTTTGACAGGTGTAAGACTGCCGACCAAACAGACATGCGCACTTACAGTGCACTCCTCCCTGCTATGCCCGGCCCCACCCCTTCCTACACTGCTGGCATCAGCTCAGTCAGTCAACAGTCATTTTATTTTTTGCTTGACCGCTGACTGACTGACCAGTGGGGCGACACTCCTCCGCCATTACGGAGGAACTGCCCCTGTTTATTTCACTCCTACAGGCTCCTGCTTTCTCCTTTGTTGACAGTTTTAAGTCTTCTTTTTCTTCATTCCCGTTTTGTGTTTTTCCCTCTTTAGCTCTGGAGAATGTCTGACAAGGAACAAATGAAGGCCTGTGGCCCCACCGGCTCAAATTAAGCACTGGCTTTAGCCCTGAAAGTGGCCTTGGGGGAGAAGCGCTTCCTCAGCCCATGATACACCACTGCCCCCACAAGATGCGTGGTTCCACTGATGCCTAAGAAGCTGTGGTGCTTACCTATCTGCGGCTCGCGTGCATGCCTGCCAGGTGCTGTAGAAAACAGGGCTCCAGGTAGGAGAAGTCCAGCATCCCCACTGTTTGCAGTCACACAGCACATGGACTTTGGGTTGGGGTTCAAGTCCTCTCCAGATCCGTCACAATCGGACTTGCTCCAGGTCCCATGCTTTCCAGAGCACTGCTCTCTTTCAGCAACATTTACTTAGAGGTTTCATTGCAAGCAAGCCTGCCATCTTCACTAAGAATGAGGCATCCTGCATGGCAAGACAACTACATGGCACCGGACACCATATTGTCTCTTTCCCTGAAGTGTTTTTACGTCTCGCGTAGGCAGCACTTGCGCTGTCTCTTCGAGACATGTGGTATTCAGGATATCGGCATTAAGCCCTGCCCACTTTCTGCCCATCTTTTTAAGTGGCTCCTGTCACTGTCCTTTGTAAATGATGGCTTTTCATTGGTCAATAGGCTTAGTAGTCCCTCCTTAGTACCTCCTTGTCTCTTCTTGTAACTTCCCATGAGGACACCCCCTGTTAAATGTGTTGTTACTCCCAAAGTTTTAATTACAGCCTCAAGGCACTATTTTCTTAAAAGGCTTCAGGCAGGACACACACTTGGTCCTAAGCTAGGGTGGCAGTGGTTATTTTACTCACTAGAACATCTCACATTTATTATGAAACCTTCTATAAATGTTCCTTCATCAGCTCAACACAGAGTACAACCTAATCCGAAATTAATGTAATCATTATTTTGTCACATTTCAAAGCTACTAATTGTATATATGGACATAGCTATTTAAATGTACTCGTAGTACTGTCTTGCATGCAACACATTATGGGCAGGGTGGCTTTACCATATCTTCTGCAGGGTGCAGTACCATATGTGACCAAAAGAGGTCCGCGTTTGGCCACATATGGTACTGTAAGTCTGTACCCTGCAACATGGCTAGGTACAAAACATTTGGCAAACAAAAGAAGGAGCGCGCCCTCTGAGGTCAAATGATACCTCCAAGTTAAAGAGAGGTGTACTGAAAGGGACAATCCTTTAGTTTGGTTAAAGACCCCTCACTCACCAACCTAGTTGGTGACATGCTTCATCATCGGGGTCCCACCCAGAGGCCGAGTGCCATCTGGGTGTGCTGCGACACCTGATTACAGTGGAGCTGGTGTTATTTGTGTGTGCAAGTGATTGTAGTGTTTTAAAATTTGGTCAAGTTTTTAACTCTGTAAAAATTTTTATTTAATCATAGAGCACTTGATCAATGTTAAAAGAGTAAATGGGGATACCCTATAGGGTTAAATTGGCCCGTGGTATCTGGCAATAAAGTGTAAAGTGAGTGAAAAAAATATATATATGTAGTTGGTCATATATATAAAAAGGTCTACATGTTTCAACCCTGGTGGAAAAAGTCTCCAGGTTTTCTTCAGGACCGGAGGTGATGGTGCTAACCAGGGTGGTATACACGCGCTAAGGTGTACCCTGCCCTTGGTTAAGAGTAAAAAATTCCTACTGAAAATCCAGTGGGAATAAACCTGTGGAGGAAAACAGAAAAGAAATATACATTGTATTTATATTCCGTAAAGCATTATAAATTTCAGGTACCTCTCAATCACTTAAAAGTGATGCTAAGCCGTGGTTGTAAGTTTAATCGGCTAATCCAGTCATCCAAATTATGGTGAAATAGTGTGTATGTGCTCCATTTGTGGAATACAGTTTGCATCCAGTCAAAAGTGCGCTACAACTTACTCCAATCATACACTGTTGATCCAACAGGTGAGAGAGTGCATTCACACGGTAGCTTACCGGGGTGCACGTGAATGGCGGTATGATGATCAGGTGACTAACATCAATCGTTCGTGTTGTCACTCCGTGTATCCACCATTGATCGTACTGGTGATTCTGTGCACTCACATCATAATTTGCGTGGTGCACGTAACTAGCGACGAGTGATCAAGTGACAATCACAAATGCCAATCGTCACCAGTGAAAACACACCATGCCAGTATTATATTTATACCGACTACTGGTTCAAAAAGCTACAACTAACTCGCACACTCTACATAACAACACTCCTGAAACAACCGTGCAGAGGGCGAGAAACATGAAAAGGTAACACCAAGGTTGGTCTTACTGGTAATGCGGGGAGAAAGTGCCTCGAGAATGCCGAGAGCACGGACAGAAAATTCACCTTCAATCTGCCGGGAAAAACGTAGAACATAAGTGGACCGAATGACCGATCCTAAACGATGCGTGGTGCCCACCCACGAGAAGTACTTGTCTACTTACATGGTGAATAGGTGGATCAGCTATTTCGCCTACAACCGTGTCCCGCCACCGCGTCCCGAGAAATGCCCGGGATGCGGAGAGGAACCGGAGGGGCGTGTCAAATACTTCCTGGTTGCACGCGATTGGTTGGAATTCCACCAATAGCAACATTTGTTTAAATGTAAGGCCCAATGGATGAAGGCGTAGGTGACAGCCCAAGTTGGATCAAGAATGGAATTGAAGGAAGAGCGTTATAGGCTCAAAAAGGGGGGTGTGTATTGGCGAAATAGACTATGTGAAAACACACGCATTAAGCGGTAAGCCTCAGAAGAGGCAAAGTGTTCATATCTGGTGTTTGAATTAACGGAAAACCTAGCGTCAATATTTAGCTGAGGAACGGAAGGTAGTCCTTTCACGGGGGACCAGGAGATTACAGGTTTTAAGGACAGAAAGGTAATAGTAGGTGTGAATACCAGGCATACTTATCCTGATATAACCCACGCAAAAACAAACATATCTATCATACTTATATCAGTAAATCCAGTATTTTTAAAGGAGACAGAACTGATTTTCAGATAGAATAGGTGTTAAGTCTGTGCCAAAGGGAAAGTCATCTACTTGGAAAGAACTGAATTCCATGGGATATTATCGTTCAGCCCTTTCTTATGAGTGGAAAGTCTGTACACCCAACGTTGTTCTTTTTCAAAAAGTCTTTCCTGTAATTTTTCTCCTACTGTAATCTGTTCAATGACAGTCCATTTTAGATCGTTGGTTGTATGACCATTTACTAGGAAATGTTCCGTTAGTTTTTTCATTGATTTCTTGCATCTGATTGTGCTGCGGTGCTCGCAGATTCTTTGTTTGATTTTTCTGGTTGTCATACCCACGTATTGTAGTTTACATGGGCACATGATTAAGTATACTACATTCGTGCTATTGCAGTTTGTGTGAGCTCTCAAGGTCCATATTTTTCCTGGTTCCAAGTCTAGAGTTTTAGTGTTCTCAGTAAGATGACAGACACTGCAATTGCCACATTTGTAATGTCCAATGATACCAGGTAGACCCCATGCATTCAGAACAGTAGGTTGTTTTAGCTGATCCGTCATTCTTGGGCGTGTATTCACCAGAGTGTCTTTTAGACTCCTGGCTTTCTTGTAGGAAAACAAGGGTTTTTCCCAATTGAAGATCCCAGTATTGAGGATTTTCCAATGTTTATTGACCGATTTTGTTACTAGGTTTGAAACACTATTGTATGTGGTTACACAAGTTAGAGGTGTGGTACCTTCTTTTGGAGGTCTGTTGTCCAAAAGTGCCGCTCTAGGTTGATTGCGTGCCCTTTTCTGGCATTTATCGAGGATCTTCTCCGGATAGCCTTTTGATTCAAGTTTCTTGGTCAAGTCAAGGGCTTGTTTCTTAAAATCGTTGATTTTACTGCAATTTCGTCGTAGTCTTAAATACTGGCCATACGGGAGATTCTCCCTCAGAGGCCTAGGATGAAAACTTTCAAATCTCAATAGATTATTTTTTGCTGTAGGTTTATAGTGGGTTATTGTCTCTAGGCGATCTTTTTCTTTCGTGATCTCAACATCCAGAAAAACCATGGTGTTTCTATCTGTGGTGTGGGTGAATCTCAGGTTCTGGTCACAGGTGTTGATCCACTGACAGAACTCCACTAGGATGTTTTCTGGTCCTTGCCAAATTGCAAGGACATCGTCAATGTAACGTTTCCAAAAAGAGATGTATTTGAGGAAAGGATTCTGCTCAGTGAATATGAATTTTCTCTCGAAATTGAACACATAGAGGCCCGCTACGCTCGGCGCAAATGTACTTCCCATAGAAGTACCCCCTATCTGCAAATAGAGAGTACCCTCAAATTCGAAGAAGTTTTTCTTTAGTGCCAAACTTGCACATTCCAAAATAAAGTTCTTAGGTGTTCGGTATGTCCAATTTGTAGTGTCAAGGGTATTCCTGAGTACTTCAATGGTATCATCCTGAGGAATACTTGTGTATAAGCTCTCGATGTCAAAGCTTACTAGAATTGTTGCATCGTTGACTCTGATTTCTTCCAGAAGTCGAAGTAGACTCTTAGTGTCTTGAAGATATGTCGATGTGTCTTGCACAATAGGTTTCAGAAAAACATCACAAAACTGGGATAGAGGCTCAAGGAGAGAACCTATACCCGAGACAATCGGTCTACCAGGGGGTGGGAGCTTATTTTTATGCATTTTCGGCAGCGTGTAGAAATATGGAATTTTTCCTTCACTGCCAGTAAGGAACATAGCCTCTTGTTTAGAGATGTCGCCATGGGTTTCTGCTTGTTCGATTAGAATTGCTATTTCTTGTCTTAGAGTCCCGGAAGGGTCATTGATGATCCTTTTGTAGTTCCTTTCATCCGACAGTAGTCTTAGACATTCATTGCAATAGGCTTCTTTATCTTGAATCACTATCCCCCCTCCTTTGTCCGCTGGTTTTATGACGATGGTATTACAATTCTTGAGGCTTTCAAGTGCTGAATGTTCTGCCTTGCTGATGTTTTGAAAAGGTTGTTGTGGTTTTAGGTTTTCAATGTCATTAAACACTGCTTGTTCAAAAGTCGAGACTTCGACTGGGACTGTATGGGGGGGAGGAGTGAATGTGGACCTGGGTCGTAGGCCTGTTTCATTAGGATCTGGTTCTTGTGATCTTTCCCTTTGTTTTTCAAAGTAAGCTTTTAGTTTTAACTTGCGAAAAAAACTAGCAAGTTCACAGTGAAGTTGGAACTTATCTAGTCTCGCAGTGGGGACAAAGCCAAGACCTTTGTTCAAAACACTTTCTTCCATAGTTGTGAGTGGTCTACTTGCTAGATTAGTTACTAGGCTCGGCTGTTGCTTGGCCCTGCTTTCGCTTCCAGAGTTCTGCTCCGTGTGTTGGGGCCTGTTGGGTCCTCGTCTTCCCAATGGACTTGATTCGTCCCTCTTCTTCGGCCTCTTCCCCTCCTGCCCCTGCCTAAAAAAAGGAGGTCTGTACGGGTTTGGAGGGAACATGGGCTGTTGGAAGGGTGGTTGCCAACCAAACATGGGATAGTGTTGTTGTGGGTTAAACGGGTTTTGAAAACCAGGCAACATTTGAGTATTGAAGGCAGGCCAGTTAGTTTGAGCTCTGTTCCTTCCTCTTTGTTTTTGGCGATAACTGCTAGTGCTTGAGTTACTACTGGCTGTGGAATCATTACTGGAAACATCTGAGTCCTTATCTGCTCTGGTAGGGGGAGTGTATTCAGGATCAGAATATGGGTAGGTTTTTACATATGAAAATCTTTTCAGATCCTTTTGAAATTTTTGTACTTTCTGCTGAGTCAGATTGTCTTTGTACTCATTCATCTCTTTATTAATTTCATCTAATCTCTTTTTGTAACCAGATATAGTAGTTTTTAGGTGACTCTCGGTAAGTTGTATTTCAATCAAGATCGTTTCTGAGAGTCTCAGTGCAGTTTTGATGATCAACACGATCCAATCACGTGTGCAATGCCACGCAATTTGTGCCCAATCTCTTCTAAAGGTTGGGTCATCTAGAAAAATGCGAGGCGCATTAGTGACTAGTAGCCCTTTCGGTGCCATGTTGTTTCTTAGGTATTCCTTAAGGATTGTTCCATGGAGTATAGTTCTTATTTTGTTTCGTTTCATTTCTGTGAGTTTTTCCCAGTCTGTTGTCTGTGAGATGGTTTGTGCTATGCTGGCATCGGCAAATAATGAAGGATCTGTCAGAATTGCATCCACTTCTTCAGTGGTGTATGAGAGGCCTTGATTTTCGCCCATGGTTGCAGGAGTTTTAATTACAGCCTCAAGGCACTATTTTCTTAAAAGGCTTCAGGGGGGACACACACTTGGTCCTCAGCTAGGGTGGCAGTGGTTATTTTACTCACTAGAACATCTCACATTTATTATGAAACCTTCTATAAATGTTCCTTCATCAGCTCAACACAGAGTACAACCTAATCCGAAATTAATGTAATCATTATTTTGTCACATTTCAAAGCTACTAATTGTATATATGGACATAGCTATTTAAATGTACTCGTAGTACTGTCTTGCATGCAACACATTATGGGCAGGGTGGCTTTACCATATCTTCTGCAGGGTGCAGTACCATATGTGACCAAAAGAGGTCCGCGTTTGGCCACATATGGTACTGTACCCTGCAACATGGCTAGGTACAAAACATTGCCATTTATAATGCCAATAACTCCAACTTTGTAGACATGCAGTGCTGGTGCCTTGCTCACTAGGGACCTCTAGGAGCAGCTTGCGGTACTGCACCTAGACACAGTGCTGGTGCCTTGTTCACTAGGGACCTCTAGGAGCAGCTTGTGGTACTGCGCTGAGACATACAATGCTGGTTCCTGGCTCACTATGCAAGCATTTGCAATGCACTAGGTCTCGCGTTACTGAAAGTATGAGCTATTGGCGTTGCATTATTATTTGCAACACCAATACCCCAAACTATCAGTAATGCGAGACCTATTGCATTGCAAATGCTTTTTAATATTTGGAACAGGTGCTGCTGAACACACCTGGCCAAAACGCAAGAAGTAGAAAGAGGGCCCGCATAAGTTTTGACCACTGAGACCAGTCCGCAACTAGCTCTCACATCCCAGACAATGACTGGCACGAGGGGTTTCTGGCATGCAAATGTGCTGTAAATGATGGTATGAAGAGCCAGTAAGTATGAAAATAATGCTATGACAATACTGAACCGACAATGCAGGTGGTACTGAACTGGCATTGCTGGGGGTACTGAACAGGCAATGCTGGCAATAATGAACTGGGAATGCTAGCAGTACTGAACTGCAAATGCATACTGGAACTGCAATGCTGGGGGGACTGAACTGGCAATACCGAAAAGGCAATACTGGTGGTACTGTACTGGCAATATTGAACCAGCAATGCTGAAGGTACCGAACTGGCAATGTTGGCTGTACTAAACTGGCAATACTAAACTGGCAATGCTGGCAATGCTGGCAATACTGAAAAGGCAATGCTGAAGGTACTGAACTGGCAATGCTGAAGGCACTGAACTGGCAATGCTGAAGGCACTGAACTGGCAATGCTGAAGGTACTGAACTGGCAATGCCGAAGGTACTGAACTGGCAATGTTGGGGGTTCTGAACAGGAAATGCTGGGGGTACTGAACAGGAAATGTTGGTGGTACTGAACTGGCAACGCTGAAGGTACTGAACTGGCAATGCCTGCTGTACTAAACTGGCAATGCCTGCTGTACTAAACTGGCAATGCCTGCTGTACTAAACTGGCAATGCCTGCTGTACTAAACTGGCAATGCCTGCTGTACTAAACTGGCAATGCCTGCTGTACTAAACTGGCAATGCCTGCTGTACTAAACTGGCAATGCTGGCGGTACAGAACAGGCAATGCTGGGGGTACTGAACTGGCAATGCCGCTTCAAGTGATAAAGGTCAATGTGCATTACTATATGGCTTTTGCAGTTGACACTGTAATGAGCAGTTGTAGACAGGGCAAAGAGAAGGTTTACATCCGGTGGCAGTTGTGCACGCTGGCATGGCAAAGAGGCTCCCATGCCACCAGTCAAAGGCGATACTGGCATGAAAACTATATGTTGAAAACGTGAGGGCAATGCGAGACCTGGCAAGACATGGAGTACTTTACATACTAGGGAAGTGTGGCATCATGGCATGATCTGTAACACAGACAGTGGACGGCTTTTAAGTCTGAGGCCTGTGCCTTTAAGGTTCTTTGGCTGTGGTTGGTTGGTAATCGACACCAGTCATACCACCCTTCTAAACATAGCATTACCATGAGCTGTCCCCGTCACATGAACATCCCAGGGGCAGAGAGGAGAACAGTGGAACATCCGAGCAGCACCCTTGCCAGCATGCCACACTGGGCATCATTTTATTAGCAGAGCCCAGAATAATACAGCAACACCCAATTGTAGTGGCCACACCTTGGAACATCTGGGCCACAGCCACATTTATATAGAAAGTAGCCTGTTAAGACGACAGCACTCGGGCATTTAAGAACATGCCTTCTAAAGGCATTTCTTTTTCAGGCACAGAAAGCTTCATGGGGCTACTGACATCAGAGCACAGAAAGCGTCCTGTCCTGGCAGAGTAGCCAGAACTGGTGTTGTTTTTCTTCCAGTGGCTTGGGATCAGATGGGAAGGGCATCTCCGGTGGCACACACACAGTGACCACTTGCATCAAGGGCTTTACTTCAGCTGCATAACTTCCTGGGTGCCGCGTACTCGATGGGAAACTAGGGAAAATCTTACTTCTAGTTATTCCGACCAATCCTGATGGAATAAAATGTTTCATTAGTTCACTTCAGAGAACATTTTGTCTATTTATTTATGTTTTTGTTTAGCAATATCTTTGAGCAAAGACTGTTTCACTCCATTTGAGAGTAGGTGTTTGGAAACTGCCTGTCCTTTCCCCAGATCTCTTGAAAGACTCAGGGGTACTCACTAATTTTTCTTGCCGTTCGAGGTTGGTCAGAACATTGGGGACTTCGGAAGACTGGTTGGACATAGGATGGACGTTTGGAATAGATGTGAACTAGCATGCGGCATTGGTGTATGTGTTGATGGCATTGGAGTAGGTAGCATTGGTGCAAGTATTGGTGACGTGTGCAGTTGGTCTATGGGTTGGTTTGAATTGAGGTATGTGGCATTGGTGTACATGGTGGCGGGATTGGCTAGTGTGCCAGTGGCTCTGGGATGGACATGCGGCATTGGTGTCCATGTTGGTGGCAGTGGGGTATGTGGCACTAGTTTATGTGTTGGTAGGTAGAGGGTATGTGGCATTCATGAATGTGTTGGTTGCCCTTGGGTGTGTTGGTGGCAGTGAGCATTAAGCATTGGTGCATGTGTTGGTGGCATTAGGGTATGTGCCATAGGTGCAGATGTTGGTGGCATTGGGGCACACAGCTTTGGTGTATGTATTGATGGCATTGGGGTATGTGGTAATGGTGCAGGTGGCACTAGGGGTATGTGGTAATGGTGCAGGTGGCACTGGGTATGTGGTAATGGTGCAGGTGCTGTGGCACTAGGGTAAGCAGTAATGTTGCAGGTGCTGGTGGCACTGGGGTATGTGGCAATGGTGCAGGTGGCCCTGGGGTATGTGGTAATGGTGCCGGGCATGCAGAGTTGGTGCAAGCCTTGGTAGCTAAGCTCTGGTCCCATTAGCTGCAGGGGAGGCTCGATTAGCAGAAATCCACAGGTTCTAAAGAAGGTGGCTTGAAAGCTGAAGAGCGGTGTGGTCTACCGGCCCCTCCAGGACAGCTTCCAAGGTGAGGCAGCATCACGGCTCCCAGTTTCAGCACAGAGGTGCTGCACCAGAACAGAGACGCTGGTGCGCGGTAGCTGCTTCATGCTCTGACACGGCTCGGGACTTCTTGAGGTATAAAGTCTACATTGGAGCTCTAACCCCAGGAACAGGCATATAATACTCGTGTTATAAAACAGCACAGCAGCCCCTGAAGCGACCGCTCTGCCTCGGTCCTCTAACCCCGGACATTGGTCAATTCACAAACCTAAACTGTCCATCCCTTTGGGTAAAAACATCTCACCGGGGACAGAGATGAATACAGAGACTCTATCATCACCTAAGGTCTATGCCTGACCATCAAACAACCACATTTCAGGTTAGAACTTAAATTATTCCACAGTCCCAAAACCTCCAATGAAAACAGTGAGTAAACCTCCAATGAAAACACTGAGTAAAGACTGAGCAAAGACACTACATAGCTGTCGACGAGCAGCATTCAGCAGCGGAAGGCGAGATGTCGCATGTTATTACAGATTCTTTAGTGTCCGGCATTAGGGTGGACAAAGCATCAAAGTCTCCGGAGACTCACGGCTTGATTTAGATCTTGGTGGACAGGTTACTCGTCACAGCGTTGACTGATATCCCGTCCGCCAAAATATAAATCCCATAGGATATAGTAGGATTTGTATTTCAGCAGACGGGATATCCGTCACTGCTGTGAAGGAGTAACCTGTCCGCCGAGATCTAAGTCGGGTCCTCAGACTGGTGTAGTCTGTGGGGATAATGTTCCGAAACAAGAGTACCATGGGTTGTGGACATCTTCACTGCCACGCACTACCTTCCCGGTGCCCCAGGTATAGAAAAAGGTACAAAAGGTACAGGACCTTCATATTATGTGACACTGGACACACAAAAGGCTTAAAGGACTAAAGATGCTGTCAGTGGAGGGAGGAAGGGCCTGGGACTAGATGGTGCAGAAGTGGTGAGATGCAGTACACAGGTCTGCTGCTCCACCAGGTCCGGCCTTGGCAAGCCGGAAATGTGTTCCTTTATTTTTTTACAAACACATACAATAGGCACTAAAAGGGTCACTAAAAGTGTAAAAGCGATGAAAAATAAAAATCCTGCCCTCTAAAGGTGTCATACGCAAGTTTGCAATTAAAAAAAAGTAAATAATGCCCCATCACAAAAATAAATAAACTCAAGAAATTAAATCAGAAAGAAAAGAAGTGTTTGACCTACAAGCTCTGGCACTGGACTGCTTTCTCTGCGCATGTGCACATGGGAAATGCCAACACTCGCAGTGAAGAGAGTCAAGGGCTAAAGTGGGCTGACTCTTCGCCCCATGCTGTAGACTGTGGTGGACACTGGCGAAATGCAAATAAGACGTGAATACATCAGTGGACGAAGCGGTCTGACCGAACCCTCTGCATGCATCTGCATGCATTTAACACGAGGCTGACAAATCACCTAAAAGTATACAGGGTGGGGGCCGCATCGCTAAGACCAGGAAGGCTGCACAACATGCTCATTCAAACGGGTTCAATCTAGAACGATTTGGGGTACCATGCACGCGGTGTCGAGCCTTCCCAGGTGCCATACTACTTTTAAATCCTGCCTCGCCCTGCCATTCCTACTAACATCACCCTAGATAACTGTGCAAAATTGCTTTCTAAAGAACTTGATATGTTTGAGATGGAGTGTGTTTTGGAAGAAAAGCAAGTGAAAACGATTCGGTGTTGCTGTTGCCCAGGGCGTAGAGTCCAGGAATTGGCAGGGAGTGCACACATCAGACTTATGTGAAAAAGAGAGGCTGAATCTTGGGAAACCAAGATTCCGCACAGATCATGGAGCCCTGAAATGAGGAGAGTTTCTCCCATCACTTGATAGGGCTGTGGCTTTCGCTGGAACGAACCCATCACATCTGTTAAAATCAATTTCAGCTACACCCAAACTGTAATATACTGAGAACCCAGCTGTCTGATACACAGATTGCATGATTTGTAAAGCCATAGTGCACAATTGTCTCCCTTAAAAACGTTCCCCTACTGGGGTTTGGAGTTTGCTGGAGTCCTTACTTGCAGAGCTAGAATGCTGTGAGACCAGCCTCGGTCGCATCTTTGAAGCTCTGTAAGTACCTGTGAATCTGCAACGCAGAGCTGCGGGCACCATGGTAACCCATGGATTCTATACATACATCCGTTTCCCAGGAGACAGAGATGCCTTTTATTGTGCACAGGCAGGGAGACGGCCCCTTTCACTCACCTTCTTCAGAATGTTTCATCTTTGTGCTGCAAATTTCCCTGAAAATTGCTTGATGTGGGTAGGAGCCACGCGGGACAAGGTTGTGGATAAAGGGAGACAAGCAAGGGGTCTCAGAGCTAAAACATGAAGTAAGGTGAGCGATGAATGACCGCAGCACGCTTCTCGAAGCTTCTTCCTCGCACCTGGGCTCGCACTACAGGGGTCTCCATCTTCTTCTAGCCTCCTCCTTACTTTATCTGGACCCGCAGAACGCGGTCTTCATCTTCTTCTCCTCCCTGGTCCTTTCTGTGTCCATACATGCACTAAATCGCTCTTCATCGTCTTCTTTACCCTGGTCCTTACTGTGTCTGTACTTACACCAAAGAGGTCTTCATCGTCTTCCTCACCCCAATCTTCACTGTGTCTGTATTCGCAGCAAAGACGTCATCAACTTCTTCCTCACCACGATCCTCACTGTACCTGTACTTTCCCTCAAGGGTGCTTCCTCTTCTTTCGTGGTCTGATCCTTCCTGGACAGGTACATGCATCAAGTTTACTCGCACAGTAGTGATCATCTTCTTTCGTGGTCTGATCCTTACTGGACCGGTACACGCATCAAGTGTACTAGCACAATAGTGATCTTCATCTTCTTCCTCACTCTGATCCTTACTGGACTGGTACTCGCATCAAGTTTACTCGCACAATAGTGATCTTCATCTTCTTCCTCACTCTGATCCTTACTGGACCAGTACTCACATCAAGTTTACTCGCACTGTAGTGATCTTCAACTTTTTTTGTGCTCTATTCTTTACTGGACTGGTACTCACATCAAGTTTACTCGCACGGTAGTGATCTTCATCTTCTTCCTCACTCTGATCCTTACTGAACCGAATACTCGCATCAAGCGTACTCGCACAACAGTGATCATCTTCTCCCTCGCCCTGACCCCAAATGGACCGGTACTCGCATCAAGTGTACTCGCACGGTAGTGATCTTCATCTTCTTCCTCACTCTGATCCTTACTGGACTGGTACTCACATCAAGTTTACCCGCACAGTAGTGATCTTCATCTTCTTCCTCACTCTGATCCTTACTGGACCAGTACTCACATCAAGTTTACTCGCACTGTAGTGATCTTCAACTTTTTTTGTGCTCTATTCTTTACTGGACTGGTACTCACATCAAGTTTACTCGCACGGTAGTGATCTTCATCTTCTTCCTCACTCTGATCCTTACTGGACTGGTACTCACATCAAGTTTACCCGCACAGTAGTGATCTTCATCTTCTTCCTCACTCTGATCCTTACTGGACCGGTACTCACATCAAGTTTACTCGCACTGTAGTGATCTTCATCTTTTTTTGTGCTCTATTCTTTACTGGACTGGTACTCGCATCAAGTGTACTCGCACAATAGCGATCTTCATCTTCTTCCTCGCCCTGATGCTTACTGAACCGAATACTCGCATCAAGCGTACTCGCACAACAGTGATCATCTTCTCCCTCGCCCTGACCCCAACTGGACCGGTACCCGCATCAAGTGTACTCGCACAATAGTGATCTTAATCTTCTTCCTCACTCTGATCCTTCCTGGACTGGTACACGCATCAAGTGTACTTACACAATAGTGATCATCTTCTTTCACACTCTGATCCTTACTGGACCAGTACCCGCATCAAGTGTACTCGCACATCAGTGATCATCATCTCCCTCGCTCTGATCCTTACTGGACAGGTACTCCCATCAAGTGTACTCGCACAATAGTGATCTTCATCTTCTTTTGCGCTCTGATCCTTACTGGACCGGTACTTGCATCTTTCACGCTCTGATCCTTACTGGACCGGTACCCGCATCAAGTGTACTCACACAATAGTGATCTTCATCTTCTTCCTTGCCCTGATCCTTACAGGATCTGTACTTGCACCAAAGTGGTCTTCGTCTTCTTTCTAGTCCCAGCCCTCACTTGATCCGTATGCACACCAGAGTGTTTTTCACCTTTTCATTCGCCCCGGACGTTACCGTATCTGTACTTGGTCCTTACTGTATACGTACTCGCACCAGAGTGGTGTTCACCTTCATCCGCGCCCTGGTCCGTACTGAGTTTGTACGTGCACCAAAGTGGTCCTCATATGCTTTGGAGAACCAGTGCCAGCCGGCGACAAAGTGAATTACAGCAGATTCATGTTGTTTAATGACACCAGGCCGAAATTCTAAAGAGAGCCCCCCTGTGCCATTACCCAGCACAAACCTTTGCCCTTGAAGGATGTGCCCATGACTCTGACTGGCAGTGGTCTCAGGCACACAGCATAGGCCACAGACATGCGAACTCTCGCCAGCTTGCATATGGTGGAGGGGGCCCCTTTACTTCCTTTCCTGCTGACTAACAGCTACAAATAGACCCTTGGACCCACCTCAGGAGATTCCTTTTATGTAAAGGTGTGTTACAGAACAGTATTGTCCCATTGACACAAGGAGGCTGAAATACCAGCAAAGTGTCAACTGCTCAATGAATGCCCAGGGCATGAAGCAACATTTCCTCTGTAGAGAGGAAAGATGCAGAAAAAAAATCAAGCAATATTTAAATATGCCAAAAGAATTAATGAGATGTGATAGAAAGTAGGCAAGTACATCTGTCATATCATTGTCTTTCTATCAATAAATGAATAAATACAAATGGAACCTGAAGAACATTAGGTGTTCAGAGCACAGAAGACCCCTACGACCATTCTCTTCGAAGTCAAGGGCCCTATCGTTTACTTTGGCCAACATGGTGACATCTAGGCACCTACACCATGCGCTTCAGTCTTTCCCTAAAAAGGATGCTACCGGGACAAGCTCCAGCCGTGTGCGCTACCGGTGAACCAGCACCCTCCCTGGGTACCAAATGTACCTTCTCATCCAAGTCCAAGGAGTGAAGGTTGATTCACTAACGGTGGCTCCATGTGATGGCCCCTCAATGAACAAAGGTAAGCTGGATCTCACCTGATTGGACTGTATCGGTAAGTAGCCGGTCTGGTAGAGCCCCAGCGGTCTTCAGTTTCTTCCTGCCGCAGCCTGGGATAGGGCTGCGAGAACAAGAGTCCAGTCCACCTGTCCGCAAACCACTACTCTATGGAAAATTAAACAAATACGCATCACAACAAGAACCCCCTTTCTATGTCTAAAGGGCACAGATAGGCAATTTACATTGACAGGTGCATGGGAGTGCTTGAGTAGTCACATGTACCTGGCTCCCAGGTAGGGGCACATGTGACGTCAAGAAAGCAAAGGGCATTAGGATTGCCACCACCACCATCACCGGAAACAGCCACCACATGTGCACAGCGTAGTAGTGAATATACACCTTTGATGAATGAGCACTTATGGAACAGTAAACAGCAATGATTAGTGAATTGGATTCTTAAATTGCTTTCCTTTTAAACACCTTTTTGAGGAGAAAACTATACACGACATTACAAACAGTTATGGGTTCACCGTGGCTAAAAACCCATCCTATTTAGCCATTCGCAAGCTTAAGCACATATTAGAAAACTGAAATGTGGTGCACTCTATTGAAGACAATGGAGTGCTCCATGCTTCTACGGCCCGGTAAGGCCCACAAAGCAACATTCAAATGTTTTTTTAACAAAGGCCTCTCAGAGCCCGAGGGGATTTAAACCCCCTCGGGCTTCAAGAGGCCATTGTTTTATTTGTTAGAACATTCTGCCGTCTAGTGGCAGAATGTTCTAATAGCCTTATAGCCCTTTGTAGCTGGGCTATACCGGCTATTAGTCCCGCTCCCTTGTTAAAGGCCCTCGCCTTCAGCTCGGGCCTTTAACGCTGGAGCGGTCCTTCAATAGCCAGTATTGCCCGCTACAGCGGGCTATAAGGCGATAGTAATTGGTATAATGTGGAGTCATATTTTGTGTTTAGTGGTCTTCGGCTCCTGAGCGGTGATTCCAGACAGGTCAGGGATCGCACATGCATGTCCCCCCTAGAAGACCAGAGAAAGGGATGAGTGGACTCTTGGCAGCTCACCCAGAATGAGCTCTCCCCTGAGGACTGATGGGGGTCCCACTAACTAGCAGGTCTGTGGTAGACCTAGCAGCTGGTCTACATTGTCTTACTGTGTGTCCTCACAAAGCTGCAGAATTGGTGCTTGATTTGTTAAAAAAAAAAAAAGTGCCTGGGCTCTTGTCCAGAGTTTGCAACTTAGATTACTGCTGCCAATGAGAGTATACAACACAATTACTAACCATCACACTTGTACAAGTGAGAAAATTCAGACTATTCCAGGACCCTGAAGCTATAAGAAAGGCTTGGGCAGCAGGTAATAGTCATATTTAATGTATATTGAATTAATAATTAACTGTTGTTGTGGTCATCTATAAATTAGCCAGACAGCGCCATCTTGTGGCACACTGTCACAAGCTCTGGTGTTGACAATTAAGTGCCGGGCACTGGAAACCACCAGCTCAAATTAAGCACTGTGCAGAACCTTCCTTGCAAGAAGGTGGCGCCTGAATAACACCAGGCTTTCCTCTGCACACATTAGGCACCGCCCACTAGTAGCCTTAGTGAAGACTCCCATTGGACAAGAAATGCCACCAGGAGAGTTGCAATCTTTCACCTTAGCTCCTCCCACCATGGCCAACACCTTTCACTAGGCAAAACGGGGTAGCCCTACTTATTAGTGGGGAAAAAAAGGTTTTAACAGGACGACTTAGTGAGTCGAAGAGCTGCCACTGGTAGGCAATAATCTGCAGTCAACGGGTTTGAATTGCAGCAGGGCCGATACAGCTCTCTATCAATCTGAGGTCAGTAAATGGATGACCATTAAATAAGTTAATAGTAACACCTGTTATTACCAGCGCTTAGAGGTAACTGAACTGCTACATAAAAGTAAATTATTAATATCAGTAGATGAGTAACGAGGACCCACACATTTACTGCCTCAAAGCAATGCGGCTTGCACAGCATTCATTCATTCATTCATTATATCGAGAGGTCCCTACGTTTATATCAGGAGGAGCCTGGGTTCGCATGTGTCTCCACTGACGCGCCTTTCTCAACACCCTGAAACTACAGAACACAGCCATCAATATGTATATTCTGTAAGAGTTGAGGATAAAATCTTGGACTTTCAACTTTTTTTTGGCCTAACTCAGGAGACGAAACCAGAAGTCACAAATCGAAAATCTAAAAAAAAAAACGAAATTTGGAGGGACGTCCTTTTTCTTTCAGATCAAGCACGTCTTTGAATGTTTTGCACCTCATCTAACAAGAAAAGCTGACTCGGCCAGCTTCATGCAAGATTCAGAGAAGTGCACTTGGGCGGGGTGTTTTCCCATGCACCTCTCGCTGGGGCATCTCTTTCCGTTCTCCATGTTTGTTTGGGTCTCTTGTCCCTAGCGCTCTATAAATCCGTTGACCAAACTGTCTTCTTCTATTAGACCAGTCACTGTTCCTGGGAATAAAAAACAGTGTTCGACCCAGCCTTGAGATTAGATTTTACAGAGCATGGAGGTCTGGGACATCTTCTGTCAAAGGACTTTCCAATGTAGTTGTGCCACAGTTTACACCCTACAAAGCACCCATTGCACAGTGCGCTGGGGCCAGGTCTCGGAAGGATGCCTCAGTCTGGTCACGGTGCGGCGTTGCGTCGGACTGTGCCGGCACAGCCTTCACCCCTAGGTCCGCTCTTACTGTGCCCATCTACCTTGCTTGGGCCTTTGGGCCGTGGGCTGTTCTGATCCCTGGATCACACAGGATTGGGGCACGGATGTCACACCTCATTGCTTCATACAAGCGATAGACGCTTCTTCAAAGACCAGGAATCCTTCCTTCTGCCCTGGCATCCTTTGCACTCAATGGCGGATCCGTCTGCATGGTGATCAGGCGCGGTTCTCGGCCGGCCTGTGCTTGTAGCCAGGTTTCTTCTTGTGAGACGGCGTCTCATAAACCACTGAGATGGCCAGGGGTTGAGGAGAAGTGTTTGCTTCCTGAAGGTCATGAATGGATCCCAGCACTGGTGGAACCCACTCCCCCAGGGAGTTAGTGAACACACATTCTGTGGTTCTTTTGGAGTTGGCCATTGACCAGATCCCTTTTCCTCCTGCAATGGACGGAGGAAGGCTATTGGGGCATGCTCCCCGTGACAGAGAGTTGAAGATCAGATGCAAGGTCCTAAAACTACGGAAGCGGATCCAGAGCGCCCATCCTCCCCGGCACATCGCGCAGAAAGAGGTCTCAACCAAAGATATCCTGTGGCCGGTGCTTGCACCGAGAGAGCCAGACCATCAGCTGCACCGGAGAACGCACAGCGGAGGGGCTGGAGACCGCGCACGGCCAGTCTTCAGTGGTGTCTGGCCTGGGAGACACCACTTCGCTTTCCTGGAAGTGCCCAGAATTGTCAGTGTTTCTCAGCGCTCTGCTGGGGCATCCGCTGACTGGTATAGAGAGTTCTGAGAGGCTGTACCTCTGTGCTTTGATCTTAGCTGATGCCCTGAAACACAGAGGTGGCTAAATATTCAATTAGCTCCAATAAATGCTTTAATAAAGCAAATGTTGACTTTAACTGGGGATCAGGAGCGCCATAGATGCAAGCAGCCATTTACCTGCCTGCACACCACAAACTGAAAGTAACTCCCAACCACATCCTCGGGGCATGTCCATGGGGTGCAGCACAATGAGGCGCTGTAGTTACAGCTGGGAAAAGAGCACCAACAGTAAACGAGCTAAAAAGAAGATACTTGCAAACAAAGCATGACAATGCAGACGTGGCCTGGACAGCCCTCGCCCTGCTCTGGAGGTCGCCACCATGTATGAAGCGGAGGCTTGGCTTTGATTTGCTGCATCACTTTTTGAGCCACTGCTTGAGAGAAGCAGAAGGTTACCTCGTGTTCAAACACTTTCTTCCAAAGCACCTGCTTTTCTGAACATCGTACAAGTGCAGAAGAGACCATGGAGACCTAGACAAGCACAGGCAATGCAAACAGGTCTGGCTTACGAGTGCATTTTGTGCCATTGATGGGCTTGGGCACTCAATAGATCATTATACATGACCTCTTCCACTCATCTTTACACTCATGCATCCATTCACTGACTCATCCCTCCATTCACCCTCTGAAACAACTGCAATAAAATACAAACTAAAGAGCACCTGCAAGATAGGAGAAAGAAAACATGCGGCTCACTGAACACGGCGGGCACATGCCTTGAACAATGAAACTAAGCACAGCTGCGGGCGGCCATCTTGCAGTGGCTTTGCGAATGAAAAACTGACCTTGAAAGAATGAAAAGTCTTACTCAACTGGGGAAACACTGTGGTAAGGCTCTCACCCAATGCTTAATCCGGTAAAGAAAAGGTACAGGGCCCAACGTTTTGCAGAACAATTGTATGTGGGCGTGTCGCCTCCAGAGGCTAGTAGTCTTGATTCCACCTCATGCCTCTTTAGTCCACTATCAGACATCATCTCCCTCTTGCCGGTCCCTGCTCTTTCCCTTTGACACGTTTTTCCGTCTTTCTCTTCCTTCTTCCCCTGTTGTGTGGTTTTTCGCTTTCTTCCTGTGGGTCTAAGTCTGAAGAGGAAGAATAAGTGCTGGTGGGCCATACTTGCAACCGTCTCAAATTAAGCCCTGCTCACACCATCTACAAACTTGCCTGCGACCAGGACTATTTTGCTCTGCAGGGGATGGTCAAATAAGTTATAACCATCAATCAAGAGGGCAGTGGTTCTGCCCTGGGCCTCAGCTGCAGGAAGTTCTGCCAGCATGCCCCCTTCACCCTGAGGCCAGTAGTCACGGCAGTGGCGTAATGAAACTTGAGAAGGCCCCCTGCAAAGTACATGGAGGGGACCCCCCAAGCCAGCTCAGGGACCCAGTCAGGGGCTCTCAGGCCAGGGGTCCACCACCTGTGCATAGTGCCGGAAGGGGCCCCCTGGAGCTCGGCCCCCCCTCAGCACCATGGGGGCTAATGTTGCGCCACTGGTTCACGGTCATACTGGAGATGGTAATGAGTTAGCGCACCATCGGCTGTTTCTGCTCTCCGACTAATTTGCCTACATTGAGCTTGAAAGTTTACTCGGCCTCTATGTGGTTTAGAAGCCCTCAAGCTCTTCCCACGTGTAGCCCATAGCACACCATGCTGGAGCCGGAGTTGGCCTGAGAGGCCACTAGATCATGTCATTGTCTTGTAGGAAACACCAAATAGTCTGTCTTCTTTTGCACACGGGAGGACCAAATCTTGTCCTTCGGAGAAGATGACGCTCCCTCAGTTCAGGAGTTTCCAGAGATAAATATAAGAATGTTTTTGGGTACCTGGTACTTACTGCTCTGAGACTTCAAGATAGACTTCTAATGATGTGACATCTACCAGACCCGTCCCACGCGAGCTTGTCTGGAGCTCCGTAATGAGTCCTGGGTGTGGTGGAGAATAAGAAAGATGTCACCACAGCATAAATGCAAAAATTCTCAATGGACAGACATACAAGGGCTCTTGCCGTACCATGAGATACTACTTGGTTGGGTGCTGACAATCGGACCCGTGTCAAAATCCCCCAGAGAAGGCCTACTATAACGGGAAGGCCTGGAAATGGACCAACCCTAGTCCCTCCATCTACAGATGGTACTTCACATGTGTCCAGTCCCAGGCCTGCAGGGTACAGCTGGACTGGTGCCAGCAGGTTTACAAGACATAGATGGGCTGGGAGAACTGCTTCTAGGTGGATATAAGCCCGGGTGGGCCGATCACTCAGTGTCGAGAGCAGAGCCTGTGACCAGCAGAGCCTGGAGGTGATGCAACTTCTGAATCAGCCGCATCATTACCCTGGCTTACGGCTCGGCGCTCCAGGCATCCAGACATGAGCCAGAACTGAGGAGCGAGAGCAGCATTGGGACTCATCCATGGCTTGGTAAAGTAAAGAGAGGCAGGCTGGTCAACTCAGGGTCCAGTTCTACAGTCGATGGGATGAAGTATCAATCCATTCTATCACGGAGTCCACCTTACCACACTGGGGAAGAGCCAGAGAGGAACGCTGACGCAACGGAATCCTAGAGAAGTGACCGCTGGAGCCAGCTGTGCCTGTGAGGTACCTAGAACCTGGAACCACACTTGAGACGGCTGCCTCTCCAGGATCTGGGGACCTGAGAGCACACATGCAGGGGCTGCTCCAGTTTGGAGGACGCTTCACCACAACCATGCTCTTGGGGATCAACCAGAGAGGAGGGCTCAACTCGGAGCGGAGCCTATTGGTGCAAACTTGTGCCCTCTGTCTTCTGGGGGCTCCAGGGAGACAGACTATGCACGATCATTTGGGGAGGCGCACGTCTTTCTGTTCCTTTCGTGGGAGTTTGCATCAAACTCCGCGAAGGAGAAAGAGAATGCGGATGGACATTGTCAAGCTGGGATTGGAAGAGGGTGCCCACAAAATAAGCTATGCTCTGCTCCCTGGTGCAAACCCTTCACCACCTCCAGAGTTTCCAGTGCACAATGAAAATGGGGTCCTTCACTCGCAGAGGGGGTGAGACATGCTTGGCTTCTTGATGCAGTGAGTCAACAATACCACACTCGGATGGAGAGAGGAACCTACCCTCAAGTTGCAACAGCGGCTCGGGACCTCCCCATAAAGGGGAGTAGGACTCGGACCAATGGCACAACCGAGTCCGTGGTGTGATTGACTTCAAGGGACTTGACACCACGGCTGGACTGGGAGCAGTAACCAGCCCAGGCAGATTGCAGCTCGACCGGCCCTGGGAGTGGGGTGGGGAGGTGCTAGTGAGAAGCACCGCTCCCGCTTTTGTTACAAGGGGCTATTACAGCACTGCTGCAAAACCGGCCCCCAGTAACAAAACCGGCCCCCACGGGTACAAAACTGGCCCCCACCCATCCAGCCCATCGGGTAAACACCTGGTGCCCGCTACGGCCAGTCCAGCCCTACTTGACACCCATTCACCATTGAATCGAATGCAAACGGGTTGCCAGCTACCAGGTAACATGGTCATGAACTCTGAACTTTCACCCTTCCCATGGGTTACTCAAAGTACTAGACTGTGACACCTAAGGATCTCTGGATGGGGTGCAGTGGTGCTGTTAACGCTGTTCACTCCCCCAGTCTGCCTCTCCTGAAGAAGTCTCCTGCAGGCTAGGGCTGACCCGACACGCATGAACGATGGACCATCCCAGAAGGGCCTTGTAACAAGTGTAGCACAATAAGCACATGCGTGCAGCACGACTGTCACCCAAACAAGAGACCAGGCTTTGGCTGGGCCTGTTGCAGTGTGGCATGGCTTACATGACCTAGAACCCCAGTGCTGGAACCCCAGTGCTGGAACCCCAGTGCTAGAGCCACAGTGCTGGAACCCCAGTGCTGGAACCCCAGTGCTAGAGCCACAGTACAAGAACCACAGGACTACATACGGACTAAGCTACTTGACTGGAAGAAAAGAGGCGAACAGAGTAAAATCCAAACTCAACTTTCATTCTTCCTACCCCGTATACCCCACTCTCAGCATTCCCATGGTCTGAAGAGTTCTGATTGGGCAGAAAGGGGGCAACAGGGAAAATAAACTTTCACATCTGGCCTGCAGTTTCCCTGGCTCTTCTGTCCGGGCCTACACCCAAGGGTGCATGTCCCATCTCTGCCCTCTCCCATTCCCCTGTCCTCTGAATCTTTACTTCCAGTCTCGGCTCTCTCTCCGCACACTCACCAACACACTCTCACCATGACGACAGAGTGCTCTGAAGTGCTCAGAACAAAAAATAACATTCAAAGAGACAATAAAACAATATCTAGAGTATGTGCCTTTCCTTTGAGATCAGGTCGGTGCCTTTGTTACTCATCTCAATGTGTTCGTGTGCCACGCTGTAGCTTATTCCTGCCTCTCCATGAGACCGACCTGCAATTTAATGTATTTTTATCCCTTATTGCTGGGCGACCCAACTCATTTTTACAGACCATTTCCTGTAATCCCTCCAGGCTCCACCTTGGAATCTCGGATATTAAATGGTTGCTATCCTACCATACTCAGTCCTTTAACAGTCCATCTCCTTCTTCCTTAATCTTAGTAGGGTGACCAGAGGGTCACCTTTCTCGTTATATACTATATTTTTTTAATTTTTCCTTTTTTTCTCTGTTGCTTTTGCCGCCTTGCAGAATTTCAGTTTTCAGTTTTTAACGTCTTTATTTCGATTTTTTCATCATAAAAGACACACATATACACAAAATTACATTAGATACAATTAGTGCGCCAAAGTCATAAAATCATAAATATTTAAATACACATACTAACAAACAAATCAAAAAGAAACAAAACAAGAAAAATGAAGGCAAGGCAAAACTAGTTAAAAATCTCAATTAAACATACTTATAAAGACGTCAAAAAAAAATTGTATAAACATTTGGGCATATATAAAAAAATAGCAGATCATCAATACTAATAAAATCATGGGACAAAAAAAAAAAAAAAAAAAACAGTGGGATAACACAATATACCAGTTATTTGGGTCATGATACTATGAGCTGACTGACTTAATCCTTATCAGCCAAGCCCACCCAAGGAATTTGGCCAATCCTATGGTTAGCCATTCAGAAGTGTTGGTTCTCAAGATGTACAATGCTTCACTACTCACTCGGGTGTTTAGTCTAGAACATATAGGTTTCAGCCACTTATTACGTGGTTCACAATAAGCAGTGCAGACAAATAAAAAATGACCTAGTGTTTCTTTGCAAACGGTACAACAGGGACAAAAACTTGACTCCAACCTCTGCCAGCCATTAGTAAAAGCCCTCAGAGGCAGTGTACCTACACGGAACTGATGGTATAGTTTCCTATCTAATGTTTTAAGGATAACATCCCAGTATACTTCTTTGTTAGGTACTATTTTGTGGAGCAAAAACTGGCCTGTCAGATTCATTTTCTCAGAAAGAGCCACAAGTTCCGTTTTTACCATAGACCAAAAGAGAAGTTTAAATTCATTCTTAGTAGGGAATATTTGAGAACCCGGCTCCGACCAAAGCAAGGGAAGACCCATTTCGGTAAGAGTGTTCTTAATTAGCTTTAGCCACGGTACGTCACCTGCCCCTTGTTGCATTCTCACATCCTGTAATTCACGGGCAAACATGGCCAACTCCGGGGTGGACCATATGCGTCTCCATAACGCCACCATCCTATAGAGGGCCTGGTGTTTAATGGTATGCATGCCCATGTCCATCAAAAGTGGAAGGACTGGTGTTGAGGGGGGGAGACTAACTAGGTTTCGAAGGAATTTATTCTGTATCCTATCCAAGGCAACCAGGTCCACACATCCCCAAATATCGGCCCCATATAATATGGCTGAGCTGATTTTAGCACTATAAATTTTAAGAGCGGGCAGTACTCTTTTAGTCAGGGAACACCGCTGTTCTTTTACTAAACAACCAGTCAGGCGGGCAAATTTCAAACAGAGTGCTGCTACCTGATCTTTCCATTGTAGCCTATAATCCAAGGTAACACCAAGATAAGTCATTACATCAACCTGCTCCAATCTAGACCCATTCATTAAAACATGGCCCCTCAGTGGCTTTTTCTTAGTCAGGACCATGAACTTGGTTTTATTAATATTGATCTCAAGATCATTCATATTACAAAAGTCCATGAATTTATTTATTGCTACCTGTAAACCCTTCTGTGTTTTGGCCAATATGAGAGTATCATCTGCGAAAATTAAAAGAGGGAATTTGGTCCCACCCAGTGAAGGAGCATCAGTGGGGGTGTCTGAGAGGAACTTAACCACCTGATTAATGAAGAGTACAAATAGGGTGGGGGCCAGGACACAACCCTGCCTCACACCGCGAGTTACGGGGAAGGAATCGGTAACCTGGCCCTGACAACCCCATCTGACTCTTGCAAAGTTACCCTCATGCATCCTGATGGTAAGTTCTAATAGTGCACTAGGGACCCCCATCCTTCTCAATGCTGCCCACATCTTCCCTCTGGGGACCAGATCAAACGCTGATTTGAGGTCCACAAATGCAGCGAAGATCTTCCCGTCTCTCAATAACACGGTTTTCCAATAGATCATGACAAATCTTAATATCTGATCAACTGTGCTAATGTGTGCTCTAAAACCCGCCTGCATTGGAGACAGAATATCTACTTCTGACATCCACGAATGGATCTTCCCTAACAGCATTCTGGCTATTACTTTTTGTAGGGCATCGATAAGGCTGATGGGGCGATAATTTCCCGCATCAGATCTATCCCCTTTTTTGTGCACTGGCAGAATCTCAGCCCCTTTCCAGGAGTTTGGGATCCTGGTCCCTCTAGCTATGGCATTTGCTAAGACTAATATGTACGGGACCCAGTGTGTTTGATCGTATTTGAAGAGGTCCGCAGGGATGCAGTCCATGCCGGGGGCTTTGCCATTCTGCACTTGTTTAAGAGCAGAAATAGCTTCAGTTTCAGTGAAAACAATGTGATCAAGTGAGGACACCTCAGACTGCACACTGGCATCTTCCCTAATGGTAGTAAGGGAGATCCGTTCCGTGTGGCTGAACTGTGCCTCATAATGCTTGACCCATTGCTCTGCAGGGACGTAGTTTACTGGAGTATGTAATTCCCCCGGCCCTCCCCATTTCACAACCTCCCAAAATTTTTGTTGGTTAGATGAGGTACTTGCCTGGTATAAATCTAACCAACGCTGATCATCCCATTTGATTTTTGCCTCTTTTAATGCTTTCTTATAATTCACCCTGGCTATTCTTATATCCGGGCATGATTTAGATTTAATAGCCCTTAACAGAGAGCTGTGGGCAATACTACAGGTCTTATCATACCATTTCGACCTAGATTGTACTGGGCCATTAATTCCTCCTTTTACGGGTTTGATAAAAAAAGACTTAATTTTACTAAAAAGAGACTCATGAATTGTCCCGATTTGGTCAAGTGGGGTTCCAGCTTCAAGTATGGGTACCATCTGTTTTGTAGCCGCAAGGACCTCCATGGCAATCCCGCTAATAATAGCAGTATTGTCTTGGAGCCCAGCCCATCTTACCCTTCTGCAATCATTTGTGAGACCAGCATCTGCTGTATCAATATTTGTTGCAGTATTCATGCGGAGACCCTCATCCACTGATAATTTTATAACCAGGGGGTTATGATCACTCTCGGATCTAGTGACTATTTCCATGTCCACCAATATTTTCCAAAACTCTATCTTTAACAAAAAATAATCAATGCGGCTCGAGTTTAGGAAATTATCAAATGTAACGTTTCCCATCTGGTCTGATTTGGTCCTTCCATTCGCTGCACGCAAATCCCATTCAAGGCAAAGACCCAACCACTGCATAACTGCCTCCGTGACTTTTTTAATTGGAGGAATAGACAAAGGGGGAATATTCCAAATCTGATCAATTTCCCCATATCCCCCGCTATCAAGATTAGGAAACGGTTCAAAACAACAGTTGAAATCACCTGCCACCATGACACATTTGTCACTACTAATGTTATTCAGTAGGGAGTCAAGTTCAGCTACCACTCCCGCAGGCTTCCCACCTGGTAACCCTCTAGCATATATGTTGAACAAACAAATGTCCTGGTTATTTTTACCGGTTAATTTCAACGCTAGGATGTCATTACTCAGTGTAGGGAGTTCCGTGATAGTAATGGCTAAGGATTGTCTAATCCAAATAACTAGACCTCCTGAAGGGCGACCCTTCGGTCCTTTACTAGCTGGTTTGTAGTAATTAAGGTAGCCAGCCCGATAAATAGCGTCGGTTGACCAACTTTCCTGCAGGATAATAACATCATGTAAATCCACAAAGGAACCCCAGTCAGCCTCTGACGCTTTCCCCCTTAAGCCCGCTATATTCCAAGACAAGACTACGAGGGTGTAATTTGTTCTCTCTGCCATCATGGCGGTTGGGTTGGCGACAGCCTTGGTGATCGTCTGTCTATGGGTACCTGACAAGAATGTCTCCCTTATATCCACCCTCTGTGAATTCGCGCTAGACACAAGGACAGTCTCTACCCCAGGGACACTTACATTATTTAAAGAGCAAGTTACTACAGCCCTAGAACACCCAGTAATCGATTGTTCTACATCATGTCAATCCACACCTTCCAGGCCGGAAAGGGGAGCAAACCGGTTCGCAAGGTGGGGATAAAACATTGGATAGAGCGGAGTGTCAAAATGGAATCTCCCTCTAGGCCTGTCCCTTCTTGAGTGATGAAACGGGGTGTGGGATCTATTTGCATATAAAGCTGGATAAAAATAATGCAATAGTAAAGTTTGTACATCCCCAACTCTACCGAATCTTGGTTCCCTGCAAATGTATTCGGCAACCCAAGGCTCTCTAAAGCTAACCACCACACAATCCCCCTCAAGATCTTTCTTACCAAAACCTATCCAATCCACCCTCCTTACATTAAGTATTTCAGGGTTTAGGTTAGGAGGGAGTGGCCGGTTTTTATTAAGCCAAAATGTAACCTTATTGTAAAGATCCTCGTCTGTTTCCCTCTTACCATCTACTAGCGGAGCCACGCCAGTTAAAACAATTGTATAAGGCACTGACTCCGGTGGAAGGTTCACACACTGTTTCTTTGGGATGGGTTTGGCGGTGGACTGATGACTAATATTTTTGCCCCTAACGGAAGTTAGGTTTTTCTGAACCTGCTGGTTTTTTACAGGCTTTGGCCTTGCAGGGTTCTCTGTAGAAACTGCTTTCTTAGGGGCAGGTACAGTTTTTTGCGGGGCCTTGGGTATAGAGGGTCCCACTTGTGAACTATTACCCCCCGCTTTATTGTTCATAGGCTTTGGAATGGTCAGGACAGAAGGGGTCGGACCAGCAATTTCTACGCTGGCGAGGATTCTGTCAGAGGTCGCTATATTATCCTTCACTAGCAGATCTAAGGAATCCATTTTTGTATTTAATAACCTTGTCCTTTCAAAAAGAGGTAAAAGTAGAGATTTAAATAGCAACTCAATTTTAGCCAAAAATATCTCTTCTGTAATACTAATCATAGTCTCACCTCCCCCTTGCTGGGCAGTAGTGTTAGTATTGGGTAGCTGTGGGGGGGATGGTGAGGCATTTCCCAACCCCTCAGCTTGTTCCTCCATGTCCGGTAAGTCTACCCTCTTGCGTTTCCCAGGGTTATGAGTGGGTGTTTGTTGTGGATGGGAAAGGGAATCCATTAGTTCAGCACTAATATTGAAATTTGGGGAGTCTGAAAGACCAGAATTATCCCTGGACTGATCTAGGCAAGTGGTCCCGCTATTTAGTAGGTTAACGCGCGCAGTATTAAAAGCATTTTCCTGGTTAGAATCCACTATCTCCACAGTATGAATCTCAGGAGCAGTTACCAACATTACTTCTACATTACTGTCCGAGTTCAACGTGAAAAGTGGGACAGGGGAGACAGCCTCATTGATTTTACCTAGTGAAGACCGCTTGCCTGTAATAATATCAAGCGAGAGGCGTTTTTCAACCAGGGCGATCTCCTTCTCTAATATAGCAGTAGACCGTTTAAAAAACTGATCAATTGTACCAGTAAAAGTACCATTAGAGGTTGAGACCTGAACTTGCCTCTCCTTACCAGACCTTAAAGGCATTTTTGTTATTCTTATTAAAATACAGCGGGCGGGGATATCACCAACCTCAATGCTCAATCAGCGAAGCCACTCAGGCCACAGTATTTATCCTTCCAAATATGGGGACTGTAACGTCACTTTAGACACAATCAGTAACAATAATAATTATACCAGTTGATAAGGGTCAAAATTACGTAATTAGGAAGAAAATGTTAATAATAGGGCCCAGCCCGGCCTCCTCCGGCCCCGGACGGCCACAGACGGTCCCGCCCTTGTCCCGGGCTTCTCCCGGTGGCTCCCGCGCGCTCCCGCGCAGCGGCAGATGCAGACTCCTTTGTGGATATTGCAGAGGTGGGAGGATTGTTGGGGGCGGGGCGATGAGGGAGAGCGGCCCAGGTGGAGCGGGCGGGGGATGACCAGAGACTCCTGGGAGATGGAGTCCTATCCCTTGTGCTCGCAGCCCTCAGCCCCAGGTACGCCCCAGTCAGCTGCTCCCTGGTGTTGGATAGTGCCTCGCAGCGAAGCGGGACCCGCGCAGCGGGTACCGCGAGGCGTGGAATAAAAAACGGCAAATGTCCTCTGGAATGCAGGGTCAGCACAAACAAACAGCAGTAAGGTCCCACGTAGCAATGAGCACACCTTGCTTAAATCCGTGCTCAGATCTGTTGGGGGCGGGGCGATGAGGGAGAGCGGCCCAGGTGGAGCGGGCGGGGGATGACCAGAGACTCCTGGGAGATGGAGTCCTATCCCTTGTGCTCGCAGCCCTCAGCCCCAGGTACGCCCCAGTCAGCTGCTCCCTGGTGTTGGATAGTGCCTCGCAGCGAAGCGGGACCCGCGCAGCGGGTACCGCGAGGCGTGGAATAAAAAACGGCAAATGTCCTCTGGAATGCAGGGTCAGCACAAACAAACAGCAGTAAGGTCCCACGTAGCAATGAGCACACCTTGCTTAAATCCGTGCTCAGATCTGTTGGGGGCGGGGCGATGAGGGAGAGCGGCCCAGGTGGAGCGGGCGGGGGATGACCAGAGACTCCTGGGAGATGGAGTCCTATCCCTTGTGCTCGCAGCCCTCAGCCCCAGGTACGCCCCAGTCAGCTGCTCCCTGGTGTTGGATAGTGCCTCGCAGCGAAGCGGGACCCGCGCAGCGGGTACCGCGAGGCGTGGAATAAAAAACGGCAAATGTCCTCTGGAATGCAGGGTCAGCACAAACAAACAGCAGTAAGGTCCCACGTAGCAATGAGCACACCTTGCTTAAATCCGTGCTCAGATCTGTTGGGGGCGGGGCGATGAGGGAGAGCGGCCCAGGTGGAGCGGGCGGGGGATGACCAGAGACTCCTGGGAGATGGAGTCCTATCCCTTGTGCTCGCAGCCCTCAGCCCCAGGTACGCCCCAGTCAGCTGCTCCCTGGTGTTGGATAGTGCCTCGCAGCGAAGCGGGACCCGCGCAGCGGGTACCGCGAGGCGTGGAATAAAAAACGGCAAATGTCCTCTGGAATGCAGGGTCAGCACAAACAAACAGCAGTAAGGTCCCACGTAGCAATGAGCACACCTTGCTTAAATCCGTGCTCAGATCTGTTGGGGGCGGGGCGATGAGGGAGAGCGGCCCAGGTGGAGCGGGCGGGGGATGACCAGAGACTCCTGGGAGATGGAGTCCTATCCCTTGTGCTCGCAGCCCTCAGCCCCAGGTACGCCCCAGTCAGCTGCTCCCTGGTGTTGGATAGTGCCTCGCAGCGAAGCGGGACCCGCGCAGCGGGTACCGCGAGGCGTGGAATAAAAAACGGCAAATGTCCTCTGGAATGCAGGGTCAGCACAAACAAACAGCAGTAAGGTCCCACGTAGCAATGAGCACACCTTGCTTAAATCCGTGCTCAGATCTGTTGGGGGCGGGGCGATGAGGGAGAGCGGCCCAGGTGGAGCGGGCGGGGGATGACCAGAGACTCCTGGGAGATGGAGTCCTATCCCTTGTGCTCGCAGCCCTCAGCCCCAGGTACGCCCCAGTCAGCTGCTCCCTGGTGTTGGATAGTGCCTCGCAGCGAAGCGGGACCCGCGCAGCGGGTACCGCGAGGCGTGGAATAAAAAACGGCAAATGTCCTCTGGAATGCAGGGTCAGCACAAACAAACAGCAGTAAGGTCCCACGTAGCAATGAGCACACCTTGCTTAAATCCGTGCTCAGATCTGTTGGGGGCGGGGCGATGAGGGAGAGCGGCCCAGGTGGAGCGGGCGGGGGATGACCAGAGACTCCTGGGAGATGGAGTCCTATCCCTTGTGCTCGCAGCCCTCAGCCCCAGGTACGCCCCAGTCAGCTGCTCCCTGGTGTTGGATAGTGCCTCGCAGCGAAGCGGGACCCGCGCAGCGGGTACCGCGAGGCGTGGAATAAAAAACGGCAAATGTCCTCTGGAATGCAGGGTCAGCACAAACAAACAGCAGTAAGGTCCCACGTAGCAATGAGCACACCTTGCTTAAATCCGTGCTCAGATCTGTTGGGGGCGGGGCGATGAGGGAGAGCGGCCCAGGTGGAGCGGGCGGGGGATGACCAGAGACTCCTGGGAGATGGAGTCCTATCCCTTGTGCTCGCAGCCCTCAGCCCCAGGTACGCCCCAGTCAGCTGCTCCCTGGTGTTGGATAGTGCCTCGCAGCGAAGCGGGACCCGCGCAGCGGGTACCGCGAGGCGTGGAATAAAAAACGGCAAATGTCCTCTGGAATGCAGGGTCAGCACAAACAAACAGCAGTAAGGTCCCACGTAGCAATGAGCACACCTTGCTTAAATCCGTGCTCAGATCTGTTGGGGGCGGGGCAATGAGGGAGAGCGGCCCAGGTGGAGCGGGCGGGGGATGACCAGAGACTCCTGGGAGATGGAGTCCTATCCCTTGTGCTCGCAGCCCTCAGCCCCAGGTACGCCCCAGTCAGCTGCTCCCTGGTGTTGGATAGTGCCTCGCAGCGAAGCGGGACCCGCGCAGCGGGTACCGCGAGGCGTGGAATAAAAAACGGCAAATGTCCTCTGGAATGCAGGGTCAGCACAAACAAACAGCAGTAAGGTCCCACGTAGCAATGAGCACACCTTGCTTAAATCCGTGCTCAGATCTGTTGGGGGCGGGGCGATGAGGGAGAGCGGCCCAGGTGGAGCGGGCGGGGGATGACCAGAGACTCCTGGGAGATGGAGTCCTATCCCTTGTGCTCGCAGCCCTCAGCCCCAGGTACGCCCCAGTCAGCTGCTCCCTGGTGTTGGATAGTGCCTCGCAGCGAAGCGGGACCCGCGCAGCGGGTACCGCGAGGCGTGGAATAAAAAACGGCAAATGTCCTCTGGAATGCAGGGTCAGCACAAACAAACAGCAGTAAGGTCCCACGTAGCAATGAGCACACCTTGCTTAAATCCGTGCTCAGATCTGTTGGGGGCGGGGCGATGAGGGAGAGCGGCCCAGGTGGAGCGGGCGGGGGATGACCAGAGACTCCTGGGAGATGGAGTCCTATCCCTTGTGCTCGCAGCCCTCAGCCCCAGGTACGCCCCAGTCAGCTGCTCCCTGGTGTTGGATAGTGCCTCGCAGCGAAGCGGGACCCGCGCAGCGGGTACCGCGAGGCGTGGAATAAAAAACGGCAAATGTCCTCTGGAATGCAGGGTCAGCACAAACAAACAGCAGTAAGGTCCCTTGCAGAATTTCATTAATTTCCTGTAACTTTCCGCGAGGAGCCACAGACCTGGGATTGTTGACTCTCACTATTAAGCAGAGTGTCCACTAGAGTGCAGACATCATGTCAGTGTTTGCTTTCACACCAGTGGCACCAGCAGACATTATTTGCCTTCTGCCAGTGATTGGTTTTGGCATCATGCCGACCGCCAGGCTTCTAATGACGTTCCAGAGAAACACCCTGCCCGACCCTTTCTATTGATGGTAAGATTAATGTTAAGACTTACCCGTCTAGGAGGGAATTAAAGAAAAACACATTTACAAACACACCCTTTATACCTTCACGTGCCTTTCTTTTTCCTAATAATCGTTTAAAGATACGAAATTGTTTTAATAAAAGTTTGAAAACTACCTTTCCATATAGCACTTTACACTGCCGTACAGCATAACTCGGGCTCTCTGGATAGCTGCATAAACTGGAACTGAAGCACGGAGAGGTGAGAAAAGGCGATTTGCCCAGGATCACTCATGCGGTTAGATGGCGAAGCCCAGGGGCAGCTCCTCCACTAGGGCGGAGGAGCTTTGCCCCACTGCTTTCTCCAGTGTGAGAAGCAGAAACATGAAATGGTAATAACTTTCCGTTATTATTATTTTATGTTTGGCTGCGGGCGAATGGGTGGGCGGGCGGGCGGGCTGCTCTGCGAGCAGCCAGGGGAGGAGTTGTGTGCCCACTCCTGCGAGTGCAATGACTGTTTGGTTGGCCCTCTGGGGCCACCCAAACCAGTCATGTGCACTCTGCTCTCCATGCAGGCTGATGGAGAACATGGTCTCCCCGTAAGCCCCTGGCTGAGCGGCGTCCCCACCAATCTCAACACGGCCATTGCGGTGTTGTGTTTGGCCATGGGGAGGGAGCCTGGCCGCCTGCTTCCTGTTCCTGCCAGAGAGAGGAGGGCAGGAGCAGGAGCCGAGAAGACGCGGGACCCGGCTGGCGGAGAGGTAAATGATATTTTTTAAATGATCCCATGCGACCCCCCCACCCCCCATGAGCCATGCGGGCTGCGACTGGGGAAGCCAGATTAGTACCCAAATTGTCCAGGTGAACAATTGATGAAATAGAAATTTTAAAATTCATTGCTTTACTTAACCTAGGGATGCATCTGAGTCACTAAACTTCTGGTTCCTAACGTTGTCCACACATTTCTTTTTTGCTACTAATTTCCGGGGCATGGTTGACTTATTACTTCACTCTCCTCCCACCCGCTACTATCACCCTCTGAAGATAGCTTTTGTTCGTGCTACACTGTCCTCATCCATTCCAATAACAGAGGAGCCACTTAGAAAGGGCGTTTTCAAATGTTTCACTGGTGTCCAATGGATGCAGAGGATGAAAGTTGACAAAAATGAGCTCAGCCAATCAGAATATTTAGGATCCTGCCAATCACTAAGGTTGCTTGGTGCCATTTCAAGTTGAGTGAGAGCTTGAAGTAAGGAAATGAAACAGACAGGGGTGTGTTTGCCTGTGCTGGGTGAGAACAGGGGGCAGGTGGTACACCCTTGTTGCTCACATGGAATGAAAAGCCATCATTGCTGTTTCCCTTCATAGTGCACCCGTGACTTTGCCATGTTCTCCCAGTCCGAACATGTACAGCGAGTCCTCACTCTGGGGACAGACAAATCACTTGGGTCCTAAGTTTTTTTTTTTAATTCAGCCGGCTGATCGAGGCTATAACTTCCTCCTATGGCCAAAACACATCGGGCCGGAGTCACAAAAGTCCTCCGCACTTGTGGTGGAGATCTCGCGATCGTGGAGGAGTCTCTGCACTCTGGCGGAATCTCCGTAATGAGAAATCTCATTGCAGAGATTCCGCTCGAGGATGGAGACTCCACCAAGACTGGAGGGCCTCCGCCACGAGTATGGAGACTCCCCCTTGACTGCGGGGCCTCCACCACGAGTGCAGAGACTCCCCCAAGACTGTCGGCCTCCATCACAAGTGTGGAGACTCCCCCATGACTGTGGGACCTCCGCCACGGGTGCAGAGACTCCCCCCACGACTGCAGGGCCCAATGACTGCGGGGCCTCCGCCACGAGGGCAGAGACTCCCTGTAGGAAGGTGGAATCTGACTATATGGTTGCCCCCAACTTTTTGCCTGGTATTTGGATGGTTTTTGACTAGTCTGGCTGGGATCCTGCTATCCAGGACCCCAGCCTATCTGCTTCCTCCCTAAAACTGATGTGAGTACCCTAGGTACCTTCCAATTGGATACTGAGGACACCCTGTCAGCCCCTTGTAGATGGTACCCTAGGTACCCAGGGCATGGGTCCCTCAAAGGCCTACCAGGGGCTGCAGCACTTATTGTGCCACCCCTGGGACAGCCATACCAAATGACACCACCAGACCACTACTGTTGTCTGGGTAAGGTGGTGCTTGCACTCCTTACAGGGATATAGGTATCCTGTATCCCACTTAATACAACACATATATCCTCATAGGTCACCCCTAAAGCAGGCCTTGCTAATCCTACAGGACAGGGTGCTGAGATATGTGTGAGGGGGAACCCCTACCTGAGTAGGGCCCCTCTGCAACCTTCGTAAAACTATTGCTGGGTTGTTTGTAGTGTAGCCATACCATATACTCCTAACCGCATTATAAGTAAATCGCGATAGCGTGATAACTTGAGAATGGCTACACAGAACCATGTCGTGTTTGGTGTCAAACATGTAGGAATCATACCCCCAATCCAGCCATGGGACTGAGGGCATGATTCCCCCCTGCTAGAGGAGCGATATGGGAAAAGCGGCAGAATTTAGACACCAATTTAAAAGTGCACACGCAGTACAAAATGGATGCTACCCGCCACCCACACGACTCTGGCTGCCTGTTGCTGGGCAGAAGTCCAGCCACGGCAGCTGGACAATAGGGATCTTGTTGCAGGGAGGTGCTCCCACCTCCCAAGACAGACTATGTGGATTGGAACTGGGTGGGTGCACCATAGGGTGTGTTTCAGACTTGCACGTAGGCTTCTCCAGTGCCTACTTCTGCATACACCACCTCAAACCGGTTCAGGGGTATCCTGTCCCCTGCCCAGGTGGGAAACCACACAAAGGGGAGAGGGTGTAGCCACCCTTTCCCACTTGAACTCTCATTGGTGGGCACTGATCTGGACACTCCCCTAATCTTTGGATAAAGGTGAATACAGGGTCCCCAGAGCCTCAGATTATTCTTGAACTTCACAGACTTGAACTTCGACTTGCTGCCGCACAGCTGAATGAAGAAATCTCCCTTGGGGTAAAGGAGTTACCCCCCTGCTTGGCAGGCACCTGAAACACTGCAAGTGACCCAGTTGGAACCTCGGAGCTCCTACGAGCATCAACGACTCTTTCCTACCTTGAGGTAGGTTTCCAAGCATCCCAGAGGCCAGTGAGTGTGCACAGCAAAGCTCCGCACCGTGGACCCCGTGGGTGCCGAGATCCCCAATACCCCAGGACACCGGCAACCTCTTGCACAGCACCCGACCCCGATGAGTGGGGAAGTTGTGCTTTGGCCCATTATTGAGCCAACCTCTCTGCATCACCTGTGCCAAAGATAGACGCCCTAGCCCGCTCCGGCGACCCGTGGGCGCATCTTTACGCACGCCAAATTGCTGCCTCCCAAGGACTCTTGTCTCTCGACTGGTGGGCACTAGCAGAGGTCAATCTTCGATTCCAAGAGTTCCCCTGGTTGCTCCAGGCCTGCTCTTCAGTCTCCTCGCCGGAGACCTCGCTCAGACCTTGTGGGTCTGCATCAGTAGCAGTTGTGTGTTTCTTGCGTGGGTTGCGGTTGCCAAGGCTTAGTGGATCCAATCCAGACACTAACACTGCAGCGACCCTCATCCTTCGTGGGACAGTCGCCCTCCAGAAGCTGGCCTTCCTTGACGCCTCCTGGACCCCGTGGCTGACGATCCAAGCTACACCTCTTCTACCTGGAAGCACCCGACATTGAAGGGCTCCTTCTCTTGAGCCCCCTGGTCACTGTGCCGTGACCCAGACTCTGTCCCCTCTGCTTTCAGGTCCTTTTCTTCAAGATCTACATTTTCATTCTTCACGACATCGACGACGCTTCTTGCTAGCAGCAGTTCTTCACGTTTTGCCATTGAAAATCAGCCCGCGACCCGACATCGATAACGACCTATGCACCCGGCTTCCCTGGGGCAGCTAACAGTGGTACCTCGGTACTCTCGTGGGTGTGGGCCCTTCAAAAGCTTAACTCTAAAGTATTGAACTTGAACTCCTGCTAGAAGTGTTTTTAATCTTGTAAAATTCAACCGCAACATTCTCCATAGGCTTTAATAGAGATCCCGACAGTAGCTCTAGCCACTGCACGCATCTCCCGTGGGCCCCCTTCCTCACTACCTTAGGTGTTTTCAAAAGGGGCCAGCGACCCTCAATGCCCTAGGCATTGTCTGTAGAATCGTCGTGGTTCTTATACCACTTTTTTGATATATGGTTTGGTCCCCCCCTGGGGCCCTATGATTCCAGTGCTATTTATTGTAACTATCAATGCTTGTTTGAATTGTATCTTCACCTCTAGCCTCATAAAGAGACTAGTGGGGTTATTCCGAGAATAAATACATATATTTTATATATATACCGGTGTGGACTACTCTTTCATTTGGTTATTAAAGAGGTTATCTATGGTAAAACAATAAGCTAAACACTCCTTCAAGACTTAGCCTGAAGGCTGCTCTCCACAGCTACCACTAGGATAGCTTTCTTTAAAGGCTGTCTTTAACCTATCACCATAAGAGTCGAATTGGACTGGTACAAGGTGTCCCCTATAACTAGAGGACAGCATATGCCAGGCCAACTTCTCACACTCCCCCATGACCGCGGGGCATTCTCCACGAGTGCAGAGGCCCCTCTCATTGCAGAGATTCCGCACCGAGTGCTGAGACTCCCCCGCGAGTGCGGGCCTCCACCATGAGTGGGGAAGCCCTTTGTGAATCAGGCCCAGCCTGTTTTGGAAGACAGTGTTTGAGCCCCTCCCCCCATGCGGCAACCAATGAGCCTCTTGCTGTTGCCTCGGAGGTTTGGAGGGAAATGTTAGCGAAACGCCTCACTACGAGCCTGAACCGTGAAGCTTTTTCCATGAGCAGGTGTGACTTATACACGGAAATTCAGTAGTGTGTGATATTGAAAGGTCCTTGTTACAAGTGGCCTCTTAATTCAGATGGGGCCTCAACGGAATTATAAATTCTCACTTTCACACAGGGATTGTTGATGTTGAAAACAGCTGAAATGTCTATGAGAAAGTTTGCGAAAAACTGAGTTACCGGCAGAGCTTTAAATAGGAAATTAGAAGTTCCGGAACTCACTAATGAGAGTGACTGGGCAGTTAGGAGCCTGGCTGGGGGCGTGGTTCTGAGCCAGGCATTTATCAGGAGCGACATTTTTGGGGTGTGGATTAGAGGTTGGTGAACTTTGAACCATTCAAGGAAACATCGTATAGCTCACCAAAAAGTTAAAGATGTAGCACTTCCGGGTGGGTGTGGTTGTGAACTGTCACCATGAGACCCACTTCCTAACTGTTCTGCTTCTGCAATTGTGCGTGAGATGGAGTAAGTGCCAGCTTGTCTCTTACAGCCCTGCCACTACATGTGGGCATGTGACAGTCGGCATAAGCACAAAGGCATACAGTCAAGAAGATTCAGGTCGCATTTGAGGCAACCTTAATTTTTTTTTTGTTATACATGTGGCTGCGGTCCTGTCTGTGTGTCCCGTGCCTCAGCTCACTCACTACCGCCTTACTCATCCAGGTCACTAAACACTCACCTCCCAACATGTACATTAGGAGACATGGCAAGCACCAGCTTCTGTGTCTGTCATACGTGCAGGGCCCAATTTTTGGCAGTTTGATATTGCACGAATGTGGCCCACGGGCATCAGAGCGCTTTAAATGGCAATCAGAACATTTGCATTAAAGCTTACTTCTTTTAAATGCCGTTGGTTAAGTGAGTTGTCCAGAATCACTGGATGATGAGCCCAGGTTGGGATTCGAACCTGGTTCTCCAGTTCGACTGAGGGCAGCTCTGGCCACGTCCTCATTCCTGTTGCGATGCCAATTAGAACCGAACATTGCAGGAGCAACCCAGCACAGGAATACACTACCCGTTGCCTGTCAGAGCGGCACATTAAACACGCTCCTTTTGAAAGGGTCATTTTCAGTAGTTTTTGCATTGCACGTACCCGTACTTCAGGGCATGAGCCCTGCTGCTTCTGGGAGTACCGGTACTCTCCTTGCCCAAAAAAGAAGCACCGGCACTCAGGGGGAGGAAACTGAAAAGTGCCTGTACTCAGTACCGGTGAGTACCGGCCAATTTAAAGCACTGGTTACCGGGGAAGTGGGATTTGGAATTACCAAAGTAATTCCTCATTTCATAGTGGACCCTCAAGTTCCAACTCATGATGCGCCAGATGTGCCCATCGTTATTGGAAACAACTCAGGGGCTGGGGGAAACCGGGTTCCTTTTCCAGGACCACTTCAGGCCTGGTTAGAGTGACCAGATTTTGAGAATCAAAAACCAGGTTAGACCAGAAATAAAAGATACAAGTAGGACTAAAGCCTCTAGTCTTACTTCTATATCTGGCCTGTTCCAGTATCTAGCTAGCTATCTATCTATCTATCTATCTATCTATCTATCTATCTATCTATCTATCTATCTATCTATCGCTGGTGCCCCCCCACCCCGTGAGACTGTCTGTTTTGCCCCCCTCCCACCACCCCTTCATGAACTCACTCACCTTCACTATCCATCAGTGCCCTTCATCTCTCCAAGGGCTCTTTCTGACATACATGTCAGTTTTTATAGCGCTACTCATAGTTCACTCACTCAGTTCTGTGATCCGCATGGCACACCTTGTTTGCAGCAGGCACATTAACCCACCGCTCTACTTTATGAGTCAAAGCTGCTAGTAAACAAAATACCGATCTCTCACCAGTAGGAACATTAATCACCAGAGTCATCTTGAAATGTGTATTGTTGTCTGAAAACTGATGGACGCACAAGGAGTTCACGTGCTTTTTAAACCATTAAGTTATTTTTAAACCCCCAGCCCGCCACCAAAGGCGGACCAGGTGCAGCTGCACGGGTCGCACCGCCCTAAAGCCGGCCCTATTAGCTTGGGGAATTAACTCCCTGCCTAGGGGTCAGCCACAGACTGACATCTCATCGCTCTTTCAACTTGTCATGAAAGTCACAATCCGTGTGCGTCAAAGCAAAGCACAGCTCCCGAGGGCGCGCACTTACGCACACTGAGGACCCAGTGACCCTCTTTAACCCCCACGGTGCAGTGCAAGGGGAAAGTGACACTCACACCTGGTGAAGGCACGTGAGAGGCTGAGAGCTCCGTTCCACCGGGGCCGCGACCTACACCAATATACAGTGTGTAAACAAGGAAACGAGCTGGGGGCGGCGCTGGCGGGGCCCGGCTGTACATCAGCATTCTTTCCGCTTTATGAAGCTGGCCTCGGGTGACCCTGTGCGTGAGGCTGGTACTGCGGCCCCCCCCCCCCCCCACTCCCCTCCCCGCCTGGAGGTAAACATCAGACTCGGGTGCTGTGAAGCCGGACCCAGGCACGCACTCGTGCACTTTCCATAGCTCCCAGACAAACAAACACTGCACGAAGCACCGCCTCTCTGTCCATGCAAAGCGGCTTGCTGCCAACTCCCCATCTCGGGGCCTGAAGCCCGGGCGCCCTGGGAGCAGCTCCGCGAGGCCAGTTACAGAGATAGACCCAGAGCTTAATTTGTAACGAAATATGTACCGGGGCCCTCGTCTGGAGCCCACTGCAGCGTGGGCCATTTCCCAATGCATCTTCACCCACTTCCAGTTCTGAGTCATCATCTGGCGTAGGATTGTCTTTATCGAATGTTCCTTTATCTAATGTATCCTCACGCGCTTCCAGTTCTGTGTCATCATCTGGCGTAGGATAGTCTTTATCGAATGTTCCTTTATCTAATGTATCCTCACACGCTTCCAGTTCTGTGTCATCATCTGGCGTAGAATAGTCTTTATCGAATGTTCCTTTATCTAATGTATCCTCACACGCTTCCAGTTCTGTGTCATCATCTGGCGTAGGATAGTCTTTATCGAATGTTCCTTTATCTAATGTATCCTCACGCGCTTCCAGTTCTGTGTCATCATCTGGCGTAGGATAGTCTTTATCGAATGTTCCTTTATCTAACGTATCCTCACACGCTTCCAGTTCTGTGTCATCATCTGGCGTAGGATAGTCTTTATCGAATGTTCCTTTATCTAATGTATCTTCACACGCTTCCCGTTCTGTGTCATCATCTGGCGTAGGATTGTCTTCATCGAATGTTCCTTTATCTAATGTATCCTCACACGCTTCCAGTTCTGTGTCATCATCTGGCGTAGGATAGTCTTTATCGAATGTTCCTTTATCTAATGTATCCTCACACGCTTCCCGTTCTGTGTCATCATCTGGCGTAGGATTGTCTTCATCGAATGTTCCTTTATCTAATGTATCCTCACACGCTTCCAGTTCTGTGTCATCATCTGGCGTAGGATAGTCTTTATCGAATGTTCCTATATCTAATGTATCCTCACGCGCTTCCAGTTCTGTGTCATCATCTGGCGTAGGATAGTCTTTATCGAATATTCCTTAATCTAATGTATCCTCACGCGCTTCCAGTTCTGTGTCATCATCTGGCGTAGGATAGTCTTTATCGAATGTTCCTTTATCTAATGTATCCTCACGCGCTTCCAGTTCTGTGTCATCATCTGGCGTAGGATAGTCTTTATCAAATGTTCCTTTATCTAATGCATCTTCACAAGCTTCTAGTTCTGTGTCATCATCTGGTGTAGGATAGTCTTTATCGAATGTTCCTTATCTAATGTGTCTTCACGCGTTTCTAGTTCTGCGATATCATCAGGAGTAGGATAGTCTTTATCGCATGTTCCTTTATCTAATTTATCTTCACACGCTCTCAGTTCTGTGACATCATCTGGCATAGGATTGTCTTTATCGAATGTATTTTCACGTGCTTCTAGTTCTGTGTCATCATCATCTGGAATAGGATAGTCTTTAACGAATATTCACACGCTTCCCGTTCTGTGTCATCATCTGGCGTAGGATTGTCTTCATCGAATGTTCCTTTATCTAATGTATCCTCACACGCTTCCAGTTCTGTGTCATCATCTGGCGTAGGATAGTCTTTATCGAATGTTCCTTTATCTAATGTATCCTCACGCGCTTCCAGTTCTGTGTCATCATCTGGCGTAGAATAGTCTTTATCGAATGTTCCTTTATCTAATGTATCCTCACACGCTTCCAGTTCTGTGTCATCATCTGGCGTAGGATAGTCTTTATCGAATGTTCCTTTATCTAATGTATCCTCACACGCTTCCAGTTCTGTGTCATCATCTGGCGTAGGATAGTCTTTATCGAATGTTCCTTAATCTAATGTATCCTCACGCGCTTCCAGTTCTGTGTCATCATCTGGCGTAGGATAGTCTTTATCGCATGTTCCTTTATCTAATTTATCTTCACACGCTCTCAGTTCTGTGACATCATCAGGCATAGGATAGTCTTTATCGAATGTATTTTCACGTGCTTCTAGTTCTGTGTCATCATCATCTGGAATAGGATAGTCTTTAACGAATGTTCACACGCTTCCAGTTCTGTGACATCATCTGGCGTAGGATATAGTCTAAGGGGCTTTAGGACTAAAGTTTGTAGCGTGAGGCTCGGAGGCCGGACGTGGGTGTACCGCGGAGTCTGGGGCCTAAGGATGCATAAGAGGAAGCAACTCCCTAAAAAACACCAGCATGGTGGGAGCCTTGATAGATGTCTTTAATTTCTTGAATACCTCACTGTGAACCTGTTCACCTAGATCCTACAGCAGGGTGGAAGGCTGAGTGTGGCTCAAGGGCCCCACTACAGCAAGAGGTTTTGGCGGGACTCATTTGCAGGATGTCTGCGGCATATCTGTGACCCACAGAAGACCTCACTCAGAGCCAATCCGCCTGTGGTTCGAGAACTGAAGCCAGAACCACATTCCCTTTATTATGATTTTTGACCATTTTGGGGTTTCAGCTGCAAAACAGTCTACCAGAGGGGCAATCCTCATAGGCGGAGAGGGTCGACATTGAAGGGAACTCAGAAGAGGAAGGGAGAGTGAAGGGAACTCAGAAGAGGAAGGGACAGTGAAGGGAACTCGGAAGAGGAAGGGCTGTGAAGGGAACTCAGAAGAGGAAGGGACAGTGAAGGGAACTCGGAAGAGGAAGGGACAGTGAAGGGAACTCGGAAGAGGAAGGGACAGTGAAGGGAACTCGGAAGAGGAAGGGACAGTGAAGGGAACTCGGAAGAGGAAGGGACAGTGAAGGGAACTCGGAAGAGGAAGGGCTGTGTAGGGTGGACATCTCACCAGGGCTAGGGCACAGTGGACAGAGATGAGGTTCTGTTCATGGTACACTTCTTACTGATATAAACTACATGGACCTGAATTCTGTGCAGCTCATGTTTTACTTTTCTTACTTAAAAAAAGAGTGCGGACAAGTTGCAACAACACAATGTATATCCGCTTCTACGCTAAGGAGGTTTAGCATCCACATTTCTTAAAGTGAGTGACCTGCAGCACAAGCAGAGAAATAAGCTAGAAAACAACGAGCATTGACAATGTCAATAGGTCTGTCTTATAAACAGAAGCGCCTCTACAGTCACTGCCAAGTATATGCGTGCAATACATCATTACAGATGCACTCCATCACTTATCTCGCCTCTTAAGCATCCATTTATTCATCCACTGACTCATTCTTGCATTTACCCACTCACTCGTCCTCAATAAAACACATATTCAAACTCCACAACCAGATGACACACAAAAAAAAGAAGAAACGTAAAAAAAGGAAACATGGCACATTGGCATTGCCTAAAACACAGAGGACATATGCTCTCAATAAAAAAGTTAATTATTCATAACCACGGAGAGCGGCCTGGCAACGGTACTCTACATAGTATATTGTAGTTGTAATGTTACAATACAGCCACCATGTTTTGTTGCTTCAAAATCAACATAATATCCATCTTGGATCAATAGAACAATGATATACTATGAACAAAGCCGTTCCCAAATGGACTCTCTGAGAACATGGCATGTGGCGGCCATCTTGAAACAGTAAAACTATGAGTAACCAACATAAAAATCCTGACCTACTGGTCTAATGGAAAGATTTTCACAATAAATATGTTGGGCCTACTACTTTTGTCCTAACGTTTCATCACAGGACAGATAGACGTATGGCGTCAGACAACTTTTCCCACTGAAACAACCTGGCCTATAGCCTTTAACATTGTCTTGACATTATAACCAGCTTAAGACTGCTGTATTGTGCATACACTTTCCCACAGAGTATTACTGCATTATTTTGTCTTTTTTACAGATGCCAAATCTGCCTGGAAAAGGTTCCACCTCATTGGTAACAGTTTAACGCTCAGAGAGAGCAACAGTCAATGGAAAGGCGAGCAGTCAACTTTTGTGAAGAGCCGTTCACTAAGAGGCAACACGCGCTGCTGCGTTTTTAGTAACTTGTGATCCATTTAAGCTAGAAACTATTTTAGGTAAAATCTGCAAAATATGCAACAGATGATGGATTATGTGGGAAATGCGGCAATTCCATGATTATACGGAAAACGCCATGGCTGCAGAATCACATAATTCCAGTGCCCCTGGTTTTAGTATAGGCTTTTCACAATAAATGGAGCCTACTGCCTTTATTATAATGTTCACAATAAACAGAAGAGAACTATAGACTTGACTACTAGTTTGCCAGCATAACCATCTCAGTCCTGCTGTATAGGGAATATCTTTAGCACAAGACAAAATAGTGCAATACAGGCCTTTTTTTTTTTTTAACCAGTGGAAGCGCACCATTTCTGTCCAAACAAATGCTGTACTTAGGTAATCAACATGTGGGTGGGGCCAAAACCCATCTTTCTGTTGGGTTGTCCTAACCTTCTGTTCTTCAGATATAAGGTAAAGTCAAACTGGACCTAAAAAGCAGGAGAAAACTCATGGCTGTAGAACAAAGGAACTAGTTCAGCACACGGAGCGTGAGATGGGGTTCCTGAGCACTGTACCCTACTGTGTCCTACTGTGTCCAATTCCATTAGAGAACGGGCATATGTGTTGGGGGCGGCACCTCCATATGTGTTGGGGGCGGCCCCTCCATATGCATTGGGGGCGGTCTTAGCAACGCACGCGCCTCAACTTTGATGTTAAGCTCTGGTAATTTTACGACTAATGAAGAGGGGTTTTAACGTTTTTGTGCTATTTTTTGAGGCGCTATTTTGAAGTCACCTTTGTCAAAAGAGGTGTGAGCTGTCAAGACCTGTTTGGAAAACCGAGCTATGAAAGAGATCTCCCTTCAATGGGACATTTTATTTTGGTATGTAAATATACAAATACATGACATATATATGCACACGTACTGTGCCGTACCAAACTATGCAACTTGCACAGTCAAGAAACAGTGATAGACAAAGTTTCAGAGGAGAAAAGCCCCAAGAAATATTCTAGCAAGGATTAATTGAACCAAAAAATGCCTTTGAATATTACAGCTGGCCCAGGTCCTGCTCTAGCGGCTCAGTGGGTTCATGCACCCCACTCCAGGAAACTGGGTTTAACCTTATGGTCGCAGATTTGAAACCCTGATGCTCCATTGAGCCTTTCATCCTTCTGAGGTCGATAAAACGAGTGCCATTGAGTTGGATAACCATAAACAACAGTCATTTTGCACCAAGAGGCCCCAACGTGTGTTGCTGTGCAGTAGGCAGCCGCCTGGGCTCTCACAAGCACAGGCGGCATTATATCCCTGGAAGTATTAACTGTTGCCGATTGCTAAGGACCCGGAGCGGACATGTGGCCATTAGCCCAGGGTTCCAAGGGTCCTCGCGAGGCCCAGACTTGGCCTGCTCACTTTGTCAATGGCCCGCTTGACCTTCGCCTCTGTCATTGTTGCATTGGTACACAGTGTACCCGTGGGTTTAAAGCCAGACGTCAGCTTTCATTACCTTCCACACAAGTTGCTGCTGTCGATGCCATGGTAACCTGTGCGTCTAAAGGAGGACGCACACTCAGCCTTGGCGCGCGGGTCCTGGACACCCCCCGCTAGCTCTGCAGACGCTTTCACACCAGAATGACGGAAATTGTCGCCAGAATCCAAGGTGTGTTATAGAGTCCGCGCCGGAGGGCTGGACCAGCACAAAGAACTCTATTCCGAGTACCTCTTAGTGCTGAGTTCATGTAATCTCCCTCTCAAACTAAAGAAGTGCAGTTCTCAGTACCGGACAGCACCTGCCCATTTAAAGCACTGCCGGTCTGTGAACAGCAGTGCACCTGCAAGGAAACTTAGGGCCTAATTTGGATCTTTGCAAAAACACCAGTTGATGGACAGAATGCAGAACAATGTCCTACATTCATCCCAGTACAGAGATCTGGGCCAAAATCCATCGTTTTTTTGCTCACCAAGCCATTCCAGTTTGAACCCAGCCATATGCAAATCAGTCTTGACCCTGTGCCTCATGGGAACAGTCCAGCCCGAACTGCCAAGCCAGGTCCTCCCTGGACTGGAAACAAGCATCCTAGGATCGGTTTCGGGGTTTCACCCCTCTTCAGCCAGGATAGCTTGATTCCAGTGGCATGGAGAGCACGGGACCCATGTCTGGGCATACCCGTCCCACTCGGGGTGACAAATGCAAAAACAACAGTTGATGGACAGAATGCAGAACAATGTCATACATTCACCCCAGTACAGAGATCTGGGCCTAAATCCATCGTTTTTTTGCTCACCATGCCATTCCAGTTTGAACCCAGCCATATGCAAATCAGTCTTGACCCTGTGCCCCATGGGAACAGTCCAGCCCGAACTGCCAAGCCAGAGATCTGGGCCGAAATTGTGTGTCTTTTGCTAATTTAGCTCTTGGCAGAGGTGTTACTCCGTCACAACGGTGATGAATATCCCGCCTGCTGAAATATAAATTCCGTTTGGTGATGGATATCTCATCTGCTGAAATATAAATTCCATTATATCCTGTGGGATTTATATTTCGGCAGACGGGGTATCTGTCAAAGTTGTAATGAGTAGCCCGTCTATCTACATTTAAGTCAGGCCTCCGTCTACACGCCAGAGGCCGTCACAGGGCCAGAGTGGGAACCAAAATTAAACCTGGGAAAAATGTTCAAAACAGCCCTTCCCCCCACCCTCCTGCAGGCCTCTGGTAGAATGGAGCCATCGGGCCATGACTGAGTCCTGGCACCCCATCCGCTCTAAAAATAGCCCCCTAGCCCACAGCCCTATGGGAAAATGCCAAAATGACACAAATGGTAAGTCCATTCCTGGGCATCGTAGAAGATGGCATGGGGCAGAAAGGGAGGAATGATAAGCCAAAAGAATGAAAGGGGAGAGCGAAAGAAAACAAGCACTGACAAAGCAAATAAAGCTAAAACGTAAGGTGTCTCTAGGGAAAACCTAAAAATAGGGAGGGAAAGATTCTGACAAGATAAAAGACAAGTACAGGGCGGGGAGAAACGAGCATTAGAGCAGAAAAGGTAGGACAATCTTGCCAGCCTACAAAACATCAAATGCTCAGAGATGAAAAATGTGGAAAACTGTGCTAGTAACTGTGAATTGGTAACATTCTGGGACAATCCCAACCATCAAAATTATACCACTACCTTAACACTGAAGTGAACGAAGTGAGACAGACAGGCCTGGACAGGAAGGAGAGCGAAAGAACAAGATCATAGGGAGGGAGGCAGAGCCAGGAAGATAAACGATGGAAAGTGAGAGAAAGGAGGTAGAAAGAGAGCGATCGGTGGAGGAAGATGGACGCAAAAACAATGTCAACAAACGACAATGACCAGCTCATCCAGTCTGCCCATCTTTGTTCTGAGTCAGCAGAGTTTAGACTGCGCTGGGGGTCCACCTCCTGCTCAGCCAATCAGCTGGAGATCTGAACCAGAGCATAACCACTGCATCATGACCCCTGGTGCGAGGAGGGCAATGCGCTCCCTGGCTGCTGTTTGAACTGTGAAATACAGCAATAATCAGGGTTCAGTGGGCCCTTCAGAACTCGGTGCCACTGCACCTGTTGTGCCAATGTTAGCTAAGCCTCTGATCTGAACCTCCATCCAGGGGCATAACGCAAGCCCGTGCAGCCCCTGAGGTGAGTAGGGGGGAAAACCTTTCAGGAGCCCTCAACCCTTCAGGTGGCCCCAATTCAGCCCAAGGCCAATGACTATGTGTGAGATATGGGAGCTTAAGGGGCCCTCTTCACATTCTGCAGCGGGCCCCCTTTACTTTGCATCGGCTCTGAATGCGTCGAATGGCCTCAGTGCAGTCTGCGCGGCTGCGACTCAGGCTCGGAGCTTGCGCCAAAAGGATCCGCAATGGACTCAGAAAGAGTTGAAAATTAGAGCCTGCAGGAGAGGCGAGGAGAAGGGAGGTAATAATGAGAAAGTGAGGAGAGAGAAGCTACTTATGTGAGGATGAAATAATGGGAGAGAAAACAGAGTGAATAGAGTGAAAAAAGAGTGATGAGTCGGACATCACAATGGTAGAAACCGTGAGGGTGCATTTGGTGAGAGAGTGGTTCTCCACCAGTGCTGGAGAGTAGTGGATTGCACCGGTCCTTGGATATGGCAGATTTTTCTATTTCTCAGCCGGATCTGGGATCTAGTCGACCCGAGGAAAAATGTTGAATTTGTCCTGGTGTCATTTTCTGCCACTAGGACACAGTCAGCAGCTCTCCCATGTTGTCTGCATTCTGTTCGGAGCAGCAACCTGCAGGCAGCCAGGCTCACTTGTTTTCACTTCCAGTTGGGCACAAACAAAAGGTTGATCCAAAGAGCAATAAGCCCTTCGTTTGTTCCAGTATCATCGTGGCTGCGAGCCACCTGGAGCCTAACACCTAGCCACCAATGCAATGGAAGGAAACAAAGGCACACAGCTTATCACTTCACAAGTACTTAAGAGAAACTATGACTTGGAGGCAGGTCTTAGACTTTGTTCATCCCCCTTCGTAAGAGATGCGCATGCACTGTAAAAATGTGAGATATATCTATGTGTATAAGTATTTACACGAATAATGATTTAAATGGCACAGACTCATTTATTTTGCCTTTAATTATTTTATAGAGCAGAGTGGGGTATCAGAGCGCTTTACATAACACACAGTAAACAAATCAAACAAGTGCATAAATCAATAGAAAGGAAATGTTACATTGAGCAGTGAGGGTTATAAGCAGGGCCGCCGGAATAATGCGATTTTGTGGCTGTGGCTTTATTCATATAATTATGGATTTGAAACATTTGCCGCATAATCCATCATCTGCTGCATAATCTGCAGATTTCAATAAAAAAATGTTTTATTCCGGCTCAAACGGATCACGTATTACTAAAAATGCTGCAACGTGTTCACGCTCAGTAGAAGGCCCTTCTCAAAGGTTAACTGTTTCAGTTGTTCATTTCTGTATTTGGTTGTTAAACCGCTACTAATGAGGTAGAATATTTGCCTAGACATTCATTCGAAAGTCTTTATTTCGATCGCTCGAGATCACATAAGACAAGAAAAAATACACACACCGGTTAAAAAAAATATATATCTAGGACTCTAAAATGTGATCATTTAACTATTACTTTCCCCCTATTCAAGCAAAAAACAGTTCCATAACTATTTATCATATAAATAGTGAAAAGTACTATGATTAAAATATCAATAAAATCTAAAAGATTATAAAAACATAATACAGTCATCAGAACTTTCCATGCACTGTGCGATTAGGGCCGAGCAGTTTGGAACCTCGATTTGCAATTACTAAGGGGATCGGTTAGAGACCCACCTAAGTTCTGGATTTTGTTACTAACAGTAGGCTAACCCACCCAGTCCAACATTTTAATTGTTCATGAGCTTGTTGGAGGGTTCGCTGTATTTGGAGATCTTGTAGTCTTTTCCCGAATAAGCCACGCCCAGCTCAAGAATCGAGCAACGGCTGAGTTGTGCCATTTGCATGTGAATGAGTTTATAGGTAGCGTACCCACCCGAAATTGTAGGTAAAGGCGTCTGTCCCTGGGTTTGGTGATAATATCCCACTTAGACTCATATTGGGGGCAGGGCTTATGCTCTAGAAATTTCCCTGCCAGCGAGTAAGATTCAGAGGTCAATATGTTTCTCCTCGCCACCATGGACCAATAAAGTTCCTCCATATCTTTTTTGGAGGGAAACTGCTGACCCTCTGGATCTACCCATAAATGTCGCACACCCCTGTTTGCCAGAGTGGCTTTGATGTTTTGTAGCCATTTTATTTTACAATATGTGTCAGATGCCCATACATCTTTTAAAGCCGAGGCGTAGTGCTGCAGCTCTGGAGTAGTCCACAGTCTACGGCAATACGCAATGGAGCGAAACTTTGCTACATCGTCCAATCCCCTGCACCCTAGGTCATAGTTGACAGGCTTTATAGGGGTGCTCTATGGTACGCCAATGAGGTTTCTCAGAAACTTGTTTTGAGCTAAGGTTAGTGGAGCTAAATTGTCGAAGCCCAAAAGCTCTGCTTCATAGGTAACAGAGGCTATAACTTTAGAATTGTAAATTTTTAACAATGAGAGCATGGGCTGGTTGTTCGAAGACTTGAACTCTTTCAACAAGGCTCAGGCCAAACGACAGTGTTTGAGTGCCAGGGTTTCTATCTGCGGCTTCCAATTAAGTTTATTCCCTAGTGTTATCCCCAAGTAGGTAAAAACGTCAGTTTGATCAAGTAGGGCGTCATTAAGAGATACCCTTCCCTTAACGGCCCGACGTCTATGGAGGACCATGAACTTTGTTTTGTCTGCATTTATTACCAGGCCGCGCTCATTACAAAATCCTTCAAATCTCATTAGTGCCCTCTGCAGACCACTCTGCATTTTAGAAATTATGAGGGTGTCGTCGGCAAACATGCGTATGGGGATTTTAACTCCCGCAAGGGATGGTGCATCTGTAGGGAGCATGGAAAAGTAATCGACTACCCCATTGATGAACAACGAAAACAAGGTTGCGGCCAAAACGCACCCTTGATTAACTCCTTATTCTACAGGGAACCTACTGGTTTTATTGCCCTGTGAATTCCAGCGTACTTGGGCATAATTCTCTGTATAAAGACGCACCACTTGAGATAATAACTCTGCGGGCATACCCAGATCAGCGAGCACCCTCCAGAGTTTCGTGCAAGACACTAGATCGAAGGCAGACTTTAGGTCTACGAAAGCGGCGCAAATGGTGCCTCCCGCCAACAAAACAACTCTCCAATATATCAAAATAAACCGGAAAACCTGATCTATCGTGCCCACATTAGTACGGAACCCAGCTTGTAATGGGGTCAGTATATCTTTTTCAACAATCCAGTCTAGTATCCTGCTTAGTACCATTCTGGCTATGATTTTCTGGATGGACTCTATAAGACTGAAGGGTCTATAGTTACCCGGAAGTGAGCGATCTCCTTTTTTGTAGATGGGCAGGATCTCAGCCCCCTTCCAGGTATCGGGGTTGGGTGCTCCACTTGCTACAGCGTTTGCTAACATGAGTATATAATCCTTCCAGGTAGCCCTGTCGTAAAGAAACAGGTCGGCTGGAACACCATCAGGGCCACTAGTGACTGCACCCAACGCTATTTCGACTTCCACAATGTCAAAACTCAGCGCAGTGTCATATTGCGGGATATGTAGGGTTCCTCCTCAGTGCCCTCTCTCTCCATCGCAAATTGGTTGGAGAAGTGAGAAACCCACATTTCCTGAGATACATGGCTGTGAGGCACTGGAGCTTGCCCCCCTCCCCCATTTAACCTGGCGCCAAAAGGACTGGAGGTTGCTCTCTTGACTGGCTTGATAAAGATCCGAACAAAAACCAAAGGAAATGATGGACGGAGTGTTGAACATAGCAAGCACTCACCCCCAGTCAACTGATCTGGGTTTAATCCATCACCATTCTTTAGCCCACTCTGCCACCCCAGTTCAGACATGGCCATATGCAAATCAGTGCCTCATGGGAACAGTCCAGCCCGAACTGCCAAGCCATGTCTTCCCTGGAGTTATCATTTTGCTTTTCTTGGGGGGCTCCAGCCAGGTCGGGGGGTGGGGTTGGGCTCCTCGCTGTCAGAGGGAGCAGAAGCAGTTTGCACTACCTCCCGGAGTACGCATGGTGGCTTGGTCAGCCCTCTGGGGCCAGCCAAACAGTCACGTGCACTTGACATGCTCTCCACTGCTCAGTGGAGAACGTACCCAGACTCCCAGGTACTGCCTGAGCAGATAAACAGGCCACTCGGACCCATCACAAAGCTGCTACTGATTGGCTGGGAGAGCCCTGGAGCCTGGATGCTTCCGTGAGTTTGCGAGGAAGAAGGAGAGATGTGTGGCAGCAAAGAAGCTGAGTTTATTTTTTTCATCCCTCCCCCGCCCCCACCCCCACCACCCCGGTTCCGAGGCAGCAACTACTGCCAAAGGAACACTTCATTCCACACTGAGCATAACAGATTGAGAAAGAAACATCCTATGGATCTAAACCCATGACTTACAGTTTGCACGCAGGTCCCCGGTGCCAGTAAATACATCACTGCGCTATATTAGAAGAATTGAAACTGATCATCTACAAGTAACAAAAGGATCTTTCTGACAAAAGCAGTTGCACACTTACCTATCTACAGAAAATACAAATCTGTGATCTGCATGTTACACAAGGTGCTTAACAGCAGGCACATTAACCCTCTATGCTACTTAATGATTCAAAACTGTTTTGACAAAACACAGAACTCTCCCACAACTACATGAACTACCAGAATTATCATACCCTAATATAATCTCCTCAACATTTTTATCAACACTCAAAAATCTCTGCAGCTGGTGTCTTAACCCTGTAAAATACTTTTAAAATACAGACTCTTTGTGACCAATTAAGCAATATAAAACATGTTTACTGACATATGTCCTTGTTGGTAATTTTCTTACAATATTATTATTTTTTTTTTAAATGTTTAGGTTTACTGTCAGACTCTGCTGTTCAAGCTCCACCCTCGTGACTCCACCCCCTTCCCTCTGCCACACTTTGCCCCCTAATTTATGGGTTCCCGCACTGGGTAGGACATCCAGAAACGGAAGGCTGTAGAGATGGTGAGGCAGTGGGTGAGTTCTGGGTCCCTACCATAGCTCCTCTCCCGGGTCACACGAGGTAAGGCGCTTCATTCATTTGAGGAGAATGTTGTGGCTGGAGGAATCCTGCCTGTTGAGCCCTCGAGCGTGGGTCTCGCTCGTGCAGGGCCATAATCTCACACACACACACAGCCCCCCTCCCTCGAAGCCCCTGCGTGCAGGAACCGTGTCCATGAAACAGCAGCAGGCTTGATCCCGCCGGAGACCGGCCCTTTCATCTGGGCCCAGCCGGATTACCTGCAGAGCACTCGGAAGAAGAATGCCCGACGCACCGCTTCCCCGTGCGTCCACGTCTGACCCTCTGCACACTGAACCGATCCTCAAAGTGCCTGCAATCAAGCCGTTGAACTTCACCCCAGACGACCCGACCCGACCCGAGATCGCATTCCTTTGAGGGAACCTGTGCGCGCATTGCAGAGACTGAGTCACGGCGCACAGCGCCCCGGCCCGGGGCAGGGTTGTTTTTAGCACGCAGATGGTGCAAACGTGTTACCGCCACCACAAGCGTTTCCACGTTTCCGCATTCGTAGTTCACTCCAGCCTGATACATGTGGTATTTTGCCACGGCATTTCCGGGATGTACGGCGGTACTAGAGCCGCGAACGTCTGATTACCCAGGGGGCGAACCTGTCAAGGGTGCAGCAGCTGCAGTGGCACCGGGATCTACAGCTGCCGGTTTATTGCTGCTTTTACTATTTGACGCATTCGTTAGGGCCCACCGAACCCCGACTTCGCCACTGCTAACGCTCGTTTGTCGTTTCCATAGCACTCCACGCTGGAGTCACAAAGGTGTCTCTAGAAAAGTTGGACTATCGTGAGAATTTTCAAATTTCTAACTGGATCGGGCACGAGGGCTACAGGCGTCTTTGGGTTCTTCGCCAGCCCCCTGAGTCTGGAACGCAGCGGCCCGGGCTCTTGGGCACACATCTCAAACTCTATTACTCACGGAGGGATGGCCAGGGCGCTTCACTCACCCATCCAACAAAGGGCACGTTAAGCCATCAAGCCTTCAGCCATGGCAGGAATTCACAAATGTGGCTACTTGGGCCAGAAAACAGAATCTAGCATAAAATCGGAGTGTGTGTACGTATTCCAAGTGACGTCAAATACGAGCCGGATTCCCCCCACTCTGATTTAGTATAACAAAACCACCCGTACAACGCACGACACACAATATCCCTATCAAAGTAGATATTAACATCCTACTAACACCACCCGACTGCCCTGTGGCTGCCCAGGCATGTGGTTATCCGATTACCACCGTCCAGCCCAAGTTCTGAAGCAGAGCCCTCCACCAGGCCCAGACGCCAACATTCTGAGGGGTTTCATTGCATTTAAAAGACAGCTGCACAGCGGATTGAAAGTACCACAAACTCAGTGTTGGCACCCGCCAGACCGACGATAACAGGGCATGGAAGAGAGCTGGCAGGGATTCTGATGGTACGGCCACCGATGGAGACTAGGATTTTAGCGGTCGCAGTCACAGAGCGGGCAAGCATAAGAGTGGATTATTAATTGTGAAGGGTGCGAGTCCTTCCCAAGTACCAAATCTTGTCAGGTGACCGGTCCCACACACAAGGTCAATAAATCAACCGGGCCCAAACCCTGGTAACTATAGCACAGAGTAGACAGACTTAATTTAAGGCAAAGTGTGCAAAGGTATGTCTGACATTACAACGCAAACATTTACAATGCATGCTTTGACAACGCAGTTTTTACATCGCAGCATCCATTACAACATATGATTTTATAACGCAAGCCATCACAATGCATTTTTAGAAACTACATTTACAACGCCTTCCATTACAAGGCATACCATTACACCGCATACCATTACAACACATAATACTTTTAGGGCAACAGTAGGGTAGGTGTTGGATGGTGAAGGGGTAACAATTACTATTCACACTCCAGTGAGTGCAACAGTAGGGAAAGTGTTAGATAGTGTAGGGGTAAAAATGACTATTCCCATATACCAAAAAACCCATACCCACCCTAAAACTTAAAAAAATCTCCATTACTTACCTTCTAATGCATTGTAATGGCATGCATTGTAATGGTCTGCGTTGTAATGGCATGCGTTGTACTGACATGCATTATAATGGCTGCATTGTAATGGCATGCAATGTAAAGGCAGTTGTGTTGTAACAGCTGCGTTGTAAAGGTAGTGCATTGTAATGACTGCGTTGTAATGGATGTTTCCCATGCAAAGTATTCAGCAGTACCAAAATAATAAAAAGGTCAAGCCATAACTAAGAAAATCCCACAACCAATTAATTAAATAAATTTAGACAGGAATGTTTAACACCTAATAAGGGGAATCAGAGATATGACAATTTTTTTTAAGGCAATAAACACCACTAAAAAGTAAAGTGTCAATCAGACGTCTGGGACCTAGGCAAAATCTCAGGCTGACTGCGATAAAGCAGAGGTCAGATACACGAAGAGGGCCATCTTGGTCAAATATTTTACATTCTGACAGTCTTTGAAACAAAAGTAGAAATCCTCCAGCAGGGCCCAGACTGCAGGCCCTATTTGGCAAAGTCACGTGAAAATTGACTAGCCACAGGCCATAGATTATGGTGGAAAAAGCCTTGAGTGGGAAAACTCAAATGTCAAGTCAGCTACAGTCCTTTTGTCTGTGAGATACTTTTTGACCTGTGAAGATTTCTACCTTTGGATTTAGTGTCTTTTTTGGAGCTCAGAATCCTCTAGCAGTGCAATCCTGGAAGTTCTATCAACAAAGCCTTCTTGAAGTTAGACACCTTTGCCCCGAGGTCTCGCTGAAGCTACGGCGGGGTCATGGGAGTGCATAAAACATAGGAAATTTCCAGATATTCCCGAGCAGTTCCTCATAGACTCTTCTTAAGCTCTCAGGACCATGGGGAGGGAGGGGGGGGGGGGGGGGGGAGTGCTTAAATGCCAGGACTCGCTCAAGCAGAGGCCACCAGCAGGGCCCCATCTAGGTCCAGTTGCTACTGGTCAGCGGTCACTCCAGAAAGAGTTCCTGTTCCTTGTAGCCACATAGGAGGTCAGACAACTACCCTTGGAGTCCACTTCTCACTTCTGGGTGCAGGTGGGAGCAGATACGGCGCCTCACGTCTCCTAACAGGTCACAGACCCAGGTCCAATCCTCTTCTGTTCTTCCACAGGTCCACAGAGTGTTCTCATGAGCTGGGATGAGCTGCTACTGCTGTAGGATTCACTAGCCAGTTGCATGGGCGTCAATCCTGGAACCTCCCTAGTCAGTGAGAAAATAATTCCAAGGACCAAACCATACTACTTTTGCAGCACATCCGGTTTGCCTTACTGGAAACTATCCCACGGCGTGCTATTCTGAACAAAATCCAATATGGGAGAATCCGCCAGTACTTGGAGGAGGAGACTGCTCGTTTCCATAGACACACTCTTGTGACGGACATCAGGTGGGTGTGTGTCTAGGGATATGGACAGTCCCCTGCTGCTCAACCACACCTTAGTGGTCCTTGGACCAGCTCCACTTCCTACTGGGCTGGCTAGAGTTGGGCCTGGGAACAAAGACTTCTGCCCCCATGTGTCTCTTTAAACTCAACTATGAATGTGCAGGACTAATTGTGGACCCTTTTAAGTTACCGAAGCCCCCGAACACCCCTCAACGGCCCTTCCTGAGTTGAAGGAAGTCACATACCTCACACTCAGGGCTTCCTGCCAAAAAGCACAAGCCATTGTTCTGCTCTGAGAGCCGTTTTCACACCTCATTAAGGGGAAACACGGACAGCTGCTGAAGGCTAACGCGGAGTAGCCTAATGCAGCCTGAGGTAGACAGAGTCTAACTTTTTAAAACTTACCTTTCACGTAAAGGTATTGAAAATCCAACTTCACCATACAATTGATTTTTTTTTTAAATTCAAAACAGTGTTTGAATAATTTATATAGCTTTTCCAAACCAGAGCTAGCAAAAATAGCATTTTAATTAAAATGTACTTCTCCTCACAGGATCAACCCTGTACAGTGAAAACACGTCCTAGGGAGCAGTCACTTTAGGAGCATGCCAACACTCCATTCTAGTATGCATCGCTTTTACATACTAGGAACAATAACTTGTGGGCTACAAAGCATACCTAGGGGCCTCTTATTTAGTATTTAAAAGTAGGGTTCATTCCTGTCATAAGGAGTTATTTTCACAGGTTTGCCTGCTGGCCAAACGGCAGCCGCAGTCAGGCCACACATGTAAGCCTGACCCCTTGTTTTCTTTGTCTGCTTGGTGGATGGCACAACTTCTGCTGCAGTTCACAGGGGATGTTTAACTCTCTGTACCACAGGTGTGTTTTCCTGTATCATAAACTAGGGTCTTACAGGAAAGTTAAAATTGGGGATTAGCCAACTTTACCATGTTTTAGTGGTCAGAGCAAATACACTGGAGACTGGACAGCAGTGCCCATTGTGCAAAAATAAAAAAAACGCAAAACAGTCAGGAAAACATGGGGAAGGGATCATTGAATAAGAGGGAATTTCTTGCAGCCGGCAAACACTGTGGCTCTGAAGCTCACAAAGGTTGATTCGCCGCTAGCTCAGCCAGTCCAGGTTACTTTGTTTACATTCTGAGATTTGGAGTAAGATGGCCAGATATTTAAAATCAAAAACTGGAACAGGCTACCGAAATTGAAGAAGGACTACTAAATGGCAGTGCTACACTAATAACACTCACCAACGTACAACTGTGGTAAGACGCAGCTCCAGAGACACTGCTGTATTCACTACACATTTCAAGCTCAAAGCAATAGAGCCACCTCAAAAGTAAAACATGTTATTTGCATTTTCATTGCATCGTATAGTAAAAATAATAATGGCATATTTTATGATCATCTTTAAAGGTTACGTTTGGGATTTGGGCCAGTGCGGGATGCTGAGTCTGTGGTGCTAGCTGCCCAGTCATTTTCCTAGAAATATAACACTTACTTTGTGTACATCAAAACAATAACATGTTTGGAAAGATTTCAATAAAAAGGCCCAGGACACAATAGTTTTATGAGTATATCATATTGGCAATGCCGCGTGCCAAGCTTGGCTGATGCCACTTCTCGCAGACAGTGAGCGATGGCAGCCGCTATGCTGATGGTGCGGTATCTACTCTGCTGTCTTGCCACACTGCACGTGAAAAGGGTCCCTTGGGGCTGTAATGATTAACATTTTTTTATTTGTAGCACTCACACCACTCGCATCTTCCCACAAAACTGGGAAATGTATTTTAGTGTGATAAAAATGTTGGGATGCCAGAACCATCAATGAAAAAGCTGGGACTATCCACGTCTAGTCGCCATAATTTGTAGCGCTTTCATCCCACGTTAAAAGCAGGGCTACTCTAGCCAGAATGCACTGAATATATCCGGGCTGCATGAGTGACTTAGGAATGACCTGGGAAAGTTTTTTTTTCTTCTTTAGAGTTTTTATGAAGGTTTGCAAGGATATATATCTCATACGCAGATTAATATCATAGCTTTACTCACAGTCATGAATGTCCTACGATTTAATAAGACAGTTCCCCAGCGTCCCACCTCCCTCTGCGCTTGACAGTGATCACAAGTGACACTCAAACATAATATTCTCTAGGGTGTCGCCCGTCCCAACCCAGTTTTCGCTCCCCCATACATATGTTGTCCTGTTGGTGGCTTCCTGGACCTGGGGAACGTGAGTGAGAGCTCTGAAGTACCTGATAGAAAGCGAGGACAGATACTACTGGGCCGGTGGTTGTTGGTGTACGCAATCACTAATCAGACAAAAAGGTGCTGAAAGGACAGCCAAGTTCATCAGCCATTCAGGGGTTAGTCTGCTGTGCTGTGTAATGTCTAACCAAAATATGGAGATTTGAGGACACAATGCAGAACTGACAGGGAGAAGAACATCTCCCTGTTTGAATCAAGGAAAAATACCCATCCAAGAGGGCTGAAGAGGTGGCCCTGCATCTTATAAAAAAGGAGACGTTCTAGTCTTTGACCTCCAGAATCGATCAAAAGAGCCCAAAGGAAGCTGGCCTGAGGTGGACCCTGAGAACTTGTCTAAGTGACCAATGGGATGTACAGAACCAGCAAAATCCTTCAAAACAGGAACACTCCTGCCGGGACCATGATCTACTCTGAGGAAAGTGATCTTGCAATCTTATATAATGGTACTCACTTTCAACGTAGTGCTTAGAAGAACAGCTTGAGGAAGCGAAATCTAGAAGTTCACGGGAATGGATGAAAGAGACATCAGGGGACGGTGTGTGAACAGAGCCAAGGACAAAGTACGGTTAGGTCAAGCTTTGAAGGAAACCTCTGAGATGCAGGACCAAGAGTAAACTAGAGCAGCAGGATACGGACGTGTGGGATCTGGAGGAAAAAGATTATCTCTAGGACAAGAGATCTCTCCAGATGTGAGAAGAGGAGTCTTCAACCTCTGTAGCATTACAGCTCCGCGAGCTTTGATGGCCACATCCACACACAGGTCATCGAGAGGGAATCCGTATCAGCCTCTTCGAAGTGGGTAGAGAACTTTCTGCCCACTTAGATGATCCAGACACCCAGGTGGGTCAACGGACAGTACAAGGATAAACGTGGACGCCGAGTGTAGATGATGGAAACCTGCCTTTAAGAAGAGCCGGGCCTGTAGCGTGCTTGGAGGCAAGAAGGCACACTCCATTTAGTAACGAATTTACCCACACCACAGAGCAGTGCCTGCTTGTCCCCCGCTCTGTAACTAGGCGGAAGCTCTCCTGTGCCTGTTCCTTTAGTGATGCAAATAAGGCGGAATGTGAACACCAGCCGGGAACATTCCAGGGCAAGCCCTGCAGCCTTTACTGGGGCCGGGCATTAGCCCAGTTAGTCTAATGACCGGTCTGCCCCTGAAACTGCTGCATTGTATAGTTTCAGCTAAATATAGTCACAGATAAAGTATGAAACACCACTGTTCACTCCTCCAGAAACATTATAGCAGGAAAGATGCAGTTTATGTGGGAAATCATATTGATGCGTCAAGGGCAGGAGAAGCCCCAGCAGTGATGCAAACTGAGCTCCCACAAGACTCAAATAATGTGATCCTACAAAGTCAAATGGATTCCATGAGGAATCGTCGATTGATCCTTGGGAGCGCGGCACACTGTGCTAAAAAGTGACCTCCTCAGAGCATCACATGACGAACTGGACACAGTGAATGAAGAACAATCTGAGACCGGGAGAGCTGAGCCGAGAGAGCCTTGTATTGTGTTTATTTCCAAGGGCCTGGGAGAGCAGGTGTGCAAACGCCTTCCCATCCCACACAAACATTTATTGGGCAGTGGCAGCCGGACAGATCCAGACAGGGTTAGGTTCTTATAGGGTCAAGGAATAAAGCATTCACTTGCACAAGAGAAGACCTGAATTCTATTTCCATATGCCCGATTCACATACTGTGTGACCTTTGCCCAGCCCCTTCCTACACCTGCAACTCACCATCTGAACTTTAAGTCATAACAAGGCCAATAGGTTGCGGTCTTTTTATACAAGTGTCAGTCTGTTTTGCCTATGTTTATTTACAAAGTATTGTTTGAAAAATGTAACAAGCATTGGAATAGCCAATACGTCTCGCCTTTGGGACCTTATAGGTGTTTAGATATCCAGTACAATATCCTTGGTGCAACAACATCAAGTGTTGCATGGCTAAACACTTATAAGGTCCCAAAGGCGAGACCTATTGGCTATGCCAATGCTTGTTAAATGTGCCAACTTTAACATGCTGTAGAAGTTTTAAGAAAGACTTCACATAACTGTCAGAAGCCAATTACACCATCTTTGCAAGGCGCTAGCTTGATTGGATTCCATTCTGATGCGGCTAAATCTGCACATAACTTACCTAGGTGTGCCTGGAAGATATCATAGGGAAGCCTTGTGGCTCTGGGCTCTAATGCATCTTTGGATTGGATGCATCCGCTAACAAAGTAGTTCCCTTCAGTGCTCCAAACTACTATGAGAACGTGTACTTTTTGAGCAAAATTATATTTGTTTTTAGATTTGTTTTTTATTTATAATCCATAGAGGGGCCGTGCAGATCCACAACAAAACAATTTTACATAACGTATGACAAACCAAGCATTGGCAAAACCAAAACGCTGGGTCCCAACACCAGACCTCCCGGCTTAGGCAATGCCTGTTTATTATCTCGCATCTCCATTGTTTTCTAGTTGGCATTAAGTGTCTGCCATGTAATCACGGTCTTCGAATGTTTGTAGTTTCTTTTATTCTCTTGGCTCTGGGTCACTATTTCTGGAATCCTACAGCTCTGTTTGTAAAAGAATGGAGTGTAGCTCCTTTCTTTTGTTCGTCGTCATCAGTATTTTCGTTCTGGAGCACAGAGCCCAAATAAACCTAAACTCAACTAATACACAGTTGCAACCTTCCTTTCCTCGCTCCTCTCCTGCTGGCACTGCTGTAGTTTAGCCCTGCTCCTCTTTTCAGCAATGTTTGGAATGTCAACTGCTGCATGAATCAATCCTGTCCAGTTATTATGATGGATATAGCATGTTATTCACTGAGGAAGGGGAGTCCTCTTGGCGCTACGCCTGGAGCACAGGAGTTGTGTGATTACATCTGAGCGAGGCACCATTTCTTCTGGCTCTGTCGAAAGTAGAGGGGTTCCGAATCTAATCTGGGTTTCACTTTGTTAATGTTGTGTTCTCCGAGTGATTCCTTCCGGCTTAAGAAGGGAGAGTGCTAGGAGACTACTGCCGCCAAATGTTGTGTTTTCCGAGTGATTCCTGCCGGCTTAAGAAAGGAGAGTGCCGGGAGACCCCTGCCGCCATCTGTTTGCACTTTATAGTCTTTGCTTAAGATGGGATCTGCGCGGACGTGACTTGGGCCTGTCTGTCAGGCCTGGGCAGGCTGCAGCCACCAGAGATGATTAAACGCAGCGACTGCGAAAGCCATTGTCTGGCAGCTGATTGGGGCCACCTTTTGAGGCAGAAATCAAAATGGGGTTTGTGTACCTAACATAAACCTCTTTTGGATTCCTGTCATAACACGCATTGAAAATGTTGTTAAGTCAAGTGCTGCTGCTGCCCTGAAGATTGACATGAGTCCACTAGAGGGCAGCACATCATAAGTTAAGCTGCATTCAAGTAAACTCTGGGCCGGAATTTAAACAAAATGGCGTCGGCCTGTCCACATCGGCGTGCGTGTGCACATATTTGTCCATCGGTACGCGTGCATATTCAGCTTTGGCTGAATCGATGACAAAAGGCAATGGCGAGAGCAGCGTATGCGCGGTGCTCACGCCAGGCGAGACCTAAAAACAACATTATACAATACTGGGGGAAAAGCAACCACGTCTTATTGTATCTCACAACTTTACTTTGAATTCAATGTTTTCAATCTTTATAAATGGCACGGTTTACATTTCAAATAATTTCCACTCAGGAGCTCTGAAGATAATTTAAAAAAAATAAGGAAGTGTCAAAAATGCGAAGGGATAAAGGGAAGCTGTAGCTGAGGTATAATTTACTTTCTACAGATTCAGCCATTTGGTTTTCTGAAGTGGGCAAGCAAGCAGATTTATGGATCTCCAGGAGAAGTGTCATGATAAGTGCACCTTCTGCCTCAGACGCCAGCTGAGTCAGAGCAGCAGATGGCCATTCCTTCAGCACCACAAAAGCCTTTGCGTGCCAACGCTTGTGCTTTCATGCAATATGTTGAGTGCAGGTAATTAAAGAAAACGACTCAAAAGTCTGCTGTTTACCCGTATCCCAGCAAAAATATCCCTGTTGCTGAGCTTATACAGACAAGCTGGAGAGGTGGGGAGCAACACAGCGAGGGGACTTGGGGGGGTAGTTATTTGAGAGGGGGAAGCAGCACTCAAGGGAGATAAAAAACACATGCAACCACTGTCATGCAGGGCTGAATGCAAAAGAAAGAAATAGTTCCTAAATGTAGGCTGTGGAAGGATTCAGGCCAGCTTATCAAAAGATCGAAAAGAGGTTATTCTCCAGGGGAGGGATGATCACAAGAGGAAGGGAAGCCACTGAATAAAAAGCAAGCAAATGTTAACCCCTTCAGTGCCACGCCCTTTCCCCCTCCTGTGCCGGGCGTTGCACTAGTGGGTGGGGTTCATGACGAGATAGTCTCGTCATGGGCACAGCGCAACCGTGCTCCATGACGAGACTATCTCGTCATGGGCATAGAAGAGGTTAAGCAATGGGTGGGCAGGAATAGGTCTTTCACAGCTCGAGCTGTGCGGTAGGGGAGACATTCAAACCAGGGACTGTAAGACTGAAGCTTCAGCTACATTTGTAATGTAAACAAACTCTCCTGCACAATGTTGGCCAATCGCACAGTAGTCATCACAAACTGAATTTATTTCAGTTCTTAACAAAAAGAAAATGAATTATTACTCAACCAAACTGAAAAAACATAATCCACATTAGGAGGATTAATAGCCGAATTGGCACTGGTGGGAGGTGTACCACAGAACAGTGGCTTTTTAAACAAACAAAAACAAACAAGCAAACAAACAAAAACAAACAAACACAAACAAAAACAAACAAACAAAAAAAACAAACACACACACACCCACCCCACCCCAAACCCCACCCCTCTCTCTCTCTGCCGAAAACAATCCACTGAGCTATCTCACCAGCGATAAAATATTGGCCATCTCGAAATAAACCTCACATTGTCCAATGGCTGGAAGAATGTGTTCAGCCGCTCCAAGTTTTATTTGTATTTTATTTATTAACTTGCATCCAGTTGCATTTTTGAACTTCTTTTCTAGGCTGATGATGTAAAAGAGAAGGGCTGTGGGTAAAACTTCTGCCTTTGGAACCCAAGGTCGAGGCATGAATCCCGGCCTTAGTGCTCGACTCCACATCGTGTGAATCTGGACACATCCCTTAATGTACCTGCACCTAAAGATGTCACATATGGATTGTATTCATCATCCCGTCTTGATGTGCCCGATCTACAAGACGGTCTCCCACTCTCCGCAGAAATGCACCGGGCTCTGCTGCTTCCCAGCTAGGTTTGTGCTGCATAAACACAATACAAAGGTCGAACTGCAAGGCAGTGTGAGGATAAAGACAGGAGCTGGCAGAATATCCACCCCTTACATCAGTCTCTGTAACGAGCCAGACTTCAGGCCTCGTGAGACTAGCCCTCACACAATCTGGCTTGAGAACCTTTTCCAACCGAGGCCTGGGGACCCCAGGTCCTGTGCAGGGGCGGTTCATCCATAGGGGCATTAACCCCCTGACCTCCTCACTGTGACAAACTACACAAACAGCACACATTTTCCCTCTCATGCTTTCCACTCTAACCTGTTTAGGGGGCGGGGCAATGACACGGATCTCTCTCCCGGCATCACAGCAGCAGTTCAGGCTGTGTTAACCGCACTGCGCATGTCGGATTGCCCAGCGTTTTCACTGTGGCCAGCCTGACGTGCTGCAATCAGCAGCTGAAAGGCAGCTGAGAAGCAGAAGCACAGCCCTATAGGTGTCCAATGGAGTGCTGTGTTTGCCCACTCCAGCCAATCCCAATACAGCTCTTATGCTGTTTAGCACTGTAGGCAGCAAGAGAGCAGTGCTTGGATTGGCTCGATGCTTTTGTCCTGCAAGCAGCGTGAGGCAGGAGCAGCTTTTGGTGTGCTTGCAGCTGAACGTGTTCTGCAGCAGATCTTCAAGAGGGGTACTTTTTTTTTTTTATTCTAAGAGGTTGTAAGTAATGTATGTGCACTACCACTTTCTAAAGGGAGCAGCCGCCACTGATCCTGGGTGATACCTTCAACAGTCCTGACTATGTAGCTCACAAAGGACTGCATTCTGAGATTCTAGTTTCGTTTTTGGGTCTGGACTAAAGACGCCATTGGCTGTCTGGCCAGCCTAATGTTTTACCAACAAATCATGCTAAAAATGCACACATATACATAGAGGGGCTTTCAGATTAGCCCTGGTCATCCATTGGTCTGTTCAACTGTTATTGGCAATTCGCTTAAGCCAAGCCTACAGAATGGTGCAGTGGGCCAGCGCACTTCAGCCACTGGCTCGCTTTACTGTGAGTGACGCATTCTGCCGCTGCACTAGTGCGAAGCCGCCTAAAAAGAAGTTAACTTCAGTTTGAAAGCTGGAAGGCCAATCTCTGCCTTTCATTGTAACAATAGATCATTTTTATTTCGTTTTTTAAACATATGCATACCACCAACAAATGATGGCATTTTTACTTGTTTTTACTTTGACACTTGTGATTTCTATTACCTATGCAAGCAAGAAAGAAACGCTGGTGACGGCCAAACAAGTTAGCTTTGCTGGTTGTTGCTAGCACTGTAAGTTAAGGCTTACATACCCAGCCGGAAAGGGCAGATTGGTGTAAAGCTAGTGCTGGTTTCCAGGTGTTACATACTATACAGGGCCACACGGCACGTGAGTAACTTTCCTTCACTAACACAGATCAATACAATCCTTCTGAATAATTTGTTTTACCAAAAGACAGGCGTAATGTTGTTCCCAATTAGAAATATAACACAGGCGCCAACAGGCCCATTGCCCCGAGGGTGACTTGCAGCCAGTCCTTGATTTTCAGCCGTAAGCACCAATTCTGAGGAGTCCAAAGTGAGTCCAGGAGGGCCAAATCCAGGACAGATTTTCAGAAATGAACATGAATGTAAATAATTTACATAGTCAGGGGCATGCTGAAAATCAGGCCAGAGTGTCAGCATCCTCGACTCTACATTGGACGCCTGTGTAGTCCCAGAGACGTTTTAAGGCATGGGCAAAGTCAGGGTTGGATTGGTAACAAAGGCACTCTGGCAATGGCCGAGGTGCCGGTATCCCAGTTCCAGCTGTGGGTTGCTTTTTTGAGTAGCCTGGGGTGGGGGGGGGGGTGGGGGGGGGGAGGGGCTGATGTGGGCGGTTTCTGCATTGTTCGGATGCCACCAGCGGCCCAGTGTGTGCCCGAGTGGCCTTTCTGGAGGCAGGTAGGCGTCCATTACCTCCATTTTATCAACGGGCAGAGGTGTCACTCCCTTTCCCTCGCTGGGCCGGCCCATTAATGTGTGCAGATTGAGTGGGGGCAGGGGGCCCGAGCAGAAGTGGCCTCACTTTTTTTTCAGGTGTGTTTCACCAGTGTAAACTAATCCGTGCATTTTTCTTTAATACTCCCCCCACCTCCCCTTTTTTATAAAATTTTGCTGAAGCAGTGTTTTGCGGAAAGGCAATATGCAAATGTGGGCCACTTTTTTTAGCGTGCCCAGGCTGATATTTAATCCCAATCCAACCCTGGTGAGTTGACTCTGACCCAGGGCCCCAGCCTTTCAGGGGGGCCCGTGATAGATCTGGCTGCGTTTTCCATTCAGTCCTGCCCTGATGACCTTGAAAGATTCTTAAACAGATTGTTTGAAATATAGTTTTCCTTTAATTTATTTTTAACATGGGTAATGTGCGAGTCTATTCCAGACATTTTGCTGAGAAATGTTTTTGTTTAATGCTACATCCATTAACACGCACTACCTGTCCAGTGCTGCGCACGACCATTGGCCGACACAGCCCCACCCACTCTTTAGATCTCCCGTACGGCGGCAAAATTCGCGCTGCGGTTAAGGAGTTAAAGAAAGTCTATTTTTGATCACAACAAGACCTCACATATGAGAAACGGGAGGGTGTCACAGAGATTATTTGCAGTAATATTAGTGAGTTGCTGCTGTGTTACACTATTAAAAACACACGTCACCACTATCCATGAATATTTGATGTAAACACGTTTAGAATTTGGACCAGTGTGCCTTGTGCACTGTCAGTGACTTGGCCAGAGAGGGCATGAAAGAGCTGATATTGGATCATAAATTTAAAGGTATTCTGACCAGGGCCCCCCAAAAAACGTTTGGCCCAGGGCCCCAAAAATCCTTAAGATGTCCATAGTTATATACGTAAACGTGATACTACAAGTCCCGGCATGCTTCATCCCCTCTTAATGCTGTCCCACCTGCCATGGTCGCAGGTGCCCGCCGCCTCAAGGTTGCCTACAGAATACAACATACCTGCACTACTCCGGTAGGCAGACCTCGCCAAGTGATGCCAGCCAGCGTCAAGGACCTGAGCTGAACAAACACTGGCAAGGGTTTAGCCTAAGCTCGCGCACACGAAGTGCCGAATTAGCACTAATTCTCCCAAGCCCTTTCTTTAATGGGCTCCGAATGCAAACACCGCGCAGGAATCACTGAACAGCAATCATGACAGCTCGGAATCAGACTGCGGCCGCGTCCAATCACAGACGGGGAGACATGGACAGCCGGAAGTTGGCAGCCAAAGGCGCGTGGGCTGCGCCTGGGTCATGTTGGCTTGATGTGGCTTTCAGTTTCCAGGTGAGGAGTTTGGCACGCATTTAGATATCAGCGTCATCGGGCCTCTGTTTACTGATTACGCAATGCGTGCACGTTCATGTTAATGGGCTAGTTTAATTTCACTCTGTAAAAATAAGATGAGGACTTTGGGGATAGAAAATATTTTAGCTGATTTAAACCCTGGACCACTGGAATTATGTGGCAGGGGAGTGCCAATTCTTCATTGTTTGTGCACTTGTTTACACTGCCTGGGCATTGGTTGCACCTCATTAGTACCAGTTTAACACCCAAATATAGCATTAAGTAACAGAACGGTGACCAGTCAGCCTCTGTGAAGGGGCGTCCACTGCGCGTACGTGTTGCTGCGTTTTTTACTAACTTTTGAACAGTTTGAGCTAGAAACATTTTGGTTAAAATCTGCAGATTATGCAGCAGATGGTGGAATATGCGGCACATCCATAATTATGAAAAAAATGCCGCAGCGGCACAACCACATAATCCTAGTGGCCCTGATTAGACCCTGCTGCTGATGTGGGGTGAGGTAGTTAGCTGAGATTTTGGCAGCAGAGTGGTGGGTGAATCTCTGTTTCAGTGTGAGACTCGTTTTTTTGTACTCAAGCATGATTTTTTTCCCCTTTCAGCCTGGTTTAAGGCCCGCTGCATAAATATGAAGTCAAGTGGGAGCATATATAACCTGTCAATATTGTTAGGTCTCGCCTGACCCAGTGCATGCGCTCGTCTGGCAAGACTTATTGAGAGGGCTCCAAAAAGTGCTACCAGGCCAGCCTAGAGCTACAGTGCATGTGCGCGGGCGCGCTCGCCGCGCTTGACCGCGATTACTTTCACTTTCGCGGTGCACAGCAGCTTGGCATAGCCAATAGGTCTCGCTTTTGGGACCTTAGAAGTATTTAGTTATGCAACTGTTGCATGGCTAAACACTTATAAGGTCCCAAAGGCGAGACCTATTGGCTATGCCAATGCTTGTTTTTATATATGTGGACTCGTCACCCAGCTGCGACAGTGTTTAGGTATATCTATTTTTGTGAGCACAATACTGAGCCCCAGCAACATGGCCATTGCCCGGTGGAGCTACCTGTGTGGCTGTGGTTCTCCCTCTCGGCCGTCACCTACCCTCCGGACTCGGGCACTGTTGCTCGCCTCACCTGCCTTACGGATTTTGACCACGGTACCTTGGCATCCCTTGGCTCCTTCCCCAACCGGTTTGTTGACTCTTTCACCCTGACTTTTCTGTGTCCCCTGAAGTACTTTCCCCCTTGCCGGTGTTTTCTATGCTATGCTATGCTTTAGTAACTCAAGTAACTATGTTATACTGTTTCCTTTTCTATGTTATGCGACGCTCCAGCAACTGATGTAACTATGTAACAATGTTCTGAAACAATGTCCTGCCTCATGTAAAGCGCTCTGATACCTCCGGGTCTAGCCAGCGCTATATAAAACTTTTCAAATAAATAAATAAATAAATACTCTGGAAGCTAAATTCTGCAATGCTTGCAGCGTGCATACATGTCCTTTGTCGGCGTGTCATGGGGCACTGTTTTAGCCAGCCCTGGCTATTTTAGCCAACGGCAGCTGTCAGTGGCGTAACACACAATAATGGGGCCCACTTGCACCATGCGATGAGTGGTCCCCGAGTCTCCCATATCTTGCAGATATCCACTGGCCTTGGGAATTTTGAGGCCCCCCTACATAGCTGAAGGGGCCCTTGAAGAGTTGAGGAATCTGATCTGCGGCTTTGCAGTGCTGGAAGCAAAACTATAAGTCCCATAATGCAGCAGTCTGCCAGCTGCTAGCCACTACTGGGCCAAGGTGTCATGGCAAAGTTACCCACTTATCCACCTGCCCTGCATGTGTCACACACAAGGTTATCCATCTAAACATCTACCTCAAAAACTTCAGCTTTCCCTAGACACAGAACCTTTCCCTAGACACAGAACCTTAAGAAGCAGTGCCCTGCTCAAGCGGGGCACACCCTGACTTGTAAAGCACCCCACCCTCCAACAATACTTTCCCGGAAACACGCCAACCACCTGGGACACGCCAAACATGACATTTCACCTTGTCAGAGACCACACCTTCCACCGCAGCCAACACGGGCGTGCAAGAATGTCTATTTTCAACACCTGCAAAGCGCAGCGAAGCGAGGAGCTACATTTCCAGATACCTGATCAGAAAGATTCATTGCACACCTGCACGGTCTGCATATGTAAATATAAATATACGCAACATGCTGCAGTAGCAACGTTTTCTCATTCTATATGAAACGTAAAGCACTTTGATGTCTATTCGATGTTGTCCTTGACATACAAAAATTAAAAATCAAATAAATACTCCCCACATAAACTGCACCGGACAGTATTGCATGTTTCTCTCAGAGCTGAGTACATGCCTCTTACCCCTGCTGACAACATAAATGTATATTTCTCTCTTTTACTACATACATGTTCTATGGTAAAGCGCTCTGTCACCTCGCCCCGTGCATCTATTGCACTGGGCTTCAAACTGTTTAAGGCTGTGACTTACCCCACCTCCCCGCAAGTGGGAGAAAAAAATCATCGGGCCCCCCTCAGAATTTTTACAATTATTCTATTTAATATGCAATGTTTAAATATGTCTAGAATATTTGAAACATTGGCAGTTACGATCTGTTATAGTTTTAACAATGTGTGATTGGCAGAGATACTTTTCTGGTCAGGCAGGCCTTATTAACACGTCAAAGTATCCACAGTGGGATTATTGGAAGTGGGGGTGGTGTCGGAAGAAGTCCTTTCCCTTTTTCTCATACGCCCAGCCAGGATATAAATGACAAAAGATGTTATTGATGGCCCATTACAGAACGGCCACCCCCCAGTTTGAAGACCCCTGATCTATAGTACTACAGCTAGGATGCATCATACGGTGGGGCTTTATCAGAGAGGAGAATGACTTCACCCCAACCCCGCCGTCTCAGTAAACACAACAACCTGACTAACCACCGGGTACCAGACTGCTCCTCACCTGGCTCCCTTCCTCCTCGTCTGGGTTGGGGGTTGCCCCCAGGTGTCTCCCTTGCGGTCTTCTGCAAGCAGACGACCCAGCACTGCAACTATTATGTTAATAACAGTTGTAGCGCTCACTTCTGCCGTCTGTATAGCATCACAGCGCTTTAACATTTGTAGCGCTCACTTCTGCCGTCTGTATAGCATCGCAGCGCTTTACTTCCTATAGATGGAGACTTTAGCATACACAGACCACATTACTGAGGAGTCGGTTGTCAACTCAATGGTAGCTACTTTATTGACCTACGAAGGATTAAAGGCTGCATAATCCTCAAGAAGCTATCCTTTTTATACAGTGGGTAAATTCCAAAGATGAACATCTGAAATTTACATACTCCATTGAGAGTAATCAAGCCATCTTTCTGGATCTGGTGATTTCTATGAGCCCAGATGGGATTCACACCAAATTACATAATAAGCCAACTGACAAAAACAGCTTACTGCTCTATGAGAGTTTCCATCCTAAAGCACTACGACAGATTACCAGTCGGACAATTCCTCCGGATACGAAGGAACTGTTCTGATATGAGTACCTACAATTAACAAGCCAATCAACTAGAGAGGAAACTGTTGGACCGTAATTATCCTAAAACTATGGTTAAGAGAGCAAAAAAGAGGGCCAGGAATAACCATCGAGAGAGCCTCTTGGAAACCACCAATAAAGAAAAAAGTAATAGGATTGTTTGTGTAACCACCTACACTCCTGTATCAAATCGGATTCAAAACATCATCAGGAAGAAATGGTCTATTGTGAACAGCTCTGATCAAAAGTGGAAAACCCCACTTTTTGCATTTAAACGTAGCAGGAGCCTACGGGATGATCTGGTCCAGGCACAAACACATCAGAATGAAACTACGGACCAGGGTACACTCTGGAGCCAGCCGAAACCCTATGGACATTTCCCGTGTGGGAATTGCGTAGCGTGCCCACAAACATACACAACAAAAGGAGTGGATATTGGGACTGGGAACCCTTGGAGGCTAAAGAATTTTAGCAACTGCAACACCGAGGGGGTGGTCTACCTGCTGACATGTAACCTTAGATACGTGGGTATGACTACCAGAGAAATAAAAACTAGAGTCAACGAACACCGCAGTACTATCCGGTGCGGCAGATCCAACACCAAACTGACTAAACACTTCCATGAGGCAAACCACAAAGACACTGATATCAGATGGGTTGTTCTGGAGGTTATGCAAAAAAGAAAGACTGACATAACCCAAGCCCTTTTTCAGAGGGAACAGCGCTGGGTGTTCCGCGTACGCACATGAGACGTTGGCTAGAACGACGAAATTCCTTGGCTTCAAGTGGGAAGGTAATTACCTGACATAGCAAGATGGGAATAAGTAGCAATTAGGACACCTGCTCCATTTCCCTACATAACATGTATCAGATACACCGTAGTGGTTTTTTTTCCAATTGGTGTATGGTTTACATACCCTTACTGTTAGGGTGGTTCCTTTATATCAAGATCGCAGTTGTCAGGGTGGCTCCTTTATATCGAGATCGTAGTAGCCTCATATGGACATAGAGTGTCTCCCCAGCCAATGCAAGCAGTTTACACGCAGATACTGAAATAACTTTTTTACATCACTCTATGTGTACTTTAATATATGGTATACACGGTTTCTCCGTATGTAATGTTTACCTGAGATGCCCCTGGTAGATGAGCTAATATTTATCACAAGGCTCACTTTCGGCATTTTGCCTGACTTCCGCCCCCTCCAGCGCTTGGGACGTTGTCTTCCGGCTTTGGCCCCTCCCCGGTGGTAACGGTAGTGTCTCTAAGCATACACGGAGCGTCGGTGCCGTTCTCTTTTGAAACGCGCATCGAGCTATCTCTGATTTCAGTAACTAGACACCATTTTTTGGGATTACATGTATTTTCTGGGCAACGATACTTCAAGAATTTTTTGCATACTGCTCCGTATCGTCACGGGTCATGACGTTTTTCCCGGAAGGCAGGCAGAGCCAGACAGTATCAGCACAGGGAGCGAATGGGACACCGGAATACACCGCTGGGTCCCGCAGTCACGTTACTACCGGGCCCCTCCCATTAATTTACCAATTAAGGCTGCTATTTAACAGAGATCTCTTCCCTCACTTACTTGTCACCGGGGAGGAGTGCGGTACACAACTAGGTGATCCCGCGGAGAACGCACCTTGATGATGTAAGATGCTGTAGTGTGGATGAATGAGAGTGGGATGCGTGTTGAGCAGGGTATGGTTTATACTATCATGCCCCCCCCCCCCAGTTTTTTACGTTTTTTGGCTATAATATACTGCCTAAAGAAGTTCTTCTTTATCTGCTTGCCTCTTCAGAGTTTGACTACAGTGGTTCTCCTTTACTCCCCCTCCCATGGAGTTTAGGCTGTAGGTAAGAAATGGGAAATCATTTTTCCCCGTGTGTTTTCTCACTTGTGTATTCACGTATGCCAGTCACGTGTTTTACACTTGCACTATGCGCACATAAGATAATATATAGTTGCGCCTGTTTGATTCTTCATGAATGACCCCTTAACATATTGGTTGCTGAGTTTGTGTTATATTATATTTTCTTCCTTTTTCCTACAGGGTACTTTTCTGACCCATATACATACAGCAGAGAGTGACCATGGTCTCTCCACCGCTGATTCCATTTACCCATTATTTTGGTAAGAGTGCAGCCCGTTTCTTGGTATTAAACTAAGGTCCTGATGAATGCCGAGTACCTCTGTTGACATTAGGCAGAAACATGTCGACCCACTTTCAGACCAATGACTACACGGCGAGGGGATAATAATTTTTCCCAATCGCGCCGTCCACTTGTTTTTATAAACCATATAGTTTCCTTAACCATTAAATAGAGAATGAGGTTACTATAATGGCTTTTAATTTCACTTATTGACTTTGGGCCCCACTTAGTTAGAAATGCATCCCTGTCGTCAGGTGTATGCCCGCCCTCTATCAAACAGTTTTTAGAGGGCGAGGACTGGCCGATGATGAAGCATGACACCAGGTGGTGTGTGAGGCCAGTCCGTAATTTTTAGTGAGATGTCCACAGTCACATAACACTACTCAGTTGTTTTTTAGGTCATTCTGATAGGAGCGGCCCCGTTTGTGTATATCAAGTTGTGTTGGAGGCAGGCCGTCTCCTATTACCCTAACAAGCCTCTAGTTCCCTTCCCCAGTGAACCTGGGGTTAGTGTGCATTGACAGTGCATAATCCTCACCTCAGATTCGAACCTGTGACCCGCAGGTCACAAGCAGTTATGTGGTACAAGGGAAGGTGGATGTAAATGCCCCCATGTCCTACAACATCTCTGTGCCACGTGTTTCCGATGGAATCAAAGCGGGCAATTGCCCCAGGCCCCTCCTTTCAAGCCCCCCATGGTAAAGGGATCTTTCTCCCACTCTATTATAATTTTGTCCATATCTCTATCTGAACATTTCTGTATTTGTACCTCTGAGCTTTTCGACTCAATGTCATTTTTAGGGGTTTTCTGCGCTTTGAGACCCTCACGAGTGAGTAGTGTGCTCTACAAATCCCTGATTGATTGATTGATTTTTGAGGTCACAGGAAAGACTTTCAGCTGTGCTTGTGTGAAAATCATAGCACAATTCAAAGCTATTTGGCATCAGGAATGCTGAATTAGAAGAAAATAGCTAATAACATTCACATTTGTTCGGAATAGGGGTCCCCAAATATTTCTAGGCCAGCGGCCCGAAGTTCCTTAAAATGGCAGACTTGGCGCATTCCATTCCACGCTTTTAGCTCCCGGTGCCATTAGGCCATTAGACAGGGCGCAGCAACCACGTAAGGTCTGATCTGCACAGCAGGGCCGGGCTAATCCAATAAGCTGTCTCGGCTCTCGTCTAGGCTCAGGAAATGCGATTATCCGGCCTAAAAGGCTACAGAATGCACCTGAGCGGCAGGTCTGACACCGTGGGAAGGAAGCGCCTCGAAGAGAAGGCGGTGGCACTTGTGTACCGCAGCGCTAGCACTCGAGGAAGCACCACCGTCGTCAAGGGGGGTGGGGGGCTCTGGCTTATGCAGTCTGAGTACACAGTAGTGAGACGGCGAGCACCAGGCCCTGGTCCAAGCTTTCTTTAGCATGAAAATAACAATATATGTGTTTCTATTCACGCGCACACCCGCAGAACAGAGCCGAGGTGAGAGGAGCGGAGCGGGCTCTCAGGCACGAAGCTCGCAGTGCTTTTCAAAGGCTAACAAGGGCTCTGTGCTTTCTTAAAAAGCAGCAGCGAAGCCACCCCATGGGGGCAAACCCCCAGGGCCCGACCTCTCCTCACAGTTTCCGAGATGATGTTTGTCTTCGGAGGCCGAGTGTTTCTGCGGAGCAGTTTCCTAGCAGCAGTGAGCGGAGAGTGGTTCCCATAATGAACATTAATACTTGTTGTCACTTCACGTCCTATGAGGGCCCTGACTAACAGGTGGTCGTGTTACCCAGTTTGATATAAGGAACTATTTTTCAAAGTCTGGTGCAATGGCTGGACCCCGCATCTAGTTCCAGTCCAGCTTTCTTGTGCTCACTGCTGGGAGAAAGTCTGCGAACCATCTCTCTTTCCTGCAAAATAACTAACCGTGGCCTGAAGTCAGGATGTCAGCACTAAACTGACTGCAGCCAGAGGAAGGTGCCAAGGACTTCACTTGCATGAATCTTTGACGCCTCCTGGACACTACACTGCAGTGCTTAGTTTGCAAAAAAAAACAAGCATTGGCATAGCCAATAGGTCTCGCCTTTGGGACCTTATAAGTGTTTAGCCATGCAACAGTTGCATAACTAAATACTTATAAGGTCCCAAAAGTGAGACCTATTGGCTATGCCAAGCGGCCGCAGAAGTGAAAGTGATTGCGATCAAACATCAAAGCGGCCGTGAGGCCGCGAAAGTGAGAATACTCATGTCAAGCGCGGCGCGCGCGGCCGCGCACTTGCACTGTAGGTCTAGGCTGGCCTGGTAGCACTTTTTGGAGCCCTCTTAAAAAGTCTTACCAGACCAGCGTCAGGCGAGACCTAATGAGTGCCTGACTCATCAGGAGGCCACTGCAGCGTGTACCACATATTGCTGCTGCCAATGATAGTAACAACACAACTGCTAGCCGTCACACTCCTACAAGTGAGACAATTCAGACTATTTCAGGATGCCAAAGCTATAAGAATGGCTTGGGCGGTGGGTAGTAGTCATTTTTTTAATGTATATTGTATTAATAATTAACTGTTGTTGTAGTCCTCTCTAAATTAGCCAGATAGTGCCACCTTGTGGCAGACTGTCAAAAGCGCCGGTTTTGACAATTAAGTGCCAGTGCCGAGCACCGGCAACAACCGGCTCAAATTAAGCACAGCTTGCATCTCTGAGGATGCTACAGCGCCTGGAGGTCTGTAGCCATGTTGTTCTGCAAGCCAGCCTTAGAATCAAGCATGGAAAGCCACTATGCAGAGAAAGGATACCTCTTGCGTACCATATGAACCTGCAGCCCTCCATGAACAGGGCTGCACTGGGAAACCAAAGCTGCCCTGGCAAATTTTCTCCTGTACGTTGCTTATCCAGCGAGCCAGACCACTACAAGTAAAGTTTGAAGGGGGTTCTCCCAACCCCCCCATGAAAATATCGGGCAAAATGGTGCCTTCTACAACACATCTTTTCATTATATACTCAATTGTATTCGTTTTTAAAGCTTGGTGAATGATGACTTCAGTGTGCACCAGGATACGGCACTCTATACCGGGGCTCTTCTGCGATTCGCTCACGGTCACCCTCCAACAGTGCCCCTCATCCCTCCATAGCCTCTCTCTCACATGTATTTCATTTGTTTCATAGCACCTCTCATACCAGATTATAGTGTCAGAGCATTTTACATCAAACACACAGAGAAAATGAATAATACGTGTGTAAGTCATTATACAGAAAATGTTACAATAGACAAATGGGACTACGAGCTGTAGGCATTTTTTAAGAGTGCTTGGTGTGGAGAAGCTCAAACCCAGGATTCAGAACGTAACACAGTGGTTAGGGTTACATTTGCTATTAGGAATTTATTTCTACCCAAACAAACCCTTTTTTAGCAACATTAGGATAATGAAAGACTGGAAAAAAACAATTTTCTAACCCGTCCGTGCAGTGTGCATACAGCTTTTTTATGGTAGTTCATAACTCACTGTGCTAGATTACGATTATTATTTATGAACTGCACAGTAACAAAGGAATCTCTGTGACAAAAGCTGTAGCCCACTGAGCTGTGCACATAAATTAAACGTGCGTGATCTGCACAGTATACATTCTTTGCAGCAGGCATATTAACCCTCTGCGCTACCTTAGATGAGTCAAAACTGCCACTAGAGACAGGAAGATTAATTGCCCGAAATATCTCTACACTTTTGTCGCTGAAAAGTGCTGGGTATGCCAATAACTGCAGCGGGTGCTTTTAAAACTCTACCATATTTCAAAGCACAGGGAGGCTGCAAATAAGACTGAATGCTGAGAGGATTTTGCTGGTCTGCTGAGTTTGTTACTGGGGGCCGACATTGCAGCGCTGCTGCAAAACCGGTCCCCACCCTTCCACCCTACGGTGAAATGCTCGATACGGCCACTCTGGCCTTGTTGGGCCATCTTACCAGGTATGAACAGGCTTGAACGTTCTTACGAAAGCAGGACCAAGGTGAACCTATTGTTGACCCGTCTATAGTGGCCCAATGAACAACAAATACCGAAGGCTGTCCCAGAATAATCACAAGTGGCAGTGATTGGTTCGAGCATTCCACCCACCGCATTTCTTTTTCTCGGACGCCCTAAGCGAGCCTGATATTCCTGGACATGGCTCCTGTGCTCCTTGTACCACTGGAGTCAATGTCTACCTTACAGATGAAACACACAAGATGATGGACGGAATGTTGCACATTGGCAAAACAGTCACCCCCAGTCACAGATCTGGGTTTAATCCATCGTTATTTTGCTCTCTACGCCACCTTACAGATGAAGCACTCATAGGCCAAAGCCTGTCTGGGGTTACCGTGGTTACCATTCAGTGTACGTCCCTTGGCGGTTTGGGAAGTACTGTTCTTATTGGAGCAGGACCAAGGCTGATTTGCATACGGTTGGTGGCTGTCTTCAGTGACACAATGAGCAGAAAGGAGATGACGTGGAGCATGGACCAGAGTACTTACCAGCAGCTGCAATTCCTTCAAGTACTTACCCATCACCTTTGTGTGTTTCTGAGCTTACATTGCAGTGCATGACCCTTATCCCTTATCGGGTTTCCTAGATAATAAGAATGTTCTGGTTAGAAACTTATTGCTTATTTCTACTTTAACTATATTTCTGATGTGTTGTAACCAAGTCTTATTCCATTTGAAAGATAAGGCTTTGACCGGAAGAGAGAAGTGAGAGACAGCGAGAAAGGAGAGTCAATCATTGTGTTATCCTGCGTGCATGCTTCGGTCTTCGCACCACCTCCCACTGGCGAGGATCTCTAATCTTCACAACATTAACCCGCAGAGTCAAGGAGGGCTATGCGGCCCACCTTCCCATCCCAGACCCAGCATCCAGAATCCTGGTCATTAGCGAACACATGACCTGACCACCGACACTGCTAGGACCTCCCTACAACATCAAGATATGGGAGAACTTCAAAAACACTACTGAACTGCCGTAGCGTGCCATCGACACGCGAGGAAAAAGAAGACCTCATGGGACTTTGATGTGAGAAGCATTGAATTGGGCAGCGGAGCAGATTAAGGCCACCCGGGTCATCCCATCACCCCTTTCCCAGTGAGTCTTCTCTCAGAGTCTGCTGTGCCCCTCACCTCCTCCCGCCACGTCTGTCCTATGCCTGAAAGATTTCCCCCATAATGTTGGCTGACTGGGGACATCCTGAGAGCGCGACCCCTCAAAGTTCATCAAATGTACATAGGATCAGGACCACAGATCAGTACAATGCTTTGAGTGGTAGATGGTGTAGCCCACCAGCAACATCACAAACAACACCGCACCCGGCCCCTGCGGCAAGCTTGTTCCAAGTGTGACGGCCCACATCTAGCGGCTGGAAGTGGCCATAAAGGGCTTTCTTTTGCTTCTGAAGAGACTGACCACGAATGAAGGAAACAATAAGAGTGTAAGTGTCTGCAACCCCAGAAGAGTGAGGAATCTCCTGAGAGCTTCATGAGGGTGATGTGATCTCAGTGGAAGGGCCGTGGGTCATGAGTGGACATTAACATCCTACACAGAAAGCAGGGGTGACACATTTTATTCTTCTGTCATCAGAACTTTGATTTGGAATGCTACTGCATCAAATGTGGCCGTACGATGGCGTACGCCGATCCGGCAAACAGGAAAACAGACTCGTCAAGGAAAAAACATAAAGAAACTATGTGAAAGGTTACGCGTACTATCATTGGGCGGTGGGGATGTAAGGGACCGCTCAACTTTAAATGGCCGCCATGCATCACATGATGAGCCAGCCACAGTGAATGCACAGCCACCCAACACAAGGAGAACCGAGATATCCCCGCTGTATGACCATTACCAAAACAGCAGGTTAGGTGTGGCATCAGGCTATGAGTGCCATGTAATACCTTATCACAGCTCATCACTGACGTCAGGAGGAGCCTGGGACAACTTATTGCACTAGAGCTTTGAGGTAACAACGCCTTCTGTCAAATTTAAACAAAGGGAATTAAAATCATCTCATGGCAAAAAAAGCTCTGGTGATTTATGCATTGAATGTAAAGTTGACTTTCCTTTTCTGGTTCTTTCCATGCGAAGATCCGGGCACTGGGTAATGAAAGATGTGGCTTCCTCTGTCCTGCAGGGCAGGGCCAGGAGGGGTCTCTCTGCATCTCACCACAAATCAGAGCCAGGCCCCGCTCTGCATCTCACAATAAACAACCGAAAGCATGTGTTTAACCCAAATTATCCCCTGCAAGCTGCTTTGTTCTAGCTCCAAATGTCAAACTCCACATCCACTGTACATGTGTGCACCGGAGGATGACCTGCACAAGAAAGAATGACCTCACGCGTCGCAGAGAGGGTCTGCGCATGTACCAGTGGGTGGACATCACTGTTCATCAGTCAATTCTAATCCAAGTTACAGCAGCTTTTCATGATCTTGTACAGAAAGCCGTCCTTCCTCTTGTTCTAGGGGTTCCAATACTTAGTAAGGGATAATGAAAGCCATATTTGCCGAGCCTCACTGTAGGCGCATACACAGGGCCGGACTGGGCTCAGCAACCCGCCCTGGCAGACTGCTGCTCGACCGGCCCTGGGAGCGGGGGTTAAGGGGGGGGGGGTGGCTAGCAAAAAGCACCACGCCCGCTTTTGTTACAGGGGTCGATACTGCAATACTGCTGCAAAACCGGCCTCAATGGGCACAAAACCGACCCCAGCCCTCTGGCCTACCTGGGAAATGCCTGGTGCCCGCTATGGCCAGTCCAGCCCTGCGCATACACCTTTATAATGGAGCATGCAAATGTGCGTCTTTCTGAGGTCCCATCAGGGTGGGACCTGGGAAATAAAACTTTTGGAAAGAGTCTACTGTATAGAGGAGACCCTATAACACAAGACCAGTTGGCAGCTGTTAGTTACTGGGGCAGAGAGACCCCACGCTATTGTTGATTCTATCCATTTTTGGGCTCAGGCCTGGACATGGCAGAGATATCCTGGATGGGTCATGGGAAAGGTGCCCCGATGAGAGCCGGATGAAGGTGGCAGGTGCAGTAAGAGCGTGGTACATGGGAGAGACGAGGGAGAAGCAGATGAGAGCCATGGCTACCAGGTGCTTCAAGCCACGAGTGACGCATTCAGCTGGACTAGTCATTCTGGCCACCAGCAAGCACTCTGCATGTCGCGCTTTTTAAGGCTCTTGCTTATAGTGGGAAAAAACCCATTGAACCGGATTGTCACTTCCTGCCCGGGAGGCAGGGGAGAGAGCAGCAGTGGGCACCCAGTGAAGAAAGTGAGAAGAGAGAGGAGTAAGGACACAGGGGCAGGGGTACAATGACTGAAAATAAATGACATCACACAAGGACAAAAGGAGCAATTGCCCGAATGAGGTCCTTGGGAGGCCTCACGGCAGAGACACTGGAAGGCAAACAAAAGGCTAAGAAATGGTCAGCGCGGGGCGGACACAGCACTTGCAGTCCAGGCACGGCACACACGGCCGCAGACATCGGTCGCAAGGGAAGCCGCGACCTGCGGTACTAAGGTAGCAGCAGAAAGAGCAGTCACAACAGTGATTTATGGTCAACCATTAAAAGAGTTGTTTGGACTCTATTATGATTTATTACATGAAATGACATACAAAGTTATACAACTGAAAAGAACTGATGTTCATTGTTTGACCAGTTCTGAAGTGAATTTATTTATTTGTAGAGTTTTGTATAGCGCACACTTGACCCGAAGGTATCAGAGCGCTTTTTATGGATGACAAGGTAGTAGAATCCACAAGTTACATATGGGGTAATACACTTACATGGGGTAGGCAGAACTATCAAGCAGCAGTAAACTAATAAGCATGCGACAAACAGTAGCAGCTGCACGAGTTACATATGGGGTAGATACCGTTGCATAGGGTAAGCACAGATATATGTCAACAATGCATGGGGGACAGCAGGAAGCGTGGGTGGCATATTTTTGACGCAGTTATGGTAGGGTGTTTCGACTTAAGCTAACAGTGTATGCAACAGAGTACACAATCACTATACGATAGACTAGCGGTTGCACGTGTTACATATGGAGTAGTTATAGTTACATGGGGTAAACACAGATACATAGCAATGGAATAAACAGCAAGTATACAATGTTCAGTGTGAAATGCAGGCAATGTGGTTCTGAAGAAGTTGCGGAAGGGTGACTTGGGTACCACTGTATCCATCAGTTAGCCGTGATGACGTACAATGAGCAGAAATAATTTAGGCACAGAATAGCGTATCGCCACACAGAACAGTGTAGACCAGTGTTGACATAACATGAGCAAAAGAATAAATAAGCATAAAACAACAGTGTAGATTATCGGTGCACCATCAGAGGGCGGGCCACCGAGTAGCTTGACGTGAGGGGGAGTTGGAGGGGCTCGAGGGGAGGAAGAAATAGAAGGAAGAGATGGAAGCCTCCTAGCCGTCCCTGCATTTGGCGAGTCGCACAGCTGATGGAGATATGTGGGGGGGGGGGGGGGCGGGGCAGTACCCTAGTCAGGAGGCAGTAAGAAATGGAGGACTCCTCACCGACCCTGCATCTGGTGAGTTGTACGCTTGAGGGAAGTAATGGGGGGGGGGGGGGGGGGGGAGGCAGTTCCTTGGTCACCAGTCCTTAGGGAGAGCGCTTCACATGCTTGCAAAATTCGGGCGGTACCTAGTCTCAGTTGATCGAGCCACAGGGGATTGAGAGCCGAGGGCATAGCAAGGTCATTTCCTGTTGATCAATGTGTCTGAATGAGTAAGGAAAGTCACTTCTTCCTTGGAATCAATCCCAATTTATTTTTATGGTGCTTCATAACATAGGAAGAACATTTATAGCCAACACGTGTTTCGCCCCCTTACTTCGGCCATCTGGCCTGGGGCTTCCTAAGGGCATTAGAAAAATTGATGAAGGCTAGGTAAGGAGTAGAGTTCGGTCCTTTCCCAGTAAGCCGCGAACGGCAATATATTAGTACGGCGTGCAAAACTTCAGTAATCCGGCTGCAATACGTCAGCATGGGTAAGCCTTGAAATAGTAAAAAACGAAATTGGCTGTAATTCACTATCAGGACATGCCACACACATCAGGGCATGTCCTACCTTTTACATACAGTGCACCCTTCCCATGGGGGTACCTAGGGCCTACCTTAGGGGTGACTAACATGTAGAAAAGGGAAGGTTTAGGGACTGGCAAGTGGGTGTACTTACCAAGTCAACATGGCAGTACTGGACTGCACACAGGCTCTGCAATGGCAGGCCTGAGACACACTTTACAAGCTGCTTCTGTGGGTGGCACAACCAGTGCTGCAAGCCCACCAGCAGCATTTGATTTACAGGCCCTGGGCACACATGGTGCACTGTACTAGGGTCTGACAAGTAAATCAAATAAGCCAATCATGGAGTCACTAATCCATAACTTATTTTACAAAAGAGAGCATATGCACTTTAGCACTGTTTAGCAGTGAAAAAGTGCCCAGAGTCATAAAAGCACCAACAACCAGTCAGAAAAAAATACAGGAGGAAGGCAAAAAGTTCAGGGATGACCCTGCAAAAAGGGCCAAGTCCAACACCCCCACCCCAAGAACCTTCATTTCCTGTTGTTGTTACTCTATTTACACTCCCAGACACATGGTGGATTCAAACCCACAACAGTCCCTTTTTCAACAGCCATCAGGGACAGAGCCTCACACGCCTTTAAGTCTCGAGTGGCACCCGGGCTCAGTCGAAGGACCCTTGGGTGGTTGATAGCAGGGGGCACCGGCAGGATCACTGCATGTCGCTACAACCCCTTCCCACCCTGGCACACGTGGATGCCACAGTCTGTCCGTCTCCACGAACCTAGAACCTGCAAGCCACACGCCTGAAAGGGCATCGGGGGGGAGGGGGAGTCTGCAAGTCACTGTAGAGAGCGCAGGCGTGACTGCTGGCCCTCAGACAGTGGCCAGTTGCATGAACAGAGGGGTGGGCAAGATAGCTTACCTCTTGTTTCTTCACTTTTTTTTCTGTGCCGGGTGCAGAAGGTTTCTGTGAACCGTTCACCTCAGCGGGGCCGGTCGAGCACCACAGGCAAATGGAAGCTGATGGGTGGCGGTGGGTTCTTCACCTAGCAACATGACTGCCTCATTCTCTCAATCCCCGCTCCTGCAGGATGTATTATCGCAGGAGATCAGGAGAGGCAAGGTCTGTATGCGACCAGTAAGACCTTGCCGATAATCTCATGTCGAACTCCCGTTCTTATAACATAACATATATTTGTAAAGCGCACGTTCACCCAGAGGTCTCTTGGTGCTGAATAACAGATGTTCATTGTTACCCAATTATGGTTGGTTGCACAGGGATATCGGGACTGGCGGTTGCCTGCAGACACCCAGTAGGAGAGAACCTTCCCACGTTTCCCTTTTCCTCGTTGTTGCATGGTTCTCATTCGCAATCCTCATCGAGGTGCCCTGTTCGTTGTTTTTTGGGCTCTGTTATCCGCTATGGAAGTTCGAAAGATCGTTTCTCTTGCTTTCGATATGTGGTGGCTTGATGGAGGGGCTTTACTGGGATTTACGCTGATGGCGATCCCTAGCCCGGGGTGCTCCTTCACGGAGTTCTTTCCCGGTCTGCCATCAGGTGAATTGATTGACATACAAGACATCTCCATGTCTGGAACAGATTAATGACTGATGCTTTTGTGAAAATGTATGTACCAGCTTGTAAATATAACAAACTGTGGCTGTTGTCACACCAAAGAAGGCTTGGTGTCCATTATGTTGAATGTTAAGTGATGAACGGAGAGAAGGGCTGAAGGAACCTCGCCCATTGTTTGGGGGTTAGGACAGGCAGTCAGTGCACAGAGCAAGAAGCAGGAACGCTCAACCAATGAAGAAAGCAAGAAGCAGGAGCGGGCAGCCAACGAAGAAAGCAAGCAGGAGCGGGCAGCCAATGAAGAAAGCAAGAAGCAAGAATGGGCAGCCAACGAAGAAAGCAAGAAGCAGGAGCGGGCAGCCAATGAAGAAACCAAGAAGCAAGAATGGGCAGCCAACGAAGAAAGCAAGAAGCAGGAGCGGGCAGCCAACGAAGAAAGCAAGAAGCAGGAGCGGGCAGCCAATGAAGAAAGCAAGAAGCAAGAATGGGCAGCCAACGAAGAAAGCAAGAAGCAGGAGCGGGCAGCCAACGAAGAAAGCAAGAAGCAGGAGCGGGCAGCCAATGAAGAAAGCAAGAAGCAAGAATGGGCAGCCAATAAAGAGAGCAAAAAGTAGGACCAGGCAACCTCTTGTAAGAGGGATGGGCAGTCAATGGGGCACAGGGACGGGCAGCCAGTGAAGCGAGATGGGAGCAGGGACGGGCAGCCAGTGAAGACAGCGAGGAGCAGAGACGGGCAGCCAGTGAAGCGAGTTTGCTACCGGCTGAATAGGATTGTTTGCCGTCTATAGATCGCACAAGTGGCGCCGTTCTGCATCAACCAAGGCTCCTTGATGACGCAATTCTGGATTCCATCCTTTTGGTAGTTCAAACATGACAAACAACAAATCACAAAGGAGATATCACAAATGTGTTTTGAGCTTCGTTGAGGTTCTTGGCCACTTTAACTTGACACAGACAAGATGGCTGCCAGAAGTCTCGACTCCCAAAGGGCTCATTTGCAGCACTGCTTATCTGCAGAGGTTGAGACCAGAGGGAGGGCTCTGAATTAGTGTCAGCTGTAATTCTCACTCTTGGCAAGAACGCAACTTCTCGGTTCCATGCTCAGCCACCAACTGGCTTCTCAGATGCCGGAAATACTCCCGGACCCTGGTTCCTTTCCAGCTGGCACCAAAGCGCCACAGCTGCATGTGCAGGGCCGGCTATAAATACACGCCTCTAACACCGAGGAATGCAAAATCTAAGAGGGCACTGGCGGCCATGTAAATCAGCTGGCAACACATGGCCGCGTGGTCCGGTGGGCGGCCATCTTTGATGGAGGGCATCCAGGGCACAGCGTGACTGAGCCCATACCAGCTGTGCCACCGAAGGACACAACGATGGCTAGTGTTTGGAGCAAAGCTCTGTTGTGCTTTCAGAGAAAACTGCCACCGCCAACTGCAACTATCAACAAACACAACCTGTCCTTTTTATCCCTTCCTCCCTTCCCTTGTTCCTGGCTGGGAAAGGATTTGAATCACACATATGAAATGTGCATATTTTCTTGGTTTCAACGTGCATCCTGATTATTTAACACAATATGTGCATTAGGTTCTGTGGCAAAGAACTGCGGCATTCGGAAATTAGGACAAGTTAAAGCGGGAATCACGCAGGCATGCCCAGTCCCAATGTGACAATTAATAAGCTCATAATAATTGATTACAACTTAATTAAAATCCGTTTTAATAAAAGGTGCACGTCTGATTACAGCTCACTCACCAGCCTTTATAAAAGTGCACTGATGGGTGGGATGGTGGTCTGTGAAGGCCTCACAGCCTCTAACTGTCCACGTGGCATGTATTACGCACCCTGTGGCTATAAAAATAAGTCAGGTATTTGGCTATCACATGCTTTGAGGGCTGGCAACAAAGTCCATTCCAAAAGCGCCTAGATGCTATGGTAAGCATCTGGTCACTGAGCACATCTACGGAGGTTTATATTTAGCAGGGGTGAGGCGGGACGGTACAGGGAGGGCAGAGGCGGAGAGAGGCTGTAGAAATGAAGTGCTTTCGCTGGGCCTCCACAACATTTCAAACCCAGGACTGACTGCGACAGCCGGGCTGGGGCTCCTCGAAGTATCGGAGGGCTCTCCTTTGGATAGCGCCTCGGTGGGTGCGGAACTGGTACTCCTTGATCCTGACCAATGCGGAGGATGTGAGGACCAACCAGCACAATGCAGTATGGTTAAGAGGTAAACTACTCAGACGCATAAGGCACAACCAATAGCTGAAGGTGTTTATAAAAATATAAAAAAATGTTTTACCTGAATTACAATAGATTTCACCGGCTCATAGCGGTCCATGAGGCTTTGTATAATCAGTTTCAATGGAGACCTACTATAACTTATATAAGGAAATAAAAGTCTTCAGAAATGAATGTTCGGGAAACAGCCTTTACCACGCAGCCAGAACCACGCAGAGCTTTCACAACGTGGGCACTACAACAAACGCATCGTTACCGCGCTTTCCTTTACCAGGCAAGTCGCTATAACAACTTGCTTTAGGGAATGAGTTGTTGGACTGGTGCTGGATTTTAAGTCCAACACCTTCCCTACTGTTGCGTAGACTGGAGTTGGAATAGTAAGTTATACTTCTATAAAGTCCAGCGCTTCCATAAGGCAAGTCGCTGTAACGACTTGCTTAGTAAAGGGAAGCGTGCTACAGACGCGTTTGTTGTATTGCTCGCAGTGTAAAGGCATGCATGGGCAAATGCATACGTGGTTCCGTCATACAACCTAACTCTTCTTATCGTTCGTTTTAAAAGCACCGGGGAAATGACAGAGGCCTTTGGTACATGTGGTCACTCTGGAGTGAAATATATGGCGGTTGAGAAAAAAGTCACGTTTAAACTTGAAAGAATTCTTGGATTTCAGTTCTCGCCAGCAGAAGATAGTAGCAAGGAATACCCTAAGCACGCACTGGTTAACCCGACATGAGCCATTAGTAAGAAGAGTTTGAGCCGAAGAAAGGATCCAGACAGGAGGGCCCACCTCTCAATACGAGGCCATAATTTCTCCAGATTTAGTTTCTCCTGGTCACTTTACTTGCTAGGAGTTTCTCAAAATCAGTCAAGTTCTTTCCTGTGGATCACAGACTGTGTCCGAAGATGGTTCTGCAATCTCAGATTGCCTTAGCAAGAACTCCTGTTGAAGAGTCTCACAGGAGACAAAAATACTACAAACTTGGGCCGATGATTCAGAAGGAAGGGAAAGGGGCAAGATCGCCAGAAGGTTGCGACTAGTCTTTCCCACTTAGTGATTTAAGAGAATAAATTTCACAGCACAAAAACTTTTGCAGGAAAAGCCATATGACAGATGTCCTAAAATCAAAGCATTTAATTCCGGCTTCCAGATCCAAGTGAACAAAGATGGAAGCACCAGCGACGAGGCCACCGATCTGCGCTTCAAGGATCTCTTCTGCTTCTCTCTACACGGTTCATCGAATGGATGGGTCGGTGGGCTAATCGTTCTGATCTTTTAATGCCAGAGAAACCGAGCACCACAGCTACCAAGATCTTCTCAAAGCCTTTTAGATGCTTAAGTTCTGAAGCAAGCTGATGAGACCGCTTCAGCTACGCACAGAGAGCTTTGCTCTCCTGGAAACAGGCTCGAAGGACAGGCAGGGCAGCTCTAGAGCCAACCTTAAGTTTGGCAGGGACTTCCGGCAGGCCAAACAGTTCTTCTGCTGGAATGAAGATGGGTACCGAAGCAAGGATGTTCTGAGTGGTGGTCCACAGCACGATATAGGGAAGTACTACCCTTTGATTGGTGGAAATTTTACGGTATGCAGCCAATTAACACAAAACTTACTTACAAGTACTCAACCTGTAGAAAAGATTCGACCACAGGAAATCTCTTAAGAGTTATTTTCTGGCCCCAAATCTCACGCTACAGACTCTACAACTTCAAGAAGGAAACTTAGAGCGATCTCGGTTAAAGCGCTTGCTGCTTCCTCAGTCTTTTCTGTCGGTCCTTCAAAGTGCCTGGCAGCTGAGTGTCTCCTGCTGTTTACAGGATGCTGTCTCAAAGTAACAAAAACCTGTCTTGCGGAGAACCCTGGTGCAGGACTTTTCCCAGACAGTCAATGCACAAACTTCAGTAGGGGCTGGAAAAGGAATCCATTTTTGTTTCAGAAAAATAATGTATTTGGGCAGAGTACCCAGAATACTCATTGAAAATTCTGAATTCTATCAGTTGGTCGAGCAGTGCTGGCGCGATGAAGCACCCAGAAGTCTCCTCAGCGGGGACAGAAGGCACTAGTTTGTGGAGAAAGGGGGGTAATAAGGCTAGAACCAGCCATGTTACACATATGCTGTGGCGCACAGCAGAAAGACACACTGCAGTACGTAGGAAATGGCACTGGATTTCCATGGATTTTACAAAACAGCTGTGTGCCTGGCTGAAGTGACCACTGCCCCTGACACAGTTCAGTATATTAACACAAATGAGGTGATTCGATAAAAATACCCAAAGATTAAAAGTCTACTTGAATCAATTAAAGGGGTGAAGACAAAAGAACAACGGGGTACAACGAAGGGCTGACCGACCTCCAACAGAGTAAATGTACATCCACTGTACCACTTCTATACAATATTTATGTAAATCAAAAAGTACTGAAAGGCTCACGTGCTACTTGTCGACTTGTAGTACCGTCGCAGTGTAAAAAATGGTGGTGTGTGTTAAATGTGGGTGTGTGGGTCAGTAGAACCCTCATTTAATCTTTTATGTGTTTGAAATACCACTTTTACGAACTTGTGGTTTAATGAGTGAGGCGGGTGAGATGGAAAACGATGAAAAAACATGGTGAAAAGGCGGGCGGTGGGGCCAGCCGGATGCCTTTATGCACTGAGGCTTGGCATCAGCAGCACACGTGACGTGGTGAGGTCCAGGGTGCAGAGCTGCATGCAATCATGGAAGCCACATTTCAGGGGGAGGGGCATCACCAAAGGCGAGGGAATCCAGAACGAGGCTACCATTAAGGTTCAAGAGGTGCTGTGGCTGGTTACTTCTTCTCTACACGTGTGCATCTTACAGTGGCATAGACATTGTGTCATGGGCTCTAGTGCAAAGAAGGAAATGGACCCCCGGCCACTGATTGGACTGTCAAATACAGCAGCTGTCAGGGATCAGACCGTCCCCAAGGCCTCTGGTGCCTCTACTCCAATGGTAGCTACACCCCTGGATTCTGACACTTTTCCTAGTCTGTGTAATTAGGATTAAAGCAAAACTGGATTAAACGACAGCAAAGAAAACACGTTTCTTGGTTTGCTAACTTTGGTCCCTCAGAGAAAGAGCTGCGGCTTCCTCCCCTCGCTACGACAAGAGTAGGGTTACAGACCGACTGCTAGAACATGTCGAAAGGTTGAACCCGAGAGGTGGAATGCAGAAAATGGAGATCTCTGCTGTGAGAATGACTGTCAGAGTAGCTAGGAGGCACATCATGCTTCACTCACCATTGGAACAGCAACGGCAAGGCCAAAAGGTCTGGCTCTTTTAAGGGAATGTTTTGTATATTTAGATGACTTTCTGTGTGTTGTCCCATGCTGTGACAAAAAAGAGAATCAGATGATAAAGCTACGACAATGTGGAAGCTGGACTCGGGTCATCTTTGCTGAAGAGACTGCATTAGCAGAGGGAAAGTGATCCATAAAAGAGTGTCATGGAAAAGGATCAGAAGGTGAAGTTTGTGTTGAACTTGAAAGGCACAGACTGAAAAGTATTGCATGCTAGATCTATTTGATAATACAGACAGTGTTTTCTTTAAGAAAGCTTATTACTGTACATCTTACGACCAAAACAGCTTTAACTCCAACAACGTGTTATCATGAGAGCAAAGCAAACCAAATGAATGTGCAAGGGCAATGAGTGATCAGCATTGTCTTTATGACAGGCAAAGGCATCCATACAGCAAACACTTTCTAAACTAAAACAAAAACCTTTCTGAAGTAGAAACATACATCAGCAATGAACTAAACACATCAAAGAGCACACACTGGGATTCAATTACAAGCTACACACTATGTCACATCTGCAGCCTAAAATAAGCACTACATATTGCCCCTTAACCAAACCCTTATAGGACTACACATGGGACAATTTAATCATCCACAAAATGTAAAGAGAAAACGTTTGGCATCCAATTGCAGAAGATGGTTGACTCAAAGGCCACTCTCTCTCTCTCTTTCTCTCTCTGTAATTCCTGTTGCACTTTTTTGAAAAATTGTTGACATGAGGTCATCCGAGTAACGCAATTCATCTGCAGCCAGACCTTAAAATAAGCCACTCCTGCAGAAAGTTATGTGGCCGAACAGAGCGTACACTGGCTCTCCCAATACACACTTGAGGGATATAATCACGTGTAAGGCTAGAGTGTACTTAATCATGTTAAGACTGCAGGAATAATATTTCCCTTACTAGAACCCGAGTCTGGAACTCCACTCTATTAACAGGCAGAAAAAGCGGTATTAAATTCAGTAAGATGATAAAACATTCATAGTCTCTTCTCACTGTGAGAGAAGCGTCGCATATATGCACACGAACCAACAACGAACTAGCTCAAAGATGAAGCTCTCAACCAAGCACCAATAAAGGGATCTGTAAGATATGCATACCAACCGCAGCCAATGAGAGCTAAGCTACTACCTTTGAGCTGCTTTCATGGCAGTATCCCCTGAACCACCAAGCCTTTCTAACTATATATACTCCTGAACAAGATCTATGAATATGAGGTCAGAAAGTGCACAGAAGGTCAACTTAATTAAGAAATGTGCACTTTTATCACATCTATTTATCTATCTATCTAGCTAGTTATCTATCTAGCTATCTATCTTTTTAGCTTTAGGTGTATCAGCATTATCTCCTTGCTATAGGTGCTTCATCTTTCAGCCATGAGTAAGCCTCATACCAAGAAAGAAAAGTCAATAAACTGAAAAATGTATCAATTAAATTTGTATTTCTAGATCAGTGGCCTCGGAGTACATCATGTTTCTAGACAAAAGATGAGAGGAAAAATAAACAGGAATCTTTATACCTGTAGACGTAAATATTATACGTTATTGCCTATCTTTTAATTTCGCAAACTGAATTTTGGAGTAAAAAATACAAGGTTGAGCTCTTCCTCGGCCTCTTTCTGCGTCGCTCTCTCTGTCGCCCATCCCACCTCTAATTCCACAGAACATTTATGAGTATGGTATCTGCAAGATGCGTGTGGCTTCAGGCTCAGAAACAGATATAGCACCTCGATTAGTGTACAAAGTACAGAGTAATCCACTCGGCCACTAGTAAGGTGCTGGCCACTCGACTGCAGACCACTTTCACACGATGCACAGTCGCTGCGGTGAGCAGTGGTCACGCGGACCATATGGAGCTGCTTAGCACTTAAGATAACCCTACAGCCCTGAAAGGGTCTTCCAGTGGTCCAGTTCCTTGCATCAGTAAGAGGGTATAAAACTGGCAGATGAACTAGTTGAAGGCCACACCTCAGAGCTGCGTGTGTTGATAGTTTTGCTTGTAGTGTAAATGGAAGAAGGCAAGAGATGCATTAGATATCACATTCTTTGATTCATAAGAAACCGGCCCCAACCACCTAGTGAGGCACATGCCACTTTGTACCCTGTGTGATATAAATCTGAGCTTGTAAACACCACCAGGCTATCTGTGGCAAGACACCAGAATGACTCTGGTCTTTGATGGGCACTTGAAGGGCAGCACATGCAAAAGATCTATTTGTGGAACCTTAGTGAATGCAATCACAAGGAAGGGGATACACAGAATGGTTCCTACAGTGCCCCAGATATAGCCATCCGAGCAGTCCATCCATCATGTCTCTCCAAACACTGTACAGCATTGTACTGAGCGTCAATGGCAGGAGCCCTAAGATGGCATCCAACTCAGCCAGAAGATACTGACATCAGCGGTTACCGCTCCATCCACAGCGGCCGCCTTGTTGGCCCAGAACACAAAGATGTTTCACTGCTGCCAAATGTCTAGAAGATGACACCCTGGGGGATTATGAAACAACAAAGCAAAAAAATAGAATCAAATCTACTTTGAAAACCATCCCTCCGGCAAGCTGTCGCACCAAGCCAGAGATTTTAACCCCTTGGCTGCGGCAGGAATTCCGCCGCGGCGCTGGGGGGGGTTTGGGGGCAGCGCGGTGGGGCTGTGCTCATGACGGAGCCACTCCGTCATGAGTCACGGTTGAGCTGTGCTCATGACGGAGTGGTTCCGTCATGACTCCGCCCACGGCGCTAATCGCCCGCACAGGCGGGGAATTAGCGCCGCGTGGGAGGAGCGGCCGCCAACGGCCGCGGCATGACGGAACCACTCCGTCATGAGCACACGGCACCCGTGGCTCATGACGGAGTGGTTCCGTCATGAGCGGGGAAGGGGTTAAGCATTAGTTTTGTTTTTATTTACTTGCTGTACATCTCAGACAGACGTGCTCAGAGGTCGCATCCAGCGCTTTTCAGTGGTGGGCGACAGAAAACCCGCAGTTGCTACCTATGGTGGTAGCGAACTCTCATTTAAAGAATAAAACTCGTCAACGTCCACTATTTGTACGTGGCTGGGGAATATTCACAAAAGATTGCCTTGTAAAGATGCAAACGCAGCTCTCAGGCTTCCACTGATGGAGGAGGCCCCATTTACCAGAAGCCGAGGCCTACTGGGCAAGCCACACTCCCCTACACAGGGCATTATTCGGCCGCAATGCTGCACTCCTGCAGCATCATGCAAAACCCTCAGTTTGGTGATGACCCATTCAGTAAACTCTTTCTGCAGTTTAATCATTCATCATTGTCCATCCCAAAAGATCTGGCCTTCCTTCGCTGTTGCAATGGTCATTGTTTTTTTAATGTTTTTATTGCACGCATATGCCACAAAACGAACGACACACATGCCATCTTTTAAACGTGGCTGCCTTATGCTGGCACTAATATTCTAACTTCAAAATAACATTAAGCTGCAGCTGTTTATAGTCCTGCTTTTAATCAAGGCTTTCAGTTTCGCCCTGCATTTTATTACTAGACAAGATATCATCGCCATCTAGCGAAGCAGATATATTGTAAAAAAGTCACTTACAACTTTACGGCAAACTTTAATAGGGCGTGCAGGCAACATAAACAGCCTGTGTTTAAAGTTAAAAAAAAAAAAAACATTTTGAATCAGATTTGCAACCGAAAAGATAGAAACTATTTTTTAGGCAGATGTAGGCTTTGTGCCGTCACTCAAAATGAAGGGAACCAATGGATGAAGTGGGCTGACCCAATGCCACGCTGTATGCGCTGTGGTGCGCAGAAGCCACATTTGAATGACAATTTAACAGATCAATGGAATGACGCCGCTGACCACAAGCCCCTCTTGGAATGAATTTTAATCATCATTCTTGATATTTGACCTTTCTTATACATATATACCTTCCATGTACCTATGTATTACTTTACTCCTCCTGTAAATAAAAATAAATGAATAAAACAATAATTATTTTGACCCTCTCCGATGCACTACCCTATATCTTACCCTATACAGTGGCGGCCACTATTTAAATAGGGTGATACGTCGAGTGGGAGGGTGGGGGTTGTAGATGAAAAGAAAAACCACTTACCTGCAGGCCCCCCATTATCCTTTTCAATCCAACGTACAGACTTGCATGTCCACTGCTCAAATAATTCATATTTCCCTATACTAATCCACCACTAATCCTTTCTGAGGACTGGAGTAGCGTGCTACTCGCTGAAAAGCGCTCAGACACCTCATATGGGGCAGTAAGCGCTATATAATTGGAATTACAATTATAATTAATTTAGGGAAAATCAATAGCTTGGAGAGACCGCTAAAACTGTCTCAAAGGCCAGACCCAAAAAGCAGTTGTGAGTGTTTTGAGAAATACCACCGAGGAGGTGAGAAGCAGGTAGTGGCCTGGCCTGCATGCAGATGTGAAAACACCAGCCAGATGCAGGCTGATTGAGGACGCTCCACCCTAGAATGTCCATTCAAGTCAACGGCAAATAAAGAGTTAGACAGACCTCATGATGCATTCTAGGAAAAGTTTTTTCTAGTCAAACTCCGTTCCAAATTACCTGGTAACAACGATTGTTTAGATGTTATCTGGCATTTATGAGCAATTACACAGTAAGTAAGCCTCTTGACTCTGCACTTTGAAGTTAATTGTTTATTTGCTCGGTGCTGCTATAAAACACTCCTTTCACAGCTACACTTTTGAAACAACCTTAAATCTCTCTTTATCGAATTGGACTTGTAAAAAAAAAAATCACAATTACGTTATTAGGTTACTATTTCACCAAAAGAGGGGCTTTATGTAAACTGACCTCCTTGGGGAAAAGTGAGGTCTGACCAGCACTCAGGCAGCCCTCAGTCCTTCCACGTGGCTGTTAATCACTGACAAGTTCTCACGTTGCACGCCTGCATCATGTGTGCAGTGGCTGCCTCTTAAAGATATCTGACTGCAACTGTCTAGTTACACACCTGCTCGCCAGGTTCAGGTTCCAGAGGTGTGGAGGCCATAAAGATTCAACCTTTCTTTGGCACCGACACAAAAGGTGAAAAAACACCAACCTTACAGGAGCCTTGGTTACCAGCCCTTTACTGTTTGGAGACAGACATTCGAAAAAATGTAACAAAAAAACAAACAAAAAACCTCAAATCACCTCTCCCAATGTACAATAAATATGATCTTTTTAAAAAGAACTAGAAAAATAACCTGTGGGTACAATTCACTCACAGAGAGTTCAGTATTTGACCGGTGCCTTTTTATTTCATTCTCGCGGGTTCTTTTTCTTCTCTATCTCCTTTTGTCACTGTTTTTCCGTGTTTCTCTCCCTCCTCCTTTTCTCGGTTTGTGCTTTTCTCCCTCTTGCTTTTGATCAGACTGTTGAGGAAAAACAACTGCTGATCCCTAAAAAATTAGTCCAATGGCCTCACCTGCAAGCACCGGCTCAAATAAACCACTGATCGTGAGGATATTTTCCAGTGAAGTTGCAGACTGATCTCTCCCTGCTTAGAACTGAATTCATATCACACATGATTTAAGATTAGAATAAGAAACGAGCTTTGTATGAAAGTTCATTAGTTCAGTTCAGTTCATGAACTTTATTCGGGTAGCTTAGTACCCATAAAAGCACAGCATCATAGCAAATTAAGTGACAAATGGAGGGCTAGAAATACATGATAATAAAACGTTTACAATGATATAACCATAACATTTTGGTAAGTTGAGCAACAAGTTAAAAAGAACTTCACTGGTAATAAATAATTTACTATTAATAAAACATTATATCAACGGGCAGTTGTACAGAGATAGTTCATTAAAATGTCGACCTCCTGGGTTGCATTTGAGGAAGAACCCTTGAGTTGAGTTCTCCTGACGCTCCCAATAAACCACTGAGTCATCATCCATCTTCTATCTAGAAATAGTGAGGCCAGAACTAGTATTACATCTTTTCAATCTCATTTACAGATGAAATCCGCAGAGGTTGTGGTGAAAGTTCACTTACAGAGGGATGAATGTCCTATAAAAGGCCCTGATCTGCATCCAAGACACAAACAACGTCTTACTGGCCACGTAAAGCAAAGACAGATGAAACACAGCAGAAACACAACATTTCTACTGAAAATTGCTCCTTTGTTACCCTCTTTAATATTACACGCTATATGAATGAGTCAGTGGTGAGCCAGACGAGTAACACTTGGATTGTACAGTAATCAGGTTAGGGAAGGACTACAATTATTTAGGGCTCTTGCTGGCTGCATCATTGTCTCTTTAAACAGCAGTATTGGCGTTTCACATTTTTACCAGCATACTGGTACTGCCCAGCACCCGAGTAAGAGCATAAATCCACCTTGGTTGCCACAACCTCAGGTTTCTTGTTGCGAGTGATAGCGTATTCTCGCGACAGCTCGCATTGAGAAACTGCCCGTTCGCGTTGAGAAAGCTGCAGCTCGAGTAAAAATCTACTCGAGCGGCAGAAAATTAAAGCAGGGACCGCTTGCACTGTGCATGGTGCCGTTTGCAATGATTGCACAGTGGACGAGCATCCGACGCTGGGCAATCACTGCGAATGACATTTTTCTATAGTACTCCGCCGCTCGCGTAGCTCTGCGTAGTGTGGCAGAGTTTTTTTTGCACTTCGCATAGTGCAACTCCGCGAACTACGCCCAGGGTTAATAATAATGTCCTAATGGTTCTATCCACAGGTGTTAATGTAGTGCCGCTGTACTACCTACCTGTGAGTAATAGCTCTGCTGTGTTCTTACCTATTTGTACCCCCAACACCTAGTCATTAGGGAGATGTTTTCACTAACAGGACCACTAACAGTGTTCACCCCTAGGCACATCATGGGTCAAAGATAGACTCTGACCCTCCCAAAGTCTGGTCAGTTTACGCTGCCAGAATCCTTCAGGTCTGCCCTGCCCCTGATAAGTGTTGCATATCGCCTTCACGAATGTTTTTATATACCCTTGGTAGGGTTTACTTCCTCCACTTCTCTGCGGGTATTCACTTCCCACCTGGTCCCTGGAGTGACCCTGCTCAATAATTACTATTCAAATAGGGAAGTGTCCACTTGAGGTCACTCCGACACCCCATGCGCTATTTATAATCCACAATGTGCCGCATGATCTGTATCGCATATGGAGATACACAAGCATCTGCTGCCCATTCTGTAATATTACAGTACCCCCCCACGCCTTGAGACCCTCACGGGTGAGTAGTTGCGCTTTACAAACCCTGATTGATTGACTGAATGCTGGCCACATGCACTGTGGCACATCCAGGGCACCTAATGTAATAAGGTCTCAGGAGTTCATCTGCAGTTCTTCCGATTCGGAATCTGCTTCGAATCCATTATGCATTGGTACCCACTGTAACTAAAGGTATGCAATCTGGGAACCTGCACCAGGGATAGCAGAGTGGGGCACAGGGGGACTTTGACTATTGAAGCTACCGATGAGTTATCAATTCTGTAACATAGTAATATACTCGATGACACACAAGCAGGGTTTCAACCCAATAGAAGAACTGAAACTGCCCTGATATCACCTCCGCATGGCCTCTGACCCAAACAACACCAGTACCTTTTTAGGCCGGTCACCAGCAGTCAACTCTGTTCACCATAATATACTGATTTGTAGACTTAACAGTTGTTGTGTCAAAGGAACTGCCCTTACACGATTCTCCTTTTTTCTAGAAAACAGATCTCCAAGAGATTTTCTTTAAAGTTTCACATCACCCAGCTCATCCTCTCACTATGAGAAGACCCCTCCACCACGAAGGCCAGCTTTCACACGTACATGACGAGCATCGCCGACTAGATGAAAAACAACTGCCCAAAACTCAACACAGACAAAATGGAAGAGCTGATCTTCGGGAACACCACCTACCCGTAGAATGACTCCTGGTGGCCTTCGGAACTAGGACCAGCACCACCCCGACAGACCACGCATGCAACCTTGGCATCATCCTGGGCAGCAAGCTCACCATGAAAAACCAGATCAACGCAGCATCCTCCGCCAGCTTCCTCGCTCTTCGCAGGCTCCGTAAGATCTTCAAATGGCTCCCCATCAACACCAGATGCACCGTCACTCAAGCCCTAATCACCCGCTGGCTGGACTAGAGCAACGCTTAATGTAGGAACCACCACCCACCTCCTGAAGAGACTACAGACCATACAGAATTCAGCAGCCAGACTCATCCTCCACCTCCCCAAGCGGACCCACATCACCCCTCACCTAAACAAGCTCCACTGGCTCCTCATTCAGAAGAGATGCAACTTCAAGATGCTGATCCACACCTGCAAAGCCCTTCACAACACGCACACATCAACAACCACCTCTCCGTCCCTCCAGACACCTGCACTGCGACACTCTCTCTCCCGTGCGCAACCCCGCACCCACTAAAGTAACAGTGGAGGACACTCCGTCTCCTGGAACAACCTCCTGCTTCACATCCGAACCTCAGCCTCTCTCCTGGAATTCAGGAAAGGACTCAAAACCTGGCCGACCAACTGACACCTCCGTAAGCAGCAGCGTTCTCAGCGCCTGGACGCCCTTACAGGTGATTAGCTGAGCTTTATAAATCCCGATTAATGTATTTTCTTTCACTTTCCCATTTAATCAGTATGTTGGTTGCCGATTCTACCCATGTGCAGATGACGCCAAGTTGAGAATCCATCTCAAAGGAACCAGCTCCTGATCTGACACATTAAGCAACTGTCCTTGCAATGCAAAAAAATGAATGAATGGTAACGATGTGAGAACATAGAAAAGATCAAAATACTGATTGAGCAAAACGACCCCTCAGTAGGGGCTCCCACACTCCGGCCATGGGTCCTGGGTTTTTCGCCTTTTTCTAGGTTTAGTGTTAAAAGCCTGGGCATCAAACGTGATGCCAAGTTGAGAATGGACATCCAGGTAGAATCTGTTTATTCCTCCTGTACCCGGTCTATGCGTAAAATTAGACCCATTCTATCCCTAATCTCCAGTGCTTAATTTGAGCCGGTGGTTTCTGGTGCTCAAGACCAGCACTTAATTGATAACACCGGAGCTTGAGACAGTCTGCCACAAGGTGGAGCTGTCTGCCACAAGGTGGAACTGTCTGGCTAATTTAGAGATGACCAGATCAGCGGTTAATTATTAATTCAATATACATTAAAAATGATTAATACCTGCCGCCCACGCCATTCTTAAAGCCCTGGGGGCCTCGAATAGTCCAAATTGTCGCACTTGTAGGAGTGTGAGGGTTAGAAGTTGAGTTGTAAGTGTCATTGGCAGCGCTGGCGGGGGCAATGGGTGACGCAAGCTGCAGTGGCCTCCTGATGAAGGCCCTGGCACTTTTTAACTAACAAATTAAGCACTGCTCTCTACAGAAAGCAGAAGTTTGGTTGGGGCAGCGGGACTAGGGTGCTGATGTCGTCACTGCAGCGCCCTTTATTGGGATGCACCCAAGTCCTTTCTTTGGCGACTTCAAACAGATCAAAAACAAGCCTCCAGGTTTGGAGTCTTAGCTTCCAAAATGTCTACCCCCGCTTCCTCTTTTCTCATTTAATTTAGGGCCAAGAGACCTTAGAGTGTGCGCCATCACTAAACGTAGCTGAAACTAAAGTAACTTAAAGTAACGTAGCCAGCCCGAAGGAGAGACTGCCTCCTCTGCACGCGTCAGCAGTCGACCCTTCTCGGTCAACCTCTCTCTTCATCACCAGCTGGCATCCCCCCCCCCCCAGCTGCCTCGCACACAGCCCCTCCCCCCCCCCCCCAAGCACCCCCCATCAGCCCAGGGCTGTGTCCACTCGGGACATTCGGATTTCTGACATCGCACGCGCTTCATCTGCACATTCACGTCAGCTTACAACAATATGAACATATTTTTAATAGGGGTCTACAGAGCGCCTCTTTAATCACCTCTAAGCGACTTAAGCAAACGACGGCCTCATTGCCCAGTGCCATGGGACTCCGTGTACTTCCGATATAAGCACAGCAAGCTGTGTTGGCCTGGACAGGATTGACATTCGTAACCTACAGCAATGCGCAGCATTAGTCGGCGGTGAGCGTTTAACTGAGCCATTTTGAGAACTGCTTTTATAATCGGAGGTTGTCAGGAAGGTAGCGGCAGGTGACAGTTTTCCATCCCGGCAGGGCTGCATAAGACTTTCATTCTCCTCAGCTGGGGGGCCTGTTTACCCAGGCCGGAGGTGAGCGGAAGCTGCGCTCTTCTCGTGCGTACATCGAGAGTGAGTTCTATAAAAAGAGCAGCGGTTAGTCAGCCGCTCAGGTTGGAGAGTTCGCCCTGGGTAAGCACGTCACCCCCAGGCCCCCATGAATGACGCCTATGTGCCGCACCTGGACACTCATCAGAGGACGGAGCCGAGGAGAGCCAGCGCTAATGACTCCATCCTAATGCCCCTGCCTCATTAGTGGGCCCACGGATGTGGTCAGGGGGTGGCTGCCTTCTTCTCAAGTTCAACATCGCTGGCTCCATTTGCAAGGGAAATTAGGGTCTGGGTTTTCTCATAAATCCGTGAGCTTTAATCTTAGTTTAGCATCAGTGAGCTCGGGAACGGGGGGAGGGGGGGGGGGGCTGTAAAAAGATGCTGTAGTCCAGGCTGCGAAGGTGCCCTTTGTTGACAGGGTCGGACGGGAACAACGTACGTCACATGAGCTCTGAAGGCAGGTGGGGGATGTTCTGCCCCCACACTCCAGAGACCAGCTGATCTGGAGGTGCACGTTTGCGCCTTACACAACACCGTCACACAAAAACCAATTTGGAAGGCAAATTCCGGATCTTACCTGCTCGTGTTAGCGTGACAGATATTACCACAAACCCCGAGGCCTGTCACGCAGCCTTCTGCTGTGCCGGAGGTGGAGACGCCTAGCTATGGATAATTTGTAAAAAAAAAAAATGTATATACATGTGCCGGGGCTCTCGTCAGGAGGCAGCTTGCACCAGCCCATTTCTCCTGTTAGCCATCGCCTAAAACAGAACCAACTACTAACCATGAAAGTGGGGAGAGGGTGTGGTGTAATGGCCAGAGCTGCCGACTTTGGAGCTGGGGAACCAGGTTCTAGTCTTGGAGTTGGCTCAACAAGCTGTGATCCTAGGCAAATCACCTAATCTCCCCGTAAATGAATGTGTGTGATGATTAAGTGACCGTGCTGAGCAGTGGAAACCACCAGCTCAAATTAAGCCTACAGGGCTACAGAGGTAATTTAGGTGATGACTGGCTCTGCCCAGACCTACTCTCTCGATCTCCTTGCAGGCCACTGGGATTCGGATTCCACCGGCACTCTCGCCATTTAACTGTGCTGTAAACACCAAGTTTTACTATCAACCAACTCAAAGATACTTAATTCATTGACGGTGGAAAAATAAAAGGCAGAACCAGCCCTGCCGTGATTCCAGCCTACGACCTGCAGCTTTTACACAATGATGCTTTTATTCAGCCATTTCACTGTGCTCCAGCTCTGTGGTAAGGTGGGTGGACTATCCACCAGGTGCCGCGCTGGCCACGATGGGCACCAATGGCATGGTGTGCATCGCTACAAGGTAAGGGGGTAAGGCATTGGCCACTCTTCAGCCGGCTTCAATTTACTTTTAAAAAAAAATGCTGGCTTGTGCCTTGGTGTAGTATCCCATGTGCCCCCACTCCTGTAGTATCCCATGTGCCCCCACTCCTGTAGTATCCCATGTGCCCCCCACTCCCTGTAGTATCCTGTGTGTCCCCACTACCTGTATGTCTGAGCTGGTGTCTGGAATGCCGAGGCTCAAGGATGTCACAGAAGGCTGGTGTGTGGCGCGCAATGGAAGCTGGAAGACTGGGAACACGGGAGGGAGGATACAACCCTGACAGGACATACCTCCTGTAACCTAAGGGTCTAGCATGAAATAAAGAACTTACCACCAACCTGTAGGTGCTCTAAACTCTTGTAGGAAGACCCTGCCCTTCAACCACAGCACTTGGGCAGTGTCCGCTTTGGTGCAGGCAGGGGTACATGCACTAGAAGGGAAGAGCCCCCTCATGTGGCAGCCATAACATGTGCCCTTGGTTCCCTGACCCAAGCCCTCTGCTTGCACCAGCCTGCCTGCCCCTGACAGCCAGCCTCGCCAGTCTGCCAGCCACCCATGGGGTACAATACAGGAGCAGCAACAAGAGTCAAAGCTCCAGCATCCCGGACCAGCAGAAGGCTCCTCCAGAGCCGAAATGTATCCACCTCTCTCAGCAGCCGGAACAAGTACCTAGAACATAAAGTCCTGGTCTGCGCGAAGGATGACCTGCTTCATTTTCAACTTTCTCTTAAGCCTCTGTTTGAATCCTTTCATTAGTGCCTGCAGCACTAAACTAAACATTTTGGATTAAAAATAAAAAAAATACACTTCTTTCCACTAACCCTCTGTTATTGGTAGGTTTGTAAAGGTTCTGTTCGGTCCTACAGATTAGCCACCCCCCCTCCCAATATGAGAGGCTCTAACAGCTCTTCATTAATGCTCGCTCAGTCACTCAAAGCCAGGTGGCACCATGGACTGGTCTTCAGGGGAACAGGAGGTTCTGCCATGGCCTGTGACACTGCGAGGTCTGAACTTCACCGCAGCACCTACAAGATGGGGTCTTCACTCATCACTCCATGGACCGGTGATGTGTGCGAGAGATGGAGGCCCGCCTCCTCTGTACCATCGCTAACCCTGGGTCTCCGGAGGCAGCAGGCAATTGTGGTAGCAGACGTCGCTTCCGTTTGCGCTCACACGATTGACAACTTCTACATTCCAAATCAAACTATGACGTTTTTCAACTTTGTGTGTAGTATTTATTGATCCTCTTCGAGAAATCAATTCTCGTGCATATATCGCAAGCACTTATGTTTCCTGCATATTGTTCACAATTATGTAGGTGCTTCCCATGTTAGGATCCTGTTGGAATTGTTTCTGACCACTGCTCCTTAACGTCTCTGGTGGTAGAAACATGACGGCGATGGAATATCCCTCAGAAATCTCCCAGAGATACCCCCTTTATTGAAACCGGAGCTCGCAGATTGTCTTCTTTCACAATTCTCTGGGCGTGTGAATTATCTTAAGACATCATGAACAGCTGAAGATGGGCAGCCGGGTCAGTGCACAACTCACCTTCCATCCCTGACATATAGACTCTTTACGTGAAACTCTATAGACAACACATCCAGGATCAACACAGGCATGACGGGAAAGATCTTCAGTTTCCGACCAGGAACTAGTGCTCATTTCGGGTACTTCGCTTTCTTTGTTATTTGCATCCTGTTCTGCCATCTTTTCTGATCCGGTCAGTTGTTGCTCTCTGCCTCTCCTCTTCGAGGTTTGTCAAAGCCTTCGTTTCTCCTTGAATATGAATCCCCTTCTCCCATTGGTGTATCCTGATCTTTCTACGCAGATGACTTCCTTATGTTGCTTTTTTACATCTTCCTCTTTGAATGACTGCTCACTCACTGACACGATCTCTGACTGTGTCTCTTTATCAGCAATGGATGTCATCCCATTCTTTGAAACAACAACAAAAATGATGGATTGGAATACTTGAATAAATCTCAGCCGCATTCCATCATGCGCAGCATTCCATCTCAGATACCAACTAGCCTCACGCAGGTGAGCCTTACTCCAGTAGTAAAGTCCAGCCCGGACTACAGGCCATGCCTCTCTGAATGGGAACACAAGAAACCTCAGAGAAGTTCCTGCCTTGTCGGCTTCGTCAGCGAGGTGCACCTTGCGTCAAGTGCCACAGTGAACTGGATGACCCAGACCATGGTCTACCTGTCGCACTTAGGGCATCTCACAAAACAAGGAAAAAAAGTAGTGGGAATGCTTGTTCATCCTAGTGCCTCCTTCTTATCCCTGTAAACATCAAAATTCTCTGCTTTCCCGTCTCTTCTGCCCATGCCTCTTGTCCCTGCATCGCTTTCGCTCCCCCAGCCTTTCTCGCGTAACCTTTGTATCTTCTATTCCTTTCTCAATTCACATCTTTTTCCTTCCTGGTATATTCTGTTTCCCACTGTCTAACATCTGCACAAATTCTCTGTTTAGCTGCCTTACACATAACCAAGGCCTGCATTACTGCTCTTGGTGCTTCTTGGCGGCGATATTGCTGGCCTCTTTTTGTAGTTCTCCCTGTATCCTCGCGAGCTCCGCTCCAGTCTCTGTTCACCTCTTCCTCCTGCCTCCTCTTCTGTTCATCTCCCAGGGCTCCCACCGCTCCTTCTCAGAGGTTCCTCTTCCCTTCTGGTTTTCCATCCTATGTTCAATGCATCCATGGTCTCCACTCCTACCCGTGATCTTGGTTCTGCGTCTCTTCATCTCGTCCATCTTTGTTCACCTGCTCCTCAGTTTCGATGTCGATCATGGAATTCTCTCCGTTTCTACCCCTTCTGGTCCCAACTCATCATCCTGAAGAACATTCACAGGCTTCTTTCTCTCGCTCTTGGTCCCTAGGATGTTGCGTCCTTTTGATGTTTACAACTGTAGTATTTATTCTACTTCGCTTTGGAGAAAGCGCTCTATATAGAATTAAAATGAAAGGGGGAGGATCTGGCGTAACGGCCAGAGCTGCCGACTGTGGAGTTGGGGAAACGGATTTGAGACTCGGCGTCGGCTCAGCATCCTGTGATTCTGGGCAAATCAATTAATCTCCCTGTGCCTAGAAAAAAATGAATGTGTTCTTGGGTAAAGTAACTGGTGCCTCTGTAAAGCGCTCCAATTCCTTCGGGTCTAGTTTGCGCTATATAAAACTGAAAAAACAAAAATGGAACTAAATGATCGAAAGCATGCCGAAGTAAGATGCTGAAGGATGGAAAATGGGAACGAGAGATCCAGGCAGAGAAAAAAGACTGTACGAAAAATAAGTAGAAAATATTTGGACGGTACAACAGCAAATCCATACATTATCGACCACAGAAGTGGAATCTGAGACGGGAAATGTGCTGGATCAGGAAATGTAATTAAAATGCAGTTCATTCCATATATGGTACTTTCTGTGCTCGGTTAGGCGTATAAAGGCAACCCTCTGTTACCATCTTACACTGATCCAGTGTTCCATGCAGTCTGCACTCAGCACACCTCTACTTCTCAGAGACAACTCACAACCGCATATAAATGCCACCACAGGTCCAGCCACAACAAGATGGGCTTCAGACTCCAGGGCAAAACAAAATACAGTACCACACACCTGCCACCTTGACAAGAGTGCAAAGTTCATGAAAAAGTTAAAGACAACGTTTGACCTTTTTTTGTAGTGAAAGATTTTGTTTTTAAATTGAAGCACATTAGAAGTAGGAACCAAACCTGTGCAGAGCAATACAGTTTTCTTCTATTGAATGGATATTTCAGCATTCAATTTAACAGGCTGTTTGCTTCTTTATGTGGCGGAAGTTTGTGTGTGACATCACCGCAGCAAGGCTTCCTGGGAAGTGTTGCTTCGCCAGCCCGGCGGGAGGTGGGATGATGAGTAGGAGATAAGAGACAAGAGTTGGCCTAATGGCTAGGGCGCTCCACCTCGGACCTGGGGAACTGGGTTCGAGTCTCGGTAATGACACTGAACGTCCCGTGATTCTGGGCAAATCACTTAATCTCCCCGTGCCTAACAAAGAATGAATGTGTGTCCTCCTGCAACGTAACTGGTGCTATGTAAAGCGCACTGATACTTGATTGGATTTGGGTCAAGTTCGCGCAATATAAAACTCTGAAAAAAGGGGACATCATTCTACAAGCCCTGGCATTCACCACTGCGCAAACGGTAGTGGATTCCCCAAGTAAAGCGGCTCTAACATCTACCTCTCCAGGATAATAGGGCTCAGGGTCCTTAGCCAGTCATATTGAAGCGCTGGTCAGCACAGGCGGTCGCATTTGAATTGCTAATATACAAACTGTGGGATAACAGAAGCCTACCTGGATGTGGGGTCTCCATCCCACATGTCTCCGCCTCTACTCATGTGAGCATGCTTAGCTGAGAGCCAACCAGAACAGTTTCATTTTCAGGAGTTTTTTTAAACGTATGTCTCATGAGTAGAGGCGGAGACATGTGGGATGGAGACCGCACATCCAGGTAGGCTTCTGTTACCCCACAGTTTGTATATTAGCAATTCAAATGCGACCGCCTGTGCTGACCAGCGCTTCAATATGACTGGCTAAAGACCGTGAGCCCTATTATCCTGGAGAGGTAGATGTTAGAGCCGCTTTACTTGGGGAATCCACTACCGTTTGCGGTAAGGACTTAGGTGGGGACACCAATTGTTATCAAACGTGGGCCCTGAAACACTCAGTGACTTTGCACCATGTTTCAGCCTCTTTTGTTGGATAAGGCCGGAAGGGGCTGATCAAAGCTCTCTTGTTATAATGAGGGCGAGTCTTTCCAGTAGTGCAAGTTTTTGACACTTTTCCACTTGTTGTAAACATTTCCTGGAAGGTACCACTGAAATCAGGAGATACTTTGACAGAATATGAGGATCTCGACTCTTTTGAAGGTTTCATCAAACTCCGAACCGTGACAGTTAAGACAAGTGCATTGATTAACAGAATTGCTGCAGGGATTCTGCTGGGAAGCGGAACTGTGCCTTGGAAGAACAGGACGTCTGAAAGAAGGACAGAGCCTCTCTTCTGCGTCAGTACCTGTAGGCTCAAACACGACTAGCTCACAGTGCTTCACCGGTACTCCTAACCTTTCCAGAGTAGTAGGCGATTTTGGCAAACCTAGAACGTGAACCTCTAATCCCCAAGGGTACCGTGGAAACAGATCATCACCTTTCGTTCTCACTCATGCATGTCCATCGTAAACGAGGAAAGACACAAAGGAAGTTTACAGTATATTTATTGAAACTTCCGTAGTCTATTTTGAAGCAAGTGTGCTGCGATTAGTAAACAAATACAGCTAAGCATGTGATCAACATTACTAGCAGGCTGTAAACTATAAACAACCCGACCATGGCAAGTCATATATCTATTTAAGCCTACCCCAGGGATATATTGGTGATCTCTGGGATTAGCACTGGACCCCATACCTGGTGTGAGTATTTAGGTGGTCCGCATCATAGGTGTACACTCAGTTTATGCAAAGGTGCTGCCTCTGTTCCAGGACCGGTCTCTCAGCTGGGATTCTCCTCTCTCCCCCTCAACGGGACGAGACATGGTTTATGCCATAAGAACTACTGTGTTGGAAAACTGCAGCTGTGCTACTGTGTTATGTCTAAAAATGTTAGGAGATGTTGCTGACCGACCTCATGAAAACAGTGCAGCACGTTGTTCAACCTTGTACGAAATATTCAGACTGAATTCCAAGAAGAGTCACTTAATAAATCATATGTACAGCATATTTCTAAAAAACACGTCACAAAAACAACTGTATTACGTGTGGCTGTACAAAACAAAGACAGCCTAAAGCAGCTCATACGCACAACCAAGGGAAAAGCAAAGTGGGCCCTGAAGGGAAAACAGTACAGCACCAGCTAGCGAGGAAAGGAGGAATTCCAACAGGATGCGCCACAAGATTCCAGCAAGAGTTAGGAAGCTTTGACTTTATGAGCGAGGCTGGAAACATTCCCCACTTTCATCAGTTTGGAGGATCTAAGCTTGTTTGTTTGCTATGGGAGGGAGAGAGTGAAAGGGAGTAAGGAAACCACTGGCTCGGCAGGAGAGACTCGCAGCTTTTTGCTGTTTCCAACTTGATAAACAGAAGAAGATGCTAGCCTGGTTCTTGGGATGTGGCCAGACCGCTTCCATTCCGTCTGAGTGGCTCAGCTCTTTGTAAATATGAAGGACTTCCTTTTGTCTGGCGAGAGGCTTCGCGAATGTGTTGGACGAATGAAGCCTTTTCTTTTCTCTAATGGCCTTACTATAACCTCGTGCATGCATCTTGCACCGGGCCTTGTCTACATCTGACCCTGTTCTGACCCATGTATGATCCAGTTTGCAATTGGCTCTTAAGTTCTGCCAGTTCCCCGATGAAATGTGCATTTGTTAGCCTTGAGGCACGTTTTGTTCTGGTTTTATTCCATCCGTTCAGTCAATAGCAGCGCTGTGCATAGACTATGATGTCACAGATAGCAGACATGAAGAGTTTATAAATACAAGTGAGGCCCCTTCTAGTGTCAGCTGGTTCCTTTCATGGCCCTTTAAACCCACACAAGAGCTTATCTTGTGAAATTGCCCTTTGTAGAGGGGAGGGGCAATACCATGCAGATTCTTAGAGCTGGCGGCCACACCTAAATTATTTAATTGTACAATTATTTTTGGTTTTTTGTGACTGCAGACTAAAGTAACTGCAAAATCCAATATGAACATGCCACCTAATAAAACACATGCATGAAAGGCAGTAGTGATTGTGCCACATATGACTCTTACATCTCCACGTCCCTTCTACTCATCCCAAACCCCCTCCTACTGCTATGAACTCAACAAAACAAATCTGGACCCTTCCCTCTTCTATCCCTCCTTCCCTCTTCTATCCCTCCTTCCCTCTTCTATCCCTCCTTCCCTCCTCTATCCCCCCTTCCCTCTTCTATCCCTCCTTCCCTCTTCTATCCCCCCTTCCCTCTTCTATCCCTCCTTCCAACTTCTATCCCCCCTTCCCTCTTCTATCCCTCCTTCCCTCTTCTATCCCTCCTTCCCTCTTCTATCCCTCCTTCCCTCTTCTATCCCTCCTTCCCTCTTCTATCCCCCCTTCCCTCTTCTATCCCCCCTTCCCTCTTCTATCCCCCCTTCCCTCTTCTATCCCTCCTTCCCTCTTCTATCCCTCCTTCCCTCTTCTATCCCTCCTTCCCTCTTCTATCCCCCCTTCCCTCTTCTATCCCTCCTTCCAACTTCTATCCCCCCTTCCCTCTTCTATCCCTCCTTCCCTCTTCTATCCCCCCTTCCCTCTTCTATCCCTCCTTCCCTCTTCTATCCCTCCTTCCCTCTTCTATCCCTCCTTCCCTCTTCTATCCCCCCTTCCCTCTTCTATCCCTCCTTCCAACTTCTATCCCCCCTTCCCTCTTCTATCCCTCCTTCCCTCTTCTATCCCCCCTTCCCTCTTCTATCCCCCCTTCCCTCTTCTATCCCCCCTTCCCTCTTCTATCCCTCCTTCCAACTTCTATCCCTCCTTCCCTCTTCTATCCCTCCTTCCCTCTTCTATCCCCCCTTCCCTCTTCTATCCCCCCTTCCCTCTTCTATCCCTCCTTCCCTCTTCTATCCCCCCTTCCCTCTTCTATCCCTCCTTCCCTCTTCTATCCCTCCTTCCCTCTTCTATCCCTCCTTCCCTCTTCTATCCCTCCTTCCCTCTTCTATCCCTCCTTCCCTCTTCTATCCCCCCTTCCCTCTTCTATCCCCCCTTCCCTCTTCTATCCCTCCTTCCAACTTCTATCCCCCCTTCCCTCTTCTAACCCTCCTTCCCTCTTCTATCCCCCCTTCCCTCTTCTATCCCTCCTTCCCTCTTCTATCCCTCCTTCCCTCTTCTATTCCCCACTATTCCTTTTCAATCCAAAAAACAGAATAATACGTCCACCACTCAAATTAATTTCATATTTCCATATACTAACTCCCATCCACTTCCCCTTTCTCACCCCTAACCCCTCCTACAGCTATAACCCCCCCCCCCCCAAAAATGCTTAGAACCTTCCCTCTTCCTTCTCAATCCAAATAACTAACATATCCACCACTCAAATTACTTTCATATTTCCCTATACTAATTCACCAGTTATACTTTATGAGGTACGCCGAAAAAGTGCTTTGACGCCTGGTCAGGGGTAGTAAGCCCTATATAAATGCAATACAATACATAACAGTTAGCATGCACCCCTGTTTGCCATTGCCCCTCCCCCAAGAAGAGAAATCACCACAGAACAAGTCCAGCACCAAAGACGTAAGTAAAGTTCTGTCAGATAATGGGACAGACCTCCTGCCCGAGCCCAGTTGAAGGAAACAGTCTTTCATCATTTAGATCTTGATAAAATGAGTTCCTATGAATTGGTCAATGCTGTATTTTTTTTTTTTTAGATCCGTCATTAGTCACGCTGGACAAAGGCCACTCACATGTTTCTTCCGCCCACCGAACGATGCAATGTGATCCGGCGCGTTGTCCTACTTCATCTATTGACTATTGACTATCTAGCGCGGTCACTGATGTCACCGTGCTTCATCCCATGTGCACGACCCCCTGATACCGAGGGCTCTTCGGTGCCAGGGGTTTCAGGACTAATCTGTTATTTTTATATTCTCTGTATTCTTACACTTTCCATGCATATTACATGCTTATCCAAAACATTTAAAAAAACATTTTTAATGTTAAAAAAACACACTGGCTAAAAGGAAATGTCCTGCAATAGTTGACACTGGGGAGAAGGACTCTATGTGCGCCACGTGCTTCTTGTGAAAGTGCAGAATGCGTCAGTCATTGTGAAGTTGCCCGCGGCGGACTCAGCGCTCCACGCGGAAGGCGGGAGTAAGATGTGAATGACAGACCAATGGACGAAGAGGGCCGGCTGCAAACCCCTATATTATATTATATAAATACACACACACAGATGTCATATGGACTCTATATATATAGGGGCCGACAAGGGAATGATGTTACAATCTGTTTTACAACCCACACATACGTCATCAGAGACATTCTAGAGCCCTTATTGTTGCTGCATTCTGATGATGTAAGACTGGGTAAGAGGCCACGCTTTGTTCACTGGAGGGTCCCTGTAAAACAGGCCCAAACACTGGCGACTAAAGAGTGCCCAGGCAACCGGGCTGGCACGCCCAAAGCTTTGGGTGACACGGTGTTCTGCTATTTTAGGAGTGTGTCCTCAGGAGTCTCTTTACATTACGTGATCAAAGGCACTCCTGATACACAGGGCAGGAATGTACCCTAGTTACACACTGCTCCAGTACTTCCTCGCAGTGCAATTTCTGTTTCTTTTCTTTTCTCTAATTTTAGCGCGAGAGGCGGGGCTGTCGCGCCTTCACTGCGCCCCTGGCTGCCATCCAGCGCCGTGTCCAGGGCCACGCTGTCCCTGGACCCTGCCTCTGGGTCACAGAACGGGTTTGTAGGGTCTGTAATGCTGAATTCTGGAATGTACACACGAACAAGTGAACAGGAGCCTGCATCTAAAAAAGGTACAAGATGTGAGCCACCCTATGCGTTGGCCAGCTCAGCTCATGGCACCTGGCACCATATCTTTCTCTAAGACATCCACACACTTTCGTGCACCGCACTAGTGTGTGCCCCGGTGCCAAGATATCCTTTGCGTGTTGGCGGATCCAGACTGGTCTGGCTCATGTGACGGAAGCACTCTGCCCATCATAGAGGGCTCGCCTGGTGGCGGGTTACTAGGTCGGGTATTGGGGCCATGCGCATCACTAGTAAAGCCACAGACACGTTCAGATGTGGTAAGGCTCCATTTCTTTCCGTGCCAAGTGCGAAGATTGTGTGCTTGAGAAAACCCCAGTGCAGTGCCGCCCACCACCCACAACTCAAGAACAGTCAAGAGACAGTGGCCGCGGAGGGACTCACAGGTGCCGGCACGGGGTATGAGTGGAATGGTGAAAAACACACACCAGTATCACTTTCTGGGGTCTCTGCTCCACTGCATTGGGAGGGGTCTGGCCCTGGTGACAGTGAGAGTGGACACTCTCCCTGGGCACTGCGCCGTGGAGCAAAAAGTGAACATATCCGGATGCAACCTACAGTCACCAGGGTCATATTGACCCTGACTAGGGTTACCCAATGGCTCCATGTCAACAGGGACTGCGTGCTCTTGTCCCAGACTTAGATCATGCATAAGAATGCATTCTGGGATTTGTAGTCTTGGTTCACATCAGCCGAATCATTTGGACTAAACCACCAGTTTACTGTGGTTTACTAAGCAAGAGGCCGCGGCTAGAGTGTTACCCCAGCGACATGGAGCTCTTTGGGCATACTTCAGAGCTTTAATAGAAACCATGACGAGGATAATGAAGACAATGATGTTTAGATATTATAAGAAGCATGATGTGGTGTGCAATGTCCAAAATCAATGCTCAAAATATATTGGGAACTGGCGAGGGCATGTCTAAAAATACAGAACTGCTTCATGGACCGGAAACAGGAAATACATTAAAATATACCCTGGTGTAAAGATACACCCACAAACACCGTATCTTCAAGGGGGGGTGGGAGGTTAAGTAGCTTCTTTCTTCTAGATAGAACAATCAGCATACAACAACAGACGTTGTACAGTAAAGGTTTTACATGCTATGTTTAGACTAACACACCTGGCTCCAGACAAAACATGAGGAACTGTGTTAACAAACCCAGACTCATGCGCCATAATGGTGACCCAGGGGCACTCATACCAGGTCTGTTAAAAATGCATTTGTATAGGTCCCTTTCAAGACCATGCCCTGTATCAGCATGGGGTGGGTGCCTGGAGATGGTGGGTGGAGATGAGTGTCTGGAGATAAGTGGGTGATCACAGCGGCCATCTTGGTGTGGGTGGAGATAAGTGCCTGGAGATAAGTGGATGGGTGATCACAGCAGCCATATCGGTGTGGGTGGAGATAAGTGCCTGGAGATAAGTGGGTGGGTGATCACAGCAGCCATATTGGTGTGGGTGGAGATAAGTGCCTGGAGATAAGTGGGTGGGTGATCAAAGCGGCCATCTTGGTGTGGGTGGAGATGTGTGTCTGGAGATAAGTGGGTGGGTGATCACAGCGACCATCCTGGTGTGGCATCAAATCACAAAAACACACAGGAAGGGAGAAGGGTGAGCTTCCTACGAAGGGGACACTGTACAGAAACATGATCTTAAGAAACTTTTCAATCTCTACTCATGGTTCAACACGCAGGAGAATTAGAATATGGAACCTATCTTAAACATTTTCACAGACACAATGGACATATAAAAAAAAACCTCAGTCTACTATTACATCGTGCACATCCAGCACATAGAAGCCCAAAGCACCCAGAATGCAGAAAGATAAAGAAAATATCAAGGAACTGAAGCAAGTTCACGAAACAACAATGCATCAAAAGTCATCTACATAATTATCAAGACATCATAGACATCACGTCTGTAACTAAAAAAAAATCACCATATCAATAAGAATAGCACCCAACTGGGGGTGAATGTTTGACAATGTTCAACATTCCGTCCATCATCTTTTTGTGTTGCATTTTCACCCTATGTGGGAAGGGTATGCCCAGACGTGGGTCCCGTGCTCACTACGCCACTGGAGTCAAGCTATCCTGGCTGATGAGGGCTGAAAGCCCGAAACCGGTCCCAGGATGCTTGATTCTGGTCCAGGGAAGACATGGCCTGGCAGTTTGGTCTGGACTGTTCCCATGAGGCACAGGGTCAAGACTGATTTGCACATGGCTATGTCTGAACTGGGGTGGCGTGGTGAGCAAAATAACGATGGATTAAACCCAGATCTGTGACTGGGGGTGAATGTTTGACAATGTTCAACATTCCGTCCATCATCTTTTTGTGTTGAATAGCACCCAACATCATGTCTATAAATTAGAGGAAACCCCCACTATTAACCAGCACCTAACAAAGACAACACCGAACGCAATCGGTATAACCAGAAGAAAGCAACAAACACCCTCTCCATCCCGCCGAGTCCATTCACTTCTCAAACAAATAGAGCAAGAAACATCCTCTCCATGAAGAAATAGTGTTGAGCGTCCTTTTTATAATGTAACACCATCTCTAGGCGGGATAACTTAAGCCCCGGCAGCAGGATATTTACACCTAGAATGCCTTGGCCACAATTCAATAACATTTCAAGGGGTGTTCAATCACATTTGGGAAATGAAATGACGTGTTCTGCTAACTCCAAGAGAGAATTTGTCCTCTTTACAAAAGGACCAGCAAATCGTGCTTGATCACTCTCAGCAGACAGGCAAAGTGCAGCAAGAGGTGGGAGTGTAAGCGACTGCCCACAACCAAGAACAAAGTCCTCTCACCCAACACCCTCCCTGCTGCGGAAGACTACAGTAGCCACAGCCCTCAATCAGACATCTGTGCACAAGCTCACCCACACCCCCGCAAAGGGCATACAAGCACACAGACACATGCATACACAGAGCTAAACGATTGTGTACGTGGTAAACACAACAAATTGACAACCTTTACCTTTGTAAGAACCTTTAAAGGCATTCCAATCGGTGTGACAGCGTTCATGGACCGCTCAGAACTGCCCGGAATCCATGCGTTTTCCGACTGAATCTGGAAAACAAACACAGACAAAAAAGAAACATGAAATAAAAGTGTGATAATGCACTACATGTAAAGCTGTAGGTAATGCCACAACCCTAGCCTAGCTGAAGCAACATTCTGCTGCTCACTTGAACTGTCATGGGGGCAACCTTTGCTTCAAGCAATGCAAATGTCACACCCCTTATTAGATGCCCGAAAACTGGAACTGATAATAAAGCAAGGGGTTTCTGGTATTGCACATCATCAGAGTACAGCAGGTACGACATTCATCACACAACTGCCTCGCTCGCCCACTCCATCAGAGCTTCTTTCCAGACTGCCTGCTCTCTATGAATGTTTTAAAGGTATACATAAAATATGAAGCCTTAACCCGGGCTCAGTGGAAAGATTGCTTTTAAGCATGTGTTGTTTCCGAAACAGAGTCGCCCGAAAAGTGGATTACACATGTGGCTGAAATACAAAATTAATGTGTGTTTTGTGTTGTTGCTCTTGATGTACTGGTATAAAGTAAAAATAACACGTTTTAAAAATACAAGATGTGCTCCCTAAGTGTACTGCAGAAGACAATCCTCCTGCCATGAACCCCCTTCACTGTTTATTCAAAAGGGCCTTCTTCAGGACATTCATCAGTCATTTAAGGACACGGTTTACAAAGAATTGGGCAACTATCCCTCCCCAACATTCCTTGGTCACCCACAAGACACATATCAAGCTCACAGCTGGCATGTGAATGACTCTGTCCCAGCCCTACTGGCATGTCAAAGGTATAGTGCTGGGTGGAAATCTGATTTCCCTACCTACTCCCGTCTTCTACGCCGATCACATCTTGCTTTTGAGACAACCAGAGGTCTCCAGCACAGGGGAGATGCAAGGATACCACGGCGGCTCCACCGCGTCGCTTCACTGCTCTGCGAGCAGATCAAAAAGAAAAAAGAAAATGATAATATGCATTGTTATTATCACTTTATTTTTCAGTCGTAGCTCAGCTGGTTAGGGGCGGGGCAGGGCTGTCGCAGAGGAACAGGGGGAGGAGTGGTGAGCACGGTGACAGGAGTGATGGTTTGGCTAGCTGTCTTAGCCCGGCCAAACAGTCATGCGCGCGTTGCAGGTTTTCCACCGGGCTGTATTGTACAGCCTGGTGTAGAACACGCACAGCCTCCCAGTCCTTCTCTGAGCGCTGAACCGCGGCGCTCAGACCAATCACAACGCTGCTGTCATGCAGTGTTGTGATTGGCTAGGGGAGCCTGTGTGCTTTCTGCCCCTCAAGTCCTGCTGTCGACTGAAGAGCCGAAGAGGACAGAGGCAGCGGCTGGCCTGCAGGCGATTTTGTAATATTTTTTTTAAAGTACACTTATTTTTGCATGCATGGCTCTATTAAAGCCGGACTTGGCTTTGCCAAGATTTCTTTGAACTGAGTATTAATTTTGCACAAACCTATGGTGGTGGCTTTGTAACTGTAAGAAAAAAAAGGACCATTTTACCCACTGCCTGGCCGCTCTGTGATGACTGACTGTCTTTAGCTATCTATCTGCATCAGATCAGGGGAATGATTATTCTAAGGACACTCTTGAATGAAATACTGGACGTCTACAAGTAAATTTGAAATCGAACCTCTTTGCTAAACACATGAGCTCTTCTACGTGTCGCTCTGAGTCAGGCATCCTCTGACTCTGCGAGAGGTGAACTGGTTATAGGGAAGCGAACTCAATGTTATCCGCTCACATCAAAGCAACTATGAGCAGAGGGTCCAAGGACATGTTCCTTTTATACTGCACAGTACAGTTGGCATCCATCATGGCACGGAAACAGTTTGAACAGCGTGATGGGGTCAGGGTGCCACCATATCGCAAAGCGATCATTGACTAAACTATTTGCACAAATCAAACAGTCTGGGTCTCACCACTGGCGCAACACCGAGACTACTGTCTTCAGAATCTTGTCCGACGCCCTCGAAGCGGCTTGTGCCACAGAAACAGACCTGCTCCAACGATCAGACAACAGTGCGGCCTTCAGTATCTTTGATCATAAGATCCTGCAGAGGAAGCAGGGGACTGTGACCGTACAGGTTCCATTTTTGCATTCCTTAGTGTGATGCATGGTATGAGAGAAGTAAAAGCAGGAATACCTACATTAGTTAAAGCCCTGATGAATGCCATTGACATGTAGGAGCATAGGAAAAGGTTGAAACATGTAGGCAAAGTATGAAGCGGATGGATGGTTCACTATATCTCATTTAAGGTCCACGTGAAATATCTGGGGCCCCTCACCAATAAAATGGAATATCCTATAGGTGTATACCTCAAGGTATAGTTAGCAGAGATCTGGATCTCCGCCACTATCCAGTTGACTTTATCTGAACTCCTGCACATTAGTTGAGACCGCCTAGGTGGCATCTACCTACCTTGGTGTGGATAGGTCACTGATGATGCAGCATGTCACAATAATGTGAGGGTGGGGTGATTTATCCATTTCTTTTGGAGAGCTGCTGTTTACTTAAAGGAGTGAACTAATTGTTCACTTCATGGACCCAAGCACCTGTAGTTGGCTGTATGTTTTTTGCATGCATCATATGGGTCTTCAGGGGGGCGTCTTTGGACAATGGACACTTAGTGCCACATTGGTTGAGTGGATTGGATACTGTATGATGTCACACGCACACTTTGACTACCCTGGTCATTAAACCATCTAGCTCCATCGAAGAGGACACTTGTCTCTTGGTAACCTCTCTGACTAGTCGTCTTCTTGCTCACTCACCCCCTGTGGAGCACTGGTCTGATGCCAACAGTGCCTTGGTGGTGCCCAAAATCTTCCATTAATATTTGTCTTGAAGGTGCTGCGAGAGATGGTCAACTCGGAGTTGGTTCTACACTCATCCCCCGACCTGGCCTGTCGACAACTGTGTCGAAGAGTTCGTTCACGAGCTCCTTTGTCCTCCTGGTTGATTCTTCGCTTTGAAACGCACTGCCCAGAAGAGGGATTCTAGGAGAACTGTTGAAATTATCTGGAGAACATGTGGCTCACTGCAAGTTACCAGAAATGGAAGCCAAGTAACTTAGTGTGTGAATCTGGCCGTGAATGATGACCCCGCATTTAACACAAGATGGCTCTTATAAAGGGTGCGGTCAGTCGTCCACCCAAGTACTACGAGTATTTCTTTTTAATTACACAAAAACTTGGCACATGCAGAGGGACACTCTATAGGAATCAAAGGTGCTTCCCAAAGCTGGGTTGGGAAATTGGAAGCTGGGCCATGTTTGTACAGAGTCCACTCAGGCGGCTGTAAATGGCGCCTCCCGAGACAGGCACCAGGTACCACCAACGCTTCCCCCGTAATGCTCAGCAACAGGGCGGAGTGGCAAATGTTTAAAAAAACAGTAATCTGGAGAAAAAATACCTTGAAAGCCCCTTCTTTGTGAGGTGCAACTTCTCGCCGGAGCCTCAAGGCTTGGCAGGGTGGGTAAGTCTGCCGGAAAGTATCCGGCACCCATCCTGACATGTTTGTGTTTCCTCCAGAGGCACAAGCAGCAGAAGCGAAGAAAACTGAGTGCATATAGCATGGTCAGCAGAGCCAGAATGAGAGAGCGCTTTATTCAGAGCAGGGACCAACCTCTTGGCTCCCAGTCTCCCCGGCATCTTATAAATCAATTTACGGTCAAGTCATAGATCCATATGTCGGCCTCTGGGCATTTTCCAAGCCTTCCAGGCCCAGATGATTCTGGCACGGATCTAGTGTTCTGGGGATTCTGTGAAACCCGCAGATGTGCTTTCCTTGGCACACAACAGGGGTTTCAGTCTCATAAAGTTCGGCTCGCGATATGTTGCACACTGGATGAAGGTTGTCCTTTGAGCCCTTGTAAATCCCCTGCTGGGTGTTATTTTATATGCGTGATAATTATAGACTGGGTGGAATATGCAGGCTCTATGTAGACGCCACCCCGCGGCTTCAGCTCCGGGCGTTAACGCTTCATAAAATGACTGACACTTGATAGGCAGATATTTCATTAATTGCCACGAGGCTAAAGTTATTTTGATCTGTTGCTACTGTTTGCAGTTGACAGACCGACGTGGAAAATATGACCAATGACAGGGTGCCCACGCTGATGGGCATCTCTTGAAGACTCAATGACCAATGTGATTTACTGTCCTACATATAAAACTGTATGCGTCAACGCCTCTAAATATATACATATAGGATTTACAGGGGTATAAGAGCCACCAGGACCAAGCGACGGTCCCGAAGCCCAGAGTACTCTCGCACAAAAAACTTTATTTGGTTTCCAACTTTGCCTTTCTTTTTACACTATTACTACTAAAGTACACGATTGACTTGTAATTTTCTGCATTACACCACGGTATTTACAGAACAGCTCACGCCTGCCCCACAATTCTCTGCATTAAATCACGGCATTTACATAACAGCTTACGCCTGCCCCACAATTCTCTGCATTAAACCATGGCATATACAGAACAGCTCACGCCTGCCCCACAATTCTCTGCGTTATACCACGGCATTTACAGAACAGCTCACGCCTGCCCCACAATTCTCTGCATTAAACCACTGCATTTACAGGCAGCTCACGCCTGCCCCACAATTCTCTGCATTATACCACGGCATTTACAGAACAGCTCACGCCTGCCCCACAATTCTCTGCGTTATACCACGGCATTTACAGAACAGCTCACGCCTGCCCCACAATTCTCTGCATTAAACCACTGAATTTACAGGAAGCTCACGCCTGCCCCACAATTCTCTGCATTAAACCACTGCATTCACAGAACAGCTCACCCCTGTCCAAGAGTTCTTTGCATTACACCACGGTATTTACAGAAGAGCTCATGTCTGTCCCACAATTCCCTGCATTAAATCACGGCATTTACAGAACAGCTCACGCCTGCCCCACAATTCTCTGCGTTAAACCACGGCATTTACAGAACAGCTCACGCCTGCCCCACAATTCTCTGCATTAAACCATGGCATATACAGAACAGCTCACGCCTGCCCCACAATTCTCTGCGTTAAACCACGACATTTACAGAACAGCTCACGCCTGCCCCACAATTCCCTCCATTACACCACAGCATTGACTGAACAGCAGTCTCCGGCTCACGCCTGTCCCAGAGTTCTCTGCGTCAGTCCAGTGTGTTCACTGGACAGCATGTCTCCGGCTCACCCCTGCCCCAGAGTTCTCTGCGTCAGTCCAGTGTGTTCACTTGACAGCATGTCTCCGGCTCACGCCTGTCCCAGAGTTCTCTGCGTCAGTCCAGTGTGTTCACTTGACAGCATGTCTCCGGCTCACGCCTGTCCCAGAGTTCTCTGCGTCAGTCCAGTGTGTTCACTGGACAGCATGTCTCCGGCTCACGCCTGTCCCAGAGTTCTCTGCGTTAGTCCAGTGTGTCTCCTGCTCACCAGGGCTGTGGCTTTAAGAAGCTGTAAGCACCGACTGCTGCACCTGAACAAAATGTTCTGACGTTGACAAGACTATGCTTATGAGTAGGCGTGGCCTGCGAGTAGGGGCGGCCGAGTTCTAACCATTAGTGTATGCACATTAAGAGGCTCCATTTTTGATTTTTAAGTTTGTTTTTTCTGGGAACTTCCCTCTGTTGCGAGGGTGTCCACTGTGTCTTTTATGCAGCATCAGGTCTGCAGGGAGGGCCTACTCCTGGCTTCATCCTCTCATTCCACATTCTTGGTTCCAGGCCCTTTATTTGCAGGGATCCCTCCTTGAGTGGCACGTCGGCTTACCCTTACACGGGGTGTGAGGGGGGGGCCTGGAAGGTTCAAGCAACGAATAAGACGACAACTGGAAGGTTCAAGCAACGAATAAGACAACAACAGCTGAGGACCCAAAGGGGTCCGTCCCCCTGCCGTTACCTGGGGGAGGTGGGCCCAGAGCGGCCATTAACCTGTTTTGTCCTTTTCCCTTGACCAGGAACTGGCCGGTGACAGGGGAGAGGAGAAGGTGGATGAAGACAGGTGGAGTAAATTTACTTATTTACTGTGTGTATTTGACAAACGTGACCTTTTTCCTTCACAGGTAAAAGGTCAATGGGATAGCTTATGCGCTTGTTGTAAAGTTTGCTACCAATGACTTACAATTAAAATAGAGCTTTATGAAAGGGGACGATTGACGTATCTGAACCAGAAGCGAGGCCCTAACAAGGGTTTAGGAATACAAAATAAATAAAAAAATTATCTTCCTCTGGTTTTCCCAGCTCACAGCTCTGAAGGCCTACCTCCCCTGGCAGGGTCTGAAGGAAGAGGGCGGACGGATGCCTGTGCTTCCATCCCAGCTCCTGACCAGGGACGCCCTTCACCAGGAGCCCTAGTGGAGGGCTCGCTGTACTACGAAGAAACCCACGGTCCCCTTCTCACACTCTGCGTTGTAAAGCGGGAGCTGTTCCAGCGACAAATTCTTCATCTCTCAGTCTTTCTGGGAAGTACTTAACTTTTTGCAGATTTGGGGGTGGTCATAATGACCTTTTGTAAAACCAAGCTTCTTCAGCACGAAGCCGGGAGACTAAAACACACCTCTCTGTTTCCAAGAATCAAAAATGCTTCCAGGCAAGCATCGATTCCGTGGTATGTTTCGACACTTATAAGCAGATGTATACAACTCTGGGGCTGGTGGCTGCTCGGTGGAAGCCTCTTGGTAGAGGACTGTCCTCCCTATTTAGAGCTCCCCGGCCCCTGCTGGGGGTCTCAATGCCTGTAGTACACCCACTGCTGTGGTTTATGCACTGTAGCAACAACTGAATTCCAAGTGGGAGCCCTATTTTTTGTCTAACTTTTAAAAAAAAAATTTCCTTTTCCCAAAATTTAAAAAGCAGGAGGTTCTTAGAGAAATAGTAAAAATGTTTAGGGCCGTGATGTGCGGGGAGTTTTCATCTTGTTCAAAAGACCACTACTTATCCTGCCTCACTGTGCTCAAGTCTCAAGCAGCGGACCCAAGCAGGGAAATTCACTGGCGGTAGCCCCACTCCAACTAGGGAAGGGCGACTGCAACTGAAAATCAGCAGCCCTTCGGCTGAGGTAGCCTTAATCCAGAGCCGGGTCACTCCTTGGAGTATCTGTGCGCTTTATAAATCTCATATCATCTTCAGGATTTCCAGGGGTGGATCCAAATTAGGTTCCGTCAGTAGAAGTTTCGCACTTCCCCATCCCGCCTCCAAATCAGGTGCTGAACCTGTGAGTCCAGTAGGGCCGGACCCTGCCTATCTGCTCCATATGCCCGTTTGTCTTTTGAATCCACCTCTTTGTACGTCATCTGCATTCTGGTTCACTCGGAGATGAAAATGCTCTCTGTTGGGCAGCGCCTTAAATGGGAAAAAATAGGTGCAGGTACCTTTTAAAATGATCGAGGGGTGTGGCTAGGGGAGGGGCTAAGGGCAAGACATGAGACACGCCCATCGAGTATTCATTTTACATTGCCCTTGATGGTGGTCTCAAATTTCTCATATGTGCAGATTCCCTCTGCACGTGTGGCAAAAGACATTTATTGTAATTAACAGCTAATAGGATGCCATGACCCTCAGAAATATGTATGCAGGCCACTACATTTAGAGGGGACGGTTATGGTGTGCCAATGGGCACCGACTGGAACAGCAGCATTAACAAGGATTTCTATACCAGTTGCAACACATACCAAAAAAGTAAGACATTTATTTAAATAAACAAAACAGGTTAACTCGTTACACAAAAAAAGAAGGCGAAACGTAGTGATATGTTAACATTTCCTTGTTTTGTAATTGCAGCTTCTTACTGCCATCCTGTTATCTGCTTGTGTTAGGCCAATACTCATACAAGAGCGCACACACAGGAAGAAATAGACAGACATGCACACACAAGCAATCCACACATTTTATTTAAAATACCTCCTGCGAGTGTCCAGAACCTCTCCCTCTTTGTCTTGCTTTTCTCTCACACACAAACAGCACACACAAGCAGGCAAACACACACTCCCCAAACCTCCTATTACTATGATCTCTACATAAACACTTGCTAGATGCTTCCCTTCTCTATCCCTCCATAATCTTTTTCAATCCAACTAGCAGACTCACATGTCCGCCACTGAAATGAACACATATTTTTCCCGACACTAACCCACCACTGAACTTTTTGGGTTCCGGAGTAGCATACTACTCCCTGAAAAGTGCTGTGACGCCTTGGCAGGGGTAGTAAGCGCAATATAAATACCGATCACAATTACAACAAGCTCAGGTGGAATTAAAGCCATTTTACACTTACCTCCTGTAGCTTTGTTAATTGAGCGGTCAGCGGGCTGTCTCGATTCTAGTGCGTGCACAAATGCACGTGATAGTGTGAATGTGATTGGCCGTGCAGGGCCTGAAGGGACTGCCTGCCACACGCACCGGGTTGGTGAACACCTAGACATTATGCAAATGAGTCTGTACTGAATAGTCTAGCAGCGGCTCAGCACACGGCCACGAGGCGCTTTGGCAGTCAGAGTGTCCTACAGGCAGGTTCCACTCTCACAGCCTCGTACCCACCAGTACTAGCAGCCAATGAGCCTACCTTTCCTAAGTACCGGTACTCTCATTGGCAGTGGAGAAGTGTCAGTACTCACAGTAATAAAAATAAGAAGTGCCGGTACTCAGTACCTGTGAGTACCGGCCCATTTAAAGCACGTCTGTTGGGTCTTTCTTCTTTTCCTTATTTTATTCTGCAGTAACTGGGCCTGATTCAACCAGCCACGTTTGGCCATGAACATAATTGGATCCATTTTCAGATGTAAGCTTATGTCTGTGAGTAGTTAACAAAAGAATGCATGACCGGTGTTAAGTAGTTCTTGCTGCAGGTTCTGCTGTGAGTGCTGAGAAATGTGCAGTAGTAAGCCCCACTCACAAATGTGGGGGGAGGAGGGGTTCAATGCTTGATTTGCCTTGTCAAGTTGTAAGCACCCACAAACTTGTGAGTTTCTTGACCTCAACAAACTCCAATCTTACCCTTTTGTACCCCGGAAATATTTTAAATCAGTTTATTCTATAGCAAAGTTCTAGACAAAAAGCAAAGGTAGAATCAGTTCACCGACCTCAGGAGGGCGAGGACCCTCTTGAAGGTTTAAAAACACCCCCCACACCACACCGCCCCCGATGCTGCCGCGTCAACCAAAGAAACCTATCACATGGCTTGGTCAATGCGTTGATCTGCAAAACTGAACCAGTGGCGAAACGAAACTTGACGGGGCACCCCTGCAAAGTACATGGAGACCCCCACCCCCGGACCCAATCAGGAGCTTTCAGACCAGGGGCCTGCCACCCGTTAAGTGTGCCGGAGGGGGCCCCCTCACCGCGAGGGCTATAGGGGCTAATGTTACTCCACTGATTTGAACCTGTGTTGCCCCCATTCTGTTCCTTATCTTATTAGTTCCGGCTCACCCTCCTCTAACAACCCACCTCCCAACTCACACGGTGCCACCTTGTGCCACACAATATCGGCTCTGCTCACACGATGCCACCTTGTGCCACACAATATCGCCTCTGCTCACATGGTGCCACCTTGTGCCACACAATATCCGCTCTGCTCACACGGTGCCACCTTGTGCCACACAATATTGGCTCTGCTCACACGGTGCCACCTTGTGCCACACCATATCGCCTCTGCTAGCACGGTGCCACCTTGTGCCACACAATATCCGCTCTGCTCACATGGTCTCCCAGTGAAAAGCCAATGTCATATGGCAGCAGGAGAGACTAGCTAGAGACCTGTACACAGAGTAGGTTTCCAGCTCGCCTTTGGAGGCTATGAACAGCCATTAGAAGGTATGAAACTACCACAGGGCACCAGCAGCAGAACTCTGCAATTTATGTCTTCCTTGTTATAGGAGGGGTTTAAATTGTGGGAGGTGCAAAGTCCTTCTTAGGTAGCTCTCAGCATGAGCTCTCGCCGCCTCTAAGCCCATGCCTGTATTGTAAAATCTTTTTATAAGCTGGCAGGACTGCTGTACAACAAATAGTGGTACATAAAAGGTTCTTTTATAAAAAAAAAAAGAAATAGTAAATAACAGAGAGTGCAACCCACGAAAAGCCAGGTTGTGGATTTTTTAAAATCCTTTTAATGTTCTTAAAATTAGTTTCAAAGAGCAGGGTAGTGAGGCAGTGCACTTCCAAAGTGCCCACCTCGATCAGCTGCTTGTGATATCAGACGGAGGCGGCCCCACTTATCAAAGCCCTTCTAGTCTGGCCCACCCAGACAGAGCCCTCCTTACCATAAAGTTAGCCCCAGGATCCTGAACCCCTGCCACCTTCGCAAAGAAACCAATTGCTGTTACGCGCGCCCTGGCATAAGAAGCTGCCCTGCCCTGATTTCTCAATATCATTAAATATTCGCACAGCGTTCGCGCTGAAAAGAGAGACGAGCAGCTTGGGCTTGCTCGCCCCGCAAAATTCCTGTAATCCCTGAAATGCTGCTGGTAGGTTCGTCTCGTGTTGTTGCTCAAAGATGCTCCCACTAGCCCTGCTAATCCGGCACTCCAATCCTCCATAGAGAAGCTGGGAAAGCCGTCATCTGCTCGTCCGCCAGCGGATGGTATTTCCTGAAATCCTGCAACTTGAGGCGAGACAAAGCATCAGCAGCCTGATTATGAACACCTGGAATATGGGCGGCCCTGAACACCACATTCAATTTCAAACAGGCCAAAACCAGATGTTTCAGTAACCGCAACACATGCCTACAGGAAGCCCCTTGCCTATTAATGGCTTCCACCACTGCCATATTGTCAGACCAGAAGACCACAGTTTTGTTCCTGAAAAAGGGGGCCCAAATCTCCACCGCCACCACTATCGGGAACAGTTCCAGGAAAGCAATGTTTTTTGCCACCCCGTTCTCATGCCAAGCCAATGGCCAATCACCCCTACACCATTGGGTCCCCAAAATTGCCCCGAAACCAATGCTGCCTGCAGAGTCAGTAATTAATCCCAATTCAGAGCAAGACCGTGCCGGTTCCGGCCAGATTACCTTCCCATTGAAACCCTTCAGAAAATCCTGCCAAATCCTCAAGTCTTCCCTGACCTCAGCCCGTAATCTTACATGATGGTATTTCTGCGTGAGTCCCGTCATGGCTCGTGCAATGGACCGAGAGAATGGCCGGCCCATAGGAATAATTCGCAGTGCGAAATTCAACTGGCCCACCACCACCTGGAGTTGATGCAGCGTAACTTTAGGGCCTGCCAAGGCAGCGTCTATGGCCTGGGAAAAGGCTCTCACTTTGTCCAACGGCAGCCTGCACTCCCCTGCCACAGTATCTATCTCGATCCCTAGAAAGGACAGGCTAGTCACAGGTCCCACTGTCTTCCCCGGGGCCAAGGGCACTCCCATTTCGTCAAACAACGCTACTAGCTGGCCTAAAGCCTGCCCACAACATTCGTCCTCCGGGGGACCCATGATCAAGAAATCATCTAAGTAATGAATCACCTCCCTGTGTCCAGTTCTCTCCACAAACAACCACTGAAGCATTGTGCTGAACGTTTCAAAATACTTGCAAGACACAGCGCACCCCATAGGCATGCATTTGTCAAAGTAATAACTGTGGTTAACCTGAAAACCCAATAAGTGATAATCATCAGGATGAACCGGCAGGAGCCGAAACGCTGACTCCACATCAGTCTTTGCCAACAAAGCGTGCGGCCCCAGGCCGCGCAGCTTCTGTAAAGCTGCATCAAAAGAAGCATAAGTCACAGAGCACAATGCCGGATCAATGGCATCATTTACCGATGCCCCCTGCGGGGCCGATAAATTGTGGATCATTCTGAATTGCCCCGGCTCTTTTTTAGGAACCACCCCCAAGGGGGAGCACACAAACCCGGGCAAAGGAGGCACCCTAAAAGGACCCGCTACCCGCCCCAGAGCCACCTCCTTGCTAACTTTACTTGTCACCACCTCCGGGTGCATCTGTGCTGACATCAGATTCTTACAGTAGCCTACTGGTGGAACCCCTACTGCAGGAATGCGGAAACCCACTGAAAAACCCTCATACAACATTCTGGCTGCCTTCCTGTCAGGATACTGATTGAGCCAGAGCAACAGCCTCCCTACATTGACCGGCGTAGGCAACTCATTGTGCCGGTGGCGGTTTAGGCTCTCTCCCTTTTTCCTTGGATTTCTTAATACATTTGAACACGGGGTGGGAAGGGTGGCCACAGTAACCGCATGCATGCCTGAACTTGCATGTCCCTGGGGCCCAGTTGCAAGTTTTCCTATTGTACACCCAACATGTGCCTCTTTTCTCCCCAGGTCCTCCCTGGGATGTCCGAAAGGGCTGCCTCACGGGCAATTTGTTGACACTCTCTAGCCACACGTTCACCTCCGTCTGGTCCCACCCCATATCAGGATCCTCCACTTTCGCCCACCTAAAGTCCCTGTCGTAATCTAACCATGCCACACCCCCGTATGTCACCTGTACCTTTAGGATTTTATTCGCATAACAAATCAATGGAACTGCCAGTTCCGGCCTTTTCTCCAGTATTATGATGGAAAATACATTAAAGCCAAACTGCCAATTGGAAATGGTTTCCTCTACCTTGGGCTTCCTATCCCTAAAGGAACCCTCCTTCTTGTCCTTGTCCCCAACGCCTTCTTCCCTTCGCTTCGGTCTGATCAGGGAGAATATGTCCACAAATTCACCCTTCCAAATCTTGTCCTTCACATCCTGTGCCACATGGGCTGCCAAATTACCTCTCTTTGAAAGCACTGTTTCAACACCCCGTGGTACCTTTAGTTCATTGCCATCCCCCTTAGCTGAGCCCTCCCCTGCCTTACCTGCAGAGGGCAGCTCGATTACTGCATGCGCGGGGGCCGCTTGACCCACCGCTGGTCCCAGCGCATTCGCCGCTGTCTCTTGCGTCTTATTCAACAGCGCCACTTGTTTACCCAGCTCCGCCAGAACCGCCCCCCCTGCTTGTGTCGCCCATGGGGCAGTTGCTGTGTCGGTCGCTGCTGGTGCTCCAAGTTGTGCCAACAAAGTGGCCACCGTTGCCAAAATATTAGAGTGAGCAGCCTGGCCAGCTCCCACCGCTGTACTGGGCACCTGATCCCCCCCTACCTCAGCTTGTCTGACTGGTAGCACTGCTGGCGGAGAGACCTCCACCAGAACCTCTGGCACCGGCAGTACTGGGATACTCGCGGGTGGGGCCAAGGTCTTGAACGCGCCCCTAATTTCTGCCAAAATCAAACCAATATCATCCCTCGCTAACCCTGGTCCCTCTTGTGGGGTCACTATGGGTTCTGGAATTACCGGAGGAAGCATAGGTGGTGACATAGGTGCTAGTAATGGTACTACAGGGGCAGGAAGCACAGGTGTGGGCAAAGGAGGCACAGGAGCAAGGGGCATTGCTGGCGCAGGTTCTATCACCCGCTGTGGTACGGCCGGCTGACACTCCTGCCCCCCTGGAACAACCCCATCACCCCCTTTCGACTCTTTCCTCCTCTTGACGCTCTTTGCCTTCTTAACCAACGGCGGAAAGGCCGCTTTCGGCGGTACTATCGCCCTTCGCGGGCGTTCCGGCACCACCGGCTCTGTAACCCCCTCACTGTCAGACTCGGGAGCCTCCCCCCCCGCGTCCTCCTCACTGTCCTCATCCCTACTCAACTTCGCTAGCACCAATTTTAATAGCTGTGCTATCTCGGAATCCCCCCCTTTTCTCTTCTGATTCCTCTTGGGAGGCATCCTGCCCCGGCTGGATCAGGCGATTAGGTATCCTGGGCGGCCCCACAACACTCCCCCTTCTCCACACAGTCACACGCGTCCGGTTGCCTGACAAGCCCCCTTTCCACCGTGCTTTGACCGACTTGCCGCGAGACCTCTCCCAAATTACGGGGGATAAAACGAGACGCACCCAACAAGCAGTTTTCAACGTAGCAACGCTGCAATGAACGGATTCTGAATTCCTTTACCCCCACTGACCCCGCCTATGGGCGCTTAACTACAAAATGCAAGCACTGGCTCACGCAGGCACGCTATCTCTCTCTGCTGCGACAAATCGGATCGTACCCGAGCCCTCCCCGGCACCGATTGTGCGCTGCAACTGGATCTGTTTCCCGCTCAAACGCTCGCACCGATGCGGAACCACAACACCACGCCTGCGGACTACTCCCGGTCCCCGGTCCCGTGTAGGACGAAGGCAGCACACCACGCTACCCAATCCCCGACTAAACACTTGCTTTGCCCCCCGGAGAACCAACCCACACGCCTCGCCCGCAGCCCAGATGCTAGGGGAGCAGGACCCACCAACTCGCCCTGAGCCCCGTGGGAGCAGTACATAAAATTAACACTGCCGCCCGCAGAACCCCGGACGATGGACCCGAATCCTCACCCCTCCCAGCACCTTACCTGACCTTTTCACCGGACCCGACACCGAGCTCCGTCGCCACCTCGAGACCCCACCAGCATGCACCGAGTAGCACAACAACCGCGCAATCCGCAGTCCGCCGACCCGCCGACAAGATCCACGACCAACAGGAGGCCCCAACGATAGTCCACGCCACGAGATTCGGAGTCGTCGTCGTCTTCGCAGTAAGAGAGGATGAGTGGAGGCGAGAACCGGGCCTAAATAGCCCCTACGCCCCACCTCCACCCATCCTGACCGGAAGCGTGCGCTCGCCCAACGTCGCTTTGCCCCGGAAGAACAACCGCTGCCCGGCAGCCAATCGGCTGCTGGCCGAGCCACCGAGAAGGGGGGTGTGTCGCACGGGCGGGGGGAGCCGGGTCCTAAGGGCGCGCTTCCGGATGGTCGCGCTTGGCAAAGTCCGCGGTGTGCCAGGTACAATCAATTTCAGTGGACTGGCTTCCGGTCTGCGATATCAGAGTCCACCCAACTGCAACAGGACACGCAGCGGTTATACTTGGAAACAGACGCTGATGCTCTGAAACCAACTTCTCAGAAGTTTGAGCACTTGAGCTACTTTGGGGAAAATAAATCTTTACTTATTAAATAGTTGTACATACGTCTGGTGACAGCTCCAGTTACTTTAGAGGGCACATGAGTCAAGCTACACGTTTATTTCACATCAAAAGAAAGCAGCGAATGCGTTTTGAAGGACTGGTGCTGTTACCCTGGGCACGCCATCCGTTGCTACCTCTTCCACGACTATTTAATTTGAGCCCGTGCGTGCCGGAGCGCTGCACTCGTTTCTGCCCGCCGGGACAATGGAGTTATCCCGGGCCGTGGACAGCCATCCTGAAAAGCATGCCACTAGCTACCTGTCCTGTTCTGTTCCACTGCCCCCGCCCAGCCACGGGAATGAATGACGCAACACAAACTGTGACAAGAGGCTGACATCATCGCCACGGCGCTCCATGCAGGCCGCATCACAGTTTCGGTTCAAAGACAGGCTGCTGGCATTTCCAATCCGCCTCATGCCACCCCATGAACACAGCTATGAGTGCAAAGATTAATTGCTTAAACCAAGTCTACTGGTGGCACTGGGTTGCATGCTGGTCAACCTGAAAAACGATCTCACCGTGTGAGGAGGGGCTGGGCCTCGTGCTGAGAAGACCCTACAGGGCACTTTTGAACCCCACCCCAAGCTCCTCCCCCCGAAAATAAAACTTGCTGAGGCTGGTGCCAATGTCCTGGGGTGTTTTCACACTTAACATTGGCAGTTCAAAGCCTCAGAACACCAGCTGGAAAAACACTATTTACAGTGGTTTTCAGCTTGTTTTTCCTGCCACCGTGTGATATCGGCTCCTCACCTGGAGACCGTGTGATGGGAGCCGATATCGTGTGTCACACGGTGGCACCGTGTGAATTGGCAGGTATGGGGTTGCTCTGCGGCTTAGCTGGGGCTGGGCGGGAGTAGTTACACGCAGAGACTTTTAAGGTATGGGCAAAGTGAGCTCAGGCCCGGGACCCCAGCCTTTCAGGGGGCCCCTTCACAGAGCCAGCCTTTCTGCAGAGAGTCTTCCTTTGATGACCATAAGTAATTCATAAATAAATTGTTTTAAATACCGTTTTCCTTTAATTTAATTTTAATGTGGGTGATGTGTGAGAGTCTATTACATCAATTTTGCAGATAAATGCTGTGTTTTTGTTTCATGCAACATCCATGAAACGTTCTTTTATATCAAAATAGGACCTCACATATGACAAATGGGAGGGGGGGTCACAGACATTATTTGCAGTAATATTAGTGAGCTGCTGTTGTGTTAAATATTGAAAACACACGTCACTGTGCCTGAATATTTGATCTAAACACATTTAAAATTTCGACAAAAATGCCTGTGAGTGACCTGGTCAAAGAGGGCGTGAAAGAGCTGAAACTGGATCACAAATTCAAAGCTGTTCTGAGCCGGGCCCCCAAAATACGTTTGCCCTGAGCCCCAAAATCCTTAAGATGTTACTGGCTGCAGGCCCTGTGCAGTCTGCAGGCTGGGTACCTGCACAGGTGTCGCTCTAACAGGGTCTGTCCTGCTGATGTGTGGGCCATAGTGCTGGCTCCATGGTGCTCCAGCGGTTGGTGCACGCCCTGTACAAACACCATTGAACAGCACCAGGCTCTGCCTGGCCTGAAGAGAGCGTGGAGCTGCTGAGAGGACCAAGTCCTGGCCCACGGTGACGGAGGGGAACGGATCCGGCTCAGAGCCTGGAATGCACAGTGGACGGGCCGGTGAGCAGGTCTCTGTGATGGTTACATCCTCCATGTCTCGACCTCCAGGCCTATAGTTGTCCTGGGCTCAAGGTCTGGGCTATTTTTGAAGGTTCTAGAAGGGGGGTTTGATGCTGAGAAGGTCCGCTGATGAGTCGGTGGAGGTGGAACACCAGGCTGAGGGGGTGGATCTTAATCAATGTTCCTGTTTCTATCAATCTCCGCTTCGCTGGATTTGATGAGGACATCGAAACCAGCGGAGTCCAAGGTGATCTCCCTCAAACTCACTGGAGACCACCTATTTCTGGACACGAGCGAGCACACCAGCTACCGCAGGCAAGGACGGTCACCTGGGCATCACTGCTCAGCCCCTCCCGACTGTAATCTGCAGCTGACTGCTCGACCCCACAGAGAGCTGAGATCATCTCTGGCATTTAACATTTATTCTTGAAAAAGAAATTATTCAGAAAGATGACATGATGACTGCAAGGGCAACTGCAACACCGCGCCGCTAAGCATAGCAAAAGGCCCGCAGGTGGAGGCTCACACTGGGCAGACCGAAGAAGGTAATCCCTTACTGTGGGAGTGTTTGCAATTGTAATCATGGTAAATATGTCCAGTGAGTGCCAGTGCTCTTTTATGGAAATCACGCGAGCCGGGTCCAGGCCCTGCTGCGGTAGCGGTGGTGGACGCGGGTCACGGCCATAGTGGAAGAGCATGGTGGCCTCTGGGGAAACAGCCTGGGCACCGAAATGTAGTAGTAGTAGTACATATAATAGTCGCAATAATAATAACAATGATAAAAGTGGCATTATTAGTTGTATTATCTGTCTGGAATTTCCACCACTGGTGTTCCTCCTGCAGCTATCTCACCAGGGCTGCCACTGTACACTGTGGTATCCTCCTGAAAAAGGGGGCGGGGCGAGCGGCCATCACTACCAATGTCAACGAAGGCCACTAAAGAGCCCAATAATGGCTGCATCCACATGAGGCTCAAACATACCGCAAAAGCAGCCAGTCTGGCACAGCTAGTCTCGCCTGGTACATAACACCTCTGGGCATAAAACTACAACTAGGATGTGCCTCTTGGACGGGCACAGCACCACAATCGTGCAAAGCCAAGGCACGGTACACGATCCGCTACTTATCAAGCACACAGCCATTTTTATTCTCGGACACTCACCAACCGAGTTTGTCTCCTACAACTCTTTAAATGTGCCAGTATGGGGTTAATATCCCTTCCAGATTCACGGTTTCTTAGTGCCACCATTTTGTGGAGCTGCTGTGAGCCTTTCCTTATAGTTCTTATCTCCGGAGTTTTATAAATCACAAACTTGACCCGAAGGTATCAGAGCGCTTTACATGACCAAATGTTGCAGTAGAGACGAACACATTCATTTTGTGTTAGGCATGGGGAGATTAAGTGAATTGCCAAGAATCATAGGATGTTGAGCGTCCCTGCCGAGACTTAAACCTGATTCCCCAGCATCGATGTTGACCGCTCTAACCGTAAGGCCACATCCTCTCCCTTATTATGCTTTGCCTCTGAAAAATGATCTTTCTGGTTTTCTCCTTTTAAGGTCACTTTTGATTGTCCACAGAAGGGACAAGGGACACACAGTGCTTAATTTGAGCCAGTGGTTGCAGGTGGGGCCCACCGGCATTTATTTTGGTGTACTGCGCACGTTTTTCCTCAGCAGACTTTGACCCAGAGCAAGAAAGAGAAAATCCCAAAAAAGGAGGACGCAGGGATGAAAAAGAACAGACACACGTGAAATAAGGGGGCAGAGGGCGTCTAGTGGTGGAAGAAAGAGGAATGAGGTGGAATTAAGATTGCGCAGCCTTGGTATACATTCATCAGTGTGAGTCGCAGGCTTCTGAGAAAAACTTTCGGCACCATACTTATTATTTTACAAATTAAGCACTTGCTATATGGTGTACTTTAATTTTTTTTAAATAAATAAAAAACACCTGGTACATTCTGGTCAAGAGAGCACGCTTTATTGTCCCCGAGTCGAGCAGTCATTAGACCCATCCTAAGAGTGCGAACACTCACAGTGAAAGGGAAGACAATTCACCCTTCCGGCAATAGGCAGTGACGGCACAAAGACGCGAAGCGTCGCCACACAACAGCAAATCAAAACCAGCATTACAAGTGATTAATGCGACGTCGTTTATCATTTCTAAATGATCCCTTCCGCAGACAACAAACCCAAAAATGATGGATTACATAAGATCCCATTAAGTGTGATTAATTCTATCTTGTAGCAATTAATCAAGACAATTGGGGTCATCTTACCCATTAAAATGCCTTTGATTCATGTGGTTTCAAAAAAAATTTACATCATGAGGAGATCGTTTGCAAGAAAATTACAAACACACGTTGATTGCAAACTCTCCCTTCTTAGAGACGGGGCAGTAACGGACGCCAAAGTACAGGGCGTCCTTGCATTACGCCTCTGTCCCCACGTACACTCATGAAAATACGTATCCAGCTCGAATGGAACGGGGAACCTTCACCTACGCACGTGCTGCCCCTGATCTAGGGATATCCCTCTTTGAAGGCTGCACGAGCCGCAAAGCCGGAGAGATCACCCAACAATGCTCCTATTGGTCCTTCTGGAAAATTGGAAACATTGTGTCATTGCCATCATTTTGTAAACTGTGCACAAAAACGGAGAATCCATTACTTTACCAGAGGTTTTGCAGAATCAACAGATTTTCTCAGAGAAAATGTGCAAAATCACAAACCTGACGAATGAAATCCCTTGTCAAATTTACAAGATTCTTTGCTGCACTTTGAAAGGATTCCTGGAAAAGGGCCCTTTTCCCACTGCAGGTTTTGGTCCTCCAGGGGCCCAAGGACAATGAAGCCACTGGTAACGGAAATGACTGATCGCCTCTCTTTTTGCCCATATTAGTATTGCCCGCCATCGCCTCACTGCCAAGAATTCGCTAGGGAGGCCCTGGTATGTCAAAGCACCTCCGACCTTCATAAATGCACCTTGGTGCTCCTGTGGCTTGCCACCTGTCACAACCTTTAATGCAGCAAAAAGGGGGCGGGGCTAATGCTGATTTGCATGTGATTGCTTCCTGTCTGTAGCAGCACAGTGATCAAAAGCAATTTAATCTAATGTGATCAAGGGGTATTCTCTACAGCTGTCATCAATTCAAAACATTCCACCATTTTATGTTCTGATCAGTGAGTTGCCCTGCCCGTCAACAGTGTGTCCAGACCTCGGCCCATAACTCACTGACATATGAATCAAGCTGTACGAAACTGGCCAGGACCATCAAGGCCTAAATACGTCTCAGGTTTTCCCATTCAGAGGGGGCGTAACATGACAGTTCAATCTAGACTGCCCCTTTTGGGGTATTTGGATTTGGTAGGTCTCAGTCTGCGGTTGCATAGAGAGCAAAAAACAAGCGCACTAGAATTCAGCTATAAAAAACATCTTAGACACTCTCAACAACAAAAAGCATTGAGTTTGGTAAGGGGCAACGAAACACACAAATCTTATCAGACCAGGAGGGTAGTCATTTGGAAGCCTTTGCCAATTCCAGTGGTGCATAGCGAGGGGGTGGTTTAATTTCCCTAGATGAGAAGGATCCTCTTGCCAAATATGAAAGGAGGAGGGCCTCATTTAGTGGTTTGACATTGGCTGAAAGGAGGAGCCTGCAAGCCAAAGCGCATTCCCATTGGCCATCAACCCCTTCTTAGAGTGAAATAAAGGGCGCCTCTGCCGGATGGATGCACCATAGAGTAATCTGTATGCAACTGGGCCAGGACAAGGGAGTGTCATGGGACAGTGTTCTCTTCTGCACCAGGCAAGGTTTGCAAAGGGGAAGAGAGTGCGTAAACCCCAGTTGGAAGGCGTCCATCTTTAGTGTGAAAGGTCAGCAAAAGGGGATTCCTAACAGAGTCACTTTCCTGGCCAATGGTACTTTTTGAGTTAACTGCAAAGGTCATAAATGTATAAATTAATTTTAAGGAGAAAAGATAAAAGGATAAAGAAGATAAAACACGAGTATGTATTTTAAGCAAATGATGAAAATGACAAACACCGTAACAGCTCATGACAGGTTTGGGAACACATGTTTAAAATCCCTAAAATACATTCTTGTTGAAATCAATCGATAACCCTAATTATGGTACATTGCCTTTTGATTATGTTGCAGAATAATTTCACATCTTCTCCTTAAACTGCTATAAAACATTTTTCCATGAAGGGAAAGAAGATTTTTCTACAGTCTACAGTCTCTGTACATGAGAAATAGAAAAAAAGTGTTTTTAACAGCTAAAGAGGGTCAAGACAAACCTCTGTGTATCTGATGGAGCCCATCGCTTCCGACAGAGGATACTGAATTTACTGAAAGGCAGCACTTGACTCAGCACTCCGTTAACTCCTGATTGGCTATCTGAGCTGGGCCTTCGACCCATTTCTTCCATTTATAGGAGGAACTCTGTAATCGCCTTGGATGACTATCCCACATTGACTCCAAAGGTCCATTCAGTGGTCACTTCTTCGTTCCACCTCCTCAGACCTATCTGGCAGATTTTCCTTTCGATGACTCCCTCTGGAGCGCAAGCCACAGGAGCTCAGGCACTCTGTGGACTGGATTATGCCAATGGATTTTACCTTGGTGAACTAGAATACCTTCTTGACTTCACCTCGGTGAACTAGACTACCTTCTTGACTCTTGAGTTCACCTTGGTGAACTAGACTACCTTCTTGACTTCACCTTGGTGAACTAGACTACCTTCTTGACTTCACTAGACCGCCTTCTTGATTTCACCTTGGTGAACTAGACTACCTTCTTGACTTCACTAGACCGCCTTCTTGATTTCACTTCGGTGAACTTGACCACCTTCTTGACTTCACCTTGGGGAACTGGACTACCTTCTCGACTTCACCTGGGATAATCAAACTACCTTCTTGACTTCACCTTGGTGGGCTAGACTACCTTCTTGACTCTTGACTTCACCTTGGGGAACTAGACTACCTTCTCGACTTCACCTGGGATAATCAAACTACCTTCTTGACTAAACCACCAGAATTCTTAAGAGACTCCAGTAGGTTCGGAGCTCAGCTGCAATACTTCATCACCTCAAAAAATGGGACCACGTCTCTCCAGACCATCAACCCCTTCATCCAAGACCCTCTGCATGGAACATTTATTCCTTCACGGAATTAAACCATCATTCCCACAAGAAGAACTATGGTGGCATCAGCCTAGACACAGTCTTTGCTCAAAGACTTAAGACTGGTCCAGTTACAGAGGAACTTCCTTATTGGTTCAAAGTGCCAAATTGTGGAATTCATACCAGGAAAATATAAGACCCCCTCTCATTCCAAGAACTATACAAATATCTTGGTTCTCCTCTTTCTGCATTTGATGGTACATTGTCCGGCTCAACACATTTAACCTTTTCTTGTTGATTCTTGAGTCTTTATAAATGTGGCCAATTCTCTAATACTGAATAACCTAATTACCAACACTAAACTTGGCCTCATACCTCTCCGATGCCCATTTAATACTAATATACCCAGTGGTGGCCGCAACTTTACAAGGTGGCAAAGGAAGGTGGGGGGGGGTAGGGGGGGGGGGTGGGGTAGTAAATGAAAAAAAATGTACAAAAACACCTGTAGGCTGGCCTCCGCCTCGCAGTCCTCTTCGTCTACTCGATCGACTCCAGGAGCAGGAGCCAGGAAGCACGCAGGCTCCCAAACTCCCCTAGCCAATCATGATGCTGCCTTGCCGCAGCGTTGTGATTAGTCTGAGCACCTTGGTTTGGCGCTCAGCGAGGGAATAGGTGGCTGTGCATGTTCTCCACCTAGGCTGCGCAATACAGCCGGGGGAGAACATGCAAAGTGCGCATGACTGTTTGGCCGGCCCAAGATGGCCAGCCAAACCATCATGCGCACTTAGAGTGTGATTACCACTCCTCCCCATAGCCCCTGCTCTGACGAGCCCAGCCCCGCCCTACTCCTAAGCAGAAACGAAAAAATAAAAAGCTAATAACATTGCTTAATTATCGTTTTCTTTTTTCTTTTTAATCTGCTTACAAAGCAGTGGCCCGCCGCTCGGAGGAGCCACCGCTGAATATATTTTTCTGTAACACCTGCACGCAAGGCTGCAGTGCAAAGCCCTCTGTGATACAACAGGGGTGCATCTCTGTCCCTCCTTAATGACACCCAGATATTCCTGAAGAGGACACCATCCTTCTCTGGACCATACAGCAACCAATGCCACAAACGAGACAATAATACCCCAAGACCAGCATGGCGGGGCGCAGTGCTACACAGTTAAAGATAACAAAAGCAATTTGTTTTGAAGAGCATCCCGCCCGTCACGGGACCAAGCGGCATGACACGTGTAAACTTTTAGAAGATAATTAGAGTTTTTGGGGTCCCGAAACGGTATTGGGTGTCATCACCGGAGTGCGACCAGAGAAACAATAAGAGAGAGTCACATCCATAAATCAATAAGGACTGCACTTACGCAGGCAATGGGTACCCCGAAATTGTGGCATGGATCAGAATTTCCTGGAACAATCCTGAACTGCCTCTGATAACCCATCGCCGACAGATGCATGACGCGTTACCGACACCGCTTAACGACATGTTCCGATGTCATACTTCTGTTGCCACGAAGGTTCATGTCTTCCTCTGCAAAAAAAAAGCTGATCCCAGCAAAACGATTCCAATGGGGTATTTGAGCCCTTTTGAAAAGCATCCCTAGCAACGCTGCAGGCACACTTGACAACCAGATGTGTCATAAAGGGGGTGACGTCCAATAGGAGATTGAGACGGGTGGGACATTGAGCCAATAACGGCCGTTCTTCTCCAACACGGTGCTCGCCAGAGACAACCCGTCCTGAATAACCTGCCGCTCGCTGGCCCAATGCAAAGGCGGAGTGAGACACACTACCCACAAAGGCTCTAAAACACAGGTGGAGCAAACTGGAAGACAGTCATACAGGAACTGCCCGCCCTATGACTCTTACAGAAGGATCGAGTGATGCCCAGGTGGCAGCGTGTAAGAACTCCACAAGTTACTGGCACTGTCTGAAATAGAACGGTTCCGGACACTGGCAGTGACTGGACCTCAATGTGAGTCACAATAGTTTAGATGGAAGTTTCCTTCTCAAGGACTTGCTGCACAGGTAACCTAAGAAAAGTTCAAACTCAAACGTGAAGAATAAGGAAAAATAAGGGCGCACGCCGAGAAATCAAATAGAAGCACAGAGTGCCTGGTTTTCTTTGAATTTGTCACAGTGCTTAATTTGAGCCGGGGGTTTCCGGTTTTCAGCACGGACACTTGATCGTCAACACCGGCGCTTTTAGCACGAACTCAACCTCAAGGTATTGGACTGTTTTTCATGAGCACCAGTTAGGGACACATTTATTTTTTGAAAGCATGGGGAAATTAAGTGATTTGCCCAGCATCACAGGATGTTGAGCCGACACCGAGACTCGAACGGTTGCCCAGCTCCAAAGTCGCCAACTCTGGCTGTTAAGCCACATCCTCTCCCCACTTGTAGGGTTTTATGTATAGTAGTTAGTCCTGTTATAGGCGGCCCTAATAGGAGCAATGGGCTGGTGCAAGCTGCCTTCTGCACTTATTTTTTCCCAAATGAACCTTTGGCCCCAAAGAATGTACCACAAACTGTACAGAGTACAACTTTCCGTTTGCACATCGCATGACTAACGTGTTGTGTGATGGAGGCTGGAGACGGCGCGCAAGAAAAAGCATTTTATGATTAACCTGTCAAATAAGTCTGCGACTTTCCTCGGATGACCCTGCTGGCGAGTTGCCCAAACCGGTTCTCGTTGTCGTTAAATCTGCCTGTAATCCTGGAAATCTCGCGTTGCAGGGCAGGCGGTGAGGAAATACCCCGTCCACCTTGTGGTAACAAGGGTTTATGGTGTAAATGTTACACTCGGCTTAGGGCCGCTCTCCGGCCCTTACAGTCGCTGCCGGCAGAACTTCCATAAATGTCTAGACACGCCACCATCAAAACAAAAAGACAAATTAGGGGGCGCGCGGAGGTCAGCAGAAACGCCAGAGTGCCAAGTGCATACTTCCATAGCAGCAGCATCTGTGGCAATAATTACATTAATAACAAATATTAAATGCCCTGCCAAAGTCAGAAGAGAAATCCGTGCAAAGCCTCTTTACCACGGCCCCAGATGAAACTCTCCCAAAAGACACATATGTTTGCATATATTAAAGAAAAATCCGGTCTTGGAACAGTTACAGGAAGCGGGTTGTGACTGTTATGTGAGCAATAATTCGATATGTGTGCCTGGCCGGTCTGTTACTGTGTATTAATGGATGATTGAACACTAGGGGCCAGAAGCACCTAGCCTTTTTTAGGTCGCAAACGGCCCAATTAGCAGAATCGGGCCGTTTGTGACAGAAAAAAAGCATTTTATTTAATGTGCAAAGCCCTATTTTGCGATTCAGTAACCTATCACTGAATTGCAAAACGGGGTTTCCGATTCGGTATCAGGAAGGGGAATGTTAAAGGCGTCTCTTCCTAATAGCGACTTGCAGTGGTATGTATTAATGTGCTGTGACTGAAAAGTGATTGCAAAACATTTGCATTTTACCGCCAAGTTGAAGTAGGGTTTAGCCCATTCGCAAACACAAATAGGTCCCCAAGGATCACCCTTCCCCTTTGTGAGTCGTTGTAAAAATGTTTAAGAACAGGCAGTGGTCCCTACTATTAAAACATAAAAAATAAACATTTAATTTTTCTTTTTAAAACGCATCACATTTTCCTTTAATGAAAAGGCTTCATTTAAAAAAACAAAACATTGCTTTATTTAAAAGCAATCACAGACTTGGTGGTCTGCTGACCCCAGCAGGCCACCATCCCTGTGATTTTTGTGATTTCCAATGGGTCGCAAACCGAGGCCAACCTCATGAATATTAATGAGGTTGGTCTATTTGCATCCCACTGGGAATCGCCAAATGTGTGAAACACAGATTTGTACACAGCCGTTTATGATGACCAAATAACGAATCTCAAAAATGTGGTAATAGGTAATCGCAAACCCAAAGCTATGTACATCGGGCCCTAAGCTTCTGCCCTCTGGAAATCCTGCAAGTTTTACAAAGTCGCAAACGGAATTCTCAACAAACAATTATTTAGATACATACGTTTAACTACTCGTCCCTCAATCTGACGCATCTTCATGAGTCCACTTGCCTGTGTACCAATTTACAGAAATGCATGTGTGTCCAGTAGCGGCCCGTGGAGGGAGTGCCGCGGGGCGGGCGGGGGAGGGCCAGGGTGTGGGGTAGTAAACTCCGGCTCACGGCGGACTGGAGTAATGTAACTAAATAAATAAAACAAATTTCATTGCGCGCGCTGAAACGCCAAATGCGTTTCAGCGCGCGCAATGAAATTCGTTTTATTTATTTATTTAGTTACATTACTCCGGTCGGCCGTGAGCCGGAGTTTACTAACCCCCACCCTGCCCCTCGCCGCCCTGCAGCACTCCCTCCACGGGCCGCTACTGTGTGTGTCTGTACCTAGCTGTCCTCTCTCTGGCCAACCACCTTTCACGCTCTGTGCTTCTCGTTCCCTTTCCCCGCACTGGTATCCTCTGCTTGGCCACACAATAAGCAACTCGCAAAGAGACTCCAAGTCCCCAAAAAGACCTTCACCGGCTGCCTATCTACAAACGTGCCCTCTTCAAGCTCCTCACACGCACCTACAAAGCACTACGCAATCAACGCTCAGCGTAGCTCAACAGCGTACTTCAACAGCTGCATACAGTTCCACACAGAGACCAAGTACCTCTGCTTACTCCCCCCTCGCCCATGTCTGCTGCATGCACCTTTTCCTACCTGCCCCCCCCCCCCAAGGCTGGAACACCCCCCAATACCCCTTTCCACACCAAACCTGCCAGCTCCATATTACAATTCCACAAGAAACTGAAAACCTGTCTCTTCCCGTAGGGTTCAGTCAGGGCTGCACCACCTGCTTAGATGCCAGGTTAACCTCCCAGGTGATATGACCCAAAGCATTCATATACATAGAACATAACATGTCTACAGCAATGTATTTTTTTTCGCTCTCTCTCTTTTTCTCTTCCACTGACATCTCTCTCTCCATGTCTTTTCTCTTTTCACCGCTCTAGCTATATCTCTCCCACACTGTGGGCATGGTTCACTAAGGGCCTCCGCACTCGTGGTGGAGGTAGTCGCGGGGAGTATTCCGCACTCGTGGTGGAATTTCCAGAATGAAAATTCTCATTATGGAGACTCCCTCACGACTGCAGGGCTTCCGCCTCGAGTGCGGAGACTCCCATGTGACTGCTGGGCCTCTGCCGCGAGTGAGGAGACTCCCACAAAACTGCAGAGCTTCCGCCGCGAGTGCGGAGACTCCCACTTGACTGCTGGGTCTCCGCCGCAAGTGCGGAGTCTCCCCATGACTGCAGGGCTTCCGCCTCGAGTGCAGAGACTCCCCCGCGACTGCTGGACCTCCGCCGTGAGTGTGGAGACTCCCACACTAGTGCAGAGCTTCCGCCGCGAGTGCGGAGACTCCGCCGCGAGTACCGAGACTCCCCTGTGACTGCTGGGCCTCCGCCGCAAGTGCGGAGACTCCCACACAACTGCAGGGATTCCGCCGTGAGTGCGGTGACTCCCCCGCGACTGCTGGGCCTCCGCCGTGATTGCGGAGACTCCCATATGACTGCAGGGCTTCCGCCGTGAGAGTGGAGACTCCACCGCTAGTGTGGCGGCTCCCCCGTGACTGCTGGACCTCCGCAGTGACTGCGGAAACTCTGCCGCCAGTGCGGAGACTCCCCCATGACTGCTGGGCCTCCGCTGCGAGTGCGGAGACTCTGCTGCCAGTGCGGAGACTCCCCCGTGACTGCGGGGCCTCCGCTGTGAGTGCAGCGACTCCCCCGTGACTGCGGGGCCTCCGCTGTGAGTGCAGAGACTCCCCCGTGACTGCGGGGCCTCCACTGCGAGTGCGGAGGCCCTTTGTGAATCAGGCCCCGTGTGTGTATTTCTATCAACATGCATCTGTCTAGAGCAACATGCATCTCTACATTCCATCTCTCACTACATATCACATTACTCTCTATGTACACACATACACACATATCATACCATCCAAACAGAAGTTTCTCTTTCTCTTCCTTTTAAATTGTTCTTATTTTTAAAAAATCATTGAATTCTTTTGTCTCTCAGTACCACAAATCGGACTTTCTCTAATTCCACATTGGCTCTCTCTCCGTCCGCCTTTACTCCCTCCTCCATCTAACGAATTTCTCTTTCTGCAGCATTCAACCGCCCCCTGCACATCACTCAGTCACCGTCCACATCTCTACCACTCTCCACTGATCGAAGCAAATCTGATAAAAAGCAAATGGAAAAAGTTTACCCAAGCTCTCCGTCCAAAGTCTTGATGAAAAGCACTCATACATAAATGCATTGACGGAGTCCTGACGTCAGCCGAGCGCCTGCAAGGAGCCAAATCTGCCACTCTCCATTAAATACACTCAGGGCTGGCATGGTGTACAATGAGAACACTGCAGGATGCATGGCACCCTTCAGAGAAGAAAGCAAGGGCAGGCTCTGTGCTTGGAGTGGCACCGGGCAGGAAGTCGCTCGAATGGCTTCCTGATTTGTTAACCTGCACAAACGAAGCCGCAGTCCATTTCTGCTGACGCCATCACCTGGACGCTCCGCTTAGCGGACGGCATAGTTGCACTCCTGCCAACATGAGTGGCACCGGAGGAATGCAGACGGTGAACCTTGATTGCAAAGTAGGCTTTTACTGAGTAATTGGCCACACAGAAAATTGATTTGGGTTGCAAATTGCAGCCACTCCTGAGTAAACCTCTCCTTTGTCATGGTGCCAGTTGCAACAAGCCGATACCTGAACTTCGCCGTAGACCGGCTTGAAGGCAGTTCTCACCACGTTCACTAAGGCATTACTAGCTCTTAGGTATTCATACATCCATATAACCTCCTTTTTGAAAACTAAAAAAGTTGGGTGTCAAACGACTTTCTTCATCAAGTGTCTTATGCCGCACACCATTAGCCGATCAATCAGTTTTACTGATTCTTCCAAGATTTGTGTCTTTTTATATCATGGTTAGTAGAACACGGCACTGCCAGAGGTGCAACCAGTACTCTGTAAAGTGCTGCTTCCCCACCTCCCCTCTTCCATATGTTGTCCTGGGTTGACTTTCCCTTTCGTGCTACCAGATCACACCGGCTGTTGGTGTCACCAAACCATACAACTGGTGAGAAGATACAGAGAAGGCCCGAACAGGCACATCCGACTTGGTCTTCCGCTTCCCTCCTGCTTCCCCACCACCCAAAATGAACAATATTTGTCCCCTGCAAAGACTAAATTATTATAAAGGCCTCTGCAGCGGGGTCTGTAAGACTTCTGCACCTCACCCACTGGTCGCATGCCTGCTTCCGATGACCGCCTGGGGTCAGCCCAGCTGCAAGATCCAGGTCATGTTGTACCACCCAGACAGCCCAGTTCAAAGTTCACAAGCGCTCCTTTCTTGGGATAACCCTACTTTCCGACGACCAACTACATAAGAGGCCACTTCATTCTCCCCCCATGGGTGTCTTGTTCTCACCCAGCACCTTTCATAATCTCTGGACGAGGGTGTCTTAACAGAGAGCGCATAAGCAATGTTTCATCCTCATTTTGGGCCATTTCTCCTTTACCCCTTTTTAGGTTCCTTGTCCGCCTCGGTCTCTGGCTCTCTTTGTATTTTTTGCACATACAGGGAGATTTTTTACAATTCCACAAGACAAGCGCATCTTCCTGGGTGTGCCTGTGGCTCTCGGTAGAGGATGCCATGGTACTTTTTACTGTCAGTGCAGGGCCATTTCTCTTTTACCTCTTCCTAGAAGGCATTTCCGGTCTGTCTGCAGTTGTGTTAGCACTGGGCATCTTAGCACTTCCTGCTGTCTATCTCTGTGTTGGTATTTTACCCCCTCCCCCACATTATTAAGTGTCTACGTGCTTCGATCAACGCCTCTCATATATTTTTTCTCTTTATGGAGCATGAATGGCAGCATGCCTGAAACCCGACATGACCCCAGACACGGCTGGATTGGCCTTAGGGGGGCACTGGGCGTTTTCCCGGTGGGCTGGAAGGGTCGGAGCCAGTTTTGGACCGGTGGGGTCCGCTTTTGTTACTGTCCCTCTTTCACTTATCACCATCAATCCACCTACTGAAGATCCCATTGGGACATTTTAGAACACTGGGAAGCTGAGAGCCGCACTGAAGACCATGGACAGCCAGAGGGCCAATAATGCCGGATATGGACCTTCTGCACCAACATCCAGTGTTTGCTTCTATGCACTCTAGCCCATGTGCAGTCTTTCCAGTTGTTTTGTCTTAAGAACATGCATACACATGACAGATTTCATATGCAGCCATCACTAGGCTTTAGCAAGAGTAAAGAGTTACGAAGAGAAAAGGAAGCTTTTCCATTTTTTTTCTGAAGTGACAGGTGTTAGTCTGCTGATGCAGTAAGGACGCCTGATTGCTCCAAAGAGTTGGGGGTTCAAGGATGGAAGCGACCTTTCTCCAATCCTTTGTGGATATTGAAAATGTGGAATGCAACGCAAGCTTGACTGGGAACAGATTACTCGAGGAGCCCGAAAGAACATAACTGTCCAATGTGTCCTGGAGCAGCACTGCCCAGTTCTTACCTTCAGGAAACAGAAAATATTCTTTCTATAGCGGGAACCAATGGCGTCTTTCTGATGATGCATCATAGAGGTAACAATGCCTGTTACTCAACATTGCTCTAGCTGCTGCATTCTGTACAAGCACAAGCTGCTGGACGATGTAGGCTGGTGGCACCAGCTGTATATTCCTGTAAACCAATCAGGAATTCACTAACACTCGTAAACCAATCAGGAATTCACTAACACTCGTAAACCAATCAGGAATTCACTAACACTTGCAAACCAATCAGACATCCACTAACTCGTAAACCAATCTGGAATCCACTAACTCGTAAACCAATCTGGAATCCACTAACTCGTAAACCAATCTGGAATCCACTAACTCGTAAACCAATCAGACATCCACTAACTCGTAAACCAATCTGGAATCCACTAACTCGTTAACCAATCTGGAATCCACCAACACTCGTAAACCAATCAGGAATTCACTAACACTTGCAAACCAATCAGACATCCACTAACTCGTAAACCAATCTGGAATCCACTAACTCGTAAACCAATCTGGAATCCACTAACTCGTAAACCAATCAGGAATCCCAATACACACACTCAAGCAGCTGTGGATGCCCTTCTGTAGGCAAGTTGGACACTTTGCATAGAACCCAAAATGATGAAAACATGGCATAAGAAGTGTGCACTAATCGCTAATTTAGGACCCGCCCGTCCCCCTGGGAAATAACAAGAATGACTGTGCCAGTGTAAAACCAGAACATTGTTGCTATTTGCTGAATTACTAGTCCGAATGTAAGCTTTAAACCCCTCCCTAGCTACTTGCCTGCCAGCTCAAATACAATCCTCAAAGCCTCCAACTACCTACTACATTAATGGCTCAGCTGCATTCACGAAGGCGCAACACTACATACTGCTTCAGTGGCCAGCACGCAAACCTGAAACTTTCCCACTACTTGCTGCATCAGTGGCCCGCATGCAAGCCAGAAGCCTTCCACCATGCACTACAGTACTGGCAGTACTGCAAGCCTCAGGCTGTTCCGCTACTGGATTGAGGGCCCGAATGCAAGCCTGATGGAATCCAAGACCGGATGAAAGCTTGAGAAGACGACTGCCTCTCCGCCTTACAAAACACACACGCATAAGAATGCGCTCTGTGCCACACTGCCCTGTGCACCGCTCGAAAGCCTCAAAGCGCACAGCTCTCCAACTGTTGAACAAGGAGAGGATGTTCTACCAGATAGACAGTGGCCTCCGAGAAGAGCAGTTCTTCGCTCTTCCGAATGGGCAAAGTTTGTGTCTTTCTGATGACGTAGCACAGTGTCCTCCAGAGGGGAGTTCCCTAAGCTGAGAAGAAGTTACCACTGAAGGCAATGTTCTTCTGTCCCAAAATAACAAGTATTAATATAGCGTACATTCACCCACAGGTACCTGGGTGCTAAAAAAAACAATGTTTATTGTTACCCAACTCAATGGTACTCGTTCATCAGTCAGAAGAAGTTTGTAAGTTCTTTCTTCTTGTTTGAAGGACACAAGCAGTCAAAGTTACATCTACCCTTCCTTTGTGAGCTCAGAGGGCCACAGTCTGACAGTGGGTTAAGGGGCAGACGCTTGTACCCGAGGGTCACTGGTCAATACACGGATACAAACTCACTGTGGGTAAAGACCCACCGTGAAGTCTCTGAGGAGGACTCACTGAAGCACGCTCTTAAAGACTGTGAGAGCGTGTTGTGCTCATCAAGACATGGCCACCAGGTATACACCCCGTCACACTAGCCCGTCGGACGGGCAAGGGACCCACCAGCATAGCCATCCAACGCAGAGCCAAAGGCGCATCTGCTCGGCTCATACCTCAACTCTCCTCTGCAGGAGCACTTGTCTTTGCTCGAGCAGGTACCAGGCGCACTGAAAACGGAGTGCAAGGCCCCGCTGCGATTTCACCAGGATTCGTATCCCGGATCCGTAAGGGAGAAGCCAGGATGGTCCATTTGCAAACATGAACATAATGAATCCGAGCCACAGAGAAACACATCCGGCTCATTCCAGAAAAAGACGACAAGTTGCATTCAAGGATTAAAAACAAAATTGAAAATGGACAGCTAAATTATAGGTAAAATAATAACACCACAAGCCCCACCCCACCCCTATTACCAGGAGGACAGCTCTATTCACGTGTTTGCTGAAAACGTTAAGAAACCGCAATGAAGCCGTTTACCCTGGAGGTCCAACCGAGTAATCCTTTCCGGTTTGAAGCCGACAATAATTATTCTCCACCCTGCAATCTGTTGCTAGTGGGTTTCAGTGTATTATTTTTATCATAATAAACAGCTTTGCCTCTTTTTTAATGTAATGTTAAATGTGTGCCTTAGTTTGTATTACAAGACTTAACAGAGGACTAGAACTTCTGGTGTTTACAGAAAAGCATTGGCAGGGCGGTGATGATCTTGCGTCTGTGAACAGTTAGGCCGCATGCTCTGCTGTCAGAGATTTGCTGGGTGTTTGAGGCTTCAGTCGCTGTTGCTGAGTGTTTTGTCTCTACCATACTGACCTAGACATTCGAGTATTTCTATGGCTGGAAAAGCCTTTTCTACCTTCAAAACAATAGGGTTTCTCTGTAGCTCTGCTCTCCATTCAGACCCACTGTGAACAGCGACTTCAGCGTGGTAGGCTGCTTAGGGCTGCAGAAAGAGATGACACTCTATGGACAGATCTGCCCACAAAAACACGCCAACCTCTACGAATGATCGGAACAAAGGACGCCGGTACAGATATATACTGAAGACACAGAGGGTATCAAGTCTTCCCTTGACCCAGAACCTACCATCAACTAAGAATGACTTCTAGACACCTTTGAAAACAAGATTTTATCTACTTCATCAAAACTTCATACAGCATAAAGAGAAGTAATTATTTTAGGTTAGAAATGGAGACATACCTTAGTTGGTTTAGGGCCTCCCAAAATCACTGCCACTGGCTGATAAGGTCAATAACCTGTGCATTATCTTTGATGAGGAGGCCACACTGGCCCCACAGGTCATGACTGTGTTGAGGTACCACTGCCCGCATGCTCCGTAAAATTTTCAAGTGGCTCCCGGCCAACACCAGAAGGACTGTCACGCAGGCCCTCATCACCAGCAGACTGGACTTCGATAACATGTTGTACATCGGAATCACCGCACGCCTGATTAAGAGACTCCAGGCAATACAAAACTCAGCTGCGAGACTATCTTCGACCTCCCCAGAAGGACCAACATCACACCCCATCTCAAGAAGCTACACTGGCTCCCGATTCAGAAGAGATGCCAGTTCAAGATGCTGACCCAAGCCCACAAGGCCCTACACGACAAAGGTCCTGTGTACATTAACCGATGTCTCCCTCGCAGACACCCCACAGATCTGCCGAACCAACATCAGAGGACGCTCCTTCGCGCACCTGGCAGCCAAGGCATGGATCGACTTCCTCTTGCACCTTAGGACAGCACCGTTGCTCCAGCAATTCAGGAAGCAACTCAAGACCTGGTTGTTCGACTGATCTTAGCACCACGCAGCAGCAATCTTCCCCAGCATCGCGAGACCCTCACGGGTGACTCGCCGCGCTTTATGAATGTCTGATTGATTGACTGCTCAGACTTCTTTCTAGAAAACATCAATTGCGAGTTCGGAGCCTTAATTTTCACCCGGTAGGACACTACATTTCTTTATATGAAGGATTTCCAGCCCATTTGGTTGAACAACTCCAGAGTGCCCAAGATGCTGGAGTCAGAGCAGTTACTGGCCTTACGAGCAGTTACTGGCCTTACGAAACAAGAACTTGCCTCCATGGCTCGCAGAACTTTGCACTGATGACCTGCGGCCTACCGAATAAGATTTAAAGGTGCCGGTTGACTCTCAAATGTCTCAATCATCTGGCAAAATCTTATCGTAGTTCCAGAATTCAACCATGCTTTTGGCCAAAAGACCCAGTCAGGTAGAATGCACCATAGAAATGCAGCCCGTCCGTCAAAAAGGAAAGCACCCAAAAAGGAGAAACGAGACGCAAATTAATGAAAGGCCGACATGAGTAGCGAGAGAGGTGAAGAGAGAGATAGTGGAATACACAGCGAGGCGGCGAGAAGACAGAAATGGAAAAGGTGATTCAGCAGGTGAGGATGGCATTACTCAGCAGCCAATAGATGTGATGGAACAAGGGTGCTGCCAAGGAGATGGCCTTCCCATCTCCTATTCTTTTTGGGAGAGGAAGCAGTAACCCTGACTTCTTTGAAAATGATGTACCTTCCATTAGCCCGACAATGTTCTGCTGGCGACTGGGCAACCCGACTCATCCTCACACGCTGGTGATTTCTAGCCAAAAGAATTGAGTCTTCCTCCGTTCAACTCCTTCTGCTGCTCTATAGATATTGAGAAATTGTTTTCAAACCACGTTATTGTCCTTAACAAAACATTAACCGACCCGCTTGGTCTCATATGAATACTTTGGATTACTTAGATAGTTGTACCCTGCATACATAGGGTAATTGTAGTATTTATGGTAGTAAAAAGAAAGGCGTTACTCAAGATTAGTTTTCCTCTACATTTGATGTCCGAGTTGAGCGCCAAGAAACCACAGGTAAATAAGCAATATTCAAAAACAAGTACCACAACCTAACAGAACATTTCTTGAAAGAAATTCTCTGAAGTGACAACATTTTAGCTTGCTCACAAAAGTTGAGGTATAGCATGAAAACGGTTTGAAGACCGCTGTACTTGTAGCAGAGGAAAAGTGTGTGGTATAATACCATTCAAAACAATTTTTGATTTATGTGTCTGTCTTCGATGCCACATTTCTGCCTACATGCCCTGGTAGGCACTACAGACAAGCTTTAAATAGGAATCCAACAAGCAGGTTTTACTGGTATTTAATTACTTATTTACAGTTGAAAAGATAATATCATTGCTAAACACCACCCCTTTCTAGTAAGCCACAGAAATTGTCTAAATCAATTAAAATATTTACAGCATTGCCACATCTCACCAAAAGCCTAAAGCTCTTTAATCACCTTTTTTCTCTGCCTGTCATCTTTATCGCATTTCTTAAACTTCTAAGACCAACTCCTTTTATTTAAAAAGAAGATTATGGCTCAGTACTCCCCAACGGTCTCCTCACTTTCCTTTCCAATTTAAGGTGGAAGCTGTTGTGCCTCTCCTCATCCAAGTTCGATACGTTTCGCCCACCGCCTCTTCATGTGGAGGTCTTCTTCTGAATTTCTACCTAAGATTCTGCTTTTGATATCTTGTCTTTAGATATGTTCATATCATTGTCCTTTCTCCCATCTGTGTTCTATTGTCTTTCCTTATAAACCCACATGTACTGCCCGGTTTTCTCTTTTTTAATCCTTCTACTCATTATCTCCACCTTGCCTACGTATTCCTCACTTTCATTCTTAATCGTTCCAAACTTTGGAATTCCCATTCTGCTGATAACTAGTCCTCCCTTTGTCTTCAAAACGTCACAAATTACACATTTCTTAAAACGTTTGTTTTCCAAGGCTGACAATTCCTCTTTTGCAACTAAAACTTGAACTGTTGATTAAACCCATCAATTGATTCTGCGGAAACATATTTTCACTTCCCGCGCAGCGGAGACACTATAAAAAGTTCTCATAAAGATACATGTAGGCTGTAGAATGATTAACAAACTATGTAAGCCCAAACTAATGAAATGTTTCTGTGATTACAAAATTAACACAATAGGTTAATGTCTTGGTATCAGAAAAAAGAAAAACAATAAAATTCTGCGTTTGGCTTTATTTCCTAAAGTTTGTGCTGGGAGTTTAAGAAATGAAAAGTGTCAGCGTGTGCGGCTGGGGGAGATAGGCAGAACTGTGGGCAACGGTACACAGCCATACATGACATCACCAAAGACAGGCTTACATTAAGTACAGGCTGTCAAGAGGCCATATTGATTCAAATAAATGAACAACCTCAAACGTTTGTTCGTAGATGACAGCAGGACACTCCTTTAAGACATGGCTTAATTAGAAAGGAGAATACATACCGTCTTTAAATAAACAAAACAAAGATACTGTGCAGCAAACTGGAAAGTAAAGAGTGGATAAAATATATTTCAGAACAATACCTGCTACTACCTTTCAAGCTGGGGTTCCTAGCGGATTTAAAACCCATGGGTATAAGCATCTAAGCCCAGCAGGACAAATACTATCTAGTATCCAGGATGTAAAAAAAAAATCCTACATCAAAAGAAGCGCTGATAGAAGCTGAAGTGATATAAGACACTTAATGTCAGGAAACATCAAGACATAATTTCACATTAATATTAAACACCATCAGAATCAATTCAATGCCTATCTATTGATCCTTACTTGTTTTCTATGTCCTGAAGAAGGCAAATGCTGGTAAGTGTAGATATAAAATGTGTCAACAACCTCTTGAATTGAGTCTGAAAATTAGGTTTTTAGTTGAATGTAGTCCTTGAACTTAATATATATATTGACTGCAGTCCAAGAACACTTTAGGGGCTGTAGGAGGTGTCGCATGTTTTGACTTCACCCTTCTAACCGCACCGAGCGCCTTCTGAAGCACTAACATTAGGGACAGGTGGTGAGGGATGGGGGCATTACTTTTAATAACAAGGCCAAGACAACAGCCTCAAATGAACATGGCTTCATATATGTTGGGCATTGGTCTGAGGGTGCTGCAAACGATAGGTGTTACGATAGGCCAACGACAACAGCACTCATTGTATAGATCCATTAATAAACAAAACCCTAGCATCAAACCAGGATGATGTCTGCTATGATGCTGCTGAGGCAGAGTGGGACTAGCAGGTGAACAGCACTGTTCTTTACCTTGAGTGAACATTATTCCCTCGAATATTGAATACATGCATTCCCTGCTGCGTTCTCGCACACTGACGGGCTCAGTCGCAAACATTGTGCTGAGCCACTTTTCTCTTTTTAAAAAACTGCGCCTGTCTTTGCACTTTTAAATTGGTTGGAGAAGGAAAAGATTTTTCACCCAATAGAATCTGAAGTTTCTGACCTGCTACATTAATTGGGGGGGGGGGGGTCTAGATATGGATCAGCCAGTTACTTAAGATTGTTTCAACGTTGGCACTTTACAACGTTGAAGGGTCCAAACATATTATACAACCAATATGTCATTAAAAACCTTCAAGGCATTATTTTATATTCATTGAACTTTCTCCGTGAACTAAAAAAAAAAAAAGACAAAACAGAACAAAAATAAAAAGCAAATGATAGTGAAAATAAAAGACCAAAAATTGTTTCATATTTTAGAATAATACATACATAAAAATGCAGAAACATAAGGTTAGGGAAATATGTATGCATTGATTCATTGGTGCAGCAGTTTCCCTAATTTAGTAAAAGTTGAAACAGAAAGGAGATAACAATTGTTGCATGCAGAGTACAGCACATCACTTAGAGCCGCATGCTAACTGCAAAGGAGAAGCCACCTGCACTGGAGACTGAAGAATACACTAATAATGACACCCTGATCACCAGAGGCTTCAAACACTCCTTTCATGCAGTTCTCCTCAAATATATCTTAAGCCGTAATAGGCAGGAAAACAGTATTGTGGTCTTGTGGATACATGTGGCACAGTGCCTTTCAAATAAAAAAAAACCCTGAACAAATGAGTACAGTAATTTAACATTCACAAAGATATGTTTATATGTAATTGGCACATTCGAGCTTCCTTCTTTTACAAAGCATGTCCTGTTTCTTAAACAGAAAGCAATATGTACAGCTCAAATTCAGCTGCCGCTAAGGGGTTCTGGATTCTGCCATCCCCTGAGCTGCCAGCGCCTTAATTCCTAGGATATGTAATACAGAAAACCTCATGTTCAGACAGCTATAACTCAGCTTTGGTGGTTTTCCGCTATACATGGTTGTTATCAAGTCTGCCAGTCACTGATTCGCTCTCGCTTCTTGCCATCGCATCTGTGTTATCTCTGCCTGTTCCCAATGGAACGCGAGTATATATCCATCGACCTCAAGAAATCCAGGCATGTACTTTTCCATTTTAATCTAGATGAATTGAAAACACATGCCAGATGAGACAGTTTTTCCAGAAGTGAGACAGTGAGGGAATGTTCCGCACTCTTTCTGTAGCTGACATTGAAGTGACACGAGCAAGTCTACCACATTTTGTGAGCTCCAAACCTCTGAATCGACTGGCGTCTTTTCCCTCCGATCAAGAAGAAAGGCGGTCTTGGCCAGATCAAGCCAGGCAGCAAGGTACTGAATGGACTCTTAAACCCAGCATCTCATGCCAATGTCGTAAGGGTCTTACACGTCTAAACCCCAACCCAGATCTCAAGACAAAGTCCTTCAGGTCTTACACATACAAACCCCAACCAAGATCTTAAATCAACATCCATATGGCTGTGTGTATTCAAACTCTTACCTAAGCTCTCAAGTCAATGTCCTTAGGATAATGCATCTCTCACATGCAACCTAGACCTCAAATCAATGTCCTTATGGTCTTGAAAATCTAAACCCCTACCTAGATTTTATGTCAATATCCTTCAGGTCTTACACATACAAACCCCAACCAAAGATTGCAAGTCAATGTCCTTAGGCTATTGCACATCTAACATGTAACCACGATCTCAAATCAATGTCTTTATGGTCTTGCATATCTAAACTCCTACATAAGACCTCAATTCAATGTCCTTAGGATAATGCATATCTCACATGCAACCTAGACCTCAAATCAATGTCCTTATGGTCTTGCAAATCTAAACCCCTACCATAGATTTTATGTCAATGTCCTTCAGGTCTTACACATATAAACCCTAACTAAAGATTGCAAGTCAATGTCCTTAGGCTATTGCACATCTAACATACAACCTAGATCTCAAATCAATGTCCATATTGTCTTTCATATCTAAACCCCTTCCTAAGATTTCAAGTCAAGGTCCTTCAGGTCTTACACATATAAACCCCTACCTAATATTTCAAGTCAATGTCCTTAGGCTAGTGCACATCTAACATGCAACCTAGATCTCAAATCAAGGTCTTTATGGTCTTCCATATCTAAACTCCTACCCAAGATCTCAAGTCAATGTCCTTAGGATAATGCTTATCTCACATGCAACATACATCTCAAATCAACGTCCATATGATCATTATATCTAAACCCCTACTTAATATCTGAAGTCAATTTCCTTAGGGTATTCCACATCTAACATGCAACCTAGACCTCAAATCAATGTCCTTATAATCTTGCATGAATATATGCCATTATAACGCATGCGAATACATCGCATGCCATTACAACGCAGTTGTTACAACAACCGCGTTGTTAGAACGCTTACCATTACATCGCAAGTCATTACTATGACTTGCTGTAGAGGGCGCCCTGGACTTAGGAATAGTATTATTTACTATTCCTACTCCAGTAAGTGCAACAGCAGGAAAGGTGTTGGATTCTAAATCCAACACCAGTGCGCCTCCTACAGCAAGTCGTAGTAATGACTTGCGATGTAATGGTATGTGTGGTAACAACGCGGTCGTTATAACGACCACGTTGTAATGGTACTACATTGTGGAGACATCGTTGTAAATGCCGTTTCCCAATCTTGCATATCTAAACCCCTTCCTAAGATTTCAAGTCAAGGTCCTTCAGGTCTTACACATATAAACCCCTACCTAAGATCTCAAGTCAATGTCCTTAGGATAGTGCAAATCTCACATGAAATCTAGATCTCGAATCAACGTCCATATGGTTTGCATATCTAAGCCCCTACCTAAGATCTCATGTCAATTTTCTCAGGATATTGCATATCTCAAATGCAACCTAGATCTCAAATCAATGTCCTTATGGTCTTGTATATCTAAACCCCTACCTAAGATCTCAAGTCAATGTCCTTAAGCAAATGCATTTCTCACATGCAATCTAGACCTCAAATCAATGTCCATATGGTCTTTCATATCATAAACCTCTACCTTAGATCTCAAGTCAATGCCATTAGGGATTTTTGCATCAAAACATCAACCGAATACCTCTATTCATTGTTCTAAGGGTCTCGTGCATCTAAATCTCAACCTAAATCTCAGGTGAATGCATTTAGTGCCTTAAGCATTTGAAACTCGACCCAACATGTCGAGTCAATGGCATTAGTGTCTTCCCCATCAAAACTTAAGCCTTTGCCCTAAGACTTATTATTCCCAGGTGCGACACAACAGCGGTAGGAAACAAATTTTGGATTCTACAGCTGTCTCCATGAACAAAGGACTATAAAAAATAATATTTGATCCCTATGGAAAATGATAATTCTACTTCAAAGCATTTCTGTACAACCAATCTTGAGTAGCATTATTGGGCTCATAATCTTAGTATTTACACACTAGTTGCCACTCGTAACGTTCAAGAATGAGACTGCATCCTTCCTGGACACTCTCCAACTCCTTTTGTTGTCTGGCTACAGAAAGCTTTAGTTGTTTGCCAGTAAATCCTGTGGCATAAAAAATGGAAAAAAGAGCCTAGAGAGAAAGGCTTTGGATTTTAATAAGTCCCTTTACAGCTGGTCAGTGGTGCTGGCTATTTTGACAATCTCATGCCCTGGTCGGTTGCACGGTAAGGGGCTGCCTTTAGGGATGCTGGGTCTGACATGCTCCAGATATGACAAGCTTAGCTAACACATTTGAAACATTTGCACAGTATTGCCTCAGTTTTTCCTAAAAATAACATTGGGAAGGGCACACTCTACTACACACTTACACAGGCTACAGAGACAGGCTTGCTCACTATCAAAGTAATGTGGGGCTGATCGGCCATTTGTACCAGAGCTGATTGTAGGTCCCATCTGGCTCGGTTGGCTAGCCGCATTAGTCAACCAGAGAGTGCTTTCACTGCAGTGCATGATATGCAGAGTCCATGCACTGCCGTAGAGGCGCACTTTTATGAATCCCCCCTCCTGCCGTGTGTGGAAGCAGCAGGAGGGCCGCAGTCTCCAGCTTTGCCCTCCAGAGCCGTCAAGCCCTTTCCAGCGCACAGATTGCGGAGGCCAGATGAGAGCCTCTGGAAATGAGTGCAAACACTAGAGCACTACATCTCCAAGCAACTACAGGAAGCAGTCCTATCGGATGGAAAAGGATTACCCTGATATGAGATGGCTACCGTGTTCGAATGTAATGACAGAGCAGCATGTGGGTAAGCATCACTCAAGCATGCATGATCACATGAGAGCCTGAGGACTTGCAGTGTCTTCTCCCAGTGCCATTACACCTTTGCGTACATTGCTCCATTCTTGTTGGCTTATGCTGTCCCATATAATTTGTGATGACTATGGAGGTACCTTCGGGATCAGAGGCACTGAAGGTATTGTGATGGGCCCAATCACAACACACCTAACCACTCAAGAGCCTGCTGGTTTTCTGTCCCCTTTGGTTTTATGCCCCAGTCAGTGTGGAGAGTTAAGCATCTCATCAGAGCTTTTGCTGGTTCTGGGCAGGGGCAAGTCTCCTTGCTGCTCAGCATCTCAAGACGAGCATGAACCCCTGTCGGCCTGGAGCTCTGAGCATCACCTTAGCCCATCATCAGATCTCCAAGGAAGATATACTGCAATAAAGACGGCCGTACCCCGTGTGTGCTCACCATCTCCTATTCAATAGCACGTCAGTGCTTATATGGGAAAAAGTACAGTATTGCCCCAATTATGTCCAGACCAGTTCTGTGACCCAATCCAGGGCCTGCAAAGGGGATTTGGGAGGGCCAGTAGAAAATTACCTTTTTGGTGTGGTAATCCCAGATTATTCAGCTTTTGCAGGAACCTATATTTTTGCTAACTTTAGAACTCTGTGTACTTTACCACTGCTAACCGGAGGTAAAGTGTTTGTACTCCCCCTTTTAACTTGGTCAAATTGACTTATTTCAGATTGGCATGTTTAACTTGCCTGTAAATCCCTAGAATATGCTGTAGAAAGTGCACCCAGAGCCTGGAAGTTAAATGCCACTTGTGGACTGCATCACCTACTGTGCAATCCACTATAGTGGCAGTGCAAACATGGCTTCATGCCTGCCACTGTAGCCCGACTAACTGTTCAAAGCATGCACTGTGACATGCCAAAATAAATCCCTTTAAAAGGAGAAAATCTCTCTTTAAAATATAAGTCACCCCTAGGTATGCCTTAAAGCCCACAAGGGAGCGTGTATGGTATTTAATAGTGTGACCTGTAAAAAAACTAATATTAACATGTCTCTGCAATGACAAGGTCCAAAACGCTACTTTAATTGTGGCAGGCCGAGCTGTCCTATGTACAAAGCTGGAGTACAGATTAAAATAATAATACTGTATTTTGGGAAGGGGGCCAGATTAAAAAATAATTAAACAACTATTTTTAATAGTTTTAAAAATCCAAATCAATGGTGAAGTCAGATTTTTTAGACTTATTAAGGGAGACTATCATTTAGAAAGTTACATTTTACCTGCATGAACAGTCAGAAGGCTATCATAAACCTCTGCCAGCTCTCAACCTGTGCTCAGCCATGAATAGATGTGAGCAAGGTTCGAAATGCCTCCCAGGAGCAAACATGCTGACCTGAACAGGCAGAGGTGACTCCTCTAAACTCCACAGAGCATTCAGAGTGGGGGCTGTGGGCATCCTGCTTGAGTGCCAAGTCCTGCGTGACAGGTCTGCTGGGTTCGCATATAACACTTGGAAGGAAGAGAATACGATGCTAAGACAATTCTTGTTTACCCACCATCTGGTTGCTGAGGGACCCTGCTTTTTTCCTACCAGAATTCTGTCTCTGGGTTAATTGTGGGTACAGTACCTACTCCAAACAGGATGTTCTTGATAGAAGTGTGTGGACACTAGAATTAACATAGTATAATCCCCCCCGCCCCCAGCCATACCGTCCATGTTTAGTGTGGCAACCCATTTTGGGCCTGTTTACAGAAAGGCAACCAGGAACTATTGCAAAACTAGGTAGGTCATGGTTGGGAACTTTTACCCCATTGGTTAGAGAGAGGCCAGGAGTAATTCCACCCACAAGGTCGTTCCAGGCATAAATGTGGCACTTCCAGGCACCCACTTCAGAACACTTTCTGGACCTGCAGAAGATCAGAAGAGGACTGAACCTGCTGTCAGAGACCTGAAAGGAACCCTGCCCCCTCTTGTACCAAGAGCAAATCCGTGGACTCCAAGGGCCAGTTGACAGTCCTCCTGTGTGACTACAGGGAGACAACAAGCTGCACGAGGCCGCTCCTGATCAGTCGCAAAAGGAACTTGCACTGCATCCTACCGATGGCCTCCCATCTCTGCCGGACACACTGAGTCTCTGAGTGCCTCCCCTGAGGCCCTGGGTTGTGTTGAAAGTGTACTCCTGTGGTGGACTGGGACTTAAAAGAGAAGGTAAACTCTTTGAACAGGACAAACCTGGTTGTTGTATCGGACCCGTGCTCCATGGTGGTCGGCCTCACATTGTGCCTAGGTGCTCGTGTACCATCACCATGGACTATGGTTCTTTGTGCGCTTTGGTATTTTTTCTGCTAAAACGTCAGAAATGCATATCTCCTGGTCTCCTAGTTGGATTTTTGTGATTTTAATATCATTTTGTTTGTTACATTTTACTCCATTTGTCTAATTCAATTTGGGGTTTTTCATTATTTTGCATTTTGACATTATTACTGCTGTGGAACCCCATAAATACTTTGCACATTCGCCTTAGTTAAACCTGTCTGTTCTGTGCCATAGCTACCAGGGGGTTGAGCTCAGGATAATTTAGTGACTTTGAGTGTTCATCCTGACAAGGGTTGTGATGATAATTTATTTTGGTAGTCACCCACCCCAAATAATATTCTCATTTCTTATGTTGGGATATTTGGCACTACACAAAATACAAATATAAATCGAGATTTAAGCCAGTACTTAAAAATAAATGTTAAAAACTATATGTCAATAAAAAATAGTTTACAGAACGGAGGCAGATGCTGCGTTTTTCACGTGCACCACTCTCATGGTGTGACTAAGGCTGTAACCCTGCACAGAAGCAAGGGCTCTGTCCGGCTTACCTATGTCCTATCTAGTGCATCAGGAAACCCCAAAACAGATCAATAACCTGGAAAGATAGTGCTGCTTTGTAACTGGAAGGTACAACAATCACGGCCGGACAGGGAACTGAAACCAGCCTAGGCAATCACCTCGACCGGCCACAAGGGGGGGCTGGGGAGCGGCGCGAGTGGGAAGCACCACTCCCCGCTGTCGCTTTTGTTACAGGCGGCTGATATTGCAGCACTGCTGTAAAACCGGCCACCTGTAACAAAATCGCCCCCCAGGGGTCCAAAACAGTCCCCCACCCTACCGGCCCACCGTGAAAATGCACGGTGCCTGCTACAGCCAGTTTGGCCCTGCCAACAAAGTAAGTGAGGGCTCTATAAACCATGTATGTCTCTATGCAAATCAATTGTGCACTCCGAGGGAGAGGATGTAGTCTTATGGCTTGAGCGATCAACATGGAAGCTCGGGAACCGGGTTCGAGTTTCAGCAACGATGCTAACACATCCTGTGATTCTGGGCAAATCACTTAATCTCCCTGTACCTAACAAAAATGAATGTGTTCTTCTGTACCTTAACCGGTGTTCATGTAAAGGGCTCGGTTACCCAATTTCTTAGGTCTAGTTCGCGTTAAATAAAACAAAAAAAACAACAACAACAAAAAAGAGGCGAGCTTTGATGTCGAAGTAACCTGTCTGAGGCCTCCAAACCACATTCATACCTGAAGGAGCACTGGCAAAGCCCACAGGTCTGGCTGTATTATGCTAAAGCAGGCAGACACATGCTGGTGTTAGTGCATGAAAGCTAGAGATGTAGGCAGTGCTTGCTTTAGAGCTGTCTGAGCCTTTCTGGTAATATGACTTTACTTATTTTATGTAGCACAGACTTAGCAACAGAGGTCAGAACATTTTGCAACAATAGAAACAAACATACAGCTTAAAAATACACAAAAACAAAGCATTGCCATTAAAAAAAGAAAAGGCACCGATATTGGAAACGTAACATAAGCCTTGAAATCCCTGGGATGACAGAGGTACAATTACCCTTCACAGGGTCGCCCACTGATTGACGTGGACACAAGGCTTGTGGAAATCTGTGAAGCAGCCAGTGGTTGCGCACATTTTTGGCCCCCTCAGGAATCCCTGGGTTAGGTCATTAAAACAGCAATCATTCTTCAAGACTGGAAAAAAAAAAAAAAGAACTGATGTAACCGACCTCCACTCTCTGACTCATCCCAAACCCCCTTCTACTATGATCCCCAAAATAACCCTTTCTATACTGTTCCCTCCTCTACCCCTTCTCGCATTATCTCAAGCTTCTTTTACTATTCAGATCTCATCCCAAGCCTCCTCCTACTGCTAGGAGCACCAAAAAACAAAAAACTAGACCCTTCCCTCTTCTATCCCTCCACTATCCTTTTCAATCCGACTAACATGTCCACCACCACAATTAATTTCAGATTTCCCTTTACCAATTACCCACTAATCCTGTTTGAGTTCAGGAGTAGCATGCTACCCGCTGAAAAGCACTCCGACACCTCATCAGGGATAGCAAGTGCTATATAAATGCGAACCCTTCCCGCTTCTATCCCTCCACTATCATTTTTCAATCCAAATAAGAAACTCACATGTCCACCTCTCAAATTAATTTCAGATCAACCTCTACTAATTCACCACTAATCCTTTTTGGGTTAAGGAGTAGCGTTCTACTCACCGAAAAGCACTTCGACGCCTCGTCAGGGGTAGTATGTGCTATATATTACAATTCCAAAAACGTATACAGTTCTGGGGAATAAAATTTGGCAGGCAGTGTGTATTCCCCTCTCCTCTTCGGTTTATGTTCCCGATTCCTCTAGCAGGCACAGAGAAGGTTCCCAGAGGAAGAGGCGCATCAGTGCAGTGCAGCGAGAAGACTGATGATGTTAGCTCAGTCTAAATTAAAACTACTGTCTGACACTTAAAAAGCCTGATAGGATCTGATTAAGTTATTTATAAGTTGCGAAAAAGAGTGGAGCTTGTGGAACCGGCATCAGAGAGCTTTTGCAGGAAACAGGGAGAGAGAAACACTAGCAGGGTTGATGCTGGGGCAGGATTGCCTGCTCAGTGAGCTGCTAAGAGATAGAAGGCACTGGATAAGCGCAGGAGCTGCTATGTGCATGAATTTAGTGCTTGCACCAAACTAAGCACCGAACTGTGCCCAAAGTACCAATGAGCCAAGCAAGAGGACGGTTAGACAATATGGGGTGAGGAGAGGGCAGGAAGTAAAAGAACACTGGGGTTATGGAGCTCCTGAGTAGACCAGGGGGTGGACAGCTATGAAACCCCTGCAATAGGGGGAACAAAAGAGTTCTGCCAGCCCTTCTGTGCATGTTGCCCATGGGGTTCTAAAAACACATTAAAAGTATTCAACGCGGCTTTAAGAAGCATGACCTGTCATTGAAGCAAAGAACCAGGGAGTGCCCGTCCGTCGTCCTTCTGTCCTCGCACAATCCAGAATGACAACAAAGAGGGTTGAGTTCCCATGCGAAGGTCCTCCCACACTCTACACACAGCTATGAGCTGGAAAAATACAAGGCTCATATCTCGCCCACGAGAGTAGGAACCGGCAAGGCTGTTCCAGGTCCTACCTAGTCGGGAGCATCCTGAGTTCGCCAACGATGACAAAGTGTTGGTATGAAAGAAGCTGAGAAGTCAAACAAGTTTAGTATCATCAGTGGCCCAATATCATGTGAAATCTACCCTGATGATTAACTGTGATGTTTGTCCCACGTGCGGGGCGGATCCAAGAATGTCCTACATCCAGGATTTGTGAAAGTCCCTTTGGGCAAGTAATTATCCGATGACTAACAAATCAGTTACTGTGGCTAGAAATTAAAGACTGGCTGTGGTGACGTAACTCCTTGATCTAGGGCAGGCCTTTTTATTGACCGGGTGACAACTCCATGCTTAAGGCTTGTAGATGCTTCACCTGTGTCAATGGGTATTTGCAATGGACTGAAACCCAAGGCCCTGCGACTTGGTAATCTATGGATTAGACTTAATGCAGATGTATGACGTCCGGACATGAAAGGCCTAAGGACTTAACCAGACCAATTATGTGCAAGTAACACTCCTGAAGGGTTGATGGTTTACAGATACAGGGGAAGGTGTATATGAGTCTGACATCCAATGGGTTGACATCATGGTTAACAGAAGGCTAGTAACTTTACAAAGAAAGAAATACTGCAATGAATCCCTCAGGAACAGAGCAGTGGCTGACAATGAAGCTGGCCAACAGAGAAATTGACACGTTTAAGGATTTTGAGGATGGGTTTGTGGTTTTCCTCCAAAATTTTTATTTTTTTTAGAATCACTAATTCTTGGATAAATGGAAAGACTGTCCTAACCCACTTGAAAGACACTTAAACTTCTAGCCTGGAGATCAAGGTGGCGTTGATTACATTTTAACACAATTTTGTTGACTTTACTGTTAAACTAGTGGCAGGAAATGTTCATGACATAATTCAGGGGTAACTAGTCTGAATTTCTAGGAGTGTGGATTCTTTACCGAATCTTTGTTTTTTCCATGCAATGACATTTCAAATGGTAACATGACTAATGCAAGATGCGTGTAATTAACGGCCAAAACAAACCTAGCTAAACAAGTTTGTTGTGGGGGAGACATCAATATATTGAATGAAACCAGATTTTCTAACTCCATAGGAGAGTTGACACTTTCGCTTGCCTCACAGTGCCTAATATATATCTCGAGGGAGAGAGGATACGTAGCTGGTAACCATATAATATGGTCACAACAGAGTCTTCTTGAGGTTTTCCCCCAGGAATTTGGAACTCCCTGCTCTCAGAAATCAGACTGAATCCCTCAACTGCATTCTTCAGAAAGGAAGCTAAGGTGCTATTGATGAACACAGTTCTGCCCTAGAGCGCAGGAACTCTACTCTCCGGGCCCGGCATGGCACATTCACTACACCCATGTTTATTACTCACCGGTTACAATTGTGTTATTTATTTGTCAGAATAGTCCTTGGGGTAGTCCCTCCCTCAACTGGGGAGCTACAACATCCTGCACCAGTCTCAATTATGTTGTTCTTTGCTTTACATGTTTCTTCTCTCTGATCATTTGTAAAGCGCTCTGATACCCTCATGGGTTATGTTTGCGCTATATAAATCTTTAAAATAAATAAAAAAATATGGTCCAATATTGCCATTGAGAAGGTCTGCTACCATTGTAAATGAGGACAAATGTCACCAGATTCCCGAGATTGAACCATATTAGTCAGGCTATCTTTTGTGTTCTTTTGTACAATACATTTATTTTGGGGTACTTTGCTTGAAGAAGCGGTTTTCTACGAACTGCGGCTAACAATAGGCACTGATTGCCATTAGAGTGCTTAGGGTTTGTTTACCTTTCATGACTAAATTGTTGACAAAACAAAAGACAATCATGAGGGCAAGTGGATTTATGCGATTCTGTGGTGCATCGCGTACTGCCTAATTATCGATTTACTGCTTTTGCCACATACTTTGCATAATTCTTTCACAAAAATGTTGTTTCTGGCTGAACTGGATCAAATAATACCACTGGAAAATATGCTGCACAATTAGCATTGTTTGCCACATAATTTGGGAAATCCTGATGCAGAATTTAGCCTCCATGCCACATAATACTAGTGGCCCTGACAATGTTGCTGCATTTTGTGCAAGAAAAGCATCCAAACATTATATGTGTGTGTGTGTGTATATATATATATATATATATATATATATATACACACGTATACGAGAAACAGATTCATAAACACCCTGATATACATTTTATATACACAAATCGATATTTTGTCCATTTAATATCTTACACAATCACCCTGAACCCATCTCAAAGCTCAAACTACAGAGACAAGCAGTCACACCACGTGGTTTTGAATAAGTGCAGAGGGTCGCTCTGCAGGCGGCAGCAGCAGTCTGTGAGCTTGGGCTTCCTAAACTGGTATCTTTATCCTCTTTAGGCCACACTTTACATGCTTTTCCCCTCAGTACCCTGTACTTCCCGACACTTTTCCCAGAGGAGAACAGGAACGGACAACACTTCTCCACCAGTTGACAACAGTGGGAACAAGGCACGTGCTGTAGCATGCAATCACCAGCAGGGGGTGCCATGAGCAAAGCATGTTTGCATAGGAGGAGCCTGCCAGAAAATGTGCGGTGTGGGTGCACATGGGAAATCCTGGAGTCGCAGCAGAGTTGGTTGTGTTTGTAACTGGGAAGCCTGTGTAGTTCCTCCAGGTGAGGTGAGATGTGGTTGCAGTTTTCATGCCAAGTATAAGTCTGGTGGAGGCTTTGTGGATGGTCTGGAGTCTTTGTAGGAGTTTCTTGGAGATTCTGGCGTAGAGTCCATTCCTGTAGTCGATTGGTGCTTGAGTGACGATCCGTCTGGTGTTCTGTGGCAGCCACTTAAAGATCTTTCGTAGCATGCACACGATGTGGAATCAGGTGGTGCTCACTGCGTTGACTTGGCCGTCATGTTCAGCTTGTTGTGTAGGTTGAATCCCAGATTTCTTGCACGGAAATGGAGTGTTAAAATGTAGCTTCAACCAACAAAAAGTGAGACATACCACACTGGATCTAGTCAATCAGTGGACAGAAAGAGACAAACATCAAACCAAGAGCCGACTGCAGGCTAGGAGAACAACACGAGCAGGACTATCAGAAGAACATGTGAAGTCACCTGCAAAGGTCCAAGCTACAGGAATACCACCCGCAGGACTGTCACAATCACCATCACAGGCCATCGGATGTCAGGCTCAGGACCCCTCTCCTATCTCTCCGTATCCTGAAAGTCTCCACCATCCATGCCTCCCACGCGTCTCTGATGGCATAAAATTAAAAATACATTGCTGCATTCTCTATTAATTCATTTTTCTGTGCCTAAGATTCACCTCATATTCAGAAGGACCAAGGAAAAAGCTGTGGGGATTTTTTCCCGTGACTCCCCAGGAAGGTCCCGATCTGTTACAGATCAATACCCAGAGTAACACTTAATAACGTTGGGAACCCGGATATAGCTTATGCTAATAAAGTTAATTTAACTTGGTGGCATGCTCCTAGTGTCTTTAATGACTTTAAATAAGACCAGAGTATGCAAACATGGTTCTAAAAATCATGACAAACCCACAAAGGGAGGTTACCAGGATCCCTCCCTATGGTGCGACTAGACTATTACAACGTGATGGTCACCAGCCTTTGCAGAAAGCTCGGTGAGAGAATGTGGTGGATGCAGCCGGCCAATGCCCAGGGAGCTCTTCAAGCTCTTCTCTGAACACAGGCTGAATGAAGGTTAAAGTTCAAGGTCTTCTGGACCATACACGAGGCTTCCTGCACAATACCCGGGGGTATCTGCAGTAGCACTCAGTGTGTGGCAACCAATCACCCACCCCCCAACATATCCACTGCCAAAGAACCGGAAGAGGCATGGAAGCAGCTGAAAACAGAGCTATATAAAGAGACTTTTAACTCAGGACAACATTCACAAAAGTACCCAAGTCACAAAAAGCACTTTCCCCTGCCCCACCTGCTAAGTGCATCCCTGAAGTAGCTAAAATGTCAAACCTGACAAATAGTAACAACATACTGGACATAAGATATCTCTTAAAACCCAACATAAAAGTTAAGAGCAGGCAACTTCATATGTAAATGTGCCCTGAAGCGGCCGAGGGGAGTCATTAATAAATAAATACATATATACATACATACATACATACATACATACATAATAGACATTTGCAAATATGCCCACGCTATCTCCGAAAACATTTCAAAAGAGATACCAAGGCACCCCTGCAATCATTTTTACGAAAAGGGGAGCTGAATTTATGGACAAAAAAGTTAAGGACAAAAACCGAAAGCTGTTTCAACCCATTCGACACAAACAAGTTTTTCGAGTCAGTGAGGCAAGGAGAGCATGGTAGAGAATCCACACGAGAAGACATGAAGGCTTCCTTTGAAGTCGAGTTTCAGTTGGCCAGGTTCCAAATGACACCATGCTGGAGAGAGAAGTAAAGAGCATCTACCTGAACAAGCCAAGGCGAAGGGAAGAGCAATGGAAGATTAAACTTGTCAATGGGGAGGGGGAGTGGAGCAAATATTAAAGCAAGGTGGGAGGAGAGGTGAGCGGGTTATGATACTAGTGAGGGACTACCTCGTACCTTCAGCCGGTGCTCACTTGTGCCCCGGAGGTCAAACATAGGATTGTTGGAAACCACAAACTGTCCCCTGGCACACCCCAGGAAAGGACTTATGATGAGGCACTGAAGTGAAGCGCCTGCAATCAAACTTCCTCCATCAGATAGAATATTCTAGAGTGGTGAACCACCGACAACTCAGATAACCTTTCTTGAATAATGTTAAGAAGATGTTAACCAGTAGCACAAGAGGTGCTGGCAAACAACTACAAAACATAAAATGAAGAACTTGGGCATTACGAAACAAACCTAACAAGCACAGCAGAAGAGCTGGCGGCTATGTTATGTTGCAGCGTTTTGCAAAGGTGCAAAGCATAACATTGACCAGTCCCTCGGCATCTCGCCACTGTCAGGTGTCTGGGTGACTGCAATGTGACCATGTGCATGTCTACGTCAGTGTGTGATGGTGTGTATGCATGTGTGAGTATCAGCATGTGTGTGTAGATAGATAGATAGATAGATAGATAGATAGATAGAGAGATAGAGAGATAGAGAGATAGACAGACCGGACTGAGAACCAAAACCGGCCCTGGCAAAGTGCTAGGCCGCCCCCCCTCTACCCCCCGCGGGGGGTTGGGGGTGCCGCCGAGCACTTTGCCATGGCCGGTTTTCGGCCGATTTTGTTACAGGGCCAATTTTGCGGCCCTGTAACAAAAACGGCCCCCGGGGGCCAAAAACCGGCCCCCAACCATGCGGGGGATTGCCCGTGCCCGCTAGGGCCAGTCCGGAGATAGATAGATAGATAGATAGATAGATAGATAGAGTTTCACAGGGTGCTGACTTCAGGGGCGCCAAGTTTGCAAATTTATTTTGCTTTTAAAAGCACCCGCTGTTGAGTTCTTTGCCTTTAAAATTTCCAGGCAACAATACAAATGTCAAGATAACATCAGTGATTAATGTTCTTCCTGGAGAGAGTTGAGGTTTTGAATGATCATAAAATAGCACAGATGATTAATTTGCCTGCTGCAAAGAATGTGTACATGCAGGTCACAAAGTGCATATAATGTAAATAGGTCAGTGGGTTACTGCTTTTCTAAAAGAGATCCTTTTGTTACTTGCAGTTTATAGGTTAAAATCCTAACATAGAACATGGAATTATTAACTGTCATCAAAGAACTGCATGCACACAGCAAATTATAGATTAGAGCATAGATTAATGTTGCAAAAAGGGTTCATTTGGGTAGAAATTAATTTGTATTATTAAAAAGAACACTTCAATTCTGAGTTTGTACTTCTCCAGGCCAAGCACTATTAAACTATACTGCCTACCAGTATGGATGACGTGCGACCCTTACACCTTGTAGTCCTCTGGCTTATGTAACATTTCCTATAAGCCAATTTACCCATATATGATTAACTGTCTCAGTGTAATGTAAAGTGCCCTGAGACCCTGAACTGGTATGTGTGGCCCTATCTAACAAATTAAATGCATCTGAAAGAGTGGCTAGGGAGACTTGAGGGGCACGTTTAAAGGGTGGTAGTGAGGGAATCCATGAAGGAGTTGGTCACTGGGGGGGCGCCAACAAACACTGTCGCCACCAGCACTAAAGCCGGCTCTGCTTCCATTGTTTTGATTTTTATCTTGTCCTACCCCATGTGCAGCTGATCGCAGTGCACAACGCTTAGCTGGTCCTTGTACCCACCTCCCCTTCACCCACAGGCCCTTGGCACAGATTCTATTGAACTGCACCGTGCCCTCACTGAGTGTGGGAAGAAGCGCGGGCAGCAGTCTAAAGCACGCACACTGAACAATTGGGGTGCCCAGGCTGTGAGCCTGAATTGTCAAGTTCTTGGTGTGGGTTATAGCAAGCCACAAACCATCTCCGCAGACAGGAAGAGACAAAAAGAGAAACCCCAAGCGACATCCTGCGCAGGGGAAGTGTTTTCATATTCACCCGCCCACTTCCTGGCGCTTGCATGCCAAAGTGGTATGTTACTATCAAACGCACTCATCGTTGGCACCACAGGAAAGAGGGAGCTGTCTATCACTGACGCCACACCGACAACAACATGACGGTGGACCAAGTCCAAAAATAAGTCAATGAGTCCAGCGTCACAGCAGGAGGGTGCACACATCGATACACGCCGCTCTACTACACGAACGTCTTGCGACGTGTAGTAGTGGTTGAGATGATGACCCATGGCCCACTACACCATCCGTATATTTATGCTTCTGTACAGTAGTAAAGGGGGAAGGGTGAACACTTTGATCCCAAGAGCCCTACATCATTATTACTGCGATGGCTTCCACACTACAGCGGAGTTGGGCTGAACATGGTTTTCCAAGGACCTCTTAAGTTCACGTGGGAACAAGAGAGGATGCCAGCTGTCTTGGTTACATATAAGGTGTGCCCACCCATGAATACCTTTCTAGGATTTTTGATCATTTAATCCCTCTCCCACAGAGCTATGAGCATATTCAAACCTTATAATTGAGGAATATATTTGAACTTTGTAAAAGTTGGGTGTGTCTTTCGAAACGCTGATCTTCGCAGTTTCTTCAGATCAACTGGTTTTGCCTCAAGGCGCTTCGCGAGGGGGCTTTCCATCATGCTGAGACAGTTCAATGGGGCCCACAAAAACACATAATCACAAAAAATAGGATGAAAAGTGCACTACATGGCAGTTATAAAGAAAAAAAAGTGCACTCGCAGTGGTGAAGATTAAAATTTCCCACGCCTCAGACTTCAAAGCAGTAACACCACAAAGCACATTTGGTCGCCATCGGCAGTGACGTGAGATTACAGGACAGAGCCGCACGCAAAATAATGACGGATATTAATGAACACCAATATCAGAGTCTGGTCTCATGCTATGCAAACATGCTCAGTCCTTATTTTTTGGCCTTGAATTCTGGGTATTTTGCTGAATGTTTGCTTAGCTCGCGCAGTGATTTCTTGCGTTCCCAGGGTTCCTGGTGCAGGGCTGCCGAGTCATGTCTCTAGCTGCCCATCCATTGTTGAGGGGAGGTGGCCGCGTGCCAACAGGATGCTATACATGGGTGGCAGTCAATGGCGGAAGGACGAATGGCCGTTAACAAGGATCCTATCACACGGGGCAATGGATAATACTGGTCTAGCAATAAGACCCCGCCGGCTGCCGACCGACTGGACACCAGTCCCTCTCAGTGCTTAATTTGTAAAACAGTAAGTATCGGGGCCCAAGATATTTCTAAGGCGACCACTGCGGTTTGCACTAACCACAGTCCCTGTCTGCACTGCCAAATACTAGTACCAACGACACCCGCTTACCATTAAAGTTCTAAAAACGTGACTGTTTGGACTACAATAGGTGACCCAAAGCTAAGACAGTCCTGAGCACACCTGGTATTTTTCTAATCGGATATTGAATTGTTAATCACTTTGTGCACATGTATTTTTTTTTTCAAATGGACTGACTGCTCCATCACCTGGTACACTGTCATAAATATGTCCTGATGTAATGACATAAGTGCTGGTGCTGAGCACTGCAAGCACCTGCACAAATTAAGCGCTGGTCCCTCTGACTCCACTCCATCGCAGCCGTTCACACTGGCTGCAAAAGAGCGGAAACAGTCTTAGTATCTTCACATTTAATAAGTAGAGGCGGTTATTGGTTCTTGCTCCTTTTCTGCAGCATTAGATCTTAGACCTGCTACGGAGATTGAACTCGGGCTCAAGTTAACTGGACGTTGGTATCATTCTCGATAGTATAAAAGTTAGTACCATAACCACCCTCCTAGATTCTGAACTTGGGATCTCTCGTTTCAACAATTAGTTCAGATGGCGATAAATCATTGTCGTGATTAGAAACATCTTCTCAAAGCCCTACATTTTAAAAATGGCCATGAGGGTAGTACGGGGATGCCTGTCCTCCTGTGCAGCTGCTGCCGCTTCCTTCAATCCCTCAATCTGACCCTTAACTTCAAAAAGCTAGCTGATCGGCAGACCTACATCCAAATCAGATTAGTTAAAGGTTGAAGAACCTTATTGCCAAGCTGGATACTGCGAGGTGGTCGGAGAATGGCAGAAACCAAGATCTAAGTCAACAAGCAGTGAAAACCAGCCAGGCATTCCGTAGTAAGCGCCTGCTCGGGTTAAACCGAGCAAGTCTTACGGAATGTGCATGCAGCCCAAGAGGATGCTTTACAGTTAACCACAAGATGGGGGAACAGTTAATCTAGTCATTTGATGGTCCTCCCAGTACCAACATGCTATCATCCCGGTCACCATATCTCATCATACATCAATTCATTACCTGATCCCTCATCATCAATAACACACATATGAACAATGAAAGGACCAGTGATGCCATGCTGGCAACTGGATGGCACAGAGAAAGGTGATTCCAGCACGCGTATATAACCACCCAATACTAACCAGAAAGACCTGGCGAGACCAAAGAGCTCTGCCACAAGCTGCTGTTCATCCAAGATACTTCACCCTGCAGGGCCCAAATAGTCACATACTCTGAGCATTCACATCCTAATATGACATAAAAGCTGGAAAAACACCGTCCAACTTGGCAAATTTCTTCAATGGACATCTCATAATGGTGCTCATAAAAATGAAAAACTGCACCGCAGTGAGTACAGGCAGAGCTGTGACCCCCACCTCCCCCGCCACACTATTTTGAGACCTATTACCTCTTGCGCATCCATCAGATCACAGAGTCGATGCCTTTCTGCCACAGAGAGCAAAGGAAATCATATAGATAGAATAAAAGATAAACTATCAGCACAATAAAGGAACCTGTACAACTTATCATGTCTGCCAGCATAACACCTCATAAAAATCCATGTCCTTCTCTCACACTTCCTCATCCATCACACCGCTAAACGCTGCGTCCCATAACACGACACTGGGCCTCAATGGACATCGTGCACAACAGGGAAACACGCCCCACATGTGCTCGAAGCAAAGACAACGCTCTTCCAACCACGCACGTGCTACATGCCACCTCACATACAAGTAGTAAGCACTACTAAAATACTAAAATACAATACAATGAGACATACATCCAAAATCTGAAGGATGCCGACTAGATCTGGAGGAATCGGCAAGAGCGTCCTTCTAACTGAGGCACACGTTGAACCTCACAGCACCCTGGGATGAAGGAAACAATCTAGAGATCCCTGGAAGCAAAGATAGCTCCTTGCTCTTTGCAGAAGGTTGTAGGTGCTAAAGAGCAGAGAAGAAAGACTAATATTTGTTCTTGCAAAGCAGAACTTAAGAGCACTCAGCTGTCTGAGGTCCAAAACAAGCTAGAGAACAGAGGAGCATTCTGTCTAGTCCCACTCTTTTTGTTTTTTAAACAAATTTTATTGTCCTCCAATCATACTATAATCATCATGCATTGAACATAATCAAGTCTCACCCAGCCATCCTGAATCTCACATCTCATATCTCGTCTCCATCCCTTCACCCTACATGTCCCTTAATCCTTCTCCTGTTATCCGATAACGTCTCATTCCTCCCTTCGCTGTCTGGTCCCACACACAGAAGATTTAACAAAAAAATGTAGTACTTCTAGTCTACGGACTCCAGATTACCTCCAAAATTTGGTGAGCTTATCTGCATTTCAATAAACTGTGCAGCGTCTTCTCCAACTGCAGCAGCAAGATAATATTGCCCTTCTCCAGGTTATTATAATGCACTGGTTCACATATGAGAGTGTTGGAAAACATTGCATTGCTAAGAAACAGAAAATCACCCAAGATCTGAAAGCATCTCTTCCCACACCGAATGTTCTGATCTGAAAGAAAGGGAGTGGTGAGGGAGTGGGACTGGAAATATCACATCGAAGGGAAATGAACTTTGGAATAAGCTCGCAGCAACCCAGAAATCTCCATGGTCATCTACACTCCTCCATTCTTCCGGAAGGCATTAAATTCCCTTCGAGTAAAAGTGCAGGATAGAGGGGTGTATGGCAGCTATGCCGAGCTGAAGCAGGAAGTCGTGAAACAATGGGTCGCGGGTACACCAAGAAGATCTGAGACATCGGTGGTTCACTCCACATACCTGCTGCAGGCAGAAGAGCAAAGTCATGTGTAGCAAGAGGTAACCTCCAGCCCTCACTCACCTGCCTGGACACATTACCCTTTGGAGGAATCCAGGAGAAACATGAAGGGTTAGAGTGATAAATACGCAGCAGACAGCTCCAGCAGCAACATTAGCTGTGGATTCTCCTCCGCTGCGCTGTACCATCAACCAAGGCCATTCTAGCTTGTTTACAAAATGGCGTCTGGAGATCACCTATCCCGACGCAGGATTTAAGTGAAAATCAAGTAAAAAGGGGAGCTCTTCATTAATTGACGGGCAGAGGTTAAGCACTTAGATCCAAGTGCGACTGCAAATGGTATTCGATGCATCCATCAAGACACATCTGGAAGAGAAGGATCAGACAAAGTAGCCACTTTAGAACATGTTGGTCATGGAAAAAGGTCAGAAGAGGTGGTGCACCAGACAGATGTATGAACATCTGACAGAGAGGAGGAAACGTGTCTTATTCCCCAACGGGAGGGTGAGTGTCCCTCTCCTCAGTCGTGGGTCCTCAGAAACATGCCCACACTGTGGTGAGTTTCCAGGAGATCAGCTGTCGCCTCCCCGATTGCACAATGCTACTCTAAACATGGGTCCTCTAAGTCCTCAGTGTGCACGCTATGCAACACCGATTTGATATTGCACGCTCTACTTGTGAGTAGCCGAATGTTTTGCAAGTAGATGTCCTCTTACAAGTCAGCCCAAGCCCCCCTGGGTGCCCTCTGATGAGGATTTTCCAAGGGAGCGAGCCGCACCTGGCACCGCAAGGCCTTCGTGGTGGCCCGGAAGCTCCAGTAAACAGGATCAAGATGGTTCCGAGGCGGCCTCCACTGTTCAATACATCCACTTTGAAGATTCCATTTGGTGGGGACTTGTTCAATATGGCTAGCACTAAAGGAATATTAAGAATGCTGCACTTGCCTATATTGTTATTATTTGTTTATAATACCCTTTGCTGTCTTCAAGACCTTTAAGGATAGCTGGATATTACTGCACTCCGACGGATGCAGTCTCTTACCTTGGGTCATAGCGAACGTCAAATGATACAATATGCGGACATTGATCATCTTTTCTTTGCATTAATGTCAATCTTCTTAAATCTTGTTTTCAACTTTCTAACGCTAGCCACTATCAATCTGATGCAATATTATCTCTTTGAGGTCAGAGAGCCCCGACTGTAGAAACAGAATTGTGTGCTATGTTGTTGCACTTCTTGGAAGGACATTGAGGTGGGTCTAGGCTACGTTCTCTACCTCCTGCCCTCTCTCTACCACACAGTGAAGGAGGAACTAAGATGTGGGATGTGCAGAGGATTTCATAGAGCCCGGTAGACGCCTGGGAGATGCACGTCGGACCATGTGGAACGGAATGGCAGGGCCATCCCAACCAATCTTCTGGCAGGACTGATTAGATGCCAGGAAAACCATAGCTAGAAGTCAACCTGCATTAGAGAACTCCATCAGTCCCACTAGATAAGATGCTGAGAGGACATGGTCATTGGCTGCCAGGGGGATAGGAGGGACAGCTTCACTACTCTCTCCTAAACAACAAGGAACACGTTCACGCATGCATGAAGGTAGGATGGGAGCGCATAAACAAGCAGAGTATGGAGGCTTTCACGGACATAGAGGACTTTATCCATTAGCCTCTTCTTCCATCTTTCACAAACTCTACAACTAAGGCGCCTGGAAACGATTTATCTCACCCTGCTCACAGTGTAAAGCATAATCTATGTTCGCACCAGAGTGAACCTTCACTGATGATAGAATATCACTTCTCCACTATCATTATTTTTTTAGACTGGTCTCTCTTCTCTTCCATTGCCGATGTGGAGTCCAAACTCTGCTGAGTTTCCCACACGTAGAAGAAGCCCACAACACCATCATTATAAGTGATCGCAATCGGCCACTTTGTGCTGTTCTTCCTTCAGGAACAAAACCACAACATTACACACATTAAATGTAGTGAGTATGCGGAGATCGTTTACATGTTTTGGCATATTGGCAAATCAAAGTAGGAGAAAGATCCCACAATTGTGTTCACATATTTTGGCTTATCAGATTGGACGATAAGTCCTGCGAGGGGATGCAGATTATAACCATGACTGGTCAACAACATTTCAACAACCCACTTGGGAATCCTGCCTCATAAGAGTATATCACTCATTCACTGTCCAGCAGCATGAGAATTTTAAATATTACACACGTTCAACTCCTTAGGCCATCTTGTTAGTTGCTAGGCAACAGGACAGCACATCACTGACAGCTGGTACTTCGAGGTTTAAGTATTTTAAATGTTGCTTCTGTAAGCGTGGTCTCGTGGAAGCTGTTGGAAGAACAGAGAGTGGACGACTAAGGACAGCACAATAAGAGAACACCTCAAACGATTAGAGCGCTGGACTTGCCAACAAGATGCTACCTTACCCTGGCTAGTGTTGGCTAAATTAGAAACACACATGCCGGATCTTGAAAATTCAGCTCCGACGAGAAATGATTGGCTACGCCAGGTTCAGAGGAGCATCACCTGGGTGCATAAATAAGCCACATGACCATGATTCAATTAGTTCAATTAGTATTACCCCCCAAAAATTCACATTTCGATAAAGTGATATAAAACTGACTTTCAAGTCCCAAAAGATGCTAGAAAAGTGGTATGTCATCGTACTTGACTGTATGAACTCAGAGTGATAGAATACCAAGTAATAAAGAATTATAAATAATATCCAATTGGACAGACATTTTTGAAAAATGCAGAAGACATTAGACGACACTGTGCTACTGCCAGTGACAGCGTTATACACCCACAGAATTAAAGTTGTATACATTGGTATACAAAAGCAGTGAGACTTATCACAGACCACAAAACAAAAGTTTGCTAATGCGGTGACACAGTGTCAAAATCATGAGCTTACTTCGCGGTGAATGGTGTTTCGACCCCTGGTAGTACTTAGATCCATTGGTCATCATCAGGATATACATTAATTGCTGAGCAATTGGAGAGCATTAGAGGGTCTGCTATTGGACCCTTTAAGGCTTGACAGAATTATTCAGAGCAGTCAGTGGTAATCCTCTTACAAGACAGGACATGTAGTAATTGATTGGTAAATAAATGGAAAGCTCGTAAATGGAAGGGATATCGAAGTGCTTGTGATGATGTTAAGATATTGGTGCCCACTATGTTAACTAGGAATGGTCACGACTGGATCTTCACCTCATCAGGAGGTCCGCCAGAAGAAGAGCTTTGGATGGTCACAATGCAGCCCAATGCGCAAACCTCCAACCACACCTTATTGGCGTAGCGGTTACTACTGAAAGTATAAAGCAGTCCAATGTGGACTCACAGCACGCAAATGTTTCTCATGAAGGGATCTTGATAATTCAGAGTAGCCCCAACCCTCCTATTGCTCCTTTGGATATCCTCCCACAATAGCCACTCCTAAAGGCAGAATGAATATCCTCCCACAATAGTCAATCCTTAAGATGGAATGGATATCCTCCCACAATAGCCAATCCTGAAGTCGGAATGGATATCCTCCCACAATAGCCAATCCTATAGGTGGAATACATATCCTCCCACAATGGTCAATCCTTAAAAGGGAATGGATATCTTCCCACAAGAGCCAATCCCGAAGGTGAAATGTATATCCTCCCACAATAGCCACTCTTAAAGGCGGAATGGATATTCCCCCGTAATAGCCAATCCTGAAAGCGGAATAGATATCCTCCCACAATAGACAATCCTGAAGGCGGAATGGATATCCTCCCACAATAGCTAATCCTGAAGATGGAATGGATATCCCCCACAATAGTCAATCCTTAAGATGGAATGGATATCCTCCCACAGTAGCCAAACCTGAAGGAAGAATGGATATCCTCCCACAATAGTCAATCCTGAAGGCGGAATGGATATCCTCCCACAATAGCCAAACCTGAAGGCAGAATGGATATCCATCCACAGTAGCCAAACCTGAAGGCAGAATGGATATCCTCCCACAGTAGTCAATCATGAAGGCGGAATGGATATCCCCCCACAATAGTCAATCCTTAAGAGGGAATTATTATCCTCCCACAATAGTCAATCCTTAAGATGGAATGGATATCCTACAACAATAGCCAATCCTGATGGCGGAATTAAAATCCTTCCACAATAGCCAATCCTGAAGATGGCATGAATATGAATATCCTCCCACAATAGTCAATCCTTAAGATGGAATGAATATCCTCCCACAATAGTCAAATCTTAAGATGGAATGAATATGAATATCCTCCCACAATAGTAAATCCTGAAGGCGGAATGGATATGCTCCCACAGTAGCCAATCCATAAGATGGAATGGATATCCTCCCACAATAGTCAATCCTGAAGGCGGAATGGATATCCTCCCACAATAGCCAATCCATAAGATGGAATGGATATCATCCCACAAGAGCCAGTCCTGAAGGGGGAATGGATATCCCCCCGCAAAAACCTATCCTGAAGGCGGAATGGATATCCTCCCACAAGAGCCAATCCTAAAGGCGGATTGGATATCCTCCCACAAGAGCCAATCCTGAAGTGGAATGGATATCCCCCACAATAGTCAATCCTTAAGATGGAATGGATATCCTCCCACAGTAGCCAAACCTGAAGTCGGAATGGATATCCTCCCACAATAGCCAATTCTGAAGGTAGAATGGATATCCTCCCACAGTAGCCAAACCTGAAGGTAGAATGGATAGCCTCCCACAGTAGCCAATCCTGAAGCAGGAATGGTAATCCTCCCACAGTAGCCAATCCTGAAGGTGGAATGGATATCCTCCCACAGTAGCTAAAACTGAAGGCAGAATGGATAGCCTCCCACAATAGCCAATCCTGAAGGCAGAATGGATATCCTCCCACAATAGCCAATCCTGAACGCGGAATGGATATCCCCCCCACAATAGTCAATCCTTAAAATTGAATAAATATCCTCCCACAATAGCCAATCCTGAAGATGGAATGGATATCATCCCACAATAGTCAATCCTGAAGTTGGAATGAATATCCTCCCGGAATAGCCAATCCTGAAGGCGGAATGGATATCCTCCCACAAGAGCCAATCCTGAAGTTGGAATGGATATCCTTCCACAACAGCCAATCCTCAAAGCGGAATAGATAGCCTCCCACAAGAGCCAATCCTGAAGGCGGAAGTGACCTTCTACTGAGTGACAACGGCACAAAACTTCCTTAGTCTCAGAAACTGACTTTCTAACCCTTGTGTTTTGTAGCTATTTTTATGTATATTTTTTGATGGTGTAAAAAGATGTTTCTTTAAACTAATTTACGCGGCTCCGCCGATGTGGTAAGTACCATTACTACAGGCTGCGTTTTTTCTTCTGGGAAGTTTTACCACCAATTCTGAGTTTTGAATGTCAGAATGAGGCATAACCAATGGTCCCATTTTACCTGACATTATAGTCACATTAAAACATGCAGTCAATGGTGGGGAATTCTAGGTCCGCATTACCCCGCGTTGTGAGCCTCACGTTCATGATTGCACAGTAGCGGAAGGGTGATCCTGCTCAGCAGCCCTCGTTACGCGTTGGCCAGAGCAGTCAGTCTGGCAGACGCCGCCCCAGCCGATTCTGAATGACCTGGTGTTCATTCACCTGGGAGTACTGCCTGCGTGAACACCAGGGTGCCGGCAGAGAACAGAGGCTCAGCTTGACCCCCTCCCCCAGAGCAGAAGGGGAAGCATGCAGTGCTCTTCCCAGCAGGCCAGGAGCCTTCCCTCACCACCTTGCACCCATTCCACCCTACAGCCCCTGCGGAGCAATCCACCGTGGTAACACCCCTCCTCAAACCCACCTAAAGCACGTGGTAAATGGAAGCAACAAACTCCCTGTACGAACCCTGTGAAAAGGACGCGGTTATTCCTGCTATGGTAGTTATTCCCCATTCATGGGAACAAACCTTCTGATCCTTGTTAATAAATCATTAATTTTAGCCTCAGTGGGGCGGGGTCTCATATTAAGGTGCAGAAATGGTCAGTTTGAATGTAGACGGACCACACTGTCCCTACTGTGCAAATGGTGACCTGGCTCTTGTACCTGTTTGCAGGTCAACCAGTCAATCAATCAACATTTGTAAAGCGCCGCACTGGCACCCCTAAGGCTATCTAGGCGCTGAGGGTTCCCTGTCTCAGTCGAAAAGCCAGGTCAGCGCTCCATCTGCATTGAACTTCGATGGTTGCGCCTGATCATCCAGAATGTCGCTTCCCACAAACGACTTTTATGGGTTTTAAAAACAATTTGTTTAATTTGAAGTAATGTGTGTTAAAACCATTTAGAGGATATTAAATCTGAAGTCAGTTTGTCTGTTTGATGTTCACAGATCGGTGCCATCTTGGGATGGAGTCTCAGTGGGCTCGAGATATAGGTCACCAGTTCAAATGCCACCAGAGTCAACTCAGCCCTTTGTCTTTCTGATGTCAACAGATTTAGTGCCATTGAGTTCAATGACAAAACTGTAAATCGAGGAAGCACCTAGAGGCAATGAGGCCACCTGCAGAAAGGTATTGAACTTTAGACGTAAACATGAGCATTTGTGGCCGTTCTTCTACTCCGCTCTGACCATTTACCACCCTGGAAAGGGTCGTAAAGTCACTGCAGTCAGCGGCTGAAGTACCCCCTCTTCCTGAATGGGAAAAGGAACTCCCTCGGGGGAGGAGGGGCTAGGGAGGGGCGACATTTCTCCATGGTGAAAAAGTTTCTCTCTGCGGAGAGAAAGTGTGTTGGCACAGGGCTCTCTGTTACCCCGGGCACCATCAGATGCACGTAGACTTCCGCATGGGTTCGAGGGCGGGATTGGACCTCAGAGGAAGTGCCAGGGGAAATTCGTATAAGTCTGGGCCTGATGCCGCTCTACATCTGCGCTTCTTTCAATGGTGCAGGATATAACTTTTTTTTTTTTAAAGGCTAACTTTTTAGGTCTCGCCTAGCTATTGCGTTTACGCAATCGCTATGCGAGACTCTAGTAAGAGGGGCATTTCAAAGTGCTCCCAAAAGTGGATTGCATGGCGAGCACGCGCACAATCACGTGCATCGTGCCGCCATGCAATCCGTTTGGGGAAGCGCTTCAGCCCACTGGCGAGTGTACGTGCAGCCACAGCCTCGGCATCATACTTCAAAGGGTCCGCTCCCCCGCCTGGAATACGCTCCCCCACCCCCGCCACATGCCGAGAGATTGTTTCCTCATGGCGCCTCTCATAACTGTCCCTCCCCCACCACAGGGCTAGTCTCACGGACGCAATGCCATCCATCGATTTCACTTTCATGCCCGTGTTCTCTTTGCCTTTCAGCACACAGCCCGCTCTCCCCCCTCTGTGTTTTCTTGCAGCTTTGCCCAGATCGGTGTCTCAAACAACCAAAATAATAAGTTTGCCCTGCACGCTTTCTGCGCTTACAAAGTTAACATATGCCGCGCTCATTCCCTTTTCATCCCTCTAAGGTCGATAACATTAGCTCCATTAATTCTGCGTCTAAGGATTTAAATAACCATATGTTTTCTTGCAACTTTAGGCACTTCACACACACAGCCCCACTGCTCACACACACACAGGCATCAAGGCAGCAACAGAATGCTCTGAGCCCCACCAGTGTTTGCCACACACACATGCCTCTCGCATCTCGTGTTTTCTTCCAGCTTTGGCCCGTGTTCTCTTTGCCTTTCAGCACTCAGCTTCCCCGTAACCACCATTTAACTAACATCCTGCCACACTCATTCCATTTTCATCCTCGCTTTCACTTTCATGCCCGTGTTCTCTTTGCCTTTCAGCACACAGCTTCTCCGTAGCCACCATTTAACGACCATCTTGCCGTAAACACCATTTAACTACCATCCTTTTAGTTAAAATATTATTGCCTCTAAGGGTTTAAGGAACCATAGAAATACAAGGCAAGGCAACATACAATCCGAATGCCAGTCAGAGCCACATAATTACATGCCACATAACTACAATGCACTCAATACAACAGACACTCCAAAAAACAATCAGTGCCACATAGTTACACACCACATAATTACACAGCGCTCAATGCCACATACACTTCAAATACCACTCAGCGCCACATGACACACCACATAATTACACTACACTCAATGCCACATGCACTCCAAATAACACTCAGTGCCAATTAATTACAATGCAAACAATGCAAGATACACTCAAAATAACACTCAATGCCACATAATTACACGCCACTAAAATCAACATACACTCCACACAAAACCACTCAGTGCCACATAATTATATTCTACATAATTACACTCTATCGCCCTCACTCTCTATCTATCTATCTATCTATCTATCTATCTATCTATCTATCTATCTTATCTATTTACCTTATCTATCTATCTATCGGACAATTGCCCTCTATCTATCTATCTATCTATCTATCTATCTATCGCATCACCACAGCATCACTTAGCACCACCACTGCATCACTCAAGGGCACCACTACATCACTATGCGCTACCACAGCATCAATTAACGCCACAGCATCACTCGACACCACCACAACATCACTCACCACCACCACAGTATCAATCTGTACAACCATTCAACAGCAACTGGCTCTAATATGTTCTCTCAATATTTAGGCCTTATTACAAATAAAATGATAATATTTAACTTCTGTTCTTGGATTTTAGGCGCAATTAAATACACTAAACATAATCTTCCCAAGAGTTATTAACAAAAGTTTAAACGATTGCCATTATAATTTACATTAACTTTTATTTAAGTATTAATTATTTGCAAAAATTAAAAGCCATTGTTATTTGTAATATCAATACATCTAAGTCACGTAAATACAACACATATTGCATTACAAATGCTATAGGTGTCACATTTGCAACAGTTAAAACTATTGACATTGTACATGAGAAAGCTAGTAATTTCAATATTTTCAATACCAACACATTAATAAAAAATGTGTTTATTTACAATACAAAAAGCTCAAACTTTCCTAATGCAAGACCTATTGCATTGCAAATGCTTGTTTTAAAGGAGGCTCTGACGGAAATGTAAAACTGTGTGTGTACGTGTAAGTTTTTTTTTAATAGGGCCCAATACAGTTTGTGGTTTGCGCTGAATGGTCGTCAGTTTATTCACCTACAGAAGACAGCAAAAGATGTTCAACGTTTTACAACATGGTCAGTTTGAGGAAGCTCCCAATTATGAAATCATATTCACCGAATGCCCTCTTCTTTGACATCACAGTCAGTAAATCTGTCTGTGACATCATAGCCAGTACATCTCTCTGTGGCATCATACCTAGTAGATCGCTTTGAGGCATCATCACCAGTGCATCTCTCTGTGACATCATAGCCAGTACATCTTCCTGTAGCATCATAGCCAGTACATCTCTCTGTGGCATTATAGCTAATCAGAAAATAACTCTGTATCGGTCTATGACATCATAGCCAGTACATCTCTCTATGACATCATAGCCAGTACATCCCTCTGCATTTATCTATGACATCACAGCCAGTACATCTCTCTACGACATCATAGCCAGTACATCTCCCTGTGGCATTATAGCTAGCCAGTAAATACCTCTGTATCTCTCTATGACATCATAGCCAGTACATCTCTCTCTGACACCAGCCAGTACATCTCCCTGTGGCATTATAGCTAATCAGTAAATACCTCTGCATCTGTCTATGACATCATAGCCAGTACATCTCGCTATGACATCATAGCCAATACATCTCCCGGTGGCATCACAGCCAGTACATCCCTCTACGACATCATAGCCAGTACATCTCTCTATGACATCATAGCCAGTACATCCCTCTGCATTTGTCTATGACATCATAGCCAGTACATCTCGCTAGGACATAGCCAATACATCTCCCTGCGGCATCACAGCCAGTACATCGCTCTATGACATCATAGCGAGATCATCTCCCTGGGGCATTATAGCTAGTCGGTAAATACCTCTACATCTCCCTATGACATCATAGAGTACATATATTTGTGACATCATAGCCAGTGCATCTCTCTATAGCATCATATGTATGTAGACACGAAATACCTCTAAGACAGCAATCAGTAAAAAATGTGTATATGTATATATATATATATACACATACATATACACACATATACATAATTCTATACTCAGCAGCTTTCTTTCTTTTTTATATAATCATCGAGAATGTATTCCCTGTGCACCGTAGTGCACTGCTGTTTGCCTACAACACAAAAAGTGAAAGGAAACATGGGCGCCCTTCTCCCTCTGGTTGTATTAACTCCTAGGCGCTAGCCCTTGAGTGCAAGGTACACACGGGTATAGTGCAGGGCAGCACACACTTCTCTGGTGCACACGTACTCATGCACTGCAGCTGTGTGCTGAAATAACAAACATCGCTTTACTTCGGGAATCAACGCCTACTTGTCGATGTTTGTGTTACATTTTAAAGAACACAGTCGGAAAAAGGGCATTGAGAAAATATGGATGCATCACAGGAAGAACACAGTCATTTTCAGTTTTAACGTAGAAATAAAGAGGCGCAGAGCTCTGCAGAAATATTACTATTTTCGAACGTGTTCCCTAATCGTCTAATAATATCTTTAATGCGCCCACATGGTCGAAAGGCAAGCCCAACACTTTAGAAAAACACAAAAAAACAAGCATCGACTCATTGCGCGTCGACGTGTCGTGTAACAAAGTAAAATCGTATTAGAATACCCGTATTAATTCACGTTGAGAGGGTTTAAGGTAACGTATGAATATTATTACTCATGGAAACCGGTGAGAGAATGCATCAACTGGAATGACGTAAAAGCCCTGCTGGACTACTATAAATGGACGGCATCTCGGTACAGGTAGCGGCAGGTGACAGAACTCAGGGCAGGTGTGAGCACCGCCTTCAAAGCCAGCCTGCTGGAGGCGGAAGTCAGGGGAGGCACGCAGAGGTTACGTAAGCAACGCTTCAGCGATGAAAGTAAAGGAAATGTCCTCAGGTTATTCCAGACCGAGGTATACAGTAGAGTGACATCTCTATAAACACTGACCTGCAGGGGCCAAGGGCGACTCCACCTTCACCGCCGCCCTCTGTCGGGCGCAGCCAGCACTGCTTCTAATGAGTCCGTCGAGGGGCACAAACCAGAGGCCACCAACGAGACAGATTCTGCCTTGCAACAGAGACCACCAATGAGGCAGCTTCTACGCAACAGAAAATGCCAATGAAGCCGCTTCTACCTTCCAACAGAGACCATCAATGAGGCAGCTTCTACCTTGCAACAGAGACCACCAATTAGGCAGCTTCTACCTTGCATCAGCGACCACCAATGAGGCAACTTGTACCATGCAACAGAGACCACCAATGAGGCAGCTTCTGCCTTGCATCAGGGACCACCAATGAGGCAGCTTCTACCTTGCAACAGAGACCACCAATGAGGCAGCTTCTACCTTGCATCAGCGACCACCAATTAGGCAGCTTCTACTTTGCATCAGCGACCACCAATGAGGCAACTTGTACCATGCAACAGAGACCACCAATGAGGCAGCTTCTACCTTGCAACAACAGAGAGAGCACCAATGAGGCACCTTCTACCTTGCGTCAGAGACCACCAATGAGGCAGCTTCTGCCTTGCAACAGAGAGAGCACCAATGAGGCACCTTCTGCCTTGCATCAGAGACCACCAATGAGGCAGCTTCTACCTTGCAACAGAGACCACCAATGAGGCAGCTTATACCTTGCAACAAAGACCACCAATTAGACAGCTTCTACCTTGCATCAGCGACCACCAATGAGGCAACTTGTACCATGCAACAGAGACCACCAATGAGGCAGCTTCTGCCTTGCAACACAGACCATCAATGAGGCAACTTCTGCCTTGCAACAGAGACCACCAATGAGGCAGTTTCTATCTTGCATCAGAGACCACCAATGAGGCAGCTTCTACCTTGCAACAGAGACCACCAATGAGGCAGCTTCTACCTTGCATCAGAGCCCACCAATGAGGCAGCTTCTGCCGTGCAACAGAGACCACCAATGAGGCAACATCTACCATGCAACAGAGACCACTAATGAGGCAGCTACTGCCTTGCAACAGAAACCACCAATGAGGTAGCTTCTACCATGCAACACAGACCACTAATGAGGCAGCTTCTACCATGCAACACAGACCACTGAGGCAGCTTCTACCTTTCAACAGAGCCCACCAATGAGACAGCTTCTACCTTACAACAGAGCCCACCAATGAGACAGCTTCTACCTTACAACAGAGACCAAGATTTGAGACAACTTCCACAATGCAACAGAGACCACCAATGAGGCAGCTTATACAATGCAACAGAGACCACCAATGAGGCAGCTTATACAATGCAACAGAGATCACTAATAAGGCAGCTTCTACCTTGCACGAGAAACCACCAATGAGGCAGTTTCTACCTTGCAACAGAGACCACCAATGAGGCAGTTTCTACCTTGCAACAGAGAACACAAATGAGGCAGCTTCTACCTTGCAACAGAGAGAGCACCAATGAGGCACCTTCTACCTTGCAACAGAGACCACCAATGAGGCAGCTTCTACCTTGCAACAGAGACCACTAATGAGGCAGCTACTGCCTTGCAACAGAAACCACCAATGAGGTAGCTTCTACCATGCAACACAGACCACTAATGAGGCAGCTTCTACCATGCAACACAGACCACTGAGGCAGCTTCTACCTTTCAACAGAGAACACAAAATGAGGCAGCTTCTACCTTGCAACAGAGAGAGCACCAATGAGGCACCTTCTACCTTGCAACAGAGACCACCAATGAGGCAGCTTCTACCTTGCAACAGAGACCACTAATGAGGCAGCTACTGCCTTGCAACAGAGACCACTAATGAGGCAGCTACTGCCTTGCAACAGAAACCACCAATGAGGTAGCTTCTACCATGCAACACAGACCACTAATGAGGCAGCTTCTACCATGCAACACAGACCACTGAGGCAGCTTCTACCTTGCGACAGAGAACACAAATGAGGCAGCTTCTACCTTGCAACAGAGAGAGCACCAATGAGGCACCTTCTACCTTGCAACAGAGACCACCAATGAGGCAGCTTCTACCTTGCAACAGAGACCACTAATGAGGCAGCTACTGCCTTGCAACAGAAAGTACCAATGAGGTAGCTTCTACCATGCAACACAGACCACCAATGAGGCAGCTTCTAACATGCAACACAGACCACTGAGGCAGCTTCTACCTTTCAACAGAGCCCACCAATGAGACAGCTTCTACCTTACAACAGAGCCCACCAATGAGACAGCTTCTAACTTACAACAGAGACCAAGATTTGAGACAACTTCCACAATGCAACAGAGACCACCAATGAGGCAGCTTCTACCTTTCAACAGAGACCACCAATGAGGCAGCTTATACAATGCAACAGAGATCACTAATAAGGCAGCTTCTACCTTGCACGAGAAACCACCAATGAGGCAGTTTCTACCTTGCAACAGAGACCATCAATGAGGCAGCTTCTACCTTGCAACAGAGAACACAAATGAGGCAGCTTTTACCTTGCAACAGAGAGAGCACCAATGAGGCACCTTCTACCTTGCAACAGAGACCACCAATGAGGCAGCTTCTACCTTGCAAGCGAAACCACCAATGAGGCAGCTTCTACCTTGCATCAGAGAACACCAATAAGGCAGCTTCTACCTTGCAACATAGAATACCAATGAGGCAACTTCTACCTTGCAAGAGAGCACCAATGAGGCAGCTTCTACCTTGCAACAGAGACCTCCAATGAAGCAGCTTCTACCTTGCAAAGAGAGCACCAATGAGGCAGCTTCTACCATGCAACAGAAACCACCAACGAGGCTGCTTCAACTTTGCAAATGTAATCATCCTTAGGAATGTGCACGCAAAGCTACAACGCCTTGGGGAGCTTAGACTGGTTCTGGCCACTACACCACCAAGCAAGAAACTGGGCTTTTCTGCGGACCAGAAAGATCTCATGACCAGAGGTGTTGTGAGATCCTGCGGGGAAGTTCACCTGACTGCTGGTGTTCACAATTTCATCATACCTGCCCGGTCCACTGGCACCTCTACACCATAGGTCACTAGATTTGAACACCTTTAGTTGTCACTGTGTAGTGACAGAACATCTCAGTAATGGATCCCTTCAATATCACTCAAGTCTTTCACTGTCTTGGGTGTCCTTCTACTGTTTCCACTGCACTTAACTTCAAAGGAAACATCTTTTTCTATCTTGCGCTCCATATTCCTCTTCCTCTCTCTACTGTCTCTCTCTCCCCTCTCTCGTTCATTCCCTCCTTCACACCCTTCTCTTTCTCCACCTTCCATTATTCTCTGTCTCATTCTCTTTAAAATCAATTCAACTACGCTTTATTGACACAGCATCTTGGTTTACAGGCTATAGGTACTGCAGTATCGACTCACAGATGAGACTTTGTTTCATTTTTAAAAACAACAATTAATGGTCAGAATGCAGAACAATGTCATACATTCACCCCAGTACAGAGATTTGGGACTAAATCCATCGTTTTTTTGCTCCCCATGCCATTCCAGTTTGAACCCAGCCATATGCAAATCAGTCTTGGCCCTGCACCCAATGGGAACAGTCCAGCCTGAACTGCCAGGCCAGGTTCTCCATGAACTGGTAAACAAGCATCCTAGGACAGGTTTCGGGGTTTCATCCCTCTTCAGCCAGGATAGCTTGAGTCCAGTGGCATGGAGCGCACAGGACCCACGTCTGGGCATACCCGTCCCACTCGGGGTGACAAATGCAAAAACAACAATTGATGGACAGAATGCATAACAATGTCATACATTCACCCCAGTACATCGATCTGGGCCTAAATCTATAGTTGTTTTGCTCCCCAGATCGCTTGACTGGGGGTGAATGTTTTGATTTGTTCTGCATTCCGTCCATCAATTGTATGTCTTTTGCTTTCTCCCCCTAAGTACGCCCGGTATGCCCAGACGTGGGTCCTGGGCTCTCTGTGCCACTGGATTCTAGCTATCCTGGCTGAGGAGGGGTGAAACCCCAAAAACAGTCCTAGGATGCTGGTTTCCTGTCTAGGGAGGACCTGTCTTGGTAGTTCGGCTGAACTGTTCCCATGAGGCACAGGGTCATGACTGATTTGCATATGGCCAGGTCTGAAATGGGGTGGCATGGTGAGCAAAAAAATTATGGATTCAACCCAGATCTCTTGACTGTGGGTGAATGTTTTGATTTGTTCTGCATTCCGTCCATCAAATGTGTGTCTTGTTTCATTTTTAGACCTGATGAAGTTGTGGGGCAAGACGTCCGATTGACGTAGCACGTGTTGGTAGTGGGCGAAGGACCAGTAAAGCTTGAACATTTTTCAATAAGGAAATCTGACATTTGAAGAATAATTTCACAATTGCGTACATAATTTGTGTGTGCTTAAGGCTTTGTTATTGAGACTTTGGATCTCATTGGTTTCATGAGCCGGTGGTTACCCTGCGGCCTCTAGTTCCTTTCCAAAAAGGATGCATATCTTCTCTCCACCCTCAGCTCTGTGAAGCCGGTGATCCTGCCAGAGGATTTCCCACAGTAGCAGCTCCTTGTTTCCATAAATTTGGGCAGCTCACCTCTGTCTGGCTCCCTCTTTCTCTATCTTCATGCGTCCATCAAGACGTCAGACATCTACTATCAGAGTACTTTAATGGTCGAAAGGTGTTCATGTGTAAGCAGAAGGTAAGGAAATTCCCTAGCGTGGGGAAACTAAGTTGGGAGTAACCAGGAGCTTTATGAAAAATGTAACATAACATAACATGTCTAGTCATGTCCCTGGGAATATTTCCTGGTGCGAACTTCTTTCTCCGCCTGGGCACATCAGGAAGTGCCTTTTCCATGACTGGAGGATTATCAAGGTCTGGAAATTTGCCGTCACCGGCTCCCTTCGGTACTCCTAGTCACACCCATCCTCACTCACTACCTGCTCTCCCACATAAGCTCCGTCTCCAACACAACTCAAGGGACAACTTTTGTTGGTGCCGTCCAAATGACCTACAGAGAATGCCTATGAAGTTGTTAAGGCGGCTCTGGGCCACACAGAAACCCAAATTTCTCAGGTAAAACGGCAAATAAAACGTTCTAAGTTGGAGCACCTCACAAAGGGGTCTTCAAACCTTCAGCTACATCTCCACGCTGAAAGGACACTCAGTGCACGCGTAAAGCGAGATGGATGTTCATAGTCGAGACAAAAGCAACCCTGCTTCCACTGAGGCTGTGCGGGCGCCTGATGGAAAGAGATCTCCTACCAGTCCCCTCAGAAATGAGCAGACACAGCCAAGACTTGGTGGCTGCACAGGTGCCAAGAGGTGCCACGGCCCAAGTTTTCTTGACAAGCCGGCAGAGGGTACTATTGAAGGTCGGGTTGCCGAATACCAAGGCTGCGTAGTCTTGATTCCCCCTAATGCTCCTCTCATCCACCACCAGACCCTCCCGTACCTCTTTAACTCCCTCTTGCAGGTTCATTTTCACCCCTTCCTTCTCCCTTTTCTCCTCTTTCTTTTCCTCCTTCTTTCCCTCTTCTGTGTTTTTCTCTCTATCTTGCACTGGCTCAAAGTTTGTTGAGGAACAAAAGTGCCCTCTGCCACAAATGAGAGCTTGTGGGCCTCAAGTGCAACCAACCGCCTTAAATTAAGCACTAGGTGTGACGGACTGGGATTACTCCAGTATTCCTGCGAGGTCACCTGCGTTCAGAGCTGCAGGCAGACTCAGTAACTCCAGCGTAGTTATTTCAACATTATTACAACACACCAATGATGACACCCAAAGCTGAACTCACACCACAGTCAAAGTGGACAACATCTGACCGCAATGCAGGATGCCCCTGACCTCAAGAAGTAGGGTGTACATATTTCAATTGATTGGTCGTTAATTGCACTCCATTTTCCTAAATTAGACCGAACTTTGAACCAAAATCAACCATTTTTTGGGGTGTGCAGTCTTGTTGTGGGCTCTGTCCCTGAACACACAAAGTAAAATTAAAATACCTGCTGGTAGCCGGCAGGCTGTCCGGTCACCTTTCGCACTACTAGGTGAACCCGCAGGCTTTTAGTCATTAAAACAATAAACAAATCTTTATAAAACAACTAGAGGCGCGTCAACCTTCTTCAATTTCACTCCTTGAGTAGTTGATTAAATGCATCAATCTTCATTGCATACAATCTGATCCTTTAGAGAGTCATATATATTGGAAAGTTTCTTGCACCCGCAAAAAGTTAGGGTTTCCGTTATCCGTTCATGACACCATATTTGTAAATTTGATTGCAGTTACCCCTGATGAAGGGTTCTACACCCGAAGTGCATTGGTTTTTAGCTGAAGCCAGGTACTTTCTGATATATATGAATTTCCAATGGATCTGATGATGGAATATACAGATTGTATACAATGGTGATTGATTCATTTAATCAACAATTAAAGGAGTGAAATTGAAGAACTTTGACGCATCTCTTGTGGTTTTATAAAGATCTGCATATCGATTTAATGACCAAAATCCTGGGGCTCACCTGGGTAGTGCGTCAAGGGACTGGATTCCCTGCCGTCTACCAGCAATTATTTGTAGGGTATAAATATTCCCCATAGTAACACTGAGTGTGAAGAGCACATCATTTTGCGCACTTTAGCGTATCATCAGTGCACATAAAATGCGCATTGCGTACATAAACTCCCAATCCTGGTTCTATCTTTCAGGACTGGTGCAATTTTACATTTAGAAAACGTCCTTAAGGATCCAAAAATGACATCAGATCAGTGGGGCAAAATTGTTGCATTCGCTATTTTATGGTTACACTAAGTAGTTAGTGGGGTTTCCTGGGTGAGGCAATTCATAAACACCCGAAGGCGTACACCCATACGTGAACACCCACAGGCTCATACATTTGGGGGTATTCACAACAGCTAGCGGGTAGAGTCTCATCCTGGAAAAGTAAGGAAAGTTGTTACTGTCAAACACAGGAATGAGTTTGCTTCCGGGAGGGGGGTAACTGACCTAATTTTTCTCTGAACTCTATTGCGTAGGAGATCAATTTTCCACCATCATCTCTCTGTCTAGATGCAAAGTGTCAATCAGGAAGAGAAAACCGTCTGTACCTAAGTTTCTGGGTAGGTGGCAGGGCTAAAGAGCCAGAAAATTGTCTCTAGATTTGCCATCTCCCAGGTTGTGCCAGGCAAGGACACCGCAGGCTCTGGTGCCAGAGACTCTTCAGCGGTCACAACATATGGGCAGATTTTGCAGCTGTACCAGAAGGTTGCTTCTCCATAATGTGGTGCTGGAAAGACAACTTGCTATGGGTGAAACTTGGGGATGTTTTACGATTTTCTAGGTTGTTCAGTTGTCGATGCTTCAGGCAAATTCACCATGAGACTGTCTGCAAAGGCAGAGATGCGAGCCGCTTACTCACACAATAGCAGACTGGCGCTTCACCACTCAGCTGTGATTCTGTTAAGATGATACAACCAAAGGACGTAACATATTGCACAATAATGCCCATCTTTGTATTTAAAACTCTGTTAGTTACCCTATGTATAAGAATATTTACATAGGCCTTCTCACTAGTCAACACAATGGACCGCATAATCAAAGATAGCTGGACGACGTGTTTGGTTTACATTTACTAACAGCTTGGTTTAGAAGTCTCAGGCCACTTTTGACATTCACAAGTTTGGCCTAACTCAAGGTAAAAGATTTACTCACAAGAAGATACTCCTGTGAGTACATCTGCTCGCGGTAGAGGGTGAATGGGCCTGGGTCTTACGGATCCAGTTTGTTCTGGGGTGGAAAGTACCCGACAGTCTGAACGAACACACACACACATGAACACACACACAACACACACACATGAACACACACGCACGCCCCTCCCCTCCCCCCGAGTGTCTGTGGTTAGTCACAAACTTTCTCTGACTGCTACACATCCTGGATATGGTTGGCGGCATATTTGCCGAGTGCCATTTCTTCCTATATACCAATACCCTTTTCACGAATTAGTTTATGGTTGGCGGTTTACTCCTGTCAAGGGCCGGAGTAAATCAATCTCCAGGGTAGGAATGGACAGGGATCACCTCTATAATTAGGAGGTGGGAGGAGAAGGAGTTTCTCCACAGGAGTAAATGTTTTTCCCCACGGAAGAAACACGCACGGCTGCACTTCTGCGATGGTGTTCATGACACGCTGTGTACAGTAATGCACGTGGACATCCCCTTGCATAAAATCAAGGATTAATTCATAGAGCTGTCCCCTACTGGCGGTTCTACTGGAATACCCAAAAAATTCATATTGGCGTTGATGCAAAGGGCTTTGACGAGGTATGTTTTAGACAGATGACAGCCGTCGCACGTTTTAGAGCAACAGTGGCATGTTTCTAGGAGTACTCTGGCAAACCTCTGCAAATCCCTAAACTTTGGAAATCTTGCACCTGTGCACAGTAGTAAACCCGCGGGAGCGCCTTCTTTTTCAAGAATTCGGCCCAGTATGTTTCAAACATTGGTCTACTGCCACTCATAAAAAGCAACCAGCAGAACAAACAAACAAAAAAAAAAAAACAATTCATCCATTCTGGAGTCAATTTAGTAAGACACAGGGACCATATTCAAACATCCTGCATCAGTGCTGCACGTGGAAGCGTCGCTTTTACAAAGCTACTCCTTACTAATGGTTGGGTAGGAGTAAAGTTGTGTCATACGAGCAAATGTTGGAAGAGATGTCTCCTCCGCTAGATAGATTCGGGAAGCAGATGCCCTTATAACTCTGGTACCAAGCGGTCCCTCTAGCCCGCCCCACCGGCCATGGAAGCTTCTGAGGGGAATGCTGAGTTTCCTTTAGTTCCAAACTCTGGACCGCTGATGAAGCAAATTAGTGATTTACAACCTGGACTAATCCAGTCCTGAAACAACACACTGCCAGAACAAGAAGATAAGCAGCAAGAAAAAGTGATAAGATGGGAAAATATTAGAAAGTGCAAGTAGTTCAAGCTATTATGAGCCGTCGCAGATAAAACTGCTTCCTTTTCATGCGTGGCTTTCATGTAGAAAAATACTTCTCCATATTTGGTGAAACATCCTTTTTAGGTCTCTCCTAGCGTTGCAGCGCGCATGCGCTACACGCGTAGTGAGATTTATTGGGATAAAAGTATTTTTTGGAGAAGGACTTCTGATCCCGCCCATGCTTTCAATTTGTCAATGTCCATATTTATTTAAAATTGATTGCTCTGCAGGGTTTTTGGTTACCGCCCTGTTGCTTTTTTGTACACGCCCTTGGGACACCGTGTCTACAGCGTCTGTTTTATGGCTGTTCTGTTATCTCAGGAGGCGTGACAGGTAAGGTTCAGGCAGAGTTTATCCAATCAGCAGGGGAAGACCGCGCGCATCCTGTGCACATGCATCTCGCGTGCCCTCTGTTTACGAGTGAGCCAGGGAGAGGAGGCGCGCGCTGTAGCTGCCCGCGCCCGCCACCCCGTGCTCGTGCCCTATCCGGCCAAAGGCAGTAGCACAGCAGAGGCTCCAGAGCACGAGCGGCATGTTTTGCTGGCCCAGAGTCTGCAAGAGGTTAAATATTGCCAGCTGGGATGTCGTGCGGGGATCAGGCATTCGCCAGCAACCAGGACGCGATTGAGGCGCGCCTCCACCGACACAGCGTGACGGAGACGAGGGGAAGAGCTTCAGGCAATTCCGGAAGAGTTCTCCTGCTCCCTCCCCCATGCAGTCCATCATCGTCACGCGTCCTGGAGACCCGAAGGAGCCTCGCGCCGGTGTGTGCCTCTTCCTCCTCTCAGGTAAATGCCCACGGTTGCGTGCAAGTGAAGTGTTGCCTTGGTCGGGCTGCGGGCCAGAGACTGTGTGGGCAGACGACCAATAGCGGGACTGCTGGGGTCTATGTGGCATTGCTCGGAACCCTTTTGAAAACATAAGCACCTCACAAATCGGTATTGCTTTTGAGCTACCTTGCTGGGAAACTGTTTTCTTGTAAGCGGGGCTGCTGAGGGACTGTTACTGGGAAGCGGGCTGCCGGGGACCATTTCTTTTTAATTGCGGACTGGCGGGACATTCAAGTGATAGTGAGCCCCGCTCCTGGTGACACTCAAGTATCGGGGCTCATGAACCATACCTAATTGATTGCAGGCCGGTCCACCTTAACGCACTGTGTTAGCGGGCCACCGGGGACTGTGCTCAACTACTGGATTATTGACTACGCAATTGGGGACCTGCTTTTACCGTGTTTAGCCCGGAAGTTAGCAATTTTCCTACCAAGGCGTATTAAAGATTAAAAGTAGCACCCCGCACCGACCACAGGTGCTAAAGGGCTTGAACAAATACGTTCTCTGGGCTAAACTAGCCGTGGCAAAGTAACCTACCAGGCCCCTGTGACTCAATAAATCGTCAATATCGTTGAAATGGTAGGAGTTAGCTCTGTCCAGCTGCTGTGGCCCGGTGGCAAGCATTTATCACCACAACTGGCCATAGTAATCCGTAAAACAAGGGTTGGCGACCTTTCTGTAACTAGAGGCACCACCCTGCCTTTGTGGAGGCCACCAGACACGTCATAAACCAGTACATTGACAGTCCAGCTTTCCTAAGCCGATAATGGAAAGGGGGCAAGCGAGCAAATACAGAGGCAGACGCTTATACCCAGTAATTTACTGTGGCATTTCCTTTGCTCCCGTCGCAAAGGACGCTTTGGTATAGCGCTTTCAACTCAAGAGACAAAGAATGCAATGCAATAGGTTTCACATTTAGAAACATTTTAGCTACTATTGGCATTTTAAATTACAATGCCTTTTATTTATGTTTTACAAAAGAAAAACGATGTAATTTACAATGTCAATAGCTCAAAATAATGTCATTGTTAGACCTATTGCATTGTAAATGCTGGTTTTATTTGCAGAAAGCATACAAACACTGCTGCCCTTGGTGGGCAGTGTTTTCTGGGGATAAAGCTCTGGACAGAGGGCATGGGAGCTCCATCTGCACAAATAGCTGGCTGCAAGCTGTGGGCATTGTCCCGGGGACTCTGCAGAACAGAGCATGCCCTGGGGTTCCCCTGTGGCCACAAGACACTGCAGCCTTCTGTGCTGCCTACTGACTCCCAGAACCATAAACCCAACATTATAAAGACCGCGGTGACAACGAGCCACGCTTGTCTCAATCACAGGCACCCTGTAAAGATTCATTGGCTTGGGCAAAGGGCACTGGTTACTCATTTTGTGCCAAAACAAACGCAAGGCTGAGACAGAGTTATGAGTTTGTGCTGCAAACAATGAGCATTTATTGTGCAATTGTGATGAATGTGACAGCAGCGGCTAAAAAGGCCCTGAACAGAGCTGGGAATAGCTCTCAATGGAGGGGACTGCGCCTGAAAGCAACTCTCACTGGATGGCCAGAAGAACCCTCTGGGTTAACTCGGTTCTTGGAAGATGCAGTGAGTCAATTGACATGAGGGGTAACAAGGAGCGGGCAGGCTGTGCATGAATCATTTCTTTGAAAACATGGCTGAAGTGTCCTGACGGGCAGCGGTGAGGCCATGAACTTCTCTGAAGACGTGGCTGGTCGAGTGTCCTGACGGGAGTGAGGCCATGAACTTCTCTGAAGACGTGGCTGGTCGAGTGTCCTGACGGGCAGCGGTGAGGCCATGAACTTCTCAGAAGACTTGTCTGGTCGAGCGTCCAGATGGGCAGTGGTGCGGCCTTGAATTAATCAAATCTCTGAAGACGTGGCTGGTTGAGTGTCATGACAGGCAGGCGTGAGGCCATGAACGTCTCTGAAGACGTGGCTGGTCGAGTGTCCCGGCGGGCAGCGGTGAGGACATGAACTTCTCTGAAGACGTGACCTGTCCTGACAGGCAGCCGTGAGGCCATGAACTTAAGACGTGGATGGTAGAGTTTCCTGATGGGCAGTGGTGAGGCCATGAACTTCTGTGAAGGTATGGCTCGTCGAGTGTCCTGACTGGTAGTGGGGAGGACATGAACTTCTCTGAAGACGTGGCTGGTCGAGTGTCCGGCGGGCAGCGGTGAGGCCATGGACGTCTCTGAAGACTTGGCTGGTTGAGTGTCCTAACCGGCCGGTTGTGAACGAATCATTCCAGAACTACCAGAGATTCCTATGCCTTCTCAAGGCAGAGAGTATCACCTGTATCCCCACCATATGTGTTTTACGGCTTCCCTTTACTTCACCAGTGGAACTTAACGGGTCTTAGTACTTTACTTCACCATTGGCAACAAAAGGATTGCTGTGTTCACCAATATTTTGCTGATGCCTTGGAAAAGTTGCAACCTCCTGTTTAAAACACAATCAATATTCCAATCTTTGTTAACAAGGTGCCGCATACACCTCGACCAATGGGCCGAGGTAGGAACAAACCTTGTCCTGAATGGCCTTTTGCCATTGAGGCAAAGGTGACGGTCCCCACCTTGAAGAGATTGGCAGGCCAGACACAAGACTGCCAGCGCGCATCTCAAGCCCGTGCATCCTCAGGACTGGCCGGACACACCACGACCCGCGTGAGTCTCAAGCTTATGTATCCTCTAGCCTAGCCAAACAACACTGCCAGTGTGCATCCCGAGCCTGTGTATCCTCAGGACTGGCCAGACACAACACTGCCAGTGTGCATCCCGAGCCTGTGTATCCTCAGGACTGGTCAGACACAACACTGCCCATGCACATCTCAATCCTGTGTATCCTCAGGACTGGCCAAACAACACTGCCAGCGCGCATCTCAAGCCTGTGTATCCTCAGGACTGGCCAGACAAACCAGAGCCCATGGGCGTCTCAAGCCGTGTATACTCAGTACCGGCCAGACACAACACTGCCCGCACACATCTCAAGCCTGTTAATCCTCATCATGACTACTAAAACACAACACTGCCCACGCGCCTCTCAAACCTGTTTATCTTCAAGACTGTTCAGACACAACACTGCCCACGTGCATCCCAAGACTATGTATCCTCAGGACTGGCCAGACACAACACTGCCAACACGCATGTCAAGCCTGTGTAGCCTCAGGACTGGCCATACACAACACTGCCTGCACACGTCTCAAGCCTGTGCATCCTCAGGATTGGCCAGACAACACTGCTTGTGCGCATCTCAAGCCTTTATATCTAAGCCTGGGCAAAGCACTACGCTACGCTCGCGTAGTTTGCGAAGTTCGCGCTACTTCGCACTACGCGAACTGCACGTAGCACAGTGCGAACACGCGTAGCGTAGTGTTGCGTAGTGCTGCGGTCATTTTTTGCTTGCTCGCGGTCCTCAACGTCAAGTTGGCGACCGCGAGCAAGCAAAATGACATCCCGGCGAGACTTTTTCCTTCTTCGCGATCAGCAACTTCAAGTTGGCTATCGCTAGCATGGAAAATAAACCTCCCGGCGAGATTCCCAACGCGAGGAGGTCAGGTTTCTCATTGCGAGTGGTCGCGTATGCTCGCGACCGCTCGCGATGAGAAACTACCAGTTCGCGTTGAGAAAGCTGAAGCTCGAGTAAAAATCTACTCGAGCAGCAGAAAACTACAGCTCGCACTGTGCAAGATGCCATTGTCAATGATTGCACAGTGCCGGTTGCTTGTCCGCACTGTGCAATCATTGAAAACGACATCTGGCACAGTGCGAACAAGGTACTACGCAGTTCGCGAAGTGCTACGCGTAGCTCGCGTAGTGCGAACTTCACTTTGCGTAGTTTCGCGAAGTGCTACTTCGCGAACTACGCCCAGGCCTATTTATATCCTCAGGACTGGCCAGAGACAACAGGCCACGTGCATCTCAAGTCTGTGTATCTTCAGGACTTGCCAGACACAACACTGAGCGCGCGCGTCTCAAGCCCATGTAGCCTCAGAATGGCCAGACACAACACGGCCTGCGCACATCTCAAGCCTGTGTATTCTCAGGACTTGCCAGACACAACATTTCCCGCGCGCGTTGCAAACCTGTTTAGCCTCAGGAATGGCCAGACACAACACAGAGTGCGCACATCTCAAGCCTGTGTATCCTCTGGACTAGCCAAACACAACACTGCACATGTGCATCCCAAGCCTGTGTATCCTCAGGACTGGCCAGATACAACACTGCCCGCGCACATCTCAAGCCTGTGTATCCTCAGGACTGGCCAGACACACCACGGGCCGTATGCGTCTCAAGCCGTGTATCCTCAGTACTGGCCAGACACAACACTGCCCGCGCACATCTCAAGCCTGTATGTCCTCAGGAGTAGTCAAACACAGCCCGCACGCATCTCAAGCCCATGTAGCCTCAGGACTGGCCAGACACATCACTGCCCGCATGCATCTCAAGCCCGTGTATCCTCAGGACTGGCCAGACACAACACTGCCCGCGCACGTCTCAAGCCTTTGGATCCTCAGGACTGGCCAGACACAACACTGCCCGTGCACATCTCAAGCCTGTGTATCCTTAGGACTGACCAGACACAACACTGCCCGCTTGCATCTCAAGCCCGTGTATCCTCAGGACTGGCCAGACACAACACTGCCCGCGGGCATCTCAAGCCTGTGTATCCTCAGGATTGGCCAGACACAACACTGCCCGCGTGCGTCTCAAGCCTGTGTAGCCTCAGGACTGGCCAGACACAACACTGCTCGCATGCGTCTCAAGCCCGTGTATCCTCAGGATTGGCCAGACACAACACTGCCCGCGCGCGTCTCCAGCCTTTGGATCCTCAGGACAGCCCAGACACAACAGTTCACGCACATCTCAAGCCTGTGTATCCTCAGGATTGGCCAGACAGACACAACACTGAGTTTCTCGCGTCTTACATATGGCATAACAGACGTTGCATGCTTTTACATCAGTAGGGTCTCTATGCGCTTTATATCTGTAGAAGGTCTCCAGTAAAAGGAACCCAGAGTCAAAGAAGTTATTTTTCGCCTTTTATAAAACATGTAAACTGCTTCGCGGAGTGGCAAAGCTGGTTAAGTTAGGACATTCAAACAAGGTTTCTCTTCTTAGCAGTGCAATGCGATTCTGGGAGTGCAATATGTTTTGGCCTCCTCTTCAAACCCACCACATATTTGGGAAGTAGATGTTAGTAGATCAACTACTTACAAAAACATATAGAGTGTGGTGTCCTGGAAAACACAGCTCTTAATTAAGTTTGTTACTGGCAGTGTGCAATGTTTTGTTGAAAATAGCACCGAGCACTAAACGGATTGTAAATGTCAATTATTGTTGAATTTCTGCCAAGCCTGAGATCTTGTTAACGCTGAAGACTGCTCTGCAGGCCACCTGGCTCAAAGGCACTCCTGCGAACATTATACCAGAAACCATATCATCCTAAAATGGCGGTAGATTGGTCCTCGGTGGGACTGGGGGGGCAGATCTAAACCACATGGGAGCACCAGCCCAGCCAGCACCTTGAAAAGGCGAGGAAGAAGTAATCTACAGATGGTTCAGGCAGACAAGGATGAAAATGTCAGTTCTATAGAGAAGTATCAAATGTGAATACCTCGCAGGGGCGGCTCCTCTGCTATGGCGGAGGAGCGCAGCCCCACTGCTTAAAGGCAGAAAAGGATAAATAAAATGATTATAATAAAACAGTTTATCACCATTTTATTTTTCATTGACTCTGCCGAGTTTGCAGAGTCTGACGAGTCTGGGCAAGGTGGGGCCAGATCGCAGCGTCACCAGCAGGAGGAGTAGTGGGCACTGAAAGTGCGCATGTCGGTTAAACCAGCCGTCCAAACCGACATGCGCACTTGGATATCTCCAGGCTAGTCCTTGGAGATATCTGCAGGGCTCAGGAGCTCAGGCTCCCAGTCCCTGCTGGAACATGAAACCGGCCCGCTCCACCCAATCCCAGCGTTTCTCTCATGCTGGGAGCAATAGCATGAGAGAGGCGCTGGGACTACGTGGTGAGCTGGGAGCCAGTGCTCATGGGAACTGCTGTGCCCAGAGGAGCAGCGAAGCGCGGCACAGGACATCATGGTAAGTATATATTAATGTATTTTTTATTTATTTTTCCCCGCGCTGCCCCCGCCCCACCCCACCATGTAGAATAGGCAACAGCCACGACTGAATACATGCTCTCTGGGAACTGCATTTATCAAGAGCACGATTAAAAAAATAACAAAAACACCAATTTTAAGAGAGCCTCAACAAATCTGTGAGCAGCATTTTTCATCCACCACATAGAAAACCCACTGTGATGATGCACGCGAGTGAAGACAAAAACCCACCACAGATACCTTAAGGATTTGTCACACGGAGACTGCAAGGACAGCATCTCAGTCCGGTGTCCTGACACACCAGACTAGCCAGCTACGGTTTGTGATGCACAATTGAGCCCAGTACCATAGCTCCTCGAGCTCCTAACTCAATCCTGCCCTCATTAGAGCCAACTTGGAATAGACCCATTGCATCTGGCAGAGCAAAGTGGAGCAGCAAATAGGACGACCTCAACTTTACCCTGGAAGCCCTGGTCATCTGTCCCTCTCTGGGCAGTGTCTCCGCCCCACCCCTGCCCGCCTGCTCCAGCAGTCATCAGAGGCCTGCCTGCTTCATCTGTAATAACACTGCCAAGCTTTGCTTCTTCGAGCGTAAACACCGCCATGCTCCTCATGGTCCTCTCTTGTTTATATGGCCACTGTTGGAAAATTAGGAAAAACTGGCATCAATGCTTCTCTAACGAGCATTTACAATGCAATAGGTCTCGCAGTTACACGAGTTTAAGCTATTGGCATTGTAAATGACAATGCCTTTTATTTATGTTTTTAAAACTAATACAAAAATAAAAAGCTTTATTTGCAATGTCAATAGCTCAAACGTGTAAATGCGAGACCTATTGCATTGCCAATGCTTGTTTACTTTTGGAGCGGTACTGGTGGGGCACGCCCTGCTAGAGGTAGCAGAGACACTAGTCCCAGGGAGTCTTCACTCCCAGGGAGGGGTTTAAAACTGCATTCAGCATATTGCAGTAATGTCTTTACAGGGGGACCACCGCCTGCAGGACTGCTTTAGATATTGAGGCGTCCACAACCTCGCAGAAGCGGTCATCAATAGGGGAGTAAATGACACACACTTCTTCCTGATGGGTCTCTTCAGTATCACGCATGGCTGGGGAGTACTATGAGATACCCAGGCACTAGGTTTGGAAGATATACGCCGGATTTTGCAGCTAATCAGTTGAGGGTTAATGGGAGGGGGAGGGTTTTTAGATGTAGCCCCAGGGGCTGATAGCAGGGTTATTGGGCCTTGTGCAACACTATGCACCCCTTTCTCTGAGTGGGGTATTGGGCATGTCTGGGTAAGTCTCCCCAGTATGAATATTTAAATGCGCCATGCTACAGACCCTATCCTGAATGCGTCAAGCTCTAGGTGTGCCGGGCACTATAAAGAGGCTGCAGGAACCTGGCCGGCCGCTGGTGACAGGAAAATGAGTGAGTGCCTGCTAGGATCAGTGAGATGCGTGATAAAGGATTGTGGCTCCCTCTAGTGGCAGAAACGCTGCACCGCAAGGCCCTCGGGCTACACTGTGCCCAAATGTAAATCGGAAGCGGCTGCGGAGGAGCGACTAGGGTTCCCACATCTGCGCAACAACTAACAATCAGCAAGCACTGTATTGGCTTCAATTTGAGACCAATTACACAGTTAAAACCTGCAACGGTAAAGTAATATAAAGGGCGAAGGCACTTAACTCCTCTCTGGAGCAACGAAGAAAGAGGCGCTGACAACAAAGTACTATCCATGAGTCCTGCCTCTATCTGACTAGATATTTTTTATTGTTGGACTGTTGACTCTTTTCCCTGGGTTTCATAGGAAATGAAGTGTTTTTGTTGTTTTTCACTTAATGGCTGCTATAAAAAAAAAAACATTCCATCATGATGTGCACCCGCTTAATACACTCCGAACTCGCAAAATGAAGTGCGATTTCACGTTTGTACTGGAATTGTTATACCAAAAAATACCAAATCAACGAACCCTAAGCAGTTATCCCAAAACTAAGATTTTCACAGCCCCTAACCCCCAAACCCTTGCGACAAATGCAGGCTTCAATCAGATCCGCCAAGCCAATCTTAACTAACCTGCCAGTCATCTGCACAGATTAAGTGTGTCACAGAATGTGCGTTCATCCGTTAGCATGGACATAAAGAAGGTGAGAAAGGCCTTTAATTTAGTGTGTTTTAAATAAGCCGATTATTTTCATTTTTCTAAGACCTTATAAGGCTCGAAGCTTCAATTTTATCAATCAATATACAGTACAATAACGAGTGAACCACTAGTAGCATAATATGAAAAGAATGTAGGGAGCACTATTTTAATATATTTTATTGAACTACGTAAACACACTCTATTTTCAAATATGCCTGCAGGCAATTCGATGACCAAATCTTTAGCTTCTTAAAGATGGCCGCAATTTGAAACAAGCGGCACTGAAAGCGATCGCGAAAGCGATCACTATTGTAAAAATTTTTACATTTTTAAAAAACACGCCCGCTAGTGGTGCGCGTGCCACAGCGAGCCATATGTTTTCAATTATCGTGCCCGTGTCTGGGCAAGATAATTGAAACCACATGGGCTTTGGTGCGCGTAACAGACACCAATCAGCCAGGTGCAGAGCAATGTGCCCGCCTTTAGCCTATTGCGTGCTCTGTTTAAAAAAAACACGCACTCAAAGCCCAATAACACGAGCCAAAACTAAAAACACACGCACAAGCGTGTACAATTCCAGAATCCGTTTCGGAGCCCCTGACAAAAGGACTCTCGCTGCGCGAGCAGTGCTACGCACTGCATCGCTAGGCGCAAGACCTAAAAATGATTTCCTGGGCAGACAATGCCGGCACTTCAAGGCCGGCTATGAAAATGATTGAATATTCTTGACCTCGTATGCAACTGCCCTTCCCACATTCTGCCCTCAATGACAGCTCCTCTCCTGACACTGCAGGCCTACTTTCTGCAAAAGCATATTATTAAAAAAAAAGAGAGTCGCTCAATCAAAACAAATCCATTCAAAACAGGATTTATAAAGCGCTGCTAATCGCCCGCGTGGGTATCCAGGAGCTTGAGGGCCTTGCTGCTTCAAGAGTGTTCAGTTGCACAGCCAGGTCTTGAGTCCTTTCTGGAATTCTGAAAGGGAGGATGAGGCCTGCAGGAGAGGGTGGAGGCCATTCCAGGATTTTGCCGTGAGGCAGGAGAAGGAATATCCTCCACTGTTGCGACGCAGGGGTGTGTGCGAGGGAGGCGGAGCGCAGAAGGCTGGAGGGTTTGTGGAAGTTCAGGCGGTGGTTTATGTATGGTGGTCCCTGGTCGTGAAGTGCTTTGCAGGTGTGGATTAGCATCTTGAATTGGCAATCTTCTGAATGGGGAGCCAGTGGAGTTTCATGAGGTGAGGGGTGACGTGTGTTCGTTTGGGGAGGTCGAGGAAGATTCTGGCTGCTGAGTTTGTTATGGTCTGCAGGCTCTGCAGGAGGGGAGTGGTGATTCCGATATAGAATGCGTTGCCATAGTCCAGCTGGCTGGTGACTGGGGCTTGAGTGACGGTTCATCTGGTGTTGACGGGTAGTCATTTCAAGTTTTTCTGAAGCAAGCGGAGAGTGAGGAGGCAGGAGGATGAGACTACATTGATCTGGCTTTTCATGGTGAGCCTGCTGTCCAAGATAATTCGAAGGCTGCGGGCCTGATCTGTCGGAGTGGGTGAGGGTCCTAGTTCAGAGGATCACCAGCAGTCGTTCCACAGGGAGGTGTTGTGGCTGAAGATCAGAACTTCAGTTTTGTCTGTGTTGAGTTTTAGGCAGTTGCTTTTCATCCAGTCGGCGACGCTTGTCATTCATATGTGGAATTTGGCCCTTGTGGTGGAAGAGTCTTCTGATAGAGAGATGGCTGAGGCTGGGGAGTATCATTTATCTGCCCAGACTCAATATCTGAGCAAACACAACAAGATCTTGGTGTGTTTGCTTTCTTCGCCCTTAGTGGCCAAGGGTATGCCCAGATGTGGGTCACTTGCTCGCTGTGCCACTGGATTCAAGCGATCCTGTCTAATGAGGGGTTAAACCCTGAAACCGGTCCCAGGATGCTTGTTTCCAGTGCAGGGAGGACCTGGCTTGGAACTTCGGACTGGACTGTTCCCATGAGGAACGGGGTCAAGACTGATTTGCATATGGCTGGGTCCAAACTGGGGTGGCATGGTGAGCAAAAGAACAATGGATTACACCCAGATCTGCGACTGGGGGTTGAAAAGTTTCAGCACTCTGTCCATCATCTTGGTGTGTTTGCCAGACTCAACATCTTAGCAGGTATTGTAAGGCTTTTCAATTGATTCGTTAAAGCATCTGATCAGGAAAGGGATGTCCAGCACATCTGCAACCGTTCTAAGTGCTTTGGTCTCAAAACCCCCCAAGTTGTCCATTGGTAATTCCCTCGAACTCGGACAAGACACTCATGGCATCTTGAAGAACACAGCAATTATGAAAGACATGAATATTAGGCTAAGAACCACCACATCTCACGGAGTCAAAGACAATGTAGATACCTTAGGTTTCTTTCATGTAACAGAGTAACGGGCACGCTCGGGTGTCTCTGCAATTACCATTCTGTTTTGACAGATTCCCCTTCCCTGGTCACACCATGCTTACATTGAATTCTTCAGTGAAGGAGAGGTCACCTATAAATACTGTCCGTGGCCTAAACAGGTGCCCTGGGCATCTAACAGGCCCTGCAGGATCCTAGTCCCTGCAGACACCGCAAGAAATCCTCCAGAACCATGAATGCAAGTCAGGATCGATTTTTTAAAAAGGTGCTTCTTTCAAAAATCATTACATCTGAAAGATGCAACTTAAAAAACAAGCATTGGCACAGCCAATAGATCTCGCCTTTGGGACCTTATAAGTGTTTAGCCATGAAACAGTTGCATAACTAAATACTTATAAGGTCCCAAAAGCGAGACCTATTGGCTATGCCAAGCGGCCGTGCGGCCGCAAAGGTGCTCGCGATCAAACATCAAAGCGTCCGCGAAAGTGAAAGTAATCGCGGAAAATCGCGGCGCCCGCGCACATACACTGTAGCTCTAGGCTGGCCTGATAGCACTTTTTGGAGCCCTCTCAAAAAGTCTCGCCATACCAGCGCATGCGCTGGGTCAGGCGAGACCTAAAAACCAAGTGGTTCAACAAACCACGCAACAAACAACAAAGTTGCACCGTGTTTGACAGAAGATCAAACAAGTCACAGTCATACAAGAGAGGATGACCATTGAGACGAAGGTCAAGTGCTTGTTTCTGCCTCTTCAAAGCATTTAATGACACTGACCACAGAGTGATTTCTACCTGTCCATCTAGTTACCTACGGTGGCGCAAGTGACGGTGCTATTCTGCAGTTCACATTGTTCACCCAAAGATGCACAAATCACATGAAATTGGGATCCAGTCTACCAGCTTCCAGTGCCATCACATGCAGAGAGCCCCAAGTTTCAGCAGACCCTCTTCAGTGTCTACACAGCAATCCTTTCAAGCATACCGGGAACACGCAACATAGGCTCCGTCATATAAGCTGATGTTACAAAGGTCTATCTTAAACAGGGGGGGGGGGCAGGGGGTTGTCTGGGGCACTTTATCAATTATCCAGGTTACTCAAGCACGTTCAGCACTGGATACAATTGCATTGGCTCTGTCTGATTGGTTAACACATTGAGATCTGCTCACAGTCACCATGGAAACTGTACCCAATTACTAGCTCTAAATCCACGGGTCCAAACTCAGTGTCAGACCTTAAGGTATGCAACATAGATGTCTTGTTTAACAACGAAATCCTATTCACCCGAAAAGAGAACCCAGTCACCAAGATCAAATTCTATCAAACGTGAATAGTCTGGTGCACTTCTGCTAATTACCACTCGGATCGTCTCCGCGATTACCTCAAGTCGGGGCTAATGTAATGCCTTTTATGTGTGTCTTACAAAAATATTTCCAATGTTCTTTAAAGGCTACGGAGCCATGCTCCACAGTTTATAAAAGGTTACTATTTAAAGGAAAACCACAATTCAAGATATTCCTCTCAGTCCACAAACTGAACTCCAAGCTCTCCAACAAAGGTCCTTCATCCACACCGGCCATCTGTGTCCATGAGGTCAGCCTGCTGCTCCTACTCACCGTCCACCATCAGAGCCTCTTTAAGACTTCAGAAGAATGTTTGACTTTCATGAGCGGTTGGATGAAACATACCTTCTGCTTTAAGCATAGAGGGTCCCAACTGTGGTGCCACCTCACCCCGGTTTCACCAACACCTCTTGCGTTTTGGCTGTCAGATGCCTAAGACCCCACCCTCTGCACTTGCCTACTACCCGGGAAGTTACTCTAATGTGCGGTTGCCCCAACCACAAGGACTCATGTCTCTTCTATCAACATTTAAACTTAAAGAGGTATCTATGGCGAACTGATTCAGCATATGCTCCTCACCTAAGACTGCAACAAAGTCAAACTGCTCCGACATTGTACTCTAGCGCGGTCCTCCGACAGCCCTACAAAGCAGCAGAATGGGTTCATGAAGCGTTTTACAAACATCCTCAGATAAACAAAATAAAGTGGTAGGTAAGCTTTGTGTTGGACATTTGATCCCACAATTTTTCTCACATTAACAATGACAGACAGAAAATCCGGAGCAGTGATGGGATATGACATCACGGAGGAATAAAGTTGCATCATGTATCTTAGGAATGCGTACTAAAGAGTAGTAATTATTAGGAGCACTTGTTTGTTGCGGGTTATTTCGTCCCGATTTAATGCCATTCCCCACCACACCTAGAACTATAAGTGTAGAGGTACCATATTATTATAATATGTAACTACCGAATGACTGCTCAACCCAAGCTGGCGTCAATCCATGCATCAATGACCATAGAGTGATATACATTTATAGTATGGGGTGTTGGGCCAATGGCATCCATCCATCCATTCTGTAAACAGAGCGATTCGTCCAGTGATGGGAGCCGCATCTGAGGTGAATGCATTTGTGTTTGCCTGCAGGCCCGATGATACTTGGGTCTAATTATGCACTTGAGCGGCAAGTACATTACATAAACTCCTACGATATTGCTATAGTTAGAGATGATTCACAAGTGACGTTTACCAAATGGTTGGAGCCTCTTTAAAAAGGAAAATGGCGTCATCCACTAACTTCCAGTTCATGGAGCAGCCGATCACCATTTATGCAGCGATCCCTGAGGAAGACTAAAATCAATGATGCAAACGGATTCATATGATAGCATTACATTTAATAACAACTACTGGCGCCTCCAGCGGGTATCTAACAGTTTCTGAACGCCTGTACCCTTGACAGATTTTAAGGTATATATTTGAAGCCTCTTACAAAGTACAAAGATGGACATTAACTGCACTGATCTTCAGCCACAATCAAGTCAGGTGATTTCATTCCACAGCTGAAAAAGTAATCTGTATAATGAGCCGAAACATCACATCACCTGAATTTGCATCCAGCCTCCGAGAAGAAGGCTTTCTGGAAAGCCGCGTGAAATTAATGCACAGAGATATCTATGCAATGCATGCACACGTTGCATACAAAGGTCTAGATCTTCAACGTCTACATGCTCACCTGCTGAATCTATAAATTCACAGAGGATTTAAGGGAGTTAAGAAGGGCGTGATCATCGTCAAAGGACCGGAACCCGTGACACAATATCGACCTGATATACAAAGTAGACTTGTTGTTGTAGCTTGGGAGTGCAGCTATGGTGATCCTAGATGGAGCTACTAGGACTATGAGGTTCAAGATGGCTGTGTGTCCTGTAATGCATAAGGTTGCCTGTGATAACACAGAAGGGCATTCAGGAGATGATGCAGCTACCGCAGTCGCAGAAGGCAGCCTCCTACAGGATTCTGACCTTTTCCCTTTTCAAGAAATGCATTTGGCATAAGCCTAAAAGGCGAACATCTCCATGTTGTGGGCTAAATCCAAAGGTTGAACGTAACAACCTGAAGGCCCTGCATTATCGGCCACCTTGCACCAAGTGACATTTTCCTGCTCAGGTAACAGGAAGGAATAATGTTCCTCTCAGCTTGAAGGACAGCACAAGAAATAACCTGAAATAAAAGCGTAGAGTCACAAAAGGACTCCCTGTGACAAGGAAAAGGTACGCTATGCACCAGTGCATTAGAGTTGCATGGTCTACTAAAACCAATGCATTCACATCCATTTTATTAATCAGAACTATTTGCACAGATTTAGTAACTAGAAGTGCACAAGTGTCCCTGCAGTGTCAGGAGGACCACCTGCAAATGACCGAAATGTTTCCTGGTGTCAGTAGCACCACCTCACTGCATGAAGAGACCGCGTCTGATGGATCAGAGGCTGTCTTATAACCTCTTTAATCTGTGTGTTGCCTCTCTTTTGGGGGACAAGCTCTATTCTGGCAAATCAACAAAAAGCTTCCTTTGAAATTGTATGTATGTATGTTGGTAACTACTGTAACAACTGCAACTTTAGTAATCCACCATGATGGACCATTGGCAAGTTTTCAGCGAACCCAGTAGAGTTTACTTATCACAGGCAGTTTCTGATGAGTTACGCATCCTAGTAAAACAACTGATGAATTAGAAACCTCTTCTGGTGCATGCGTGATCAAGGCCCTGGACACAGTGTTGTAGCAGTCTATAAACTCATAGGGAGAGTTGGTCGTTGTGACTTCGATTTTGCGTCACTTCCATTGACATTGACTGACTGATATATGGGCACATGCATCCCTACTAGTGATTCGGTCTGATTGGCATATGGGAGTATGCATCACTGGTCTGGTTGGCATATGGGAGTATGCATCACTTCCTGTAACACTGGTCTGACTGGCATATGGGAGTAGGCATCACTTCCTGTAACACTGGTCTGATTGGCATATGTGAGTATGCATCATTTCCTGTAAAACTGGTCTGACTAGTATATGGGAGTAGGCATCACTTTCTGTAACACTGGTCTGACTGGCATATGGGAGTATGCATCACTGGTCTGACTGGCATATGGGAGTATGCATCACTTCCTGTAACACTTGTCTGATTGACATATGGGAGTATGCATCACCTCCTGTAACACTGGTCTGACCGGCATATGGGAGTATGCATCACTTCTTGTAACACTGGTCTGACCGGCATATGGGAGTATGCATCACTTCCTGTAACACTGGTCTGACCGGCATATGGGAGTATGCATCACTTCCTGTAACACTGGTCTGATTGGCATATAGGACTATGCATCACTTCCTGTAACACTGGTCTGACTGGCATATGGGAGTAGGCATCACTTCTTGTAACACTGGCCTGACCGGCATATGGGAGTATGCATCACTTCCTGTAACACTGGTCTGACCGGCATATGGGAGTATGCATCACTTCCTGTAACACTGGTCTGATTGGCATATAGGACTATGCATCACTTCCTGTAACACTGGTCTGACTGGCATATGGGAGTAGGCATCACTTCCTGTAACACTGGTCTGATTGGCATAAGGGGGTATGCATCGCTTCCAGTGAGACTGTCCGATTGATAGACTCGAGTATCCATCACTTCCCATGACACTGGTCTGATTAGCCTAGGGGAGCATGCATCACTTCCAATGACAGGTGGTAACTGGTAAATCTCTTCTTCATTCACTGTTCGCATAAATCATCATAAGCCATCAAGTTCCTTCTCAACAATCACACGGCCAGAGGGGGAGGGAGAGAGGGGACAGAGAGAGAAAGAAACAAAAAGAGAGACAGAAAGAGGGATAGAGAGAGGGAGAAAGAAATAGAGAGAAAGAAAGAGAGATAGAAAGAGAAAGAAAGAGAAAGAAAGAGAAAGAAAGAGAAAGAAAGACAGAAAGAGAGAAAGAAACAAACAAACAAAGAAAGAAAGAAAGGGAGAGAGGGAAAGAGAGGGAGAGAGAGAAATAAAGAGTGAAAGAGAGAGGACAGAGAGGGGAAAAAGGGTGGGAGAGAGAGAGGGAAAGAAAGAAAGAGAATGAGGGAAAGAAAGAGAATGAGGGAGAGAAAAAGAGACAGAGAAAGAGGGAGAGAGAAAGAGAGAGGGAGATAGAAAGAGAGAGAACCAATAAAACCACTGCTTTTACTGTGAATAGATTTCACATGAAACAAGAAAAGCCTGTGAAGATGGGGATGCTGCTCAGGAACATCTAAATTTAGATTTCTAAGAATTCTTCGAATTCCAGGGCCTCCACGGACGGCTCTGATGAAACCGATTCTATTTGGTTTTGTCTGCTTGAAATGAGAACAGGGGGCTTTAACGGCGTGCGAGAGTCGCCTTGGCTGTCAGGACACACTCCGAGCTCTCTGCCACCATGTCTGAAGTATAAATGTTGGAGTCAATAAATGGCTGCTGTCTGTCAGTTTTAGGACCAGACCTCTGAGGCTCTGCCTGTCTCCTTACAGTACCATTAAGCGCCATGTAAACAATATGTAGAAACACCTCTCTGGATGTCTGCTCTGCTAGGAACAGGATATCCTGTCTGCTCTGATTTGTTATTGCTTCTCAAGAAGCCATGGCCCAACATCTTGTATAGCATGACCAACAACCAGACACATTTGTAGCTCTTAGGACTGGTCTCATCATATACTGTAAAACATGTCATACTGCACCAATCCCATCTTTAACTTTCTCGGTCTAGTGCAAGATTGTGAGCAGATTATTTATTTCTACCATTTTGTGCAAAAATAAAATAGCTTGTTGAGTCGGATTATGGTAAAAAAAAAAAAATAATAGAATGTCTTTTTTTAATAAAACCTTTAGATGAGCTTTCTTGCCTGAAGAGGGGTTTTCAATAAAATTAAAAAATACTTCATAAAGAACCTTAACCTACTCTAGAAGGGCTGTGGATTTGTTACAAATTGAGACCTTTCTCAAGTCTTTTTACCAAGAGCAATGCTGTGCTAGGGTTGTTCCTCTGATGTTAGTATCGGACAGATTTCCTTCTCGGCAATCTAAATACTCTGGCACTTCAGAGATGATCTCTTGCTTTTATTGTTCACAAGAATCTGCATTATCTTCAACCCCAAAGATCACAGGGGCCACAGCCTTCATCTTATAAACGGTCTAAAACAGAGACAAACTGGGTTTCTCTATTATAACTAATGCTCCCTGTTTTCCGTTTTTACAGATAAATATAGACAGAAAAACGTTTATTTCCTTGTCTGTATTTATTTTTAAAAGTGGATAAAAATGGAAATTAGGTTGTTTTTTTAGTGATCCTAATACTTTATACCATGACGGCCAAGCCAATAGCTGTGTGGATTGATAGGTAAGGGGGTTAAAAAATGAAATGAAGTTTAGTAAAGGGGCTTAAACAGCAGTAGATATGCTCATGGTTGATAATGAAATTTGTAAGGTCTCATATAACGACATTGATTTATGTTCTGAGGGTCTCCATATCACTGAAACGCCATATGGGAGTATGCATCACTCCCTGTAACACTGGTCTGATTGGCATATAGGACTATGCATCACTTCCTGTAACACTGGTCTGACTGGCATATGGGAGTATGCATCACTTCCTGTAACACTGGTCTGACTGGCATATGGGAGTATGAATCTCCTACTGTAACACTAGTCTGATTGGCATATGGGAGTATGCATCACTCCTTGTAACACTGGTCTGATTGGCATATGGGAGTATGCTTCACTGGTCTGGTTGGCATATGGGAGTATGAATAACTTCCTGTAACACTGGTCTGACTGGTATATGTGAGTATGTATCACTTCCTGTAACACTGGTCTGATTGGCATATAGGACTATGCATCACTTCCTTTAACACTGGTCTGACTGGCATATGGGAGTATGCATCACTTCTTGTGGTTCTGGTCTGATTGGCATATGGGAGTATGCATCACTGGTCTGATTGGCATATGGGAGTATGGATCACTTCCTGTAACACTGGTCTGACTTGTATATGGGAGTATGCATCACTTCCTGTAACACTAGTTTGATTGGCATATGATATTATGCATCACTTCCTGTAACACTGGTCTGATTGGCATATGGGAGTATGCATCACTTCCTGTAATACTGGTCTGACTGGCATATGGGAGTCACTTCCTGTAACACTGGTCTGACTGGCATACAGGAGTATGCATCACTTCTTGTGATTCCGTTCTGACTGGTATACAGGAGTATGCATCGCTTCTTGTGATTCCGTTCTGACTGGCATATGGGAGTATGCATCGCTTCTTGTAACATTGGTCTGATTGGCATATTGGAGTATGCATCACTTCCGGTAACACTAGTCTGATTGGCATATGGGAGTAGGCATCACTGGTCTGATTGGCATATGGGAGTAGGCATCACTTCCTGTAACACTGGTCTGACTGGTATATGGGAGTAGGCATCACTTCCTGTAACACTGGTCTGATTGGCATATGGGAGTATGCATCACTTCCTGTAACACTGGTCTGACTGGCATATGGGAGTATGCATCACTTTCTGTAACACTGGTCTGATTGGCATATGGGAGTATGCATCACTTCCTGTAACACTGGTCTGACTGGCATATGGGAGTATGCATCACTTTCTGTAACACTGGTCTGATTGGCATATGGGAGTATGCATCGCTTCTTGTGATTCTGGTCTGATTGGCATATGGGAGTATGGATCACTTCCTGTAACACTGGTCTGATTGGCATATGGGAGTATGCATCACTTCCTGTAACACTGGTCTGATTGGCATATGGGAGTCACTTGCTGTAACACTGGTCTGACTGGCATACGGGAGTATGCATCGCTTCTTGTGATTCTGTTCTGACTGGTATACGGGAGTATGCACCGCTTCTTGTGATTCCGTTCTGACTGGCATATGGGAGTATGCATCGCTTCTTGTAACATTGGTCTGATTGGCATATGGGAGTATGCATCGCTTCTTGTAACACTGGTCTGACCGGCATATGGGAGTATGCATCACTTCCTGTAACACTGGTCTGATTGGCATATGGGAGTATGCATCACTTCCTGTAACACTGGTCTGATTGGCATATGGGAGTATGCATCAGTTCCTGTAACACTGGTCTGACTGGCATATGGGAGTATGCATCACTTTCTGTAACACTGGTCTGATTGGCATATGGGAGTATGCATCACTTCCTGTAACACTGGTCTGACTGGCATATGGGAGTATGCATCACTTCCTGTAACACTGGTGTGATTGGCATAAGGGAGTATGCATCACTTCATGTGACCTCACTGGTATATGGGAGTATGCATCGCTTCCTGTAACACTGGTCTGACTGGCATATGGGAGTGTGCATCACTTCCTGTAACACTGGTCTGATTAGCATAAGGGAGTATGCATCACTTCATGTAACACTGGTCTGATTGGCATATGGGAGTGTGCATCACTTCCTATAACACTGGTCTGACTGGCATATGGGAGTAGGCATCACTTCCTGTAACACTGGTCTGATTGGCATATAGGACTATGCATCACTTCCTGTAACACTGGTCTGACTGGCATATGGGAGTAGGCATCACTTCCTGTAACACTAGTCTGACCGGCATATGGGAGTGTACATCACTTCCTGTAACACTGGTCTGACTGGCATATGGGAGTGTGCATCACTTCCTGTAACACTGGTCTGATTGGCATATGGGAGTATGCATCACTGGTCTGATTGGCATATGAGAGTATGGATCACTTCCTGTAACACTGGTCTGACTTGTATATGGGAGTATGCATCACTTCCTGTAACACTAGTTTGATTGGCATATGATATTATGCATCACTTCCTGTAACACTGGTCTGATTGGCATATGGGAGTCACTTCCTGTAACACTGGTCTGACTGGCATACAGGAGTATGCATCACTTCTTGTGATTCCGTTCTGACTGGTATACAGGAGTATGCATCGCTTCTTGTGATTCCGTTGTGACTGGCATATGGGAGTATGCATCGCTTCTTGTAACATTGGTCTGATTGGCCTATTGGCGTATGCATCACTTCCGGTAACACTAGTCTGACTGGCATATGGGAGTATGCATCACTTTTTGTAACACTGGTCTGATTGCCATATGGGAGTATGCATCACTCCTTGTAACACTGGTCTGATTGGCATATGGGAGTAGGCATCACTGGTCTGATTGGCATATGGGAGTATGCATCATTTCCTGTAACACTGGTGTGATTGGCATATGGGAGTATGCATCATTTCCTGTAACACTGGTCTGATTGGCATATGGGAGTATGCATCACTTTCTGTAACACTGGTCTGATTGGCATATGGGAGTATGCATCACTTCCTGTAACACTGGTCTGACTGGCATATGGGAGTATGCATCACTTCCTGTAACACTGGTGTGATTGGCATAAGGGAGTATGCATCACTTCATGTGACCTCACTGGTATATGGGAGTATGCATCACTGGTCTGATTGGCATATGAGAGTATGGATCACTTCCTGTAACACTGGTCTGACTTGTATATGGGAGTATGCATCACTTCCTGTAACACTAGTTTGATTGGCATATGATATTATGCATCACTTCCTGTAACACTGGTCTGATTGGCATATGGGAGTCACTTCCTGTAACACTGGTCTGACTGGCATACAGGAGTATGCATCACTTCTTGTGATTCCGTTCTGACTGGTATACAGGAGTATGCATCGCTTCTTGTGATTCCGTTGTGACTGGCATATGGGAGTATGCATCGCTTCTTGTAACATTGGTCTGATTGGCCTATTGGCGTATGCATCACTTCCGGTAACACTAGTCTGACTGGCATATGGGAGTATGCATCACTTTTTGTAACACTGGTCTGATTGCCATATGGGAGTATGCATCACTCCTTGTAACACTGGTCTGATTGGCATATGGGAGTAGGCATCACTGGTCTGATTGGCATATGGGAGTATGCATCATTTCCTGCAACACTGGTCTGATTGGCATATAGGAGTGTGCATCACTTCCTATAACACTGGTCTGACTGGCATATGGGAGTAGGCATCACTTCCTGTAACACTAGTCTGACCGGCATATGGGAGTGTACATCACTTCCTGTAACACTGGTCTGACTGGCATATGGGAGTGTGCATCACTTCCTGTAACACTGGTCTGATTGGCATATGGGAGTATGCATCACTGGTCTGATTGGCATATGGGAGTATGGATCACTTCCTGTAACACTGGTCTGATTTGTATATGGGAGTATGCATCACTTCCTGTAACACTGGTCTGACCGGCATATGATATTATGCATCACTTCCTTTAACACTGGTCTGATTGGCATATGGGAGTCACTCCCTGTAACACTGGTCTGACTGGCATACAGGAGTATGCATCACTTCTTGTGATTCCGTTCTGACTGGTATACAGGAGTATGCATCGCTTCTTGTGATTCCGTTCTGACTGGCATATGGGAGTATGCATCGCTTCTTGTAACATTGGTCTGATTGGCATATTGGCGTATGCATCAGTTCCGGTAACACTAGTCTGACTGGCATATGGGAGTATGCATCACTTTCTGTAACACTGGTCTGATTGCCATATGGGAGTATGCATCACTCCTTGTAACACTGGTCTGATTGGCATATGGGAGTATGCATCACTGGTCTGATTGGCATATGGGAGTATGCATCATTTCCTGTAACACTGGTCTGATTGGCATATGGGAGTATGCATCAGTTCCTGTAACACTGGTCTGACTGGCATATGGGAGTATGCATCACTTTCTGTAACACTGGTCTGATTGGCATATGGGAGTATGCATTACTTCCTGTAACACTGGTCTGACTGGCATATGGGAGTATGCATCACTTCCTGTAACACTGGTGTGATTGGCATAAGGGAGTATGCATCACTTCATGTGACCTCACTGGTATATGGGAGTATGCATCGCTTCCTGTAACACTGGTCTGACTGGCATATGGGAGTGTGCATCACTTCCTGTAACACTGGTCTGATTGGCATATGGGAGTGTGCATCACTTCCTGTAACACTGGTCTGATTAGCATAAGGGAGTATGCATCACTTCATGTAACACTGGTCTGATTGGCATATGGGAGTGTGCATCACTTCCTATAACACTGGTCTGACTGGCATATGGGAGTAGGCATCACTTCCTGTAACACTGGTCTGACCGGCATATGGGAGTATGCATCACTCCCTGTAACACTGGTCTGATTGGCATAGAGGACTATGCATCACTTCCTGTAACACTGGTCTGACTGGCATATGGGAGTAGGCATCACTTCCTGCAACACTAGTCTGACCGGCATATGGGAGTGTACATCACTTCCTGTAACACTGGTCTGACTGGCATATGGGAGTGTGCATCACTTCCTGTAACACTGGTCTGATTGGCATATGGGAGTATGCATCACTGGTCTGATTGGCATATGGGAGTATGGATCACTTCCTGTAACACTGGTCTGACTTGTATATGGGAGTATGCATCACTTCCTGTAACACTAGTTTGATTGGCATATGATATTATGCATCACTTCCTGTAACACTGGTCTAATTGGCATATGGGAGTATGCATCACTTCCTGTAATACTGGTCTGACTGGCATATGGGAGTCACTTCCTGTAACACTAGTCTGACCGGCATATGGGAGTATGCATCACTTCCTGTAACACCGGTCTGACCGGCATATGGGAGTGTGCATCACTTCCTGTAACACTGGTCTGACCGGCATATGGGAGTATGCATCACTTGCTGTAACACTGGTCTGACCGGAATATGGGAGTATGCATCACTTCTTGTAACACTGGTCTGACTGGCATATGGGAGTATGCATCACTTCCTGTAACACTGGTCTGACCGGCATATGGGAGTATGCATCACTTCCTGTAACACTAGTCTGACCGGCATATGGGAGTGTACATCACTTCCTGTAACACTGGTCTGACTGGCATATGGGAGTAGGCATCACTTCCTGTAACACTGGTCTGACTGGCATATGGAAGTATGCATCGCTTCTTGAAATTCTGGTCTGATTGACATATGGGAGTGTGCATCACTTCCTGTAACACTGGTCTGATTGGCATAAGGGGGTATGCATCACTTGCTGTAACACTGGTCTGACCGGCATATGGGAGTGTGCATCACTTCCTGTAACACTGGTCTGACCGGCATATGGGAGTATGCATCACTTCCTGCAACACTGGTCTGATAGGCATATGGGTGTATGCATCACTTCTTGTAACACTGGCCTGACCGGCATATGGGAGTATGCATCACTTCCTGTAACACTGGTCTGACCGGCATATGGGAGTATGCATCACTTCCTGTAACACTGGTCTGATTGGCATATAGGACTATGCATCACTTCCTGTAACACTGGTCTGACTGGCATATGGGAGTAGGCATCACTTCCTGTAACACTGGTCTGATTGGCATAAGGGGGTATGCATCGCTTCCAGTGAGACTGTCCGATTGATAGACTCGAGTATCCATCACTTCCCATGACACTGGTCTGATTAGCCTAGGGGAGCATGCATCACTTCCAATGACAGGTGGTAACTGGTAAATCTCTTCTTCATTCACTGTTCGCATAAATCATCATAAGCCATCAAGTTCCTTCTCAACAATCACACGGCCAGAGGGGGAGGGAGAGAGGGGACAGAGAGAGAAAGAAACAAAAAGAGAGACAGAAAGAGGGATAGAGAGAGGGAGAAAGAAATAGAGAGAAAGAAAGAGAGATAGAAAGAGAAAGAAAGAGAAAGAAAGAGAAAGAAAGACAGAAAGAGAGAAAGAAACAAACAAACAAAGAAAGAAAGAAAGGGAGAGAGGGAAAGAGAGGGAGAGAGAGAAATAAAGAGTGAAAGAGAGAGGACAGAGAGGGGAAAAAGGGTGGGAGAGAGAGAGGGAAAGAAAGAAAGAGAATGAGGGAAAGAAAGAGAATGAGGGAGAGAAAAAGAGACAGAGAAAGAGGGAGAGAGAAAGAGAGAGGGAGATAGAAAGAGAGAGAACCAATAAAACCACTGCTTTTACTGTGAATAGATTTCACATGAAACAAGAAAAGCCTGTGAAGATGGGGATGCTGCTCAGGAACATCTAAATTTAGATTTCTAAGAATTCTTCGAATTCCAGGGCCTCCACGGACGGCTCTGATGAAACCGATTCTATTTGGTTTTGTCTGCTTGAAATGAGAACAGGGGGCTTTAACGGCGTGCGAGAGTCGCCTTGGCTGTCAGGACACACTCCGAGCTCTCTGCCACCATGTCTGAAGTATAAATGTTGGAGTCAATAAATGGCTGCTGTCTGTCAGTTTTAGGACCAGACCTCTGAGGCTCTGCCTGTCTCCTTACAGTACCATTAAGCGCCATGTAAACAATATGTAGAAACACCTCTCTGGATGTCTGCTCTGCTAGGAACAGGATATCCTGTCTGCTCTGATTTGTTATTGCTTCTCAAGAAGCCATGGCCCAACATCTTGTATAGCATGACCAACAACCAGACACATTTGTAGCTCTTAGGACTGGTCTCATCATATACTGTAAAACATGTCATACTGCACCAATCCCATCTTTAACTTTCTCGGTCTAGTGCAAGATTGTGAGCAGATTATTTATTTCTACCATTTTGTGCAAAAATAAAATAGCTTGTTGAGTCGGATTATGGTAAAAAAAAAAAAATAATAGAATGTCTTTTTTTAATAAAACCTTTAGATGAGCTTTCTTGCCTGAAGAGGGGTTTTCAATAAAATTAAAAAATACTTCATAAAGAACCTTAACCTACTCTAGAAGGGCTGTGGATTTGTTACAAATTGAGACCTTTCTCAAGTCTTTTTACCAAGAGCAATGCTGTGCTAGGGTTGTTCCTCTGATGTTAGTATCGGACAGATTTCCTTCTCGGCAATCTAAATACTCTGGCACTTCAGAGATGATCTCTTGCTTTTATTGTTCACAAGAATCTGCATTATCTTCAACCCCAAAGATCACAGGGGCCACAGCTTTCATCTTATAAACGGTCTAAAACAGAGACAAACTGGGTTTCTCTATTATAACTAATGCTCCCTGTTTTCCGTTTTTACAGATAAATATAGACAGAAAAACGTTTATTTCCTTGTCTGTATTTATTTTTAAAAGTGGATAAAAATGGAAATTAGGTTGTTTTTTTAGTGATCCTAATACTTTATACCATGACGGCCAAGCCAATAGCTGTGTGGATTGATAGGTAAGGGGGTTAAAAAATGAAATGAAGTTTAGTAAAGGGGCTTAAACAGCAGTAGATATGCTCATGGTTGATAATGAAATTTGTAAGGTCTCATATAACGACATTGATTTATGTTCTGAGGGTCTCCATATCACTGAAACGCCGAAGGCATTCAAGCATGAGGGCTTATTTATCTGTTAAATAAATGTGGAAATATACCAGTTTAAGCTTCATTTTTTTCACAAAACCTAAAATAAATATGGATAAATACAGATAAAATTAGCAAAAAATAAATATGGATAAATACAGAGAGAAATGTCAAAAAAATAAATACCATAAAACCGGGAGCCCTAATTATAACTAGTGCTCCCGGTTTTATGGGATTTTTTTTGGCCATTTCCATCTGTATTTATCCATATTTAATTTGTGTTTTGCGTATAAGAGAAGTTGTAAAACTGTACATTTCCATATCGATTTAACTGATGGACGTGCACGCATACTTTGATGTATGTCTTGTTTTAGCTATTTAAGCTGCCAATTATTACATAACAATACATCCACTAGTAAATACTAGCATTATACCATAAATATATGTTGACATATGCCGTTATTTAAAGATATTTCATCCTGTTATTTTAAATTTCCCATGCTGTCCATCTGCTCAGCTGCTGGCCTATAATTCATGAAAGACAGCACGGAGAGTCACTTAAAGGAAGCACAATAATCTGTATTTATCCACTTTTTAAAATAAATGCAGACAGAAAACACATTTTTTTCTGTCTGAATTTATCTGTAAAAATCCATAAAAACGGAAAACAGGGAGCCCTAATTATAACTCAGGAGAGGGATGCTGGTTCTCATCGGAAACAGAGGCCTTTGCATTCTGGGTAATTGCACCTACTTGTCAGCTGGATTTTGATGCTGGGGAGCTCACACAACTGGATCCATAAATGTTGCCTCACTGCTCCTAGGTCCCCAATGGAACAGTATAGGATTTGGAGGTGATGCGAGGAAACATGGGTGCAGTAATGCTGCAGGAGTGAGAGGGTGGCACCATGCCACCAAGGCACAGTGACGCAGTGTCACGAGGACAGCGATGTAGCAGGGCAGACGGGAGATTTAATGCAAGCAAAAAAAAACAGAGCCCTCAGTGAGTCAAATGTAGCCATAATTGTCATGAAAAGGGCCCTGGTGCCACTGCACGTTTGCACTGCTGATAACTACCCCCCTGCGTTGGGCGGGCCACAGAATCAAAGAAAGCACACGCCCTGCGTCTTTCTCTATTTGTGCCCCAATAACTGGCCTCCTCCTGGCAGAGCTGTGCTTAGCACCCCGGCTCTTACATTTCAGGCAAGAACTCGACGCACTCCAACCCCTGCACTGGCCCACTCCAAGCTCAGCAACAATCTGCGAATGAAAGATGCGAAATGAAGCCTTGAGCTGCCATTCAGAGAGCACCAGACGACGCTCACACGGTGCGCCAGTCATGTGGCATGACCGCAGCACTCGGAATCTGCAGCATGGGTAGGAATGTCGGGCTGCCCTGTGCCTCTCTCATCTGGGCCCCAACAATCACCCCAGGCAAGAATAAATCAAGCAGCGTCGCTAGATTTATTTTATTCCATTTTTAACAAATTATGCTATTTCAAAGAATTTGCCCTAAATCGCTCAGAGCAACAATTACATTTAGAAGGTGTACAATTTATCCATAATTTTGGCACGAGTGGTGTGACGCCAAATAATTTCACAGATTCCAAATTGGTAGGTAATCGAAGCATTCATTAATTCATTCTCCAGGATGTAACTGGAGGGAGTAGGGAGTGGAGGGAGTAGGGAGTGGGGAGTGGGGGGTGGGGGGTGGGGGGCGTTGTGAAAGGGTGCACCAAGAGATACAATCCTCTTTTTAAAAAACATTTTTAAGAATAAGCGCGCCATGACTGTGACACGAACTAGCTCTTGGCTGTACAAAAACCTAAATGCGACCCAGCTGCATCCGTCTTCAGAAGTCCTACAAATGAGTGAAAGCTTCACAAGACGTCCTTTTGATGCTGAATGTGCTGTCAATAAATGACAGCGCCCTACCTCCCATGTTCCAGCCATATGTGCAAATGCAGTGCAGAATGCTTGGTCACACCCCTGCTGCTGAATAGGGCAGGCTTGATTGGCTTTTAAAAAGCTTTTGGAGTTTTCACACATCTTATAACTTTAGTAAGATGGCGCTCTTGGCCAGCACGGTCCACAGAGGGCACAGAGTGTCTCTCGCTGCAGGCGGCTCAAGTTTCACTTTCGGTTTCATCACTCGGTGATGGGGCCCTGCCCAGACGGCAGGTAGTCAGTCAACAGCTACCGGAGGGTTTTATTGTCTGCACTGAATAACCCCGCAGAGCCGCCAGCCCAGACTCCCCTTTGTCCCGGCACTTAGAAGCAGAATCCGAGAATGAAATACATTACGTCATCAGCCGATCAAGGCTCCACTGATGCTTTGAGCTCATTCACTTTTGGTCATCGGAGAGACTGACTGATAGGGTTCAACAAAGGCTGCCACTTGGCTGCTACTTTACCATCTCGAGGCCTTATTTTTTCACTTCCGGTAATTCTGCTAAGTGGCAATATGTCGAATGACAATGACTGAGCTACTAACATTCTCTCTTCGCTCAGTTACAGCCTTGTTGTCAGCTACTGTGACACATTCCGGACAACATTAGGACCAGAAGCAGCTAATAGATGGCATAAAACACCTCTTTTATGACGTAGAACCTTGCCACAACTGGGCATGATTGTCTCAAAGTTGTGGCGTTTTAGAAATGTGATTGTATGTCTACTTCAGACAAGATGAAGCAATGTCCAATAGTGATGACTCTGAGACATGTCAAGGTGTCCCACTGAAAAGGCTGCTTCGGTTGTTCACTGATCACCCACTTCAGCAGGTGGAAGTGTGGAAAGTGGAATCTTTACCTTGTCCGCACTCGTATTAGGAAAAGTGCAAAAATACTGTGGGATCCATCACAATGATTGTGCCAACAAACAGCCTGGTGAACTATGTCTGTAGGCTCAAGAGAGCGCCTGAGAAGCAGCTGGACACACTCATGCACGGATGGAGGCTGGTTGCCCACACACAAGCCTGAAGCGTGCATCTGGCTTACCACAGTTTGGCTTCCTGGTGGTCAAGCAGGCGCGTCAGCCCTGACCACGATACGATGAAACCACGGAGCTTGTTCTGCAGTATGATATTGTGGGCTATTTTTATATTTTTACTTATTGATGTACTTATTACTTAATGCATTAATGTATGTATTTATTCACTCGTAGAATGACATTTCAAACATAGATGTTTACCTACAACATGAGCATTACAACGAGAGTGCTAAGGAGGAAAAACCTGAACAAAAATAAATTCTTGGTTCTTGTAGACAAGCGGCATTCAGGTCCCAGCGAGGTGAAGCGCTCCAGAGGGCAGTCACGTGTGCTAGGAGAACATTCTGGAGGGAGCACAAATACAGAGCTCACTGAAGCGGCATTTTAGGTAATAGCGCTCTTCTTTCACTCGTTACGTAACTGCTCAGCGCAGTTTCGAAGTCAGTCATGGAGCAGCGGGCACAAATGTCGGGCGGTAAGAATTTCAATGAGACGGTCCTAGAAGGTAGAACTCCCAGACCCTGGAACAGGCATATGGTGCTTTAGGTGATGACTAAGGGCCGTATTTAGACCTTGGCGGACGGGTTACTCGGTCACAAAGGTGACGGATATCCCTTCCGCTGAAATATAAATCCCATTATATCCTATGGGATTTAGATCCCGGGGGATGGGATATCCGTCACCGTTGTGACGAAGTAACCCATCCACCAAGATCGAAATCAAGCCTTAAGTTTTGGCGGGCTGACAGGAAATTGTGGGTAGGTGTGGCAGGAGTGTGCCACAGCAAGGTAGTCGAAAGAGAAGCTGTTAATATAAACATAATTACGAGTAGTTTACAGATGGTTTTGTTTTTGGTGTTAAGCCGACCAACATTTTACAGGTATGTGGACATAGGAGACAGCTGAGGGTGCAAGTCACAAAGTTGTTGACTTCGCCAAGTGGATCAAAAGAACGTTTTGGGAGGCCAGCCAGCAGGATGATGCAGGGATAAATTCTGCTGAATGCTAGGGAGTGAATATGTGTTCCGGCAGGGCTACGGGGCAGCAGAGACTGGACCTTCTAGCTGAAATTGCGTCACAGCAGCTGTGTTTGTATTTCTGCTGGAAAAACCAAGGGTCTCAGAAGATGGAGTGAGAGGTAGTAGTTGGGGGTGAAAGAACGGTGTTGCGAAAGGGAGGGAACTGTAGATGCAGGGAGGTATAGACCTTCCATTTCTGATGAGTTCAGCATCAAAGGCCGAAGTGTCATCCAGTCATGAGTGGAGGACGTCAGAGATGTGCGACTGGAGACTAGTAGTGAAAGCGCGGAAGGAGAAGATGATTTGGGAAGTTGAAGGAAGAGATATCATTAAGAGAGATAGTGTAGAGAGAGAAAAGGAGAGGGACAAGGGTTGATCCTGGAGGAATTCCCTCTGGGAGACAGGTGGAAACAGAGAAGTCGATAATCCATGAAGATGGAGAAGATAAGACCAAAGATAAGGAGTATTCCACTCAAACAGGTGGAGTTAAAGATGAAGAATAGAGTGGGGTGGGGTGACTGTGTTAAATGCAGTCGAGATAGCTCAGAGCATGAGCACAGCCGAGCGGTGATTGTGGCGGGCAGTGCGAATGAAGTGATAGAGGAAGACCTTGCTCTTCGTATAAACACCTACGGGACCACACACCTAGACACCTGCCCAAGCGCCTGCATACCCTCTCGGATGATTAGTGTACTGTACAAATTAACATAACATAACGTGCATGAGCGCTATTTCCGGGGAAACCAGATTGGAGAGGGCTGAGTAGGCTGTTGTCAAATAAGTAGTCGGTGAGACGGTTGAAGACAAGTTTCACCAAGTAACTTTGAGAAGAAGAGGAAGAGCGATACTGAGAGTTTTTTTTTTTTTTTTAAAGAATGAGATAACTCCTTCCGATTAAAATTAAATTAGCAGAGCAGTGAGAGGGTGAACGTAGATGGGAGGCAGAGCTGAGTGATGCTTGAATGAAGCATACGTTCAATAACTGTAGGTCTGGAGGTATCTGAACAGGTGCAGTCCAGTAACCGACCCACTGGCCGTTAAAGACATCTTGTTGACCGTACTTCAATGCCTGACCGGGGCTGTACTCCGCCTGACCACAACCATAAAAGAGTAAACAAAAAGTCATTTTTCAGTGTCCTCCTTAATATGAAACCTGGCCCATGATCCCTTCTACGAGAGATTAAGGTGTTTCTCCAATGTGTTTCTCCCTTCTTGAGCAGTCTTGTGCTCTGTTGTACTTGACACTGTGCACATCTGGAAGAAATGATGGCTGCCTAGCAACTACACCAGGAAAAGTCAATCTACAGCAAATACAGGGGAGGGGGACACTACGGAAGTCAGAGACAGGCCTTACACTCAGAGCCATCTCATTAGAGGGTTTCAGCTACTTACCAACAGATCATTCTACACAAAACCCCCCAAAAAACAGAATCACAGATTCAAAAAAGAACACCCACAGGTGACGAATCACCAAAGCATAGAGACCATACAGAATCGCTATGTCCACTATATGGACTTTTGCCACAACCTGAAATCTTGACGCTCACGGTCCGCTTCTATGTTCAACTGAACTCGAGCCTGACACACTGATGCTTGTTGCGGTTTCTGTGCGATCGCCAAACATGTGTTGGGAAGTCAGCTCTGCCGGTGGGGTCTTGGGGACTTTTGTTTCAACCACAGGATTTTATTGGACCGACCGTGCACCCACAAACATCGATGAGGGCTTTAATACTAACCACAAATTTATTGTGACATTGGTACAAAATGTAGATGTTTACAGTGGCTTTTGCACCAGTACAAACTGCAGATTATTATGGTGTTTGTTCAACCCACAAACATTTTGTGATGGGGAAAGACTGTGATTGGGAAGAGGGATGTTTGGACTAGAGTTCCCTGCAGACCAAAATACCTAAGCTGGCTCTATTGGGCTCTGATTGTTGCTGGGCATGTGGAAGAAATAACGTCTGCTAAGGCCATGTGTTCCTTACCAGGGGTTGGTTGGATGATTTCTACCACAAGGTTTGGCTTGTGGGATTACGGTCTAGATTTGGAATTTGGGGGACATGGTAGTCAGTTGCAAATGCAATGGAGTAGGACAAACTTTCGGTCCGCCCGCCTCATTTTGAAATGGAAGCACTTTAGGCTAACGTCGAAGGAGCCCCCGTTGGCTTGGTCAATGGCAAGCTCACTGGGATGGCCCAAGGGGCTGTTGGAGTAAAGCCATCACACCACCCATTACATTAAGAGCAGACAGTGTGATTGATTTATTTCTGTCCATCATACCAGGAAAAGCCTGGTGGTCATTTGTTTTTTGTTTTCCAGAAGCAAACTCCATCTTTTGGAGTTTGTTTCGGGAGGGGGGGGGGGGGAAGAGTTAAAAGTTTTGTGAGCTGCTGTTAAAATGGACAGATGCCACTCACAAAACGTTTTTTTACCCTAAGGGCACAGCCAATGGAATTATGCAGCAGGGGAGGGCCAAATTATGCAGCAGGATTGAGCAAAGTATGCAGCAAGAAAAGAAAAATATTGCGACAAAATGTGATACATTTTGTGATAGTATTACTTCATTATTTTGTCATTTTTACACTTATTAACACTGCCTGGGCACTGGTTGCACTGCATTTGTACCAGTTGAACCCCTTCTGTGCTGCGGATTGCCCCGGCCGCCCACGTGACAGTGGGCTTGTGCGGAGGACGGCCGGGGGCCGTCCAAACCCTGCCCACTGATTAAATCGCCCACACTGTTGCGAATTTTGTGCCGCAGTCAACACCTACATCTAGCCATAAAAGACAGAAAGATAAAAAAACAGCCTTAGCAAAGATCTTCCTGTGCGGCGACTTGTGCAGCTGAGTTTTTAGTAACTTTTGAACCGTTTGAGCTAGAAACAACATTTGTTATTGTTAAAATCTGCAGATTATACGTCAGATGATGGATTATGTGGCAAATGCGGAAATTCTAAAATTATTCAAAAAATTGCCGTGGACGCATAATTCCAGTGGCCCTGCTTAAGGGTAATCAACATGGCGGCAGTTACTTTTAGGGTAGAGAAATAACCCCTGGGATGGTACTCATCTCTTTATTTGATAGATGGAGTACTGTAGGCCGACTTCATGCCCTCCCTATGGATGCCTCTCCATCAGTAAAACAATAAGTCAGGCCCTACGTCCTCTAACAGCATCACTTACTGCAGGGGTATATTATATATTATATTCTGGATAGACCACTATTTTCTAACCAACATGATATTTTGAAAGTGCGAAAGACTAAAGTACATTTTTATTTTCTATACATGACTGAACACCTAAATTCTGTTCGGTTCCAACAAGAAGACTTTTGACTTTTAATGTATTCAAGGGATTTCATTTTATCTTTTATTGAGTTATATGATAATTTGTTTAATATCTAAGCTATTGCCTGGGCGTAGAGTGCATCTTCTTAAGTAGTGTTTGTCGTTCTGGACTCCATTTCATTCCCGTTCATTTAATATCAATCGAAAAAATATACCACGGTTTAGGTTGAGTGTGTCGATCTAAAATGCATTTTAATGTTTCTTTTAGTTACTACAACTTATATAATTTCCTATTTTGCCATCGGATTTAGCACGCTATCTATATTGTATTTGAACTAAATGTGCTACTATGAAAAGAAAGTTTTTTTCATGGAACATCCGCAGTATTCTGAGCTGTGGTTGGTGTATGCATTAACGTTCATTCTTGAGTCAAATATCGGGTGATATATACTTCAAGGTCCCAGCCCTGATGAAGTTAAAGCTGTTTTCTGAAGCACCCTCAAAGAAAGACCCTGCTCTTTTACGCCCAGCGTTTTGGAAAAGTGATGGGCGTGTCCTAAAAGTGGAATGTTTTGCTCGTCCCAAGTAGGTTCAATGCTCTAAAAAACTGGAAAACACCCATCTCTCATCGAACGCTAGGTAGCGTACGACCGTTTCAACCAGCGCTAGTTAGTTTCCACTTGTCATGGTCTGACGTCATCTATCAGCCCTCCTTTTACCGGAGTCACAGCGGCAACATTAGCTGCTTGTGGGGGAACCCGAGGCACACTACTGATTTCATTACAAGACCGTAAGCTACATTATGCAGTAACTTTTATTTGCTGCCTAGACATGCAGACCTTTAAAGTGTAACCATTACATCATCAATAAAAACATTCCAAGTAACATTACCAAGCACCATAGCACCCAGCTATCTTCCTCTTTTATTCGCTGCTCATGGAAAGTTAAGTTTAGCTCCTATGATTTTCATGTTATAGACTCTATTTATGCCTTTTTAAACGCTTTTGGCATTTATATCTCTATTTATATAATAACATAACAATCTTAAAGTCGTTTTTTAGTTGTATGTGTTTTAATTTTTGTGACAGTTTCTTGGTTTTAATTCATTTATTTGGCTTTCGAGTCCCTTACAGGTAAGTCTTTCTACCTGTGGGGGAACCTTTGGCACACTACTGATTGTGCCACAGACATGTGCCTCAGGCTTTCGGGCCCTACCAGAGATGCCACCGAAGAGTGGATGAGGCTTGGAGAGCATAAACACACCAACAACATATAGAATTATAAAAAATGTTTTAGAAAAAACTGTGAATTACAGGGACGTTTTTCACCAAGGAGTTCGGAGTGACGAGAGCAAAACTCGAGTTGTGTATGATGTCACTCAGAACCCCAGGGTGAAAAACATCCCCTAATTCAGTTTTTACCCATCTATAATTTTATATTCTGTTTGGCCCCCAAAATCATCCACCCCTGCCGACAACTAAGCTGTGCTTTCGCTTTCAGTCAAAGCAGACAAGCAGCGCTGCGCCGACAGCCTGTCAGAGAGGCCGGTTACCTTATGACATCACAACAGTTGAATACCAGTTTTGTTATCAACTGTTGTGATGTCATAGCAAAGAGTTATGGCTTTCAGAAACTGAAATAAATGATAGTGTCTCTGAGAACCACACATAAGAGACAAGATAAACAATATTCCAAACACACCACCCCTGCAGTATTCCACAACACACCACCTCAGCAGAGTTCACTAATGCAGTTTGTTTTTCGGAACACACCAAGTGCCTTATTCTGAGTATGGCGGTGCTAGGACCATTGTACACGTTGTGACAGTCTGACCACTGACACCACTGCGGGTCTGCCTGTCATATTTCGAGTGTGGCGATCGGACCGTCACAGAATCGCCACTTCCGCCGGGATCCAGGATTCTGCAGCAGTGCCACAGCGGAAAGGGCAATATAATGAGTTACATTTCTCCCGCCCATTTCATGGTGGTGAGCTCACCATGAAAAGGGCAGTGAAGATGCAACCCCTGCCGCTTCTGGACCTGGGGGTGCATGCAGGGGGTGCAGGTGTGACCCCCTGGAATAACATCACTGTTCCTGCATGGTGTGGCATGCAGGATATGGTGCATTCCACACCGTGCAGGAAGGGGCGGCGGTCTGCTGTTAAGGCTCTCCTATGAGTTTCCAACAACACGCCACCTCTGCAGTTTCCCACAACACACTATGTCTACAGTGTCCAACAACACACCACTTCTGCAGTGTCCAACAACACGCCGCCTCTGCAGTGTCCCACAACACACTATGTCTACACTGTCCAACACGCCACCACTGCAGTGTCCCACAACAAACTATGGCTACAGTGCCCACCAACACGCCACCTCTGCAGTGTCCCACAACACACTATGTGTACAGTGTCAAAAAACACACCGCCTCTGCAGTTTCCCACAACACACAATGTCTACGGTGTCCAACAATACACCGCTCTGCAGTGTCCCACAACACACTATGTCTACAGTGTCCAACAACACACCGCTCTGCAGTGTCCCACAGCACGCTATGTCTACAGTGTCCAACAACACACCGCCTCTGCAGTGTTCAACGACACACTATGTCTACAGTGCCCACCAACACGCCACCTCTGCAGTGTCCCACAACTCTCTATGTCTACGGTGTCCAACAACACACCGCTCTGCAGTGTCCGACAACACACTATGTCTACAGTACCCACCAACACGCCACCTCTGCAGTGTCCCACAACTCTCTATGTCTACGGTGTCCAACAACACACCGCTCTGCAGTGTCCGACAACACACTATGTCTACAGTGTCCAACAACACACCCCCTCTGCAGTTTTCCTCAACACCTCTGCAGAAAGCCCATCCAGCTGCAAGGAGCAGCCTCTCTGACACTGAAACAGAACACTCAAAAATATGCTGGCTCCGGGTTTTCTCCTCCTCTTGTGGGTGGGGAGAAACCAATACGTGTTTTTCTCGAATAAACTATTCTAATTGGAGGGGGCCTTTTCCCGCCGCTTCCAGGGCCTGCTCTGCAGAGATGCTTGGAGCTCACGTCTGCGGTGTGCGAGGAACACTGCCAGGGGCTGCGGCCCAGCCCAACACGCTGTCACTCCATCTAGATCGGAGACCATGGCCGTCTCTGCTGCGAAGGCGGACACTCCTGCATTACTGAACTCATAGGCTGCATTTTTTATTTCCCCATCACAATATTTCACTCTCACCGCAGACATTGTCGGATAATTAAGGACAGACACGTCCCTGTGGCATTCAGCTCTAGCACAGGCTTACAGGCCCAGACAGAAGGGAGGCGTGCAGGGGCGCGCGCGCGGGCTGTTCTTAGCGGGCCCTCGTGGCTTAGACACGAGCTCATCGTCAGAGCTAGAGCGCGCGACTGCATCCCTCTGACCCACTGCGGCACCCTTATATAACACACCGCTCACGTGCAGCAAGGGGGCTCGTGCCCGGCAGCCTGTGCACTGCACAGCTGCTCAGTCACAGCTGGAGTCTGTGCTCAGCTTGCAACAAGGCCCGTTCAAGCCTACAAAAATATGTACATCACCAATGTGTTGCAGTTATATATATATCTATATATATACACATATGTATATACACACACATATATATATACACACACACATACATACACACACACGTGTTTATATATACACACACACACACACACACACGTTTTACTAGGAGTGGGAGGGGCCAAGAATCCCAATAGGTGAAGCAACGCGTGCATCACAAATCCCCTCCCGCCCCTCAATAATGGTTATAAATAGCATGCTGCAGTCTGGCTGCAGTCTGCATGATCCGGTTATGTGCTTTATGTACTCGCATTATTTCATATGCATTGGTTTAAAAAAAATATTATATGTATTTAACTGAAACTTGGATGCAAAAGTGTGTAGTGACGTAAAATCCCACTGAACAAGGACTTTAACTAGTCAGAGTTGTCTGCCTGTGAAAAGTTATTGCAACATACAATCTGTGAGGCAGTTAGTTTTTTACATGTGCCTTTCACTGTACTGTCATAGGAACATGGAATAAGAACTTTTAAACTGTAGTAATCCATGTGTTTATGTACATTTATTAGTACAGTTGCTCTAAATAAGTGGGGCAGATTTATTTTCATGGGTATTGCATATAATACGTATTTATTATTTTATAACATCCTGGTTGTGTAATAAAGCAGGCATTCTTTGACTTTCTGGCTACTAACCCTACTCTCGACAACAGCTGTAATTTGCGCCAAGCCTTTGGCCACATGTTGTTCTGAAACCACTTCCATATTGCGAATACAGATGTTTCGCAGATGTTGAATTTAACCCCACAAGGCTTCGGTGCTATGACATAGAATGCACACTGTGCACACAAACATCAGAGCGTTCGCGACCTTTCTCTAGTGCCATCATCCCACCGGACCAAGAACATTCAATGCATCCCAAGCTCTTTTCAACCAAAAATCTGCGAACATTCCTTCTCGACGCAGATGGTGTTTTTGCCATTACAGGACATCTTGCATGTTCTGACCCTTGTATAAGACTAACAATCACGGACAGTAAGCTTCACTTTGATTTTAACCATCCACATATATGACAAAAATATATGTCTGAAAGGAGCACCACAGTGTTCTGGCTGTGTTTGTACTTTAAATGCACCGCAGTGATACATGGCAGGTAAAATTGACTTTGCCATGCAGCGAAGCCAGTTTTTATATATTCATAAATCACCCTAAAGTGTACTGTATGAGCCCACGGGACACAATGCTAATATATAAAGATAAAATAGGGTAAAATACATATTGGGCTTTGTGTGTCCTCCCACTGAAATAAAAGCTAAAATCTATTTTACTGTGTCAGTCTTGCTAGTCATTTCCCTAAGTAAGCTTAGATGGCATTACAATCTAAATCCACAATCTCTGCTTTGGAAAAAGCCAAAAGAATGCTTTCAAGTTATTTCCTATTTGTTTTTTAAATTCTGATGTAATTGTGAAATCAGATTTTTGATAACTTAAGCAGAACAGTAGCTTTATAAAGATGTACTTTATGCTGTCCAAGCTAGAGCTGGCATAAAACCACTTCTGCTACTCATCACACCTCCACAGCTGGATTGCACATTCTTGGCTGGGAGAGTTAAAGACTCTTGCTCAGAGGACAATGGCCTGCCTCCGAGTCAAGGAAAGGCTAATATGTGATTACTGTTGTCAATTTAGCAAAAGTTAGCTATCTGGTAGTGGGCAGGAGCAGTTGGCAAAACAAAAGGTAGATTTTCACTTCCCTTCTGACATGGAGATTCCAGGAAGGGATTCTCCTATTTATTCCTAGGACCATCCCAGACAGCTAGGCTCCAGATACAGAAAGAACAAAACCAGTTTTGATCCTGTCAGGTGGGAGAAGGTCTCATATGAATAGAGGAGTGGCTTTGGATCCGAAGACAGGCCAGTCTGGTGGCAACTGAGTTTTTTTTTTTTTTTTTGTTGAAACCGTTTATTACAAAATTCAAAGAATATACAAAGATGGGCCTACAACCTTCAGGCCGGCCGCTAGCAAACAAGAGGAGCATAAGATACACACAGTGGAGCGCAGGCAGCGGCAAAGGGAAACATACAGGAGTCAGCCGCGTTGATGGCCACACCATACGGACCCCACATGACGGTTTCTTTTAAACATAAATAACAACAAACAAAATCCAACCACAAGGCAACCCACGATCGAAAACAGCAGCATGTGCTCCCCTAGAAAGGGGACCCTACCAAACCATAGGAGTATCAAGGGGGGGAGAAGGTCAGAACAGGGACTGGGTGAACTCAGTGCCCGGTACCGGAGAGCTAAACCGGCTAAGGGGACGGGGCAGGCGATGGATCGGGCAATAACGGCGGGGCGCAGATTCCACCACGGTAGGCGTTCCAGGGACCCCACACTTTCACCCATGTCCCAGGCTTACCTCTCGCTACATACACCACCTTTTCCCGAAACATGCACCAGTCCATATTTTCCTTCCAGAGCGAAACAGTCGGGGGCCTCTGGGAACCCCACAGTTGAGCAATATCGCGCTTGGCCACCATTTATCCCAGAGTCACCCACCACGTCTGTGGCGCCGAATAGTCGGTTGGTTCCCACACGTTCAACAGGCATCTCCTCGCTTCGGGCAGCAGCGGCACACGCGTAACCACCCGCAGGACCTCATGCACACCACGCCAGAATTGCTCCACCTCTGGGCATTCCCACAAAATATGAAGAAAGGTCCCCAAAGAACCACACCCACGCTTACACAACCCGTCCACAGCATAGCCCATTCGCAATAGCCTTGGCCCCGTTATGTAGACCCTATGGAGTATCTTGAGCTGGACGAAGCGAAGGCGGGCCGGTACGGCCACCTCTTTCGGGGAGGCCACCGCAGAGACCCAGTCCTCGTCGTCCAGCTCCAATCCATCGGCAACCCAAGCCTCGCGAAGATAAAGCAGCAATCCCACGCGGTCATTGATCAGTTTTTTATAGATTAACGAGATCGTGCTTTCCGGGACATGTCCATCCAGCACTCTATCTTCCAGAGGGGAGTACTCCGGGATGGAGGCAACGTCCGGGAAGGCGGAGCATAGTGCATGACGGATCTGCATATACCGAAAGTACTGCCTGTCTTGCAACTGGAATTCCGTCTGCAGCATCCCGAACGTTTTGAATCCCCCCCTCGCCCAGAGATCCCCCACCCTGCTAATGCCTATCATGTCCCACTTCTCGAAGCCCTTTGAGGTCCACAGGGAGCCCAACTGCTCAGATGCGTACAGTGGTGACGCCCGGGTCAAACGATCCTTCCACCCCATCGCTGCATTAGCCGCGTGCCACACTCTTACCATGACACGCGTGGGGCCCGTAAGACGCGCATCGAGCGAGCTGGAGTAGAGCGCTCGATTATAGTCACCACCCGGCAGTAGCATCTTATCCATTTCAAAGGCCGGGTTTAGGGCGGGCCCGTATAGGCCGTGATTAATCGCAGCCAGCTGGGAGGCCCAATAATACCGTTTAATATCCGGGAGGGCAATCCCCCCGTCATACCACGGGAGCGTCAGCTTCGCCAGGGCGATACGCGGTCTCCCGTCCCAGAACAGGCGGCGTTGCAAGCTCTCCACCTCGCGGAAGTAGCGCGCCGGGACGAGGTCCATTGTATTCTGCAGAGCGTACAGGAAACGCGGCAACGACATCATCTTAAACAATGCCGCCCGGCCGAGCGGCGAGAGCGGCAAACGCCGCCAACGCACGACATCCTCCTTCAGGCGCTGGAGGGGGGGCAGCAGGTTTCGATCATACCGGGCCTCCGCGTCTAGGGTGATGAAGATACCCAGGTACCTAAATCCCTGCGGGGCGATCTGGATAGGACAGCCCCGCGGAAGGATAGGAGCCTCCCCAGAGAGAACATACACGCACGATTTAGCCCAGTTGATGACGAGGCCGGAGTTACGACCAAATGAGTGCAATACATCAACCAGGACTATCAGTGATTTACGTGGGGAAGCCAGGTACAGGAGAATATCGTCAGCATATAGAGACACGCGGTCCTCATACTCGGGGGTCCAGCGGAGACCACGAATAGAAGGTTCCCACCGCAGCCACTCCGCCAGGGGCTCCAAGGCAAGCGCAAAAAGAAGCGGCGATAACGGGCAGCCCTGCCGCGTGCCCCTGCCCAACTCAAACGGAGCCGACACTCTACCGTTCACAACCACCTGCGCCAGTGGGCCAGAGTACAACAATTTAACCCAGCTGATAAACCCTGGGCCAAACCCAAATTTCGCGAGCGTCGCCCAAATATATGGCCATTCAAGTGTGTCAAACGCCATAGTGGCGTCCAAGGATGCCAAGATGGCCGGCTCCCGCATGAACGGGACACGTGCGAGCACCCCATGCAAACGCCGCAGGTTAAGCGCTGTGTTACGATGGGGGATAAAGCCGGACTGGTCCTGGTGGACCAAGTCACACACCACGCCGACCAGCCGATTGGCCAGAACCTTGGCGAGAATTTTGGGCTCCGCATTCAATAACGAAATGGGTCGATAGGATGTGACCCGGTCCCGAGGCCTCCCCTCCTTGTGGATAACCACGATGGTAGCCAGACGCTGGTCTAGCGGGAAGGAACCCACCGAGTGGGCCGCAAGGAACATAGCACGGAGATGCGGCGCCAGCGTATCCGGTCGCAGCTTATACAACTCGATGGGAAAACCATTAGGACCCATGGCCTTGCCGGAAGCGACCGAGCGTATGACGAGGGCAATTTCTTCGGAGGTTGGAGCGGCGTCCAACAACACTCTGTGCTCCTCAGAAAGGGAAGGCAGCGCGATATCTCTGAGCAGGGCATGGGAATCCTCTTCAGAGCGGGAAGACACTGGAGAATATACCCCACGGAAATAGTCCGCGAAGCAGGAGACAATTTCCTCCGGTTCAGTGACACATACACCATTCATTTTCTCAATCAACGGGACAACACGACTCGCTCTCTCTTTTTTATCCAGCCACGCAATCAATTTACCAGCCTTATCACCCACATCATACAGTCTCCCCTGTTGCTCCCTACTGAGGCCCCTTGCCGCCTCCGTGACGAGGGCCTTATAGGCCGCTTGCTTGAGTTGGAGCACATGTAATTTATCCTCCGTCACCCCACGTTCTAGATCCCCCTCCAACTCGGTTATCTCAGCTTCAACACGGGTCACCTCCTCCCGCTCGCGCCTCCGGGAGTGGGAAATAAGGGACAGGGCTTCTCCTCGGAGTACTGTCTTAAACGCCTCCCACAGTGAAACCGCCGAAGACACAGACCCCACATTCTCATCAAAATAGCGCTTAAGGGATTTAATCAGTTCTGCGCGAATGGTGGGGTCACGCAGGTACCAGGGATTGATCGGGGCCACTCTACCCTCTCCCCTCGGCAAAACATCAAAGTGCAACAAGAGCGGAGAGTGGTCCGAAATACCCCGTGCCAAATGGCGCACTTCTCCCACCCTCCCTACATAAGCCGCAGGGACCAGGACATAATCTAGCCGTGAGAGACTACCATGGGCCCCTGAATGGAAGGTGTACTGTAGCTGCGTGGGATGTTTTAGACGCCAACAATCCACCAGCCCCAGGGTATCCAAGAGGCCAGATAACCACTCTTGGGCCCGGGGGAGATCCCTAGGGGGGTGACGATCCACAGTTCCAGAAACAACAGCATTAAAATCCCCCCCCACCACTAGAATCCCCTCCGGAAGGCCAAGAAGGAGGTGCCCCAGGTCCGCAAAGGTGGTCGTCTGCAGCCCCGGTGGGACATATACTGACACAAAAACGATCACTCTGCCCTCCAATCTGCCCACCAAAACCGTGTAACGTCCCCTATCATCATGGCGCACCTCATCAATCTCCAACGGGAGCGAGTTTTTAACCATAATGCCCACACCCCTGGAACCGGACGTGAAGCCCGCATGGGCCACAAGGCGGTAGCCCCGTCGATTCATAGCGCAAAAGGAATTGCCAATGAGGTGCGTCTCCTGCAGAAAAACTATATCAGGCGAAATTCGCTTCAAGAACTGCAGGACCACACCTCGTTTTATCCTGTCCCCCAGTCCATTAACATTCCAGGACAACAAACTCAGTCCCCTACCCCCCATCATTAACAGAAGTCACCACTCGTCCCCCAGAGAGCACTGTAGAGATAACACAAAGATACGTTTGCCTTGTGGTGGAAACGAACAACACCCCACCCCAACCCACCCATACCAACAAAACTCCCCCCACCCTGCACGCCTGCATGAGCCCGGACAGCCCCCCCAACTTGCAGTGTGCCTGTCGCCCCTATAAAAGAAACTAGCTAGATCCCCTAGAGGAGGAAAGAGTACTCCTTCTAGACCCCACACAACCTCCATGGGAGGGGAATGTACAAAGACAGATGCTCGATCGAAAGTAGCATCATATTCGTCCTGAGTGAGGCCCAGTATTGACCCCTCAGTCCCGATCCAGTGGGCCGCCTCCTCCCGCCGCCCCCCCCCCCGCCATCTCGATCACGATCCCCAGACAGAGTGTCCAGCCAGTCCCCTACCGCTTCGGGACGATCAAAAAAGTGCGTGCGACCATCCACCTCCACTCGCAGCTTGGCCGGAAAGAGCATGGCGTACTTTAAGTTCAGGTCCCGGAGTCGGCGTTTAACGCCGAGGAAGCTCAGTCTTTGCTTCTGGACCGCCTGGGTGAAGTCGGGGTAAAAGTTCACCTCCATATTGTCCAACTTAAGCGGCCCATGTAGTCTGGAAGCTTGCAGGATAGCGTCTCTGTCCCGAAAGTTAAAAATCCGGGCAATGAGAGGTCGCGGAGGGGCTCCGACCTTCGGCCTTACCCCGGGAACCCTGTGGGCCCTCTCCACAGCAAAAAATGTACTCAGGCCCCGAGGCTGGAGATGGGTAGCAATCAGGTCCTCCACAAATAGATCCGCCGCCGCTTCCTCCCGTCCCTCGGGCACTCCGATGATGCGGACGTTATTCCTCCGGGCCCGACTCTCGGAATCCTCGAGGCGACGATCCATAAGTGCGCTTGCCTGACTTAGCCGGCGTACCTCCAGTTGTAGTGCCGCCACCTCAGTCGTAAGGCCCGATGCGGTGTGGGCCAAAGAGTCAACTCGATCGTTGGTCTTGGAAAGATCGGCCCTCACCAGGCCAACGTCTACAAGGACCGCATCGATCTTCTGTGCCAGGGTGTCGAACCGCTGGCCCACCGAGGCCTTCATCTCGGAAATGGCGCCCATGACGTCGTGGAGAGTCAGATCCGTGGGCAAGTCCGGGGCATCAGAGGGGCCCTCAGGGGACTTGTGCGGTCCGCCGGGAGATCCCCTCTGGAGGGTATAGCGGTCCATGCTGTTGGCCGGATGGACGGTGCCACGTCGGGTCGACTTGGTCTTTGACCGATCCCCATCTTGTTTCGTGGCCATCGCCGCTGGTCCCACAATCGAACCAGCAACGTCGTAGAGGGCAGGCAATCAGGGCCACGAGCTCCGGGGGGGCCACCCCAGATCGGCGGGGTGGGCCACAGCAGGCAGGCAGGCCGGGTCCCCCAGCGAGGCCACACCAACACAAGAGGCTCCGCGATCTCACTTGCAGAAACGGCGAGAAAGCGAAAGCGAAAGTGCGGGGTACGCGACTCGCCGGGCCCGGCCCGCCGTTGTTGTTCACTTTGCCACTGGGTCACCCCCCAACGCAAATCCGGGGTTCGGCGAGAAGAAGGCCGCAAACCTCAATCGGTGCTCACTCCGGCACCCGGGGTCCAATTCGAGAACGGAAAACGGGTGCCACCTCAGCTCAGGCTCACAAACACAGTCCCCTCAATCGAGGCAGGATGAATTCAGGATAAATGTAGGAGGTTGCGGAGGTCCTCGGGAGCCTCGCACCTACGCGGCCATCTTGGTTGCGCGCTAGGCTCCTCCTCCGGCAACTGAGTTTTGCATCATTTTACATAAAAGCAAAGAGAAGGTTTCTGCTAAAAGAGGTGGGCGCTGCAAGAAAATGGCTAGGCTTGAGTGGCAAAACTTTCCCATTCACGGACTACTGCACAGGATAAATCTGGCACTTTCAGATCTACCTCCTCAGAATATTCCTAGGAAGACTTTGTCAGAAGAAGAATGCCCTACTGGAAGAAGACTCACGCCTCCTGTTGGAAGAAAAAGACTCGCATAAGGACTCAAGGGCCCCAAACCTCTGGTTGCCCACAGGGACTGGAACTACTCTCCAAGGTCTAAAGGGTTGACCTCCTGCTTTCTTGCTTCAGAGACACAAAAAGCAGAAGGACTCCTCATCTTAAGAGGGTCCAGCTGACAGATGAGGAATGGGCCTTGTAGGAGAACTGGAAGGAGACAGATGTGGAGCCCAGAGCCCTGTCCCGAGGAGCAGCAGGGCTGGCCCAGAGGGAGTTTCCCAAAACTTCGAAAAGTTTGGATGCAGTCCTTTTTCCATCACACAGAAGTTCAGGCAGGTGGTGAGTATTGCCTAGGAAGGTCACACCCAAGACAGCAAGAAAGCCATGATTGCTGCTTTTTGGCGCGCTGAAAACTGGTTCAGAAAGAAGTCACGGCGGATGTATATGGCTACAGGAGCCTACCTGGCTACAGCTTTCAGCCTTGCCCCACTGGATGATTTTGACTTTCAAAAAAATTATAAAGTCGGATGGTAAAAGTTTGGACTGTGGGGAGGAAGCAAATCTATCCAACCAGAGAAGCACTTTCAGAAGCTGCAAAATCCACGTTTGGTCTGACTTGGGAAATTTTGGTGCCAAAACCAATGGCTTCAGCAGGAGTCAACGAGAAAATATTTAACTTTGAGGGACCCTAACTGGCCACAATCTTGGACCTTGCTCCTCTGGGAAACTTCTACTTCCATAAAAAAAGACTACGTCAGAAGGTAAAAACTTGAACCGGGGTAAAGCGCTTGTTGTTTTACCCTCTGCTCCATCACGGTCAACGTGGAACCATAGACAGACCTGGTCAACTTTCAGCATTTCCTCTTTATTGATGTGCCGTTTTTCTTGCTACTTTTTGCCATACAATTAACATTTCCTGACTGCAGGTTCCCCTTAACCTGTCTTGATGAGGTTGGTGTCCTTTAGCTCCTTGAATTTTTCTAAATTGATTAGGACATTTTACTGTGTCCTGCTCTTTACTTTAAAATTGGATCTACTGCTTGAGCTTAGCACACACTTCTCTGAGGAACCACATCTACCAGTCTCCTTAGAGCTGTGTTTTAACCTAAACACAGTAGTTTTATTGTGTTGGTAGGGGAACCATTTCCCCAAAATAATAACCTAATTTCTGAGGGTCACACTTTAAAATTTGCCATGAATTACCAAAGCCAACAGGGAATCTGAGTGCAAGAATCTTCCCATTCAAGGCTCAGCAACAAAGTCGTGATCTTTATTTGTTATTTTAAGTGATGATAGGTGAGGTGCGTTTGGTGATCCATGAAGTGTCCCGGAAGTCACTAGGTGTTTTTAAAATACCCCTCACACACTATGAGTCCCATAGTGTCATGCTTCATCATGGGGGTCTTCCCGTCCCTCTACGGGGCGGGGCGTGCTACTACCTGCGGGTACGTGGGAGCACTGTTGTTATGAATGAATAGGCTATGTGTAGTGAAAGGGTGTGAGTGATAGGGTTAAGTGCAGGATACAAAAATTGTTCCAAAGTATGGTGGTGTGTCAATGTAACAGTTAAAAACTTGTTTGCATTGTTTTTTGCCCTTTTTTTCTTCTCTTTTTTCCTTTTTCTTTATCTTTACAGATACCAATTTGGTTGTGAACCACAGGGGTCAATGCACCCTCCTATAAATTTGTTTCCAGATCTACATACTTCGAATGGTCTGGTAATTTGGAATAATAGGCATACAAACAAACCAGTAATTCTTTATTGAGTGCAATAGGGATTATTTTTGGTCCTGATGAGTAAAGCAGTGGGGACTGCTTACGAAACATGTTGACCCAGTAGGTAGTCACATATTTGTGACACACCTCCTATACATTCCCCCATTTTAATGCTCCCAGCTAGAGAACTGAATAAAATTGTTTTTTCTACTAGCCAGGGAATTTTTAAGTAATTTTTGTATCTTGGACTTAACCCTATCACTCACACCCTTTCACTACACATAGCCTATTCATTCATAACAACAGTGCTCCCACGTACCCACAGGTAGTAGCACGCCCCGCCCTGTAGATGGACGGGAAGACCCACATGATGAAGCATGACACTATGGGACTCATAGTGTGTGAGGGGTATTTTAAAAACACATAGTGACTTCCGTGACACTTCATGGATCACCAAACGCACCTCACCTATCATCACTTAAAATAACAAATCAAGATTATATTCTTACATCTAGATAGGGTAGAATCACATTGTTTATTAATAACTATACAGGAGGTAGGTTCTATCCAGTTACCTCTCTACTCCCCATTTTGATATTGATTTTGATTTTCAGCAACAAAGTCACCATCATTCACATTGCTCCTTGGATGAGACTTTATTTGGGATTCTCTCCACCTGCGGCTTTGATGTCATCAACCAGAGATGATAGGATGCCAGTTCTTGAAAAGCAAAGCTATCAAGCTGAGAAACGAAAAGGGTCACGTGGATAATGCCCAGGTAAGGAGTGGCATAGCAGGGTAACAGCACAGGCCGTTGTAGGCATGGGAAGTCAGGTCCTCTGAGCCACCTTGGCTGTTTCATCATTCCTAAATACCTTCTCTCATCTATGCAAGGTGAGGAATTGACCTTTCCTGGTGAACCAACAGGGAGCACTGGTCCGGGATCAAACACGGTACATGGTTAAGAGTCTTGGAGTTCAGCTGGTGGCAAAGAGAGAGACTGACGGAAGCCCCCTCATCGACCGAACATCCAATGGGAGGATGAAAAGCTCATTTGAAATCTGTATGCCTTTATGTTCTTTGGTGAGATGGCTTGTGACAACAAAGATGTGGCTATGGGCAACTTACCACGTTCCCAACGCCAACAGAGAGAAGGGGAGGAACCGGCTTCCTTTATTGTTTGTTCAATTTTACAAAGCTATGGTGTAGTCTGTACACGAAACTCTATAAGAAGTTGTCCTCTGGCAGGAGTTAAAAACACTACCTTCAACTTGCATTCAACAAATACACGCCACTCACTCTGGGGTCACTCTAAGAAACCACTCACAAGTGGTTGTGTATTAGCACAAGGACTCGTCGTAGGTGGATTTCTGACTTGAGTTTATTACAATAGAAATCTGTATACAGTATATTTCATCAAACACAATTTAATAAAATACCTTTTAATCAGAAAAGATCACAATAAAAACATTTGTATTACAAAAAAGAATTTAAAAACAGTATATCATATGCCTACCACAATCTATGTACGAGAGTTTTTGTATAGAATAACAATAGACAATAATATCTGTCATTGACTGCCACAATCAAGACCGAAAGTTAGACCACCTTGATTGTGTATTAACATAACTCATCAATGTCTACCATCATTACATATACAAACGAATTTGTGGCTATTTTGAGAGCGTCAACGTGTTTCGAAGGACTAATCAAGTCATGCCTTCTTTTTCAAGCCCAGGTTCAAATTTCCACGTGCAACTGACAAGATGTCAGGAAGAGAAGGGTAGACATTATCTCTGGAAGAAAGGAGAGTCCTGACCAGAAGCCCTGATGGAACTGAGAGCACATCAAGTGAACCCAGAAGAGCCTTTGTTATGAAAGTCACGGGACCAGGAAAGGAAACGCCTTAAATATGATTGAGTGCAGGACCGCGAAGCGGGACTAGAAAGCTGGAAGGGCTTCAAGCACTTTAGACTCAGCCCGCCTTTCCTGAATAAATTGACAACAGACCTTTCTGTGCAATGCTCTCATTTTGAACCTGAATTGTAGACCTAGAGGGATGTGCAAGGCCTTCGCCATGGGCTTTGTTAAATCACAAAGCTGTAGTCATTTAGGTCCAGGTTTTAACAGCACAGCTGTCAAGCAGACCTACTGCTTACAATATACATTGAGCGGGCTTTGGTTCACCCCCTTTCAACCCCTGGCTTTCCAAAGCAGCTTCTTCCAACCACTGGCTGGATGCCACGTCAATCACTTTCTTGGTTAAGCCCAGTGGAGTATCCATCTCTCACTTAAAGCTATTGGTCATTTTAGGGCTGTCCTCCCGCCTCCACTCCAGCGTCTGGACTGAACTGCACGATGCACGACTTAACAGTGATGGCAATCTGTCCACTCAACCTGGCTCAGTCTTGCTTCTCTCTAATGTAGTAACACTGCACATGTGGGCACATTAAACCCAGACCTTACCAACGCCTATTTGTACTTATAAAAAGGGGGTTGTCTCCTTGATAAAAGTGGGCGAAATTTCAATTCTGCTGGAGTAATCGGAGTATTTCTGCTGATTCTGCGTTATTTTTTGATGCAGAATTACTAATAATAACGTGAATACTCCAGCTTGCATAATTTGGTGGGGACAAAATCCCACCGCAAGAGTACATTTAGTGAGTGCGAGCGGCTGCTTGAGCTTGCTAATTGTGTTCTGCTGTATGTTGTGCTATGACTTGGTGCCAAAATGCATCCTCCCATTAATCTTTTACACAAAGGTGAATTTTGTGCTCAGAAAATAGCAATCAATGCAGAGAGTAAGTTGGGGAAAATTCCTACTCAAAGAGCACAGTTAGCGAGTGTGAGCGCCCCTTACTCCACGTATTTCTGTTGTGCACTATTTCTTAGCACAAAATGCGTCCTTGCGTCCATTTTGGAGGCGAGGGTCTAATTTTGCACTAAGAAAAAGCACTAAATGCAGAATTACTCTTCTCGCGCAATTCTGTGTAATCTCGCGGAAAGACTTGACAATGAATTCCACATGATTATGATACATGGAATTATGTGAGTTACGCCCACCCCTCAATAAAACCTTGTTTAGAAGAGGAGAGATTCAACACCAGACCCTTGTCTAGGTTGTGAATGTTGACCACAGCCCATGACATGGCACCAGGACACCCCTGGACTGATTGAGGAAGACCCCCAGATCATGAGTTGAAGCAACATGTTGAGAGGTGATAATTCAAGTCTCTTGATAGTGGTGAACCAATCATCTTTGGCACCACAGATAGTCCACCAGTGAGCAGAAGAGGAGGCTTATGCTGTTCGCTGTAAAGATCAGATATAGGATGCTCTCATGTCCCGGCATCGCAGTATGTTCATGACGAGGAATCCTTGTTTTAGTGCCGCGGTCTACACAGATGCTTACTCTCCATTAGCATAGGGGGATGAGAAGTTGTTCTTTGTGAAGCACTGGACTCTAACCTCTGCAGTGCCTACGCATTATTAGAAACAGAATTACGCTTCCACGGTGCAAATGCGCTCACTTATTTTTTATAAGCAACATTTTGTGGTTTAAAACATAAGCCATGACAGTACACAAGACGCATCAGCATCATAGAAGGATAAAGTGCACCAGACCTTGCAGTGTAAAATAGCATTCGCCCAGCCCATGATAGGCCAGCCGTTTCCTCCACAATGCTGCTCAATTTAACTGAATTTGGAGGGATGGATGGATGGATGGATGGGAGAGTGGGCCTTGCCAGGAGTTTAACTTCTAGCCTGTAGATCACAGCAGACGTCAGCAGTGGGTGTCTAACTCACTGCGAATTCCTCCCTCCTCTTGAGTCAGACAGGAAGCGTACAGCCATGGACAGAAGGATCATGGCGAATCTTCAGAGATGCAGGCCTCACAAATACATAGCACCACTTAAAATGTCAAAATGTCACAGACGATGCATATACATCACAGAAAAAGGCCGCGAGCTGTCCCTGCCGCAAATGGAGAGTGTTGGGCAGGTTTTCTGTGTCTAGTTAAATTATGCACGTGTAGCGGAGTGCGAGTCTTATGGCGCCGTGAGAGCAGCATGCGTTGGGAAGTCAAGGTAGGCGTGGAAGTCACCACACAGCAGCAATTACTGCAGGCTGCCACGGAGGCAGCAGCAGGCCAGGGGGAGGGCTTCCTGCACCTCCCTGACCTGATGCATATGCTGTGATCGAGTGGGCGGGTGAGGAGCAGAGCGGGTGGCAGAAAGCATGCTATTCGGTTATATTAATTACTGCAGAGTGTCTGCTCGCCCTTCTGTGGAGGGGGGTTTGGTTCCTCAGAGCAAAGGCTAAAGAAACTGGAAAAATCTAGACATGGAAACACCCGGTGATGGGCTCTTGCAAACAGTGGTCTAGGTGGGTACAAATCGAAAAGGTTCCTTTTTCTAACAACCTTGGCATCTTGGAGGCAAATGGGTCATGGGACAGGCAACTTAAAGGGCCCAAAAGATGTGCACAGCAGAAGATGCAATATTCAGATTTGCAAAAAGGCTAGGCCATAAGCCGGCCCAGGAAATGGTTCAAATGTATAAAGGCACGTGCCTATCGGTGGGCACTGATGGAGCCGGAGTCTTGGGCTGCGTTGCCTGCACGGAACTTCAAGCAGTCGCGAATAGGCTTTTGTGCAGGTTCTTGGCCATGCTGAAAACTCCTTCAAATCTCACAACACATCTGGAATTGGGAAAAGTGTTCATGGAGGATCGAGTTTCCATGAAGTAATGGAGCTCCCCTAAGGCAGATTTCTAGAGGAAGGCATTGTCAGATTGTCTAAAATTAGATACCATGATGGCAGTCCCGTGGTTGGCTCATGTGCGAAACAACTTTCAGTGCCTGGGGTACAGTCATCTTTTTGAGTCACCGCAAAGTAGAAGTCCTGACCTCAAAATGAAAGTGAAATGGAGCTATGAAACTTCTAAAGAGAGAACTAGACTAGAAACGTCTCTTGATATGTCTACAGTTACAAGATATATGCAGATTTCTGCACCCTCTGATATTGAGCCTTACTTGATTTGCAGAGCAAACCCAGAGCATAGTTTTGATCTCACAGGTTGAGATTAAACACAGTTCACTTCCTTGTGGCTTTCCCACTAGTGGGTTCCTGGTTTCCCTCCCTCCCATGTTGCCCTTGTGACTGTTACTGCCCAATCCCCTGCACATTTGATTTTCTATTGTACTCTAGAGGACTCCTTTAGATTTCACTTTTTACGTTCCGTCCTACTGTACAAGCACCTTAATTTTTTATAAAGAGGGTTTGATCAATTTGCAACGTTTACCATCACGTGATGTTTGCGCTGCTGTTCTCAGTTACATCACTGCTGCTATCACATTGAGAAGAACTTCCGCACTTTGATGAAAAATTGTTTTCCTGGTTCTTTTTAACGACCTATTTATATTTTTAAGGATGTAAATGTTTTAATTCTGTGTTTTTATGGTCGAACTATGACCATATATAGATGTTTTTGACCTTCGACCAGCGGTCTCAGTGATGTCATGCGCGGCCCAGACTGATTTCGCATGAGGCTCCCCATCTGCAGACATCATGGCTGAGAACGAGCCCAATTCTGTGTGAAATGCAAAACCTGAACTATATCTGAGAGACTCCACATGTTCTAACCCTGGGCAGGAGGGTAACGCAGTCAGGGAGGGGGTAGGGGCAACATTTCAGGGTACCACAACCCTTCTAACGGCCCCCATTCACCCTAGAAAAATGAATATCTGTGAGATATGGGAGCCTAGGTGGCCCCCTCTTCACATACAGCAGAGGGGCCCATCACCTTCTGTTGCACCACTGGCTCTGAGCAGGGAGGTTGCAAATATTCTGTTATGTGGCCATTGTAGCACCCAGAATCCCACCTGTGGCCACTTCAAGGCACCAGAGCATAGTACATGAAAGCCTTTTTTTAATTTGCTTGTCAACCAGTGGCCACGTCAAGGCACCAGTGCCTAGTACATGAAAGCCTTTTTTTGAATTTGCTTGTCAACCTACCCAGACAAATTCTAGGATGAAAATTAATTAGGCAATGACGTCATTTGCTCCTCTCTCAGGAAATTGCTTCATCCATTAGTACAGTGTAAGGCACGCCCCTCTTCTCAGATAGCGTGTGTGACGTAGGGGTTACCAGCTGGTTTATACTTTTTGTGTTCACCTTAATGACTCAACTCCTTAAGTTTCACCTCTTTCTACAAATGCGCGCTGAGACCGACTAGATGTGAGCATGATGCTTAAAACCCTATGAAAAAAGTTCTAAATGTAGTGCTCGTCGTCTAATAAAACAATTGGAGTATATATGTGATTTTTTTTTATTTTGAAAACAATTTAATGTACACTGGGATATCTGTCAAAATTGCAGCTATCTATGTGTACTAAACCAAAAATGCATGTCGCCATGGGGAACTGCTACACATCTATAATTACACATCTTAAGTTGATGTAAACATTTATTTGCACTTCTATATATTTTTTTTACCTCCCTTGATCTAAACGGCTATGTTTATACACTTTGAGGAAACGTTACTTCTGATCTTGGAAAGAACAAATCTGTGCGACTAACCAGAGTGTGAAACAACTGTGTTTCTCTGCCGCTGCTGCGTACCTCTGTTTCTTCAGTGTTTCTCTGCTGCTGTGTACCTTTGTTTCTTCGGTGTTTCTCTGCTGTGTACCTCTGTTTCATCAGTGTTTCTCTGCTGCGTACCTCTGTTTCTTCGGTGTTTCTCTGCTGTGTACCTCTGTTTCTTCAGTGTTTCACTGCTGCTGTGTACCTTTGTTTCTTCAGTGTTTCTCTGCTGCTGCTGCGTACCTCTGTTTCTTCGTTGTTTCTCTACTGCGCTGTGTATCTCCGTTTCTTCAGTGTTTCTATGCTGCTGCTGTGTGCCTCTGTTTCTTCAGTGTTTCTCTGCTGCTGCTGCGTACCTCTGTTTCTTCGGTGTTTCTCTGCTGTGTACCTCTGTTTCTTCAGTGTTTCTATGCTGCTGCTGTGTGCCTCTGTTTCTTCAGTGTTTCTCTGCTGCTGCTGTGTACCTCTGTTTCTTCAGTGTTTCTCTGCTGCTGCTGTGTACCTCTGTTTCTTCGGTGTTTCTCTGCTGTGTACCTCTGTTTCTTCAGTGTTTCTCTGCTGTGTACCTCTGTTTCTTCAGTGTTTCTCTGCTGTGTACCTCTGTTTCTTCAGTGTTTCACTGCTGCTGTGTACCTCTGTTTCTTCAGTGTTTCTCTGCTGCTGTGTACCACTGTTTCTTCAGTGTTTCACTGCTGCTGTGTACCTTTGTTTCTTCAGTGTTTCTCTGCTGCTGCAGTGTACCTCTGTTTCTTCAGCGTTTCTCTGCTGCTGTGTACCTTTGTTTCTTCAGTGTTTCTCTGCTGTGTACCTTTGTTTCTTCAGTGTTTATCTGCTGCTGCTGTGTACCTCTGTTTCTTCAGTGTTTCTCTGCTGCTGTGTACCTTTGTTTCTTCAGTGTTTCTCTGCCGCTGCGGTGTACCACTGTTTCTTCAGTGTTTCACTGCTGCTGTGTACCTCTGTTTCTTCAGTGTTTCTCTGCTGCTGTGTACCTTTGTTTCTTCAGTGTTTCTCTGCTGTGTACCTTTGTTTCTTCAGTGTTTATCTGCTGCTGCTGTGTACCTCTGTTTCTTCAGTGTTTCACTGCTGCTGTGTACCTTTGTTTCTTCAGTGTTTCTCTGCTGCTGCTGCGTACCTCTGTTTCTTCGTTGTTTCTCTACTGCGCTGTGTATCTCTGTTTCTTCAGTGTTTCTATGCTGCTGCTGTGTGCCTCTGTTTCTTCAGTGTTTCTCTGCTGCTGCTGCGTACCTCTGTTTCTTCGGTGTTTCTCTGCTGTGTACCTCTGTTTCTTCAGTGTTTCTATGCTGCTGCTGTGTGCCTCTGTTTCTTCAGTGTTTCTCTGCTGCTGCTGTGTACCTCTGTTTCTTCAGTGTTTCTCTGCTGCTGCTGCGTACCTCTGTTTCTTCGGTGTTTCTCTGCTGTGTACCTCTGTTTCTTCAGTGTTTCTCTGCTGTGTACCTCTGTTTCTTCAGTGTTTCTCTGCTGTGTACCTCTGTTTCTTCAGTGTTTCACTGCTGCTGTGTACCTCTGTTTCTTCAGTGTTTCTCTGCTGCTGTGTACCACTGTTTCTTCAGTGTTTCTCTGCTGCTGTGTACCTTTGTTTCTTCAGTGTTTCTCTGCTGCTGCAGTGTACCTCTGTTTCTTCAGCGTTTCTCTGCTGCTGTGTACCTTTGTTTCTTCAGTGTTTCTCTGCTGTGTACCTTTGTTTCTTCAGTGTTTCTCTGCTGTGTACCTTTGTTTCTTCAGTGTTTATCTGCTGCTGCTGTGTACCTCTGTTTCTTCAGTGTTTCTCTGCTGCTGTGTACCTTTGTTTCTTCAGTGTTTCTCTGCCGCTGCGGTGTACCACTGTTTCTTCAGTGTTTCTCTGCTGCTGTGTACCTCTGTTTCTTCCGTGTTTCTCTGCCGCTGCGGTGTACCACTGTTTCTTCAGTGTTTCACTGCTGCTGTGTACCTTTGTTTCTTCAGTGTTTCTCTGCCGCTGCGGTGTACCACTGTTTCTTCAGTGTTTCACTGCTGCTGTGTACCTTTGTTTCTTCAGTGTTTCTCTCCTGCTGTGTACCACTGTTTCTTCAGTGTTTCACTGCTGCTGCGGTGTACCACTGTTTCTTCGGTGTTTCTCTGCTGCTGCTGTGTACCTCTGTTTCTTCGTTGTTTCTCTACTGCGCTGTGTATCTCTGTTTCTTCAGTGTTTCTATGCTGCTGCTGTGTGCCTCTGTTTCTTCATTGTTTCTCTGCTGCTGCTATGTACATCTGCTTCTTCAGTGTTTCTCTGCTGCTGTGTACCTCTGTTTCTTCGGTGTTTCTCTGCTGCTGCTGTGTACCTCTGTTTCTTTGTTGTTTCTCTACTGCGCTGTGTATCTCTGTTTCTTCAGTGTTTCTCTGCTGTGTACCTCTGTTTCTTCAGTGTTTCTCTGCTGCTGGGTACATCCGTTTCTTCTGCTATTGCGGTGTACCTCTGTATCTTCAGTGTTTCTCTGCCGCTGCTGTGTACCTCTGATTCTTCAGTGTTTCTCAGCTGGTGCAGTGAACCTTTATAAACCTTTAAGTCTAGGGCAGCTCTACGTCTAGAGCAGCTCTAAGTCACCAGGTAATTCATCAAATGTGTACATGGCAGAAAACAGACCGTGAACTGTGTGAGAAGCAGAGTTTGTGCATTCCCTTGCTTTGCTGCTCGCCACTTTTACCACGAGCGCCGTTCACATCTCACCTGTGGAGTCAGCATCCTGACCCCGGCCTCCACACTGTCGAGACATATGGACAATCCCCTCTAGACAAGCTGCAGTGGGGTCTCTAACCCTCGCCTCAATAGACTAGTACAATGCCAGCACCAGGGTGGCCCTGTAGGAGGCTGAAAGGCCCCCTGCTGTGCCAAAGAAGACTTGTCAGGTGTAGGTCTGAGAGACGCCCCAAACCTCGACCCTTGTACAGCCACACTGCCTTCTGTAAATGCAGAAACACCCCCCGCGTGCACCCGCCCAGGTTATATCGCTTTTTATACAGTAATTTTCTCTCCAGGTTTTGATAACGAGTGCTATGTAAGGTACAGCGAGCATTGAAAGCGCACAATGTGCAACACCGCGTCACACAGTTCACGAGCCAAGCTCCTTCCCTTCAGCCAAGCCAGCAAGGCACCGAGCCAATCTTCACATGTGGTCTATTTCTTATCTGAAAGTTCCAGGCTGTGAGCCGCATCCGAGGGAGCTACCTTCGTCAGTAAAACCCAAGATGGAGTATCTAAAAAGCACCCATGGCGGCCGTATCATCATCTTCCTTCTTATGTGTCTGAAAACATCACATTAGTGACTAAACAGACTTCCAAGTGGCCTGAATGGCGCGTTTAGGTTTCACTTCACTGGCTTCCCATCATGAAGAGACGCCACTTCAAACTAAACACCCACACGTTCGGGCCCTACACAACATGGGACCAGCCTAAATCAACCACCGACTGACCTTCCACCAGCCCAGCAGACAACTTCGCTCAGCCCATCTAGCTCTCACAAGCCTCCGTCGAGCCCGAGGAGCGGGCCGATCCTTCTCCTCCCTCGCTGCCAAATCCTGGAATCACCAGCCCCTCCACCTCCAGACCTCCACCACCCGCGCTGACTTCAGGAGACCACTCAAGACCTGGCTGATCGACTAATCAGCTCACCCTCAATGCCTGGATAACCCACGGGGTGATACGTGGTGCACTACAAATCTGAATTAATTGATAGACTTTGATCACCGATGATAAACATTCTTACATTTTGAAGATGCTGCCATTACTCTAATGTACTTATTAGACGCCACATTTGCCATAAGATTTCCATACATTTCCTACAGCCCTTCTTCTATGTTTACGTCAGAATTGTCCTTCTACTTTATTAATCTTGTGTTGTTTTTAGTTCGAGTATTCGAGACCTCTTGTACATACTTTAGTACATACTTATATGTGTATGTACTTTGTGGGCTCTGGAGATCAGCCCTAGGACTTCTCTGCTTCTGCTTAGGGACTTTTTTTCTGATCAACTGCCTCTATTTAACAGTCTTGATAGAAAACGACCAGTAGAGGTCAGTAAAATACCAGAATTGATTTCTGCTGAGGGACTTTATTTTTCTTAATTTTTCTGGTAACGGCCTCTATTTAACTTTCTTGATAGAAAACGACCAGCAGAGGCCAGTAAAATACCAGAATCACTTTAGCATTCTCTAGTTTCCAGTCCATAGAAATTGTCTTCAACGAGCAACCTTGATATGACCACCGAAGGTCCTGATTTTATATTAAAAATAAAGCTTTGGACTATACCATTTCCCGCTGAAAGGCAATATTTCTCTCCATGTGTTCCCATACCTGGTGTGTCGCTCAGTTTGGTGCTTACTTTCCCTCCATGTTAAAGAACAGTAGATGTTTCAGCACCCAGGCTGATGTGCTGCATAGCTAAATACATATAAGGTCCCAAAGGCAAGACCGATTGCATTGCCAATGCTTGTTTTTAGCCTTTGCCGCTGCTCTGACACAGCACTCCTGCCGGGCCACCAGACAACACCATGACCTTGCTGCTCTTGTGACCCAAGCTGCAGTCCTCTGGGAAGAGAAGGCCCCCTGAGGCTGAAATGCATTTCGGTTTGCTTGTGTTGACATGCACAGGGGACTCCGCTGAGCAGTCTGGGAGGACCGCTTCACCAGGCATGGTCAGACTTATTTATGTACATTCTTTGCCACAGACAACTTGAGCTAAAAATACTGTCACAATATTGGAGCAACTTTCTGAGTGGGGGTGCTGCCACATCGCTGAAGTCATAGGGACTGAGAAAAATCTAAGCGTCACACAAAGAACAAGTGTTGCAAATCTACCACACCCACTCAGCAGGAGAGAGGTAAGGGTACAGTATGTAGCTAGTAGTGCATTTTGGAGCACACTGTCACAAATATATTACCAAAGCATCGTGTGGTCGCGCACTGTCATTCAGGGACAGCACGTGATCCACTGAAATGACCACAACACTTGCACAGACCTAAAGTTTGACTGATAAAACTATATAGCCCACCAAGGACAATGTATGGAAATTGGATTCCAACCACCAAGCAAAGAATTTTGATTTGTTTTGATTGCATTAAGATTTTTGTTTCCATCACACTTAAGAATTAGAAAAAAATGTGCTTTGTTTGTGCATGCCTGTTTATTTATTTTGAAATATTTGCACAGTTCATTTATAGGGATTTACATTTTGTTGTGCATTAGAATCAAAGACATCCATCAGCCTGTCCTTTCACACCAGCAAGATTGCCAGATATTTCACTTACCAGCCCCTCAGACCTTGTGGTAAGAGAAAGAAAACACCAATCTCCATGTTAAAAGAATAAGCAACAATTTCTCAGCTGACTAGACCGACATTTGACCTCTGTCTTTGAACGCAAATCAAATGTGACAAGATAAAAACAAAATGTAAAGTCATCTTTAATGCTTGTCCACCCTCGGAGCTCCAGCGTGCCTATTGTGTTGGTGTTGCAGCACCCCCGCACCCCTACTTCCAGTGCCTTGCGCAGAGTAATCCCCGATAGGTAGGAAGCAATGCTGTGGTTGCTGTGCCAGACCGTCCACAACTTTGCACTTAGGACGTAGCGCCCAGAAGCCCCCGGCACGGCGCTGCACTTCACCTCTGTAAGAGCAGTACTCGGGAGGAAGCCACTTCAATATTCTCACTTCGGACTGAAATTAGTCAAAAATAGAAGCGACCCCTGGCTCCCCACACTCCGGCGCCTCATCAAAGGAAGCTGTGCACAGGCGCTCTAGGCGCTTGTCAAGTCCACTTTCCTAGCATTAATGCATCTTTATCATATGGAGGAGCTAACCTCTGGCACGTGCTTCTGAATCACCGCAGCTCTCACTCCATGTCCTGCTCCCATAAAGCTGCTCGGTAACTTTCTTCGATGTCGTAAAGCAAAATGTGACAGTCTAGACCAGATCTATTCAACTCCATCTTTAAAAATTAACAAGCTATCTTTACTGCATCAGAAAACACTCAGGGAAAGTATCTGCAACAGCACACAGACTTGGCCCAGCTGCATCCTAGACAGACACGACTGTTCCTGGGAGATCCAAGAATCAATCAATGAAGCTGCAGTTCACAGGTCAAACGAGTGGACTCATTTCCGGCAGCCAGTGCTCCTGAAAGAAGGATGCAAACTTGGACCGCACCGAGGTCAACAGCTCTCAGTATGAACCTTCTGACATTTTAGGACCCATGCATTAACATCAGGTCATACATTTTCATTCTTGATTTTGCCACTGCCCCCATCCTTAATTATATTGCACATATATTCATAAACATTCATAAATGTCAAGTAGATTAATACATAAAAAGAAATATATGCACTTGAAAAACAGTGGAGATTTATCAACGACCCAATTATCCACACAAAGTAAAAATCTCTAAGAAAAATTTACAAACACATTCAACAAGCTACATTTAATGACCTTCCGGCACAACTCCAGACCTCTCATAACCCTTCAATAGCCTTCTTCAATGTCATGCTCTGCAACACATCACCACCAGCTAAGCCCACCTCTAACTCCGCCACTGGGTTATGCGAGTCTTTCTAAAACTTCTTCCCCAGCAACATGTCCTCCTTAGGTTTGGTCATCTGTGTTTTTGGCCTCACAATCTACAATCAGAGCCAAGACAACAAACACCTGGAATATTTTCAAAACTATTTCTCAATCTGACCTCATCAACATTATTAAATACTCAAGCTCACCACATATTAAAATGACCTCATCCCCGGCGGCCATCATCAAAGCAAATTTGTCCTTATTCTCTGTAGCCTGGGAAAAAAGATCAAAAACTCTCCCAAGGGACCTGCTCCGATGCAACCTTGAATCCAACCTTCCGGAAAACTACAAACCCATCTCCAACCTACTGCTGACTTAGCAAGACCGTTGAAAAACATGCCTACTTCTAACTCACCAAATTCATCAACAAATTTCTGATGAATGTAGTCAGGTTCAGGCGGTCCAGAACAGGTGGAAGATCCTTCTCTGCCGTTGCTTCTCGGCTATGGAACACTCTCCCTTTGGATCTACGTCAGGTCCAAAGTCTTATGGATTTCAGGAAAAAGTTGAAAAACATTTTTATTCCCTAGGCTGGAGTAATTTTTCCTTCTGATATTATCTCTCTTTTCCTCCCTTCCTGTGTCACACCTCGGCTGCCCCTATTTACTTCTGGTGGGGACTCTCCTTTTTAAGCTCCAGGATACCCGTCGCTATATAAGCACCTCATTACATTACATTACAAAGAAAACATACCAGCACCCTATTTGTCTGGGTTCACAGCTGCACACAGAATCGAAACAGCCCCCCTAAAAAACCTATATGACACCCAAAGTGTTATGGATGAAGGGGATTCCCGTCTGCTTGTTTTACTCCACCGTTAAACAGTTTTCAACACAATCAACCACTCCGGATCAGTGGCGTAGGAAGGGCAGTGCGGTGGGTGCGGGCAGCCCAGGTTGTCATTACTGAGGGGGGTGATAAAATGGCAAAAATATGTGTTTTAAACACATATTTTTGCCATTTTGTCAAGCCGGGGGTGACAAGAAATTTTCCGCACCAGGTACCACCTGACCTCGCTACGCCACTACTCCAGATTGCTTAACGTTCTTGAACATCGGTTCAGATTCAATGGTAAAGTGTTTAAATGGTTTGCATCCTTCCTCTAAAAAGGCTTGCAGATTGTAAAAATCGATAACGGCATCTCTGGTCCAGCTCCTATCGTTTGAGGAGAGCCTCACGGATCTGTCTTAGTTTCGACACTCCTCAACTTCTATGTTGAGACACCAGTTGACATCCTATCTTGGATGGGAAAAAATGTCCTCACTCTCAGCCCTAAAAAGACTGAATTCATCCTATTCTCACACAAATCAAAAAAACATCTTTTAACCCCAATCTTCTGCATCACTTTAATCTACCCAATTTCACCCTAATTTGCCACGGACGGTCTGCTAACTAGGAATAACAATAGACCCTTCCCTAACCATGGGCCAACACATGAACAGAGTTGCCAAATTTCAACTACACATGAAAAAATTGAAGAAATTGAAACCTATCCTGCAACCAACCTATCTAAAAGCGTCTGCTCCTGCTTTGATAATACGGAGGTTAGATTTTGGCAACACGGTCCTAGCTGATGCCTTAGAGGCTGACAGTATTCCCCTAAGAGTGGTCGTACATGCAGTAGCCAGGCTCCTCGCATCAACCAAGAAATTCCAGCACATCTCTCAGACACTCGCCGACCTACTCTGGCTCCCCTTTGAAGCCAGAATCCAACTAAGCTGGGATGCTTAGCTGTCGAAGCAATCCATGCAAAATTCCCATCCCACTTATCCAGCCTTCCCAAGACATCTGGTGGTTCGTGGTCCCGAAGAAGTCAAGAAAAGCTTCTCCTGGAAACACCTTTATTCCGAACCTCTCATGCGGTGAAGCAGTCCTCAGGAGCGGACCCAACCTTCTGGGACTGCTGGCCTACAGATATCAGATCTACAAAATCTCTCTTCTCCATTCAACATCTACTAAAAAGCCACCTCTTCAAACTTTACCTGACCCACTAACCCCTGCTTTTTGTAAGAGTAACTGGTAACTAGTATGAGGCTAAGACAAATGTATATGTACTTTGTTAATCCTACCCTTGCCATCCACTAACCGCCACCCTCTCCCACGTTCCTTCAGTCTCAGCATCCCACCCTTGCTCTGCCCACGCTCCCACCAAGTGCCCTGCTTTACCCACATTCATCAACCACAATTTCTTCCCATTGCTTTACTCTTGACCCAATACCACGGTTGTAACCTCTTTCTCATCTACAGTAACATTACCTGTTCCTTGTAAGCCCAAGTGGGGCTGTTATTGTTAACACGTACAGCACACCTGTACCTCGGGTGACTGTACGCTATAGAAATATGCTAAATAAATATATAAATAATATATTGAATAAATGCAGATGTGCCTCTCCTGCAGCGCTAAAACAACAATTGATGGACAGAATGCAGAACAATGTCATACATTCACCCCAGTACAGAGATCTGGGCCTAAATCCATCGTTTTTTTGCTCACCATGCCATTCCAGTTTGAACCCAGCCATATGCAAATCAGTCTTGACCCTGTGCCCCATGGGAACAGTCCAGCCCGAACTGCCAAGCCAGGTCCTCCCTGGACTGGAAACAAGCATCCTAGGACCGGTTTCGGGCTTTCAGCCCTCGTCAGCCAGGATAGCTTGATTCCAGTGGCATGGAGAGCAAGGGACTCACGTCTGAGCATACCCTTCCCACTCGGGGTGACAAATGCAAAAACAACAATTGATGGACAGAATGCAGAACAATGTCATACATTCACCCCAGTACAGAGATCTGGGCCTAAATCCATCGTTTTTTTGCTCACCATGCCATTCCAGTTTGAACCCAGCCATATGCAAATCAGTCTTGACCCTGTGCCCCATGGGAACAGTCCAGCCCGAACTGCCAAGCCAGGTCCTCCCTGGACTGGAAACAAGCATCCTAGGACCGGTTTCGGGCTTTCAGCCCTCGTCAGCCAGGATAGCTTGATTCCAGTGGCATGGAGAGCAAGGGACTCACGTCTGAGCATACCCTTCCCACTCGGGGTGACAAATGCAAAAACAACAATTGATGGACAGAATGCAGAACAATGTCATACATTCACAACAGTACAGAGATCTGGGCCTAAATCCATCGTTTTTTTGCTCACCATGCCATTCCAGTTTGAACCCAGCCATATGCAAATCAGTCTTGACCCTGTGCCCCATGGGAACAGTCCAGCCCGAACTGCCAAGCCAGGTCCTCCCTGGACTGGAAACAAGCATCCTAGGACCGGTTTCGGGCTTTCAGCCCTCGTCAGCCAGGATAGCTTGATTCCAGTGGCATGGAGAGCAAGGGACTCACGTCTGAGCATACCCTTCCCACTCGGGGTGACAAATGCAAAAACAACAATTGATGGACAGAATGCAGAACAATGTCATACATTCACCCCAGTACAGAGATCTGGGCCTAAATCCATCGTTTTTTTGCTCACCATGCCATTCCAGTTTGAACCCAGCCATATGCAAATCAGTCTTGACCCTTTGCCCCATGGGAACAGTCCAGCCCGAACTGCCAAGCCAGCTCCTCCCTGGACTGGAAACAAGCATCCTAGGACCGGTTTCGGGCTTTCAGCCCTCGTCAGCCAGGATAGCTTGATTCCAGTGGCATGGAGAGCAAGGGACTCACGTCTGAGCATACCCTTCCCACTCGGGGTGACAAATGCAAAAACAACAATTGATGGACAGAATGCAGAACAATGTCATACATTCACCCCAGTACAGAGATCTGGGCCTAAATCCATCGTTTTTTTGCTCACCATGCCATTCCAGTTTGAACCCAGCCATATGCAAATCAGTCTTGACCCTGTGCCCCATGGGAACAGTCCAGCCCGAACTGCCAAGCCAGTATGATTTGCATATGGCCATGTCTAAACTGGGGTGGTGTAGTGGGCAAAAGAACGATGGATTTAACCCAGATCTCTTGACTGGGGGAGAATGTCTGCATTGTCAGCATTCCGTCCATCATTTGTTTGTTGTAACGCTTTTCGCCCTAAGTGGGATGGGTATTCCCAGACGTGGGACCCGTGCTTACTACGCCACTGGAGTCAAGCTATCCTGGCTGATGACGGCTGATAGCCAGAAACCGGTCCTAGGATGCTTGATTCCGGTCCAGGGAAGACATGGCTTGGCAGTTCGGGCTGGACTGTTCCCATGAGGCACAGGGTCAAGACTGATTTGCATATGGCCATGTCTAAACTGGGGTGGTGCAGTGGTCAAAAGAACGATGGATTTAACCCAGATCTCTTGACTGGGGGAGAATGTCTGCATTGTCAGCATTCCGTCCATCATTTGTTTGTTGTAACGCTTTTCGCCCTAAGTGGGATGGGTATTCCCAGACGTGGGACCCGTGCTCACTACGCCACTGGAGTCAAGCTATCCTGGCTGATGACGGCTGATAGCCAGAAACCGGTCCTAGGATGCTTGATTCCGGTCCAGGGAAGACATGGTTTGGGAGTTCGGGCTGGACTGTTCCCATGAGGCACAGGGTCAAGACTGATTTGCATATGGCCATGTCTAAACTGGGGTGGTGTAGTGGGCAAAAGAACGATGGATTTAACCCAGATCTCTTGACTGGGGGAGAATGTCTGCATTGTCAGCATTCCGTCCATCATTTGTTTGTTGTAACGCTTCTCGTGCAGCGCTATCAATGAGGCGTTATTGACTGCTGATGTAGATAATGATGCCTGTTAATTGCCTATAAGGGGAAACGGAGCCAGCACCCATTGGATGCCTCCCATTATCTGCTGCCACTGCTATGTTATGTTATGTTAAAAACAATTTATACAGCGCACAATCACCAACGGTTTCTTGGTGCTAAGCGGGGTCAATCAATTGCTGGAGCAGTAAAAAAGAGAGTTCAGTTGTAGGCCTGGACAAACATCCAGGTTTTGAGAGACGTCCTAAACTGAGTATAAGAAGACGACAGGCGCAATTCAAGGAGGAGAGAATTCCAGAATTGTGGCGCCAAAGTCGAGAATCAAAGACCCCGTGTTTTTTATGCTTAAACGGACAAGGGGTTAACAGATTCATGTTCGCAGAGCGCAAGGCTCGAGAGGGGGCATGCCGTTGTAGTCTGCTGGTCCTCATTGCATGCTCAGAACAGGGGTGGCAAAGTGAACTAAAGAATGATGATGGATTCAACCCAGATCTGTGCCTGGGGGCGAGTGTTTGAAAAGTTTCTGCGCTCCGTCAATCATCTCCTTGTGTTTGCTTTGCTCAGAACAGGCTCAGTGGCCGGAAGCAGTGCCTCAGTGAGCCTCCTTGTGCACCCCTGGGGCACAGAGAAGACCCGGCGTACTGTAGGGTCTGGGAGCTAAAAGAGTTCAATGGACCATCCCTGCGCTCTGCGCACCCCTTCTCCAGGACCGGCTTTGGTCCAGAAGAGCCAGTCAGTGGCGGTGCGTCCATTGGGGCGTTGGGGCGTTTCCCTCCCGCCCGCGCCCACAGCTCCCTCGGCGTCTCTGAACTTAGTTTACTTAAGTTCAGATCGCCGAGGGAGAACTGACAATCATGTCAGTCAGCATGACGTCGGACTGCCCACCCCCTTCAGAGTCTGAAGGGGGTGGGCGGTCCGGCGTCATGTTGACTGACATGCATTGTCAGACCAGCCAGGGATAGACAGCAGCACAAGTGCGCATGAGTGGGGAAGGTGAGCAAATTTTTCACCCGTGCCCAGTCATGCGCACTTGCGTTTCCACTGGCTTGCGCATGCCCATTAGGAGCCTCTCGGTCTCCTAATGGGCAGGCGGCGGGCAAAGAGCAACCGTGCCCTAAGCCAATCCTGGCGCTGCAGCAGCGCCAGGATTGGCTGAGGGGTTGTCACTCCAGTCCTGTTCCAAGAGGCGCCATTGCCAACGCAGACCAGGAGCAGAGGCGGTCAGGTAAGTTTTCATTTTTTAAATTTTCTCCCTCGGCCCCCCCCCTCCACCCCCGCGAGTACTGCGAGCCGCGACTGAAATGGGATACTTGCAGGTTAGAAGGCAAGTGCATAAAAGTAGAGATTTGTTTATACAACGGCCTATTCTGGTACTTAACCTGTCTATTTACTATTGTTTTTGCTGTTTTTACACTTTTGCAAACTCGCTGTACTGTGGTAGTTACCCAAATTATGAGCAAACTTTAGCTGATGGATCAGTTGTCTAAATGGTGGATACAAATTGGGTGGACAGAGAAGAGGCCGACAGAATTTTTGGGCGTTAAGAGAAGGTGCTAAAAACTGGAATGTCAGCCCTGCGGTACGCTGCTACCAGGAGGGTTCAGAGAAGTGCAGTATCACTTCCCACATCCCTTGGCCTGTAATCCAATATTCCGTCAGTCGGCCCTTGATTTCTGAGCTGTGTCCACGGAATTCTACCCTTAAAATGCCACTGTGCTGAATGGATGGATACGATTTTCTTTGTCCCACCGCACTGGCAACTTCAGATATTATTTGGAATATATTTTGCACTATTGCGGATCTTTCCCTGCTGTTTTTCCACCGGCGACTCTGAAAGATCTTTAAACTAGATACGTTTCCAGAGAGGTGGGAGTTTAAGAAAAAGGAGAGAGATTTTTAGACACTTAGAGAAGAGGGAGTATGGGGCGAGAAAAATGGAGAGGGAGACTGGGCACGGGTAAAATAAAGGAGATAATGGGAGGAAGAGACGAGGTGGGATTATTTGGGGAAAAATGAGAAATGTGCAGATATCGGGGAGCTAAATAAGAAGCCATAATACGTTGCTTTTATAGCGTCACTCTGCCATTGTTTGGGCCTCGAGGCAATGACGGCTATCGGAAGGGTGCATTTCTACGAAAGATAGGGACTATTGCTTGCACTCACAAGGGGGGGGGGGAAGGAGTAAGAGCTCTTTGGGAGAAGGAGGGGAGTAGGAAGGTAATACTTATGAAGAAGAAGGAGGGAACGATAGGGGGGAGACATGGCAGGAGGCACAGAGAGAGACAGAGCTGGGGAAAAAGATAAGGCGGTGGTGGAGCATGGGGTAGACGGGGAGTGCAGGAGAAAGAAGTGTAGATACAAGGGGGTGCAGATAAAGGGCACCGGAATAAGGTAAGTGACTCAGAAACCTCGAGAAAAGGGAGGAAAATGGGGCAGGGGAAGGGCATCAAGAAAGGAGCTGACGAGTGGGCACCTTGTGGTGGGAAAGGGAATGAAACGGACAGAGATGGGTGAGACCATGCGAGGAAATGTTGGGGAATAAAGGAAAGACATAGGAGGAGAAAAGCAAAAGGAGGAGCGAGCTGGGAAGAGATGAGTAGAGGCAGACAAGGGCCATGGGGCAGATACAAGAGGGCAGTGACGAGGAGGTCATTAATCTAAAGGGACAGAAAATTCACTTGGATGTAGCACCATTACTAAAGATGATTTCTTACTTGTATGTGGTAAAACACTGATTTTGTGTTGAAAAACGTTAATATTCTTATGTAATAATCCATTTTTTTTTCGAAGGCTGGACCTGGAAAAATTGCAACTTTTTTTGATGTTACACACAGAGCACTTTACCACATAGAGTTAAAAACTGGTGACATATGCCCTTGATCATCCATTTGCCTCCTACCCACTATCATCAACTCTCCATTGGCACAGAGAGCTTATTGTACACTTGCCTTTTTCCACAAGGCCTTTGTCATCACACACATTTTCCCCGAATGGATTGAGCTTTCGGAATTGGGAACACAACAACAGAAAATTCTGTCCATTTTAATATCTTTCACGATTTTCCACCTCTTTTGTGAGAGACATATCCACAACAGTATGTGCTCAGCACTACTTTTTTTAATATAGTGGACTTTTGTTTATTTATGTAGGTCTCAACACCGGCCGCAGTTTTTCATTTCCTAAAATGGTATCCCCTCTTCTATTTTTATGCCCATTTTTTGTATACTTTAATAATAAGAAATGAAATCCCTGCCCTGTACAGAAAACCCCGCAGTTGTATTGACTGATCCGGGAACATTTCCTGCAAAGTTGACAGACCTACTGGGCAGAAAACCTCAGGCAGTTAACATGTCTCTTCAAACAAAAACAGAACTAATTCGGATTTCGGCGGGAAGGCAGGAAAGGCAAAAATGGCGCCGGTCTGAATACAGGCAGCAGCTAGCAGGTCTGTGCCTGCCCCAACGCACATAATAGTAGATTTATTAATTAACAAAGGAAGTGTCTTCTCAGGCATCAAACTCTTCTGTCTGCTGACGGCCCAACGGGGTGAATTGCCTTTTTCTGTTAATGTCACTCAGTCTGTAGCCTAACATCCCATCCATGCGTTCTTCGGTTAGAAGAGTTGCAACTGCTATAAAAGAAGCTAGTGTTATTTTTTAGGTAAACAGTGTATATGCCATGCATAGGCTGTGGCTATGCAGAGGCAGAATATGCTTTATTGTCCTTTACTTTCTATTTAATGTTTTCATTTTATGTGTATAAGTATTTGTTCATGTTAATGTGCTCTTTATTCTATCTAGTGCTTTTGAAAAAAAAGCAGAATAAATACTTTTGTAAAATAAGTAAACTTTTACAGCTTTGTGGCTCCTAATGCAGACGAACAGTTGAATTGCTTTATTAACCTTGCTTTATCAAATTTGCTTGAAAATGCACCATTTGCCTGCTCTTTTTAATAATAAATCTCGGGAGGACATCCCCTCCAAACACCCATAAGGTTGTTCCGCCACTCTCGCTACGCTCACTCGCCACTGTGCACTCCACCACAAATTTTACGCCCACCACAAATTTTACGCCTCACCACTTCCAGATGTCACCAGCCGCCACTGGAGCCGGGTGGAAGTGAGAAGCCTTAGAATTAGCACAAACAGCAGTTATAACCTACATCTAGGATTGGTGGAGACATCATGAGCGTGTCTACTAGGGTCTTCAGATAACAGATGATGCTTTCATCATCAGGCGGATGAAAATCCAAGGCAGCCTCTGACTGCACCGTTCCCTTTGAACCCTGGTCCACACAGTAAGCCAGAAAGAACACTTCAAACATCTGAAAAGCCACAAAATCAAATCGTTTCCCGCACAAAGTGAAGCTAGCGGAGGCTGCAGTCCTACACAGATAGGGCTGGTGCAGTGCCCTGTGGATGGGGTCAAAGGAAAGGAGCCTTTCCACCTGGTTACACACACCTCAGGGCTGTAAGACTAGGGCTAGACTATGAAAACCTCAGCTGGAATATACAGGCTTCGAGCTCTTTCCACTGGAGTAAGAGTATCCCAGAAATATATACAAATCCCACGCTGTGGTGTGCACTGTAGTGTCCAGGACCCGGATACAGGGTTCCTACAATGTACTCCAAGGAAAGCATAGATCCAGAGAGTCAATGCAGGACCGAGAGGGCTGGATCCATGCCATATCTTCAGGTCTAAATGCAGCTCATTTACATAGTCCCTTATTATCCTGAAATTCTTGCATAAATCTGGCTTCCTGGACCTATGATGGACACCTGTATGGTAGATTTTTATTCTATAAGGCTTCCTACTCCATGGCAAAAGCCGGGATGCCAAGAACATGCCAAATCCGGACTTAAGATCTCAATAAGGCCACTGAATGTTCAGGAAGATGCTGATCTTCCACTACGACTTGGACTAAGCGGTGCCATCGCACCACCATCCAATGTTTTCCTCTAACGTGTCCGCAGGGGTGTTTGCAGCCATGCCCTGGACGTGTCTCATTGCAACACGTGTCATCCTACAAATCAGCTACATACATTGATCTATAATTATATTACTGAATGAACAAGTTTGACTCTTTGGACATGCACACCAAATTCCAGGCCACCTCCTGGCACTGAACGCTGCAGTGGAGAGCCAGAGGGCAATGACAGCAGGCATCTGTCAAGCCACCCATGTATGCACTGACCCATCTCTTCCTAGTCATGCGTCTTGCTCTCACCTCCCCTGCACCCCCAGTCTCCACCAGGATCTAGCTTCTCCGCGTCTCTATTACCACGATGACTGAAAAACGCATACTGGGAGGAGCAATGTACAGAAATGATTGACAGCAAGGGACCTGGGTAGTCTGCCATCCTCTGCAGAGACCTGCGGAGAGTGTGGCGAATAGGTCTGTGCTGGAGACTCAGAGCAGTAGCCGCCCGATGGACTATCCTGAGTGGTGTTTTCAAGCACCGCTTCTCATCCGTACTACTTAGAGGGAGTTTTAGGACTGTCTTGACAGCACACCAGCCTGCTAGGCTGATTGCTACCAGAGTTCTAATTACACTCAGTAGTGACTTTGCCTATGCCCAGAAAGGTATTGCTTGCTCACATCAGGCTATTGGTTGTTAGGTGTATTATTCCGCCCCTTGTGGAGTGCATGGATTGGAATGAGTTAGGGACTATTTTATATTTAAAAAGTACTGTGAATCAGCACACAGTAAATTATCATGATAGATACCTTTTATACAGAAAGCAAACCTTTGTGTTTTTACACAACAGCAGGATTTTTTCAAACATTGAAAGCCAATGCTTGTTTGTATCTGTAAGTCTACCTGTGGATGTTGCACACCGAAAATCAAGTGATAAGCACATATAGTTACAGTGTGATTCCTGCAGACAAGAGCTGCAGTCACAATCCATCATGGATTCCCCAGCAAAACCTGACCCTTAATTTCCAGATGATGCATCCGCGTCCCAGTACTTAATTTGGGCTGGTGGTTTCCAGTGCTTGGCACCTGCACTTTATTCTCAATACCAGCCCTAATGACAGTCCCCCACATGGTGGCGCTGTCTGTCTAATTTTCAGATGAGCACAACGAAAGTGTTTTATAATTCAATACACATTAAAAAAGGAATAATTCCCGCCCCCCACGCTGTTTCTATAGCTTTGGGTGGCCAGGAATAGCCAGAATTGTCGCACATGTAAGAGTGTGATGGTTAGTTGCTATGCCGGTAGTGTCATTGGCAGCGCTAGCAGAGGGAATGGGTGGTGCAGGCTGCAGTGACCTAGAAAGGGCCCTGGCACTTTGTTTTTTACTAATTAAGTACTGCCTTCTCCTAAGACTCAGCTACTCACAAGAGTGGACAGCAGCAGGAAGCCAATGGCCCGGCATCTGTGGCATAATAAATGGTTGGAAGGGGTGGCAGGAGAGCGTGTCCTGGCAGGGGAAAGACATGGAGCAAAATAGTGCTCTGAGGCTGTATTTACTAACTACTGAGTAACAATAAATTAAACATGGGGTGTCCTCATGGGAGGTTACAGAATAGAAATGGTGGCACTAAGGAGGTGCTACTAAGCCTATTGGGCATTGAAAAGCCACCATTTACAAAGGACAGTTACAGGAGCCAATTAAAAAGATGGGCGGAAAGTGGGCGGAGCTTCAAGTCCGTACCTGAATACAGCATGTCTTGAAGAGACATCGCTGCCTAGGCGAGACTTAAAAAGCAATTATGATGTGACAAGCAAGGATAACGTAACACCAGAATAATATGACAAGCATGCACATACTGCAACAAGAACTATGATGCAAAAAGCAAGGATAAAGTAACAAGAAGCATGGTGTAACAAGAAAAGATAATGTAACAATAGACAAAGTAAAAAGCAAGCATGATGTAACAAGCATGTATAACGTAACAAGCAAGGATAATGTAACAAACACATATAATGTAACAAGAATTATAATGTAAAAAGCAACTATGATGTGACAAGCAAGGATAATGTAACAAGAGGCATCATGTAAAAATCAAGTATGATGTAACAAGCAATGATAAGATACCAAGCAAGAATACTGTAACAAAAAGCATGATGTAAAAAGCAAGAATAATGCAACCAGAAAGAATAATAGAACAAGCAAGTCTGATGTAACAAGAAGCATCATGAAAAACCAAAAAGTATAAAGCAAACAAAGAAAAGAGCTTAATGTTATAAGAAGGTATGTTGTAAGAAGCATACTTAATGTAAGAGTGTGTGCATGATGCAACAAGGATACATAAAATAAGAGTATGATTTGATAAGAGGGCATGCTACAAGCAATTAGGCTGTAAAGGGGGGCAAAATGTAGCCGATGGGTCTAATGTAACCAGTAGGCATGCCTTGGCAAGCAGGTATTACGTAACAGGAAAGCATGGTCAAACATCAAGCTTCACTGGCACACCATGATGTATTAAATATGCTTACACAAGTGGGCGTGATCCACACTACTGATTTGTAGATAGTGCCAGATAATCCACAAAGGGCACTCTAGTCTGTAAAGTAATCCAGAACATAGCATGGTGGAAACACTAAAGTCGTGATCTGTTTAAGCAAAATAACTGGATGGTGTCAACATCTCGTAAAGATACAGGGGGTGAGGCCCATCATTTTCAGGTGCTGATTTAGACATGTCTGCCTCTAAATCCAGTCCCCGCACATCTAGAGAAAGTGGACTGCCAGTGAGTAGGATTGGCATTATACCTGGACGAAATTTTAATTATGCAGGAAAAATCGGAGTAATTTTGGTAATTTTTCAAAATCCTACCACAGGAGCAGAAGAACAATGAACGTAGTGAGTGGCCGCAGCATTAGCGCAAAATGCATCCACGTGTCCATGTTAGATGCAAGGGTAAATTTTACACTAAGAAAATACTAGGTTACACTCCTCCATTATTCTGCATAATCTCACATAATTTTGCTGTCATTTCTCCTAACTACGCTACAGCAAATTACGCAAGCTGTGCCTGCCCCTAGTTCTCATAAGCGCATATACCGGTGGTCCAATTCCCAAGTACAGCATCTCAGGGCCACAGGTGACCATTCAAATTCGTTTTAGCCAGCACTGATGATAAGAGAAGTCTAAGTTTAAGTGCAAGAAACTAGCAACATGCATATATCAAATTCATTTCTAGGGCGAGAAGTCCCCCATTGTGCATCAACATGTCCATCAAAAAAGTGCGTCTTTCCAGGTTCACGAACAAGACGTTTTTGTAGGGATTCCAAAAAAGAAAGTTCTTAACCGACAGCTGCTCACCATGGTGCTGGCAGGTGTCTTCAGACAATCCAAGGATACTCCTGACGGACAGTCCACAGAGCAGGTCTTGTGGTTCCAACATGTCCTGATCGCTTACTTTTACTATTTATTTTCCTTGTGGTTGACATTGAACAGTATCGCGGCACTTTATATACACTCTTTTAATCCGATCTTGTTTCAGGAAACAAATAAGATGCAATTCTTGGCAGCTGCAGCCTATCACACTTCTTGGAGTTAGCAAATATTTATTTGTCCATAGTTTTACCTTGAACTATATTAATACTGGTTGCTTGAGCCTTGTTCCCGCCATTCTTTCCGATGAAAGTCGTGTGCTCAGGGAAGCTACAAGAAAACCATGAGCCTTGGTGACTTAAAGCATCTGCTGGTGGCTCACTTGAGGTCATGCTGGACTTAAGTTTGGACTTGGCAATGGGACTCAGTTCATTAAAGGCAGATAAACTCTTACACCCTTAGGTCACACAAATAAAAGAGGAGCGTGGGTCTCAGGAATCGCCTCGCTTCTACAGACCCCCGAAAATTGAAATCTAAACCAACATCAGAGACTGTTGCTCCTGCCACATGGACTGTGGATGCACACAAACAGGCAACATGGACCAACACTACAGCCACTTGCATCTACCCGTACCTGAACCAAACACTCCTGTGCAGAAGAAGCCGCTGCTTGGGTACCGAGGGGCAGCCCCCGCACAACAGACAAAATGCAAATACAAGCAAGAGTCCCATTGTCAAGAACATGAAAGCAGACACACCACCAGACGGCCACACAACACGCTTAACTACCACCTTCTGGAGGATTCTATCAACATTCTCATGATCTTTAGGGTTTGAGTATCAGCTCTTTCTAGAAGTGGGTCCAATTATTTAAGCAGACTGTTTCAGTGTGATCAATGGGGTAGGGCATCAGGCTATCCTTCCATGATAATGGTTAACGATACAAGGATTTAGAGACCTTGCAAATCTATTGCAATATTGATACGATACCAAGAGAAACCATTGATTTATAGAGTTTTGTAAGGCACAAACTCGACCCGAAAGTATCAGAGCACTTTACATGGATGACAAGGTAGTAGATTACATGAGTTACATATAGGGTAAATATAATTACATGGGTAGGCAGAAATATCAATTAACAGGCCACCAATAAGTATATGATAAACAGTAGCAGTCGCACGAGTTACATATGGGGTAGATACAGATGCATGGGGTAAGCACAGATATATGTCAACAGTGCACGACAGGCAGCAGGAAGCCTTTGCGGCACAGTTTTGAGGCAGTTACGGTAGTAGGGTGTTTTGACTTAAGGTAAAGGTGTATGCAACAGTGTACACAATCACTATACGATAGACAGTAGCGGCTGCACGGATTACATATGGTGTAGTTAAGATTCTAAATACACCTTCAAAGCAAAAGGCAGGGCGGTGCTTAGTTCTGCCACCTGCTGCTGTTTTGCAAACAATCCCCCACAAAAACACAGCTGCCCCACCATGCATTGCTACCGCCCAGAGGCCCTTCCACGCTAAGATATACACAACAAACCAAGCATCAAGATGAGAACACAAGAAAAAATGGAAAAGAAGAGCACAACTCTTAAGAGTCCAGTAGACTTAGACTTGTGACAGATATGACGAAGTATCACAAATTCAAATATACTAAAACAGCCTCTTTAGCGAGGAGACATGTGGCGTGTACTTACGAGTTGAGGAAAAGATGGCCAACGCGGCAAAACTAGAACCACAAGCAGATTCCTGTGCTCCAGAGGACCGACAGAGAACTTGGATGGCTGCCAACTCTGAAATGAGTACAAACTCACCAAGGTAAAGATGACTAACATCCCTTATGGGTACAGCCCAAACCTGACGCGCGGGCTACGCCCCAGTGTATCCGGGCTTCCCTAAGCTGTTTTTTAAGGCTTGAATGTTAGTTTTGTCTCACCTGGGATCTTCTGCTAAGGCACACTTCTTCAGGTTAAGGTGGACATGAGGGCTGTTGTCGCAGTCTCTAAGAGTCTGTTTTCAGTGTTTACGGATACTGTTACAGGGCACTGCATTCACACCTCCCCTGTCCTCATTTGGCGCTTGTGAGAAGAAGGTGTGGCCCAGAGGATTAAGGAACCTGTTCTGTGATGACTGGGGGTGGGGCTGCATAACTATGACTCCAATTGTTAGCAGAAAATATTGTAATACAAGGGTTATAAATAAACACAGAAATAGAATTTACAGCCATGAAGCTCCATACTTCAACCACAACTCCCTAAAGTCCATTTTCACATGACTACAATGACCACTAGCCGCGGATAACTAACACCGTAGGTAGAATAAGGCCAACAGATGAGACCGGTGGTATAAAGACACTGCGTGCTGGTAAAAAACATACTTCCCAAGATAAACACTTGCTGTTGGCCCAACATCTAAGCAGAAGTCTTAGAAAGGACCAACATTCATAGGGCATGGTCTCCCATTTACCAACAGCCTGCTACAGGGAATGCGAGAAACAGATACAACTCGGAGGTTTAATGGGGCATTTGTGTAACCTTCACAAGCAGCTCCAAACTCTGAGTCAGTACAAAGCTGCAACAATACTCCTGGTTCTGTGCTTTCAGACATAGGTGATCCACCGGGGTCCAACCCACCATAAATAAAACTACAAATTTAACGGTATGTGCTTCACATTGTAGACCCATCAATCCTTAATCAAGAGAGACTCCGGGTGGTGAGCTTCAAGTCATGTAGCTACAGTTTCTGGAACATCCCTCACTTTCTAATGTTTAAAAAAAAAAGTCAAATTTCTCCGTTATCAAGTATTGCACGTCTGACATGCACAGGCCTTATGCCCATAGGGTCCCTCTACCATACCGTAGCCCTGCTCTTTCTTGATTTTGGAACGTCTTTCCTCTACTCTTTCTACCCAATAATAACCCCATCTCAGGCTGGAGCTCTCATTGTGCTTAGTTTTCATCTTGTTACCTACTTTACGGCTCTTCTATTTGACAATACTTTTGATCTCTATATCAACACAATATCTTCGTAGTATCTTGGAAAGTAAGACTGTAGCTGTGCATATACACTGCGACCACGTGGACAGAAGTAACTCAAGCAGAGGCTGTCACAACCTGGCCTTTGTCGAGGAATGCACAGATGTAACGACTGATCACACTACCCGAAGCGACAACGTGATCATTCTGGGAGGATTCAATCTTCACTGGGGCACCACCGAAGACTCTGCAGTGACCAACTCTGCCTCCACTCTCCACAGCAATGATCTGATCCGACATAACCTGAAGCCAACACGCATTGAATGCTCCCTTCTAGAACCAAGAATTTCCAAAGGTGACACGCTCGTAGTGAATGAACGCATCTCCAGTAGACTGGACCGATCACTCCCTTATTCCCCTTACACTGCGACTCACTCACACTGTGATAGTCGATCAACCAAAAAGAGCAACTACCTGAGTTTGTAATGCCATCAATACTCTTAGCTACACTGCTCAGAAGAGACAACCCTCCATCGGCCCCACTACGAATGTGAGTAACGTGACCTTCCACAGCTTTAAACGCCTCTCTGATTAACTCAACGCTGCATCCCCAATCCCCCCAAAAAAACATGGCTCAACAGGTCCTTTATGAAGATAGATAAGCCCATAGAATCTTTGACTACTGTAACTTTCTCTTGACTGGTCTCTGCAAACCCCACCTCACCTCCATGGCATCGAGCCTACACCCAGCAGCACGGTTCTTCTATGGGGCCAAAAGGAGCCATCACAGTACACCCATGCCGATCACTCTCTGATGGCTGCCAATCAATGCCAGGTCTATTTACAAAACTACCTGCATTACCCATAAGGATCTGCAGACTTTCACTCCCCATTAATGGACAGAAACTCAAGCTGTCAGGCAGCTCTAGATCCTCAATATACGCTGAGGCAATTCTGCTTGATCGACTGCCGTCAGAGAGGAGGGTCTTATGGCACGATCCTTCTCGGGCAGTGCAACCAGAATCAGGAATACCGTACCTCCAAACCTACACATAACCACCTCCCGGCGACTTTCAAAACTGACCTGAAAGCCTTTCTCCTCCAAAGATGTTTTAACTAAGACACTGTAATCAACTCTTGGCACAGACTACGACACCACCTCAATCCCCTTGTACCTCTGGTATATTCTATTTTATGCAATGATCTATCCTGTTGTATTCTTAACCATTTGTAATTACTCATTGTTGTAACTGTACCGTGTAACAAACAATTTCTCTTGTATAGCAGTGTAGCACCTTTGAGTAATGTCCGCAATATATAACTATGCAAAAATAAAATATATTTAAAATAAATACATAAACCGAGATCTGAACTTGCCTAAGTGTGAGAATCCTTGCCAGTAATTTTATATTCTTTGTGTGCTGCTCGTGTCTACGATTATAACCCAATAATGAACAGGGCATCGCGGCATGGATCCAGCGAGAGTATTGGCATAAAGACGAGAATGGGTTGCTCACTGTGGCAATGTGCGAATGATGGATGACGTCTGGATGACTCGACCAGCCCAGTACAAAGATTCACCTTGAACTCAGCAAGATGAGGCTATACAGGACAGATCTACACAAAATGGTACAACATCAGAAAAGCTGGTGGCGGACTATGTCAACGTAGACTGGTGGGTTCAGCTTCACAAGAGGTTATCGGAAATCCATGCTCCCGATTCAAAATGTCAGTCTCATCAGAGGGGCCATATTATATTCTTGTAGTTCCTCTTCATCTCACTACACACGACACGTTCCATCAATATCACTGCTGTACGGTACCCGGTAGGAGCATCGTAATGTGGGTTGCAATGGTTTTGTTAGTCCGTCAACTGGTCTGTGGATTATGCACATGTATTATGATGTATTTTGCAAAACAAATTTATTATAGTTGTACCACATAAATGGAGACTTTTTAATGGTAATGCTATGTCTTTACAGCCCTTCTGTAGGGGAATATCAAAAAGATACTTATAAAAAAGCTTTTTAAAGTCCTCTGGTCATGTTCAACAATTCGGCCTAATTTTATTCTGTACGCCTTTGCTTGAGTTTACGAGAAAAAGAATCACCCTGTGCATTACATAGCATTACAGGATTTAGGTGGTATATAAAGCATATTAGATTGGAAAGGTGAACTGTATTTTCAACTTTTATTTAGATTCTCATAGTATCGTCTACTTCCTCCAGGTCTTTTGTTTTTTACAGTCCTTTAATATTTTCTCATGTGAATTTTCCTGCATTTTAGGACATTTCAGAGGAGTGACCGGCCACATTGTGCTCCCTTCTCTAGTCATGGAGACATTTTGGCCTTAAATCCCAGCTCACAATACCTGGTACATTCTGATGTATCTTCCAAGCAAGGCACACTCAAAACCCAGCTCCTCCCAGTCTTGTAGGCTCCATCCTCAACATGACAACAAGCTATAGGGCAATTTTAAATAACTCTGCAGAACATAATAATTTTCATAACTCGTGATGGAAAGTATAAATGATTTCACCCCTCAATTGCCATGAGTCTGGCCTAACAAAACAAAAGTACCCATTAGTGAGAAACAAAATATGGGCTGTCCTGGTTCAAGAACGGATTACTCATATTTCCGAGATCAAACAAGAACATGTGGTCTGTGTCAGATCAACTACAAGACCAGTTCTCAAAGCTTTGTGAAAAAAGCCGCCTCAGTCAGAGCTCTGAGCGAAGAGGATGACAACAAGATCTGCTTCATTCTGAGCTCATGGCGCGGAGTCCATCTGTCACTTTTAGGGCGAGAGCAGCTACCATTCAGCGAGGGTGCCTCTGAGGTCATCAGGCAGTGTAAGAACAAGTCCAGGGACACCTTCAGACTACGGCTATTAGGCCATCGGGCAGGTTAGGGACAAGAGTGGCTCATGTTCACTGGGTCCGTGTGTTTGAGGCTACATGGAGTCCTGGAACAGGTTCAGCTGCTATCCTGGGACCGTTGCGGAGGGCGTTGGGCAGGTTAAGGGCAAGATCGGATCTCATTTAGAGAACATAGATGTGGAATTGTCAGCTCAGGACTGGATATCTTCCTTTGTTGGGATGAAAATGTAGGGCAGCTCCACGGATTCGGAATAGAATCAGCTGCAGGAGAGGCCGTGAGGCCTTCAGCTGTATTCAGGCAAAACACGCTTCCAATCCAAGAACATAACTCTGGATTATTCGGTCCAGATTAGTACCAGACTGGCTCTCGCTCAGAGAACGTGACTTTATACCTGTTCGTCAGGTTTAGAATCAGGCGGGTTCCCAATAAGAGAACGTGACTTTGGACCTGTCCATCGGGTTTACTACCAAGCAGGTTCTCAGCCAGAGAACATCACGTTGGATCTGTAAGTTCAGGTTCATGTTCTGAGAACGTGACTTCGGACCTGTCCGTTGGGTTTAGTATCAGGTGGATTCTCAATAAGAGAATGTGACTTTGGACCCGTCTGTCGTGTTTAGCATCGGGCATGTTCCCAATAAGAGAACGTTGACTTTGGATTTGTAAAGTCAAGTTCCTGTTCAGAGGACACAACCCTACGGTGGTCTACCATGTTGCGAACCAGAGCCGTCCCACTCAGAGACATGACTTGACCTCAGTTTGAGGTTCTGCTTGTTGATGGTCTCCAGAGACTATTCCTAATAAACTTAATTTCGGGAGCAGTGTGAAGCGGACACATGCCATCGGCATGGGCGGGAGGGTGAATTCCACATTGCATGCATGTGTGTCATCTCCAGTTATGAAAGAATGCATATCTTAAAAATGTGTTGCCCTATTTGTCTGCTGGATCAGGCAACTACCAGATCAGGCAGATTAACCACACTGTATGACCTAAGATACACATGGGTGTTTGCCAAATACACGGACTGTCTGCTCTTCAGCAACACAGATGCCCTCCGATGAGACCACGGCTTAAAGTGAGTCCATCCGGAAAGCCTGAAGAAGAAGAACCGAAACATATTTATAGAACACAGGCATGACGAGAGATCTTCAAAACCAGCTTCCTTTGAGAGACACCCTCTTGTCTCTTTGAGAGACCTGCGTCTCATCTCCTGTTCCCCAGGATGCTGAGATCTCTTTATCGTCAGCTTCATTTGAGAGACAGCCTCTTGTCTCTTTGTGAGACATGAATCCTCTACTGTTCCCCAGCATGATGAGATATCTTTATCGTCAACTTCCTTTAAGAGACAGCCTTTTGTCTCTTGGCGGGACATGGATCCCCTCTGCTATTCGTTTGAGAGACGGCCCCTTCTGGCTCCCTGTGGCAGAGATGGCCCCTTCTGCTCCCCTGTGACACTGTAAGAGACCGCCCCTTCTGGATCCCTGTGGCACTGTAAGAGCCAGACCCTTCCGGCTCTCTGTGGCCCTGTAAGAGACAACCCCTTCTGGCTCCCTGTGGCCCTGTAAGAGACAGCCCCTTCTGGCTCAGTGTGGCGCTGTAAGAGACAACACCTTCTGTCCCCCTGTGGACCTGTAAGAGACAGCCCCTTCTGGCCCCCTGTGGCCCTGTAAGAGACAGCCCCATGCTGGCCCTCTGTGGCACTGTAAGAGACATCCCCTTGTGGCTCACTGTGGCACTGTAAGAGACAGCCCCATCTGGCCCCCTGTGGCCCTGTAAGAGTCCCTTCTGGTCCCCTGTGGCCCTGTAAGAGACAGCCCCTGCTGGTCCCCTATGGCAAAAACAGCCCCTTCTGGCCCCCTGTGGCACTGTAAGAGACAGTCCCTTCTGTTCCCCTGTGGCCCTGTAAGAGACAGCCCCTTCTGCCCCCCTGTGGCAGAGAATGCCCCTTCTCGCCCCCTGTGGTACTGTAAGAGACAGCCCCTTCTGGCTCTCTGTGGCACTGTAAGAGACAGCCCATTCTGGCTCTCTGTGGCCCTGTAAGAGACAACCCCTTCTGGCACCCTGTGGCCCTGTAAGAGAGATAGCCCCTTCTGGCCCCCTAGGGCAGAGACGGTCCCTTCTGGTCCCCTGTGGCCTTGTAAGAGACAGCCCCTTCTGGCTCTCTTTGATCCTATAAGAGACAGCCCCTTCTTGTCCCCTGTGGCCCTGTAAGACAGCCCCTCCTGGCTCTCTGTGGCGCTGTAAGAGACAACCCCTTCTGTCTCTTCTGTCTCTCTATGGCGCTGTAAGAGACAGCCCCTTCTGGCCCCCTTTGGCCCTGTAAGAAACAGCCCCCTCTGCCTCTATGTGGCGCTGTAGAAGGCCCCCTGTGGCCCTGAATGTCAGACATGACTCGGCATCTTTCAAGTTTACAAGAAGACCCACTCGCATTCCAGATGTGCCTCGGTGTTGTGCAGCGCCACTCTGTGTCGCACAGTCACACTCATCACATTAAGAAGTGAAAAGCGTGTATCGAGTCGTATACCCCGAGGATGTGACAATGTAAAGAGGTACACGGTTGTTGACATCACGACGAGGTTGTGTGCGACAACGGTGGGGAGCGAGAGAACACCCGAGAGTAAACAGGCTAAATCTGAAAGGGGAAACGCTGCAGCAAGGGGACGCTGCACGCACTGCACATTTTAAAAGGGAATTTGGCTTTCCTAATGCAATTCTGTTTAAACAGCAGCCCCCCTGAGGGAATGAAAGCATTTCTGCACTCACGGCACTAGTACTAAATGTTAAAGACTGTGGGGCATATGTATGAAACTATTTCGCGTTCGCAAATGCTACGAATAGCAAAAAAACTGCTTTTGCGAACGCGAAATAGAGAAACGCGATGTATCACACATTTTCGCATCGCAAATTAAGAAAACGCAATCTATTGCGATTTCGTAATTTGTGAGTCCCGAAATCTGCGAATATCCTTGCAAATGCACAGTCTGCGATACGAAGGCTGACGAAAATCGCAAATTGAGAAATCGCAATTTAAGTTGCTAAGGAATGTATGAAAAAAATTGCATATTGCGAATTTCGAAAATTTGCACATTTGCACTTCAGAATTACCACCAAGTGAATGCAGGTGGTTGCCAGGTGCAAGCTATATAAACAGGCCCACAATGCAACAGGGTCTTCCACAATGGCAGTGCTATATGGAATAGCCAAGAGGATGCGAATTCGGGCGGCAGCAGTGCAGAGGAGAATGCGACAGGAACGGACCTTCAGAATGCGCATCACTCTGTTCCAGCAGATTGAGGAGGAGATCCATGAGAAGGACAGGCTGGACCCAAAGACCAATTTAGACCTGATAGAGGAGCTGAAACCCCAACACGCAGGACCCAAAACATTCCTACCCATGTGCAGGTCCTGTGTTCACTGCACCTACTGATGCAAAAACAACAGTTGATGGACAGAATGCAGAACAATGTCATACATTCACCTCAGTACAGAGATCTGGGCCTAAATCCATCGTTTTTTTGCTCACCATGCCGTTCCAGTTTGAACCCAGCCATATGCAAATCAGTCTTGACCCTGTGCCTCATGGGAACAGTCCAGCCCAAACTGCCAAGCCATGTCCTCCCTGGACTGCAAACAAGCATCCTAGGACAGGTTTCGGGGCTTCACCCCTCTTCAGCCAGGATAGCTTGATTCCAGTGGCATGGAGAGCACGGGACCCACGTCTGGGCATACCCTTCCCACTCGGGGTGACAAATGCAAAAACAACAGTTGATGGACAGAATGCAGAACAATGTCATACATTCACCCCAGTACAGAGATCTGGGCCTAAATCCATCGGTTTTTTTGCTCACCATGCCGTTCCAGTTTTAACCCAGCCATATGCAAATCAGTCTTGACCCTGTGCCTCATGGGAACAGTCCAGCCCGAACTGCCAAGCCAGGTCCTCCCTGGACTGGAAACAAGCATCCTAGGACCGGTTTCAGGGTTTTACCCCTCTTCCGCCAGGATAGCTTGATTCCAGTGGCCTGAAGAGCAAGGGACTCACGTCTGGGCATACCCGTCCCACTCAGGGTGACAAATGCAAAAACAACAATTGATGGACAGAATGCCGAACAATGTCATACATTCACCCCAGTTCAGAGATCTGGGCCTAAATCCATCGTTTTTTTGCTCATCATGCCGTTCACTGCACCTACTGGCCTCAGGGAGTTTAAGGGGTGATGGCAGTGGCAGGTGGGGTCTCTCAGAGTTGCCTGTCGTGCTTCTTCCATGCATTCATAGATGCAATGGTACAGAGGCTACATCATCACATACAATTCCCCAGCACACAACAGGCATTACAGCAAACAAAACTGGACTTCTACCAGATTGCACGATTCCCCCACGTAATTAGCTGCATAGATGGGACCCATGTGGCCCTCACACCCACATCAACCACTGAATAGGTATTCAGAAACCGTAAATCATACCATTCCCTGAACATACAGGTCGTCTGCAATGCCAAACATATCATCAATGACATTGTAGCCAAATACCCAGGCAGTACTCATGACTCCATCTTTAGACATAGTAGGAAACACAGACGTCTGAATGCTGGCGAGTTTGGTGAGGGCTACCTACTAGGTAAATGCATGGCACACATCCCTACATAAAGTACATCTTTGGGGGGTGGGACCTTGACTCACCTCTTGTTTCTATCCCTGCAGGTGACAGTGCATATGCAGTGCGGGACTTCATCCTAACCCCGTACCTAAATCCAGCCAATACAAGGAAGAGGAGATACAACCGTGCACACAAATCTATGCGCTGCGTCATAGAGCGGACGTTTGGGATCCTGAAGAGCCGTTTCCGCTGCCTGCATAAAAGCGGAGGAGCACTGCAATACAGCCCTGAGACCTGCTGCAAGACTGTGGCTACCTGTGGAATGCTCCACAGCATAGCAATGAAAAAAGGCATCCCAATAGAACTGACTGATACTGATACGACGGACGATGATGGCCCAGGTCCCCCTGGCAGACCAGCAGTTGGTGTAGGGGTGTAGGGGCAGCCCGCCCGGACGGCAGAGACGGGCTGAGATCACACAGAACTACTTCTAGGTGAGTAATGATGACATGCGGCAACATACATTTTGTAGCAGATCTGTGTTTATTCACACCTTTCACTGCAGGATGAAAGTTCGTCACACAGTCTGACCAACACAATGAGTGTCGCTGTCCGTAGCACATGTTAGGTCTACAGTGCAGGTAGTCAGGCAAGTCTGGAGTCTTGTAGGAATGGGTTGCCTCACCCATTTGCGTGACTCATTGTTCCAAATTCACCTCCTTCTTGAACGGACTGCTGCAGCCCGTTCTGGGGGCTGATTGCCCTCCCTAGGGTCCACAGGTGCTGCACCCTGTCTCCCACTGCGCCTTCTTGGATCTGCCACTGGTGGGGTGATACTGCTCCTACTCGATGTCTCCTCACTCTCCCCTGTGGCCATGAGTGCTGTGCCACCTGCTTTTTCCATCTGCAGTTGTTCAACGGCAGTGGTGACCTGCGCCAGGCCTTTTGCAACGTGGTGGCAGCAGTGGGACATCTCCACTTGCATGCTGACGCTGCGACGTGTCAGCTGGCTAGTGGCAGTGCACAGGCGGTTCGCCCGCCTTGGTGTAGCTGTGCAGACGGAGGGTTGAGCGTTGGCTGGCTGTGTGCCTGGCTGCCTGGTCCCTGTTTAATGTTGCACAGAGTTCACGGATGGCACCTGCCATGCCCATCATGCCCTCTCCCATGTAGCGCAGGCTTTTGTTCATTCTGCATAGCTGACGGTTAATGGACCTCATTGATTTGTGTTGCAGGCGCTGAATCTACAGCATGCTGCCCTCCAGTCTTGTGAACAATGTGGCATCTTCGTCAGTGGCACAGCTGGTCCTGGCCCTTGACCTGCATCTGACTGCTCCTAGCTCCCTATGTTGGGGTGTGTGCTGCTCACGCACCTGGGTCGCACGCTGCCCTGGCTCTGCCTGTCCATCCTCATCCCCTGTGGACTGTGGTTCATCCTCCAGTGGTGGCACTGGTGGCACAATGGTGCGCTTCCAACGTGGGACAGATGTTGCCTCTGTGTCTGAGTCTGAGTCCCCATGACCTGCCTGGTCATCCAAATGTTCGGACTCCCCGCTGCCAGCACGGTCTTCCTGTGTCCTGGCTTGTGCTGCGGATGGAAAGGGGAATATATGATTTTGTGACTTTGTCTGCATTTCTCACTCAATAAAGTTTTCTACATTTGTATTGGCTAACTGCTATCTCTCACTTTTCCCCTTTTACATGAATTCACATACTACATTAACATTGCTATGTCTCATTGCCCCACTGTTATGCATCTGACTACGTCTCCCATGATGCATTGTGTGCTCTGGTAAGAGTGGACCGGAGTGGCATGTGTAGTGTGTGTTTGGTGCATTCCTGACTGTTTGAATGAGAAGGTGATGTGTGCGGCTGCATTTGGCATGCATCTTACCTTGGCTGGTGGATGCAGGGTCGGAGCGGTCTATGTCAGCCACACCACTGACGCTCTCGGGCAGGAGGGTTGACTACACCAACTCCTCATGGGGTGTTGAGTCGGTGGCAGTAGATGTTCCACCACCGGTCTTGTTGACCTCCATCAGCCTGGCTGCCACTTTCTCCTTCGACCTTTGGCGCATGTCATACCAGCGCTTCCTTAACTCATCCACCGTGCGCTGGGTCACACCAACTGCATTGACCTTTTCCTGAATGTCCAGCCAGATCTTCCTCTTCCTGGACTCAGGTACCCGGAGTGCCTTCTTTCCAAACAGGAGTTCATGGCTGCACACCATCTCCTCAATAAGCACCTCCTGCTCCCTTTCCCTGAATTTCTGTTTTCTTTTTCTTCCTGCACCCTCCTTGTCCATCTGTGTGTCCTGTGACTCCATTGTAGCAGTTTCAATGCTGTGCTCACTCCTCTGCCTCTCCTCACAGCCTCTGACTCTGCCTCAGGCAATCAGGTGCAGCAAATCACTCCCACTTCCTGGGTGTGATGTCATCAAGCTGCACCTGAATTGCAGAATCCCTACATTTGCAATTTTTTATTTGCGAAATTCACAATTAAGGAATTGCAAAAACAGGTTTCTCAGAATTTTCAGCGATTTTTAAGGAATCGCAAAAAGTTAGCGACTTTTTTTTACATCGCGATTCTCAAAATGCAATTCGCAAAAAAATGCATTTTGAGAATCGCTAATCGGATTTTTGATACATATGCCCCTGTGTCGACTTGTGCGCAAGCTTTTAACTTCCAAGGCCTGGCACAGAATGGGCCTCGAAGTTTAAACGGCACCCTGGGGGTCGGGTGGGTGGGGGGATGCCGTGGGTCACGGGGCAGCAGAAAGGACAGGAAGCTTTACGAGACCCTAGGAACGGGCGAAGCATGGCTGTGACGTTGACCGGCGACCCTGGGCGCATGCGGAGAACAAGAGATGCCGCGGGTCATGACCTTGGAGCAGATATGTTTATTTTTCTGGATAAAAAACACTCGGAAAACCGAAAGGTCGGAGGACAAAGCCGGGAGAATCAAAGGAAAGGATTAAATAAAACGGAAGTGGTACAGGTAATGGAAATGGTACGGGTAAGGATTAAAGGGTGGAGGAAGATGATATAGTTTGGTAAAGTGTAGCATAGGAGTTCAATACAGTATACCGTAAGAGAAGGGCTAAGGTTAAAAAGGAAAGTAGAGGGTCCTGGTTAAGAGAAAAAAAGATTTATCTCACTCCTCGAAAAAAGTTTTAATTATTTGTGTAACTTGTAAAGCTTCCATTCACTCCTGAGCGTATCTAGTCTCCCGCAAGAGGAAGGTTTTAAAGGTCTCTCGGAAAGAAAGATGGTCCTGAAGGCTGCACGGGAGAGAGCCGTGATCGTCTCACACTCCAGGACCCGAATGTATGAGGGGAAGCTTGTAGCATTGGGCGTGTGGCCACGGAAGGGAAGCTGAGCACGCACAGCACTGTGGCTTGAGCAGGGGTCTTCAAACTTGTTAATGCCACGCTCCCCCGTTAAACAAAAACATAAAACACTGCCCCCCCCCCACCCCGAAATTTTTCACAATTATTCTATTAAATTGCCAATGTGTAAGTGTGTCTAGACTTATTTAAACATTGCAGTTCAGTTCTTTTAAAAATGTAATCAAAAACATGATTGTCAAATAATCTATTCTGGTGAGGCAGGCCTCACTAACATGCAAAAGTATCCACCGTGGGATTATTAGAAGTGGGGGATTGAAGTATATTTGGAGTCCCTTTTGACACATACTCCCGGACGGATATAAATGACAAAAGATGCTAGTGATGGCCCATTACAGATTGCCTTATTGCTGCTTCTTTTTTCAGCTTAAAACAAAGCACTGGTATCAGCCTGATGCTTCTTTTAACCCCACCTCCCCCCTGGAGCAGTTAAAGCCCCCCCAAGGGGACCCACCCCCCAGTTTGAAGACCCCTGCTCTAGAGTATTTATCTCATAAGTGAGAAGGCTCAAGCCCGTAGCATTTTTTAATTAATATATAGGAAACAGTTATTAAAAAGGGCTAGGTAATATACAAACAAAAACACAGAAAAAACGTTATAATCCCATTGACCAAGTATGACTCTACAAAAACACTAATTGCTATTTATTTCTTTATTGCTTATTATTTTGTATTTTTGCAATAGAAAATCCTTTCAATTTTTCTCAAAAGTTTTTACATTTCAAAAACTTGTACTGTATCATCGCACATTTTCTCTGAGTCTTTTTAAGCAAGCTTTTGATTTTAAATAATGTCATTGCATATTTGGTCAAACATTTGCATTACAATTCACATCGAACAAAAAAAAAAAAAGGAGTTATTGGATATGGCTTTATTCAGTCTGAATAAAGCCATATCCAATAACTCCTTTTTTCTATTGCAAAAATACAAAATAATAAGCAATAAAGAAATAAATAGCAATTAGTGTTTTTGTAGAGTCATACTTGGTCAATGGGATTATAAAGTTTTTTCCGTGTTTTTGTTTGTATATTACCTAGCCCTTTTTAATAACTGTTTCCTATATATTAATTCAAAAATATTTGCTTTAAAACCCTGATATAGGAAACTAAATTAGGGGTACCCTTGTTACATTGCAATATATCAAGCCCGTAGCATACCTCATACATAAGGCAGAAGGTCTCGCGTCTAACACTTTGCTTCACGGGGACCCGGCGAAGAGGTCCTCTAGCCGCTGACACATGATCAAACTTGCTAAGACCCTTCCTCGTTGGCAAGTTCTGAACCCCTCGTCGTTCAGGTAAGATGGCGTCAGGAGGGTCTAGAGAGAACACGCTGCCCTCGTCTACAGGAGACAGAACACATACAGATCACTTCAGTTTTGAAAGTCTTGGGGAGGAACAGAAGAAACTTCCATAACACATGAAAGCAGGAGGACACAGCGCTGATCTGCACTTTTTATGCTTTAAATCTTTTTATTGTAAGAACTTTTGCATCAAAAAGCACTTCAGCACTTCCCTCACACTTCCGGCTCTCAGTACACTGCACTGCGGGGGTTGCCTTGCCAAGCACGCCGATGACTACAGCCAAGGCACAGTTATTATATGTGATTTACTCCGCAGTAAGCACAGTGGGCAACCGGTACCCAAAGGGAAAGAAGAGAGAGCGGAGGGGTTAATCAACAGTGCCAGTCCACCACCCACTGTGCCGAGAAATCACCACAAAAGAGGTACATGGAGCGACCACCAATCCCTATGCGGGGACCCCATCCACAAAAGTCACTTCCTCGATAAAACCTCCTGCAGCCTCGTTCCTGCTCCTGAGATTTGTGAGAAACGTCGTAGCTGCTTCAAGCTGAGAAGTACCCTTGCCCCGTCAACCTAAGCTGGTGAGAGGGATGCTCAGCTCTTTCTTAATGTCTAAAAATATTCTTACAGTCCAGCTCTACAGGCCCCAGGACCAGAAACAGAAGCACATGGCGGTGTCCACTGAAAACTCTTCGCACGCCCACAGCGGAACTTTTTAATGGTCTCTCTCTCTCCTCCACCGTCTCCTTAGTGTCATCCGCCTCTTATCCAGGCATGGTTGACTGTAAGCCCTCCTCGTTTGTGTAGATGTCTCCTCTCTAGCGGACCCGCATGGACCGCACCTCAGCTTGCAGCCTCTGGTTTAGCACCATGCTACGCCTGATGTTCTCAGAATTGCTTCTCACTGAAGATTGTCCAAATTATCCATCCTGGACTCCATTTTACTTTCTCATCCGGCCAGATACCATTTAATGGACTCAGCTGCCCCAGGAGCGGAGTCAAGATGAGCGCCGTGAGGTCCAGGGAGCGCTCCCCCGCTTCAGTCTTCTTCTGGGCTCCGCCTTCTCTTGCAGTTCTTTCCCACAGGTCCTGCATCTTTGCATCAACGTGATGGACAGCCAATGGAACACGCCCCGCTTCAGCACCAACATCTGCATGAAGCATTTGCAATGATATTATCAGGACCCTCCTAGTTCAACTGGTGCTAATGAGATGAAACTTCGTCCCAGACCGCATTATCATCATCATCATCGAAATCCTTGACGTGGCTCGCAGCCACAAAAACCCAATACAAATACAATCAACACAATAAAATAAGACAGACGCGAAATTACAAAAATACAGACGTCTTATAGAGCTCCCGGGTGACGAGAGCAGCTTTGATCGAATGTGAGACCGCGCAGCACGTGTCAGGAGAGGCTCGTTTCTGTAAATATGATAAAGCGGCATGATGCTGTCGAAGGTTAGCCGCGTGGGTATAAGGAACCAAAGAAACGTCTGCGCGGAACACTGTAACTTGTGCAAAATAACAAGAAATGGCTCGTGCTTTGGAGTTGGGGTAAATTACAAGAACATATAGGGAGCGATCAAACCACCTGCCCTGTATCGAGAAAGCAACTAAAAGGGCCAACTGTGGAGTCTAAAAAGGGTAAGATAAAATCTACATTGAAAATTTAGAATAAGAGTCGGATGCAGTTTGTGCCCTATGAAGACACACAGGGCTGAGCGTGCAAGCACTGTCCTCAGTGGATCTGAAATTAAATTTCGGGTCCTAGCCCTATATGTTAGGAATGTTTGTTTCATAGTATCTTTGTAAAGTGTATCTGAAACCCCAGGGTTATCATAACACTGGGGGACACGCATGCCAGAAAACGTATGTTTGAAATATTAAGAAACCACAGAATTTGAAGTACATTATCATGGGCCAAGCAGTCAATCAAAAGAGCTTTGGAAAGTCCTGAATCCGATTGCTGCCAGATTTTATGCCACAATACAATAGGGGCCAGTCGAATCAGGTCCTCCAGGAAATCCATCCCAACTTCAGCGCGACAAATGATGTTTGTATTTTATGGTCCTTGGTTCTGCCAGGAGCTTTCGAAGAAAGCGGTCTTCAACTCCCTGAAGTAAAGGAGAGTTTCTATGTCCCCAAACACTGAGCTACCACAGAACATTTTGCCTTATGAATATAAATAAATTCCTTCACAGGTCTATGGCGGAGGGAGTCTTGACGCAAATCTAAACAGAGCGTCCACAGCTCTCTGAAATTGCAAAGACCGAGCGTTGAGTAAGTGAGACCAGTTTAGGTCTTCATCAAGGGGAGATGCCCAAATAATGAAACAAGTTTATCCTATATATCAATGATTACCCAATCCCGCGTGTTTTGACCTTGGTTTTCCTAGGATCTGGGACCACAGTGGAGGATTTGGACATATTTACAGTTAGGTCAACCATACTCAAAGGAGGGAGACCGCTCCAATAAAAACTGCAGCCTGTTAGCCTTTCTTGTCATAAGTACGGCACTGTCCGCATATAATAGGACTGGTATTAATATATGTTCAATTGTGAAAGTAGAGAAAGAACAGTGCCTAAGAATGTGCCGCATTATGGAGGGTAAATTGATTCATCACGTCATTCAGTCAACAGTGGTGCATAATTTAGTCGTCCATGCCAGATAGTCTGGGTGTCGACTGCAGCTTAAGTCCAGTGTCCCAGTTTTAGACCAATAGTACATTGCCTTTCCTACAGTCCCTTCAAGCGAGGTGATTAATAATAAATACGTAAAGTACGCTACTTCTTGGTAGGGCAGCGTCATACTGGACAGAAGTGCTCCCAGAAGCCCCAGCCTGTGAACAAAGATTAAGCGCTACACTGAAGAAAAGTGGTGGAAACAAAGCTGGAATGCACAGATTAAAAGTGGCGCACCTTTTATTTCAAGAAAGATGTACATGTAGGCTTGTTACTGCTCGTGTTGTGCAAAAACTACTTTGTTCTATGAGATCGAAAGGGCAATGTTCATAACAGGTGTGACCCTGCTGTATGTAAACAAAACAACTGATTGTAAGTGAATAAAGCTGCTCATCTGATATTATCAATGTGTTGGGATGTTAAAATAGCGATTTGTGACGCAGATCGCGCTGCGTTATTTGCACTTCATTGGACCATATGCCGTACAATGTGCCCTTCCTTGCCATATGATTTTCCTTTGATTGCTGCGTGATCTATTCCACCCTGACAGATAAATCCTTCGTGTAGTGCCACATAAATTCTGTAGCTCTGCCGACTGCAATAAACACAACCACAAAAGAGCGAGTAATCGAATTACAGTCACAGCCCTTTCCGTACAGCAGCAGAACCCCGCTCTTGTGCCAGCGGAGCAAGGACAGACTGTAAAATGTTTTTTTCCCAAAACCTGTTTATTAGATTTTTTCATTACAACGATAAACCATCCAAACACTGCAAACTGAAACTGGGAGGCTTACAATTCTGGCCAATATTCCACTCAAGGTTTACCGCACCGCAGAATCTACAATGTTGGTTGCAATATTCAGCTACAAACTGAGAAGGGGAAAGTAGAAATGTGGCGGTGTTTATTTAACCGCCTCTGAGAACTGCCCCCCTCTCAAACAGTCGTCAAACACACTCACAGTGAAATTAGATGAAAGACAACATTTTGAAGACTATTAAAAGGACACCCTGTAATTCTCCAGTTATGAGCCAAAGCTGCCCCTGTCCTTCCTCCCTCACACTTCCGGGTCTCTGTACCCCACACTGCGGGGAATGCCTTCCCTAGCACCCCGATTACTAGAAAGCAGGACCACTGGAAGCCGTCGAGTCTGCGGCCGCAGCGTTTTCAGCATCATCACGGATTTGACGCATCAACCACATAATCCATCATATGCCGCACAATTTGTAGATTTCATCCCAAAAAAAGGATTCTACTTTAAACAGATGAATAGTTAATCAAAATAGCATCAGAAGGTGGTTCGGCCAATGGCAGGCCGTTTACAATGGTTACACGATGAACTTTCAGGTGCTAGTGACGCACTCAAGTGTTAAACTGCTACTGGGGTGCAACTTTGCCCATATAGTGTTACATTAAAAATAACATCACTTAGTGTGCCATATAATTTGCCTTTTCTTGCTGCCCACATTTCTGAATACTGCCGCATAAGGTGCCCCTCCTTTGCTGCATGGTTTCAGTGGCCCTGCCAGAAAGTTATTGGGGCTCAGTACACCTCCCTCGGGTATAGCCAAGCAGTTCTATATGTGAACTCCAAGGAACAGAAGAAATGTGCCAACTGGAAACACACGTTCAGCTGAACGATGTAAACACAAATACAGTGGAGCAGAGAAGCTCGGTGTACCGGACCTGCACGGAGTGTTCAAATATTGCACAACGCCGCCTTGCCGAGCCCGCTTGGGCACAACACTGGTGTACCACTGAAACGCAACTAAAGGAAAATTCCCAAACACAAATATATCCTTTCCAGGTCGATGCTGACTGGCAACCAAACAGGAAGGGGAGAGACGAGCACATTGGTAAAAATAAACACAGGAGGCACTGGTAAGAGGGTCCGAGGTAAATGCCCCGCGTGTCAAGGGCTCTGTCGCGCAGCGCAGCATCTCTTCCCAGCGCCCACCGGCCCTGCCGCTGGGCGCCCCGCGCATGACTCAGGCGCCAGACACAAAGATGCGCTGCGGGTACACATGCCCCGGACTCACCAGGCTCGGAGTGGTCGATAATCCCCTCCTCCGCGTCTATCTCCTGCGCTGGTGGGCCCGGGGGAGGGGGCCGGGCACCTGCATGTCTTCCTGGGGATGCCAGCGCAGAGGTAGGTGACGGGTGACCTGGATTCCTCCCTCAGACGCCAGCCAGCAGCCGCCGCCAGCCGGCGAAGATCCACATGACGCAGTGAGTCAGCCCCGGTCCCACGAAGGAGGAGGCGGCGACGGCGGCAGAAACTACCGATCCACGGGCAATCTCTGCTCAGCAACACGGGGCGGGCGCGGCGCGCTCCTCCCAGCTGCAACTGGCCGACTGGGCACCTGCCGCATCCGGGCGCCCCGCCCCGGGCCAGGGAGGGATGGAGAGAGGTGGGACTGGGGAGCGGGCGAAGGCCGGTGCCATGGCCGGGCCGGGCATCATTAAAGGGCTTCTCAGCAGGGCTGCTGGCGATCGTTATTCTGGGCAGTGCCAGGGTCTCCAAGCAGAGCTGCTGAACTGGGCAGTGCCAGGGTCTACCAGCAGAGCTGCAGAACTGGGCAGTGCCAGGGTATCCCGGCAAAACTATTGATCTGGGCAGTGCCAGGGTCTCCCAGCAGAGCTGCTGAACTGGGCAGTGCCTGGTTCTCCCAGCAGAGCTGCTGAACTGGGCAGTGCCAGGGTCTCCCAGCAGAGCTGCTGAACTGGGCAGTGCACGGTCTCCCAGCACAGCTGCTGAACTGGGCAGTGCCAGGGTCTCCCAGCAGAGCTGCTGAACTGGGCAGTGCCAGGGTCTACCAGCAGAGCTGCAGAACTGGGCAGTGCCAGGGTCTCCCAGCAGAGCTGCTGAACTGGGCAGTGCCAGGGTCTCCCAGCAGAGCTGCTGACCAGGGCAGTGCCAGGGTTTCCCAGCAGAGCTGCTGAACTGGGCAGTGCCAGGGTCTCCCAGCAGAGCTGCTGAACTGGGCAGTGCCAGGGTCTACCAGCAGAGCTGCAGAACTGGGCAGTGCCAGGGTCTCCCGGCAGAACTACTGAACTGGGCAGTGCCAGGGTCTACCAGCAGAGCTGCTGAACTGGACAGTGCCAGGGTCTCCCAGCAGAGCTGCTGAACTGGGCAGTGCCAGGGTATCCCAGCAGAGCTGCTTAACTGGGCAGTGCCAGGGTCTCCCAGCAGAGCTGCTGAACTGGGCAGTGCCAGGGTCTCCAAGCAGAGCTGCTGAACTGGGCAGTGCAGGGTCTCCCAGCAGAGCTGCTGACCAGGGCAGTGCCAGGGTCTCCAAGCAGAGCAGCTGAACTGGGCAGTGCCAGGGTCTCCCAGCAGAGCTGCTGACCAGGGCAGTGCCAGGGTCTCCCAGCACAGCTGCTGAACTGGGCAGTGCCATGGTCTCCCAGCACAGCTGCTGATCTGGGCAGTGCCAGGGTCTACCAGCAGAGCTGCTGAACTGGGCAGTGCCAGGGTCTCCCAGCAGAGCTGCTTAACTGGACAGTGCCAGGGTCTCCCGGCAAAGCTACTGAACTGGGCAGTGCCAGGGTCTCCCAGCAGAGCAGCTGAACTGGGCAGTGCCAGGGTCTCCCAGCAGAGTTGCTGAACTGGGCAGTGCCAGGGTCTCTCGGCAGAGCTGCTATACTGGGAAGTACCACTATTTCTCCGTAGAGTAGTTATACTGGGCAGTGACAGGGTCTCCCAGCAAAGCTACTGAACGGGGCAGTGCCAGGGTCTCCCAGCAGAGCTGCTGAACTGGGCAGTGCCAGTGTCTCCCGCATGAGCTGCTGAAGTGGGCAGTGCCAGGGTCTCCCAGCAGAGCTGCTTTACTGGGCAGTGCCAGGGTCTCCAAGCAGAGCTGCTACACTGAGCTGGACCACCACTTCTCAGCAAAGCTGCTATAGTGGGCAGTACCATCAATTCTCAGCAAAAAAACTAATTTGGGCGGTACCACCACTTCTCAACAGAGCTTTTATACTGGACTGCCACCAGCGCTTCTCAGTGGAGCTCAAAATGGGCAGTGTTGGCACTTCTCAGCAAACTGCTGTACCAAGCAGTACAAATACTTATAAGCAGACTTTACAATGGGCAGTACAAATACTTTTTTAATACAGCTGTTCTATTGGGCCGAACCAAAACCTTTCAGTAGAGTTTATCATGGGCAGTACGTGCACACTTCGGCAGGGCTTGTAATGGGCAGTAAAATGGCTACCCAAGACCTCAAAACAGTGGGCTTCCATACAATGAGCGGTACCAGAACATCTCAGCAGAACTGTTATGATGGGCAGCACCAGCATGTCTAGATGGAGCTGTTGGGCAGAACAGCATTTTTAGCAGAACTTTTATAGCTATAATGGGTAGTGCTAGCACTTCTCAGCAGGGTTCCCATACTTAGAATGGGCAGTATCAGTGCACCCCAGCATGCTGTAGGCTAGTAACATTCAGTACTCTCACTCTCCAGAAGAGCTGCTATAGGCAGGGCAAGCACCCGTCAGCAAAGGTGAAACACTTAGAATGGGCAGTGCCAGTACAGCCTAGCAGAGCTGGTATACTAGTAATATGCCATGCTCATACTCCCCAGCAGAGCTGGTATGCTAGTAATATGCAGTACTCATCCTAGGCCAGCAGAGCTGGTATGCTAGTAATATGCAGTACTCATCCTCCCCAGCAGAGCTGGTATACTAGTAACATGCACTACGCATACTCCCTAGCAGAGCTGGTATACTAATAATATGCAGTACACATCCTCGCCAGCAGAGCTGGTATGCTAATAATATGCAGTACTCATACTCCCCAGCAGAGCTGGTATGCTAGTAATATGCAGTGCTCATACTCCCCAGCAGAGCTGGTATGCTAGTAATATGCAGTACTCATACTCCCCAGCAGAGCTGATATACTAATAATATGCAGTACTAATCCTAGGCCAGCAGAGCTGGTATGCTAGTACTATGCAGTACTCACCCTAGGCCAGCAGAGCTAGTATACTAGTAATATGCAGTACTCATCCTCCCCAGCAGAGCTGGTATATTAATAATATGCAGTACTCATACTCCCCAGCAGAGCTGGTATGCTAGTAATATGCAGTACTCATACTCCCCAGCAGCACTGGTATACTAATAATATGCAGTACTCATTCTCCCCAGCAGAGCTGGTATGCTAATAATATGCAGTACTCATACTCCCCAGCAGAGCTGGTATGCTAGTAATATGCAGTACTCATCCTCCCCAGCAGAGCTGGTATACTAATAATATGCAGTACTCATACTCCCCAGTAGAGCTGGCATGCTAGTAATATGCAGTACTCATACTCCCCAGCAGAGCTGGTATACTATTAATATGCAGTACTCATCCTCTCCAGCAGAGCTGGTACACTAATAATATGCAGTACTCATCCTAGGCCAGCAGAGCTGGTATGCTAGTAATATGCAGTACTCATCCTCCCCAGCAGAGCTGGTATACTAATAATATGCAGTACTCATCCTCCCCAGCAGAGCTGGTATGCTAGTAATATGCAGTACTTATCCACCCCAGCAGAGCTGGTATGCTAGTAATATGCAGTACTCATCCTCCCCAGCAGAGCGGGTATGCTAGTAATATGCAGTAATCACCCTCCCCAGCAGAGCTGGCATGCTAGTAATATGCAGTACTCATCCTCCCCAACAGAGCTGGTATACTAATAATATGCAGTGCTCATACTCCCCAGCAGAGCTGGCATGCTAGTAATATGCAGTACTCATACTCCCCAACAGAGCTGGTATACTAATAATATGCAGTGCTCATACTCCCCAGCAGAGCTGGTATACTAATAATATGCAGTACTTATCCTCCCCAGCAGAGCTGGTATACTAATAATATGCAGTACTCATACTCCCCCAGCAGAGCGAGTATGCTAGTAATATGCAGTAATCACCCTCCCCAGCAGAGCTGGCATGCTAGTAATATGCAGTACTCATCCTCCCCAGCAGAGCTGGTATACTAATAATATGCAGTGCTCATACTCCCCAGCAGAGCTGGTATACTAATATTATGCAGTACTTATCCTCCTCAGCAGAGCTGGTATGCTAGTAATATGCAGTGCTCATACTCCCCAGCAGAGCCGGTATGCTAGTAATATGCAGTACTCATCCTCCCCAGCAGAGCTGGTATGCTAGTAATATGCAGTACTCGTACTCCCCAGCAGAGCTGGTATACTAATAATATGCAGTACTCATCCTCCCCAGCAGAGCTGTTATGCTGATAATATGCAGTACTCATGTTCCATAGCAGAGCTGTTATGCTAGTAATATGCAGTACTCCTACTCCCCAGCAGTGCTGGTATACTAGTAACATACACAACTCATACTCCCTAGTATAGCTGTTATGCTAGTAATATGCAGTACTCCTACTCCCTAGCAGAGCTGGTATGCTAGTAATATGCAGTACTCATACACCCCAGCAGAGAAGTTACACTTAAAATGGGCAATACCATTACACCAGAGCAGAGTTGTTATACTAGTAATATGTAGTACTCCTATTTCCCAGCAGAGTTGTCATTGTAATAATATGCAGTACCCATAGTCCCCAGCAGAGGTGTCAGTGTAGTAATATGCAGTACTCATACTCATCCTCCCCAGCAGAGCTGGTATGCTAGTAATATGCAGTACTCATACTCCCCAGTAGAGTTGGTATACTAAAAATATGCAGCACTCATCCTCCACTGCAAAGGTGTTACCCTTAGAATGGAAAGTACCAGTCCACACCAGCAGACGTTGTCAGTGTAATAATATGCAGTTCTCATACTCCCCAGCAGAGTAGTCAGTGTAATAATATGTGGTATTCATACTCCCCAGCAGAGTAGTCAGTGTAAAAATATGCGGTATTCATACTCCCCATCAGAGTTGTCAGTGTAGTAATATGCAGTACTCCTACTCCCCAGCAGAGCTGGTATACTAATAACATGCACTACTCATACTCCATAGCATAGCTGTTAGGCTAGTAATATGCAGTACCCATACTCCCCAGCAGAGTTGGTATACTAGTAACATACACTACTAACACTCCATAGCATAGGTGTTATGCTAGTAATATGCAGTACTCATGTTCCATAGCAGAGCTGTTATGCTAGTAATATGCAGTACTCCTACACTCCAGCAGAGTAGCTATACTAATAATATGCAGTACTCGTACTCCCTAGCAGAGGTGTTACACTTAGAATAGACAGTGCCACTACACCCCAGCAGAGCTGCTATACTAATAATATGCAGTACTCATCCTCCCCAGCAGAGGTGTTACACTTAGAATGGAAAGTATCAGTCCACACCAGCAGAGACGTTGTCAGTGTAATAATATGCGGTATTCATACTCCCCTTGCAGAGTAGTCAGTGTAATGATATGCAGTATTCAAGCTCCCCTACAGAGTGGTCAGTGTAATGATATGCGGTATTCATACTCCCCATCAGAGGTGTCAGTGTAGTAATATGCAGTACTCATACTCCCCAGCAGTGCTGGTATACTAGTAACCTACACAACTCCCTAGTATAGCTGTTATGCTAGTAATATGCAGTACTCCTACTCCCTAGCAGAGCTGGTATACTAGTAATATGCAGTACTCATACACCCCAGCAGAGAAGTTACACTTAAAATGGGCAGTACCATTACACCAGAGCAGAGTTGTTATACTAGTAATATGTAGTACTCATACTTCCCAGCAGAGTTGTCATTGTAATAATATGCAGTATCCATAGTCCCCAGCAGAGGTGTCAGTGTAGTAATATGCAGTACTAATACTTCCAGCAGAGCTGGTATACATGTAATATGCAGTACTCTTACTTACCAGCAGAGCTGGTATACTAGTAATATGCAGTACTCATACTCCCCAGAACAGTGGTATACTAGTAATATGCAGTACTCACACTCCCCAGCAGTGCTGTCAGTTTAATAATGTGCAGTACTCACACTCCCCAACAGTGCAGTCAGTTTAATAATATGCAGTACTCATACTTCCCAGCAGAGTTGTTATACTAGTAATATGCAGTAATGATACTTACCAGAAGATCTGTTATTCTAGCAACATGCAGTACTCGTACATCAAAGCAGTGCTGCCAGTTTAATAATATGCAGTACCCATACTCCCCAGCAGAGTAGTCAGTGTAATATACATCACTCATACTCCCCAGCAGAGGAATTAGTGTTATAATATGCATCACTCATACCCCCCACCCAGCAGAGTTGTCAGTTTAATAATATGCAGTATTCATACTCCCCAGCAGAGTTGTCAGTGTAGTAATATGCAGTACTCATACTCCCCAGCAGAGCTGACATGCTAGTAATATGCAGTACTCATCCTCCCCAGCAGAGCTGGTATACTAATAATATGCAGTCCTCATCCTCCCCAGCAGAGCTGGTATACTAATAATATGCAGTACTCATCCTCCCCAGCAGAGTTGGTATACTAATAATATGCAGTACTCATCCTCCACTGCAGAGGTGTTACACTTAGAATGGAAAGTACCAGTCCACACCAGCAGAAACATTGTCAGTGTAATAATATGCAGTTCTCATACTCCCCAGCAGAGTAGTCAGTGTAAAAATATGTGGTATTCATACTCCCCAGCAGAGTAGTCAGTGTAATAATATGTGGTATTCATACTCCCCAGCAGAGTAGTCAGTGTAATAATATGCAGTATTCATACTCCCCAGCAGAGTAGTCTGTGTAATAATGTGCGGTATTCATACTCCCCAGCAGAGTAGTCAGTGTAATAATATGCGGTATTCATACTCCCCATCAGAGTTGTCAGTGTAGTAATATGCAGTACTCATACTCCCCAGTAGTGCTGTTATGCTAGTAATATGCACTACTCATACTCCCTAGCATAGCTGTTATGCTAGTAATATGCAGTACCCATGCTCCCCAGCAGAGTTGGTATACTAGCAACATACACTACTCATACTCCATAGCATAGCTGTTATGCTGGTAATATGCAGTACTCGTGCTCCATAGCAGAGCTGTTATGCTAGTAATATGCAGTACTCATACACTCCAGCAGAGCAGCTATACTAATAATATGCAGTACTCGTACTCCCCAGCAGAGGTGTTACACTTAGAATAGACAGTGCCACTACACTCCAGCAGAGCTGCTATACTAATAATATGCAGTACTCATACTCCCCAGCAGAGGTGGTACACTTAGAATGGAAAGTATCAGTCCACACAAGCAGAGACGTTGTCAGTGTAATAATATGCGGTATTCATACTCCCCAGCAGAGTAGTCAGTGAAATGATATGCAGTATTCATACTCCCCAGCAGAGTTGTCAGTGTAATAATATGCAGTATCCATAGCCCCAGCAGAGGTGTCAGTGTAGTAATATGCAGTACTCATACTTCCCAGCAGAGCTGGTACACATGTAATATGCAGTACTCATACTTACCAGCAGAGCTGGTATACTAGTAATATGAAGTACTCATACTCCGCAGCACAGTTGTTATACTAGTAATATGCAGTACTCCTACTCCCCAGCAGTGCTGTCAGTTTAATAATATGCAGTACTCATACTTCCCAGCAGTGCTGGTATACTAGTAACCTACACAACTCCCTAGTATAGCTGTTATGCTAGTAATATGCAGTACTCCTACTCCCTAGCAGAGCTGGTATACTAGTAATATGCAGTACTCATACACCCCAGCAGAGAAGTTACACTTAAAATGGGCAGTACCATTACACCAGAGCAGAGTTGTTATACTAGTAATATGTAGTACTCATACTTCCCAGCAGAGTTGTCATTGTAATAATATGCAGTATCCATAGTCCCCAGCAGAGGTGTCAGTGTAGTAATATGCAGTACTAATACTTCCAGCAGAGCTGGTATACATGTAATATGCAGTACTCTTACTTACCAGCAGAGCTGGTATACTAGTAATATGCAGTACTCATACTCCCCAGAACAGTGGTATACTAGTAATATGCAGTACTCACACTCCCCAGCAGTGCTGTCAGTTTAATAATGTGCAGTACTCACACTCCCCAACAGTGCAGTCAGTTTAATAATATGCAGTACTCATACTTCCCAGCAGAGTTGTTATACTAGTAATATGCAGTAATGATACTTACCAGAAGATCTGTTATTCTAGCAACATGCAGTACTCGTACATCAAAGCAGTGCTGCCAGTTTAATAATATGCAGTACCCATACTCCCCAGCAGAGTAGTCAGTGTAATATACATCACTCATACTCCCCAGCAGAGGAATTAGTGTTATAATATGCATCACTCATACCCCCCACCCAGCAGAGTTGTCAGTTTAATAATATGCAGTATTCATACTCCCCAGCAGAGTTGTCAGTGTAGTAATATGCAGTACTCATACTCCCCAGCAGAGCTGACATGCTAGTAATATGCAGTACTCATCCTCCCCAGCAGAGCTGGTATACTAATAATATGCAGTCCTCATCCTCCCCAGCAGAGCTGGTATACTAATAATATGCAGTACTCATCCTCCCCAGCAGAGTTGGTATACTAATAATATGCAGTACTCATCCTCCACTGCAGAGGTGTTACACTTAGAATGGAAAGTACCAGTCCACACCAGCAGAAACATTGTCAGTGTAATAATATGCAGTTCTCATACTCCCCAGCAGAGTAGTCAGTGTAAAAATATGTGGTATTCATACTCCCCAGCAGAGTAGTCAGTGTAATAATATGTGGTATTCATACTCCCCAGCAGAGTAGTCAGTGTAATAATATGCAGTATTCATACTCCCCAGCAGAGTAGTCTGTGTAATAATGTGCGGTATTCATACTCCCCAGCAGAGTAGTCAGTGTAATAATATGCGGTATTCATACTCCCCATCAGAGTTGTCAGTGTAGTAATATGCAGTACTCATACTCCCCAGTAGTGCTGTTATGCTAGTAATATGCACTACTCATACTCCCTAGCATAGCTGTTATGCTAGTAATATGCAGTACCCATGCTCCCCAGCAGAGTTGGTATACTAGCAACATACACTACTCATACTCCATAGCATAGCTGTTATGCTGGTAATATGCAGTACTCGTGCTCCATAGCAGAGCTGTTATGCTAGTAATATGCAGTACTCATACACTCCAGCAGAGCAGCTATACTAATAATATGCAGTACTCGTACTCCCCAGCAGAGGTGTTACACTTAGAATAGACAGTGCCACTACACTCCAGCAGAGCTGCTATACTAATAATATGCAGTACTCATACTCCCCAGCAGAGGTGGTACACTTAGAATGGAAAGTATCAGTCCACACAAGCAGAGACGTTGTCAGTGTAATAATATGCGGTATTCATACTCCCCAGCAGAGTAGTCAGTGAAATGATATGCAGTATTCATACTCCCCAGCAGAGTTGTCAGTGTAATAATATGCAGTATCCATAGCCCCAGCAGAGGTGTCAGTGTAGTAATATGCAGTACTCATACTTCCCAGCAGAGCTGGTACACATGTAATATGCAGTACTCATACTTACCAGCAGAGCTGGTATACTAGTAATATGAAGTACTCATACTCCGCAGCACAGTTGTTATACTAGTAATATGCAGTACTCCTACTCCCCAGCAGTGCTGTCAGTTTAATAATATGCAGTACTCATACTTCCCAGCAGAGTTGTTATACTAGTAATATGCAGTAAGGATACTTACCAGCAGAGCTGTTGTTCTAGCAATATTCAGTACTCATACACCAAAGCAGTGCTGCCAGTTTAATGTTATGCAGTACCCATACTCCCCAGCAGAGTAGTCAGTGTAATATGCATCACTCATACTCCCCAGCAGAGGAGTCAGTGTAATAATATGCATCACTCATACCCCCCACCCAGCAGAGCTGTCAGTTTAATAATATGCAGTATTCATACTCCCCAGCAGAGTTGTCAGTGTAGCAATATGCAGTACTCATACTTCCCAACAGAGCTGGTACGCTAGTAATATACAGCATTCATACTCCTGAGCAGAGTGGTTGCACTTAGAATGAGCAATATCAATTACACCCCAGCAGAGATGTTATAATAGTAATATGCAGTACTCCTACTCCCCAGCAGAGTTGTCAGTGTAATAATATGCAGTACTCATACTCCCCAGCAGTTGTCAGTGTAGTAATATGCAGTACTCATACTTCCCAGCAGAGCTGGTATACTAGTAATATGCAGTACCCATACTCCCCAGCAGAGTTGTCAGTGTAATAATATCCATCACTCATACCCCCCCCCCACCCAGCAGAGTTGTCAGTTTAATAATATGCACTATTCATACTTCCCGGCAGAGTTGTCAGTGTAGTAATATGCAGTACTCATACCCCCCAGCAGAGCTGGTATGCTAGTAACATGCACTACTAATTCTCCCTAGCAGAGCTGTTATGCTAGTAATATGCAGTACCCATACTCTCTAGCAGAGCTGTTATGCTAGTAATATGCAGTACCCATACTCCCTAGCAGAGCTGTTATGCTAGTAATATGCAGCACTCATACTCCTCAGCAGAGCAGTTGCACGTAGAATGAGCAATACCATAACACCCCAGCAGAGGTGTTATACTAGTAATATGCAGTATTCATACTCCCTAGCAGAGCTGTTATGCTAGTAATATGCAGCACGCATAATCCTCAGCAGAGTGGTTGCACTTAGAATGAGCAATAGCATAACACCTCAGCAGAGATGTTATAATAGTAATATGCAGTACTCATACACCCCAGCAGAGCTGTTACACTTAGAATGGGCAATACCATTACACCCCAGCAGAGCTGTTACACGTAGAATGGGCAATGCCATTACACCCCAGCAGAGCTGTTATACTAGTAACATGCACTACTCATACTCCCTAGCATAGCGGTTATGCTAGTAATATCCAGTACCCAATCTACCCAGCAGAGCTGGTATACTAGTAACATCCACTACTCATACTCCCTAGCAGAGCTGTTATGCTAGTAATAGACAGTACTCATACTCCCCAGCAGGGTTGTTATACTAGTAATATGCAGTACTCATACTCCCCAGCAGAGTTGTCAGTGTAATAATATGCAGTATCCATAGTCACCAACAGAGGTGTCAGTGTAGTAATATGCAGTACTCATACTTCCCAGCAGAGCTGGTATACTAGTAATAGGCAGTACTCATATTCCCCAGCATAGTTGTTACACTAGTAATACGCAGTACTCATACTCCCCAGCAGAGTAATCAGTGTAATAATATGCAGTACTCATACTCCCCAGCAGAGCTGGTATACTAGTAATATGCAGTACTCATACACCCTAGCAGAGTAATCAGTGTAATAATATGCATCACTCATACCTCCCCACCTAGCAGAGTTGTCAGTTTAATAATATGCAGTATTCATACTCCCTGGCAGAGTCGTCAGTGTAATAATATGTAGTACTCATACTCCCCGGCAGAGTTGTCATTGTAGTAATATGCAGTACTCATACTTCCCAGCAGAGCTGGTATGCTAGTAATATGCATGTGTATGGTGAGATATAGGAACCTATACCTCAGTGAGGAGTGCTAACACTACCTCACACAGGCTGCAGTAGCAGGCCTGTGGTGTCAGATTGTGAATGCTTCCCAGGGGTGGCATAATACATGCTGCAGCCCCTGGTAGGCCTGTGAAGTACCAATGCCCTAGGTACCTAAGGTACCATATACTAGGGGCTCATAAGGTACCACAGTATCCAATCACTAGTGCATCTAATATGCACACCGAGTTTGTTTAGAGAGATCAGTGAGACTGGGGCCCTGATTAGGAGGGACCCAGCCAGACTATAGCCAGAAACCAGTGTATACATCAGAAAAAAAGTGGGGGCAACATAAGTGCGGATCCTACTCTCCTACAATTGTTCACTCCTTTTTCTTGGAATCACTCCGGAGTTTGCATTTTTCTATCTCATTATTTATCATATCGGGTTATTTCTGGATACTCCCTAGTGCTGTGTCAATCTTAGTGCTTATTCGACAAACAGGGTCTGATGTTAACCTTCAGATATCTTTCTTCATGAGTCCCACTCCTTTTTGCTTCGCCCTGATGAAGGTGTGACCCAGATCTGGGTTATAAACCGAAACGTGCCTCGGCGCTGGAGCCCCTGTGTGTCTCCCACTTCCATTTGCCTTCTGGAAAAGAGATTATCCTCTTGAACTGTACGAGGAGAGGATTGAAGAACTGTATATCTCTTCTGATAAAACTGTGGAGTCTTTTCTGACACCATAACTTTCTGCTAACATTTTGGTGAAGACTCTTGGTACCTCTCTGAGAAGTATTACTGTGATTCTATTAACTATAAATTGCTATATGGGTGTATGTATGAGTATGTGCGAGTATGTGGCTGTGTGATAGATAGACAGAATGAATGAGTGTGTGTGACTCATGATGTAAATTCATATTGAACTTTTTTTGATCTCTATGTCGTTCCGTATAAGTTATGCATGTTTTCATAAGTCAGCCTTAAGTGCTCAACAGTAATGCTAGCTCCAGGGTACTCTGGCCTCCATTGAATAGTGATTTGTTGGATGGTCCCCACCTCTCCCTTACTTGTGTCCCTGTTATGACCATTCCAGAATGGTTCCCTGTTATGTGTGTCATAGCAATACAAACGCACGTGAACTGTACATTTGCATGCACGTCACTCTGAACGAGCGAGGGAAATTCTCCTATAATATTATAGCTCCAGAACATCAGCTTGGTAAGGGGCCTCCTTGGAACCCCGCAGACCCTCTGCTGAGGTCAGAAAGATTACGTGGCCTTTACATTGGTAAGAAATAAACAACCTTTGCTGGCTCTGGCTCCCCTTCACTTCTGCTCTATGCTCGCACTTGCAGCAGCGCTCAAGCAAAATGCCTCACATTTCTTCTTCATGCCTGGAACCTTCAGCAGTTTAATTTTCCTTCAGCAGCAGCTTAGTGGCACTGGACGTGGCCTCTTTTGTGGTCTTAGGTTTTATGACTGCTTGTCAATAATCTTTTTGTATAAATACCCAAATCTAGCATCTCACCAGCAACATGAGCGTGACCACTAGCAGCATCCGTAGCAGGCATTGGGACCAGTGGCATGTTCCATGCCAAGGAGGTAGCCTTAATACCTGTACTCACAGGATGCATGTAGTCTGGACCTTTGAACTTTGAACTAGGTGTGAGCAAAATAGCAAAAAGAAGAAAAGTTGCACACTGTTGTGAACATGTATGTTAAATTTGGGGAGATTTTGATATCGAGAAAGTGTCACTCATAGTCGTTGAATGTCACTCATAATTACACTGATATCATGGAAATGTCACACATGAGCAATCTGAAACCTTGGCAGCTATGGGTCTTCAGACAGACTACTGTACCACTCTGCGTCTCCTCGCTCGGCTCCATGCGGGGGGAAAAAAGCACAACTATCTGCATAAATATTGCTGCACCGTTCGTGTCCGTGCAGGTGGATTTAATCATTTAATAATCAGAGGTGCAGCGCGCAGATGACTCCGCATCTGCGCAGTTCACCCTTAGGGTGGGGGGGGGTGGTGTCTGGTGATCATGCGCATTGGAGCTCGCGCAATAAAAAGTGTGCGTGACTGGTGAGGAGAGGTCGAAGGAGGCATCCCAGAGGCCAGAGAGACGACCCATCATTTAATTATTTCTAATTCTAGCACCCCTGTCTGCTTCCCGCAGGTGAATCTAGTATCTGTCCTGCCAGTCATTTGCATGCAATCATCATGGCACTGTCTGGGCGGGCGTCACGACTGGGCCGGGATTAAAAGCAAAGAGGTATAGCCTTATAGGCCCCGGCCCGGTTCTGCGCAGCGCAGTGGATGTGTGAGCAGGGCGGAGCGAGGTGGTGACACTGACACAGCCTCACTGCAGCACACCGTCAGTTAACCACAGAACACACGCGGAGGAAGGCTCCGCCGCCTGCACTCGCAGCAAAATGAAGTATGTTAACACTGCACACAACCATAATCGTGATAATGTATCAAATGCACACACAGCATCAAGCACGCATGGAAGCACCACTGAGCTGGGTAACAATAATATACAGCCACACACAACAAGCACACACAGAGCACTGCTGAAGTACACAATGTAAGGCAACCTGGATAAAAACACACAATCTTAATCAGTGACACATGACCTCCATGTAAGGCACATAGTCTAAATTAAACACATACAGTCTCAGCAAAAGACACACTCGGCTAAACACACATGCACACACACACACACACAGGTACACTCAGACGCTCACGCGCAATCAAACACATACATGCTTGACCTATCAAACCAACACACACATTACATTTTATAAACACATACACAATCTTAATCATAAGCAATCAGACGTTGTCAAGCAGATATTGCATCAAACACACAATCTAAAACACACACACACACTATATAACTTAAATAAACACACACCCCTATGTAGCCTCATGCAGATGCTCACTCCAGACTTCATACAAGCACAACCTCCATCTGACTGATATTTCACAAGTTTCACTTGTGAAAGCATACGGCCCCTCCGGACACCTTCACACACAAGTTGTGTTACTACTTCACATTTTCAAGCCAGCTAAAAACCACCCTGCTGCTTTGCAATGGCCGGGATGCCCCTGATGGGCAATGTTAGAATCGACCAGGAAGGGCCCCTCTGTCAGCACCAGGTAGCAACAAAGGGTACATTCCAGAATAAAGAGAGGATCTGTAGTTAACAACGCCTACATTTCATGTGATTATCTGCAACTCAGCCAAGGAGAGCGCTTTCTCTTCAGGACAAGAGTGGCGCGTGTGTCTGGTGTTAGGTTGTGTGATTGTGAGTGCATGTGGGAAGGATACTAGATGGATGGGACTTTTTCTTCAAATATTAAGCACGCTTTTTTTCAGCATAGTTACATTTTTAGCATTTATTAGAGGCAGTGACATGTGCAAGGTTCCTCTGTTTCATAGTGTAATTATTGATTTCTGTCCTGTTTTTGTCATCATGAAAGAGTTATATGTGGTTGTTTGCAGAGAGGGCACAGCCAGACAAACGCAGAGAGTGTTACTCTTGGCTTCAGTGCTTGGCTAAGTGTCAGGGTCCAGATGTAAGTTGGTCTCTGGGGTCTCAGGTAAGTCTACTCTCTGGTGCAGTTTGACCCAAAGTATGAGTTTTGCATAATCTGTCCAAGCCCCGGCGAGTAGATCGTTGGCCCAAGGCGTGGTCAGTCTTAGAACCAATATTGTTTTGGTCACCCACATGTCCTTGCAATGCAGACAGCCAGAGTCAGTCACGAAACCAGACTAGGATACCATGCTCACGTTCAGTCTACGCATGATCACTAGACCTAGTTGACGTTTAGGCAGCGTTCTTCAGGGAATTATAAGCATCTCTCTCAGAATGAGTAACCATCAGAGTACTCAGTAGTATGGTCTGTTCAGGCTGGATGGCCTAGACCGGAGGCTGGGCTCAATTCTCGTCCAGCGCCTTAAAGGTATTGAGACCAAGTGACACTTTTGAGGGACAACTGGCGGTGTTGGGGCCATGAGGCCTGTACTTACAAATCAGCCATCTCCACAGACTTGCCTCTCCCACCGAATGAGTCTGACTCCACAGTTATCTTATTTCACATTATGGCCACTGTTGAAGGTCACGTAGACCAGAAGGTTTTCAGGATGCCAGAGAATACCAGAGAGATTAACGCTCTGTCGAAGGTTCCAAGGCTTTTGTAAAAGCTCTCACCAAGAGCATTGTACGTAGGTTGAAAGGCTATTAATTTAAAAGGATTTGAACCTGAAAATCTGTGCCCTCCTAGACAAGATTTCCTTCAGCCTGGAATGGACTGCATGTAGAAAGAGGACAGTCTGTAACAGGGAGTTAATGGCAAAGCATTTACGAATAAAAGCAGAAATGACCACAGAGTGTGCGATTCATAATAATACAAAGTAATACAAATCCTATGCTCTATAAGTGGGAGCCTATAAAGGACAGATATTAGGGTAGAAGCATGACTGGGGTGCCCTTTCTTCTGAGTGCCCTGGCTGGGAGCCCAAAAGGTAGAACTGGCAGTTGTTAGTCACTGATGAGCCGTGGTTTGTGTAACTCTCCCAGCAATGTCAATCTGAGACCCCATATCAGCATGTCACTGCAATAGACTAAATATTCATATGCCTCAGTGCTATCCACGAGCCATGCGTAGCTGGGTAATGCTGCACACCCACATTCTTCCAGCAGAGCATGTCATAGTCATGTGAGGCAATCAGGCCATGTTTTGGCCTCTCGGCCTTCAAAATCTTCTTGGGGGGAGAACCCCCCCAAACTCCGCCTAGTAGTGGTTGCTCACTGCGATTGCTCGCTACACACCATGTTGGGGCTGGTCTCACTTTCTTTGTTCTCTCTGATTCATTACTTGTGTCTATTTTTGGTGCTCTCTGTAAGAATGTCTATGGGTACATATGACTGGGTGGGTAGCCTGGCGCTCTTTAATGTCTATGGGTACATGTGACTGGGTGGGTAACCTGGTTCTCTTTAAGGTCATCATGTACTATTTACTATGCTTTGAAAGTTGATACAATTGAATATGTAATGAAAAATGTGCTGTAAAATTCATCATTTTGGTCTGTCTTTTTCCAAAATTTCCGTGGAGGGAGAACCCCCCCAAACTCCCCTAGGAGTGGTTGGGCTCGCTTGCTACACTCGCTCGCTACACGCCAGACGGGGGCTGGTCTGGCAAGATTTGCCAGGGCTGCTTTCAGTTCTCAGTCCGGCCCGGACTGCACCTGCTGTTCCCACCAAAGGGTGGACTGAGTCTGCGGTTCCCCGCTCGAAAAAAAATCATCCCGGAGGACCAGACAGTATAGGTGAACTTCAAGAGTCAGTTGGCGGACTTCCTGTTACAGCACGAGGGCCACAAAAGCTGAAGAAGCCATCTTGGCAAGTTGGTATCCACAATCACTTAGTCGCCACTGACTGCCAAAGTGCAGCCTGGGAGACCTAAGTCCCACAATCAAAGTTGCACCTGTGTCTGCTGGACCCGGGAGTGTCGTCAAAAGTGCAGATTTATTGCCCACTAGAAGCAGTAAAAAAAAACTGCTGGTTTCACTGTGAATGGAGACCAGTAGACCTGTAGCAACTAGTTTTTGGCTGGACTTCACCTGGACTACAAATGACATCGACCTCTGCAGCCAAATTTGCTCCACCATTTTTGTGGACCAAGGGATAGGCACAGGAAGACCCATGAATTGTATCAGCATTCACAGTATCCTCAGCATCCTGTATCCCTTGCATCAGGACCACTCCAGTGAGGCCTATGGCGGTCTACCCACAGAGCCTGGGACTGATTTGACTGCATAGAAACTGTTCTGCTAAGCCTTACTGGCCCCTGCGACTTGCTCCCTGTTGGAATTGGTCAGCCAATGCAGGCCAGAGTAACTGAACACATCTCTTCAAAAGTTTTCTAAAGTTTTCAAAGTAATAGCTACCTGTGCTAGTTGCCAATGCTTGTTTAAAAAAACTGTGATTTGTGATTTACCTAATAATATATTTCTCTGTAACCGTTCAGTGGATTTTGTTCATTTTGGTGTCTAAAAATTCTTACAGATATATATATTGTTTTAATCAGTGTGGGATTTCCTCCAGGGTTTGTTTCTTTATTTGATTGTTTTGGTACTTGTAAATGATTTGCACTTGTTCCTTTGATAAAGCCTGTCTGCTCAAAGCCACAGCAACCCAAAGTTCAGCTAAGGTTTTGTAAATGAGCCTGACTAGACCCAAGACAAGTTTGTGAGTTTATTACATGGTGAGGTAGCACAACCGCATCATATAATATACCTCATTTTCTCACATGTACTAACAGATCACTTCGCAAATGGTCTAATCACAGGGGGTCACAAAATAAATTGCTTGACGAATAATGATTAGGCAGTTCGCAATCTGCACCCCCATGTGAACTGCAGGGATGGAGGCCTGCAAGGGAGAGCAGACCTCTGAGGCTCTGCATGTGCTTTCCAAAATAGGAAACATAATTTTTAGGTCTCGCTGAGTCAGCGCGCATGTGCTGCTTGGAGAGACTTTAGTAGGTGAGTTTTCAAAGTGCTGCTGGCTGGTGACAAGCTTGCCTTCACGCGCGCAGCCGGCAGCTTTGCAATGTGTACATCCGCGATCACTTTTACTTTCGCGCGCGCACCACTCGCGTTTTTTGTTTACGTTTTGGGGAAGCACTCCATGAGGGTGCATAGTTTCCTGCTGTCACCCTAATGTACTTGTCCCTCCCTTCAGAGCTCTGTTGCGCTCACCCTCATGTGCTTCTTCCCCGTGTTGCTTTCTCACTCAAATGCTTTTTCCTCGAGTGCTGCTTCCTTCACCCCACCCTCCTCCTGTTGCTTCCTCTCACCCTCCTCCTTTTTACTGTCACTCCCCCCCTCAATCCTCAGTTTTTTTAATGCATTTTCTTATTTTATTCTGCGGAGTACCAGATAACAGATTGCTGTCTGCCTTCAAAATCTTTTTGCTCTTTCTTTTTTATTTTTATTTACTGATCCATTTTTGGTTAGTAAATAAATAAAAAAAAGAAAAGGCGCCCATATCATTTTATAGATGCTCATATGTAGTGGAGCATGACCACCTCTACAAAATTACACGGGCACATCGTTGCCTTTTTTCCATACTGTACAGCATTTGGCCCTAAAACGCAGTTTAAAAGCATTGGCAAAGCGGCTAGGTCATAAAGACGAGACCTATTGACATTGCCAATGTATGTTGTCTTTCTGTTCCATTGGGAGACAGAAAAAGGAAGACGGCGAAAAGCATTTAGCTGTTCTGAGGGATCAAATCCACCTGCCTCTGCCTCATTCAGTGCGGTTTTTATCCCCTATACTTTGGGAATGATTTGTGATGCCCCCCTATTATAGTATCCATTGGGTGAGAAAAAAAAAACACACGGTTTGCGTATAATTGGAAGAAATGGCTCTTTGTGGACACCTTGGATTTGAAGCGGATGAGGCGGTTTGAATATGCCGCTTTAGATCGGTTATTGTTTTGTTGTAGGTGACACTGGGACGTCTGTAGTACCAGTGACGAGGAACAGTATCTTTATTGTTCCTCCTACAAAGAGGATATATATACACAATCATGAATACATTAGAATCCTCCACAAACAGGTCAACAATCCGGTTTTGCACAAAAGAGTCTTCCTCCCAACTTATTAAAGTTTATAACCCGATACCTTTGAAATGTACGTGAAAACCTCTAGCAAATGTTGTGTACCTATTTTCTAGTTGTTGTATAACAGTTTGGATCCGGCTACACTTAAATGGTGGTTGCCCTGCGGAGGAGGAATCGTTTATTTTTGTTTCATCTCGTACTCAATTCTCATGAAACCCAGAATTTGAGCGTGGAGCCGTTCTCTACAGCCCTGCGATGTCTAGAACCTAAGCCTGTGCTGAGGTACCTTATTGACCACAATGCCAGGTGCGGTTTTTTCTTGCCATGTTGTTTGGCCTTGGTTTCCTGTAGCTGTTTTTTCCACCTTCGCTCTCCAGTTTTCAATGTAATGATTCATCAAGAACGAAGGAGTAGGAGGAATTGCCCGCACAGAAGCCATTTACTACAGCGCTCACTCTAACGGATAGTGAAGCAAAAAATTCAATTTGTGATTAAAATCATGCTATCAATACAAATTAATACGGTTATAATTAAATGTGCCTATCTTAAGACAAAACCACGTCTGTGATTTAAAACACCCCTATTACCTTAATTTATATCTATTAGTGGATTTCAACTGCCTTCTGAGAAGACTACGTAGTCGCCTCTCCTCAAAAGCTCCTTACACGGGTAATAGCAGGATTGCTTTTATCGGGGAGCAAAGCGCCATAACTGTATGTGGCACGGCTGTGTCTGATATGGTCTTAAAACAAAGCAGTCTACACATCAACAAAAGCAGCATCACCAGCTGCACGGATAAAGCAGGGCAGTCTAAACGGCCAGGAATGACATTTGTGGGTCTTACGAATGTGTTTGAATGAAAAAAGAGCCATGAAACCCTTGTGCCTATAAAATGCTCCCTCGCATTTTAGACCAGCTTGTTTTCTTTTCTGAAAAGAAGTGGCAACACGTGAGACTCTTTGGGTGTGGTGGAGGGGAGTAAACCTTGGACCCGCGATATCACAACATCAGTGCACTCCGAGGTGAAAGTTTAAAACGTCCTGCGGTAGACCTCCAAGCTCTGCTGGAGTCTGTATGCCCAGCAAATTTATTGATACTGTTGCAATATATGTTCCTTAAAAATACATTTAGTAGCATGTTGCACGCTCCTGCTTAACACAGAGCAATTTAAAACAAGCATTGGCATAGCCATTAGGTCTCGCCTTTGGGACCTTATAAGTGTTTAGCCATGCAACAGTTGCATAACTAAACACTTATAAGGTCCCAAAAGCGAGACCTATTGGCTATGCCAATGCTTGTTTTAACTGCTGCAATCTATTGAAGCCTCACGGAGAACATCAAAGCGGCCGTGCGGCCATGAAAGCGATCGCGATCAAACATCAGAGCGGCTGTGCGGCCACGAAAGTGAAAGTAATCGCGGTAAAGCGCGACGCGCTCGCCCGCGCACATGCACTGTAGGTCTAGGCTGGCCTGGTAGCACTTTTTGGAGCCCTCACAAAATGTCTCGTCAGACCAGCGCATGCGCTGGATCAGGCGAGACCTAAAAAATGGCTTCTACAAGAGAAATTTGTTGTTGTTTTTGTCAAGACCGAAGTGCGAGCCTCGCCCTAAAGGGTCTTTTCCCCTGCTACAGCTGTGTGCTTCAGGGGGGTCTCTACCTGCTGTGGTGACGCTGCTAAGATCCTGCTGTGGTCACTGCTCAGTGAGCGAGAGCACCTGGAGGAGCCCTGCTGCTGGTGTTCAGCATAAAAGAGACCAACACTTGCAAAGCATGTGGGTCTGGATAAAAAAAAAAACAAAAAAACAATGCGAACCAGACCTATTGAATTTGCCAATGCAGTTTATAGTTCCCTCTTATACTCTTACAAATAGTCTGTAAGAGAGACTTGAAACAGCATTGGAAAAGCCAACAAAGCCAATAGGCCTTGTTGCACTGTGATTTAGAAGCCAGACTCCCTGTCAATATTTTCTGAAGCAGCAGCTTATAGCTGTATGGTGTTGAAAGACCCATCGCTGACTCTATTGCTGACAAATACCAGGACTTCCAGTGGGATTTGGGTCAACCTATTGCATATTATTGGTTGGCTTTGTCAGTAACATTTGGTTGCTTCATTTTGCTTTCCATTCTCTTCTTGTGTTTGTATCTCCCTGGAGCATAGTTCTTTACCATCTTTTTGATTGGGTGACTTGTATCCTTCCGCAGCTTACACGCTGCGATCAACTTTTTTCTGTGCTTTTAGCGCTCCTTGGTAGGGCATGCATTTTCTTGCTCTTACCCCTGTGTGCTAATTTTCCCTTCATGCCCCAACCCCTGTGCTGTGTTGCTCTCTAACCCCCATCTGTTCTCCCCAATCCACCCGTTTCTGAATTTTTTTTAACACCTACCATTTGCCTCTGCCCTTCATGTTCCCTCCCCACCCACCTTCTCCTTTGCTGCCCTACTTGTTTTTTTTTTTTTACATTTTCACAATGTAATGCTCCGTGGCAGCAACTTGGAGAGTTTAAAAAGTGATCGAAAACCAAGTTTGATATATTTTGCATGTGGCCATTGTGGTATGTTTTAGTGTTCAGTGCCGCAGTGTGGCCGCCAATCCTGAAAGCATATACAACAGTTTTCTATACTTTAAACATTATCATTTGCCTTATATTGGCAAAGCCATTTATGGGGTCAACACAAAGCTGTGGCAAAAAAGTGAAATCTGCTGGCTTTGGCAATGCTTGTGTTTTTTTTTTTTTTTACTATTTATACTTTTTGTCATTCTTTTTGTTTTTAAACTGATTTCAGGTTACACCAACTGGAAGTCAAAGGCTCTTTTGTTTGCACCAGTGAATCATATTTCCCTGTTATGTGCCAAGGGTTTCTCCATAGGTTGTATGTACACCCGCCTACTAGGAAGCACCTATGCTGTTGCTATGGCTAATTTTTTCTTTTTTTTTTTGTATTGCAAGCGTATGTATGGCCGCCAAGTTTATGCAGCAGCATGTTTTTTTTAAATTTATTTTTGTGACAGATGCTTGCAATAATAAAAAATGAACAGCTTCCCAAGGCCTAGCTTATTGCGTTTGTCCTATTTTCTTTCCACAGCCATACGCTTCTTCTAATGTTATTTTGCCGTTCGTCTCAGTGGCGACAGCATGAGTTGGCAGGTGTACAGGGATTGCTTTTCGGCTATCTTGAGCATGAAATGATTATTTCATTGTAGGCCAAGGTTTGTTGAAACAGTGCCCTGGAATTCAAAAGAAGTGAATCATGGATACAAAGGAACCCTATCAACATCTTTCACATCCCAAATCGGAAGCTCCTGGAAATGCAGTGATGTCACCGTACTGCTTAGTAGTTAAGCGAGATTCTTTCGTTTGCCATTCGTTTGAAATCTATAACTTTTACAAAAGCGTTTTGTTTTCTCGTGCGCCCTAAAGTTAATGGTCCAGTTACCCTATTATCCTCTTCCATTCTGCTGGCTTTCTTTGGTCTCCTTTTAATGTTTCACTTACGTTTCCTCATCCACTCGGTGCCCATCTCTTCCTGTCCCGCTGCTTTTTCATCCATGTAGAATGGCTTTCCCTCGATTATTCGAGCGTTCAGCTTACAAATATAAATAAAATGTGGTCATTACATAAGTCGCCTGTCTTCAGCTTTCTCTGCGGAATGGCTTTGTGTGTACACTGACACGCACATGGCTCGATTCTCTCATGAAGAACATCACTTTTGTCCTGCGGACTGGGTGACAATGTTTTTCCTATTCATGCTTTGCCCCCGATAGCTGCAGAGGAGAATGGTATGTGAGGTTTTTAGGTCTCGCTGAGTCTGCGTGCATGCGCTGCTCGGGGAGACTTTAGTAGGTGAGTTTTCAAAGTGCTGCTGGCTGGCGACAAGCTTGCGTTCACGCGCAAACCGCCAGCCTTCAGCACCATCTGTCTTTCCTCGTGCTTGCTCCCTGCCTCCGCCCCTCCCCCCGCCTTCGCGCTTACAAGCGTTCGGGATTCTCCCAGTGATTCTTCATGTCACAGCTGCCTGACCAGTAGCTGACAGGACTGGTACCACGGGGTGTTACAGTAATAAGGGGTGCGCGGTCCCTATATGGCTGCCAATCTGCTCGTGTTTGTACCGCCATGCTAATCTTCTCAGGTGACTGTCTTTTTTTTTTACATGAAGCTATTTATATTATTAAATCCAAACCGGCACCGAAGCGCGAAGATGCATCTATCAGTCAAATAATTGTTCAAATTCAGAATTTATATAATTCTTAACCTAATGAAGAAGGATAAATCAGCAGACATGAGGGGAAATAATATGGTTAAACACAGACACTGATGTTAAAAATTAAATAATACAATACGATGTGCCCCAACTCTATTTATTCCCTGACTCTGTGGATCAAGTTACATTGTCATTATTCAGGATACAAGCCCCTTTGGTCGGCTCACTCTGTGACATCCCGGACTCCTATGCCCAAACTCCTCACTGGTTTCATTGTGACACAAGGTGCGCCAATATTTACGTTTGTTTTGTGTACTTTTATTTAGCACAAACCATGCCCAACGAGGTATCGGAGCGCTTTACGAGCAACGGAGGAAACGGTTGTAAAAGAACCACTGACTACAGCAGACAGAGCGCCATCACTCTGGATTCGGCAGAAGACCTGCTCCTCGTGCTACGAAGCAGCTTATGGGGTCACAAGGCGCACTACATAAATGTGATAACATATTCTACCACCTACTCCCCGCGCCTCGCAGCCTGACAGCGAGGCGCTATGGTAACATGCTGAACCGTGACAGGTCCAATTATCTGCTGACAGCGGATATGTGGCCACTGCACGCAGCCTTTCCCAGAATCCTTTTGACACGCACAGGCTCATTAAATTGTCCTTGTGTAACATAACTAGTGCTCATGTAAAGCGCTCCAAAACCTTCGGGTTGAGTTCGCGCTATATGCTGTTTTCATAAACCCCTACCATTTTTATTCCCTTACTAACCCCTACTCTCTCTGTAAAAATGTATTTTAAATACTTACGTGTTTAACACAGTCACTAAATGCTTGCTCTTTATCTATTAGCAGAGAAAAAGCTGCAAATGGTTTTATTTACTAATTATTGGTATTTTTAAAGAAACATTGCCAATAGCTCTGGCTAAACACTTATGAGGTCCCAAAGGTGAGACCTATTGGCTACGCCAATAGGTCTCGCCTTTGCTTGTTTTTAAAGCAGCCCATATCCATTAAATGGAATGGAAATCGGGTTTGGGAAGATATCAAGGAGTGGTCCTCTGGATCCCTCCTGTAACCTGCCACCTCCCCCAGGCCACTGGCATGATTGCCCAAAGGGAGAGGTGCCCGAAGGGAATACCTTCCCCTTTGCGAAACAGTTACCAACCCAATTTGGGAACTGGTAACTAATCAATGGTTTGCGAGGGCAGCTGCAGTCACAGATATATAATACAATCCTTTCCAAATTGCAAAAAAACGGGAGGGGGGTGGCGACCACTTTCGGAGGATCGCAAAATCATTTTATGAGTTAGAAAGAATTTTCAGACTTGTATATGATGAAAAGCCCTTTTGCACCTGCAAACCCTGCGGATGTTTTTCTAGTATTGCAGGGTTTACGACCACTAAAGGCGTTGTATATCAGGCGCCCTCTCCTGACGGACTCTCCCTCTTCTGGTAATCACAAAGCAGAACTCTTCCTAAAAACGTGTGCGCGCCGCCAAAAACGGCTCAGCATTTTAACACTCGATGCTGGCGCATGAAATGTGTGGAGTTCAGATCCCGGCAAAGCAGACTCAACTTTCTGGCCAGTAACTTTACAATGAGCAATTATTTACAGCGCTTAGAAACTGCAGCAATGTTGTAAAGAGCTAAATATAAATAAATAATCATTAAAGAACGAGCGTATTGGCAGCTCAACTACTCACAAAACGCTGTGCAGCGGGTTGGGGACAGGTGCACAGATATAAATACCCCAATGAGGAACAAATAAACTGTAAATTAAAGTTTAGGAGAGTTGGAGGGGGGAGCCCATGGAAGGACAGGCGGTACAGCTAGGGAGAGGATGGCAGGGAAGTCATGGGAGGAACGTTGGACAGAGCAGAAGGAAGGACACGAGCCGGAATTGGAGTAAACTGTGGAATCAGTGGTGGGGAAGGAGGTAGCAAACGGATAAAGAAGCAAGTAAAAATGTGGTGAGCGGGGTGGGGGGGGGGGGGGAGGGTGCATGGAGGTATGAATGAAAGTAGAGGCACTTATATCTATATACCTTCTCTGCTGTACAGTGCTCGCCAGGCTGAGATGCGCAGGTCCTGGTGGTGACATTGATAGGGTCTTCCACGGGTCCCCGTTGAATGAATAATGTATTTAAATTGGAGAGAAGCTTCCTGTTTTCTATGTTTTCAGAGGGAGGCTGTTTCTGACTATGCCTCGGCCAGCTGCAGGGCCGGACCCTACATAAAAGAAGGCAATAGATTCGAGTGGGTTGCACTATGGTGTGGTTAGTGGACAGGGAGCACTCCAGCAGCAAAATTATATATTGCCTGGGCTTTCAATAGTCATGGGACGGTTCCTGGTAGAACGCCAATGCAGACTTCCATTCTTACCCAGAGCCCTGCCCTTTCTAAACCAGTGCCTCGGGTCTTTGTCAGAGGGCCCTGAGTGGCATACACAGAGTAACCCGCCCTTCTGAAGCGTGTCCTGTCAATCATAAATGAAGCACTCTGCACTTGCACAGCACCCTGCAATTTAAACCTATTCTGGACCCCGGAGCAGGACACAGGACAACACTGATCCTGGAGACACCAGACAGTATCACGAGCTAGGGGCAGACAGCAGGTATTTTTTTCAATGAGAGAACATTTGAAAACCCATTTAGTTGTGGATTCAGGGAAAGCTGGGACCATCTATTGGTTGAAGCGAGGAGGAAGGACATTTGGGCTGAGGAGAAGAATGTCAGATCGTTTTTGGATTGACGGGCGGAGTCCAGATATGTTTGGGATTTGGGGAACACAGCAGGTACTCTAAGCCGAGAGCCAAGTATGTTCTGAGTTTAATGTAGGACACTGTTTGAATGTAGGATTTAGGTAGCATGCAATTAGAATTCAGGGGAGGGCAGAACACACAGCAGCTTTTGAGAAGACACTGGCTTTGGTTTGGAGTATAACAGGGTTATTTTCTTTTTTTGTATGTTTATGAAGCTTTATCAGCCAGTAATACTGGGTTTTACGGGCAAGATGTTAGTTGGTGACTGGCAGGAGGCAGTGTGGTGTCCTCTCGCACAAGGGCATCTGCAGATGAAGTCTGAAGAGGATTAACAAGGGGCGTTTTAGAAAACCCTGGCAGAGGGACACATGATGGGTGATGGGGGGAGGCCGCTTAGTGACGATTAGCTGGGTGCAGCCTGGTAAGGCTTGAGAGCAGGCTGTTTGGTGATCTGTGGCAGGACCCAGCGTCAGCCGGTGATGCCTGGCAGGGGGCTGCTGACTGAGTTTGGCTTGGTGATGGTTCCGGCTTGACTGCAGGGGCACTGGAGATGGTTGGCATGAGACACTCTGGTGACGCTGGGACAGTTCTTCATTTAAGCCCTTTGTGAATTTTTCAAGTCCAGTAAAACCCAAATGACCTTCATGAACCGTTCGAGAGAGACTTCCAAAAACAATGTTTTTAAATTACGAATTATAGGTTTGAGAAGGTATCTGGAAGAGATGTTCCTCTTGAATATTTCCCAGAGTTCATCTCTGTCCTCCTGCGCAGGGATTGCGACTCGTACAGATCCCTTTGGCTAGTTAGGGTCAGATGTATGACCAATTTTAGCATGTGCAAACAGGTTAGTGATGCTAAAATTGTTATAGCCATGTACTAACACAATTTTGCGAGTCGCAAATAAATTACGATGCACAAAAAAGTGCAAAAAAAGTATTTAGAGACTCGCTATTTGTAAGGGGTGTTCCCTTCCAAATAGCGACTCTCTAACCCATGTATGAATGTTTTGCCACCGCATTGGGAATCGCAATCAGTGTCACTGACACTGACGTACATACTAAATTGCGACTCACAACTTGAGACTCGCAAACAAGCGTAAATTGTGAGTAGCAATTTAGTATGGTCGTACATCTGGCCCTTAGTTTCTATACGACTGTAAGGGATGAAATTAACATTTCCAAAAACAGCCGGCACCTCGAGACGCATGAAAGGTCAGTTCACTGGGGGCTGGGAACAGCGAGAGTGAGGCAGGCAAGTGGACAATTGATCACGCGGTCCGCGAAATCAAGCAGGATCCAGTGACCCAAAAGACAGCGTAACCAGCACATAAAAACCCAAATCCACTGGATCGAACCTGCTGGCATCCTCCATTGTCCATCACTCAACGCCTCGACTGACTACCAACCCCGGCCATCCTCTGAAGCGTTGCATACACCAGACAGACACGGAAGCGTGGCAAAGTGTAAGATAAAAACAGTTTACAAAAATGCTCCTTGCACAATGTCTTGCGTCTACAAATCCTTGCATTTCCCTGCACCTCAAACAACGTCACCTCCCAAGCTCTATCAAATAATTGTATTGCATGTTCTCAGCACGTCAAGCGAGGCTGCACGCCCTGTTTCCCTGCATCCCTGCATCCCTTTGCTTCCCATGTTCTGGTTAACTTGACTCCCAGCCACAACAATATTCATTACAAGTAAAAATAGCACAGGGACCAGAGTACAGGGAGGGGGGGGGGGCAGCAGCCCCCAGCAGAGGAGAGCGAGCATGCTGCTAGCAGGGCTCCTGCTGGCTGGCGTCGTCCTCATCATCATATAGATATTTGCAGCGGAAGCTTGTTGCCACCCAAGGAAGCGCAGCAGCACCCTGCAACATCCAGAGCAGGACCCGAAAAATACCCCAAGAGCGCAAGACAACAAATACCCTAACAGCGCAAGACAACAAATACCCTAACAGCGCAAGACAACAAATACCCTAACAGCGCAACACAACAAATACCCTAACAGTGCAACACAACAAATACCCTAACAGCGCAACACAACAAATACCCTAACAGTGCAACACAACAAATACCCTAACAGTGCAACACAACAAATACCCTAACAGTGCAACACAACAAATACCCTAACAGCAGCGCAACACAACAAATACCCTAACAGCACAACACAACAAATACCCTAACAGCGCAACACAACAAATACCCTAAGAGCGCAACACAACAAATACCCTAACAGCGCAACACAACAAATACCCTAACATCGCAACACAACAAATACCCTAGGAGCGCAACACAACAAATACCCTAATAGCGCAAGACAACAAATACCCTAACAGCGCAACACAACAAATACCCTAACAGTGCAACACAACAAATACCCTAACAGCGCAACACAACAAATACCCTAACAGTGCAACACAACAAATACCCTAACAGCAGCGCAACACAACAAATACCCTAACAGTGCAACACAACAAATACCCTAACAGTGCAACACAACAAATACCCTAAGAGCGCAACACAACAAATACCCTAACAGCGCAACACAACAAATACCCTAAGAGCGCAACACAACAAATACCCTAAGAGCGCAACACAACAAATACCCTAACAGCGCAACACAACAAATACCCTTACAGCAGCGCAACACAACAAATACCCTAACAGCACAACACAACAAATACCCTAACAGCGCAACACAACAAATACCCTAAGAGCGCAACACAACAAATACCCTAACAGTGCAACACAACAAATACCCTAAGAGCGCAACACAACAAATACCTTAACAGTGCAACACAACAAATACCCTAAGAGCGCAACACAACAAATACCCTAAGAGCGCAACACAACAAATACCCTAACAGCGCAACACAACAAATACCCTAACAGTGCAACACAACAAATACCCTAACATCGCAACACAACAAATACCCTAAGAGCGCAACACAACAAATACCCTAAGAGCGCAACACAACAAATACCCTAACAGTGCAACACAACAAATACCCTAACATCGCAACACAACAAATACCCTAAGAGCGCAACACAACAAATACCCTAAGAGCGCAACACAACAAATACCCTAACAGCGCAACACAACAAATACCCTAACAGCAGCGCAACACAACAAATACCCTAACAGCAGCGCAACACAACAAATACCCTAACAGCAGCGCAACACAACAAATACCCTAACAGCGCAACACAACAAATACCCTAACAGCGCAACACAACAAATACCCTAACATCGCAACACAACAAATACCCTAAGAGCGCAACACAACAAATACCCTAAGAGCGCAACACAACAAATACCCTAAGAGCGCAACACAACAAATACCCTAAGAGCGCAACACAACAAATACCCTAAGAGCGCAACACAACAAATACCCTAACAGCGCAACACAACAAATACCCTAACATCGCAACACAACAAATACCCTAACAGCGCAACACAACAAATAGCCTAACAGCGCAACACAACAAATACCCTAACATCGCAACACAACAAATACCCTAACATCGCAACACAACAAATACCCTAACATCGCAACACAACAAATACCCTAACAGCGCAAGACAACAAATACCCTAACAGTGCAACACAACAAATACCCTAACAGTGCAACACAACAAATACCCTAACAGCGTAACACAACAAATACCCTAACAGCGCAACACAACAAATACCCTAACATCGCAACACAACAAATACCCTAACATCGCAACACAACAAATACCCTAACAGCGCAACACAACAAATACCCTAACAGCGCAACACAACAAATACCCTAACAGCGCAACACAACAAATACCCTAAGAGCGCAACACAACAAATACCCTAAGAGCGCAACACAACAAATACCCTAACAGTGCAACACAACAAATACCCTAACAGCGCAACACAACAAATACCCTAACAGCGCAACACAACAAATAGCCTAACAGCGCAACACAACAAATACCCTAACAGCGCAACACAACAAATACCCTAACAGCGCAAGACAACAAATACCCTAACAGCGCAAGACAACAAATACCCTAAGAGCGCAACACAACAAATACCCTAAGAGCGCAACACAACAAATACCCTAAGAGCGCAACACAACAAATACCCTAACAGCGCAACACAACAAATACCCTAACAGCGCAACACAACAAATACCCTAACATCGCAACACAACAAATACCCTAACATCGCAACACAACAAATACCCTAACATCGCAACACAACAAATACCCTAACAGCGCAACACAACAAATACCCTAACAGCGCAACACAACAAATACCCTAACAGCGCAACACAAAAAATACCCTAACAGCGCAACACAACAAATACCCTAACAGCGCAACACAACAAATACCCTAACATCGCAACACAACAAATACCCTAACATCGCAACACAACAAATACCCTAAGAGCGCAAGACAACAAATACCCTAAGAGCGCAAGACAACAAATACCCTAACAGCGCAACACAACAAATACCCTAAGAGCGCAACACAACAAATACCCTAACATCGCAACACAACAAATACCCTAACAGCGTAACACAACAAATACCCTAACAGTGCAACACAACAAATACCCTAACAGCGCAACACAACAAATAGCCTCACAGCGCAACACAACAACTACCCTAACAGCGCAACACAACAAATACCCTAACAGCGCAACACAACAAATACCCTAATAGCGCAACACAACAAATACCCTAACAGTGCAACACAACAAATACCCTAACAGCGCAACGTAAAGGGTCCCCCAGTCACCACATATCAAATGCAAAGCTGGGAAGATTGACACCCTTGGACCTCAGAAGAGGGGCAGAAGGTCCAATGCAGATAGATTCTTGGGATCATGATGGGACACAGAGAACTGAAGACTCAGAGGCAGATCTGATGGAAATGTTGGGGAGTATCGCCAATCAAGGGAGGGCATCACCTGGTTCTGTTCTTCCACGATTTCTGTGAGAGGAAATCCCCCATCGTGTCCATGCCCGGCCCCTCCCTGTCCTTCAGCTGACAGCAGCGGGGTGCAGACACTCGCGTGTGTCCTTCAGGACACCATTCTGTGAGTACCACAGTGCTTCTGCAACAGCACTATTTTGTACAAGGAATGTTCTGCAGTGCCTCACAGCTGTGCTTTGATCCCCACACCAGTTATAGTTTCAAGAGACCAAAACTGTGCCAACATCGCACGCTCTACCAGAAAGAATGGTCTCTCCTAGAAGTTCCACAAACCGCGATTACACATGGGCTGGCTGCCAAAAAACGGTGAACATATTGGGGGTCCGCTGGCCACCATGGGTAATTATATTGTTAGTGACCACACTGATGGGAATGGAGTCTTTGGGGTTCCAATGACTTGATCAAAACTGCAAGTTCAAGAGCCGAATAATATCCCAGGAATCAGACTCGCATCCCAAGTTGTCAATTATTGTGCAAGTCTTGTGGAGGGTTCCAGAATGTACGTGTTATAGACTGGGACATCTGAGTATAGACCACACGTATCGCTGTCACTGCATAGCTATTGGACCAACAGCCTCTCCCCAGGGTGTATGCCAGTGCACAAACTGTGTTTATCTTGAGTGCCGGATCAGGGCCTTAGCTAGCAATACTACAGCAAGTGCTTTGGCACTGGGGCCCACGGAACCCCGATGAACACTCAACTTTTCCACGCACCGGACAGTGGTTAATGTGTAAAAAAAAAACATAAGTGCCGGGGCTCTTGTCAGGAGGCAGCTTCCACCAGCCCATTTCTCCTGTTTGCACTGCATAATTACTATTAGCCATGAAATTGGGGAGAGGGTGTGGCACAATGGCCAGAGTTGCTGACTTTGGAGCTGGGGAACCAGGTTCGAGTCTCGGTGTTGGGTCAACTGCCTGCGATTCAGGCCAAATCATGTAATCTCTCCGAGCCTACCATAAATGAATGTGTTCTTAACTGGTGCTCATGAAAAGCACCAGTATCTATGATTAAGTGCCAGTGCTGAGCACCAGAAACCACCTGCTCAAATTAAGCAATGGCACCGGGGCAAAACATAAAACTTTGCTGGGAATGGTTTGGAGTGGAGAAAGACAAAATACTGTGTCGACTCAAAGGAAGAGCCACCAGAAAGCAACAATTCCCCAAAAGGAAGTTTATTACAACACTTGATGTATGGATATAAAGCGCAAAAAAATTCTCACTTTTTCAAGACGTCTAAAGAACTTGCAGTCCCAGAACAAAAGTGACCTCCCTGTCTAAACAAAAAAAAAGACTTTTTTCAATAAAAAAGTGGAATTAAGCAAGAATCAGAAGCATGCACTTGTCAATTACCTACAAAGGTAGACAATAAGACGTGGGAGCACACCGCTGACCTCTCAGGCAAGGTTCGCCCCTGGCATTCTGGGAAATGCAGTTTCTTCCGATGTTTGAGTGTTTCGCCAAAGTTGGCGCAGATAGTGCTGATCTCTAGACACGTGTTTCTGTTATTAACCGTCATCTGTAGAGAATACAGCCAATATTTAGGGTTTGCTGAGTAGGCTGCCAATCATTACATCAGGTCCAGTACCTCTCACTGTCTAGAGAGCAGCTCTATCTGCGCCAACCTTGGCGAAACACTCGAAAACATCGGAAGAGACTGCATTTCCCAGAATGCCAGGGGCGAACCATGCCTGAGAGGTCAGCGGTGCGCTCCCACATCATATTGTCTACCTACAAAGCTACTCTGTCAACATGTGCACGCACTCTCCCCATTCACTCGAAATTCATTCACTTCCGGGTCATCCTATCCCAGCCAGCTGCATCAAGGGCACACAATCACCCTGTTCAAGAAACCTCCACGCCTGGATGCGATTGATCTAACAAACAAACATTGGATTTCAAACCTGACAGGTGATGCTCAAGTCTTGGAAAGGCGAGTATGCAGGCCGCACCACAGCCAAGAATCACCGCTTTTACGCAAACAGTAAACAGGATTCACAACGACCAGAGGCATGGAATGCACATTTGTTTACATATGCGAGGAAGTAAAAAGAATAATGTTATTTACTTAACATACCCTTATTTTACTGCAGGCTTCTCCAGCGAGTAGCTCGGGAGCCACTGGTAGCCCTCCAGCTACTCATACGTATCTCTACTGTCCGCAACCCAGCTTGATTCCATTAAAATGTGCATGCCAACATGGAAAAGTGTATATTTGGGGCCAAAATATGTGCGTTTTCAGAAGTCATAAACTGAAGTTTAGACAAAAATGGTTGAATTTCGAAAATATATTTAAAGCTGAGAGTTCTGTGATAAATCATCCAGTGCTGGGGAGGATTATTACTAATATCTGATACTAATACCTTGGAGACAGGTCCATGGCCACTACGGCTGCTGCGAATAACCACTGTAGAGGCATAGCACATGCACAACGCTCGTTTTACATTACTGCTGGCAACCACGCCCGATGCATCGCGGTGAGCGCTCCTGGTAATGGTATCGCTAATGCAAACGGGTCTGATGTGGTAACCATTCCAGCACTAATATTATTAGCAGCTATGGATTCTTTTCATTGAACATAAGCAGGTCTTATTACAGAAAAGGTTGGAGACCCCTGGCCTAAAAAGCCTGTATATGGTCACTCTTCCCCAAAGGCACGGGATTATCGCATGCGAGACCCTATTTGTTTTAAATTCATGTTGTGTTCTTATATCTCCCCCCTCTCCTCTGCAGTTATATCATTGGCTGACAGGAGACCCTGGGCCCGACCAATCCCTTCAATGCCTTTGAAGACACACCCAATGAGCTGTAAACAGGAAACAAGCCTCACATGCAGAACTCCCTACATGTCTGGGTTTATAATCTTAATTTATGTTTACCAAGAAGTTCGTTTTATCTCGAAGTTACAATTTATCTCTCTGTCAGTGAGATACGATGTTCAGTCGCTAAAGGATATTCCACCACCGTTTAGCCAAAACCTTTTATTTTTGGCTGGCTGAAGGTGACAATATCCACAGCACTTCCTGTGACGCACTCATAGAAGGGATTATCGGGCCAGAGTCTCTAGACAGCCAATGATACAATAGCAAAAGAAAGTGTGGTGATATAATGAACACAACATCAATTTAAAAGAATTAGGGTCCGATAGGAAATAATTGTGTGCTCCTGGGTAAGAGTGATTTTATTTAGAGTCTGTAAAACGGTATGGGTATGTTAAGTAAATGAGATGGTTATTTCTAGAATGTAAATGGATTTTGTTATATTGATATTTTCCCCTCATCCTTATAATAATAGAAAGAGAGACTGATGTACTCTTTTCACAACTCTAATCGCTATTTATGAATGACAAAATATTTCCTATTTGGAGTTTGGTGTCAATAAAGGGTGACGGAAGTCTGAAAGGTTAAGGTGAAAAAGGAGAATTTATAATATGCATGTACAGTACAATAGGTTGCAGTTATTTATGCCTACTGTATATCACAATGTAAAATATTTCTGTTTCTTTTACCGTTTTGATATCATTTTAAAAATATTCAGAGATTATGTCATGAAGAAGGTGGGGTACACCAAGAAACCACCGAAACCCCGGTCAACAGTTTGAGATTTTTCTGAGTTTTTACTGAGAATGTTAAATTAATTTTTGGCGTAACATCAATCGAGTACCGGGATGTGCATTATTTTAATAGTTTGTGTACTTTCAATATTACATATTTTATTTAAAAAAATCTTAAGGATGCAATGTAAAATTATTTTTGTTAATGTGTTAAAATGAATGAGTAATAACATTTATCAATTTTTAAAGAATTTGTGGTATGTTCTGTGGCATACAGGAATGACTAAAAAAGAAATTTAATCATAGGTAACCATATATTGATTTAAATAATATAAGACAGTTCATCACAGAGGGGAGACTTTGTGTTTGGTTGGGTTTCTTCTTTTAATACTCCTGTCTGCTGCACTCCATCATTGAATACGCAGTCCCTCAAGGACTTTCTCAGCGATTTCCTCCGATGGGATGTCTTCTGGGTAAACAAAGCTTGGTTGGGTCACCTCCTTGCACTGGTCAGCCAGCAGACGCACTGCCGTTACTTTGCAGTCACCGTCATTGTTCTGCGCAAAATAGCCTTCTGTGGATTTCCATGCCACGCGCAATAAAAACGCACCTTTGAGCAGTCCTCTGTGCGACCCCCATCATAGGGTAAGGGGTGGGGTAGGGTTTGCAGGATATTGTATCTTTCCATGATGAATATGTGTTTTTTCTCCAGATTTTCCAGGTGGATTAAATAGGGTACACGCAACCAGGTGACTAACCTCTCAAGATCTGTCCTCCAGTCGGATGTCACTGTATTTATTCACTGTGCAGGAGGACGCCATTTTAACATATGTCCATCATCCTACTGAAAGGACTCAATAAAACATGCACACAATCGGCTCATGCGTTAACCAAGGTCTAAGTTACAGAATGTCCCTTAAATTTTCCAACTCAACTTTGATGGCCAACGGGTTAGTTTACATTGTACATTGTGTTTAAGAGCTGTGGCACTGTTACTCCTTTTAATTAAACAAATATGCAGAACGTGTTGCTCTTAGGTTTGATGATGCAATAATCTACTCTTTGGAATCATGGCATCCAATTAAGGCACACTCTCTGAACATGTGACTTTTTCATAGCCCCGGCGGGGCAGTGCAGTTCACAGTCAGAGGACGCAATCCGCAGTCTCTTCCGTCCTGGCCAAGCAACACGAGAGTAGTCTGTGATGTTCATTATCCGGTTGACCCGTTGTATTGCTCACGCCTCCGCATGCGGTCACTCTTGCATAATGTGAGTCTCTGCCTTGACTTCTTATACTTACGTAATGTGATTCTCCACCTCAATGCTGGCTGCCGGCCTCTGGCTGTCTCATTGGTTCCTCTTGGCAACTTCACAAGAGGCAGGCGGCCAAGCCTCTCTAACCGCCTGCATACCGCAGCCTCAACTTGCACGCTGCTGGGACTGTGTATGTGTGTGTTTGTGCATCTGCTGATCACCAGCAAGCAGTGCATTTCTTTGCTTGGCTTCTTTCACCATAGAGCAGAGCGGGTACACAACATGGGGGACTTAACCACAGCATCAACTTCTAGTGGGCATATCACGCATAGAGGCAGAGGGAAAACCTACCAGCTGTGCCCCTAATCTTTTCATTTAGCTTACTTGTCCATGAAGAAAGCCAGTGATAAGAACGACTGAGATGTTGAAAAGCTCAACATGCTTAGGGCAAACTAATACATGAAATTCAAGTTATCCAAATAACATCTCTCTCTCACTGTGCTCTACAATCATGCTTCTTATAACTTCATAAGCCTTGTAATGGCCTATCTCACAGCTGTGCGGTGCAATTGGGAGAAGGTGGGGTCAAATTTGTATAATATAAGACCTCACCAATCCCAACACCACCAACCTCCTCTAGGACCTGTCCAACCTCCGATGCACCCACCAAGTGGAAGCCCCACACAAGCCTGGGTCCACCGCCAGGACCCACTCTTCACCAGCTTCAACCACATCATAGTAGACAAGCCCACATCTATCACCTGGTCCGACCACACCCTCATCAACTTCTGCTCATCTATCCCACACCACCACAGAAACACCATCACCAAATCTTCACAACTTGACTGAAACAAGATCTCAGAAGTATCCTGATCTTCTGAACTCCAACGCCACTGGCCTCGACACAACAAAAACCTCCCCACATCCATCTCTGCCTGAATCACTGCCTGCACAGATACCCTAGCTCCTCTCAAAGCGAACAAAGCCTCGAGAACCAGACCGTAAGCAAGCTGGTACACGTAAGAGCTCATGTTCACCAAAAGTGACTGCAAGCACCTTGAATGCAGAAGGAGACAAAGCTAAAACAACACACACACAACGGTACCATCAGCAAATCAGAGACACCAAATGCTCTGTGATCACTGATTAATTTGAAAGTAGCACCAACAGCACCAAGAAAATCTTTGCCATAGTGAAAGACTTCAATGCTCTGGAAGCAAGCTCCATGGGTGTAGCCCCCTCTCAGGACCTCTGTACCCAGCTGTCCCTATTCTTTAGCAACAAGATCACCAGCATCTATGAAAAGTTCAAACCCCAAACTGACCTTTCCACGTTCGCAGCCCTACTTCCCATCTCCACCAAAAACCAGTGTGGAAACGTGTAATATTTTACATTAGCATAAGCAACAGCCATTTTGGCTGTGGTGTCCATTTCGTTTCCTTCGTAATTCTTTCGTCCTCTGCTGTTCGCCTTTTCACTCTGCTTGTGCCATCTATTTTAGTTGACCTCCTGACATGGCTAAGCTGTGTACGTGCTGGGGGTTTGTAGCTGCCAGTGCACCTGGTCTTAGATGTTATCTGTTGACTGTTAACTGCTGGCATAAGCATTCCAGCTCCCCCTCCCTATTTGCTGACCATGTAGTCATCTATGTGCCCTTGTTTGCTGATAACTATTTCTAAACTTGTTCTTTCCATTTCTGTCCACATGTTTACATTGCAACAAAGCTGTATATAAGGACGATGGTTTGTGAATCCAGTGCACTTCCTCCAACAACACTTGAGAGTGTTGTGTGGACGTGGTCCAGCTCATGAGTCATAAATAAACTTGTTATTTTATTTCATTTCAACTCCAGTGCCGATCTCTTTTTGTTAGTCTTTGGAACCCATGGACGAGAGGGTGACCCTACACCAGTGTGCTCACTTTTGGGTACATTTCCACAGTTGGTGCCGGGCACGTTGGGCCCCATAGGAGACGCGGCCGTCCGAAGGAGTAGTCTCGACGGAGGATCGAAATATTACTGAGGATACGCACTGCATGAGGAGACCATTGTCTTTGCAGGCCGATGTGACTTTTCTGTTTTTCCCAATTTGACCCTCCAGGTGGTGTCTGGTCTCGACTGGGGCTTTCTGTGGCATATTTTGCCGTGACCATTAGGTCGACCAGAGATCGGCAGGTGGGAGTTGGAGACTTTTGTTTGGTAAGGTTGCCGAAGCGGCACTCTTGATTTGCTTGGTTTAGTTTTTTGGTTTGGAATTCATTCTTTGCAATGACTGAAGGCAGGTAATGTGGAAATGTTTCTCCTTTTGGAATATTTGTTTGGAGTAGTAATATTTTACATTTACTTGTGAAAACATGCCTGTTGTCAGCACACTCCGTAAGTGGTGTTGCTGCTCTTGTGGTACCAAGAATACCTTAGAACAGAAAGGGAGGAGTGGTCTCATATGCCCAAGCTTCTTAGGCAAAGTATTGCAAAAAACGCTCAGGTCGTCAGCAAATCACCTGGCCCAGCCAGCTTGTCTCCATCTACTTTTTGGTTCTCCCAAGAGACTGTGTTGGGCAATAGGGTGTAAACACCACTTCAAATACTGGTTGGGGCACACCCACATAAAGCCTTGAGTTTAAGTGTGATGGATACATGAACTGACTGGAAGCCAAGACGATGTCTTCAATGAGGGGGAAATGTGTAGACTTTGTTAAGTTACAAACAACACCTAGAAGAGACTTCTGCAGAACCTGCAAATTATTGTCACTCGTTTTGGACGTCCAAGCCAACAAAACGTTCCCATATTCCAAGAGATATTTTTACATTAAAGTTTTATGCATCAGCATTAGTTGTTACTTTGATGACTACTTCCCTGCGACTGACTTCAAAAGAAGGTTACAGGAAAAACACCACTGTAGGGGTCACTGGCGAAGTTCTGAAAACTAACTCCAAAGACCAATAGTAGTTGGGGCAGAGGCTTGATGTAAACATGAAAAAGTTGAGAGGAGCTAAACAAGATTGAGTGCAACATTTACTGCCTGCTACTGGCCCGCCACTTTTCCAAAAACCATACAAGACAGGATTTCATCCTACTTGGTTAAGTCCCACCAATTCCGTGCCACCCCATGCAACGGCTCTAGCGCCTCTGGGTGGTGCTAGAACAGTCAAGAGTTAAGGAGAAATCTAACAAAAGTGCAGGATCCCTGTAGTCTGCGACATTCAAGAACAAGGGATGCGCATCAAATAAGGCTGGACCCGTATCAGAGCGAAAACCTGATTGAAATTAGGAAAATGGTCTGTACAGGTTCTTGTAATAGTGCCAGCCTTCTCTACTAATTTTTAAAAGCATAAAATGTTGGAAATGAGGAATAACTAGAGTCTCAACTTCTTGAGGAGCATTGTAGGCCATGCTTGCTTTAGGTTGAGTTGACCCCTACCTCACGGAGTTCTTGATAACGTCTGTGGGATCTGAGGGCCAGATCATTACCCACAGTCAGACCAATTCTAGCTACACAAGGGGCACCCTGACCAAGAGATGGGTCAGCAGACTTCATACTACCTGTCGTCCCTTGATGCAAGATTCCCCAAAAGTCAACATGAGGATGGATTCCGTTGGTGTAGGGGGCTCCAATTGCATGTCTGAATCCCGGGAGGAAAAGTTGCGACGGATCCTATATAAGTTATTGTGGAAGTGCAGCTTTTCACTTCTACATTAGTAATTGGTATAATTCGATGAAGATAGCCCTCCAGGTTTACCAATATCCGTCAAGGTCTGAAAAAAAGGCTTTGTGGCATTACCCTTTTTTCAAACGTACCTCACAAGGTGGTCTTTTTAGCCTTAAAAATGTTTTTTTTATAAACCTTTCTGTGTTTTGATGGATTGAGCTTAGTGGACTCATTGACATGGCCCAGTTTTCTCACCCTGCACTGATATGGGCTCAGCCGAGAAGTAGGCTTGAGATGTATTAAGTTTCTTAATATGAGAAATCTTAATGGGTGAAAACTCATCCACGCCAGATTACTGTTGTACCATGCCGGTATGAGTAGAGCACGTTCTACATGTAGCCAATCAGGACATCGTCTGTGGCTGATCACTGCCCACTTACTTGTGGACAAATATCTGGGTTTTCAAAATGCGTGCCATATATGGTTAACAAAGGGTACTACAATGGAAGGGGTCAACATCTGATGATCTTGCGTGACCTGGCCAGTATTAAGCCTTATCTTGATCAGTGAGTTCAGGGTATCTTTCGATGAGTGGCAGTAAGAGAGGGTGAATGCTAACTCATTGACTTGTCAGGATCACATAAATAAATACCACCTAAAATGACTAGTTTAGAGAGGGTCAACATTAGCAGTAGACAGAGCCCAACGAGCACATTCAAGCCCCCTTACCTGTTTAGGTGAGTAATTTACTTCTCTTCTGATTAACCAATCACGGGGCCGGATTCTAAACTTCAAAATGATGTGATCAAAGACTCTTGACCTGAAGACGTGAACTGCTGTGGAAGCGTTACCAAGAGACCTGCCTATGGAAGCATCCTGCTCCATGAGGAGATGGTGTCCAACAGGTAAACTCTAGCAGACTTCAACAACTCCTTCAATGCGGCTGCAAGATCCACCGTCCTGAAATAAGAGATCCGCGGGGACATGCTTTATGGCAACACGACCAGGAAGGTGCTGACCCAGAGAAGCTGCCAGTTGGGTCAGCGATGGCCACCAAAGGACCAGGCGACACAAATAGATTGATACCAAGCGCTGCGGCCTGCAGCAGACGGTGCCATTATGGACTTCGGAGTTGTCTGGTTAGGCAGAGGCCCGAATCCGTTTAGGCCTACTACGGAGGAGCTGGAACGTTGCGGTAAAGCGTGCAGAGCTTAGCAACAATGCAAGGTACAAGCCCTCTGTTGATTAATAATGTCGGCCAAGGGATTATAATTCGCATTACTGACCAGCTGCGAGGTCAATAACACCTTTATTGAATGGCGCCAGCACTATCATACCCTACCATATGTGAGAGGGAGGCAACCTTTAGGTCCTGTCCAGATTACACCACCTGCAGTTTGAGAAACCTCATTGGCTGTCCTGCTGCCAATACTCAAATGACCTCAGCTAACCTGGTCAATAATACTGTTATTGAATGAGGGCGTCAGCAGTGTTGTACACTACCCTATGCGAGAGGGAGGCTACACTTAGGGCCCGATTATCACAACGTGCTTTTTGAGCAACCTCATTGGTTGTCCTGCTGCCAACACTCAAATGACCTCAGCTAACCTGGTCAATAATATTGTTATTGAATGATTGTGCCTGCACTGTCATACCCTACCCTATGCGAGAGGGAGGCTAAACTTAGGTCCTCTCCAGATTATTACAATGTGAATTTAGAAAAACCTCATTGGCTGTCCTGCTGCCTACATTCAAATGACCTCAGCCAAGCTGGTCAATAATACTGTTATTGAATGAGGACGCCAGCACTGTTATACGCTACCCTATGCGAGAGTAAGGATACGCTGAGGTCTAGATTTCCACAACGTGCATTTTGAGAAAACTCACTGGTTGTTCTGCTGCCAACACTCAAATGACCTCAGCTAACCTGATCAATAATACTGTTATTGAATGAGGGTGTCAGCAGTGTCGTACACTACCCTATGCGAGAGGGAGGATAAACTTAGTGCCAGATGATCACAACGTGCAATTTGAGCAACCTCATTGGTTGTCCTGCTGCCAACACTCAAATGACCTCAGCCAACATGGTCAATAATACTGCTATTGAATGAGGCCTCCAGCACTGTCATACCCTACCCTATGCGAGAGTAAGGCTACGCTGAGGTCTAGATTTCCACAACGTGCATTTTGAGAAAACTCATTGGTTGTTCTGCTGCCAACACTCAAATGACCTTAGCTAACCTGGTCAATAATACTGTTATTGAATGAGGGTGTCAGCAGTGTCGTACACTACCATATGCGAGAGGGAGGCTAAACTTAGTGCCAGATTATCACAAGGTGCATTTTGAGCAACCTCATTGGTTATCCTGCTGCCAACACTCAAATGACCTCAGCTAACCTGGTCAATAATACTGTTATTGAATGAGGACGCCAGCACTGTCATACCCTACCCTATGCGAGAGGAAGGTTACGCTTAGGTCTAGATTTTCACAACGTGCTTTTTGAGCATCCTCATTGGTTGTCCTGCTGCCAACACTCAAATGACCTCAGCTAACCTGGTCAATAATACTGTTATTGAATGAGGGCGTCTGCACAGTCGTACACTACCCTATGCGAGAGGGAGGCTATGCTTAGGTCTAGATTTTCACAACGTGCTTTTTGAGAAACCTCATTGGCTGTCCTGCTGCCAACACTCAAATGACCTCAGCTGACCAGATGCAACAGGCGCGCGAATAAGTGAAACAAGCTGCCCAGGTCAGTCAGGGCCCACCGCTCCCATTGGCTGAAATGCATGAATGTTCATGAGCGCTGCCCGCCGAGGAAAGGCCATTCCACAGACAACCCAATTTGGAGTCCTTGGTAAATATTTAAAAATATCTTGCACGTGTTTTTGTTAAATCATTTCGTAATATCCGTTCTGCTGTCCTGATGAGGAATTTCCTGTTTGCCAACAGGCTGCTGTGTAATGTGCCTGGGCACCGTGTCAGTGCCAAGAAACACCTCCGGCATCAGCAGCGAACTCCAGAGTGAGCACTTGAAAAGCACTTTTTTTCAGCAGGCCCGGGCGGAGAGTCGTGGTGGCGCAGCTGATTGACAGCCCCTTGCTGGAATTAGGTCTTCTTTAAGAGTGCAACAAGTGCAGCGCCTTGAGGGACATGCTCACACGCCAGTGCTAGGTGCTCTTCCAACCGGACGTAAAGCTGACGCAGCCTGGCGTTCAATAAATCACCTGTGGAGCCAATGGCCCCACTTCCCCACACTGGACACGTTCTGTTCTCCTGGGTCATCGCGATGTTCATGTTGTACACAATGTGTGATCCTGGGCAGGCACCGTCCTTCTATTGGTTTACATTTGGCTTTCAGATTAAACAAAGTGTTGGCCATGGCAAGCCTCCATCTGACCTTCCTTGGAGGGGGAGGGATGTTATGTTATGTTAATTTCGATTCCTGAGCGCTTAATACCGGAAGGTCTCTAAGCGCTGCAAGAAAGAAGCGATGGATCCAGGCAGTACGGTGACAGTTACGCCCAGGCTTCTGTGAACAGAATGGTTTTTAGTTGTTTTCTGAAGGGAAGAAGGCAGCTTTCCGCGCGGAGTTGGTTTGGCAGCCCGTTCCAAAGAGTGGGAAGGAGGGAGGAGAAAGCTCTCCCTCCTTTGGTGACGTAGTTGAAGCGAGGGCAATGTAGGGGGCTCCCCGTGGAGGACCTAAGTGAGCGCCCAGGCACGTATTTCGCAAGTTTTTGTTTGATGTATGTGGGGGCTTGGCCGTAGATAGCTTTATGAACGATACAAAGGCCTTTAAATTTCGCCCTTTGTTTTATGGGCAGCCAGTGGAGGCGTTGCAGGAGGGGCGAGGCTCGCGTGTGCCTAGGTAGTTTGAAGATGAGCCTGGCGGCGTCATTCATAGCCATCTGGAGTTTTCCCACTAGGGAGTCTGGCAGTCCAATGTACAGTGAATTGGCGTAGTCAAGACGGGCTAGGATCATGGCAGACACAACAGTTCTCATGGTGGAGAATGAGAGGATAGGGGAGAGTCTCCTTAGTAGCCGGAGTAGGCCCACACAGGTGCCAAATACCGTGGAGAATTGATTGGCCAGTGTAAGTTTGGCGTCCACTTTGATTCCCAGACTTTTAACCACTGGGATGTTGCACATGCCCCAGAAGCGCTGCCCCCCCCCCCCCACCACCACATGGAGGCACCATTCAAGTGAAGTCCTATGAATATCTGTGAGACAGGGGCCTCTTAGCACATTCTGCAGGAGGGGGGTGGGGGGGGGGGGGAGGCATCACTTTGTGTTACTCCTCCGGAAAGGGAGAAGGGCCCTTCTCATAATGAGCACACTGTGGGGTCCTGTGCAGACCCATTGTATCTCACTGTCCACACGGTACAACGCGTGTGCTCTTAAGGGACCTCTTCCAAGTGCCTGTTCATTACGAACACTTAGTGTGTTCTTGGGCAGACACCTACTATCTCCATGTTCAACCACATCCTTGGCCCTGTGCACATCATTAGCCCCTGGACACGTCAGTCGCTCTTGACAGTTACCACTTGTGTACCTCAGGGCACACACCTTGCTCCCCAGACGTGCAGTACCTCAGGGCACACACCCTGCTCCTCAGGTGTGCAGTACCTCAGGGCACACACCGTACTCCTCAGGCGTGCAGTACCTCAGGGCACACACCCTGCTCCTCAGACGTGCAGTACCTCAGGGCACACACCGTGCTCCTCAGACGTGCAGTACCTCAGGGCACACACCGTGCTCCTCAGGCGTACAGTACCTCAGGGCACACACCCTGCTCCTCAGACGAGCAGTACCTCGGGGCACACACCCTGCTCCTCAGACGAGCAGTACCTCAGGGCACACACAATGCTCCTCAGGCGTGCAGTACCTCAGGGCACACACCCTGCTCGTCAGACGTGCAGTACCTCAGGGCACACACCGTGCTCCTCAGGCGTGCAGTACCTCAGGGCACACACCCTGCTCCTCAGACGTGCAGTACCTCAGGGCACACACCGTGCTCCTCAGACGTGCAGTACCTCAGGGCACACACCCTGCCCCTCAGACGTGCAGTACCTTAGGGCACACACCCTGCTCCTCAGACATGCAGTACCTCAGGGCACACACCCTGCTCCTCAGACGTGCAGTACCTCAGGGCACACACCGTGCTCCTCAGACGTGCAGTACCTCAGGGCACACACCGTGCTCCTCAGAGGTGCAGTACCTCAGGGCACACACCCTGCTCCTCAGAGGTGCAGTACCTCAGGGCACAACACACCGTGCTCCTCAGAGGTGCAGTACCTCAGGGCACACACCGTGCTCCTCAGAGGTGCAGTACCTCAGGGCACACACCGTGCTCCTCAGAGGTGCAGTACCTCAGGGCACACACCCTGCTCCTCAGAGGTGCAGTACCTCAGGGCACACACCCAGGGCACACACCCTGCTCCTCAGACGTGCAGTACCTCAGGGCACACACCCTGCTCCTCAGACGAGCAGTACCAAATCAGAAGTGCAGAAAGTGAGGCGGTTCTGCTGAGATGTGCCTCTGAAGAGCAGCACGTGCGCCAGTCAGCAGCAGGCGGCGGCGGTTCCCCGGTCTAGCCTGTGAGTGTCGCCTGAACGAGGCCAGGGCAGCTTTCTCACAGGGCTGTGCAATGATGGAAAGACGGCGACCCCCTAAACTCCTCAAATGGATTATACTAACAGGAACATTAAAATAACACCTATTCGTTTCACAAAAACGCAAACTCCTAAACAGCACTTCACCGGACTGTCTTCACTCATGCTTCGGTTACAGTTTCCGGCCGGTAAAGTACGTTTTCATGTGCACATCTCATGAACTGTAAAAGCTGGTCTGTGGTTAGTTGGTACAGGTTGATGTAGCAAGCGAGGGGCACACAAGGAACACGAAAAGCCACAGTCACAATGCCACCATGCGCTGGCACACTTATTGGCTGACAGTTTGTTGTATGCAAAAAGCAAGCTGTCTGCAGACTGCTCAGTGCTAGCAACGTGCAGAAAGCACACTAGCAGCCGCCTGCCTGCCTGTGTACACAACCAGCATCCTACAGCTTGTCCACAACAAGCAGATGATACTAACACAGTACCTGATGCCTGGAGCTGGCCCTCTAGCAGCTGCCTGCCTGTGCAACCAGCCACAACAAACAGATGATACTAACACAGTACCTGCTGCCTGGAGCTGGCCCTCTAGCAGCTGCCTGCCTGTGTATACAACAAGCAGATGATACTAACACACTACCTGCTGCCTGCAGAAAGCACACTAGCAGCCGCCTGCCTGCCTGTGTACACAACCAGCATCCTACAGCTTGTCCACAACAAGCAGATGATACTAACACGATGCCTGCTGCCTGGAGCTGGCCCTCTAGCAGCTGCCTGCCTGTGTATACAACCAGCCACAACATGCAGATGTTGAAAACACAATACCAGCTGCCTGCAGCTGGCCCAGTAGTACCCTCCAGATGTTTTCTCAACCGTCGCTGCTACACTGCACTCAATAGCTCCCTTCTTTGTTTTTTCTGCACTTGCACGAACACCTCTAAAAGCGAATCAGAAAATGTGCGCGTCTGGTGCAATCTGGCACCCTTTTTTTTTTTGGAAGCAAAAGTTGTTTTTTATAATTGGGATCTAAATGCATCTCCTGTAGGAACGTCAACATGATGCCTGTCAAGGTATGCCAATGCCAGTCTGCCTTTTTCAGAGTTATTTTGGCCACGCATATCCCAGAGCATGAGTTCGAGTGTTTGGTAGAGCCAGGTGAGGGTTCGTATAAAGTGAAAATGGAATATTGGAAGGTCATTCGATCCTTGACATGACAACAATCCAGCGAATACAGTACCTGGCAAATAAAAACAAACAGCATTGCCTGGAATCGCGCCTCCTCCCACACTGACCCCTGCGACCATCAATGAAAAATGCCCTTTCCCCGGCTTTAACAAAAAAAAATAAACAAAAAAAAGGGATACACAGTATTGGCGCTGCACATAGCCAACCTCCGGCAATGGTGTAACGGAAGTCAGAAAACACCTGGATATTGAAAGCAATGCCATGTGTAAGGGGGACAGCCATTGGCTCGTTTTACACTATTACAGGAAGGGCTCCCATGTAACATTTAACTAGTGGGACTAACCCATCTGCCAGTAGTGAAGTAAACATGAAAATACCATAACGAACAACCTTACTTGAAGGGCGAGGCCCATAAACCCGGGATCCATTCTGTGTATTTCAGTGGTATTCTTGTCTTCCTCACCAAAGTGGGAGCAGTGCCCTGTGGAACGATATTGCCACTACCTCCAGGTCCCTTTGCCACCAAGCTGGCACCTCTTTTTAATCCTGCTTGCAAAACAATATTCTTGTTTAATCTGCATGCCCGCCTCCAGCAGGCACTTCTAGGGGAGTTGGCCAACAACTCCACATTACTAAAGCCATGCGAGCTATAAAGCAATGAAGTGCCACATGAAGTGCAGGCAGTGCTTAATTTGTAAATAATAAGTACCGGGGCTCTCGTGAGGAGGCCACTGTAGGTTGCCCCACACATTGCCCCTGCTATGCTGCCAACGATAGTAACAACACAAGTACTAACCCTCACACTCCAACAATTTTAACTATTTGGATTATTTCACTCCTCCAAAGCTATAAGAATGGGTTGGGCAGCAGGTAAGAGTCATTTTTAATGTTTAATGAATTAAGATTTACCTGTCTTGTGCTCATCTCTAAATTGGCCAGACAGCGCCACCTTGTGGCAGACAGTCACAAGCGACAGTGATGACAATAAAATGCCAGGGCCTAACACCGGAAACGGCTGGCTCAAATTAAGCCTCGAGTCCAGGAGTCCCACAGGAGCTGAAGCCACTCAGCGAGAGGGTGGTGGAGCAGAGCATGGGGTTGCAGAAGTGAATTGTGGAGAACATGTTACAAATATGTCTAAAACGTGTTAGGATATTGTCACTTACAGGAAGCACATTATTGATCAGCATTGATTATGCAAGTGCATTATCAGGAATTTCCTCTGAATAAATCCCAGCTTTGATTCGGAAACAGTGAGGTCTTTGTTGCTTTCACAATTTACTGGAGTAGGTTTCAAAAAAAGATGTGATAAGAAATGTGTAGATACAAAACTACACTGCACACAAACCTTCCACTCAGATTTGTAAAATACTAAGGCGCCTTATTCTCAAAGGTAAAGTCAGACTTTAGGTTTAAGTTTAGACCATAAGTCTAACTTTATTACTTTTCGGTATTCACAAAGGTAAGTTATGAGTAGTATCTTTACGTCTGCACTCGGGACGGAACCTCTGAACCCACTGTGGAGATCTGCCCCGAGGTTACAGATTCTGCCCGAGTGCGGAAATTTCACTCGGAGGGCAGAGTGGAACCTCCGCACTCGTGGCATGCAGAGAATCTTCCCCGAGTGGGAAAACACATCCGAGTGCGGATGTAAAGATACTACTTCTAACTTACCTTTGTGCATACCAAAAGTCGTAAACTTAGACTTTTTGTTCAAATTTACCTTTGTTAATCGGGCCCTAAAGGCTGGTGCCCACATTTTCTCATAGAAGCTCGCGGCCTGTATTGTCAAATTTCGGGTTCCCAAATACCAAGTGAGTTTAATTTCGAATCCACTTCAAGCCTCCTACATCGACCACTCTCTTCTTCTCCGTCTCACTGTTTCAGGTTACTTTTCATCCTTGCTTTCTCCCTCTCACCCTGTTTCAGTTTCTCCCTCCTTTTGCCTTTCTCCCTTCTCTGCCTTTCGCTCTCTTGTCCTGGGTCAAAGTTGGTTGATGAAAAATAAGTACCGGTCCCCAAAAACAAGTGGAGGTGGGCCCCACCTGCAGCCACCGGCTGCCACTCCAGATAAACAGGTTCTATTCCAACCTCTAAACAAACCTATGTGTTGTGACCTGACGAGTCCACCTGAAGCGAGAACCCCTTGTTCAGGTCATGTGTAACAACGTAGGTGCTCCCAGTCACAGGTGGTAGATCCTTCAGCCGTGTAGTGTTACCGGCTTCATCATGGGGCTTGGCCTCCTAGAGCTGGAGAAGCACCTGGAGGGCTTTTAAGCACCTCCTACATCAATGGCCTAGTCATTTTAGGTCTTGATTTAACTAAGGAACAAATACCTAACGCGGTTGTTTAATGATGTCAAGTGCAGCCCTACAGCTCCTCAACAAAAAAGAAATGTGTAAAGGTGAACCAGAATAAACACCAGAATAATCCTAACTGAATTCTTCTTTCTCAATTGGTCTACGAGATTCTGCGCTCGGTGCCTCACACTGTCAGGCACATTTATTAGAACAAGTGTTTTTAATAAGCGCTAACACCCAAGTAACATAACGTAACATCACACGTGTATCTGTAAAGTGCCCGTTCACCGTAGGGTATAGTTGGTACTGTATAACAGATGTTAATTGTTACCCAACTCAATTGTACTCATTCTATCGACCTCAGAATGTTGAAAGGCTGAGTGGACCTGCCGGGATTTTAACCTGTGACCATAAGGTCGAACATAGGCCCCTAAACTGGATACATTAGTCCACTAAGCCACCAGACCCGGCCAACTGACTGGGTTCCAGTAAAAGTAATGTCACAATTTTGCATATTTCAATGGAACAAAATATATCAGTACTGGACAAGTAACTGGGCTTCTGGTAGCCAAGAAACATGCACAAGATTATTCGAGTCTACTTTCTAAGCAGGGGCTTGTGGGCATGTCCCGTCTTGCGTTGTATATATAGCAGTGTAAGATTGCATCATACTGGCAGGACACCACTGCACGTATGATGACAAATGACACAGCAGCAGGACACCGGGGTATAAATAAAGAAAAGAGCGCACACGTAAAACCTCACTGGGCCGGTTTTTGTACCTCATTTTTCACCAGTGGCTATACTCCTGCAATTTGCTGTGGTAAATCACCAACCATTTTTCGAGCAGAGTTTGAGAGTGCCCAACATATGTGTTGGTGGGGATTCCTAAACTTCCAAGGCAAACCACACATTCAGGGCCAAACGGTGCCGGCTCCTCCGCTAAGGCGGAGGGGCGTCGCCCCACTGCCAGGAAGCAGCAAAAGAAAAGAAAAAAGGAAAATGATAACATAATGTTATCCTTATATTTCGTCCTCCTGCTGCGACAGCGTGCGCCAGGGGGTGGGGCGAGGATGCAGAGCAGGGGAGGAGTGGTAGAACACTCCTAAGTACGCAATGACTGTTTGGTTGGCCCTCTCGGGCCGCCCAAAACAGACGCAGGCACTTTACCTGGTCTCTATGCACACTGCATTACAGCCTGCATGGAGAACATGCCCAGACCCCTCCAGCCCCTGGCTGAGCGCAGTGTCACGGCGCTCAGACCAATCACAACGATGCATTGCAGCGTTGTGATTGGCTGCAGGGAGCGTGGGAGCCGGGGTGCTTCCTGCTTCCAGTTTCTCACAAGAAGCCAGGAAGAGGACGGGACACAGGAGAGGCGGCGGCAGCCGGCTAGCCTGCTGGCGGGGTGGTAAGTGATTTTTTTAAATACGATTTTCCCCCGCCCCTTGGCCCCCACCTGCCCCACTGCTGCTTTTAGGCTGGGGCCAAAGCAGCCCTGGCAATTTTATCGCACCAGCTCTTGGGGAAGCACTGCTTGGCCCCAGGAGGCTGGAAACACTTGCTTGCTGCTTTTGTTACTGGGGGCTGATATTGCTAGCTAAGGGTGGGCGGCGAACTCCACTCCACCAGCGGAGCTTGCAGACTTTTCACAACTCTGCGCTCTACTGGGAGCCCAGAGTTAGGCTAAACACTCCGAGGGGGGGTGTGGCCAAGATGGCGGAGCGGTAGGACGCGTCTTCTCCTGCTCCTGCCCGCCGTCCGCCCGGAGAGGCACCGCGAGGCCCGTGTGAACTGCTCGCTGCGACCTGGGTCCCCCGCGCTGGGTGTCCTGGGCCGGTGGGGAGCCTCTGGCGCTCGGAGATGGACGGAGGGCGAGAGATCCGGTGGCGCTAAGCGGAGCAGGCACCGGCCTCCCCGCTGTTGGGAGGCCTCAGCATAGCGGTGGGCCCTGCTGGGCTGAAACGAGGCCGGCATCGGAGCTCGCGGCCGCGGCTCTGCTTCTCGGCGGTGGTTGCTCGTGGGGGCCACAGCGGCACGGGCGCCTGGGGCGTTCTGCCCGGCCCGGAGGTCCCCGGACAGTGCGGCGGTGCACTCAGCCGGACTGCGGAGACAGCGGAGATCGCTGGATTGAGGAGTGGCGCACTGAGCGAGAGGAAAGCGGAGGTGAGCGCGCCGATTGGAGCGGGCCCTCGGGAAAAGGCTTCCCCGGCGTTGTGGGAAGACGGCTTTGAGTCTGAGGAGGCACTGGGAGCAGCTTAGCGTCGGCGCGATTGCCGCAGCAAAGGAGAGGACACCGGGGCCTGAGGAGCGGTGAGAGCACCCTGTAACGTGGTGCTGGAGGCGGAGGCGGCGCCCGTTGGAGCACTGGTGAGCGGGGCCAGCAGCGCGGGGGACGCACCAGGTGCAGGAGAGTGGCCACCACAGCAGTGGGGGGCAGGGACTGAGAGGCCGCGCTGGTGGCGCCGGATGCCCCTGGATCCGTGGGCGACTGGAGCTCCGAGGCGGTTCTGTAGGGGCACCCCGTGCTCCCGCGACCCTTACTGCCTGGGGGATCGGCCGCTGAAATCGAGCGGCGGGGTGATGCCGCCCTCATAGTGGCAGGGGGCTTTACCCGGTGTGACTAACGACGCAGGCCCGGACCTGGGGATACTGTGGTGGGTCGCATTCCGTTGACTGCGGCCGGCCTGTGCTCTGGACTCAGCTGGGGTGGGCCCCGCTGCTGGGGGTCTGCGCAGGCGGCTGGGGAGCCCCTAGGTGCACCGGCGGACTCCCCCCTGTGAGCTTCTCCCGACAGCGGCTCTGCCCGCGGGCCCTGGGGGATCGGCGGTGGAGGGGAGCATGCCTAAGACCCGACCCCCCAAGGCGAAGCCTACGAAGGATATTTTCGGTCGGCCTCAGTCGCCCGCGACGATGGCTGGCGCGATGCCCAGCGTTGCGGCCCACGGGCTTCCCCCGGATACCGGAGCAGAACCCATCACAAAGGCATTTTTGGAGTCCCTGTTCCTCACCCTACGTGAAGATATCCAGTCAGTTAAAGCCGAATTTGCGGCGGAACTCAAGGACTTACGCAAGGATGTCGATGGAGTGGGAGAACGGGTAGCCACCCTTGAGGAGAAAAGTGACGTGGCAGTGAACGACACAGCCCTGCTTCAACAGGAAGTCCTTAGACTGCGGGATCAGAACATGGTAATCCAATTGCATCTGGAGGACCTCGAAAACCGGTCCCGAAGACATAATATCAGGATTAGGGGGGTCAAGACCACTGAAGACACCAGGGATCTGCTGGCTTTCACCGCGGCCCTCTTCCGGCACATACTGGGGAGCGGCCCGGACATAGACATTGTCTTGGACAGAGCTCATAGGGTGGGTCCGCCCCGGGGTCCCAACGCTCCACCGGCAGATATCCTGGTGTGTGTACAGGACTTTAAAACCAAGGAGTTTGTTCTCACCAAGGCCCGAGCCCTTCATCCCATTTCTTTCCAGGGCCATACACCTATCCTCTATCAGGACCTGGCCTTGATCACCCTCCAGAGGCGACGGCAATTCCGCCCCGTCACGGAGCACCTCCGACAACGGGGGATCACGTACTCGTGGGGGCACCCTTTTCGCCTCATATTTCGCCATGAAGGGAAGCTCCACCAAATGCGCTCCCTGATGGAGGCGTGCCGGCTGCTGGGCCTGGCGGAGCCAGAAGATGCGGACGGAGACGGAGGAGAGGCGTCGGGCCCAGGGCTTCCTTCATCTGGATGGCAGAGGCAGGCTAGACGGCGGCGTTCCCGCAGGCCGGCTCACTCGGAGATCTATTAAGTCAGCGGGCGGCAGTGACCGCTGCGACGGAGGCGCTTGCTGGAGGCGACCACACGGCCACGAGTAGCTAGAGTGCGCCTTTGGCGACTGCACCTGTTCAGCTTATGTGCTGGCTCCGGGTGGGCGGCAGGGGGGGAGAGTGCTCCTCCAGAGGCTACGAGATGGACCCCTGTTCACTGACTGACCAGTTGTCCTGGGACAACGGACTATATCTCTTGTTGCATGTTGGTTGTTGGTTATTTAGGTTGTTAGGGGGACCCTCCCTATTATTTTTGTTTGGGTTTTGGGGTTGAGTTGGGAACTGTTCCTCTCGTCCATCCTCCTTCCCTCCATAGCAGGGTGTTTTTCCGGTTTTACGCTGTATCCTAAATGTCTGTGTGTTGTATCTCAGCTTAGGCGCTATGCGCTACGCTTTGGAGAGCCTCTCCTTCATACACTGAATGCCCCAGAAACCACTTAACATCCTGACCCTTAATGTGCGGGGACTTAACAACCCGGTTAAGCGTAGGGCGGTCCTTTATTTCCTGGAACACTCAGCCGCAGACATATGCCACTTACAGGAAACACATCTCACCCCCAAAGATCACAACAGGATGAAGTCGCGCGCCTTCCCCACTCAATTCTTTTCCTCTAACCCCACCAAAACAGCCGGAGTAGCTATTCTGGTGTCTCGTTCCTTTCCGGGTAGGGTCCTGCAGAGGGAGGCTGAGATAAGGGGTCGATTACTCACCTATCAGTTCCTGGTTGCGGGGGATCTCCCTTATAGTTGGTTCTGTCTACGCCCCAAATAAAGGTCAGGATAAATTCTTCCACACTGCTCTCACTGAAGCCACAGCCAACACAGAACGACGCCTGTTGCTGGGAGGGGACCTGAACTTAGTTTTCGACAACATATGCGATCGATCGGCGCAGCGTACGTCCCAGGTGGGAGCTCTCTCCCAGTCAGGCAGGGCCCGCCTCGACGAGCTTGGGCTGGTTGACCTCTGGCGCCACTTTCACCCCCGCAGCCGAGCATACACACATTTCTCGGGAGCACACAAAACATATGCCAGACTGGATTATTTTCTTAGCTCCCTACCGTTGCAGGCGCTCGCGTCGGGCGCCGAGATCCTCACTGCGTCCCTCTCAGACCACTCCCCGGTGGTGGCCACCTTTCGGCTCCCCCGGGCCCAACAGCCGGTGCGGCACTGGCGACTACGCGACACGCTGCTCCACCATGCGGCTACGGTCGAGCAAATCAAGATGGCTATTGCCAACTACCTCACCCTTAACGCGAACTCGGACACGTCTCTAGCGACACAATGGACGGCCCTTAAAGCCGTCCTAAGAGGAGATTTCATAGCTATCTCTACGGCCAGTAATAGGGAACGCAGTCGCAAACGGGCAGAGCTCACCCAGAGGGTGGCACAGTTGGAGCAGATGCACCAGCGCACGGGCGCCGCCAGAGCCTGGCGGCGGTTGTGTGTGGAGCGAAAGCAGCTGGCGGCCTTGGACCAGGACAGAGCCGAATACGCGGCCCTGCGGCTGCGCCAGTCCTTCTACGTTGGCGGCGATAAATTCGGCCGTTTACTGGCCCACAGGTTGCGGGCGGCCAGACAGCAACAGGGTGTCCGATCCATCCGTCGGGGGCTGAGGGGCGACCTTATGTCGGATGATGGTGAAATTGCGGAGGCTTTCCGGGACTTCTACGCGACTCTATATGCAGGCGACTCCTTGGACCCGTCCCTCTGCTCTGCCTACCTAGATACCGCGCAGTTGCCGGCTCTTACCCCGGAACAGGCTCGCCAACTTGATAGCGCTATAGGGACAGAGGAGGTCATAGCGGCAATCTCGCGTCTAAAATTAGGCAAATCGCCGGGTCCGGATGGTTATTCGGCAGCCTTTTACAAAACCTTTTGCGCGCAGGTGGCTCCCTTGTTGAGAGACCTATTTAACACCTTCTCCCAGGATGGCGCCATCCCGGCGGAGATGTTGGAGGCATCGGTCGTGGTCATTCCTAAGCCCGGGAAGGACGCGACGGTATGTGGTGCGTACAGGCCGATCTCCCTGCTCAATATTGACCTTAAATTATATACGAGTATCCTCGCAACGCGACTGGGTCCGTACATCCCCCAGCTCGTGGAACCGGATCAGGCGGGGTTCATATCGCAGAGACAGACGAGTGACAATGCCAAGAGAGTCCTCCACCTCATTGAAAAAGCGTCACGCACAGACGGAGAATATATGTTTTTGGCCATAGACGCCGAGAAGGCCTTTGACAGGGTGGACTGGCCATATCTCGAACAGGTACTGCAGAGGTTTGGACTGGGGGAGAAACTGCGCACGCGGATCCTGAACTGTTACCGGTTGCCAATGGCCACGGTCCGGGTAAACGGACAGACTTCCTCCCGGTTTCCCATTAGCAAAGGCACGAGACAGGGATGTCCCCTTTCCCCCCTCCTCTTTGCGTTATATATGGAACCGTTAGCTCACCGGATCAGGCATCATCCCCTTGTAAAGGGCATTAAGTTTGGGGGAGATATACACACCATTAGCCTGTACGCAGATGACATTCTTTTGTCTCTCACCGATCCGGTCCAGTCGCTCCGAGCGCTCTTCATTGAACTTCATAGTTTTGGGCAGGCGTCCGGCTTTAAAATTAACATAGGGAAATCGACGGCGCTTAATATCTCCCTTACCCAACACACGCTGGCTCGGTTACAGGAGGAGCACTCGGTACAGTGGGCGGACTCCACGGTCCCCTACTTGGGAGTGCTGTTGGGCCCTACCATCCGAGACACAGTCACCGCTAATTATGATCGGCTCCGCGCGTACATCCGCAGGGAACTGGGACAATGGAAGCATCATACTCTTTCTTGGCTGGGTAGAATTACGGCCACCAAAATGACCATCCTCCCCCAGATCCTATATCTTTTTCAGACGCTTCCTCTTCGCCCACCGGCTGGCTGGATCCAGCAAACTCAGGCAGATCTGGCGCAGTTTATCTGGCCGGGCCGTGAACCCAGATTTAAGCATGCTATAGCGATATTACCGCCCGTCCGGGGAGGAGTGGGGGTCCCAGACCTGAAGCTTTATTTCTACGCCACGCAGCTCCGTTACCTGGTGGAGTGGAGTCGTTTGGAGTCTGAGAAGCATTGGTTGTTCCAAGACAAAGCGGTCGCGGCCACGACCCTGCAGGGGATCCCATTCCTACGTAAAGCACATAGACCACCGAATCTATATGCCTCCCACATTACGGGTACAACTCTGGAGGCATGGGACCGCACCGCTGTCACGCATGCTCTGACGACCTTTCCCTCCCCCCTGACACCACTCTTTAACAACCCAGACTTCCAACCAGGTTTGGCAAGTAAGGCCTTCGCACAATGGAGGCCTTCTCCGTGTAGATGCCTTGGACATCTGTTCGACACGGATGGCATTCTCCCCTTCCCACAGATCCGTATGGACTATGAGGCTTCCTTACCTCCAGCTCAGACACTGGGTCCTGCAACCACAGGTGAAGCCCGGCTCCCAGCGCTCCCTCACCGCTTTCGAGAAATGGCTTATCACTAGATCGTCAGATAAAAAACTTATCTCTGATCTCTACAAGCATCTCCTGACTACTACCACACACACATATAACGCGGGCCGTACACGCTGGGAACGTGAGATTGGCAGATCTCTCACCCACAAGGAGTGGGATGACATATACTACAGGGCCCGGCACTCAGCACACCACGCAGGCCTTACCGAGACGATGACCAAGGTAGTCACCTATTGGTATTATACACCGGAGCGCCTCCATCGTTTTGACCCCCGCCAGAGTGCTTTCTGTTGGAGGGGCTGTGGGGAGGTGGGTACGTTAGAGCACTTATTGTGGAGTTGTACATATATCCGGCCGTACTGGGCCCAAATCCTGGATGACAGACACTCATTTGGACACCCAGCTCCCACGTTTCCCTGCCTATATACTGTTGGGTTTACAAAATCCACTGATGTATCCTCTTAGGTCCCGACGGGGGCGCCTGATTGCAATAGCCTTGGGAGCGGCCACACAGAACATAGTGGCGCACTGGCGCTCTCCCTCGCCCCCGTGCTGCTTGGGTTGGCTGCATAGATTGTGGATGGTACTGGGGATGGAGAAGCTTACTCTCACTCTTGCAGGCAGGGGCTCTGAATTCCCAGAGCTCTGGCGTCCCTTCCTCACTCTCCTCAGAACTGAATTCAGGGAATTAACATGCCCCCGCTATATCAAATTGCTGCGTCTAGAAGATACTCAGATCCCGCAGAAGGCCCTCCCAGGCAGCTCCGCTAGACGGAGATGATCCATTGTGGTTTCGGGTACTCCCTTTCCTTATTGTGGTTTCTAGTGGATGGACGAGAGGTGGGTGGGGGTGGAGGGTGGACATGTTTAGGGGACTTTCTTAAAATTGTTCTGAAAGTTATTTTATTGTTTAATATTTTATTTTGTTTTCCTTGGTAACCTCGCTCCATGCTTTACCTTGGTAATGTGAATAGTAGCGGCACTTGTGTCTGTCCTATATTGTATTTTTTTTATATATTGTACTCAGGAGTCGAGATTTGATTTCCTTCTTTTATGTTGTATGTGAGAAATTAATAAAGAGAGTTAAACTATAAAAACTCCGAGGGCAGCCTGCCCCTGCCAACTACCCCTAGTACCAATAGCTGTCTAAGCCATTCCGCTGCTCCGGCTTTCCCAAGTCCGTTGCAGTGTAGGGGGCTGCTTTCAGGGCGGGAGGCGTTGCCATGACTCAACCATAGCCACGTGTGCCGTTCTAGTCACGGTCTCCTGCAGTCTGGGGCTGGCTTGAACGTTTTTGCAGGTTTGAATTGGGTTTCCAGTCTGTCCCTGCTGGGCATCTCTTTGAGGTGCGAGAATGTGCCCTTTGCTTCTAGTCATGGGTTAGAATTCCAACGTGCCCTGGTCAGGGTTTCCTGAGACCGCTGGTCTCTTCCTCAGCACGGGTTAGCTGCTGCTGCAGAAGGCTACTAATGGAAGCGAAAGGCATCCATGGAAAGAAATAATAAATCATTTTTAAGAAGCTGGATCACCTCAGTAATTTCCGCGGTTTTTGTTGGAAATCTCTGGCTGACAATGGAACTCCATTAACATACTGCAGGGAAAACTATCAGACCTGCCAGTCTGTCCTACCTAATACGACTTGGGCATCTGCTTGTTGCCCCTAACAAAATTGGCCACCCCACCCCTCCCCGTACCTAAAACACACACGATTGCACTGGGGGTTGTTTCGAAGCACAGCCGCCATATTAAGGTCGTGGAGATCAATGCTCCTAGAACAAATGGTCCTGGAACGTGGCCGCCGCACCAGGATACTATGTGCCTCTTACACATGCACGGTTCGAGGTGACTGGGTGTGTGGGGGCCAGTGGAGTGCCATGCTGGGCTACCTGTGGGTGCCGCCTGCCTGGAGCGGGCCCTGGCCCTGCCCGGTGCCCAGGGGAAAACTTACCTGTCCAAGTGGGCTCGCTGGGCTCAGGTGGAGCGCCAGACTGCCCAGCTCATCGTGGGCCTCTTGTGACACAAGGTCACCCCGGACTTGGTGGCTGTGACTCTCCCAAGCTGTGGGGGGCTGAGGAGTGCAGGCGGGTGCGGGGGTGAAACAGTAGCACCAGTTTCCCGTTCCTGACCTACTTGTGCATCGCAGTCCGCTCGTGGTCTTGTAGTCCATCTCCACACGGTGTTCTGGTGTTTTGTATGGTGGAGCGGAACTTTGTGGAATTCCACTGAGTTTTTATGCAACTCCCCGGAATTCAGAATAGTGCAACTCCACAAACTCCACCCACCCCTAATTGCAGCAGCACTGCAAACCTGGCCCCCCAGTATCAAAACCCACCCCCACCGCTGCAAAACCGGCCCTCACCATTCCAGCCTCCTGAGGAAACACCTGAAGCCCGTTACTACCAGTTTGGTCCTGCACACATTAGAATGCCCTCTACACTTACAAAGTGTGACGGACTATGTTTTAAATTTAAGAGCCTATATCTTTACACCTAAATAGACTATACTCTCTAAGACAGTCACTCTGGAGCTGAGATGTAGGTGAAAAAAGAGAAGGAAAGAAAAAGAAGTTAACGCAGATTGATAGGATCAATCTGCGTTAACTTCTTTTTCTTTCCTTCTCTTTTTTCACCTACATCTCAGCTCCAGAGTGACTGTCTTAGAGAGTATAGTCTATTTAGGTGTAAAGATATAGGCTCTTTTGTTCCTTACATAAGTTCTTTTGACCACCAGTTTCTTCTGTAGGTTTTTCAAATTGTATTGGGGATTGGAACTGTAGTCTGGTCGTTAAACTCTTCCCTAGGACCCTCCTTCTCCCTTCTGGGAGATGTTTTGGAGATTAAATTTAAGAGTGACAGGACAGCCTTTTATGCACCATAGCTGAATCACTTGAACTCTCCTGCACCACAACAAAGTGTCACTGGGTCGAAGCTACAAAATGCCAGCCTGAAAAAGAAAGCATAAATAAATCCTTATGTTAAAAAAATGCAGCGGTTTGTCAGGAATTACTGTCCGACCTGGACGAGTCTGTTTTAAATATTCAGCAACTACACATAGAAAACCCCCAATGTTCTATTAATTACCTATTCGCTATGTGGGCTCTTGCTAGATTGTGTGGTAGTGCTGCAACACCCCCAGCAACTATGGGCGCCTCACGATGTTTAAGCTGCTTGTCTAACCTTTTTAAGATGCATATCCGCCTACACAAGGCAAATGTTACTGGCTGACCCGCATACCTGGAACCGCAAAGCCCTTCTTGCTGTTTAACATGCATGCCTGCCTCCCAAGCATGTCATATTGTTGACTCTCAAGGCCTGCCTGCACAAAGCTTGCAGGTTTCAATCGGCATGCTAGCCTCCGTCATGCACTTTATTCTTATTTTCAGTAGCGGCTCCTGGAGGGAGCGCAGCGGGGCGGTGAGGCGGGGCGTGGGAGGAGCCGGGTAGGGGGTAGTAAACTACGGCATACGGCCGAACAGAGGCAAGTAAACAAATAAATAAAATGAATTTTATTGCGCACTGCATCGCGATGCAGCACGCGCAATGACATTCGTTTTATTTATTTGTTTACTTACCTCTGTTTGGCAGTATGCCGTACCACCGCCCCGCAGCACTCCCTCCAAGAGTCGCTACTGCTTATTTTTGTAACTTCATGATTGCCTGCACAAAGTATGCATTCTTTCATCTTCAAGCTAACCTCTTATAGGCACTTCTTACCATTTAGGTCTGTCTTGAAAGCACAGCTTTCGCCAGACCTTATGTGATCAACTAAAAAACTGCTTTAAGCAGCAGCACTGAGAGAGGGGCTTTGGTTCTGCCCTCAGGTTGGTACCTTCAGTACAGCATTTGATATGTGCTTCCGCCGAACAAGTGCTTGTAGCACTCTTCTACGGGTGTATGGATGGTTCCGCGCACCTACATAATTTTTTTTGCCGTATTTCACTGAATTGATTACAGGACTCTTCATTTATATGAATGACATATTGTCATCCTTCTAAGTGAACTAAATTACATTCAGTCGGGTACAATGACATGCTCCAAGTACCCCTCCCCCCAACCTGGCACGAAATTAAAAACTTAAACTAAATGAGAATGAACATTGATTAAAGATTGACGAAGGATACCTTTCCGGTACTGACAGTGCCCGTGCACCTTGGGTCTTCTTCACCTTTGCTGTTGGAGTAGCTATATTTTCTTTAATTGTGTGTTCTTGGGCAGAGAAGGTGCCAAGGTAGCGTGGCTTTATTCGATTATTTGGATTGTTATAAGAGGGCAGTGTTGGGAACTCTTTCTTTGTTGCAAACAATGCTGAGCCAGTAGGGTAGGTGCGCCAGTGGAGCTATTTTAATTATTTTTAATACGCGAGGGCAGTCACCTGGTGAAGTCAGACGCCCGCCACGCCAATCAAGGAAGGGGTCTGAAAGAGAACTGCAGTTCTAAGCCCAGTCCCCTTGCCATGCTGAAAGCACAAGTTGCAATCCCCATACATGCCATGAAAGCAGGGGCCCCTGTAGCACTGACTTCCAACCCCGCTCGTGCTGAGTGACCCTCTGTCTATTGACCACCGCCCTCCAAGGGGCTTCTGGCGCCTCCATATTAAAGCCCCTGATCCCGAGTTAAAGTTTTCTTTTTGCAAACCTATGTTTCTGATATTGATAACACCCTGGGAGACTGAGGAACATTAAAGCCAGCTCTATTGACATTGCCAATGCTTGTTAAGAATCAGGTCAGCCTTTGTGATGCAACTTTTATTGTTAACCCTACATGCGCGCCTCTGTTATGAACTGCTTATTCTTTAGCATGCGTGCCTCTCTCACCAATTCACTACTATTGTGTCACCTACAAGCCTGCCTACACCAGACAGCATTTTTTCCAGATGTAATCAAGTCAGTAGTGACAAGGGACCCCCTCCACATCAAGCAAAAAGTGACAGTTGTCTTGCCCCTGAGGTGACGTCACTTTCGTTATCGGGACTTACAGGCCCCTGGGGACCCTCCCCAGCAGTGAAGACACTTTGGGGGGAGGAGGGGGTGTCACATCACCGTGTTGGGTCACGTATATTGTGACATCACCCTGGTAACATGCTAGTCACGTGCTCATGGTCCTAAAAAATGGTCAGGATGCGGTCATAACAGGTACGGGTCCTATTTCCCTGTGTCTAGGGCTTTGTCACAGGCAAAATTACAACACTCTTGGGGTGCAAAGTATGCGAGTCTCTAACAAAGCCTGCATGGGCATGTTCAGACAGCCGCAGTTGTGAAATCTTGACGAGCCAGATGGAGGGCTCCTCAACGAGATGAAATAAAGAGAACAGCACCCCCAGGGCTCCACGGTCCCCTAAGCCATCTGTCTTATCTTGGACAGTGCATATTTGACTTAAACAAGTCTTCTGTAAGACATGTCTAGACAAATTCATAACTGAATCAAAACTGCTATGAAATGGAACTCAAAGGCAGATGGCTGCTACTCACCCACCCCAAAGTGGGCCCACTGCATAATTAGCAAGTTTTACGAAGCATAAAATGCCACCCCAAAGCGCCACACACACACACACACACACACACACACACGCACACAATTAGAAGCAGCCACAAAACGCTTATTTTAAGTCTGTGGACAGTGGGGCCCAAGCAACATGGAAGAAAGCTACGAGCTGAATTGAGGGGTGCAACCAGGTGATACAGAACAACTTCTGCTGCAGGTAAAAACAATGATAGCATATATCATTTAAAACATTTTTTTTCCCATTCAATGTGTTGCATGGCGAAGCTCAGTTTCTGTTTTTCCTGTTCTGAAACTGTCTGCTTTAATTTATCGGTTGAAAAAAAAGTGTGCCAGCCTGTAGTTGGTAGTTGTGAAAATGCAAAAGTGTCACAGTGTCCCCCCAAAGCCGGGTGACAAGATAGCACCTGGTGATATCTTGTAATTATTAAAATGTGTGTGTATAACATAGGGGTGTCACAGTGACTGCTATTTATTTCAACTGTGAGGGCTCAAGGACCTCTGTTGCGGTTTAGGGAACGGTCGCTAATGCATGTCGTGTGTTGCTTTATGTTGCATTTGCTAAAGAGGCTGCATGGAAATCTGCATATACAAAATGTATAAAATTAAATCTGTTGTTTAAACCACAGTGTGCCAGGGGTTAAAGGTCAGCTGCAGGCTTTGAACCGGGCTGCAATGCAAGCTACGACAGGCCACGGCTTCAGGCGTCGGTTCGGACAAAGGCCTCAGTGCGGGGGTGAACAGCATAAGAACTGGGAGACGGAAGTGTTGGGGGATAAGGAGGGAGCTGACTTTATAGGCAACGCTGTGACAGTTGGAAAGGTTGGAGCCAATGCGAGTGAGAAGCAACCACCTGTATGCACCAGCCCCAAACAGCTGCAACCGTAAGGATTTCAAAAATGAAAGGGCTGTGTTGTTTTTTGCACAGAAGACTCTAGCTCTTGAATATTTACCTGTAAATGTTTAATGTTCTGTATAATCGCACAAATGATTCTGAGGTAAAACGTGTGTTGATTTTTAATATACTTTGTGCAACAATGCAAGGGGGTTTAAAGATCCAACGCAGTCCATGAGCTTAGACGTCTGAACTGTTTAGTGCAGTTTCAGAGCCCCCGCATCAATTAGCCGTGGGGCTACACAGTTTGCTAAGAATGCCAGTTCCAGTAAATGTAAAAGATACGTAAAAAATACACAGCGAGAGAGAGAGAGAGAGAGAGAGAGAGAAAAAGAGAGAGAGTGTGCGTGTGCGTGTGCGTGTGTGTGTGTGTGTGTGTGTGTATGTTTGTTGAACATGGCAGTCTGGTGAACTCTATTTCCTTTTTAACTGAGACATCTCAGGGCCCTCATTGTGGATTGTTTAAAAAAAAAAAAATGTTTAGCACATGGTGGTGGACCATGTCGATGGTTTCATTGAGCTGCATTCGCTTAAGAGGCTGCAGGGCGTGTGGAAATCGGCATTTAGAAAAGTGTATAAATTAAATCTGTTGTTTAAACTAAGGCTTTGCCAGGGGTTACAAGTCAGAAGCAGGCCTTGAAATGTGTTTCGAAAGCCCCAAGCAACAGGCCGGGCAGGAGGGTTTGTGGGGGGGGGGGAGAAAGGATTCAGCGTGACAGAGGGCGTGGCAGAGAGGGAGGGGGAGCAGGTTCTAATCTATAGTCGGAGTTTAGCTAGTTCCAAGGGTTGGAGCAATGGGGTTGAGAAACAGCATCCTGTACATACCACCCCTCAGCAACTGCAACTGTAAGGATTTCTTAAAGGAAAGGGCTGTGTTGTTTTATGTGTTTCTGAGCAGAAGCCTGTAACCCTTTAATATTTCTATTTTTAACATTTTTTTAATTTCTTTTTATTTTACAGAGTTTTATATAGCACAAACTTGACCCGAAGGTATCGAGTATCAGAGCGCTTTACATAGCACCAGTTGCATTACATAAGGACACATTCATTTTTGTTAGGCACGGGGAGATTAAGTGATTTGCCCAGAATCACAGGATGTTCAGCATCATTGCCGAGACTTGGACCCAGTTCCCCAGATTCGAGGTCGACCGCCCTAGCTGATAGGCCAACCCTTCTCCCCAAGAGAGGAGTCTACTTGCAATTGTTTTGTTAAAGATCCAGTGAAGCCCCTGTGCTTAGATGCCGGAACTGTTTAGCGCGGGTTCAAAACCCCCGCGTTAATTAGCCCTGCTGGCTGCGCAGCTTGTTATTAAGGCCTGTTCCAACAACTGTAAATTATTTTATTACATTGTGAACAAAATATGCTTAGAATTTATTTGAAATGCCTCAATCAACTAGGACAGTTTGTTGGAGCTGAATTATTATGGAGCCATGAGGAAATGGGTGAATTTCAGCAATGTACAGATATTTAGAACGATATAGTTCTGAGACTGTTGCTAACCGTATTGTCTCGACATTGCAGCCATTTTCTAATAGGTATTCTTGTGTGCGTGTTTTTACAGGTTATGAGGCGGAAGTACAGCTATCTGTTGATTCAGTAAAACAAATCTTAGAGTCTAAAGATGCATCGAACAGTATTCAGCATAATCCTGCCATTACAGGTGAATAAAGACATGGCCTTGTTGTAGAACGGATGTGCAATGATTAGCCCGTACAGCCCAAAGCCCCCCAAGGTTCCATCGTGCCCGCAGAGAGTGCGCCAAGTCAATGTATTTTATTGGAAATGTGACAGTGATTCTTTTTCTTCACAGTTTCACTTCAAGCGCAAAATTATGCCAAACCTCAGCAAAAGGTAGACCCCGAGCAAAAGTGGTAGCCGGAGCCTGAAGGAGATCTGGAAGGGTCGCGACCTCGTTAAAAAAAAGGAAGCCTTCTGGGCCTATAGACGGACCAGCTACAAAGAAAGGAAATCCATAAAGGGGCAAAGCACGTGTGTTTTAAAAAAATGTAGCACCAAAATAACGCTTAAGTATTTTTGTCTCAAGCATCTTGTTCCTCCAGCATCTAGTAAGGGCTATAAAAAATGTAAAGTAACAGTTATACAGGCGGTTACAATCATAAGGTTGTAAAGAGTCGTTCAGGCCATTTTTATTTTTTTTACTACTGTGAATTTTGTTTTTTTTCCATCACAAAGACCAGTGCTGGAATACCACAAAAGATTAAGTGTACGCCAATGCCACTACAGGACATCTCACAGATCTGTCAAAACACCCCTAAGCCACCAACCGGTGAGAGATGCCCAGTGCATCATAACAAACCAGGTGCGGCCTCTGCACACGCAGACCTTAGAGACTCTCTAACCTCTACACTGCTTTATCAGCAAAACCCACAACCAGTTCAGCAAACACGCATACAAGGCGGCCATTTTCTGGCTAGGGGTGTAGACCTCAAAGGGTGCACACTTCTATCCACAGACACACAACAGCCAGGGCCATGTAAAAACCAAGAAGTAGACCTCACACAAAACAAATCAAAATCAAGTTGCCTTTCCTTAAAGAAGAAGAAGAAACCACCAGTCCTGGACCTATAAACCGTCCCTTTAGATCTATTCTTAAAAAACACAGCTACTGCGCAGCCATTTCCCCATAATCTTCATGCAGGTAAATGTTCACCGTCTGAGAGGGTGAATGTCGATGTGCTCCCCAGAGGATCCCCAAAACCGACTATGAACATCTCACGTAGCCTTTGGGACGAAGGGCTTAAAAACGAGCATCCAAAAGTGGAGACAGCTTAAAAAAATAATAAGAGTGCTCTATTTGACAGAGTGCTTGAAAATGATTCTCCAGACCAGGACCCATATTCTGCATGTAAAGGGCTTCTCAGGGGATTAACTGGTGATCCACAACCACATATAAAAATCTCACGAACCCTAGTTGATGAAGGGCTTGAAAATGATCATTCCCAAATGGACGCATTTTATGTAGGTGCAGGGTTTCTCAAGGGCCTGACAGGGGTGCCATCGAGTTCTGAAACACCAGCCAGCACCGCAGCCACTCACAGTGTTCCTTCTAATGTAGACCCCCAGGGGGAGCAGCCCCTGTTCCCAGCTCCAGCGCCTTTACACCTCTGCCGTGCAGAGCTATTATGACCAACATTTAAATTCATCATATCCTATGCCACTGGTTACACCTCCAGGTGCGTACAATCCCACTAGCCCCCCGTCACGTGTAAAACCTCCATCACCCGCCTCAACATATCCCCGACAGCTGAACAGGATGGAGCGGAAGCCATAATCAGGGCTTTGAAACAAAGTACTGCGGCGAGGCATCCTCTGGATTAGTCGACAGATACTCCGCTGAGTGATTGGATTGGGAACCGCTTTGCTTGATCTCCCCAATTCCATACCTTCAGAACAGTGTTAGTGGAGGTAGCAAGTGAGCGGTGCTCAGGGAGATTCAGGGTAATATATGCCCCACCCCTATTTTCACAGATTATGCCCCAGAAAATGTTTTTTTTTTGCCCAAAAAGATATACTAGGGTCATATGTGAAAGACATGCACCAGGTTGTCAGAAAACTAAAATCCAACCTGAACTCTAAGGCCATAAAACTGTTGAAGACAGAAACCGAGAAATGACTCGAGGGATGTACAGAGGGAGATAATCTAGAGGGTACAATGGTGTAGAAGAGAGGTGTTACAATTTTGCGAATCAGCAGTTGCAGAAATAGAGGTTATTTCATCTTGATGAGGTCTGCGGTGCTCCCTAAAAAGCGGGGTTCCAGCTTTATTAATAACTCAGTCCAAAGTTCCAAATATAAAAAAAAAAGTAAAAGACATCTTTAATAAAGCGCAACAGTTCTTACAAGTCCGCACGGCAAAAAAGAGTTAGAAACCTGCAGACAGGGCTCAAAAGTTCCAAATACCATGACGGCGAATCCTAAAATGGCATGGATTAGACCTACAAACACAAATTTAGGAAAAGGCTGCAGGTGCTCCAGGCGTTTTAAGCATTCACGGGGCAAAGCCGAGAAATCCGGATACACAGAATGCAAATACAGTCTCGAAGTAAAGGCGGTCTTCAGCAAATACTTTAGAGACCATTCAAAAAGGCTTTGGGGGTCTGCTTAAAAATGGGTGGGTCAGTAAGAACCAAAATGTGGGTTAATAGTGCCAAGCAGCATAGGCTTTTAATCAGTAAATTCAAGAAAGCCAGAATTTGTGCTTAAAGGAGGCCTACAAATACACTGCCTCAGAATCAGTCTTACCACCCGAAAATGATTTGCCAGAGAGCTCAACATCCAACACAAACCCCCAATCTAAGGATTCAGAAATTGTGTTTTTACAGAGCGTCAGAAGGTACCGGCGAATTGTAGAGCGATTTAATGCTACACAGTATTACGAAGAATACAGGTTTGTTAACTTAGAACGCATACACTCATCTTTTAGCTATTCGCCAGGCTGTAAAAAGCTTGCAGAGTGGTTGTTCCACAACGTGAGGTCAAACGATTTCTTTCAGCCCCGCTTCCATTGGCAAGGTATTGACAGCCCCTTGTTCACCAGATGAATGCCTCACGATGTGCTTGGCAATGTGGAATTTTTTAGAAAACCTCTCTAAACGTTTACAGAGTAAAGCAGAAATAGCAGCATTTGGGAGCTTCAGAATAGTCGCCCTCGTTGTGCAGGGTCACGAGGGGGGTGTGTCCTGACACTTAAAGAGTATTTTTAAAGTAAAGTTATTGGAAAAGAACAGCTTTGGATGCTCAACTTTAAACGGGCATGACCAACACGTGCCTGGCGGCTAGCATCGCTGGGTTACAAATCGATCGCAGCACTACCGACGCGGTCGTTCTGTCTAGAGCGGTTGAGGCCTATGGTGAGCTTGAAATACCTCCTGACAGACTGGCAGGCTTGGAGAATTGGGTCTTTTTGAGAAATAATTTGCCATCACGGTATAAGTTCTTTACCACAGCATACCGTGGAAGTACTTCACATTTGAGAGCCTGTGAAAAGTAAGACGGTTTACATTCTCCATCATGAAAATCACTTTACTGGTATCTTGAACCCGAAGGGTTTTCTAGGAACCAAGTACGTGTGCACCCACTGAGATCACATCTACAACACGGACAGCTAATCAGTGTTAAATGCATTGTAAAATGTGCCAAAGGGATGGTTGCATTGTAGTCACGGATCAGAAGGTGAGATGTCCTAGAAGTAATCTATCCTGTTGCTCGCAAAACTGCTTGAGCATACACACTGGTGTTATTCAGTGCATCGCCTGTGTGGGTGCTAAACTGCCCCCGATCACGAATGCATAGGTATGAAATGCCCCTGGTGTAATGCGTCTTTTCCTCCGGGAACAGAACACATGTGTTACATGACTAAAGGCCAGCCCCAGACTAAGACAGAAAACTACACAGTGTTCGATATAGAGTGTACCGAAGAGACCAGAGTGCACCTGCCTAGCTATATTTTCACGCACTATCAAAGTCCCGATAAAAACTAGGAATTTGAAGGGCCTTCTTGCGTGAATTTATTCCTTAGCAGATTCATGCAGACAAAATTCAAAGGATATACCCTGACGGCTCATAACTCAAAAGCGTATGACTCGTTCTTTATGTTTCAAAATACGATTTGTGAAAAGATGCCTATAGAACTTATCAGCCAGGGCTCCAAACTGATGCTGCTAACGGCTGTATCTTTACATAGAAGGTTCATAAATACTTTGAATTTTCTGCCCATGAAATTGATCAAGTTGCCAAAAGCGATTGGTTTTCCAGGTTGTAAAGGGTATTTCCCTGCTTTTTGAACATCTGGGCGAATCAGAATTATGAGGGTCCTATGCCTCTGCCCGACAGCTACGGTTTTGGGTATATGTTGCCTGAGGAGAAAGAGTTTTCTACAGTGACATGATGAAGACCGCGAAAAGAAGTTTCATTTTCAAAACAAGTTGAAAGCTTACTGTCAGGCAGATGTAATGATCTTCAGAAAAGCTTGCAATCTCTTCTGAGACGTTGTTGTACAGATAACAAAACAGGAAAACGTTCTGAAACCCAATACAGCCAACATGGCAAAAAACATGGAGAACATTGACCATTTTCATAGCTCTAGTTCAACCCAACCTTTTTAATGGTAAACGGAAGTGTTATTCCACCTCCTCTATGCAATGGCTCATGTACATCTCTGACAAGTAAAACATCTTACTCCAACATGCCTTGCAGGGTGGTGAATACCATATGGGCCCTTATTTCCAGGTTAGTTACACTGTAATTAATGGCGTGCCAACGGTTGCTTTTACCACAATTGTCCCCACTGCTACAAACCCCACGAGTTTGATAGGCTTTTGGGTACCAAATTCGAACACTTGCACAGGTGTACTCTGTTAAATGCGCAATATGTTGAAAACTGTGGTTTTGTTCGGAGATACCTCTGGGAGCATGAGTGGCTAGATATGCTAACATCAGATGCGGAACTCGGCTCCTTCATTAAGAGCAAGGAGTTACCTGACCCCTTGGAGCCCCACAACATCTTATTTTGGGGTCATACAAACTCTATACAGTTGTACAGGACTGAGGGAGAGGGTGAGAAAATAAATTTTAATGATTTCACGAATCAAGTCAAGTCAAAGTATGCTTTATTCGATATTTCAATCATAAAAGCAGAATACATACAACAGCAAAAAGAAGTAAAATTCATACAATTGTTTTAAAAAATAGAATTACATTTACAGCCACATGATATCAGATTACAAAGCATATGTTTTACAGTTTCTAACTTGATTGACAGTACTGATTAAGAATTCCGTGCTATACCTATTAGACAGATAAAAAATGGTAAAAAGTTTAAGATTTATCTTGGTTAAAAATTCCTAATTTTTAAAAGAATACAAGTTGGAAATATAGACAAGGGATCATAACAGAGAATAGTCAAGTGACTAGCAGTCTCTGTCTGATCGACCACGCCCATCCAAGATACTTTGCGGTAGCTATTGTAATCCATGACAAAGTGCTGGTGCGTATAATGCGCAGAGCAACAGTGCTACTAGTAGTCCCCAAGTTTTTACACATCGGAGATAACCAAATGGGTCTTGGAACCAGATAGACTTTACAATAAAATAAAAAATGACCAATAGTTTCTTTGGTGGTGCCACATGCAGGACAACTGTCACAGGATCCACCTTCCCATTTGGCTGCCAAATATCTAAGGGGTAGTGCCCCTGCTCTTAGTTGAAAAAGGAGCTTTCTGTCACCTGGTCTAGTTATGGTATCCCAATAGGGTTCTAGGCAAGGATAAATCTTAGCTTCTAGAAATCCTCCAGCCATAGATCCAGCGCTAGAACTGTTCCAATTCCTAGAGGCTGCCTTCTCCCAATAGATTTCTTTCAAAATGCTTTTAGATGGAAAAGTTGCTCCCACAGGATCTTCCCAAAGCGAGCACAAACCAAGCTCGGTCAAAGTTGTCTTGAGTGATTTAAGCAACCCAATTTTGTGAAATACATCTATTCTAATAATGTCTAGGAACCCCTCGGCATAGTGGGAGAGCACTGGTGTCGTCCATAGCCTTCGCCAATACAAAATCGGACGGAGCCTGGCCAGATCAGTGACTGCTCTTCTACCCAGGTCATATCTAAGGGGCAACAAAGGTGAACTTTTAGGGACACCAGTTATTGCCCGGAGAAATTTGTTTTCCGAGGTTTGAAGTGCAGCCACCTTCTCGAAGCCCCAAAGTTCAGCCCCGTATAATGCAGAGCCTAGAGCTTTTGCTTCGTAAACCTGAAGTACAGGTTTTACTGGTTTGGTCAAAGATTTTCTGTGCTCTGAGCTAATGGCACCGGACAATTGCCTATGTCTAAGTGTAGCAATATCTATATGCTGACGCCATCTATTCTCACTAGATATGTGCAGTCCTAGGTATGTAAATGTATTCACCACCTCTAGCGGGCGGCCATTCATAGTGAATTTGGATTTAAAGCTACGATGGGGGTTAAAAGTCATAAGTTTAGTTTTAGCTGTATTGACCTCTAAGCCATACTCCCTACAAAATTGGTCAAAAATAGACAAAGCACACTGCAGACCGCTTGGAGTCTTAGATAAAATAAGCGTGTCGTCTGCAAACATTAAAACAGGCATTTTTAAGCCAGCTAAAAAGGGAGCATCTACCTGTGCAGAGAGCATACGGGCAACAACATCGTTAATATACAATGTAAAAAGGATGGGAGCCATTGAACATCCTTGTCGAACACCTTGTTCAACTGGGAAATCCACAGTCACCATACCCGGTGCCCCCCACTGAATTTTGGCAAAATTTGTTTCGTGGAGCCTCATTATTAGTGACAGTAACTCTTCAGGTAGACCCTTGTTTTTAAGAACCAACCACAGCTTGGTCCGGGGAACTAGGTCGAAGGCAGCCCGCAGATCAACGAAAGCTGCGTACAAGCTGCCCTCGCCCAGCACCACGGTCCGCCATTGCAACAGGGTAAAGCGGAAGACCTGGTCCACCGTGCTTGTGGACCGACGGAATCCTGCCTGAAAAGGTGACAGGGCATTGGTCTCCTCGGCCCAGTCAAGGAGCCTATTGACAATCACGCGCCCCACAACCTTTTGGATAGTGTCAATGAGGCTAATCGGTCTATAATTGCCCGGCTGGGACCGGTCGCCTTTCTTAAACACGGGTATTATTACCGCACCCTGCCAAGATGTTGGTACAGCTGCGCCCTGTGCAATTGCATTAATAAGAAGATGGATATACTTACACCAGCGCTCTTTATCATTGATAAAGACATCAGCTGGGACATCATCAAGTCCTGGGGCGCGTCCACCAGCCACTGAGCTGAGGGCCGTCATAATCTCTTTGATGCTAAAGAAATTTTCTTTAAATTGGATTAAACTTATATCTGACCCGATAACGACTCTATTAGGGTCAGCATACTGATTTTTGAAAAAATTTTCCCATTCATCTTCCGGAACATTGTTATTTGGGGGTATGAGTAAACCCGCACCTCCCCACTTAACGATGCTCCAGAATAACCTGGAATCGTTCCTGTCACTAGCTATCTTTAGCTCAGACCAATGATGCTCATCCCAGGCTTTCTTTGCCTTTGATATACTAGCTTTATATTCCTTTCTAGCAAACCGAATGGCAGTAGACGGCCTCCCCTTTATAGCAGTTCCTAGAGCTAGTCACGAATCTATATTTGCATTTACAAATTAGGGGATGAAGATCCCCAACTCTGTGATTATCTAGGCGATTTGACCAGCGAGCTAGAAAAGGATGAGTACATAGTAGAGTTCACATCACCCGGTCCCAAAACCTATTCTTACAACACCTCTAACAATGCAGCAGGTATGAAAGTCAAAGGCATCACCTTAAACGTAAACAACATGTCAATTTTGACAGTCTAAAGGATCTGGTGAACAAACACTGTATCTTGAGCGACAGTGAGAATGATAAAACAATTGTTGTAAAACAACTTACCACAGTCAGATACCTAAAACGGGGGGAAATTACAGCCCAAGCCATTGCATAAAACCTTAAGTGTAGTGTTTGATAAAAGGGTCATGACTGAAGACTACAAAACCCTACCATACGGTTACTAAATGTGCATTAGAGTCCTGCAACCCCGACTATGGACTCTAGGTTGAAGCACCCCTCCTGCGTTTTATCAAGCCCCTCAAATTGTGGTAAAAGCTATTTTATAAAAAAAATGATTAGAAAATGTTCCCAGTGTTTTATCCCAAACCCCTAACAGTACTGTTTGGTTTTATTCATGCTAGCAAGATCTTTATACAGGACTATCCCTCAGGTTCCCACACATCAAAATTATAGAAGGCATAGCAAGTAATCTCAACGATGATGCAATGTTACCTACTGGCCTTGTACACATAGTGATTGTAGATGACCTTATGAGCGAAGGTGGGGATCACTCTGTGGAAGAGAAAGCTTTTACTGAATAGTCAAAATATTGCAATCTAAGGATATCTTACATTATGCAGAACTTCTTTTACAAGGGTAAGAGCCGTCGTTCTATGTCTCTTAACGCCTCATGCCTATTTTTATTTAAAAACCCCTGAGATAAAGAAAAAAATATCCATTATAGCTAAATAGATGTACCCCTGAAACATTCAGTTTTTATTGGAAGCCTTTAACAATGCTACTGAGAAACCCCACAGTTACTAACTGGTAGAAATAAAATCCAATTCTCTAGAAGACTATCGACTGTGTGCTGGTATTTTCCCAGCCATTCTTCCCGTCGCTTACATACTTAAAACCAAGCCCAAAACCTATAAAAAAAGAAGCGTTTAGAGTCTCCTGTAACATTTAAACTCTAGACATTACAATATCTGGTACTGACCATGTCAGTGCATCTATGCCGCAATCTAGCCCTCCTAAAAATGCTAATCACGGCTAGCCCCGAGGAAAGAAAGGCCCTCCTATGTGCGGCTTTGGACTGTTTAGTAGCTGCCATTTCAGAAATCCCCCTAAAAGGTAATGCCCCTTTATCAGAGCGCCAGTTCTTTGTTTTGAAGAAGCACCACCACCTGATCAAGAAGCTCAGTAATAAAAGGGCTTCCCTTATTTCTAAAAAGAAACTGGTAAAGCAAAGCAGTCAGGAGATTTTAGAGATTCTTTGTTGGGCATAGCTATACCACTAATTACCAGCCTCCTGACCAGGAACTGATGGATTATGCCCAAAAAATGTACTTGGTACCACAGCAACAGCTGGAACAGCTGTGGACGTCTACAGGCGATGCCTGGGACATCCAGAAAATTGAGACGCAGCACCTGGATGCTGGGATTAAATACATTTTGAACTGTACTCATTTAAAACCTTATGACTAAGCAGGTCTTTACTCCTACACTCTTCAAAACCTTCTAAATTATTACAGGCAGAGGAATGCTGGAAAAAATAGGTCCACTCTATATGCCCCTGACTCTGAACAGCCTCCACCACCCCTTTCAACACCTGAAGAACCATCACCATCCTCAGACATCATTGTTGAAGGACTTAAAAAATATATATAAATCAAAGGTATAGAGAGACAGGGCAAATGTTACTAGGTAAAATGTCAGCTTCTACAGACCTGTCCTCATAAAATGAGAGAGACAAATTCCTCTACAAAGGTCAACCGGTTGTTGGATCTCACATGTACGACCTTGTCAAAGGTCTTGCGCACCCCAAAACACTATTGCGCCATAAAGTGCCTAGAGGTTGGGAAAAGTTTCTGCAAACCACTGCAGAACTCAGTGTTCCTTGGATGATTGTCAGTAATGCTGCACACAGGCGGCTGCTTGAAAGTTTAAAAGATCTGACTTACAGGTTCCCAAGTACTACAAGACCTGTTGTTTTTAACCCCCTCCCTAAGATGCCAGTATCCACTTTCTTTTCCTAGTATTTCCCCTCTTGGAGAGTCGAGGCTCTGCCTCTGGAACCTAAAAAGAAGACAATGTCTAAAATGAACACGTGGCTAAATGTCAGATGTTTCTTGTGACTTCTGAACCTATGTATATGTGTGCCTGTGTTAGCGTGTGTAGTTTTGCCATAGTTAACATTTTGACGTTGTTCCTCTTTTATTTCTTTAGTAAGTTTATCAGTATGAGGTTTGTACTACAAAAAAACTGTTTAGCAAATTAAACTTTTGCCTTTTCAAAGTGTTTGTCAACTTTTAAAAACATTTTAAATGTGTCCTTGCGTCAGAATGAAGCTACTGAGTCTGCATTCAGGATCGTATTCTTTTATTTTAGACCGTCACCATTACACATAAAAGGGGGTACACAACCTTACACTTTTGACAAACTGTGTATTGTTTTTCAACAGCGCTTGATGTAGACCTTGAGTTTTCTTTCACATATTTCATAACAATACTGTCATTGTTAACTAGGTTGTTCGGATATAGATTTAAAGAATCTGTGTTAAAGGCGAGTATTTGGGGTCTTTCAGACCCTATTCACCAGGTAGAGTGTTGCTTGGAAAAACAGCTAAAAATAAATTATTTGGGTATTTATGATGGCTTAAGAAATCCCGAATGTGAACAGTGTCCATTTTACAATATTTTAAAGATAGTCAAACAAAATCTTCCGGGCGTGGTTGATCTGAATGACGTTGTTGAATACAGAGAATACAATCATGTTCATATTCGCAGCCAAGGGACGACTTAAACATATTTCTGATTTTAGATCTCCATTTTTGATGTAGCTGTAGTGGTCGCCATCATCCATGTCAGGGGTAAGATCGAAAGGGAACAGCATATAGCCCATTCCATATCCTTCTCTTGACATGACGACTCCTGAGTCACGCAGGTGATTACGGTTATCGAAACAAAGCCCAGATATTCCCTGATAAAGTTTGCATCCTCAAAACTGGGTGTGTACATTTCTGCAGGAATCATAGCCCCCTCATGGAACAGCGCTGTGTACTTGATGTTGTAGTGTTTAAAATGGAAAGGGTTTGTGGTATAGAGACCACTAAAAGCTGTGTTATCGACAAAACCTATGATAATATGTTTTGTGTGTTGCCCCATAAATAAATGTTGCTGCTGGGTTAATCGGGTACCGGCTGGGATGTTGAAGATCTTCAGAGCTACTCTTTCACCGGCGTACTTGATGTTCGATAACTGTAAGATTTTGGCGTGAGCCAGTCTGACATTTGGGGACATTTTCAAACAAGCTAGTTGACAGTATGACCAGTTTATACTGTTACACATCCCCACTGGTGACAGAACAAGTTCTTGTTGCTGTTAAGTTTGATCATAAGACCAATACTGTTGATGAGCAGCTTATCTTGGAAGAAAAGGTCTTAATCTATATGCCTGAGGTGGTCAAACTGTCTACTGCCGGGGACAAAGCTTGCTCTTTTTTACAAAACCTTAGTTGTCACTGTCCAGCTCTTCGTCATCAAAACGTGCATAAGTATGCTTGTAGAAGAGCCCTGCTGAAAGCTGTGCGTACATGGCGTCACAGCTGTAAATTAGAATACTCTTGATGTAGGCTCTGTTGGCATACATGTTATCACTTTACGTGAGGAGTTAATCGCCGAGGGTAATGTCCACCTGATTAAACATGGTTGCGATGGGGTAAGCAATCATCGCCACTTTAGCTTCGGCCGGTATGTTGGCACCGTCCGCTTTTACAAACAAGATGCAGCAGAGTATTGTCCAGATACATATGCATGGACCCTGGCACAAAAAACTCTACTGGCATTAAAGCGGCCAGAGGAGCTACTTCAATGAAAAAACACTTTTTGTTACTGGTCTGATTGGGCTTTAGCGAAAACATCTCTAACTGTGATTTGGCACATTCTCCTGATGCGCAATGTATGAAGGCCATGTTTCAGGTTGCTACGTTTTGGAAAACATTTACGCTAGCTGATCTTCGACGTTCTCTTCTGCCTTATGGATATTCTTTTGTGGGCGCTTTTTGAAGAAAGCATCCTTTTTTTATAGGGAGCGGCGGACCCTATGCCATGAAGATCTTCGCTACCTTTTAAATACTTGTGCTTTAGCTGTACATATTCCAGCCCATTCTTGGGGTTGTTTGTTTATGCATTCATGACATCAGAAGTCACAGATCCCACCACATCCTGGGCAAAGTTCGTGGCCGCTGCTTTAACGTGGGATTTTGCAATCTCATAGCCTCTTCTCAAGAAAGGCATAGCTATTTTAAACAAACTATGGGAAAAACCTTCAAGTCCCACCCCGTACATAACAGGGACCCCTTGAGAGAATGGTGGCCCTCCATATACGGCCTAGTGTCTTTAATAATGCCTGTACAGAACGGGGTCACCATATGATTTCATGATCACCATGATGACGTCTTAATATTCGCGTTTTTCACGTAGGATTGAATAAAGCTTAAAAATAACTTTCCAGTACTTAAAGGACAATGGCTCAGATTAATTGTCGAAGATCATACCCGACAATGTCAAAATGTTTCTTATAATTGCTACGTAGTCAGGTATGATATATTGAATATGAATCCCTGTGGTATATTCCCCCTTCACCTGGATCCATCTTAACAATGGTGAATAACTATCCCTGATCCTCTGCGGCTCTACAATGTCACTATACAGGTAGAGTGTACAGAACCCTCAGTTATTATCGGGGCATGCAGGGTCCGACTCTACCTGGAGGTTTATATGTTGTACTGTTGCTAAACCTCTTCTTAATTTACCCGTACAGCTAAACTCTGTATCGCGATTTAGAGCTTTAAGAAACATCTTCCTCCTAAAGTTATTTAATTCTAGCTGAATATTCGAATACGTTTCAATGCTGGCAAAGGATTGCTTGATGGCCTCGACAACCGCTGCAACAATGGGGTAATAGCCGTGAGGGAAGCCAGCGTGGATGCTGAAGCGTCCTGATCATGCTTGTGTAGTGGATTTCAGCGAGGGCTACCTCCCATTCCCTTTTTAGGTCCACAGGTTTAGCCAGTTTCACAGTATAATTAGAAATCTGATTGTCAGGGAACATGTGCTTTGAGGCGTTGGATGGAAAGGTAATTTAAAATGATGTTGTCTCCATATTGTTGACTTCAGAGAGACCCCCCCCGTACTCACACCCCCTGCAGGGAGCTGGCCAGCACCCAACTGTTACATTCATTGGGCCACCTCCTCCATTTGACAAAGGCCTGTCTATTAGCCCGGCTACCTTTCTGTTTCAGAATCTTTTCAACCCTTTACACCCTGTGTGGATCGTCTGTAAAAGGCACCCAACACAATTTCGCCATCGTAGTCCTTTAACCTGTAAATATATATACCTTCTTTAGGCTCCACACTCTCCACAATAAGTATTTTATCGATAAAAGTCTCTCGGCAGTCCTTCGTAAAGACCCTTTCAGCTTTCAAACCCTAACATGATCACCTTCTTTTAAAAGAGGCTTCTTTACCTCGGCAGAAAAACGGCTCACCGTACGCCGTTCTCCACGACGCTAAGGAATTATCAGTCATTACCTCTATGGGAAACAATATGATGGTTTTGTGATAACTGACATTATAAGCATCTATAAACAGCTGTAGAATATCCACGTATCAGCAGGTGTTATAGGCAGTGAAATATATCCACATCTTAGATTTCAAACTTCTGTTAAAACGTTCTATAACAGCAGCTTTAACAAAATGATTAACTGCATGCAGTTTTAATCATTTCTAAAAACGAATTGTTTAAAAATTATTTTCCGGCATCTGTTTGCAGTTTTTGATGTGTTGGCCCTTTCCTGAAGAGGTCTTTAAAGACTGTAGAGCCACTTTTATCACTTAGCGCTTCTGCACAGGCTTACTTGGACAATACATCTATTACCATAAATATATATCGAACTCCGTTATTATGCTCGGCTAGATTTTGAAGACTGTTTATGTCCACCTGTTATTGATAATCTAGCTACCCATTAACGATGGCCGGTCTCCTCCTAAAAGGCATCCTGGTTGGCGTGTGGAGTGAATATGCCTCTTTCCGAGATAACCTGCGCTCTTGATACAGGCTCATTTTCAACCCTGCTTGTATCGTGACAAAGCTTCTTTAACCCGTCCCCCAACATGCTATCAGCCCCTGAATCCCACGAAATGAAAAACTATGGTTTTGTGTAAGGGCATTTTATAATAAAATAAAGAATGGTAGAAGCATATAAACATGGCATACTTTACAGTTTCGTGGTACACGTCTTGTCGCCGTTGTTCACGACGAATACACTCAAGATACGAACGGTATTCAAACGATCATACAATTCTCGTACACTACAAAACCTTTATTTCTGAAATAATCTTCAGCCAGAAGTTTCAAGGCGATATGTAAGGTGGTCGTTGGTGATAGTATTAACTCCCTCATACGGCTTTTGTATGTGCTCCAGTATTCACCTGTTGTAGGTGATCACGCATTGATACACCAGTTGGCTATGCACGTAGGACTGTCACACTGCATCACCATGGGCGGCTCACTAAGCTTCAGATAGTGCAGTTAGAGGTTGGATTTCAACTATTCTTTCTTTAAGCAACACGTATAAAAAACTGGCAATACATATGTATCCTGGACATAACTCAGAGGCATCTTGTGCACCGACATTCTGATGCCTGGCCAAAAAGTGAGCAAGTATGTAACATTAAATAATACATATACACATAAGGTTAGGGAGTTAGAGGATATTCGGGCTGGGGCCACCCTCCAAAGCTTGACAAATGGGAAACAAAAAAAGAGACCCGGCCACTTTCTATGTGGAGTTCCCAGTTATTCCTATTCACTCTTTTTTGTGGAAAAAACGTGAGTTTTTTTGTAAAACCCTCATCCACCAGGGTTACCCCTTGGTGGCATGCATCATCATAGTGTCCTTCCTGTTCCGCTGCGGAACGAGGCTTGCTGCGACCAGACGGACTATGCGGGAGCACTGGTAGAAAAGACTATGTGAGGCAGAATGTTCTGCTGGGGAAGAGTGAGGTAGAGAAAGTGTATGATTAAAAGTATCCGACTAGTGGTTGATGCTGCTTTTATTGTTACCCCCAGTCGGTATGATTAAAACCAGGGGAAAAAAGGAGGTGTTAGACCTGGCACCATTGGCAGGGTCTCCCTTCAATTTTTTTGCTGTTGCCTCATATGTTTTTGCTGGTTTAGATGCTTTGGGCACTGTGCCACTGCTATTCAGTGCCACAGTGCAAGTGATCCCTATGTTAAATTGATGTATGGATTAGTGACTCCATGATTGGCCTATTTGGTTTACTTGTCAGACCCTAGTACAGTGCACTGCATGTGCCCAGGGCTTGTAAAACAAATGCTGCTGGTGGGCTTGCAGCACTGATTGTGCCACCCACCAGAGCAGCTTGTAAAATGTGTCTCAGGCCTGCCATTGCAGGGCCTGTGTGCAGTCTGGTACTGCCATGTCGACTTGGCAAGTGCACCCACCTGCCAGTCCCCAAACCTTCCCTTTTCTACATATCAGACACCCCTAAGATAAGCCCATGTGCAGGGTGCATTGTAGGTAAAAGGTAGGATATGTCCTGATGTGTGTGGCATGCCCTGATAGTGAATTACAGCCATTTTCGTTTTTCACTATTGCAAGGCTACCTGTCCCCATAGGCCAGAATGGGCAGTTTGATTATAACATCTTAGAATCCAAACTGACCCAGGGAACATGGTAGAAATACGAATTTAGTATGCCTGAACTCAGAATGATAAAATACATCTTTTGGTGAAGTTGGTTGTAACATTCTGTGTTTGGAAATGCAAGTTTTAGAAAGTAGGTATTTTCTTGTCTAACTATCCAAGCCTGCCTCTGCTAGGTTGTGTATTCCCTGTCTGGTTTGTGAGTGACAGGGGCTGGGGGCTCCAGGAGACAGGATGAGTCAGCACAAGGCTGAATAGACCTATCTGCATGAGGAGTGTGGGAGGAGTAGCACCTGGGCCTGAATAGGGCTGTGCCTGCCTGCCATAATGCTGGCTCCACCTCCTGTGGTGTGTCTGAAGACCCTGGCCAACACCAACAAAGGAAGAATGTGTACACTGGCAGGATGCACCCAGAACTGGTTTGGACTAGGTACAGACATTCTCTGCCTTCAGAGACAAAGGATTTGTGAGTATAAAAAGGGGGACCCAGACCCCAGAACTTTAGACCACTTCTGGGAATCAAGACGAAACTTTGCTGAGGAGAAGAACCGGGAAACTGAAGGAGGAGCTACCCCTATGCTGCGTGTTGTTGGGGCTGGTCGGCAGTGGTTGCTTCATTGCCAAAGAATGGAGAAAAAGGACTGAGTGTGCTTTCATCATCTTGAAGAAGAATCTCTAAGGGCTTGAACATTGAGCTTGCCTCCTGCCTGAAGTCTCAGGGATACAAGACTTCACCCTTCTGTTTGCCTGCATCTAGAACTGCGGTATTAGCTGCTACAGAAGGAAACTGCAACACCGACGCCGGTGAGCGACACCGTAATCTGCACCGAAGCTGTGAGTGCGACACCGGCTTACAAAGTAGACCCGACGCCGGACGCTGTGCCACATCCACGCCAGCGAGCGACACCGTAAACCTGCCCGAAGTCGTGAGCACTGCTATGACTTGTGCCGTGGGGCCGACGCCTGCTGCTGTGCTGCATCGACTCCGAAGCCGACACAGTCATCGCAGAGCCATTCCTTGATGTGGGTGACAAAGAATCCATCGACATCGCGACATCGTAAGGAACCGTGGTTTCGGCGACATCGTGACGTCACCTCCCTGACGCAGTAAGGAACCGTTGTCTCACTTCCCCTGCGCTGCAGTAAGGAACCAAGTCTACACCTCCCCTGGGGTTGTAAGAAACTGAGGCCGCAAAGCGCCAACGAAGCCGCACCTCCCCGACACCGTGAGCTGTCTTTGTTTTTCATCGCTTTTCCAAGGTACTGTTCTTTGGGGGGTCTGTTAGACTCTGGGCCCAAAGCCGAGCAACTCGCGGTCGGCGCCTTACTTTGGGATTTCTTCTGTCACTATGTCGTAATAACTCCAGGTGGAGTTATATGTTGCTAGAGACTGCATTGAAGTGAATAGCCTATTTTTCAGCATATTTTTAGTACTGTATTGTGGATTTTTGTTGTTTGGGTCTTGTGTTAAGTCTATATAAAAATACTTTTTTATAATACAACCTGTGTGGTGTCCATCTGTAGTGTTGTCACTGTATTACTATATGTGTTCACAAATGCTTTACACACTGCCTCTGAGATAAGCCTGCCTGCTCGTGCCAAGCTACCAAGGGGGTGAGCAGGGGTTATTTTGGGAGTGTGGCCCCTTACCCTGACTAGACTAGACTAGAGACTCCCAGTTCTAACAGGAGGATTTTACGGGATATTAATGAGCCCAAATCCTAATGGTTGACATGTTTCTAGCCTACCCCTACAGCTATTCTTCAGGACCTAGTGATTTATAATGTTGTACCTAGTTCAACTCCTATAGTTGGTCTACTAAAAACAACTGTGATACAGTGCCGCAATCGCAAAATTATACTCAGGTGCTGTACAAATTTTATACCACCTGGTAATCCTACTGTGATAGTTTTATCACTTTTTGAAGCCTAGGCTCCATGGTTCGGGAACCGCGAATCAACTTCCCCAGGGATGTGGAATTCCTATAGCCCGGGACATATTGTTTGGGGTCAAGGGCAACAAGTTTTAATGTCTATTTTGTCCTTGGGACAAGTAGGCCCAACCCCCTACAGCACAAACCCTTTATCTGCCAGTTTACAATACCACATTATGGATCAAGGAAGGGCATTGTCTACAGTTAAGGTAATATGTGTGTCCATGTGTTAACACTGTTCAAACTTGTATTTATGGTTCATTAATGCAAAGCCTTTATTATTAGGGTGAGCACGAAAAGTAAATGTTGTCAGCTCTGCCTGCACTACCGACGGTGGTTCCAGTATAAACATGTACACACGTTTTCAAAGTTTAGTAATATGAGGCTATGTATAATGCTCCCAGAATGCTCTCTGATTATATGCAAATATTTGCAGAAGCTTGAAAGCAACAGTGATGATTCTTTGCTTTCAAAATAAAATGTTCACAAAAAAATGCAAGTAGGAAAAATATATTTTGCTAAACTACTGTAAGATTTTAGGTACCATATCTTTGCAGCATCATTTAGTATGCTTGTATTTCCCAAAAATATTCATAATGGAAAATCAGTGTAACCAGTTAAAATAAGATTGTGGGAAACAAAAATAAACAAGCATTGGCAAAGCCAGTAGGTCTGAAATTGGTGTTCAGGCTTTTGGTTTTGTCAATGCGTGACTTGTTTAGGCATGGTTTTTGTAAAACCTTATCTGTGTGGGAGCTGCAGGGCCCTCGCCATTCTTACAAGCATTGGCAAAAGCAAAACACTGTTTTTGATCTCAAAAAGCACACATTGCCACAACAGTTCCAGGCACATGAACAAAACTACTTTGTGTGCCAATATGCTCCTTGTAATAGAGCAGAATACTGTCACTCACGGTGAAGCCAGCTGATAGACCGGGAGAAGGAGAGAGAGACATAATTTTACTAAACACAAAAGGTCATGGTTAACCCCAGGCCTAATTAGAGGCCCAATTATTAAAGAAAGTCTCAAAAGTGCATCCATGGTATATATCCATGATTTACGTGCATATATATAGTCTCCGTGAATTCACAAGAATTTACAGAAGTAGGCCAAGAAATAGTACTCCTAGAAAATATTTGTGAATTGCATTTTAGCATGAGCAAATGTGCTTGTGTAGATTTGCTCATGTGAAAATCTGAATGTTTCAAGTTCACTTTTCCTCCAACCACTTTTTTCCCAACCCTGAAGAAGTTTTAAGTCTGCCACTGTCAGGAGTAAATTTCCAACCTTTTTCAGTATGGGAAAAGATTAGAAAAGAGTTGGTGAAACCCCTTAAAACATGCAAGTTAGTAGGTTTGCACAGACTGAAAAGGGCATTCCAACCCTTGAACTATTACTTACCACTACCTTCAGCCCCAGTATGTAGACCTGCAGAAACGTAGCAACATAAGGGAATTGCTAGTATTCAAACCCTACTATGGTACAAGCCCTGGCATAATTGGAGAGGCTTTATCAGAACTCTTGCTTAATGAGATTGCTGCCGTAATTTGTCGCCACATTACATGGCACAAAAGGGACAAGTGGATTTTGTTACAGGACAAGTAGATTTATGAAGCAACCTGCCCCATGGACAAGTAGATATTTTATTAAATTGCACACCTGTGTTCCCTAAGTAATCGAGAGGAGTTCAGGCTTTGACGAGTGTGTGACTAAAAGCTTAACTTCCCACTGGGTGAACCATGGAGCCTAGGCTTCTATTTTTAAAATAAATATTGCACATACACCTTTCAGCCATCCTTCTAACAAATTACGTACACAAAACTTGCATATGACAGAGTTTTGAGCTTGACTCACTAGAACATTGGACCTCTTTGAGCATGGTCGACAAGACCTTAACCATATCAGGGTGGATATTTTTCTTTTTATCGGACAAACCATACAACAACCTAAAAAGATTAGATACTTTGTTTGGGTCTAACAATCTACATATATGACGGATTGTTCTTGAACTGTATGAGTCATATAGACACTCGTGAGACTCCTGCTCCGGATCATTAATTTTATGGGCGCAACAGAGGTTATAATAGTCACGTTTGACTCGTGCGCTCACCACAATCGGAGCAAAACCTATAATAGGCATATGGAGTCATAGGGTATGCCTGCAGCTTCCTTTTCAAAATCTGCAATATTATAGGTACCAACACATTTCTTATGCTGCTCTTTGTTTTGGATTATGGAATATGAGCCGTCATATTTAAAATATGTACACATTGATGTGTTTTGCATTATTTCTTGATCTGATACTTTTTGTGTATTTGTTTGTTATTGAGCGCATTTCCTAGAGGGCCTTATTGTGAAAATATGTCCTTTATGCTTTCTTACAGATTAGATCCTGATGGGAAGAAAAAAAAAAATTTTTGGGTACTAGCCATAACGCGATGCCCCACTATATAGGTACTAGATTATGGGGTATATTGCAGTTATTTACCAAAGGACATTTATAATAATTTTTGGTTTCTCCTTAATTCCAACATTGATTTGCATGGCTTTGTTTACCCACTGGGGTGTCTTTGTAGAATGCAGAAAGAGATTAGAAGTACCTTGAGACAACTGGTTAGAGAAGTGGAAATAAATCGCCCACTGGAGTAATATATAGGTAGAATCTATGTGGCCCTTTAGTTGATGCTTACCTGAATCATGTTCATCATTTATTATGAATATTCACTGTATAAGCATTTATATACATATGTTATGTTTATTTGATGTGTATATTCGTAATGCGGTACACGATTAAGTGACACTAATTAACACCTTGTAGTAATTTATCATATTGTATGTGGAACGTAATGGCATGGAGAAGATGTTGTACTAAGTACTAACAGCATGTATTCACATGTATATATTTGAAAATGAAACTAGTCAATATATTATGTACTTTTTATTTTATTTTTTCTGGGATCAGGAACTGTATACTGGTATATATTTTGCATATTCAGGTATGAAGTGTATTGTATGAATTATGTAGTGGCATCGCAGTATATAATTGAAAACCTAATTAGAGAGGGGTATTTCTACCTTTGAACGTTTTGGTAACACCGCTTTAAAATGGCCGAATTGCTATGAGTAGAAAACGAGCTCAATAATTGTCCTTCGTTTATGTTTAGTAATTTTTGTCACATGCACAGGACGTTGCACGTAATGTTTTTTGTTTAAGTATGGCTACAAAACTTTATTGCCTCACCCATGATCAAGGCGTGGAAGACGCCGAAACACGTAGGGTTTTTGTCGGCTTGCAATCTTGATATGCAATAAATCACCCCAAACACCTATTGGACTGGCGTATGATTGCGGAAGGAGGGTGCGCATTGTGCAGCGTTTTTGCTGTGTGGTGAGCCTTCGTAATTAAATTATCCTCGTACCTTAGCGCGCACCCTGGCTATTGGAGTCCCGGCTACTACGAGGTTCGTGGATCGGTTGTCTGGATATTTTAAATATACCAGTTTTATTCATCTTTAGACAACAGAGTCTAATATATGATCTTAAAAAATAAATAAAATGGTGAAGAATTAAATACATGACCAAATAAGCGCATAGGTAAATAAGTAAATGAACAAATAAGTGAATACGAGGGTGCAACAGAGTCCAATATCCGACATACATCTCGGGTGCAATTCATTTTTAGATCGAGCCTAGGCAGTGCTTGCGCTGTCTGCACGACATGGTGTATTCACTCTATGGGCTTTAAAGACACCCATTTATTGCTATTGGTTCTTTATTGTGCATGTCCCTCCCTTTGTGTGGTTAGTTCCCTTCCTGGCGATTTCACTAAGAGAACATTTTTGTTGGCCATCACACCGTTACAAGGTGCGATGGCCCCATCTCCCTCCTCCCATCATGTTTCAGATGACATGATAGGCTACAACAAAGGCGGTGTAGTTTTTTGTGAAACTAAGGTTTATTTGATGATGAGCTGCAAGCAAGAATTACAATTTCTTGAACATAATTTGCAAACTTTAGTTAAAGCTTTTCTTTTACGATATAGGTAGCTATATGGCAATAGGAAACTCTAAATAGTTTGAATTGCATAGCTACTTTAATAAAAAACATAATTTCTAAAAGGCCATTATTAACTATTTCGATAGTCAGAACGCCTAATGGATGTCCTTCTTCTATGTCTACCTCTTTCCCTTTCCCAAGAGGAAACTGGGTGCTCCAGATGTACTACCATATGACCCAGTATTGATATCCTAAATGCCATTCAGAAGGACATGGCGGGGGAGGCTGCTGTGGAGTTGCTTTTCTTGGAAGCATTTGAATACCAGACCGAGGTATGCACAGATCAAGTAGCGCGGAACAGAGAAGAGGCTGTGCAGGCGGTAGCAGAGATGGCATTGCAGTTCTTACAACTGCTCGGGCTCATTATCATCTGAAGCTGAGCTGGAAATGCTGATTCTCTGGCCCAGACTGACAGGCTGTGTGATCAGCTTATAACTTAGAGGAATTGAATACACAAACTATAGCCCCCGCTACGGGACAAGAATAACTGCTGGAACGGAAGTGTCTCACGCAAAATAAGTGTACCTAAATTTGCAGGATTGCACTGCAGTAAAAAAAATGCCATGCATATGATCGCAGCGTCCCTTCATTGCTGTCCTTCCCTTTGCCAAACTTCCAGGCAACTACTTTTCTTAACACTCTATGTATATGTCGCCTCGCACATCTCCAGACATCTCGTTCTGCTTCCCCAATCTCCTCTCCCTAAACCATCTCCTCTTGCACTCCAAGCCGTCTCCTCTAGCTCCCTTGATAGTTAATGTCTTGTTGGGCTCTGGCGACTCAACATCCATTATGGTTCTCCCTCCTTGTCGCAAGCTGTGCCTCGCTGCTGTATTCATTACGGCCATGCTGTACATGCGTAACAGCAGTGGACCTCTGACCGCGGTCCCCTGTCTCTCCTCGGTTTCTCCCTGCAGTCTTATCTGGCCTTGTGAGCGTGGGTTTCCATGTGGGATGCTTCTGCTCTTCATCCTCCCTGGGGTAGAGTCACTCTCCGCCCCCTTCTGCACGCCCCAGAGATCTTTTTACTGCCATGGCCATCCTGCTCCTCGGGTTATGAGCCCTTCACATGATCCTCTTGTGTCTCTACACACTAAGGCAGTGTTTGTAATGCCCCTAGCGATGCTGTGCCCATCTTCTACCGCAGGAAGCGCATGCCCTTATGGCCACAGGGACTTCTGCTGATGCCAGCTTTCTGGACCAATGGCTGTCTTATGGCATCACAGGAGGTCCTGTGACTGCCAGCCGATCGTAGCAACATCACTGCTGTTTTGGTCACTTCTTGCATTGGAGGGGCGCAGGCCGCCACCCTCTCCCTTTCCAGTGCCCCAGTAATGTGAAAGCCTGCTGCATTAGCATGTGCAATGGCATCATGTGGCGACCGTCTGGTACTTTGTCTTCGCCCATAACCCTAAATCCCTCTCCCAATCACCCAGGGCTGCTCCCTACCCTATGCATGGGGCCCACATTTCTCCTGGCCCTTCTAGAGGCGCTTCAGCAGTCACACAACATGTAAATATTACCCACATTCCAAGAGACTTTAAAGAAGCAAACCATGCTGACTGGGTTGGTCCACGTGTACATGTCATTCAATGACCGAGGTGGCCTGACTCACTGCCCTACTCTACATACGCTACTAATTTAAAATGGAAACGACAAATTGACAGACCAGTGGCCCCTTTTCTGAAATGATGCAATAGGTTTGCCATAAACGACTCAAACCAAAAAAAGAAAGGCCTGCGACCAAGCCAGGACCCCAGAGCACAGCCTGGACCATGCAGCAAGAGCTCAGATACCAGGAGAGATCCCTCACCCTAACAAATATCAAAGACTTCTCATCATTTGTGGCTTTGGTTATATAGGTTTCACGGGCAGTGTGTCTCCGCTATCGTAGCTTTCTTTGGATGGTGTAGATTTTTCTGCTGTACAAATAGAAATATTATCAAAAGCAGTAAGAATATAGTCGACATGCCATCTCTCGACATCGCGTCCTGCTCCCCCGATCTCCTCTCCCCTCAACCATCCCCTCCTGCACCTCAAGCGGTCTCCTCTCCTCCCCCCCCTCTAAAGCCTCTTCTCCTGTATCACTACCCCAAGCCATCTTCTCCTGTTCCACCACCAAAGACATCTCCTTTCTCATCCCCTCACCCATCTCCTCCTGTCTCACCCCCTCCCCTAGCTCTCTCCTCCTATCTCACGCTCCTCCCCAAATCCTCTCCTACTGTCCCACCCTTTGGTTTTGGTAACCGTTTACCAGTGGCATATGAAGTAACAGTAGATGGTGTAGCACCAAGGATATTGTGCTGCATAACTAAACACTTATAAGGTCACACAACATTGTCATTTCAACACCAAGAGCTTCAACTTCCACAAATGTGAGACCAATTGCATTGCAAATGCTTGTTTGAAATTTTGACCAAGTGGTTTTGAAGCACACCCCCCTGTCTCTTGGATTAGCCAGGTTGTACATTTCATTGATCTTGTCCTACACTTCAGACTAAACTGATGAGCTCCAGCTTCTGTTCTCCCACAGTGATTGCTCATTGAATCTCAAGTTTAGTCTCCTTTGGAATTATGTTATCCAAGATCAGGTAAAAGAACAGAATCCAAAGGCTGACTGGCACACGGCAATGCTTGATTAGAGCCCGGCACATCTGCAGCGATAAAATACTTATTGTTCACGATATGCCTGTTCCTCCAAGCTACTTCTCATTGTTTACCCTGCGTGTCTGCCTCTACATAACAACTCTTATTGTTCCGCCTGCAATCCCGCCTCCAGGAGGCATTGCTTCCCGATTACCATGCACGCCTGCATGCACGCCTGCATGCACAAAGCATGCATTCTTCAACCTGGACACTAACCCCCATCACTCGCGCCTTCCTGAGCCTGGAAGAAATTGTAATTACGCCGGAGTAAATTAGAGTAATTTTAATAATTACGCATTACTCTTGTTATGCAAAATTATGCAATTATGCCAGCTTGAGCAATAAAAAGTAATTTAGTGAACAAATCCTGCCAGAGCCGAGGAACAACAAACTAACAGAGAGGAAGAGGCGGGCGGCAACTGCGGTTTGCCTCCTGTAGCTTTAAGTGCTATTTTGCTAGTGCAAAATGCATCCTCTGACCCATTTTGGATGCAAGGGTGTATTTTGCACTAAGGACACTGGATTACACTTCACACACAATAATGTATAATTATGACTAATTTTTTGGTAAATAGCTAGAGAGGCTTACACGAGTTATCCCCATCCCTACTTCTTACTTTAAGATTAGGGGTCCGAGTTTTAGGGTATTTATTTTTTGGACATTTCAGATTGTATTTATCCATATATATTTTTGACTAAATTTATCTGTATTTATCATATTTATTTTGAGTTTTGTGAAAAAAATTAAGCTGAAATTAGTATATTTCCACATTTATTTAACCAACAAATATGTAGTCATGCTTGAAAGGCTGCCAGGTTTCAATTCTATGAAGACCCGCAGAAGATGAATCAATGCACTTATATAAACATATGCATATTTCAGTATCAACCTTGTGCATACCTACTGCTTCTGTAAGCCTCTTTACTAAATGTTCTTTTCTTTTTTAACCCCCTTGTCTGTTGGCCTGCAGTCATGGCAGAGAGCATTTAGAATCACTCGAAAAACGCCACCCAATTTCAATGGTTATCCACAATTAAAAATAACTACAGACAAGAAAATAAATGTTTTTCTCTCAGTATTTATCTGTTTAAATCAGTAAAGACTGAAAACATTGACCCTTATTTAAGATTAATGCCAGCCTCTACTAGGAACTTCGAACGTTTTACCCTGCATCTTCCAGGCACTTCATCTTGGTTGAACTGCATACCTGCCTGCCGGGGACGACTTTAGCGCTGACAGGCACCGGTGCGACAATCATTTTTGGCGCCCCCCACCCCATGACCACCTCCTCGGATTCTCTCCCTACCACCGGACAAAAGCGCCCCTCATCTCTCCAATCATATGTTATTGCTAAACACAGCATCCCCCCCCCCCCTGAGGTCGGCGCCCCCTCCACAGGTCAGCGCCCAGTGCGGCTGCACCTGTCGCACTGCCCTAAAGCCGGCCCTGCTGCAGTTAGTACAGTCTACTGTTCCACCTTCTGACTGACTCAGCCTGATATTTCTGACTCCGAAGAAAACATGCACTCCTTCCCATGGCTGCACTTCTGGGTTTGCGCGCTCAAGGGTAATGTGCGCGTGCACAACATCAGTCTGGTGGCACGGATTCAGCTGTGTTGCTAGGCAGCTTCCACGATGAGCTCTCGACATATGTGGCACAGAGATAATTTCACACTGAGCCTTGAATACAAATAGTTGTGCCAATAACCACAAGGGAAGGGAAATTTTGAGCAGGGGGAGATCTGGGGAGACCAGGCTGAATTTAAGGGCTCAATGCAACTTTAGAAAATACTATTGCAGAAAGCAGGCCTGACTCAGCCAATCAGAATAGACCACTTTAACCCAGTCAAAGAGATAACATTGAGTAGTAATGAGGCTCATGCCCTTTTCTATAATGTATCTTCTTGATGCCTGCGTGCAGCGTCAGTCAAACGTCAGTTATAGTGCTTACTCTGGGAAAAAATTTGGAAAAATGGGCAAGGAGCAGCTCCCAGAGGAACCACTGTGGAAATTCTACTGTCTTTACTCCTTCGTGCTGCCCTACATTTGTTCTCGTCTATAGCGGTTTTGAAGCACAGGGCTTTCAAGTACTAGCCACAGCAGTGAGACCAGCGCTTACTTTGAGCTGGTGGTTTCCGGTGCTTGGCACCTGCGCTTAATTGTCAATACCGGCAATTGTAACAGTCTGCCACAAGGTGGCACTGTCTGGCTAATTTAAGATGACTACAACAGGTGATTATTCATTTAATATACATCATAAATAACTATTGCGGCTGCCCAAATCATTCTTATAGCTTTGGGGGCCTGGAATAGTCTGAATTGCCACTCTTGTAGGAGTGTGATGGTTACCAGTCGTGTTGTTACTATCATTTGAAGCGTAGCAGGGGCAAGACGTGGTGCAAGCTGCAGTGTCCTCCTGACAAGAGCCCTGGCACTTATTTTGTTTTATAAATTAAGCACCGAGTGAGACCTATCTAAACCTACTGCTCCAAGTGCTGAGATATCCATGTCTCCATTAAGGATCTCTGGGGTATGAAACCAAAGTACGATCGGATTAAATTCCAGAGGCTGGTGCAGCACTGAGAATGCCCGGCCTCCTATTCAAGAATACTGATCTCAAGGGGTCGTGAAGGGGATGCAGATCTAGGGGTAAACGTTTGCAGGGAGCGTAGAGCTGGAGGCACTGGGATGAAGTTATTGTATTACAGGAAGCAGCGCTCATCCGCATGGTGATCGAGAGGTGTATGACAGAGATGCCATTTATGGTTTTCAGCAAGCTGCCAGCTCTGAGCAGGTAAGCAGGCCCCTTGATGATATTTCTTAAGATCATAGTCCACTTAGCTGGTTACTCCGCTGGGTTGTCCAACTTGATAACGTTTTTTGGTCCTGAGCAGGGATGGTGCCGATGCTAGTTGACCCTCACTAAGGGGATACCCGCCATCCAGTCAGGGAAAGGACAGTGTCCTCTATAGTCCGCTGGGTTTCCTTAGTGAGTGTCAACTAGCACTGAGACCAGGCAGGAATCACTCTGGTCCTTTCAGTGTATGATTTTTACTACTGCCTATTTGTTAGGCTTTTAGGGATCCATGGCCCGGAAGAACGGGGCTTAAAGTAAGGCAGCAGAAACATGCTCGCAAAATGGTGGTGGTATGAGCCTTTGTGTGGTCATAAAGGTGAAAACTCGGTTACCTCTAGGTACTTGTAGCTTTATCTTGAGCCCCCTGTTTTGTCCAGGAAAATATCTTATCTAGGAACTCCCTCGATTGGGCCCACTAGGAGGTTGATTCCTCCCAGGCAGCATTCTCCTACCAGGGCGGGGAGAGGTTGCTTACGACGAATTAGAAATAACTGCAGTTGCTGAGATAGCACGGCACCCGACTCCCTCTTTGTGGTCCAGGGCTTCGATGAAACCATGCTCCACTGCAGTGCCTCGTGTCTCAACATCTGGTGAGAAGATGGCCACTTGGAGGCGTGAGGCAGAGCGAACTGTCCCAGCACACTCCTGCGATACTCTGCCAATTGGTGCCTGCCGGAAGCCTGGCGCATTTGTATCAAAGAAACCAGTCAGCACCCTGCAACTTGCTATACAAGAATAACTGGCTCATACCATACTCAGTTCTCCCTAGCACCTTGTGCAGCCTTTATTATACTTTGCTGTGTCTGCAGGGCCCATGGAATACAACTGCATTCTGTTACTCCAGTATTGTGTACTGTCCTTGATGCCTGCTCTTTTGGTCTACGCCATCCTAGGCGCCTGGATATCCCGCAGGCAGGCGCTGTGTGTAAAGGAGAGTGACAAGCAGACCAACTGGTGGATTGGAGCCTTCGTGTTCTGGGACAGGATTCTCTCCTTTTCCCCAAAGCCCGCTTCATTTGTCGCTCTCTGGTCCTAGTCAACGGACAGTAACTAGTTGTCTTTTGGCGTTCTTCTGTGTGTCTTAAGAAACATCAAGATCAGTGTCCAGTTGACAAATTAAAGACTTGAATTGTTAATAGTGTTGGAACAAGGTGCTACCAAGAATGGGGAATGACATTTAGTACCAAAGAAAATACAGCGCGAACAGTGTTTGCGCCATAAGTAGTCAGGATGGTACAGAAACTGATGGCGTTTACTGGTCACCTCTATTGTCCATCTGTAGATTATTTAATGATTTTTAATGATCGAGCACGGAAGAAGGGTTAGCAAGTGCAGAGTTTGGTAGCGGGTTGCATACCTTGTTATTTGAAATTATGCCTCTACTTCCTTGAGTGTTATTCCAACAGAGTGTTGACTTTCTGAATCCTTCCACGCAGCTGCACAGGATGCAGGAAGTTCAGACACCGGTGGGTTAGTTCCAGGACTTGAAGCAATAATTGCTCACAAGCTGTGAGGAAAGTAGTTTTGCAGAAGCCTTTGTATCTTTGTAGGGGATTTGGATTTGAATGTCAGTTTGACCGCAAGGTACAACAGGCCTGTCTGGAGTACTACCAAGAAAGGAACAGTCCTTTGTTAAGCCTTCACTTCTTTATTGAGGGTGAAAAGGCTGAGGATGCCGAAGGAGGTCAAGTCTAGCAATCTGCAGAGTTCACACTGTGAGCTACTCACAAGTACACGTGGATAGTGCATCGCCCAAAAAGCCCTTAAATTGGGAAGGGACCGGTGCACCATCGTCTCTAGACTTTGCTGGTGTGCAGACCATGCCCGGTCCCCAACGCTTCTTGCCCATGTGCCTCAATTTCTGTCCTACAAATAAATGAAGGGTCTTCTTAGGTACCAGCCCCTCTTTTGTCTTCAAAAGGAGGAGGCTCAGCAGTGCCCTCTGACCAAATACTGCACAGGAAAAGGAAGATTTACCTGGATTCAAGTTCTGAGGACCCCACACAAAGAGCACCTGCATCAGTGCTTAATTTGAGCTGGTGGTTTCCAGCACTCAGCATCAGCACTTAATTGTCAGCACCGGCCCTTAAGACAGTTTGCCACATGGTGGCGCTGTCTTCCTAATCTAGGTATGAGGACAAGAACTGCTGTTTAATAATTCAATTTACATTTACAATGATTAATACCTTCCTCCCAAGCAATTTTTATGAATTTGGAGGCTTGGAATAGTATGAATTGTCACATTTGTAAGAGTGTGATGGTTAGCTGTTGTGTTGGCAATGTCATTGCCAAGATCGCATGTTATCAGCTGCGCCTTCTTTGGGGGATTCGTCGGTACTCCCTGGGAAAGATCTATAAACCTTGGTCCAATCGCTAGTTCTCTCTAGACTGGATTATTGCAATTCTCTTCTGACTCGCCTACCCAAATGTCACCTCTCCCCCCTCAAATCCGTCCTTCATCCAGCAGCTCGCTTCATTTCAGCGTCCAAACGAAGTGACCAGATCACTCCTATCCTGTCTTCTCTCCGATGACTACCCATCGAGGCAAGAGCTATTTACAAAATGGCCTGCATCACCCACAAAGCCTTGCACACTTCCTCCCCTCGCTATCTGGCGAACAAACTGGAATTTTATGGAGGCTTGAGACCTTCTCGTAATGCGGAAACGTTTCTGCTTGAGACCCCCTCCTTCTAAAGGAAAAAAATCGATGGCTCAATCATTCACAGGTAATGCAGTGAGAATCTCGAACTCGCTTCCTCCATTGCTCCGTGCCACCACCTCTATCCGGATCTTCAAAGCTGACCTCAAATCTCTTCTATTCCAAAGACACTTTCAGAACTAATCCCTTCATTCTCAGACCCCGCCAGGAAGTTCTTTAGTCATTATAAATTGCTGTGTTTGATATTGTGTTCTTGCCTTCTATGTTTTTCCTTACCTCCTCTTGCCTGCTGTGTTTGATACTGTGTCCTGCTATTTTTGTAACGTTCTATTTTGTACCATTTCTCTCAGGTAACGTAACTGGTTCTGTTGTACAGCACTCTGACACCTTCGGTTTAAAGTCCGCGTTTTATAAAAATGCATTAAATAAATAAATAAATAAATAAATAAAATGGCAGGGGCAACGGATGGTGCAAGCTGTAAAGTCCTCCTGACGAGGGCCCTTGGCACAATGTATTTAATTGTTTTTAACAGATTAATCACTGGCCTGCATGTCTGCTGACAAGAACTGCCTGTAGTACTTGATGCACTGGTTGAAAGCATCCACTGATGAGGGCGGCAAAGGGTAGGTTTTTATTCCGTGAACTGAAAAAACAAGAAAGTCCAACCTTTCAAGGAAGGGGATACAGCAAAATGGAGGAAACTATACCGGAGTCCTGACGTAAAAAAAAAAAAAAAGTAGTGGGCTGTGTTGATGCTTGGGTCATTGTGGGTCCAGTGGGCAAGGATGGAGCAGTCACACAGGAGGGGCCTGTCCACATCAGAAATAACAGCATTAATTTTTACAAACTTTTTACGTTGGCCCATCCCACTGGGGAGGAGGGAAAGATGGCTACTATGTTTAGAAGTGACGTGCTAGCCATATTGGAATGGTAAACCATTGATAAAGGCATGTCAAAACATTAAAAGAGGGCTGGTTGATTATGCATGTGTCAGCATGAATGGTGACTTTTTCCCGGTCCTGTTCAGAACCAACTTAACAAGTGCATGTTATTTTAATGCTGAAACATGACAGAATGTGGCATAGATACCGTACTATGCAAGACAGCTGCATAGGTACCGTACTTCACCCTTAAGTGGCTAGGGCTGTTATTTTACCCTTGAATTAAAACTGCTTTGGTCAATGATGGGCTCATGAGTAGCTCCTTGTATCTGGCTGTAATTCTGACAAAGTAGCAGTAGCAGCAGAAACAACCATTGGCAAAGCCAGTAGGTCTTGCTTTTGGGACCTATTGGCATTTACCAGTGGTTTTAGCCAGGGGGCACAGCATCCCGGGTGCTGTGTTGCATGGCCTAAGAATTTTCTTTTCTTTAAAGAAAAGCTTTTGACATAGACAGGCATGTCATTTTGTAAAGTGTGTGTACCACGCACACTTGCCTACAAAGGTGTGCGTGCCCACAAAATTATGCAGCCATTTTTTCTTTTTATTTACTGATATGAGTTGAATCTGTAATTAAAACTGAAAATTGATGAGCGAATGCGTTCTTTTTTTTTTTTAAAGCGGGGGGGTGGGGCTAGAAGGGGGGGCAACACATGTGGCGCAGGTGGGCACTGCAGCAACATGGAAAGCGGATGGAGCAGAAGCAACAGGGGTGGCGTGGGTGGTGCGCCACAGCAAAACAGGGGAAAAGCAGCAGAAGCAACACAGATGGGTGGGTAGTGGAGACAACATGGCGCGGGTGTGGAGAACCAAAACTTGGGCATGGGTGGAGAATCAAATGGGGGACAGAGAGCAATGTGGAGCTGGCAGGGAGAAAGCAAACTGGCAAGAAAGGCAGCTCAAGGGAGTGGGGGAGAAGTACATGGTCAAGAAAGAGGAACACGGAGTGCGGTGGTGGGGGAAGAGAAGCAGGCAGAAGAAGTAAACATACATTCTACTAAAGTGCTCTAACAAAAAGAAAAAAGTAGTGCATAAAATTGCAAGCTGTGCAAGGACACAGTAATGTGTCTATGTTCCACAAACAGGACCAACACAAGAAGAGGAAGGAAAGCTCATATAGCTAACAAATAGGAAGCAAGCATATGAGAATGACAATGAAGCCAATCAATGGTAAGCAATGGGCAGGCTCTAAATCCACTGTTCTTGCAACAGACAACGCATGTACAGGCTTAGGCAAGACCTAAAAGGCAGCCAAACCGCAAGTGTGCACCTCCTGTTTGTGATTAACGGCTGATTTGGCCAGGAAAAAGGTGGACCGCCCGTTTTATCCAGTTTTCTCAAGAAAATGCATTGAAACACCCTAAGAATATGCCGTTCCAAACCCCCATGGAGTATGCTTGCAGGACTGTGCCTCTCCTTTACAGGCCCCACCTCATCTCAGAACAAGATGTAACTTACTATAGCCCCTTTGTGTAACCTTCTAAAGCGCTTCATCGACTCGTCAGGTGTAGTAGACGCTAAGTAAATGGTAGCACAATATAATACAACGGCTCACAGAGCGCATGGGTGATGGGAACGGCAAATGTTTCGTGTTTCGGTGTGTCGACGTGGGCATTGAGTACAAAGTGGCGTTAAACAAACAGCAATGGGCTCTCTGAACAAGACAATCCTTCCGCATCTCATAGGTAAACTGGGCATTTCACTGGAGTCGTTTAGTGAGCGTGTGGTTCTTTTTCATCACATGTCTCGCGTGCACTTGTGAGCCAGTGACTTAAAGAAACTTGAGGGGGCCCCCTACAGAGTTCACAGTGGGGGCCTTCCATGCTCCGGACTAAGTCAGGCGCTGTAAAGCCAAGGGCCCCTCTGCCCGTGCACAGCGATGGAGGGGGCCCCGTGGAACGCAGTGACAAGTCTAAGCGAGACTCCAAGGAGGTGTGACAAAATCCTCCTTATTTACGTATTTGATTCGATCAATTTCAAAAGCCAGTTTGCGGGCATTTTACGAATATGGGGTCAAGAACAGCATAAGACCCTAATCTCTGCTTCTTAACCTTGAAATCGAGGTGAACAATCGTAGTGATGACAACGTTAGGGGTGCGCTGAGTGGGAGGGGCGTCTGTTGTGATTATTTTCATATCCTTAGTGTTTCTCATGTCTGCAAACACATAACAAAGCAGGGGCGGGCGAGGCCTCCTACAGCCAAAATCCCATAAAATGTGTTTTTGTGGAGTGTAACCGCTGCTCATGTAAAGCGTTCAAAATACCTTAGAGTCATGTTTGAAGTTACATTAAACTGCAAAGGGAGATTCCTCCACTTCACGGAGGCGGTGCCTCTACAACCAGACAGCAGTGGGGGGTGGGGCGGTCAGCTGATCAAGCGGTCGTTATTTAACTCGAAGTCTAGTTAACGATGCAGATAAGAAGGGATCGTGGACTATCCCGACGAGACTACTCGTCCCGAGACGAGGGCGTGAGACTCAGCCTCCAAGCCCGTCAGTCGCTTACTTGCCAATGGGAGGCTCACCAACATGTCAGATTTTTCCAAATACACAGCTTCCGCTGCAACGCGTCAAACACCTCAGAACCTCTCCCCAAATGTACGGGCGCCTAACAGTAGGACCTCCATGTCAATGGCGAGGAGAGCTCGCACCCCCGCTAATCATAAGACAGGAGGTACAGAAAGGAAATCACAGGATAAAATATGCAGGCACAGCTACTCACATTCCTCCCTCTTAGCCACCAAAAGCAACTCTCACCTGCTCACGGGGTCTCTGCCTCCTCTGCCTTTAATCTGGAAGATTTCACAAAATAAACGGATAGCTACGGCGGGTCAGAATGGCTGGACGTGCTGCAGCTGCATGGGGATCTCGTCTTTATGGGGTCATGTGTTTCTAATTAGAAACACATGGCCCCATAAAGATAAGAAAGTTATTTGCAACAGCAGCAAAGCAGGCGACCCAGGCCGGCTCGGAGGTGAAAGGCCATCAACCAAAAACCCTAATTTCCAATGGCAGGCTACTGTTTAGCAAAAACGGTGACGCCAGCCAATGGAAATGAGGGGCGAGGCTTAAAGCCCTTTTCTGAAACTCCTCGTTCACAAGAAATCTCGCAAAGGTGAGCAGCGCTTTGCGCTGCAACGTCACGCGAGACCTAAAAATACAGATGGGCCAGCCATGCCATAGAAAAGATGACCGTGGATTAAGGTCGAAACGCCGTCGACGCAATTGTGGCCGCAATTATTGGAGGACACATTTTCCTGTTTGTTGGAGTTTTATGCAAAGTTTTGAAACTCCGCTTTTTATGTAATTATCTCCTTGTCTGACACCTGTCTGGTTATGTATATGTTTTTTATATGTTATATGTACCAGCTTACAATACTGAGCACTGTTGACATGTTCCACTGAATACATTTTGTATGACTTTAGGGCCTTCTTTTCATCTCTTTTTTCTTTTTTGTATCTCAATGTGTGCATTGTTATACATATAATTTGCGTTTCATTAATTGTTTTTTATATTTACTGTGAATTGTACACTCTGAACCTTTGTTTGGAATAATTATCGAATGCCCTTGGTTCAGGTGGTTTGGGCTGCGCTTGTGGTGGTTAATGATAGAAAAGAAAGGTGCGCGGCCACCATTGTTCAAGATCAAGCGTGGCGTGCTGCGCTGGTTTCTTTCTGTAACACCTTGCTCCTCCCTACTAGGAAACATTATAACTTTATCTCCCACCTTGTTTTTTTCAAAAGTGCATTCACTTTAAAAAGCCTTGCTCCTGCTTGGTACTGCAAAGTTTTACATTCATGCATTTTTTAAATTTACGAGGTGGGAGATAAAGGTATAATGTTTTCTAGTACGGAGGAGCAAGGTGTTGCAAAAACCGGGGTTAGCAGGTTCCAGAAGCAACAAAAGAAGAGAGCTCTCGAAGACTAGTCCTCACCACCAGGATTAGCGGAGTTCTGCAGCAACAAAGGCAGAGAGGTCATGAAGACTAGTTCTCACCACCGGGTAAGCAGAGTCAAGCAGCAACAGAGGCAGAGAGCTCTGAAAGACTAGTTCTCACCACCGGGGTTAGCAGTGTCAAGCAGCAATAAAGGCAGAGAGCTCTCGAAGACTAGTTCTCACCACCGGGGTTAGCAGAGTCCAGCAGCAACAAAGGCAGAGAGCTCTTGAAGACTAGTTCTCCCCACCGGGGTTAACAGGTTCCAGAAGCAACAAAAGAAGAGAGCTCTCAAAGACTAGTTCTCACCACCAGTATTAGCGCAGTTCTGCAGCAATAAAGGCAGAGAGGTCATGAAGACTAGTTCTCACCACCGGGGTTAGCAGGGTCAAGCAGCAACAAAGGCAGAGAGCTCTGAAAGACTAGCTCTCACCACCGGGGTTAGCAGAGTCAAGCAGCAACAAAGGCAGGGAGCTCTGAAAGACTAGTTCTCACTACCGGGGTTAGCAGCATCAAGCAGCAATAAAGGCAGAGAGCTCTCGAAGACTAGCTCTCACCACCGGGGTTAGCAGTGTCAAGCAGCAATAAGGGCAGAGAGCTCTCGAAGACTAGTTCTCACCACCGGGGTTAGCAGAGTCCAGCAGCAACAAAGGCAGAGAGCTCTCGAAGACTAGTTCTCACCACCGGGGTTAGCAGCATCAAGCAGCAATAAAGGCAGAGAGCTCTCGAAGACTAGCTCTCACCACCGGGGTTAGCAGTGTCAAGCAGCAATAAGGGCAGAGAGCTCTCGAAGACTAGTTCTCACCACCGGGGTTAGCAGAGTCCAGCAGCAACAAAGGCAGAGAGCTCTCGAAGACTAGTTCTCACCACCGGGGTTAGCAGAGTCCAGCAGCAACAAAGGCAGAGAGCTCTCGAAGACTAGTTCTCACCACCGGGGTTAGCAGAGTCCAGCAGCAACAAAGACAGAGAGCACTTGAAGACTAGTTCTCACCGCTGGAGTAGGCAGAGTTCAGCATCAACAAAGGCAGAGAGTTCTCGAAGACTAGTTCTCACCATCGGGGTTAGCAGTGTCCAGCAGCAATAAAGGCAGAGAGCTCTCAAAGACTAGCTCTCACCACCGGGGTTAGCAGTGTCAAGCAGCAACACAGGCAGAGAGCTCTTGAAGACTAGCTCTCACCACCGGGGTTAGCAGTCAAGCAGCAACAAAGGCAGAGAGTTCTGGAAGACTAGTTCTCACCATCGGGGTTAGCAGTGTCCAGCAGCAATAAAGGCAGAGAGCTCTCAAAGACTAGTCCTCACCACCAGGATTAGCGGAGTTCTGCAGCAATAAAGGCAGAGAGGTCATGAAGACTAGTTCTCACCACCGGGGTTAGCAGAGTCCAGCAGCAACAAAGGCAGAGAGCTCTCGAAGACTAGTTCTCACCACCGGGGTTAGCAGAGTCCAGCAGCAACAAAGGCAGAGAGCTCTCGAAGACTAGTTCTCACCACCGGGGTTAGCAGAGTCCAGCAGCAACAAAGGCAGAGAGCTCTCGAAGACTAGTTCTCACCACCGGGGTTAGCAGAGTCCAGCAGCAACAAAGACAGAGAGCACTTGAAGACTAGTTCTCACCGCTGGAGTAGGCAGAGTTCAGCATCAACAAAGGCAGAGAGTTCTCGAAGACTAGTTCTCACCATCGGGGTTAGCAGTGTCCAGCAGCAATAAAGGCAGAGAGCTCTCAAAGACTAGCTCTCACCACCGGGGTTAGCAGTGTCAAGCAGCAACACAGGCAGAGAGCTCTTGAAGACTAGCTCTCACCACCGGGGTTAGCAGTCAAGCAGCAACAAAGGCAGAGAGTTCTGGAAGACTAGTTCTCACCATCGGGGTTAGCAGTGTCCAGCAGCAATAAAGGCAGAGAGCTCTCAAAGACTAGTCCTCACCACCAGGATTAGCGGAGTTCTGCAGCAATAAAGGCAGAGAGGTCATGAAGACTAGTTCTCACCACCGGGGTTAGCAGAGTCCAGCAGCAACAAAGGCAGAGAGCTCTCGAAGACTAGTTCTCACCACCGGGGTTAGCAGAGTCCAGCAGCAACAAAGGCAGAGAGCTCTCGAAGACTAGTTCTCACCACCGGGGTTAGCAGAGTCCAGCAGCAACAAAGGCAGAGAGCTCTCGAAGACTAGTTCTCACCACCGGGGTTAGCAGAGTCCAGCAGCAACAAAGGCAGAGAGCTCTCGAAGACTGGTCCTCACCACCGGGGTTAGTAAATACTTGTAAATGAACTGTACACTTTCAACAGTTAGGAAAGCAATAACAAAGCAATTTTTTCCCGTAATTCTGGAGTGTGATGAAACAAATATTTTAATTGGTTCCAAACCAGTCAAGACACTTTTATTTGATGATGTTCAACGAGAAATATTCACTGAACCCCAATTTCCACACATTGCCATGTGGGTGCTGTATAGTGTTATCAGTAAAACTGTGTCTGTGCAAAGGTGTCATCCATTTCAATGGCACATGTGCGGTCTCTAAATGACACTGCGCTACCACACGCTGATCTAGTTACATTTATAAAATTGCCTGCCTTATGTCCATTAAAGTTAAATGGGTCGCAAAAGTTTATTGTTCTGAAAAGTAGGTCGAGCTACTAAAAGGTTTGGGAAGTACTGAGCTATCCAAGCTCAAAAGATCATACTCAGAGCCACTTTTAAGAGAAGTGTATTCCCAAATGCATCCTGGCGACCAAGACACTGAGGCTTTTGTTCAGAAATGTGCAATTCTTTCAGCTTATTCTCTGCTTGGCAGGTGATTTTTTTTTCAGAAACCCGAGCTTGACCAGGTGCCAATGCATGGTTTCGAAGCACCAACAGAGATGGATTGCTGAAGAGCAGGGTTAACAGAACCACCTGTAAACCACACACTGACAGCTCGTGGGAGGGCCCTATAGCCAAAGGTAACCAGCTGCCATCAGCTTAAATAGATTTACCCCCATTTATCTCTTCCCCATATCTGTGGTCACTGGTATTAACCGTTCTCCCGCGGTTACAAAACAGCATGTTAAAGCTATATAGGAAATAGATGAATATGTCTTTATTTAAGTAAGCAGTACGCTTTCCAAACCTAATTATGCAGGATTTGAATAATTTAGCTGCTGGCAAGCACAGCTGTGCCCTGCATATTTTAGCCGAGGGTTCTGAGAAACTTTGTTACAAGTATTTCGCCTTGCTTGCTTCACCGGAGAAGCACCACCCGACCAGAAATAATTTAGTTTTCCAAGGATTGACTTTCCCCGAAGGGCTTCGGTCTGTTTTTTTTGTGAGAGTTTGTGAACATTAAATAAACGAGGTGTAAGTCTTGAGATCAGGACATGGCTGTTACTTAAAGGGGGCATGTCAGGCTGACACCACCTACCCGACTGGGATGTCCTACGTGTGCAGACAGAGCTATGCTGGCGGCAAAATTAGAGAAGGTCAGTCCAGCTGACTGCCATCACTTTCCAAACTCACCCCAGAGACGTGTTTTGTTGCATCAATAAGGGAAGTCTCTTGGGCAGCTTTCAGGGTGGTTTCAGATCCAACCACAGCACCGAGCGACCCTTCTTAAGGTGGATGACGACCCTCTCTAGGGTCTTGTCAAGGAAGAGTCCTGCCTACTGGTTTTACTGGCTTTTTGCATCCGCTTTTGACAATACTGACCAAAACATCCTCTCGCTTCTCCTTGCAATGCGAACGCACTGGGCTAAACTGGTTCCATTCAAACATCTCAAACTCTTCCAACAAGTGTAGGCTGCCAACTCTGCCGCCGCCGCCAGTCCATACCCCTTCATGTGCCCCAAGGCTCCATACTAGCTCCGACCTCCTTACTGCTATGTCGAACCACTAGGGGACCTGCTGCGGAAACACAGCGTCGCCGTCCACCAAGAGTCGATGTGACCCAAATCTCCCTAGGCATGGACTGGTAACACAATCTCTAGAGATGAACACACTGCTTAGAGGACATACAGAACAAGCTGAATAACATGAAACCGCAACTAAATGCACAGAAAACAGAATGTATTGATTTTCAGCAGGCTAGTCCTCTGCAGAGAGGTAATGAAAGACTTCTTGTAAAAGCTGAGCACTGTGTCCAGAGGGAGCCACGACAACATAGAGTTGGCCGGGCATACGTGAGAAAGCCCACAAAGCCACCCGCTAAATGTCTGGTAGGTAAATATCAGGAGGCTACCATAGCTGCTGTCCTGGCCTTGGTGAAGTGTGCTTGGACAACGGGAGGAGACTGGGCCCCAGGAAAGCCATACTAATAGGTGATATGTACTCCATCTAGCAGTGGTGACTTTAAGAGTGGGCATCATCGCTACCCAATGTCACTATCAGTTTGTGGGTAGATTGCAAGACCCCCGTGATATCAGGATAAAAGACTTCCAGTTTGTGTAGTGTTTCCTTAACAACTGGGTGTGTGGATATGAAATAAAGTCAGAAGGATCATATAATGGACCTTGGGGTGTAAATGTGGGATGAGTTCTCAACTCCCGGTGGAATACAAGGAATGGTTCTGAGGAGCGGAGGACCTGCAGAACATTCAAGTGAATGACCAATGCTACAGGCAGAGACAGAATTCTTCCCTAAGAGAAACTTCAGGCCACACAAGGCCAAAGTGTTCATGCATACGCTTTGTCAAGACAAAGTTGTGATCCCGAGAGACGAAGGAAAGTCGATCTAAGTAAATATATGCTTAAGTCTTGTCAGACGTGTTTTGATGGACATATTGGCCGTGAAGAAAAAAAAAGCTTTTCAAGGCCTGTTCTGATCGGCTTCAATGGCCAAAATGGAGGTCTGGCGGGAGCCCAATCGCACACCCACTTAAGCCACATGACACAAAAATGACATAGCATCCTCCACTGAGCATGGAAGTGGGTGGATTTAGTTCAACAGCGATCAAGAACCACCAGGTGCTTTGTGTCGAGGCTCAGGGATGAACCTATGTTCTCTGCAAGCATCACGCAGACATGTTGAGCAAAGGTATAGAGGAGTGAAGCTCTTTCGCCCTCAAAGGAGAGAATGTCGCTCCTCGCAGGAGGCCTGAAGCGTCCACCTCATGTATATGGAGCAGGCCCAGGAACCGACTAGGTGAGACGACACTAGGATGACCACACATCCTGGTTTGTACTACATCTATTTCGGGATCCTCAGAATTAGAGACGGGTGGTCCTAACAATAGGTCATCCCTTAAGAAGCAGGACCTTGGCTCATCCAGAAAGGCCATCGAAGCATCTTGTGCTCAGGTAATGGGCACACGAGTCTACAGCTGGGTTGACCCCAGGCCTTCAAGACGAGGTTAAAATCTTACTGAAGAAATTGACCCGACATAACATAGAGATACTCCCTCTGTTCCCCCATGATTCAGGTATGTGAAAGTAAGTATCCCGCAGATCCACTAAATGCAGCCAGTTAGGTGACCCTGCATACTCAAGGCCCAATACATCTGACTAATCCCAGTGGGGATTACAAAGGCTGTTTGAGTTGGTTGTATGTCAGGAAATGACTTTTCGGCCCGTGAGCACACAGCGGAAGCTCCATGCTTTGGCAGGTCACATCTTCATGAGCACCGTGCACAGAACCCAGTGGCAATGTTCTAGGTGAACAATCTACAGCTCTCAGATCTACGCGGCGGATTGGCTATTTATTCCATTGGGCATTTCCCCGAGGGGCTGGCTCTGGAAGGGCAGGGGCTGATTCCTTTGTCTCCGGCTCCATGGGATTTCAACAACAGGCACAGCAGGCGGGGGAGTAGAACAAAAGAGACCGCAAGGGAGCGGGCTGGTTTAAACATTCCAGGGGCGGGAGGTAGGTGTAAACATACTTGGCGTGGCTGCCCTTGGCCATTACTCCTGCTCTGCAGATGTTGCCCAAACCGATCATTTGATTATGACCTTCAACCTGAGTTTACTTTGGAAAGATTCACACGGAAAAGGGACAGATTCTCAACCCCTGGCTGTGCTCTGAGTTTCACTTCCTTTTCCTTGTCGCACACTTTGCCTCTTTGTGTACCTTGTTCACTTTGCAGTGTTGATCAATTACACAAACTGCTTTATTATGGGACAAAATGTACTGAATCCAAATGCCGGATCATATCTGTCCACAGCTAGAGCGGGCCCTGCAGGCCTTTCAAAGGCTCTGCATTTGGTTATATTTTATCTTTTGAATGCCACATGTGCCAGAATCTTAATAAAACCCCGCCAGGTGACTCCATAAACACCCTGTGCAGCCGCCAGATGTTGGATTCAGAGGCACAGTAAAGAGATGTCTCTTTGGTTGGGACGGGTGTCGGGGTAGGAACAGGTTTTCTTTGTTTGCAATACATTGGCAATGCTGGCTGGGCGTGCCCGTCGGAATGCCCTCCTAACTGGTTTTGCCAGACCTGGCAGCCTCAGCAGATAGTTGTCGTTGTTTCAGCAAGCCTGACATTGAGATTCAAATCTGGTTCGGCTCTGTCAAAACAGGAGCTGCTGAGATGAATTTGTGGGGAAAATGGCAAATAACAAAACATGTGTCTCAGGAGCAGAGGTGGGCAAACAGAAACTAGAAAAACAGTAAGTAACCACACACCCTCTTATTTTACCCGAGTCCCCAAAAACGGGTTTCTGAAGAACACACGGCGCGCTCTGCTCAAGCTACAAGAACACATAGTAGGCGGAGGGGCCTCGACACCGCTGTTGATCAAGACATGGAAACCTTTCGGCAAGCAGAGGGATTCAAAGGAGGCTTCCCTGCTTAATCAGCTGGTAAAAGTCTCGACCTTCCAGTGCTTAATTTGTGCTGGGGAAAGGGGGAACTAAAACTTATATTTAGTCATTACTCTTCAGACAGAAGCAAGAGAGGGGAGAAGAAAAGGGAGAAAGAAGGAGGAAGTGACAGACAGAAAACGTTGAAAAATGGAAAAAAGCAGGGATGACAAAAGAGCCTGTAAGATTTTGATAGGGAAGTGTAGAGTGGTGGAAGAACAAGTAATGAGGTGGAAGAACGAGGTGTGAGGTGGAAGAACGAGGTGTGAGGTGGAAGAACGAGGTGTGAGATGGAAGAACGAGGTGTGAGATGGAAGAACGAGGTGTGAGATGGAAGAACGAGGTGTGAGATGGAAGAACGAGGTGTGAGATGGAAGAACGAGGTGTGAGATGGAAGAACGAGGTGTGAGATGGAAGAACGAGGTGTGAGATGGAAGAACAAGTAATGAGGCGGAAGAACGAGGTGCGAGGTGGAAGAACAAGTAATGAGGCGGAAGAACGAGGTGCGAGGTGGAAGAACAAGTAATGAGGTGGAAGAACGAGGCGCGAGGTGGAAGAACGAGGCGCGAGGTGGAAGAACGAGGCGCGAGGTGGAAGAACGAGGCGTGAGATGGAAGAACGAGGTGTGAGATGGAAGAACGAGGTGTGAGATGGAAGAACGAGGTGTGAGATGGAAGAACGAGGTGTGAGATGGAAGAACGAGGTGTGAGATGGAAGAACGAGGTGTGAGATGGAAGAACGAGGTGTGAGATGGAAGAACGAGGTGTGAGGTAGAAGAACGAGGTGTGAGGTAGAAGAACGAGGTGTGAGGTGGAAGAACAAGTAATGAGGCGGAAGAACGAGGTGCGAGGTGGAAAAACGAGGCGCGAGGTGGAAAAACGAGGCGCGAGGTGGAAGAACGAGGCGCGAGGTGGAAGAACGAGGCGCGAGGTGGAAGAACGAGGCGCGAGGTGGAAGAACGAGGCGCGAGGTGGAAGAACGAGGCGCGAGGTGGAAGAACGAGGCGCGAGGTGGAAGAACGAGGCGCGAGGTGGAAGAACGAGGCGCGAGGTGGAAGAACGAGGCGCGAGGTGGAAGAACGAGGCGCGAGGTGGAAGAACGAGGCGCGAGGTGGAAGAACGAGGCGTGAGGTGGAAGAACGAGGCGCGAGGTGGAAGAACGAGGCGCGAGGTGGAAGAACGAGGCGCGAGGTGGAAGAACGAGGCGCGAGGTGGAAGAACGGGGCGCGAGATGGAAGAACGGGGCGCGAGATGGAAGAACGGGGCGCGAGATGGAAGAACGGGGCGCGAGATGGAAGAACGGGGCGCGAGATGGAAGAACGGGGCGCGAGATGGAAGAACGGGGCGCGAGATGGAAGAACGGGGCGTGAGATGGAAGAACGGGGCGTGAGATGGAAGAACGGGGCGTGAGATGGAAGAACGGGGAATGAAGTGGAAGAACGGGGCATGGAGTGGAAGAACAAGGCGTGAAGTGGAAGAACAAGGCGTGAAGTGGAAGAACAAGGCGTGAAGTGGAAGAATGAGGCATGTGGTGGAAGAATGGGGGTGAGGTGGAAAAACAAGGCGTGAGGTGGAAGAATGAGTTGTGAGATGGAAGAACGAGACATGGGGTGGAAAAACGAGGTGTGAGATGGAAGAAGGAAGCATGAGATGGAAGAACGACGCGTGAGGTGGAAAAACGAGGCGTGAGGTAGGAGAACAAGACATGAGGTGGAATAAAGATTAGGCCAGTGGCGGCTCCTCTGCTGAGGTGGAGGAGCATCACCCCACTGCTCAAAAGGAAAAATAAAATGATAATAACATAGCTTGAAGTCAATGGCGAGGCAGGGCTGGCCAGAGCAGGGGAGGAGTAGTTTGCGCTACTTAAGTGCTCATGACTGTTTGTCCGGCCCTCTTGGGGACCAGCAAAATGAATGTCTTGGAGGCGGGGTCTTCTTCAGGACAAAAAGATTGAAGGGGGGGTGTTGGCACCAGCATCAGCAGGGAACCTTTGTGCTGGAAGATGAGAGTGTGGCCCTGCAGGGTTCCATTTGGGAAGTATGTCGTGTACCATAGGATATCAATTGCTATGGTGGGCTGATCAATCAGTAGCAAAGGCACAAGGTTCAACCGTAACCTCGGGGGAAGCTTCGAGAAATCTGACAGCTGACGAAGGATGGAGGAGAGGCAGCGGCCGGCCGTTCACGTGTATGCTTTTCTTTCCCATTCAATATCCACCTCCACCCCCTGCAAATTATGTACTGCATATGGTCCACGTGTGTGTGAGCAGGGTGAGGTGGGGGCGGATGTTGATAGTGGGGCCGTCCCTTCAGCTAGAGATTTTAGGCATCAGGATAATTACAAGAAATACATATATATGTTGTGTTGGTATCCGATTATCATTGGGAAATTGGAACTGGAGGGAAAAAAACAAAATATACACATTATATATATATATATATATATATAATTCACTTAAAAAAACCATAGGTTTCACACATGTTATAGTTAGGTGGATATTTCACTCATAAAAAACCAATGAAATTCCCCCGTTATAGTTAGTTCAGATAACTATAACTCGTGCGCCCGCAATCCTCTGCTCATGACGTCACATATTACATCACTCATGACATGGTCAGTGACATCACCCTTGACATCACTGATGACATCATCCTTGTGATAGAGTGGCGGTCGCGCGAGTTATAGTTATCTGAACTAACTATAACGGGGGAATTTCATTGGTTTTTTACGAGTGAAATATCCACCTAACTATAACATGTGTGAAACCTATGGTTTTTTCAGTGAATTTGTACGGTTTTTAAATGCTAAGTTATGTATGTATTATTATTTTTTTAAATATTTATTTTACAATAAACTACTTTTTAAATTTTTTTTAATGTTTTTTTACCGTGCGCGCACCCCCGCGATTTAAAAAAAAAAAAAAAAAAAAAATTTCTGCCTTCGGGGTCCTTCAGGGACCCCCTGACAAAGGCTAGGGGGTCAGGAACTCTCTAATCTGCCCCCTTTTCACGTTCGCCACCTTCCTTTTCCACTCTCGCACTGAAAACAAACAAAATGGCGGCCGACACTTCCTGATTTCGACCGATTCGAACGTTGAGTGACATGTAACCACCAATCAGAATTACGCTCGCGCACGTTAGGGTGTGCGCAGGGTGCGCGGCTATAGATATGTATGTGCTTTTAACTGCAATTTTCTCAGAAACTACTGAATAGATTGACTCCATATATGCAAAAGGCACATCCCTGACCGGAGGACTACCTCTCTGCTAAATTTCAAGTAATTCTGTTCAGCCGTTCGGGCTGTACCTTCGACTAAAGGTCCTACGGGAAAATGCATGGGGAAAATGCGTTTTGGGACCCCCCTTTTTTCTCGGCCCCCGCTTGATGAATCCCCCCCGAGACTTTCAGGGTAGGAGCTGAGCGGAGCGCCCCATTAGTTTTGAAAATTTCGCGAAGATTCGTCAACCGGCACCAAAGTTATTCAAAATAGAATTTTGAGATTTCCTATGGAAACACGGTCCTAACTATAACTATCTACTGGCGACCGCCAGTAGATATATATATATATATCTCAACACAATTCTCCCCGCATGGAGAGAAGGTGAGCCGCACACGTAACTAGCTGAATGAATTGAATTCAATACTTGTTGGAACAGCATGGCAGTCCTGGCGCGTTTCAGCCTAACATAAACCTTTATCAAAGGTAAGCCTGCACCATATATATATAATGACGAAAAGTAGATGTAAATTTTGCAAAAATATTAATTGTTTGCCCCTACATTATATACATTTTTTAATAACCTTTCTTGGTTGAGGAAAGAACAGAATTTGAAAAAGGTACCAACATTCGCTTTAAAAAGAGAATTCATGTAAATTACATTTCTGCATATTAATGCTGAAACATGCACAGCTCCCCGGAAATCCATTCTTCAAGAATAAAGGTAGAAGTAGCGAGCGCTCATTGTGTTACAGGCCACAGTGTTCACCATCACCAAGTTATTCATTCATGCGGCTATTCAAATAAGAAGTAATTGCCACGTTGATCTAAAGCCTGAAATCTAAAATGGCTCTGTGGGGTGTATCCTACGGACACCATACAGAACAAGCATTGGCAAGACCACTACTCTGGTGTTGCCAATATTTTGTTTTTACAATCAAATGCAATAATATTTGGTAAAAATATAATAAATGTAAAAATAAAGATGTGAACCGCAGCCCAAACATACCGCCCAATGACTGAAGCGTAATCCTTTTCAGACAGCTGTGCAAATGTCATCCAGTAAAATGCATCTCTCGCGGCGTAAGCCATACGATGGATAGTGGGGTTTATGCATCGCACCAAGCTGCATGCTGTTGTGGGCGGAACCAAAGTGTGAACACGATTTAACCAGACCAATGGATAGAGAGAGCTAACCCAAAGTCACTGTTTGTATATATATATTTGTTAAGATGTTTTCCGGAAACAGTAGGCTGGTGAGACAGCTAAATCCGCCTGTATCTAAAAACCTAATAGTGCTTGTTTCATTGAGTAACTAAATAGATAGTACAGTGCTTTATTTGTTGAAAAAAACCAAAAGAAAGTGCTAGGGCCCTCGTCTGGAGGCCACCGCAGCTTGCACCCCCCCATCCCCCGTTCACACTGCCAGCACTGCCAATGCCTGTATCGACCCGACTACTAACCACCACACTCCTACATGTGTGACAATTCAAACTATTCCAGGCCCCCAAAGCTAAAAGAATGGCTTGGGAGGCAGGTATTAGCCATTTTAATTTATATTAATTTAGTAAACAACTGGTATTCTTCTCATAACTAAATTAGTCAAACATCGCCACCATGTGGTAGACTGCCATAAGTGAAGGTGTTGACAATTAAGTGCTGGTGTGAGCACAGGAAACCACCAGCTCAAATTAAGCACTGGGAGTGTATTAATACAGTACATAGTAAAATCCCATGAGCTACAGTGATTAACCAGGTTTTCTGGTTCAATCTCGACTCAGATTTATGAAGCCAGGCTCAGTCAACACACAAAGCATCAATTTCCATCTGGTGCTGTACAGAAAATGGTACTCCCATCCCACCCAGTCAAGCATCAGATAGAACCAGTGCTTTAAATGGGCTGGTACTCACCGGCACTTCCAAATTTTGTTGTCGTCAGTACCGGCACTTTTCTCTAGCCAGGGAGAGTTTTGGTACCCTGATCCTCAGCACGGCAAGCGCAGGTTAGGTTTCTCCTCCAGTGCAGGGCTGATTCCGCCCTGCTTCTGAGGATCATGTAATTTTATGTAATGAGTTAATCTGTTTTATTGACATAAATGCATTTCTCGTGTGTTTTGATATGGGCTGCATCTGGTACAAAAGTCATTATGTATGATCGTTTCTTGCCCTTAGCCCCGCCCCTAGTCCCGCCTACTTGCCACACCTCTACTTTAATGATTACCTGCACTTATTGTTATTATTAGTCCGATTTGTAACGCGCATGGCTGCCCCAGCAACGGGGCGTCCCAGCGTCCCATTTAAAGCACTGGATAGAACTCTGTGAATCGCTTGGTCCTCCACAGGTGGACGACTGAGATATAGTGAACGTTGGAGCACTAGAGAAAGATCAAACCACCTATACGGTCCAAAACCAAGCAGCCGGAATGGATGAAATCGAACCAGCTCACTGAAGCTCTAAAAGAAATTCACTGGCTCCCAGTGGAACAAAGAATGACACTTCGGATTCTGTACATCATCCTGGGACACTATGATAGAAACACACCATAACACCTACAGAATCCCAACCTCCACCACATCCTTAGCTAGGCACATACATATGGGTCATCCAGTCGAGACCACAAGAAACAAGGGGGGGGAGGCCATTAGAGTCCTCGACCCACAACTATGAAATGGTCTTACCCAATTCTTCAAGACATAACCAGCGTTCTGGCCATAGACAGATACCTCTTCCAGGACACCGTTTTTGGTTCCAAGTGCGGACCAGTCGAGGATGCATAGGAATAACTCCTTAGTAAACTGGCTGCTGGTTACAGATGATGCAGTCCGTATAATACTCGAAAAAGGATGCAAACAATGTGATAGAAATCTATCCAGTCCTTATTACACCGTCTGAGACACACAATATATCAGATGATCGAATGCATTATATAAAGCCCTTATTAAACAGATTAATGGAATCAATGTATGCAATCTTTATTATACAAAATTAAATATTCCTTATAAAATTAGCTAATGCTGACGACTATAAGGATATCATTATAACATGCACTTTGAATAAATAATCGAACTTATAACTTCATAGGTCTTTAATAAGTCATTTGACAGACAGAATATAAACTCTTTATTAAGCCATCTGAGAAAAATATTAATTATGAATTAATTATCAATTTGGTTATTGGATTTATTGTATAAACCTGTATTAAACTGGTGTTGGGTGCACATGACTGCTCTTATTAAAGTAATGGAAACACAGTATGAGGTCCTTGTCAAATTATCAGAAAGAAAACTGTATCCATCCTAAACTAGCTGTGGGATGCATACAAAGCTGTCATTCATAAGGGGCAGGGCGGAGAAGCTTTATGCTCCAGCTTTCCCAGTGCCTTCAATAACAACTATTGAATTTTTTTTTTAATGCATGCACGCCTGCCATCTTCATTACTAATGAGGTAGTTTGGTTAGACCACTAGACGGCGCCAGGACCCCATGTATTTCTCCTTCCAGGAACTACTTTTTAGGTCTCGCCTGATCCAGCGCATGCGCTGGTCTGGCCGAGACATTTAGTGTACGGTTTTTCAAAGTGCTGCCACAGGGCCTAGCGCTTGCGTTCACGCGAGCGTGCACGCGCGCAACAATGCTTTCATCGCTAGCCGCGCTTGATCGCGATCACTTTCGCGGCCGCGCGGCCGTGTCACTTTCACGGACGCGCGGCCAATGCTTGTTTAAGATTCCGCCCTAAACCCATCCGCCCCAAGGGCCTTTCCACCTCCCAGGCTTTCAGTGCCACTACGATCTTTTGTACTTCTATCGATAGGTTCCTGTAAATATGACCTCCCATGTGAAGGCTTATCCTTCACCTCTCTGTATGTGCAGTTTGGGGGCCGTAGATTAGGGATGTTACTTATTATTTCAAATTAAGGCTCTAAAAACGTGGACTTTCCTGTCACTTCACACTCCTAGAAGCCCATTACCTAACGTGTTTTCCGTTGAAGGCACTCTGTGTGCCGGTAAATTAGTAGTGTGTATGCTTGCCACACCCAGTGATTTGTGTTGACGTCTTCTGCATTGTGCGCAGGGCATCACCCCAGACGGTTTCATGGATTCCATACTCCGTTTTAGCAGAGCTTTTAGTTACCGTCCACTTTGTTTCTGACGGTGTCCGTCTCTCCTTGAATCTAATGAAGTATCGGGTGATAGCTTAAAGATTAATGCCGGCTCAAAATCTGCGGCAAGAAATCTTCATTATCCGTGCTGGATATCACGTCGCACTTTCACAGCTCATTTGAATACGTGGGGAGTTCTTCAAATCGGAGCTTTTTAATTTGCAGTAAATGATTAAACAGCTTGCAAAGGTTGCTTTCTGCCTCAAAAGCGCTGCATGCCGTAGTTGTTGTAGTCTTTACAGTATCAAATGCACCGGTTAATTTTCCAAGTACGGAATACTTTTCTTCCTTCTGTGCGCTGAAGTGATTCAAAATAATTACGCTAATCAGGCAGCAAGGAGCTGGTACCAGTCTTTTTCTAATCGAAGCAATCGACCTTGGGCTTCAAGACATTGACAACGCTGATTCACTCACTTAGAACTGAATTTGGAGATCCAGAAAAAGTGAGTCCAACCATATTAGTGTGATCATGGCAGGCAAGTGGGAAACAGCACTAGCATACAGTTCCATGGTCTATAGGTGCACTACAGGACACATTGCACATTCCTGGTGGGCACAGTTTCAAATAAAACCACAAGAGTGCGTCTTTGGAACATAGTCCAGTCCTACCATATTACCACATACTTAAATATTCGTCCTTCATGTCGTGTGAATTACTGTAAGAATTGGGCTGAAACACAGCTGACACAGGAGTAAAATAACATAATTTGGGCTTTGTCGGCTGGTTTCCTGCAGCATGAGGTAACAGTGGAACAGTTTATCGGCAACATTGGAATCCTTGTTTTAATGTGACAACTATAGAGTGATTTCTTATTGGTCTAAATGTCTTTGACTAAATAGCTTTTCATTCGAAATACAACTTGTCTTTACTTTATACACTGCTGAATGTCTGGTTGTCGAATTGGTACCAAAATACTCATTAGTGAGAATCTCCGCTATATAGATTGGGCTCTTTGAAATCTCATGCGGCTAATAAAAATTGAATTCAGGTGTCCAAAAAAACACTGCTGTCACCCGGAGGGTGCTCGGTCAAAAGGTGTGTAATATATCAACTGAGGACCCGGGACAGATTTACACTGGGCTCAGAGGATGAGAGCACACTTTTCCCATTTGTTTTAAACTCTCGTTGTCGATAGATGGGAGACGTGAGCTTGGGCACCTGCTTGTTACAGGGCTATGTTATGGTGGTTTAGATTTATGATGCAATTGTCTATTTTATTTTGCTATGGATCATCTTTTGGCCTAGTACATGCAGCATACAACAGAAGGATACCTAATGCTTTTCTGAATTTGCCTTTGAAAGAATTACACAATGAAGCTCCTGTTTGGGGGAAAGATCCATCAGTGCTTCGCATAATGTGCGCAGGTGCCTGCATTTATCAAGGCTGTTGTTGGAGAAGATGGCCGCTTGCCTGATGATTAGCCAGTAGCGGCTACTTCCTAAAGTTTGACCGGTCATGTTTGACATGTTTGCTATGTAGAGGGTCTGTATTTCCGCCAGATGTCGATTCTAAAGTTATAGTCCTGCCCCCAAATGGAGGAGATATTATACCATGAGATGAGTTACCATGCGTCAAGAAGTTTAACCCATTTCCAGTTGAAAACCTTTATTTAAAAAAAAAAAAAAAATCTTGCACTAAGTCAAGATTTTCCTAATCGTGTAGGCAATTAGGGAAGGTAACTTCCATTTCGAAGTACTTCATACAGCTTACATGTTCATTGTACCTGTTTAGATGAATTTGCTCACTTCTTGTTCTTAGATGTAGAAACTGCAGCCCAATCCCAGCGTTAAATTTCAGAAACGTTTTATAGCTTGTTGTGACCCAGCGGGAGGCAACCTGCAACTAACTGTAATATAGTACAAAGTAACTTCATCAAATTAGATATTTAACTTAATATAGACGTTTTGGTGTACATGATGTATTGTGTGTTCATTGACTAATAGGAACAATAATCTGAAAGATTAAAGGCTGAAGTACACCAGCCACACCCTGTGTAAAATAACCCGATTGGTTAATATAGAAAACAAGCATTGGCATAGCCAATAGGTCTCGCCTTTGGGACCTTATAAGTGTTTGGTTATCCAGCACAATATACTTGGTGCAACAATATGAACTGTTGCATGGCTAAACACTTATAAGGTCCCAAAGGCGAGACCTATTGGCTATTCCAATGCTTGTTGCTTTTAGCTACAGGTGCTGCACATCACACCTGGCGAAAATGGAAAAAAGCATCCCAGAGGTTCCACACGGAATTTTGGCCCGAGGCCACGCACTAACTTCTGGAACACCTGGATGTATAGTACCAAGTCCTTATAGAACTAACTCAAAAATTATATAAATCTCTTATTAGACTGTCTGATTGATGTATGGAATAGCGTTTACGACATTGGGCTATAACCGCCTGTACGAAGTCAATTAAAACTGGCTGATGATATAGAATGTGTCCTTATTGCCCTCGAAAGTCAAGGAGCCGTGATTTGAAATCCTTTCTGATCTGATGAGTGCCTCAGTCTTTATTGAGCCATCTGTGGGCCCACAGTATAAAGTCTTTATTATGCCATCCGGTGGATATACAGCAAAAAAAATATATTAAATCAGCCGTTTCATTATAGCATGAACCTTATTAAAATAGCCGATGGGCACATGGTACGACATCCTTATGAAACAGACGGATTGATAAATACCTTTTAAGTTCTTATTAAAGAGACTGATGGATGAAGAGCGTAAACCGAATGATGGAAACAAAGTATAAAGTCCTTATCACACCTGCGATATGGATACAAAGCATGATAGCTTCATAAAACCTGACGGACACATCATATGAACTCACACATTATTAGCACTCAGGCTGATAAATGTACAGCATGAAAATCTGTAGACACGGGCTGAGGAGTAGATGGCACACAGTTCTTATCACACAGGCTACTTGATACATCATCTAAAGTCGATATTGAACGGCTGATGGATCCATCGAAAGATATCCTTATTGGGCCAACATCTGCAAACAGATGTCAGTGAAGTAATGATGCACACATCATATAAAATACTTATTATACATGGCTAATAGATGCATAGGAGGAAACATGTATTCGCTGTGGATGCACTACATAAAACCTTTATCAGACAGGCTGTGGATATAGAAAATAAAGTCCATCATAAGCAGAGTAAAGAATACAGGCCTCCTTATTAAAGCAGGAATCGACACAGATGTCACTGAACAAACAGATACATATATGACACTCCAGTGAACCATATCGATGGACGCATTGAATAAACTCCTCCCTACGCCCTGTGATGGACACAGCACGGGACTCATTCTGAAGAAGGCGGCAGCCGTCGTCACTGAACGGGGTCACATGCAGAGTACGAGACTGACACGTAACTGGTACCAAACCTAATGTGTACATAAATGCCTATTTACCTAAGTACAATATCCTTCTAATCGCTCTCGGTTTGGAACGAAAAGGAAAAAGAGACAGAAGTACAAAAGGTGAAAGAACCAAGATCACACAGTGTGGTCTAGTTGGGCAGGGAGGTTTAGGATTCTGGCCGCTGGGTCCGCAGCCTTGTACCACCAGCTGATGCACACACCCGTGGATGAGCGGATCTCACAGTCTCCCAGAGTGGAAGGATCTCATGAAGTCAGTCAGAGTGTTTCTGATTGGACGCGCGCTGGTAACAGAGTAGCGCCGCCTCTCGTCCGACACGAGCCACGGATACACATTTCAACATCCCTCTTTCTGAGACAGAGGCTGGATACAAAGTGCTACATCGGTCTCCCGCAGGCTGGTGGTTGCACAAGGGCCGCCAAGTGCAACATTGTAGCCTTAGTACTGTATCATTAGCCTCGCAGTGCTACACGAGGGGGGCTGTCTAGAGGGCCTCCAACTGGGAACAGCTTCAGAGCCGTTTAGGGCGGCACGTGCCTACATCTTGGGGTTTCTTTCAGCTGTGAGGTTTCGCTTCGTTCCTGTGACTGAGCGGTGGGGCGGACCCAAAACAAACCTTCCCTGCAGGCGTAAGTTCCCAGTAGGGGCACACAGGCGGAATCCCAAACCGAGCTGTAAATCTACTGGCAGGCGAGGCTCCTGGACGGGGTGACAAATGTACTGGGGTGAATGTATGACATTGTTCTGCATTCTGTCCATCAACTGTTGTTTTTGCATTTGCCATCCCGAGTGGGAAGGGACGTGGGTCCCGTGCTCGCCATGCCACTGGAATCAAGCTATCGTGGCTGAAGGAGTGAAACCCCGAAACCGGTCCTCGGATGCTTGTTTCCAGTTCAGGGAGGACCTGGTTTGGCAGTTCGGGCTGGACTGTACCCATGAGGCACAGGGTCAAGACTGATTTGCATATGGCTGGGTTCAAACTGGAATGGCATGGTGAGCAAAAAAACGATGGATTTAGGCCCAGATCTCTGTACTGGGGTGAATGTATGACATTGTTCTGTATTCTGTCCATCAACTGTTGTTTTTGCATTTGTCACCCCGAGTGGGACGGGTATGCCCAGACGTGAGTCCCGTGCTCTCCATGCCACTGGAATCAGGCTATTGGCTGAAGAGGGGTGAAACCCTGAAACCGGTCCTAGGATGCTTGTTTCCAGTTCAGGGAGGACCTGGCTTGGCAGTTCGCGCTGGACTGTTCCCATGACTGATTTGCATATGGCTGGGTTCAAACTGGAACAGGCATGAGAGCAAAAAACTATGGATTTAGGCCCAGATCTCTGTACTGGGGTGAATGTATGACATTTTTCTGCATTCTGTCCATCAACTGTTGTTTTTGCATTCGCCTACTACTTTCCCAGTAGTAGGGCTTATAATGCCAGGTGGACCACCTGCCGGCTTAGGGCGGCGCTGCGCTTTGCACCTTTTAGCCCCTTCCTCCGGGGAACACGTTTTCATCATCCAATGATAGTCCGTTCTCTTTCTGATCATGGAAACACACTTGAGTGTAGCAATGTTTGTGAATAAGACCCAAGGTGAACATGTAAAGGCACTTTCAACATTGCCCCACCATCCGCAGCCGCACAACGTCTCAGGCTAGAGGAGCGCACTTTTGAGACACAGAGAAACCGCTTCCTACCACAAGGACATTTGCTAAAATATGACGGTGGACAATTCTGTTATATCAAGAACTTTCTGCAAGTCCAGGAGATCTTAAAATGACACCCCATGTAAGCTATTGATGAGCGAATTTGTTTACATAAAGCTATTAGGAGACTCTCAGGCAGGTAGGTCAACCCAGCCTTTCATTCTTCTGAGGTCGATAGATAGGGTAACATTAAGTGGTACAATATTAACGCCTGTTACCTGCAGTACTAGGATACCATGCACTATTCAGACAATATGTTATTTTTACATTATCATTAATACAAAAACAACAAAGAAATGACGTTTGTTTCTCATATTTTGGGGCCCTGTGTATTAACAAAGTTCCTAAGTATGTGTTCCTTTGCTGAAGGAGCAAATGCCGCCCATTAGAAACTAGGAATCCAAACATTGACGCTTAGAGTGCTACCTCCATCACCAGGTAACGATACGCGGTTTCCTACAGCTGCCCAGACCACATTTTAGACACCGCTGTTGAGGGGTTCTTTAGAGTATATTCTACTTACTGCTTGTGACATCAGAGACACTGAGGAGCTGTTGTAGTCAGTGCTCAGATTTGTAAAAGAATAAGTACCGGAGCCCAAAGTTTTGTGCAGAAGCTCCAAGCTCTGGTGGATGAGTTTCGGGATTGCTGAACACTGAAGCCACGTAGTCTCGATCCCACCTCATGCCTCTTTCTTCCACCACCCTACACCCCTTGCCTCTTTATTTCACTCTTACAGGAACTTCTTCATTTCTGCTTTCTCCTTTCCACACTGTTTTTCCATCTTTTTCTTCCTCCTGTTTTCCCCATTTTTATTTTTTTCTCGCTCTTGTTCTTGATTAAAGTCTGTTGAGGAAAAATAAGTGCTGGTCCCCAAAAATGAGTGCCGGTGGGCCCCACCTGCGTTCACCGCTTCATAGGGTTGTACTCCGCCATCGTGTGTAGCATCACAGTGCAAAAAGAACTTCAAAACAATTCTTCAAATGTGCACCAGGTGACTCTGGATTTCATTAAAGACCTGGTGGCTGGCGCTGCGCATAAAACTCTTTATTGCCCCAACCAGAGCAGCACTTCAAAGAACCACAGAGTCCTCAAATAAAAAGAATGTTTTCTAAAATCCTATTAAATTCCCTTACATTCTGAAGGCTCCCTTTTAGTACTCCAACACAAACTGACCTCAAATTGGTTTATTATTTTTTGACATTTGTGTTTCCAGCTAGCACATTGTACTACATTGTTGTGTTCGTTGACAATTTTCAATTCACAATTACTAAACAAAATATTACAAATATTTTAAAAGGGATGATGGCCAACAATGCTGACTTCAACAAAACAAGGTACACTAAGTGACATCGTAAACATGTTATAGGCCCTGGGCCAAACATGTTTTGAAACGCACCAGTCCCCAGCATCTTTGCATTTATGATTAATTTTTGCCTCATTCAATAGGCTACTATTCCAGAAAGGGAAAAGACAGAAGACAAATTATAGATTATCACTTACATAAAAACTGTGATCCTTTAAAATCTTTCTTTTCTCGATAGCAGACAGATTGGCAATGAAGAGAGACATGTGGTAGCCCAGCAGAGGGCTATGATATACTTGCCAACATTCTATGACCAAAAGAAGTAGGATTTAGCGTATCTCTAACATACTTATGTGCATTATGATGACGTCACAGGAAAGACATCATCTGACCTTTAACCTGCCACAAGATCACAGGAAATGACCACACAACACGTGACTGTGAACAGACTGCAGGGAACATTATTTGGCCTTTGATGATGAGGTCATCACTGTGGGGTGGAAGGGCAGGGCTAAAGCTAGGGGTGGGCGGAACTCACGAGTTACATAAAAACTCCGGGAGATTCCGTGAGCAGGCGGAATTCGGCACGTCGCGATGTTCGTGCTGATTTTTAGCACTGGGAACATGTGTTCCGTACTGTAAACGTTTTTCCAGAACTCTGTGTTCCAACCAGAACGCGGAGTCAATCGATCAATCAATCAGTACTTATTACCTGCAACTACTCACCCGTGAGGGTCTCAAGGTGCTGGAGTGGGCAAAATTCTGCAAACACCACATGCGAAGTGGAAATTTTCGCCCATCCCCAAGCTAAAACTCGCATATATTACTGTGCGCCATAGAAAAATACCAGAGGAAGTCTGCGAGCCCCTTCCAGTCTCGGTATTTGCTAGCCATTGTTTAATTAGTACCCATGTGTGCTCTCCAGACTTACCCTTGCTTTATCCAGTACTATTCGTACCCTATACATTGGCATTTATAGATTCCTTTTAGTCTTTTCATTACTCTGACCATGCCTGGTCGGCAGCCTCGGTCTTCTGCACACAAGTACAGTAGCTCTTTTCTTATTTTATTGTGCCTTTAAGGCAAAGAAGAGAGAGAGAAAGAAGTAAAAGGAGGAAAGAGAAAGTGACAGAAAGGAGAAGGGAACGAAAAAGAAGTTAGGATGAAAAGGAGTTAAAGGGCAGAGGAGGTAAGAGGAAGAAGAGAGAAGGTCTTGAAGCAAGAGAAAAGGGGAAAAGAAAAAGGACCAAAGATTAGTAAGAGATCTCTGGGGAAAGGTGGTGAGAAGATTGAACAGGGTAGGAAAAGAGGGAAGAACTGAAGGGGATCAATGAAAAGGAAATAGAGCAACAGGGAGTTGAAAGAGAAAAGAAAAAGATAGAAGAACGAGAGTGGAAATTTACAGTAAAAAAAACTGGAGTAGAAAAAGGCGGGCCAAGGAGGATAGGAACTGAGACATAGAATGAGAAAGCAGAATAAAGTGAGGAAAAAGAGATGGGGAAAGAAAAGCGTAGGAAGGGAGAATGTGACAAGTAAAGAGTGATGGAAGAGAGGAGGATGTAGGGAACAGAGAAGGAAGCAAGACCAAAGGGACAGCAGAACGGAAGCATGAGGAGGACAAGTGGAAAATAAAGGAGAGAGAATATGAGGGTGTGGAGTGAGGAGGAAACCAAGGGTGATCTATGGAGAAAATGTGAAGAATCAAGAGAAGGTGTAGAATGGGGGAGAGAGGATGTTAAGGAAAGAAGTGGACAGGGGAAGAAAAAGAGGCAACATGAAACGCAGAGAAGTGCAGAATGAAGAAAGGAAAGAGGGGTATGCAGAGAGAGTCGAGAGAGAGAGAGAAGAATGTACACCTGGCAGAGAGAGAACAATGTACACCTGGCATAGAGAGAATTAAAGAGACACAGGAGATGTAAAGAAACAAGACGAAGGAGCTGGGAATCGATAGTCTCCCCAGTAGTGCTAGATCATCTAAGTGCATCCTTTGTACCCCACTTTGGCCAGCTTCCTCTCACCACATCCAGGCACAGATCCCCAGTACTCACAGAGTGAAATTCGCGTAACGAAGGCCAACGAGAAAGGCATTTCTTGTTCGGATGACATCACCAATCATCTTGTAGTTTTATATTCCCTTTATTAAAGGGATTCAACATTGATACAGAAACCAGTCTGATGTTTGACTTCACTTTAAGATATACAACTGGGATGCACGCTGGATGTCATTCCCACCCTTCTCTCATGTCAGTGTTTACAATTGAAAGCATCATTAAAGTTTTCCCAAAAACAGTGGGACAATGTTTCACAGCTGGAAAGGGCGCCCCACGGCGTCTGGTATCTTGTCATTCACTTAGTACGCTATGCGAGCAGCGTGTTTCACCCCTTCCTCCCCTCCCTGGATCGTCATGGGGTCGTTGCAGCACTGGCCTCACTGCGGCCCACTAGAGGCTCTCGGATTGGACAGATCAGGGCTCCGTCATGGGGTCCTTGCAGCGCTGGCTGCTCTGCAGGTCTCCGTCATGGGGTCCTTGCAGCGCTGGCTGCTCTGTGGGGCTCTGTCGTGGGTCCTTACAGCGCTGCCTGCAGGTCTCCGTCATGGGGTCCTTGCAGCGCTGCCTGCCCTGCAGGACTCCGTCATGGGGTCCTTGCAGAGCTGGCTGCTCTGTGGGGTCCCTTCATGGGGTCCTTGCAGAGCTGGCTGCTCTGTGGGGTCCCGTCATGGGGTCCTTGCAGCGCTGGCTGCTCTGCAGGGCACCGTCATGGGGTCTTTGCAGCGCTGGCTGTTCTGCAGGTCTCCGTCATGGGGTCCTTGCAGCGCTGGCTGCTCTGCAGGGCCCGTCATGGGGTCCTTGCAGCGCTGGCTGCTCTGCAGGGCTCCGTCATGGGGTCCTTGCAGCGCTGGCTGCCCTGCAGTTCTCCGTCATGGGGTCCTTGCAGCGCTGGCTGCTCTGCAGGTCTCCGTCATGGGGTCCTTGCAGCGCTGGCTGCTCTACAGGGCCCGTCATGGGGTCTTTGCAGCCCTGGCTGCTCTGCAGCCCCCAGTTACGGGGTCCTTGCAGCGCTGGCTGCTCTGTGGCCCAAAATCACAGGGTCCTTGTAGCGCCGGCTGCGCTGCAGCCCACCGTCATGGGGTCCTTGCAGCGCTGGCTACCCTCAGCCCACCGTCATGGGGTCCTTGCAGTGCTGCCTTCCCTCAGCCCACCGTCATGGGGTCCTGGCAGCACTGCCTGCCCTGCAGGACTCCGTCATGGGATCCTTGCAGCGCTGGCTGCTCTGTGGGGTCTCGTCATGGGGTCCTTGCAGCGCTGGCTGCTCTGTGGGGTCTCCTCATGGGGTACTTGCAGCGCTGCCTGCTCTGCAGGTCTACGTCATGGGGTCCTTGCAGCGCTGCCTGCTCTGCAGGTCTACGTCATGGGGTCCTTGCAGCGCTGCCTGCTCTGCAGGTCTACGTCATGGGGTCCTTGCAGCGCTGGCTGCTCTGTGGGGCTCGGTCGTGGGGTCCGTGCAGCGATGCCTGCCCTGCAGGTCTCCGTAATGGGGTCCTTGAAGCGCTGGCTGCTCTGTGGGGCTCCTATAAATCTAAACGGAAGGCCCTCCCTAGGGTAATTAAAGGTCCAAGAGAAGGGGGGAAGAGACCAAAGAATTATCTGGGAAAGCTCTTTCTGGACCTATATTATTTTATATGAGACTTAAACAAGTTCTCACCTGCCAATATAGCACAGAAAATTAAACAAATAAAGTTATTTATTTAGTAACCATTTTTATTTGTATTTTTTCACTTTTATCAATTTGAGTACACACTAATTAAAACATTCTATCCATTATTTTGTTAACACTTCACATGTATGTTCATTTAGTACTATCCAAAACCTAAAACATAACCCCGTGGCTAATAATGTACAAAACAATTCATACTCTCACACATACATCAGTCATACTCATATCCTTAAAATAGCAACAAACATTTAGTGGTTTGGCATAGTCTCCAAGACAAGTTTGAAAGAAGAAGACAACAATAAGTACAGTTATTTCTAATAGTACTGGGTCTCAGGAGACCTCTCCTCTAGATGGAAAGGGCCATATAGGTCCAGAAAGAGCTTTCCCAGATAATGCTCTGTGGGGCTCCGTCATGGGGTCCTGGCAGCACTGCCTGCCTGGCAGGTCTCCGTCATGGGGTCCTTGCAGCGCTGCCTGCAGGTCTCCGTCATGGGGTCCTTGCAGTGCTGCCTGCCAAGCGCTGGCTGCTCTGTGGGGTCTCGTCATGGGGTCCTTGCAGCGCTGGCTGCTCTGTGGGGTCTCGTCATGGGGTCCTTGCAGCGCTGGCTGCTCTGTTGGGTCTCGTCATTGGGTCCTTGCAGCGCCGGCTGCTCAGCAGGTCTCTGTCATGGGGGTCCTTGCAGTGCTGCCTGCCAAGCGCTGGCTGCTCTGTGGGGTCTCGTCATGGGGTCCTTGCAGCGCTGGCTGCTCTGTGGGGTCTCGTCATGGGGTCCTTGCAGCGCTGGCTGCTCTGTTGGGTCTCGTCATTGGGTCCTTGCAGCGCTGGCTGCTCTGTGGGGCTCTGTCGTGGGGTCCTTGCAGCAAAGCCTGCTCTGGTGGGCTCCGTCATGAGGTCCTTGCATTGCTGCCTGCCTGGCAGGTCTCAGTCATGGGGTCTTTGCAGCGCCGGCTGCTCTGCAGTTCTCCATCATGGGGTCCTTGCAGAGCTGGCTGCTCTGTGGGGCCCCGTCATGGGGTCCTTGCAGCGCTGCCTGCTCTGCAGGGCTCCGTCATGGGGTCCTTGCAGCGCTGCCTGCCCTGGAAGTCTCCGTCATGGGATCCTTGCAGTGCTGGCTGCTCTGTGGGGTCTCGTCATGGGGTCCTTGCAGCGCTGGCTGCTCTGCAGGGCTCCGTCATGGGGTCCTGGCTGCTCTGCGGGGCTCCGTCATGGGGTCCTTGCAGCGCTGCCTGCCCTGCAAGTCTCCGTCATGGGGTCCTGGCTGCTCTGCGGGGCTCCGTCATGGGGTCCTTGCAGCACTGCCTGCCCGCAGGTCTCAGTCATGGGGTCCTGGCTGCTCTGCGGGGTTCCGTCACGGGGTCCTTGCAGTGCTGCCTGCTCTGCAGGTCTCCGTCATGGGGTCCTTGCAGCGCTGGCTGCCCTGCAGTTCTCCGTCATGGGGGTCCTTGCAGCGCTGCATGCTCTGTGGGGCTCTGTCGTGGGGTACTTGCAGTGATGCCTGCTCTGCTGGGATCCGTCATGGGGTCCTTGCAGCGCCGGCTGCTCTGCTGGGCCCGTCAAGGGGTCCGTGCAGCGCTGCCTGCTCTACAGGGCCCATCATGGGGTCCTTGCAGCGCCGGCTGCTCAGCAGGTCTCTGTCATGGGGGTCCTTGCAGCGCTGCCTGCTCTGCAGGCCTCTGTCATGGGGTCTTTGCAGCGCTGCCTGCTCTACAGGGCCCGTCATGGGGTCCTTGCAGCGCTGCCTGCTCTACAGGGCCCGTCATGGGGTCCTTGCAGCGCCGGCTGCTCTGCAGGCCTCTGTCATGGGGTCCTTGCAGCGCTGCCTGCTCTACAGGGCTCCGTCATGGGGTCCTTGCAGCGCTGCCTGCTCTGCAGGGCACTGTCATGGGGTCCTTGCAGCGCTGCCTGCTCTGCAGGGCACTGTCATAGGGTCCTTGCAGCGCCGGCTGCTCTGCAGGGACCGTCATGGGGTTCTTGCAGCGCCGGCTGCTCTGCAGGGACCGTCATGGGGTCTTGCAGCGCCGGCTGCTCTGCAGAGCCCGTCATGGGGTCCTTGCAGCGCTGGCTGCTCTGCAGGCCTCTGTCATGGGGTCCTTGCAGCGTTGCCTGCTCTGCAGGTCTCCGTCATGGGTCCTTGCAGCGCTGGCTGCTCTACAGGGCCCGTCATGGGGTCTTTGCAGCACTGGCTGCTCTGCAGTCCCCAGTCACGGGGTCCTTGCAGCGCTGGCTGCTCTGTGGCCCAACATCACAGGGTCCTTGTAGCGCTAGCTGCGCTGCAGCCCACCGTCATGGGGTCCTTGCAGCGCTGGCTACCCTCAGCCCACCGTCATGGGGTCCTTGCAGCGCTGGCTTCCCTCAGCCCACCGTCATGGGGTCCTGGCAGCACTGCCTGCCCTGCAGGACTCCGTCATGGGATCCTTGCAGCGCTGGCTGCTCTGTGGGGTCTCGTCATGGGGTCCTTGTAGCGCTGCCTGTTCTGCTGGGGTCCGTCATGGGGTACTTGCAGCGCTGCCTGCTCTGCAGGTCTACGTCATGGGGTCCTTGCAGCGCTGCCTGCTCTGCAGGTCTACGTCATGGGGTCCTTGCAGCGCTACCTGCTCTGCAGGTCTACGTCATGGGGTCCTTGCAGCGCTGGCTGCTCTGTGGGGCTCTGTCGTGGGGTACTTGCAGCGATGCCTGCCCTGCAGGTCTCCGTCATGGGGCCCTTGAAGCGCTGGCTGCTCTGTGGGGCTCCGTCATGGGGTCCTGGCAGCACTGCCTGCCTGGCAGGTCTCTGTCATGGGGTCCTTGCAGCGCTGCCTGCAGGTCTCCGTCATGGGGTCCTTGCAGTGCTGCCTGCCAAGCGCTGGCTGCTCTGTAGGGTCTCGTCATGGGGTCCTTGCAGCGCTGGCTGCTCTGTGGGGTCTCGTCATGGGGTCCTTGCAGCGCTGGCTGCTCTGTGGGGTCTCGTCATGGGGTCCTTGCAGCGCTGGCTGCTGTGTGGGGCTCCGTCGTGGGGTCCTTGCAGCAAAGCCTGCTCTGGTGGGCTCCGTCATGAGGTCCTTGCATTGCTGCCTGCCTGGCAGGTCTCAGTCATGGGGTCCTTGCAGCGCCGGCTGCTCTGCAGTTCTCCATCATGGGGTCCTTGCAGCGCTGGCTGCTCTGTGGGGCCCTGTCATGGGGTCCTTGCAGCGCTGCCTGCTCTGCAGGGCTCCGTCATGGGGTCCTTGCAGCGCTGCCTGCCCTGGAAGTCTCCGTCATGGGATCCTTGCAGTGCTGGCTGCTCTGTGGGGTCTCGTCATGGGGTCCTTGCAGCGCTGGCTGCTCTGCAGGGCTCCGTCATGGGGTCCTGGCTGCTCTGCGGGGCTCCGTCATGGGGTCCTTGCAGCGCTGCCTGCCCTGCAAGTCTCCGTCATGGGGTCCTGGCTGCTCTGCGGGGCTCCGTCATGGGGTCCTTGCAGCACTGCCTGCCCCGCAGGTCTCCGTCATGGGGTCCTGGCTGCTCTGCGGGGTTCCGTCATGGGGTCCTTGCAGTGCTGCCTGCTCTGCAGGTCTCCGTCATGGGGTCCTTGCAGCGCTGGCTGCCCTGCAGTTCTCCGTCATGGGGTCCTTGCAGCGCTGCATGCTCTGTGGGGCTCTGTCGTGGGGTCCTTGCAGCGATGCCTGCTCTGCTGGGCTCCGTCATGGGGTCCTTGCAGCGCCGGCTGCTCTGCTGGGCCCGTCAAGGGGTCCGTGCAGCGCTGCCTGCTCTACAGGGCCCATCATGGGGTCCTTGCAGCGCCGGCTGCTCAGCAGGTCTCTGTCATGGGGGTCCTTGCAGCGCCGGCTGCGCTGCAGGCCTCTGTCATGGGGTCCTTGCAGCGCTGCCTGCTCTGCAGGCCTCTGTCATGGGGTCTTTGCAGCGCTGCATGCTCTACAGGGCCCGTCATGGGGTCCTTGCAGCGCTGCCTGCTCTACAGGGCCCGTCATGGGGTCCTTGCAGCGCCGGCTGCTCTGCAGGCCTCTGTCATGGGGTCCTTGCAGCGCTGCCTGCTCTACAGGGCTCCGTCATGGGGTCCTTGCAGCGCTGCCTGCTCTGCAGGGCACTGTCATGGGTCCTTGCAGCGCTGCCTGCTCTGCAGGGCACTGTCATGGGGTCCTTGCAGCGCCGGCTGCTCTGCAGGGACCGTCATGGGGTCCTTGCAGCACCGGCTGCTCTGCAGGGACCGTCATGGGGTCTTGCAGCGCCGGCTGCTCTGCAGAGTCCGTCATGGGGTCCTTGCAGCGCCGGCTGCTCTGCAGGCCTCCGTCATGGGGTCCTGGCAGCGTTGCCTGCTCTGCGGGCACTGTCATGGGGTCCTTGCAGCGCTGCCTGCTCTACAGGGCCCGTCATGGGGTCCTTGCAGCGCCGGCTGCTCTACAGGGCACCTGAGCCGGGCCTGTCGCTTCTCCCTCTCACTTGGTGGGATTTTTAAAGGTGAGTGCGCTCCAGCCACCCAGGTGCCCTGGCCGCCTCTGCAGACTTAGCTCCTGTTAAGGAAAACAGGAGTGGGGCAGTGAAGAGTGTAAGTGTTTCTAAAAGTGCTTTAGGTCGGCAGGTCCAGTCAGACACTGAGCAGTTGCACTTCTACAATTTGAACGAGGGGGTACTAGCATGTTACAGAAGGGGTTCAATGCTCTTAATAGGAGAGTACCAAAGCTTTTCGGTAGTGAACCGATACTCTGGCGCAGTGAGCACCTAGTCAAGCACTAGTTGTTGATGGGACCAGGTCTCCTCACGCCCTTTCTCTCTGCCCTGCAGTTGAGCGTATAGACAGAGGGATGTATGAATTTCTGAAAACCCATGAGCTCTGATGCCGAACCCTTGACAGCCAATGGAGGTTCAGCAAGCGACAGCGGAAGCGTGAAAACACTGCGCCTCACCTCTAGAGGCTCTCGGATTGGACAGATCAGGGAGTGATGCTGCCTACAGAATGCCCGCGTGCACTGCCCTCTGCAGCATCACGGGTGGTACTGCGAGTACCCCTTGGACTGGACTGGCTGGACGCCGTCCCCTTCCCACAGCAGCCCACAGCCAGAGTGCAGTGCAAGGACAGCTGTGGGTAATGTGCCCAGCTTCCTACTTCAAATACACGGGTTGCCTCACGGTTTTTGGACCTATATATGTTCGTTTTGAGCTCATAAATGTTCACTGCCCGCAAGTGTGTGGACTGGGAACACTCCCCGTCAGGTGCCTTCAGGGCAGAATGAAAGGAACCTTCAGTTGGGCTAGACACGCCTACTCAGCAGCAGCATACCCAAGCTCAATCCGAACCGGACTGCTATGATATTGTGATCACGGACTGCTATGATAACATTATTACTGACTGCTATGATATCATCGCTGACAGCTATGATGCCATTATCAGTGACTGCTATGATAGCATCACCACTGACTGCTATGATATCATTGATACCATTATCACTGACTGCTATGCGATCATTATCACTGACAGCTATGATGCCATTATCACTGACTGCTATGATAGCATTACCACTGACTACTATGATATCGTTGATACCATTATTAATGACTGCTATGATGGTATCACTATCACTGACTGCTATGATAGCATTATTACTAATTGCTATGATAATACTATCATAGTCAGAAATAATCCTATCACTTACTGCTATGATACCATTATCACTGACTGCTATGATAGCATTATTACTGACTGCTATGGTAGCATTATCACCGACAGCTATGATACCATTATCACTGATTGCTATTATATTATTATCACTGACGGCTATGATACCATTGACACCATTATCATTGGCTGCTATGATATCATTATCACCGACTGCTATGAGATCATGATCATTGACTGCTATGAGATTATTATCACTGACTGCTATGAGATTATCACTGACTGCTATGCGATTATCATTGACTGCTGTATCATTATCACTGACTGCTATGAGATTATTATCTATGACTGCTATGATAGCGTTATCACTGACGGCTATATCATTATTAGTGACTGCTATGATAGCATTATCACTGACTGCTATGATATCATTATCGCTGACTGCTATGAGAATATTATCAGTGACTGCTATGATAGCATTATCACTGACTGCTATATCATTACCACTGCCTGCTATATCATTATCACTGACTGCTATGAGATTATTATCACTGACTGCTATATCATTACCACGGACTGCTATGAGATTATTATCACTGACTGCTGTGGTAGCATTAACACTGACTACTATATCATTATTAGTGACTGCTATGATACCATTATCCCCGACGGCTAGGATATCATTATCGCGGACTGCTATGATATAATTGATACCATTATTAATGACTGCTATGATGGTATCACTATCACTGACTGCTATGATATCATTATCACTTACCGTTATGATATAATTATTAACCCTTGCTCAACATTGTAAGTCGCAGTGAGGCATGGATCTGGCTTTCAAACAAGAAAACAAAAAGGAAAAACAAGAAACTTTTTAAATAGTCATTACAGTGTATGTCCCGATGAAATAAAAAAGATATCTCATGAAAGTTGGGGTTCGAGGCCAAAGCCCACTCTGGCCAGATCTTAAAAGCCCTGGTGAACAATTTGTATTTTATTAGCGAGCATTTAGAACAGTCAACATTAACTGGTATATGTTGCAACATTACATATATGAATGTGTTTTAGTTAATGTTCAGCACATGCGTGCCTTTAACACTAATGTTTTTGTATGCAATCCTAAAGTTGTCAGTTACAAAGAATGGAATGAAATGGGGTACACCTATATGCTCAGGATCACACATGTTGCAGAGCAGACACATTAGAATTTGAGGCTTTTCACCACCCTCTCTTTACTCGTCTCGATTTACATAACAGGCCGATGCTTTTGCGTAGCTGTTTCATAATTTCATCAACACACCTGTGCAGAAAGAACACGATCAAACCATCTACAGAAACAGTTCTACAAATGAATTACGCAAACCGAGTGCAGTTCAATAGCTCGATCATCAAAAGTAGAAACGCGTATGAAGATCCTCGAAATGAGTATGCGAGGAGATTAGGTGACAATGCCCCCTCCAGAGAACATTAATCAGTGCAAGGAAATAGAGGCATTTACTTCCATGTCAACAGCGCTGCCCTCCCATGACTCGGCGGCACAATGACTTCACAAGATGTGCTCAGGAGCGGTGTCCTCGGGCAGCCAATAAAAGCGACGAGAGAATCGGCGCAGACACTGAAAGCCCCGGCGCTGAACGGATGAAGGTCGGCTCTGCTGCTTGACACACGCACCTTCGGTGAAACATTTGTTTACAACGCCATTTCAGTGGGAGCAGCGCAGGGCCCATTTCAGAACAAGAAACCTAGACGGTGCTACAGCAGCCCTACCTCAGCAGGCAGGTCACTGTACTTTTGGGCACAAATCCACAAGAGAGACAGAGGGGAGAGGGTGTAATGAGGTCGGCACCGTGTATGCTTGAGGTCAAAAGGCCAGTTCACGCGTCCTGCTATCGGACAGACAGGATCCCAGTCCAGAAATGCCTCAGCTGAAGTTGGAATCCACACTCACCGCTCGCAGGGCACACAGGACACATTGATATGTACACACAAGGAAGTAACTATAAAACTACCCACGCGCCTGTGGCTGGCACCGGAACAAGTACCACGCGACAGGCGCGCAGCATATACGCTTAGGACAGAGGGTCTAGGGGGCCTTTTAAAAGAACTGTAGGAAAGGGATGGTGCGGCAGTACTGCTCAGAACAGCAACGGTACTGGGGACTGTAGGAATGCAGGACGACTGGACACTGCCTGCAGCCTCAGGTACCTGACCACACCTGCACTCCTCCACAAGCTGGCCAACCTGCAGTGCCAGGACATCCAGAGCAGGCAGCCTCTGGTGGCAGAACATTCCCAACACCCTGCACATGCTGGACATCCCAACTTGCCACCAGTACCTGGTGGTCATAAATCCCTGCCTGCCTCCAGTACCCGCTCATCCATCTCTGCCTGCCTCCAGTACCCGCTCATCCATCTCTGCCTGCCTCCAGCACCCGCTCATCCATCTCTGCCTGACTCCAGTACCTGCTTGTCCATCTCTGCCTGCTTCCAGTACCCACTCATCCACCTCTGCCTGCCTCCAGTACCTGCTCGTCCATCTCTGCCTGCTTCCAGTACCCGCTCATCCACCTCTGCCTGCCTCCAGTACCTGCTCGTCCATCTCTGCCTGCTTCCAGTACCCGCTCGTCCATCTCTGCCTGCTTCCAGTACCCGCTCATCCACCTCTGCCTGCCTCCAGTACCTGCTTGTCCATCTCTGCCTGCTTCCAGTACCCGCTCATCCACCTCTGCCTGCCTCCAGTACCTGCTCGTCCATCTCTGCCTGCCTCCAGTACCTGCTTGTCCATCTCTGCCTGCTTCCAGTACCCGCTCATCCATCTCTGCCTGCCTCCAGTACCTGCTTGTCCATCTCTGCCTGCTTCCAGTACCCGCTCATCCATCTCTGCCAGACTCCAGTACCTGAACATCCCTCTCTGCCTGACTCCAGTACCTGAACATCCATCTCTGCCCGACTCCAGTACCTGCTCGTCCATCTCTGCCTGACTCCAGCACCCGCTCGTCCATCTCTGCCTGCCTCCAGTACCCGCTCGTCCATCTCTGCCTGCCTCCAGTACCCGCTCGTCCATCTCTGCCTGCTTCCAGTACCTGCTCATCCATCTCTGCCTGCCTCCAGTACCTGCTCATCCATATCTGCCTGCCTCCAGTACCTGCTTGTCCATCTCTGCCTGACTCCAGTACCTGAACATCCCTCTCTGCCTGACTCCAGTACCTGAACATCCATCTCTGCCCGACTCCAGTACCTGCTCGTCCATCTCTGCCTGACTCCAGCACCCGCTCGTCCATCTCTGCCTGACTCCAGTACCCGCTCGTCCATCTCTGCCTGCCTCCAGTACCCGCTCGTCCATTTCTGCCTGCCTCCAGTACCTGCTCGTCCATCTCTGCCCGACTCCAGTACCTGCTTGTCCATCTCTGCCTGACTCCAGTACCCGCTCATCCATCTCTGCCCGACTCCGGGTACCCGCTCATCCATCTCCGCCTGACTCCAGTACCTGCTCGTCCATCTTTGCCTGCTTCCAGTACCCGCTCATCCATCTCTGCCCGACTCCAGTACCTGCTCGTCCATCTCTGCCTGCTTCCAGTACCCGCTCGTCCACCTCTGCCTGCTTCCAGTACCTGCTCGTCCATCTCTGCCTGCTTCCAGTACCTGCTCGTCCATCTCTGCCTGCTTCCAGTACCCGCTCATCCATCTCGGCCTGCCTCCAGTGCCTGCTCATCCATCTCTGCCTGCCTCCAGTACCTGCTCATCCACCTCTGCCTGCTTCCAGTACCTGCTCATCCATCTCTGCCTGCCTCCAGTACCTGCTCATCCATCTCTGCCTGCCTCCAGTACCTGCTCATCCATATCTGCCTGCCTCCAGTACCTGTACATAAATAAATACAAAATAACAACAGTGCCGTGGCCCGTGTTTTCGTTGGCTTCGAGGCTGGTGCTGCCCAATGCCCTGGTTGTGGAATACCAAAACTTCTAGTTTTTATTCCACCCCAGGCCTCTTTTCCACCATCCTTTACTTCTGCCTCCTTTTCTCAGTCCTTCAAGTCCTTTGTCACCCCTGCTTTCTCTCTTTGTCCCCATTGTATCACCTTTGTCTTCTTTCTTCACTCTCTCCTTGTCTGTCATTTTCCCTCTTGCACGAGATCAACGTGTGAGGTTGTAAAGGGAGTGGCAGTGCCCACCACCGGGAGCACCCCGCACAAATTAAGCACTCGCGTTAATAGCAACAATGTGAAGCTTTGCATTGTTCTCTGGGTCCGGTGAATGCAGGGCCCATCACCAAGGAACCTCCTGTATGTTTAAAACCCCAGGCCCACCCCCTTTTCCCAGTCCTGCCTGTATTGTTTCTCAGCTTATATTGTTTAGTTTATTTTATTATCCCAAACCTGGCCGCTTTCCATTTCAGGCTTCTTAATAGAAAATCGTGAGATCCTGTAATAGACTCCTGGGAATGTTTGTAAACACAGATTCAAATTTACGAGTTCACATTGTTTACATATTTTTATGTGGTTATAACACGTAATAAAAACGCTAAACTAAGGAAGAAGAATACATGACAGGCCGGTGGCACTGCCTAATTACGTGCTGGGCTCCCCAAACACGCACACTGCTGGTGAGAAGCAGGAAGTCCGTTCCCTTCTTACCAGAGTCAGGGGAGTGGTCAGGTGCCCGGGGCGTGGCCTGCTCCCCTGCAAGGACACATCTGTGGCCTCGGATCACTCAGTCCGAGCCTCCGCCCCTAAGGCGCCCTTTAAAGTATTCTCAGCAGGTTGGGCGCCTGCCAGCTCCGGGGTTCATGCACCGCTGTTCCCAGCACTCCAGCGACCCACAGTAGGGCCGGCGCGCGCCCTGCTCTGGGCACACGCGCCGGGTGTTTATCCCGCTGCTAAAACACCAAAGGCTTCTGGACAACCGTAAAATATATAGTTTTTTAAGAGGTGCACCATAAATGTAGCCTTTGTTATTCAACAGGAAACCGAGGGCGGTGCTCGCTACGTTTCAGGCAATACTGTATTTTGCAATGTTATATAAAAATGGTTCACATTTTCCAGGGGTGACGCAACATATGGCGCCCTTCCTAAAAACTTTGTGTGTTTGTTTCAAGTCTTCGGCTGCTGCAGTTCTTTCTCTCTTCAAGCCGATGGAAGCAGGACTTCCAAAAAGATGACCGAGTTTTCTTGTATAGCACGCTGTCTCTTCTAGGCGCTTGAGAGAATTTAGGCCACAAATCTTGTGTTAATGAAAACAAAAGAAACAGTTTCAGAGCGGCAGGGGTGTAATGCATGCCCCTGCGCCGCAACCTTCTAGGGGGGGGGGGCTATTGAACCCCAAACCAATAAATATCTGTGTCATATGGGAGACTAAGCAGACCCCCCAGGATATTACACCATGGATTAGCAAATTAAGCCGCACAAATATGGACATTTAGCAGCACACATATGGGAATTTTGCGGCAATTTTTAAAGGCACTTTATTTTGCTATTTTTTTGAACACCATATGCAGAGATCTTATTTTTAGGTGGTATTTTACAACATGAAAGTTTACGCCAAAGCACTGTGTACAGTATTTAGGCTGCCAGGTTTATCTACTGTGTGGATCATGCAGCATTTATGTTCTCATTACTTTCAGCTTGAGTACTGTGCAATCGTTATGTATCTCCTTAGTACGCAGTGTTTAATTTGTAAAAAAAAATAAGTGCCAGGGCTGTCATCAGGAGACCACTGCAGCTTGCACCACACATTGCCCCTGCCATGCTGCCAATGACAGTATCAACACAACTACAAACCATCACACTCCTACAAGTGTTGCAATTCCGACTATTCCAGGCCCCCAAAGCATTAAGAAAAGCCTGGGCGGCAGGTAAAAGTCATTTTTAATGTATATTGAATTAATAATCAACTGCTGTTCTGGTCACTTCTACATTAGCCAGACAGCACCACCTTGTGGCAGACTGTCACATGTGCCGGTGCTAACAATTAAGTGTCGGTGCAATGCAGCAGAAACCACCGGCTCAAATTAAGCAGTGTTAGTATGTCAGATTATAGCAGTGACATTCTTCCCCCCACCTGACAACAATGCAAATATTGAACTAGGAGTTCAGTCAGTTGTTATGCGCATCCTCTAGGTGGCCTGGGTTCATATTATACAAGAACAACATTATAATTTTTCAAATCAAACACAGGAGAGTATTTTGTAAAGCGCACGTCCTGAAATCATATATTTTGAGGTCCTCTTAAACGTGATCATGAAGAAAAAGGAGGGAAAGTGAAAACAATTGCATAGGATCACACAATTTGGTAAAGAGGGAAACTCAGGATTAATACCAGGTTTTCTGGTTTCACATTGTGCAGTTCAGTCACTAGATGTATATGCTTCGCTTCCTCTAAACCCACCGCACTGCAAACACCGCTTTGCCAGCCCTCCTACCCTGACCACCATCCTGCTGGCATCAATGTGGCCCCCTGTTTAAAGTTATTTTTGTTATACACTGAGACCCCCAATCTCTGTTACCCCTCCATGATGATCTGGTAAATAACTGTTATAGATGTAAGGTTATATTATAGGTTCCTTTATAGGTAGCTCTGAGTACGGACTGCTTCACAGCATTCACCACGGGGTGTAGTCAAGGTCATCTGTGCATCACTTGGAGGCTATGGTAGGCCCAGCCTCAACCAAAATCAGCCATTACAAAAATGGGGTGACCCAATAGTCAGGGACCTGGGTGTAATCTTGATACAAAAGACAATGGTCCTAAACCGATTATTAACACACCAGAGCAGTAGGCTCTCACTTAGTTATATCATTCACTCAGTAACAAGCTGAATAAGGGAAAATTATTTTTGAAAAGCTCACAATATTAAATACAACATTCCAACATAAAGAAAGCAACACCCAAAATCTAAATCACCATACATTTATTTTCATTTTTAGGCAATTTTTAGTTTATGCAATATGTAACACAAGGTTGCTCCAGAGGGAACGTGCATATAGCAAGAGTGCTAGAGGGTGAGTGAGTGAGAAGGAAATCGTAGAACGTAGTGACAAAGACAATATTGAGTAGATTACAAGGGGACCGGTTGTCAATCACCGTCCAAAGGAGCCTGGTCACGTTTACAAAGTATGAAGACTCAATTATACATTTAGAAAAAATAAATCAATTCATAATATAGCACGTATGAGAGTTGCGTATCCCAGGCGATTAGGGGGGAAGGCGTCGACGTTTCGACCCGTCTAGGTGGCCTTAAGGGTAGCTTGAACCTCGGCCGTGCGGGTCTTCATCAGGACAAAGGGGCAACCTTAATTGAGTCCTGGGCTTGATCGCATGCCTAAGAAATTAGAAAAGGGAGGAGGTGATAAGAATGTTGCCCATAAGATAACTCAATTTAGAAAAAGGCCTTAATGCCGGCTTACCCGATGTAAATCAAGGATCAGGATTCCTTACGGTAGCGTATGGGGGTCAGGTACTAAATTCCTGTATCCTTTCAAGATGTACAGGTTAAGATTACCCGTAATAGGATATCTAGAAGATTAAAGACGCAACTGCATTATAATACTTGCGACTCCTAGACCATTTTATGTTGCATGTCGAGAGGTGTGGCAATGTTTACCTGAGATTAGAGCACGTGTCTCTTAAGAGCTGGGATTGATGCCGAGCTAGAAATAAACAAAAGGTGAGGCGTCAAAAATGAAGAATTAATTTCCAAATATTGGCAGCATTTAAAGTTAGGGAATCATCTTTTAGAAGGAGTGGAAGGAAGATTACCTTCAACTGTACTACTCGGTTGTCCTAGTGGCGTTTCACTGGGCGTTTAGCGGGATACGCGCTCAACCGCGAGGACGTTAAATTACCGGGGCAACCGTCAACGTGACGGTGACGGTGCGCCAATGAGCAACAGAGTAGAAAGACTCAACTACGGTCGTTCCAGCAGATGTAAGGTGTGTTTAAAAAGATTATTTAAAACAAGGGGCATTAAGTTAAAATACACCAGATGCTGGGAAATTCAAAATACAAAGGTTCATTAATACTGACGGAGATTATTCAGTGTTAAAGGATAAGTAAATGGGATCTTGAGCAGTGCTACTCCGCTATTTAACCAAATAAGGTTTTCCAGTAATGTCATATAGTCACGTAGTCGAGCCACACTGGGATTCGGTCACAGTGGATGATATTACGTACATACAAAATCAATTAGTATATTATTCACCGAATGCAGAAAAATACAAATTTACAAAACTACAAACATTAAGAATAACAGTTACATACATTAAAGAAGACAATTACATACATTGACAATAACAAAAATACCATGCCTTAGGATTAGTCAACCATTGATCCTACACAGTACTAATTGGGTGTCTATACAAAATCCTGTAGTACCATATAGTCACATGGTACAGCCGTACTGCAACAATAGGTATGTGCCTACAGAATCAGTTAGTGCATTCTGATGGATACAGAACAGAAGAACCATCAATACATTGATATCACAATCGGTCACATGGGCGATGAAATAGATGTCAATAAGATCAATAGTGTGGGTTCACTAATTGGAGCAAAAACCAATTCCCAATAAGTAGATGCAAGCTTAGTGAAAAGATTACCCATTGTTCATAATGGAGACCTGCTTATTGATTTCCTCAAATTCATTCAGACCTTTCGTGATCGTGTCTAAGGAATGTATCCATCTACATTCACGTTTATTGAGTATGCCGATGAAGTCACCTCCTCTAGGGTTGGGCTTGACCTTCTCAATAACCCACCATCTTAGGCTTTCTGCATTACGTTGGAGACTCGTGAAGTGTTCTACCAAAGGTTGCACCCGGTGTCTTACAGCGTATACGGCTGCAATGCTGTAAAATCCGACATTTCACTTTCTGAATCGTCTGGCCTACATACATCAAGTCGCACGGACAGACAATCGCATATATGACTCCTGATGTATTGCAATTGCTAAAATTCTTGAGTGTATGTGTCTGGTTGTTATGTGAAAATTCATTGGTGTCTTTAGTCAATGGGAACGCTTTGCATGATCCACATTTATGGTGTCCCCTAACGGCAGGGATACCCCATTAAGTGGTCTGGCAAGTGGTCAGAGATATGGGTAGTAAGGACTTGACCAAATGGTCCCTTATATGTTTGCCTTTTCTAAACGCATGTAGGGGAGTTGGTATATCACCCAATTCATCAGACACTAGATGCCAGTGTTGATTAATGGCCTTTTTGATGGCATTACTTTTAGTGCAAAAGGAAGTGACACATACCAAGCGTTCCTCTTTGGTATTTGTACTTGATTTAGGATTGATTGATTGATTGATTGAGGTACTTATAGAGCGCAGCTATCACCCTACGGGCATCTTGGCGCTTGCATTGGGAACCCATCCTGGTTTTTCCCTGTAAGATAACCCGTACTGGGCATCCCCAAGGTGAAAGCCAGGCATCCCGCCGCGGGGGGCCGTTGTGGAGATTAAGCAGGCTTGTTGCCCAGAGCTGCATAGTGTGAACTCGTGCTTAGAGTGGGCACCGAAGCGAGAATTATCGAGTCCGTGAACAATTGGGTTCTGGACCCTGCCGCGTCGGGAATCGAACCCAGGTCCCGGGTCTGATGTCTGCTTCAGGGTATGCCTCCTCTAACCAGTGAGCTACACTTCTCCAGAAGTCAGAAGGAATTCCCTATAGTTGTGCCATGCACGTTTCCGTGCTTTTTTTAGAAGTCTGATGGGATAACCACGGTCAAGTAATCTGACTAGAAGACCTGCTGATTCATCAAAGTAATCTTCCTTTTTGGAACAATTCCTGCGTAACCTCAGGAATTGACCAAAGGGTAGATTATCCCTGAGGTTACGGGGGTGATGGCTTGAGTATCGCAGGAGTGTGTTCCGCTCACTGCTCTTCCTATATAGGCAAGTATATAATTTGCCCGATTCTGATTTTATAGTAATACCAAGGAAGTTAATAGCTTCTCTATTAGAATCAATCGTAAATTGTATGTCAGTAGAACATGTGTTTAACCCCATTGATGGAATTTTTGGAGCTCTTCCTCCTCACCTCGCCAGATAATTAAAACGTCATCAATATAACGACGCCAAAGTTCTATACACTCCCTATACGGGTTCAGTTCACTGAGGACAAAATGATGTTCATATTCATTCATATAAATAATAGCCAGATTTGGGGCAAAGTTTGCCCCCATCGCTACGCCTTTGGTTTGTACAAAGAATTGACCCTGAAAGATAAAATAATTTTTAGTCATGGCAATTTTAAGTAATGCGATAACAAATTCAGTGGGAACTGTATGTGGTGCAGGTCTAGTATTAAGTGCTGACTCCATACATATGAGTGCTAGTTGTTGAGGAATGTTGGTATATAGGGACGATATGTCCATTGTCGCAAGCGATTGGGTATTGGGATCAAAGGAGTATCCATCCACTAGTTGTATCGTCTGCATTGTGTCTCTTAGATAGGTGGTGGTCTTCTCTGCAATAGGTTTCAGGAACACATCGATGTATTTACATAATGGTTCTAAAATAGAACCACATCCCTAAACTATCGGTCTTCCTGGGGGGTCCTGCATCAGCTTGTGTATTTTCGGGAGGGTATATATTGTGGGTAATCTAGGGTGTTTGTTATTCAGGTATTCGTGTTCCAACTTACTTAAATATCCATCCTCCAGAGCCTCTCTTGTCACAATGCTTATGATCCTGCTTAAATCTTGTGTGGGATCTTTACTCAGTTTAGAATAATTGCCATCAACAGTCAACTGTGATAAAATCTCTTTCTTGTAGTCCTCTGTATTTTGTAAAACAATAGCACCACCCTTTCCGCGGGTTTGATCACTATGTTGGTATTCCCTTTCAAAGATTCTAGAGCTTCACGTTCTTGTTTGCTCACATTGTATTTTACATATTCCCGCTTGGATAATATGCTATCAATGTCCCTCATTACAACTTGCTCATATGCCAAAAGTTTATGCGGCATCCGATGCGCTGGAGGGTTAAACTTAGACGGTGGACGGTGATTGACAACCGGTTCACTTGTAATCTACTCAATATTCTCTTGGTCACTACGTTCTACGATTTCCTTCTCACTCACTCACCCTCTAGCACTCTTGCTATATGCACGTTCCCTCTCAACCAAAATCAGTCTGCCCCACTCACTGTTTCTTGGGGGATGTTGGCAGCCATGACCAGCCTCCTTGGGGTCAGTCCGCAGGATTTCCACCACCTGGGCCTTCAGTTTATACCCCCACCCCCCTCAACCCACCTTAAAGATGACAGCAGTCTTTCTTACCAGTAGTCCCCTTTCACCTTTCGGCCCTTCCCTGAAGCTAGTGGTCATTTAGGTATCAATCATATTTATTCAATTAAACAAGGCGACATAGCAGTCCATCGGAAACTGTCTTATCCGCCATCATTATCGTAATGGATACGTGGCCTCTGGCAGACCTTAGCTTTGGAAAGTTATCCCATGACCAGTTAGGTACATATTTTGACAAGATTTGATGACCTTTGATACATATTCTTACTGAACTGAGACGGTTGCGATATTTATCACCACATTTAGAGAGTTCCAACAATTCAAACTGCTTTTAACAGTATGCAATATGGTCTTTCTATGTTGAGTACAAGAGCTTCATCTTTCATATTTGTGGGACATCCCCTTGCTTCATATATCAGTGTCTCAAATATGAAACCTTTGTCATGTAGATCAAAGTGTTCCCAATGTAAACCAGTCAAACAGTCAACCATAAGGACAAGGCACCTGCTCATACCACATTGTGTCTGTGCAACTAAATTACTAGCGAGCAGCCTCCATTTTGGAAACCTCTAACAACAGTAGAATGAGACAATGAAACTTTGCCTCATCTAATTAATTATTGCTAAAGATGACTTTACATTTGCACATGTCATATCAGTGCTTGGATATATAATATCTGTGCCCCACACGTTCAGGTCAAACTACTCTGACCTGGTGCTTGCACTTTGAAAAGGCTATTCTCTTTGCACCCCCCAAGCCTATGCCTCCAGCCCGTGTTGCCATGGCAAACCAATCTACTCAGTCAGACAGTCAGTCAAAAGATTATTTATTTAGACCATTGGTCTTTAACCCCTTCGCCGCAGCACGAATTTTGCCGCGGCGCCGGGGGGTTTCGGGGTGAGCGCAGCGCCGCCATACTCGTGACGGAACCACTCCATCATGAGCCACGGGCGTGCTGTGCTCATGACGGAGTGGTTCCGTCACGACTCCGCCCGCTTGCATTGTTCGCCGGCACAGGCGGGGAATCAGCGCCGCGTGGGCGGAGCGGCCGCAACAGCCGCGGCATGACGGAACCACTCCGTCATGAGCACGCGGCGCCCGTGGCTCATGACGGAGTGGTTCCGTCATGAGCAGGCAAGGGGTTAAACAAGGACGAACGTCCAAGCATCATACATAGCAACGATTTAAAAATCAGCTCCAGTTAAAAACTTTCTCAAGACATATAAAATACTACCACTATATTAAATATCCATCTAAAAGAAGTACATTCTATCTCACATTTAAATTCCAAATAACATTCATAAAAACTGGTGTATTTTCCATACTAATGCTGCAACGTCTACTCTACACATTTTTAAGAACATTTTAAATGCAAGTATAAACTTCCCTAATGCACATGCTACATCTAAGGCATGCATATCTAATAGCAGATCTCCTGCCTGTTCCCGATTCCTAACCTCGTATTTTAGGAATATTGGACGTAGCCACAATTTTCGTGCATCAAGAACATATAGACAGTCCAATAAAATGTGCAAAATGTTGCATTGTGTCCCTATATTGCAGGTGCACTTCACTTCTGGGTCAATCATAACCCTCATCATCCTATCATTCTCATAACATGGATTAATCCCAGTCCTTATCTTTAATAATTCTCTCCTTATCCAGCGATTGGGAAGGAAATCCAGGTACGGGAATTGTTGGCAATTATGCCAAGATTTTAACATAAAATGTACGGATCTTTTCTCTTCCAAGTATTGCCTATCCGTGGCCCATGATATTTCTTTCCCTGCTGTCCTAAGTTCCGCCTTACTTATAGTCAAATGGAGGTTCTGCTGGCTTACATCAACCATCAAAACCCTACACGCCATAGTCACTATTTCTATAACCCCCTTTGCCCACTTCATTTCACTCTGTAGGATCTCACATTTACACCAAGAAGATACTTTTTGCCCCTCTTCACTGCCCAGGCATTGCCAGAACCTTATTAGTGCCATGGTTGCCATTTTCTCCCATGAGACCATACCTGTTTTTAGTCTTATGGCCTGTATCATGGAGGAACTAGGCAGTATTTCCAAAAAGGGGGGGAACCTAGGGCCTTTTGTTCTAGGTCCAGCATACAGGCCCGTGGCTAAGGTATACAAGGTGGTATGCAGTTCCTATTGTGAGTCGCAGGTAGTTATATAGGTCTTGAAAGCACACATGTTGGTGTACAATCAGAGTGCAGGAGAAAGATTTCCTCCTTTCGGCAAAAGACCCTCACACACCCAGCCAGCTAGGTGTCTTGCTTCGTTATCGGGTCTGCTCCTTATCGGGTCGGCGCTGCAATGCCCGATCGGCACCTGTGATTGGGCCTTCTTGGCGGAGATCTTTATTCCTTTTTGCCGTATGGTGCAGTGCATGTGAGGGCCCTTTTGTTAGGGTAGGTGTGGTGGTGTGAAGGGGTATGAGATTAAAACAGGAGAAAGTGGTCCACTCAAAACAATTTTAATGAAATGTGGCCACTACCCTGATTCTGTGAGGTCCAGGGCTTCTTTCGCAAAGTACGCCACAAAGCCTTTTTTCAAGATAAACCACTGCCACAAGGGGGCGATTCTGGGCTACACAAACCCTCTGCATTTACACCCAACAGTAGCATGGTCCCTAATGAAGTTTTGACGTTTAAGCAAGCTGTGCTGAAAGACTTGAACAGCATGACCACCTCTGCTCCCTTTCACAACTTGGAGCAGACCAGATGATGAAGCAAAACACCTAGCTGGCTGAGTGTGTGAGGGTCTTTTTCCGAAAGGAGTAAATCTTTCTCCTGCACTCTGATTGTACACAAACATGTGTGCTTTCAAGACATATATAACTACCTGCGACTCACAATAGGAACTACATACCACCTTGTTGTATACACTAGGAACTAGGTAGTGACAGAAAATTTGTTTACACATTTTCCTTCTTCAACATCCCACTTCCTCTTACCACTTAAAAATAGCAGTTCAGAGCCATATAAAAACAAGGGGGGGGGGGGGGGTGGCGGGGGAGGTACCATAGCCCATAGGCATTCAGGACAGGTCTATCCGTCATTTCTCCATAGGAAGCATTAAATTTCCTCAGGCCACTAACCGAGGTTAGGGCCTGATTTCTTAGTGCATCCTGATGAACTTTCCACCTCATAGATTTCTCGAATCAGATTCCTAGATATTTATACTCATTAACTTTCTCGAATTTTTAGGAGTCTAAGACCCACTTGAAAATCTTCTTTTTGCCGAAGCAGAGAATCTTTGTTTTTTCCAGGTTTACTATTGATTTCTTTCGGCTACAGTAATCCCCAAACTCTTTGAACTTTCTCTGCAGACCTCTCTCAGTTTGGTCCATAATCACCAAATCATCTGCGTAAAGTAAGCATGCGATATGTTTTCCGTCTATTTTTGGGCTGGCCCCCCTCACCGATCTCAAAGTGGCGGGCAAGTCTGCTACTCAGTCCTTTGTTCTCATAGCTTCCCTTGGTGTGCTTGTTTTAGTAGTAGACGGTATGGGATAGCCTTTTGTGAAAAGATGATGGTAAATGTATACAATTGAAATAGAGAAAGGCCAATGTGGAAGACAGGCACATAATGTCAATACAGGCTGAATGGCACACAACTGTGGAGAGGGACTCGGATGCTTTACCTGGGATCCTCTGTTTTTTAATAGAATCATACGTTTACTGTTTGTAGACGCAGTCATGTCAGTCAGGGGCCTCAACAGTTCTGCGGCTCCTTGCACTTAACCTTGCATGAAGCCTCACAGCTCTGTGAAGTCCTGTAGAGGGCGACAGGTCATCCAATTTTTTTTTATTTCTTTATTTCGTTTTTAACATTTAAGTGGCCAGGGACATTTTAACTTACGATGTCCCTGGCCACATTCATGTCTGAGGCCTGTTGCAGTTGCATCTAGTGCTGTTTTAGTTTGTCCTCCGCCCGCATTCCTTCAATTTTGCAGGCACTTTTTTCAAAATCGCTGCATTCTTACAAAAGTGCCGATTTCGCAGCATATCGCGAAATCCTGCAGGGTCTGACTAAGACCCCATGTCCAATACTACGGGGCATTATTTTGTGTTGCACCACTAGTCTTGGGATCTAACACCTGAAGTAGTCCGTGCTTTTCACGCTGCTCAAATGGATTATGAGGCTTGACTACAGAGTTGCAGAACCCCTCCACCTGCCCCCCCCTCCCAGGCAATGAGTGGCAAGATTTTCCAGCTTTCTTCAGATACAGGTGGAATACCAAGGTTTGAAGGGCTCCAGATCAGTGCTTAATTTGAGCCCGTTGTTTCCGGTGCTCAGCACTGGCACTTAATTGTCAATACCGGAGCTTGTGACAGTCTGCCACATGGTGGCGCTCTCTGGCTGAAATAGAGATGGCCACAACAACAGGTAATCATTAATTCAATCTCCATTAAAAATGACTATTACCTGCTACCCAAGCCATTCTTACAGCTTTGGAGGTCTGAAATAATCAGAGTTGTCACACTTGTAGGAGTGTGACGGTTAGTAATTGTGTTGTTACTATCATTGGCAGCATAGCAGGGGCAATGTGTGGTGTAAGCTGCAGTGGCCTCCGGACGAGAGCTCTGGCACTTAAAAAAAAAAAATCTTATTTTTACAAACTAAGCACTGCTCCAGACACTGGGTTCTCGGCAACCGAGGGTAAGATTTCTGGTAACTCAAGAAAGAGTTGAGGCAAAACACTTATTTTGGATTAACGGGGTATTAAAAATGTCGATGACTAGATCCAGTGTCGGGTGACCTTGACAGCAGAGGTGGGCGAGCCAAGTAATTAACAGGGAGAGCCGAGCCAAGGGCCTAGCTCGGCTCTAGCCGGTGAAAATGCTTGTCATGTAAATCATGCAACACACATCATGTGCAAATATGATAAAGTCTCTTCAAAATTAAAAAAAGTGCATCTCTTTACCATGTTGCAGCATTTCACCTTAGAACTTTGGAATATATCACTGCACTGAGAGGTATTCATTTAAAGTTTTTAAACATGAACTTAGAAACATCCCTGCTCCACGTTTTCCTTTACAACAAAACCATTTGTGAACTGTGAGGCAAGACAGTTGTCACGTGTATCAAGTACATGGACTAAATTCTAATTATATGTGGAACAATATTAGTCTATTAAATCAAAGCAGGTTTCTCTCCAGCACGTATCCTGCACTTATTTGAATGTGTTCTCATATGCAATAATGAACAAAAAGTGAGACACAGTGTCATCTAATATTTGCCCAGGATCACAACATTTGGTCAACGTTGGATTGAGCCCATGTTCTCTGGTTTCACTTTGTCCAATTCAGCCACCAGATGAGCTTTCACTTTCTTATGCTTTACATCAAGTTTAATGTTTATCTTTAATTCTTGGTGGGTGGCAGACAGAAGCCATATGAAAAGTCAGATCATTTTGGGCTCAAGGGTACCTGGCTCGAGCCTTCAGTGGCTCATGCACCCCTAGTCAGTGCTTTAAATGGACCGGTACTGTCCAGTATGCAGTACCGGCACTTTTTTATTTTGAGAGGGAGAGTACCGGCACTTCTCAAGAGAAATGCAATAACTTTAATTGGAGAGCACCTGCACTTCTCAGAAACATTTCCATTTCAAGCACTGCCCCTAGTCGACACTCGTACATCCAATGTTGAGGCAATAACACAGGCAGGCAGGGATGGCAAGGTACTGAAGGCTGCGAGGCCAGGGAAGACATGGCTTGGCAGTTCGGACTGGACTGTTCCCATGAGGCACAGGGTCAGACTGATTTGCATATAGCCAAGTCTGAACTGGGGTGGTGGAGTGAGCTAAAGAATGATGATGGATTAAACCCAGATCAGTTGACTGGGGGTGAGTGTTTGATTTGCTCAAACGCTCTGTCCATCATTCCCTTTGGTATCGCCAGATACTGGACACAGGCAAGGATAGCCAGGTACTGGAGGCTTCCAGGCCTGGTTGACCAGGTACTAGACACAGGCAGGGATCCCCTCCCCTCCCTCCCGTGACCACCAGCTTCACAGAGCTGCTCTGTTTAAGAAGTTATACAAGTAAAAAGAGACAGGAGTGATCGAATCAACCTGTGACAACAGAAATGATTAATGGAAAACTAAGTATATTCTTCAACAAAACGACTCCATGGATGTTTCACAAACCAAAAGGCTACAAAACAAACCCGCCCCCCATTCGACAAATCACAGCAGCAGGTCGACAGAATTCTGGCCGAGTCACAAATGTTTCAGTGAAAGCAACTAGAAAATTGGCAAGACTCGGGCTGTGAGTGCGTGGGGTCGAGAAGGTTTGCATTTTTGTTCCAACTCTAGAGTCACCTGCTGTGTGCAGGGATCGTACAGAAAGTACAGTGCCTTCGTCTGGCATAAACCGGAATAGGGGACACAACCCTCGTCATTTTCAACCCTCGAAACTCGCGTGTTCGCCACTGGGCCAGCGCCTTAGTCTGCACTTTTAAAATTATCTCTACTGACATACCAAGCTTTAAACCACAATACCACTTCTGTCGCAAAAGCACAGCACGTGGGCGTCGAGGCGGCTAAGTTCTTGCACGCTAGAAACATAAAGGCAGGCCTTGGCAGCGCCCGCTGGATTTGCCTTCTTAAATTGCATCAGATGTAAACATGCCTTTCAAGAAATAGTTATTTTTTCAGTTCTCTTGAAAGGGGCTGGCGCTGTACACAAAATTGAAAGCAAATGCTCGAAGCTTTAAATCGCTTCCTACAGCTATCTGGCTTGCTTCTAAGCGCTCTAGCTTGCACGTGCATCAGGTGGGGATATCACAAACCCAACATGTCCTCGTAGATCCCACAAGCCTCCTCTTTGCACTATGTCTCATCGGCGCTGTACCCAGAGCCGCTCGTTACTACCCCGCGTTCAATTCTGGTACTCTAAACTCCCAATGAATGAACCATCCGATAGCGCTTCCTTCCTCATACAGGATATGGCTTCTCTAGCCCCTTACAGCACCGCTGGTCCTTGCACTGACACCGGCCCTTGCCCACTCCAAATGCACAGGCAGCCCCGCCACTCCCCCCCCCCCACCGGACATGTCCCTGCGCCTTAAGTTAGAAAGGGTCTGGTGGTGACGCCATCACGTGCGGATTGAGGAGTTCAAGAAACCAGCTGATGGGACGGCTGATCACCAGACTGCACCCCTTAATGAACACAGAATACTGCCGTAACAAGACGGACAATTCCAGCTATGCCCCAGACAGCTAATGTCTCCACTGACGGGACATTCCTCGCACTGCAGGGCATTCTCTTCCACTGACAGCGGACTCTATGCCCCTGGCAGGTAATGTCTCCACTGATGGGCCATTCCCCACACCGCAGGGCATTCTCTTTACAGACAGGATGTGTACCTACTGAAGCAGCGATTCCAGCCCAGCGCTCTAACAGTACATTCCCTTGCACTGGCAGCTAATGTCTCCTCTGACGGGGCACTGCCCACACTGCAGGGCATTCTCTTCACTGACAGGATATGTACCCAATGAAGCAGTGATCCCAGCGCTCTAACAGTGGATCACCCCACTGACAGCGCATTCCCTTCCACTGACAGCGCACTCTATGCCCCTGACAGCTAATGTCTCCACTGGTGGGGCATTCTCTTTACAGACAGGTTGTGTACCCACCGAAGCAGCGACTCCAGCCCAGCGCTCTAACGGTGGATGGCCACCGGCCCGCCATTGTTTCTTTCACTGACATGGCATTCACCCACTGATAAAGCCTTACCCTTCCCTCTTACGTGGCATTCCCCCACTTGCAGGGCATTGCCCTCCCTACCGAGGGGGCACTCTCCACACTGTCAGGCATTCAATGCACTTTCGGGGCACTTTCGGGGCATTCTCCCACGTGCAGAGCAACGACCTCCCACTGACAAGGTTCTGGTACCCGCAGGGCATTGCCATCACCGCTGGCAGGGCAGTCTCCACGCTGCCAGGCATTCCTGGCACTGGAGCGGTAGTGATGAAACTAGGGGGCTATTCTCCCCCCTGACACGGCTTTCCCGCAATTGCAGGACACTGTTGACACTGACGGGCATTTCCGCACGTGCAAGACATTGCCCTCCCACTGACAAGGCATTCACCCACAGATCAGGCATTCTGGGACTCGCAGGACCTTGCCCTCCCACTGACATGGCATGCCCTCGCTGATCAAGCAATCTCCCTCTTGCAGGGCACAGCCCTCTCCACTGTCGGGACACTTTCAACACTGGCGGAGCATTCCACTGATGACGCGGTTCCCTCCACTGACATGGCAGTCTCCCCCCTGCAGGGCACTGCTGACACTGAGGGGCATTCTCCTATTTGCAGCACACTGCCCTCCCCACTGACATGGCAGTCTGCCCCCTGTAGGGCACTGCTGACACTGAGGGGCATTCTCCTATTTGCAGCACACTGCCCTCCCCACTGACATGGCAGTCTGCCCCCTGTAGGGCACTGCTGACACTGAGGGGCATTCTCCTACTTGCAGCACACTGCCCTCCCCACTGACATGGCCTTCCCTCACTGATCAGTGATCAGGCATTCTCCCATTGCCCTCTCCACTGACGGGGCACTTTCAACAGTGTCGCAGCACTGCACGGATGACGCAGCCCTCGCCACTGACAGGTCAGTCTCCCCCTTGCAGGGCATTGCCGACACTGACGGTTACTCTCCCACTTTTAGGACACTGCCCTCCCCACCGACGATGCAGTCTCCCCCTTGCAGGGCAGCGCTCTCCCCACTGACAGGGCACCCTTCCTAGCAGACAGCGCTCCCTCGGTGACAGCGGCGCCCTCTCCTTCCCCGCCCCTGGCTGGACACTCCTGACTGACAGCCTCCCTCCTCCGCGGCCCCAGCTGTCAGTGACGGGACACCGCTGGCGCGAGCTCCGCTCACCTGACAGGTGCGCCCCGGGGGTTCTCGCGCACACCGCTCTCGCCGCTGCAGTTAGCTCTCCTGCTGCTGGAGTTGTTGGTCTCGCGCTACTGTCCTGGGCTGACCCCTCAGGAGCCGCGGCGCGCGCTGGGGGCACGTGCTCGCGCTCCCTTCGCACGAGACGGAGGGAGAAAACTGGGAGGGAGTGCTAGCGACATTGAAGAGGGACCAAGTCATTGCTGAGACACCGCCCTCAGCCCGCGGGCCATCTCACAGCGCAGTTTCATATCCCGCACACAATAAAACAGATAATACGGAGTCAAATCAAAATTTTAATGATATTTTTATTTGTATTTACATATAATTTAGTAAGAGTATTCCTAATCGTTCAATACTGTTAAATGTAATGAGCACCTTTCTTCATGCGATTCTTTAGTAGAATACATATCTCAATGTAGTTAATAATTATGTAACAGGCAAAGGTGTAGTATTAAAGGAGAAGTGTTCAACGGCATTGGAGTTATGAACACCGCTGCCTTTTCCAAGATGGCCGCTACATTGTGTAGCTTCCTGCGGGGGCCTGCAGCGGGTTCACCTTCTCTGTCTGGCTCACCTCACACGCAGTTCAAGCACACGTAGAGGCCTGGGATGCTCGGCTGTCTGCACGCTTTTCCCGGGCACCAGGGCGGTCCCCGCGGGGGAGCCGAGCCTGCTCGCACGCAGAGCTGTCTGAACACTCTCGCGCCGCTGTCTGAAAACACAGTCCAGGGGCTTAGCCCCCCTCTGAACACAGCCTAGAGCTGCACACACCATGCATTTATAATTCACGGTGATAATGTATTCATCCAACTACCGTGGGAAATCGACATAGCCCATAAGGGGGCGTAGTGGCATTGGGCTGGGGCGGAGCTAAGTCTCCCGTGCCAGGCAGGCAGGAGGCTGATCCAGCGGAATGCCTCTGGCAAAAACCCATGAAGCATTGCGTAGGCTTAGTTACTTTCAAACTTTATTGGATCCCTGCCATCGTTTGCAAATTATTTACTGGAAGAAGGGCGCAATAAAAGAAAGGGGTACTGTAGAGAAGGCGCTGCTTCCCCGTGTACTCCCTATATACTGTAGCAACTTTGTTTTCACAACAGTGTGTGGCAAGCCTTCTTCTGTGCTGCTGCTAATTGGATGTTTTCGTTTGTGCTTTTTCCCGCCACCTCACTATTTTCACCTAGCAGGAGTCGCAACTTATATTTATAATTTAGCGGATTCTCTTTTCAAACTCCCACCAAAACTACATCTCATCGCTGTGTCTTGGTTGTGAGAGTGGACAAGAACGTGGACGTAATCTGCAATAAATTCGTGTTGCATTGGAAAGAGAGAGAGAGAGAGAGAGAGAGAGTTTTTCTGTTTCCCGTATGTGGTCACATACCCTGCATTTGATCATTGTGTTAAGTGATTTTTATTTTCATTTAGGGTTCTGCAAGATTGCAGACGTTCAACGAAGTGTAACTATTAATGCACGATAACTTGCCGATAAATCTCATTATGCTTCGTTCTAACTGCCTGTCGCAATCATTACTTTTCAATATACTCCACCTCAACCAGGAGAAAAAAACAGGGAGGGGGAGGGTAACCACCCACCATACAGCAGTATAACCACCCTCTTTCACACATCACTTCCTGACCATAGCAACCCACATGAAGGACAGCTCGGGGGGGGGGGAGAGGAGGGAGGGCATGGTGGGTTGCAATGACTGAAGGGACTAAGTATAGTGAGATTTGCTGGTTCATAAACGGGCACTATCCCCACGTCCCCTGTCATCATCCCATATTTTTTAGGCTTGCCCAAGTAAAAGCTGGTCTTCACGCCCAACCCAACAAGCATTTACAATGCAATGGTCTCGGCATTGTTAAAGTTAGAGCTATTGGCATTGCTCATGACATTATTTTTGTTTTTGGTTTTAAAACATCTCTCTCTCTCACAAAAATAAGACTTATTTTTGTGAGAGAGAGAGAGAGATGTTTTAAAAACAAAAACAAAAATAATGTCATGAGCAATGCCAATAGCTCTAACTTTAACAATGCCGAGACCATTGCATTCTAAATGCTTGTTATATTTCTCAATGACTAAAATACATTTCTACTTGGAGATCCCACTTCACCCATTAATCTGCAGACGGACCCTACCGAGCATCACCATGGAAACACGTTAAATGTGCGTGTGTTGTACCAGGTTGGCAGAGACATTTCTTGGTATGAGCAAAGTGGGCATTGGACTCTGTGCTGCTTTAAAAAACATACACGTTTTACAGCTGGAAAAACACCATGGAGGGCAGACCTTGCCACCAAGTGGGCACTCTCTTTTTATGAATCTGTCACCACCTCCTTTGACTAACTGGTAACTGTATAATGATTTGCGACCACACTGTAGTCGTAAAGCATTGGTAGATTGCACACCGAAGCACAATTTGGAAGAAACACCTATTTTACGCCCCTTCCAAATTGCGGTTTCCTGTGGGTCTCAAAACCTATTTCACGAGTTGGAAAATATTTTCCGACTCGTAAAATGGATTTCATACATTACAAAAAGCAATTTTACGAACGTAAACCCAATGACTTAGAAAATGCAGGGTTTACAATGGCCAAATCTTTTAGTATGTCTGGCCCTAACTCTGGAACTGCAAATCCTCATTCTTTGACGGAGGAGTGGGAATTTCTATGCACGAAATAAAAAAGTGAGCTGCGGGGTTTTTTCAAGGTAAAAAATTGTACACATTTCAATATTAACAACATTAAAAGCATTACTGTGAAAACAACAGCACCAATGTAATGCAACATGCAAAGGACTTAATCAAGCACTCTTTTGATGTATAGAATGACTCCTTAATTTTGAATAGATTCACTTTATAACATAATACATTAATTTAATCTTTAATACCATATAGTATGTCAACAAAACTTGTTTATGTACAGACCATATACTGCACGACAAGACTCTGCACATAAAAAAAACAACAAAACTTCTAACACTCAGCCAACACGACTCAGAGAGGCCAGTACATGGCACCCTCTGCCACACTTCATGACAGAACATTCAAAACCAATCAGATTCTCACGACTTCGATGGAGCCGTGTACAGACTCCACTAGCGCTACTAGACCTTACCAATAGTAGAATGTCTGCTACACAAAACTGAAGGCCAACAAGGGTAAACCAGAGATAGAAGGCATGAAGGCGAGACGCGTCGGTGCTCAAAGTTGTTCCACACAAGCATTCAAATGGATGGATGTGAGCAAAAGAATAAATCACATGACCTTATACGCACAAATATCCTATTTTGTGCTACAGTGTTGTCTTTGGAACAGAAAACAACCGAGTCAAACAACTGGTGTACATGTTTATACATCAACTTCGTTTCAACCCAGGATAATAAACTGCGGCAGAAAAGGTTTAGTTTGAAAAAAAATCGTTAGTGAGCATTTTCTAAAAACTTCTTGTACAGTGAAACATACAAATATTTTCCGAAGAGATCAATAGGATTCCTAAGGAAAGGGAAATAGATTCCTGAAATGGAAACACTGGTAAATATTGAAACATTTAATAGTTTTTGATAGCAAAGTTAAGTGTATATGAAATTGCTTACGGTTAATGCATTTCAGAAAATTGGAGGAATCCCATGAGAGAGCTTCTTTTGATGACAGAAGTGCTTTGAGAAGAAGTCAACAAAAAAGGGCTGGATTGAATGTTTGAATTAATCTCAGCAACTGGTAATTACTCGGGGTGGCATCCCTGTCCATCATTATTTTGCACACCATGGCACCTCAGTTTGGACCCAATTCATATGCAAATCAGTCTTGACCCTGCTCCAAATAGACGCAGTCCAGCTCAAACTGCCAGGCCGAAAAATGTGAGCCCGCATGACATATATAAAAATACCTAATGATATGAAAAAGATTGCATATATAGGTTTCAGGCGAGGGGGTGCGGTGGGCGGGTGGATCTAAAAGGATTTACCCAGATTGACTAAAAGCCTGATTAGAACCCAGGTGCCAAAATCAGCAGTTTAGTCTATCCAATGGCTTACAACTCTAAAGTGGGCCAAGAGGCCATTTAAATAGGTTGGTTTTGCGCTATAAAATGCTTCATTAGATGAAACATTAAAATAATTGTGCTTTACCTTAACGTAAAAATATTTAAGTGCAAATGGCTAATCATGCTAGGTACATAGTTAAAGGTGACGGGTTCTTGATATGTTGGGCAGTGCGTGTTGTAAATACTCACCCCTGTATCATTAGAAAGCAATGCGTTGCAACCGTGGATTCTGTAGCCGTTATTACATAACCACAAACTTCCAAACAGTGAAACAGCAGATCCACGTATCACTGCAAACAGTTAATTTGTCTTTGCACTTGAAATAAACTCTTTCGCGCGCTCCTTTGTTCGCTCAGTTCGTGTAAACTGTATTAAGTAAAGAGGTCGCATTCTTAGGTAAATCGTGATAACAATGGCTCAGAGTCTCTTAGGGGCGCTCCTTCTTTCATGTCGGCGCCCTTCTGCTCCCACCAGTCATCAGGCCCGAAGGCGTAGCCATAAAATATAATTTGCATTGTCACTGTAGTTTGCTTTCTTTGACTGTTTTTTTCCAATCCTCTTTTTTGCCCCCCACAAAACAGAAATCCTAGACCCCATAAATACCTTGCACGGTCCCCTTTTTAACTGTCAGGTAATTACACACAGTTCCTTGATAATTTAACCCGTCAAAGGTTGTCTCATTACTTTGTTCCTTTGGGTAGCGTCTCCCGCTTTGTGTCTGATGAACACTAAACAGGGCCGATATTAACTGTCAATTAATTACACACCATTGCTCTTCACTATTTACCCGATGAAATGGGCAGGTAGGCCGCATCCCTGCCATCTCAATCACTGTCTCCCCGACAAAGGAACCAATAAAGTGAGTCACTCGGAGTCACCCGGTGTCTGGTGCGCGGAGCCGCCCCTTCCTAATTGCCCTTAGAGACGGCTGATAATACAAACTTTGAAGTGAAAATCAGCCTAATGAGCGCCATGCTGGGAGGGGAGATCACATGTCAGAGCAGTTTGCAGATGCTCGGGGGCAAACAATGCCTGTTTTCCTTTAAGAGCTGAGAAACTTACTGCAAGTCTAGGGTCCGGATTCCGGCAGAGACAGGCGCGCAGCAGGAGACCGCGGGCTCCTGTGAAATGGCGCTGCACGTCACTCTCACCCACGGCCCGCACGCTGAATGGTCAGTCAGAAAAAAGCCCTCGAGGTCTATCTAATATGGCGTCCAAAGAGAGCTTAACCTGTAAAGTATGCTTGCAGAAGAACTCCATTAAAGAGATAAGATGGCAGGCGGCAGATTCGCGTTCGATAAGGGAGTTTCCGACAGCAATTCAGGAGGAGCAATTAAAAATGCGGACGAGCCAGGCTAGAGCTGTAACAAATCGAACAAGCACACCACTGCCTTTCTCCGAGGCGAAGCAGAAATGCCTCGGAGAAAGGTAGCGGCGATTTCGGATTCGGGGGCGTGTTCTCCTCTTGCCATTGGCTGGAGGAGATAATCAGAAAAGTTGAAAAAAACACGCCCCCGAATCCGAAAAGGACAGGGCCTGTTCGGAGTGACGAAGCTCTTCTCCAATGGCTGGCCAGCATTCAAGAGGCCAGCCAATGGAGAAGAGGGGAGAAGAGGGGCGGGTGCAAGCCCCTCTTCTCCAAAACATTAAATCTCCGACTTCCGGTTCTGCCTTCGGCAGACCGGACAGTCCTCGACCTAAAAACTTGCTAGAATATTGAAAACACATTGCACAAATTATGCCAAATTATGCCTTTAATCATTGTAACAATAAAACAATCAAACTATGCATAAAATGCTGACTTTTTAGCATATTTCTCCAAATTATTCGACCTCGATACCACTCTCAATCCAAAAATGTGAACTGAGGCCCATGTACTCACTCTACAGAACTCAGCTCCCTCAATGAACTCTCTGAGCTTTATACAGGAAGCTGACACTCTTCTAGAAGCTCTACTTTGTATCCCTTCAGGCAGAGAAACAGCCAGAGAATATGCCAGCACAATACTACCCCAATGTTGCCCCCCCAACCTAAAGGGCTGGTGTCCGTTGTTATTACCATATCTGGCGGCTAATGTAGAGGAGATCCCTTGCTCAATGATTCCCCTTTCAGCCACCATTGCAACTGCTCCCTGATGAGGTGCGTACTCGGGATATTTCTCTCCCAGTCCATGGAAGATTGTTTCCAATACTTCGCCAGGTGAGCCACCAGAGGTATCATATACATTCTTGCTCTGTACCGGACTGACAACTGCTGATTCTGCTCTGATTTCCATATTGCGTCCTGAGGGTCTGGTGTAGGAATGGTCCTAGAATACAATGGAGTCTCCAGAAACTCTATCTGATATCATTTCTTCACCACCTGACAGACCTACTTGTCGAAAGTAAATTCCTCCCAACCAGCAAGGAAAAAATGTATCTTTCCTCCCACTGGATGGGGAGACAGGTTACTAGGATAGTTAGGAGTGCTGTATCTGGCCGTAGATCCATATTTTCTTTTATGCACTACATTTTCCCTAATACATTAGCCCCTTTTCCTCATATAAAAAAGAGTGCTGCTGTTTCTGTCTAGATTATCTGGCATGCTGTCCAAAAGAGTATTTGGAAAAAAGAGGCGCGAGATCCTGATCCTAAATTACCTCCAAAATGTCTAAAGGACTGCAAGTGTTTCTTTTCTTTTGAAATTCTATGTAACTTCTCCTAAAGGTCAGAGCCAAAGAGCTTGCTATCCTTAAATGGGAGTTAGTTGTAAGGCTGCTGATTTCTCCGCCACAACAGTGTGTCAGTCCTTCAAATAAAGGTATCTTTGAGCTGAGATGGTGGCACCCCCTGCAAGTCTGGAGGCCGTCACAATATCAAAGGAGATCTCAGGCAGAATCTCCACCTGTTTCTCTAAGGATTCATGAAGTTGAGAACATTCTGTATTCTCCTGAACTTCACCAAACAGGTTCTTGATGTCGGAGATTAGCAACTGTGAAGTGTTAGTCCCACAAATGCCAGGTCTCCTCGCTAAATTAAAGCTGAGTCAATTTTCTTTTCAGTCGGGTCCTTAAGAATACTCTCCTCGGCCGTAGATGTCCTGCCAACTAGACTGGCACCCAACGAGTCCACGGACACAGTTTCCATCATGGACATGCCAATGTCTTCTAACAAATAAAGCTTGGACATAGATCTAGGAACATTGATCTTGTCTGGATCCAGTGACGTAGCAAGAGGGGGCGGTCCGTCCCGGGTGGCACGAGTTTTGGGGGCAGTGACGTCCCCCTCGCTCTTACCAGTGGCCGCGAGGGGTGGAAAACACAGTAACTGATTCCCAGCACCCCCCCTGCTCTTATGACCACTGCAGGGCAGCAAATGCTGGGACTTCCACCGGCGACAAAAGGCCTAGCTACTCCACTGCCATTCCCTCTTTGAACATATCCGCAACATATTAATGAACAGGAAGACCCATGACTCCAGGCTGCTGAGATTGCCTAAGAACAGGTTCAGAAGAGGTACATGGTAACTCCTCTATAGGAAATCCCGTATTCTGGTGAACTCTGTCCAGAACCTCAGGTAGCATGATCTCCTTATCAATATACTTACCCTTTACATCGGAAGGAAGGGCATCTCCTCCTCAGCCCCAGAACTGGAACAGAAGAGTGGTTGTAGTCATTCAAGGGCTTAGAAGCCTGAGGATTATTGTCAGAGGACATGGCCTCCAGTACAATCCTTGTAATCCTGTCCTCCAAGGATTTGTCCTCCCACTTAGCCCTCTTCCTGTCTCCAGAGGGAGAAGAGGAGGTGTCAGAAAAACCTTCTCTTTCTAGAATGTTTGCCCATTCAGCAAATAAACACAGAATAAAGCCCTAAAAAACTGTCTTCAAAACATGCCTTCAGCAACTCTGATTCTGCCACCAAACAGGTATACAAGCAAATAAATGCCAAATTTCAAGATTTAAATAAACCCGTAACTTGTGTGCAACTACAGATTCAAGCGCACCTGACCTGTCAGCTGAAATCATTCCAGAGCGTGGAGAGACACATACCTTTCATGCCAGACAACCCAGCCCTCACACTTTCAAGAAAGGGACAATGTGCCTGTGCACACCATGCCAGTGTAGAAATCCAAATTAATGCACAACACCAATCGACTGCCAAGGCCCGGTGAAATCAGCCTGTTCCACAGACCCTCCAGGACAAGACCACAACCACAGGCCAGTCCTTGAAGGAAAGAGGGCGTGGCCAGAGTACTCAAATGACTCCGACATCCTCCACTAACAACATGATTTGGTCAGAGGACTCTCCATAGAAGGGGGCAGGGGCAAGTTCTACCTCCTGTCCATCTCATTCTTGACTGTAATGCCCTAAATCCCTCAGCCCAGCACAAGGGAAACCTCAGCTGATGGCATAGATTATCATTTGGTCTCTTGGATGTGGACTTGCTGCTGATGACGTCTGCAGAGTGACACATCGGTCACTGGTGTATTTGAAAGAGAGTAGGTCTCCGACAGCACATTTCTTTCACACCTTCCGCTGAAATTTGAAATGGCCAGAATTTGTTATTAGCTTTGATATTGCACTAGGCCTGGGAGTACATTTCCTTAATTACATCACTTATAATTTCTTTTCTACTGCTTTGGGGAATATATAATAATAGCTCTGAGTACCTGCTAGATTTAAGTGCTCTTAGTAAAACAGGTGAATACTTATCTTACTATTTATTTTTTACCATAAAGGCTTAGAAGTGTATGCAGGATGTAGATACGATTCATGGCATCTAGTGTGGGATCACTGTGGGGCAGTGGCGGCTCCTCTGCTACGGCGAAGGAGCGTCGCCTCACTACTCTGTGAGCAGTTTAAAAAAGGAAAAATAAAATGACAATAACGCAATGTTATTATAATTTTTTTTTTTCGTACAGACTTAGGTGTGGGGTGGGCTGAACTGGCCGGTGCAGGGGCCAGGGTAGGAGTGGGGAGCACTCTCTAAGTGCGCATGACTGTTTGTCCCGCCGTCTTGGGCCGCCAAACAGTCATGCGCACTTTGTATGTTCTCCACCAGCTGTATTGCACAGCCTGGGTGGAGAACATGCACAGGCTCATAGTCTCTGTCTGAGCGCCGAACCACAGTGCTCAAACCAAACACTACTGACAGCAGCGTCATGATTGGCTAGGAGAGCCTGTGGGCTTCCTGCGTGTTCATGACCAAAGTGGACCGAGAGGCGCGGGCAGCCTGCAGGTAAGTGGATTTATTTTTTTAATCTTACCCCTCTTCCCTTCCTCGCCACCCCCGTAAAGCAGCAGCTGCCATTGTTGAGCAGGTTATTACTAAGCATCTTGTAATCGAGGCCTCAGAGGGTGAGCAGAAGGTCTGCTACTAAATCACGCTCTTGTAGACCGGCATGCCTACCTTGTGCACCTGGTACAGAAGCCCAGTACAAGGTTGATGTTTTTTATTTATAGAAAAGCATTATTAATGATACTGTTTGATCTGAGCCTACAGCCGGGGCACACATTCCACTTATCCAACACTGAGGTGTCAAGTCCCAAAAAATGTGTGTGTCATGGCCATGACTCCACGTATTTCTGGAGACTGAGACTTGCTTTTTAGGTCTCACCTGGCATAGACTGCGCAGACATGCGCAGTCTCGCTGGCGAGATTCAATGATTTAGAGTAGCTTTCACTAGAGGGGTTTAAGCCCCGCCACTCTTTTCCATTGGCTGGTATCACCGTTTATGCTAAACGGTGGCCAGCCATTGGAAAAGAGTGTCCAGTGCCGTACACTTTTCTCTTCTAGAGCCGTCCCAGTTGGACTGGCTCGGTTGCCTTAAGTGTGTGGTAAAAGCTTTCTTATCTTTATGGGGCCATGTGTTTCAAACACATGGCCCCATAAAGACAAGAAACCTTTCATGGCAGAAGGAAAGCAGGCCGCATGTTTATTTTTGCATCGCGCTTAAAGTGACAGCGCGATGCAAAAATAAACAGTGGCTGACTGGCGAGCGCTTTTTTTTGCGTGCGTTTTTTCCTTGAGTTGAAGCAAATATAGCCCAGCACGCATGCGCAGTGCCGTCGCCACCACACAGCATGCACATACCTGCTACTGGGGAGAGCTTCCTGAAAGACACCCATCTACTCTTCCACTGTAAGCAAGAACTAAAACAGCTTATCTGTTACACAGGCGCGGTCTGCTCCGTCTGCAAAACTCTACAAAACCCAGAAAACAAAGTTGCCAAGAAGGCGCGCAATGTCCCAATTCGCTGACCTTTTTTCCATCTCTCAATCTGACTTGACCCTCCACCACTACAGAATCTGTCATCTTCAGTCATGTTTCCAAACAGCTGCTCCCTCCTCGCGCTCTCCCACTCTCTCTTTCCGTCTGTCGAGGCTGCAGGGGTCACTTTCAAAATAGCTTTATTAGGTCGCAGCGTGGGAGAGAGACAGCAAGGTGAGCTCGCGGCAGCGGCATGCTGCATGTCTCAGCGTAGGGACAGTGTCCCCTCGCACGCCCTGCCGCAGCATCACCCCCTCACCCTGCCCAGCCGGCCGCAGGCATCAAATGTTTCAACAGTTGTTTGTGTGGTTGGCACTGAGATGGAGACTAGCAGACGTGCTGCTTTAACCCGTCAAGGCCAAATTTGGGAGCCATCCAGTGAGTTGAAGGGGCTGACGAGGGGGCTACGAATGAAACAGAAAAGAAACACGTGTGCCCCACGCACCGGCCTATTTACACACGAATTACAGGCATTAGTCAGAGCCTCCACTTTAATGGTTTGCCTATGTCGTTTTATACTAGGGTGACCAGATTTTAAGTAGCCAAAATAGGAACAGGCTAGACATAAAAATAGGACTGGCACCTTTTTTTTGCATGTAGCCTTGTAAATGTGTGACTATATCCTTCTAATTGTTTGTCCATATATATATATATTTATAGGTACACATTTACAAGGCTACGTTTGCGAAACATTAGCTATGGCAGGAACTCCACGCTGAGACCTTCTGCCTCTTTCCTTCTCAGAGTCGCCTCTGCTTGAAGCATTCAGCCGAAAGAAACAGATGAAAAGGTGAACATACACTTCAGATCTGCTTTGCAGAATCACTTGACCTTTGTCTGAAAATCCGGGAAATGTATTTAAAAATTTAAAAAGCCAAGTCAAGTCAAGTCAAGAAAAACTTTATTTCGGAGGATCTCCATAAAAGTACATAAAATGAATATAAAAACATTTAAGAACAATAGATAAAATGGTTAAAAGTTGTTGGTGCAGCCACAGGGCTAGATACCTGGTAGTTACATATAATCATGTGCCTTATAACAGAGTACAAAAACGAATCATGGTGACATTTTTAAATACCGCTTCCGTTTGTGCCATAAAGCCCCCAGAAATTTTGCCACAGCAAACACAATGTGTGCAGCCATATCGCTTTTAAGAATTCTAAAGGCTTCGTGGCATCTGGTAAAACCCAGATTCCTGCAAACGGGAATGATCCATTTTCTGCGCGCCTCAGTATAGCCCGGGCAGAAGAATATAAGATGCAGCTCGGTTTCATCACTTGCTCTGCATGCCGGGCAAATACTGGATGTCAACGCGGACCAACGGCTAGTAAGAGCATGAATTGGCAAGGACCCGTGCCTCCATTGCAAATAAAGCTTCCTGATTATTGCAGGGTAAACATTGTCAAGGGCTAGTTCAAAACTATATGTGGTCTTCATGTGAAGGAATTGATGTGTTAACGACCCTAAAGATTTTGAAGGTCGAAGTGAAGGAGCCTTGGAATCATAGTACAGTTTGGTAAGAGCTTTTTTAGGAAACTTTGAACAGGCGTTCCAAGGATCGTTCCAAAGTGCATCTAGACCTAGGCTCACCAAACTATTCCTTACAAACTTGAGCCAGGCAATGTTCCCCGAATTTGGGAAGCCAAGAACTTCCTGTAAACCCTGTCTGTAATGAATCAGTTCAGGCACCGTCCATAATCTACACCAATAGATCACGGGACGAAGCGCCAACTCTTCCTCCAGGGGTCTAATACCTAGGTCTAGTCTCAGAGGCACTAGGGGTGTACTCGGAGGAAGAGCTACTAAACACCTAAGGAATCTGTTCTCCTCCTTTCCCAAGCTGTCCAAGACTTTGTGACCCCATAGTTCGCTGCCGTATGTGACTGCTCCTCTGGCTTGTACCCTATAAATATGAAGGGGTGGGCCTATAGGTTTAAGGGTCGACCTATTCTTCCCTATCATCCTTAGTATTCCACTGGTGTGTTGCACTAATTTCAGCCTGGCTTTCTCCTGGTGTGGACCCCACGCCAATTCCTCATTGAGGGTAACACCAAGATATTCAAAGGTGTTTACTCTTTCAAGTGTGTTATTCCCTATACGTGGGATGCGGTGGAGCCTGGGTGGCGGATTGAAGGCCATAAATTTAGTCTTTAAAGTATTGATCTCCAATCCATGCTCCCTACAGAACTCTCCAAATCCATCCAACACACGCTGGATTCCCATCGGTGACTTGGAGAGAAGGAGGGTGTCGTCCGCAAACATAATTGCCGGGACCCTCCTTCCCGCCAACTTCGGGACATCCGAATTGGGGACCCCGTTGAGGTGATCAATAACGCCGTTGACAAAGAGGCAGAACAGGGTTGGTGCGAGTACGCACCCCTGTCTTACCCCTCTGTCAACGGGAAACTTATTTGACAGTGCTCCATGTCTACCACACCTCACACAAGCATAGGTGTTTGTGTGGAGGCGGATGATCATGGTCAGGAGATCAGCTGGCACCCCCACATTCGCCAGCACTTCCCAGAGCTTACCGCGTGGAACCAGGTCAAAGGCTGCCCTTAAGTCCACAAATACAGTATAGAGACTGCCACCCTCCAACTGTATTGTTTTCCAGTATAGAAGGGACAGCCTAAAGACCTGGTCTATGGTGGAGGTCTTCTGGCGAAACCCAGCCTGAAAGGGGCTCAGGATGTCCCTCTCTTCGATCCAGTCCAATAGTCGATCCAGTAGAAGCCTCGCGAAAAGCTTCTGTGGAACGTCTATCAGACTGATCGGTCTATAATTGGCAGGGAGCAGAGGTGAGCCCCTTTTGAAAATGGGCACAATCTCCGCCCCGAGCCAAGTTGGAGGGACGGCCATCCCATGGATGATGGCGTTAAACAATACCAAGAGGTATGGTGCCCAAATTTTTACCTCATGCTTTAAGAGGTCGCCTGGGAGCTTGTCAAGGCCTGGCGCTTTTCCTGTGGAAAGGCGAATGATTGCCATTTCCAATTCCTCCAAGTTAAAATCTTCCATCTCAGAGGAATTATCCATGATTGGGGCGGCTAGGGTCCCGGCCTGGATTCCTATTTTGTCTAGCCCGGTCCTGCTATAAAGCGATGTGAAGTGATCCTCCCAAACTTCGGGCGCAATGTTGCCCTCGATAGCCATGAAAGGTTCTGCTGAGCCATGTTTGACTATATGCCAAAATTTCCTTGAGTCTCTGGTTTTAAGTGCAGTTGTAATTTCTGCCCAATTCTCCCAGTCCCAGTCGATTTTAGCGTTTTCAAGGAGGAGCTTGTAAGCAACCCTCTTTTCCCTAATTGCCGAGGGGGCCTCCTTGTTTTTAAACGCTCTGAGGAGGTCTTTCTTAGCTCCCCTACAACTGGCATTGAACCATGAGGCTCTTTCTCTCCTCACTTTCCTGTCCTGGACCACAGGGTTCAATACCTCGGCTAAGTTATCACAGAGGGTCTGGTGAATGTCCTCAAGGGGAAGACAACCATCTTGCGAGGGCAGTTGAGAGAGGAGACTTTCCACTTTTTCAAGGGCGAATGCCACTTGCTCGTATATGCTCCTTATGCAAGTCGGTTTCTCTAGCAGTTTGTCCCACCTTATTCTTCGCCTATTACTAGATAAGGTGAGACTGGGGGCAGATAGTCTGTTTCCTAAAGCAGCACCATTTAAAAAACCGTCAGCGGCTAGTGAAAGGATTAGGGGATTGTGGTCACTGTCTGGCCTAGGGACTATTTTAAAATCTAAGACCAATTTCCAATCCTGGAGTTTAATCATTATATAATCTATCCGGGACTCCTGGCCTGGTCTGTTAAAAGTTGGTTGCGGCGGGATGTCCCCTTGGAACCTACCATTGCATGCTCTAAGTGAATTTGCCAGAGACAGTGTTAGAACTTGCAGAAGTAGAGGTGATGATGACCTAACTGGCGGTCCTACAATGCTTGGGATTTCCCAGAGATCATCCTCTTCACTACTAATCCCATCCAGGTGAATCGGTAATGGTTCAAACTGGATATTAAAGTCCCCTCCAACCAGTAATGTTTCTGAACCAATGAGGGAATCGAGAAAAGTCATTAAGTCCTCCATTGTCCTTGAGGTGGCCGCAATTCCGACCGGTCTAGAATATATATTTACCAAGGTCAGGCCCATCCCAGTGGGCCAACGCAAAGCCACACACAGGATGTCGGATGAGTTTGTTTCTACCATCTCAGCCATACAGCCTAGATGGCAAGCGATCCACATTGATAAACCACCAGACGGGCGTCCCCTCCCACCCCATCTGGCTGGGACGTTGAAAGTTGCGAACACAGGGTAGCAATGGTTTTCTCTGGCCCACGTCTCTTGGAACATGCATATGTCATATTCTTTGATAAAGGTTCCCCAGTCACTATTACCCAATTTATTAGGTAGCCCTGCCACGTTCCATGATAGTATTTCCAATGACCTCGTAGCCCTACGTACGGTCATTGGAGTCTCATGCAGAGTGCTTTCTACCTGCCGTGAGAGGGCACAATCCCCCACATCATCTCGTACCTTAGATGAGTAGCCCTGTGTCAGAAGAATCTGTCCTGCTAGACAACCACCCTGCGCCTTTACTGCTGTTTCATCTGCGACTGCTGGAGCATGTTCATGGGCATCTGGATGCCGGGACTGTCCTCTGTACACTGGGACTGTCTGGTGTTGTCAGTAAGCTTTTTATTCTCAGAAATATTCTGCCATTATTTAGAGACAATGACAGTCACATCTTGACTCAGCTCACAGGAGCATTTCTATTTTTCTGATGGGTGTTTGGGAGTGCTCTTCTGCCTCCATTGTAATGCAGGGGGGTATTCTACATCTTAACAATAAAAAGACAGATCACACTTCAAAAACAAGCATTGGCATAGCCAATAGGTCTCGCCTTTGGGACCTTGTGTGTTTAGTTATCCAGCACAATATCCTTGGTGCAACAACATCAAGGGTTGCATGACTAAACACTTATAAGGTCCCAAAGGCGAGACCTATTGGCTATGCCAATGCTTGTTATCATAAGACTTTGACCCAGAACAAAAGAGAGAGAGGTGGAAAAGGGAAGAATATGAGGAAGGAGAAAGAGAACCACGACAAAATGAGAAAGCAGGGATGGAAGCAGGGATGGAAGAGAACATCCAAGACTAAGATAAAAAGTAAGTGTGGGTGGTGGAAGAACGAGGTGTGCCGTTGAGTCAACATTAGGCTGCCTTGGTATTCAGAAACCCCAGCATTTAGCGGCCAGGTGGCAGAGAAACAACCCCAAACTCCTGGACCTTTATTCAATGAATCACTGAGCAGCTGTGATTGTTTTAGGTGAGTGTCATATGGGGGTAATATGTGCATCAAGTGATTTTGCTCTCCCCCACATTCAGTGCCTTCAATCTCTGCATCCCACCTAAGCATGTGGGGCATGATGAGCCTCAGATAAAAACACAGCCATCACTTTATAATTAGGGCTCCCTGTTTTCCGTTTTTACTGATTTTTACAGATAAATACCGACAGAAAACCATTAATTTTCTTGTCTGTATTTATTTTTAAATGTGGATAAAAATGGACATTGAGTGCTTTTTGAGTGAATCTAAATACACTTTACCATGACTGCCACGCCAATAACTGTGTGTACTGATAGGTAAAGGGGTTAAAAGAGAGACATTTTAGTAAAAACGCTTAAACAGCAGTAGATCTGCAGAAAGCTGAAACTGAAATGTGCATATTTTCATATAAGTGCACTGATTTATCTTCTGCGGGTGCTCATATCACTGAAACCTTTCCCGCATTCAAGCATGACTGCATATTTATTGGTTAAATACATGTGGAAATATACAGGTTTCAGCTTCATTGTTTTCACAAAATCCATAATAAATATGGCTAAATATAGATAAAGTTGACAAAAAATAAATATGGATAAATACAGACGGAAATGTCCCCAAAATAAATACCACAAAACCGGGAACCCTATTTATAATGAACATTATCTGCTACTTCTGCCCAGTGCTCGCAGGGCACCTAACATGTACGGGCCTGTAAGGGTACTTGGAAAGTTTTCAAATTCAGCCATTAGGTGGGCATTGGTTCACTCAGTACCATCACAAACATGCACATTTCCAACTCAGAGTTATCATTAATTTATAATAACCTTTGCTGTATAATTGAATCCAGTTTCACAGCCCCTCCAACAATTCCTCTCCCTTTTGGCTGAACACAGACATTGAGTCAGCTTCTACTAAACAAAAATGCACACTCCTTTATCTAAAAATATATAGATGATTTTGTATGTGAAGGTTAGAATAGGAGTTATGCTTTTATAAATGTAATATCTGTGAGTGCTTGCCAGATGATTGATGTATAAAAGCTTTCGTTTTATCAGAGCTGCATATCCCAGTGGCCTAACAAGACGTGCTGCACATATAAAAAGTCAAAAGATAATTGAAGATGCACAGCAGGCATCTCTCCTCAGCGGCACTTCCATAGAATATTAGAGATGGAGGGAAAGGCATGGCTCTTCCAGTGAGACCTTACCTCTGATGTTTATCTATCACTGTCCTCTGATTCCTGGGACTCACAGTGGGCAAAGGCTGCTGCTAAAGGATAAAAGAAAGACCGCTCTCATGCCCGCGCCAAGGCTTCACGCAGAGGCCCGAAACGACACGCCGCTTATCACAGCTAATGGCAAGGCATATTTTTCTGATAACAAGGAAGCACCTGAACAATTAAACCAAACATGGAGGGGAGAAAAAATGCAGGCGTTCCAATTTTTCACTGCAAGTTACCTTAATTTGTGGGCATTGTGGAACTTTACAAATATTGTGGAAAATTAGTGAATTGCAAAATTGCGATATGCCGGTGGGTTTGGAATCTGGATGATAGGGTAGTCATTAAGTTGCGGTCTCAGATGATACATAGTCCTTCAGTGTCAATGTAAGGCATGTCTGACCTCACAGATGGTGTAGTGACCTGAAAGTTCACTGATATTCGGGCTCCCTTATACATTCAAAAAGTGACCAAGAACATGACTCGTCATGAGAAGCGCTCACCACCAGGGGTGAGCACTTTTCGTGGCGAGTCGGGTTCTTGGTCACTGTCCAATAGGATTCCCATTGGAGACGGACATGGCAGGAGTTTGTCTGTCTGTGCAGTGGTATTTCTGCGGATTTTCTCTGGAGTTAAACGTCAGGCACAACTTGCCTTCTGCATGTTGGTCCTTCAAGCGAGTTGACAGGTTTGATCTCTGAGGGCCTATTGACTTTGCCACTGTTCTTCTTTCCAGGGTCGGCTTTAGCGCTGGTGGCGCTCTGTGCGACAATGTCTGTTTTTGCCCCCCCAATGACCACCTCTGCCACGGATTCCCTCACTAGCACCCTTTAACAGTGCCTCTCAAGTCTCCATAACCACTGTCTCTCGGATTAATTTAGTTTTATAGCACCACTCAATTCAATTCAATTCTTTCTTTATTCGGTTATTAAAACAGAATAACCATAAAAGTACATGTAAATATCACAATTAATTTAATCAAGTACACCAAAATCAAGTCATCATAGTTCAGGATACAATTGATTTACGTGATTTAAAAACATTTTTTAAGAATGAAGAAATATATACAATAGTTAAAATATTATCCAACTTTTGTACAGCTAAAAAGGCAGGGCGACAACAATTGATTTCCATGGTCTTCTGTAAGGGAACAACCCACCATCGTCTCGGCATTGTATAAAATTTACAGAAAAATAGTATATGTATATCTGATTGATCTGACATATCATCACAGGGGCACTTAATCAAACTTTTAGACCAATCATTCATAACAGGAAAACTGAATAACCTATACAATAAATTAAATCTAAATCGTGTTAATAAGAACTTCTCATGATCACTCATTTGTAATTTAACATAAGGCTGCATTTTTCTAGAAATCACTATTTGTTCATGGGCCGCCACCGTCGTTTTCTTAATTTCGATTGATGTTCTGCGAACATGTAGGTAGGTCATACACTTTTCCTTCAAAAACTTTCTTGAAATGTTACAAAGAGAAGATGGTTCAGAAAAATAATTCCCCATACCCAAGTCCGTGAGGAATTTCCTCAAGTAACACAACCATCTTATTTTACCACTCTTTTCTAGCCCAATCACATTATTCATAATCAGGCGATTTAACCCACATTCATCAGTCGTCCAGACTCTGTGCCATAGTAGTACTGGAGCAGTCTTTATAATATCTTCCAGATATGGTTCCCCAAGCTCTACATGGCAGACATATGTGGATACACTTTTTGGGACGGCTAGAAGATATTTCATAAAGAGGTTTTCCTCCACCTGTAAAGATGACACATTCGCATGGCCCCACAAACCCGCACCATGTGTTGCAATTGCTACACAAGTAGCTTTATACACAGTTAACATTTCCCCGATTGGTTTCCTGCCTACTTTATGGCTAACATTTTTTAATGCCATAATTGATTTACAATACAGTAATTTCCTAGTGTTAATTGTGTTATTCCATAAACCTGTATGATCAAATAAAACCCCTAAATAGGAAAAGGTTGAAGTAAAATCAACTGGGGATGAACCAATCAAAACTATCTTTCCCTTTTTATGTGCACCCAAACCACAATTCATGGTGAAAGTTTTTGAATAGTTAATATTTAGATCTAGCACTGCCATAAAATTTGCAAAGGAGGTGACTAACCTTTGCATAGCCTGGGGGGTTCTGGCCATCAGGACAGCATCATCGGCGTACAGCAAGATTGGGACTGGTCTTTCCCCCACCATTGGCATATCCCTGCACTCGTTCAATAAGATGTTCTCTACATCATTAATGTATAGTGTGAAAAGAAACGGGGCAAGGACACAGCCTTGACGTACTCCCCTTGCAATTTCAAAGGATTCTGTACATTCGCCATTTCTCCCATATCTGACTCTGGCTGATGCACCCAGATAGAGTTCCCGAAAGAAGTTAATAATTGTAGGATCTACTCCCATTTTGTCCATAACCAGCCAAAGTTTACAATGCGAAACACAGTCGAATGCAGAAGTTAAGTCTATAAAAGTTAAAAACATTCAACCCTCCTTTGCTTTTGTGTATTTCTCTATTAGAAGGTGCAAATTCAAAGGGTCGGCTTTAGCGCTGGTGGCGCTCTGTGCGACAATGTCTGTTTTTGCCCCCCCCCCAATGACCACCTCTGCCACGGATTCCCTCACTAGCACCCTTTAACAGTGCCTCTCAAGTCTCCATAACCACTGTCTCTCAGATTAATTTAGTTTTATAGCACCACTCAATACCAGTGTAAGGTGTCAGAGTCTTTATACCACTCACGCATTGCACAGAGACAATCATATGTATGTAAATCACTGTATAGGAAATGTTACATCAGACAGGTCTACAAGGGGTAGTGTAGGAGTGGCATGTCATCGATACTGGTAGGCAATATAGTTAAAGTTCTTATTCAGGAAAGGCACAAATTCAGAATTTAAAACGCAACATCAATATTAAGGGTTCTCTTTCATAATAAGAATTGTTTTCTACCCAAATGAACCCTTTTCACAAGATTAGGAAAATGAAAGACTGGGCCAAAAAACATATAGCTCTAACATATACCTTGCAGTTTGCAGCAGCTCTAGGGTGACAGTTAATAGCTCAATGTTCTATATTAGGAGTTTGAGTTAGAAACTGAAGTAACAAAAGGATCTCTCTTTAAGAATCAGTAACCCACTGACCTATTTACATTATATGCACTTCGTTATCTGCATGGTACAATTTCTTAGCAGCAGGCATTTTAACCCTCTGAGCTACCGTAGGATGAGTCAAAATTTCCAATAGACAAATCTCCGGTCTCTTTCCAGGAAGAGGATTAATCACGGGACTTCTCTTGACATTTTAATTGATGTCTGAAAGTTGCTGGACGCCAGGAACGCTGCAGCAGGTGCTTTTAAAATGATACACATTTTCGAAAATGACGCCCCCACCCTAAGTCAACGCCCGGTGCGGTCGCACCGATCGCACCGCCCTAGGGCCGGCCCTGCTTCTTTCTCTCTTTCACTTCTGAAGATTCAGGGAGTGCAGAAGCCCACATGTGGTGAAATGGGGTTATTTTTAGTAAGGTGTCCCTGCAGGTTGGTTAATAGGGTACCCTCAGTTGGAAAGTGTGGTTTATTCCGACAGTCCTTCAATTAATGTTGAAACTCAGGTTTTAACTAACTCCTTCTGACATTAGATCATGAGGGACCCATCACGATCAATAATCATCAATCTCCCCAGCCTGTATTATCTAAGAATTACAAACGAGTTTGATCAAGGCTATGAAGAAATGTACAGCGCATAATGGATCCCCATCAGTATTGGCAAAGGAAAATAAAAATGGATTTGTAGTAGAGCTCCCCTCCCAAAGGTGAAGCATTGACAATGTATTGATACTGATCACCCAAAAGAGTTGGTGTTTATTGATTTATGTAAGTTACATATGCGCGTTAAGCGAGCACCAACCGGCAGAAGAGGGTTCCCGTTGCAAGCTCAGCAACTCCTCAGCAGAGAAGGCCATTGGATACTGCAACGCAGACGTCACCCATAGCACCGAATAAGCTTGCGTGTAACGATACATGTACGCAAGAGCGAGCTGGCCGTACAGAACTATTGCGGCCAGCAGAGGTGGGTCCCCAGCACTGAAAGCCAATAAATATTGCAGTGCAGACCAGCCTCTAAAGCACTGCCACTGACAGAATGCATTAATAACCCCTTGTTTATAATTAAGAGTGGATGCTATCAAATTTGGACTGACTAATTCAAGTACTTTGAGTGAGCAAGTACCAGGATTAATGAAACCTGCCAATGTAAGTAGATCAGTCCATGAAGCAAGAGTTGGCTAATGTTGTGGCCTAGACTATGTATCAGAGGTTAAAAGAATTATCCTAGAGCCGGGTTCCTTTCAGCATAAAAAAAGGCTGGTGGTCATCATGGAATGTCGGCGCTGTTTGGACTACGGCCGTGCGTGCGTGGAGAGCGCGCTATGACGCAGTATGCTGACGATGAACTGGAATTCCCTCCAGGCCATGAACTCTCAGATACAGTGCAGCTTCCTCTAGTATCTCACAGTGTCTTTACTCGGCAATCTTGATGTAATGTTGCTGCCAAAAGTCTTCGCTAAAGGGATCTCAGATATTACTTGCTAAGACGTATTGATTCCTAAGAATGGGCATTGATCGCCCTTAGGAATATAGGAAATGATTCAGAAACATCATGTTGTTAATGGAAATAAACTTTGAAGTGTTTCTTGAGTATTTCATCTTAACTCGCCTAAGACTCGTGGTTGCTAAATTATACTCCGGATTATATCGCGATGGAACAGGACGGACTCTTAGAGCGGACTTTGTTACAAAGGTATATATGAATGCCAGGCACAAGTTTCACAGAAGATTAGTAGAATCTATAACTCATCGTCCATAAGAAAGCGCAAAATGGCTAAGAATGAGTTTTCAGGAATCATCAGTTTCATGTCAAGGTACAGAACGGTTAAAGAGAGATGTTGCTAAGCAATTCACTACACCCTGCAGGCATCCTTGGTCAATAGAAGTGACAAATCCAAGTGGTGGAGTCGGCTGATCTGGTATTGATAAAGAAAACAGTCACAGGACTCCATCACTTTGACTTGTCGCTTCTACAGTGTGTACGGTGTAGTAAAGCAGTCCTGGTGTAGATTTGATGGGTTCTTTATTAGAGAGCACCCCATCCATAGGTAATGCAACCTCCAGGTCCAGAAGCAACTGACCCCATAGGATCACATGACCTGACATCACAAGCTGGAACATCTGTACATTCTACAGTCCCTTGTGTGAAGATAACACTTCTAGATGCAACACATAGCACATGAGTTTCTATTTTCTTGCTTATCGCGGTCCTCCTTCCGCATTTCTACCACCAGGCCGTCTATGCCAGTGGTCCTCCGTGCAGGTGATGAGGGAGGCGTCACTCCCATTGGATTTTAAGCACAATGGTTAGTGCATCCGGACAACATAATGTTCCACCTAAAAGAGGTGGATAATGCAGTGTTCGCATGTCTTGATACTGAAATACAGCTATTGAGAGATGAGGTACGTGACCTCTGTGTATGCTGTACTGGTATTTGGCGATTTTAATCTTGGGCGTTCTAAAATGCTGTTTCAAACAGAGATTATCACTGAGCATGTATTTGGGATAGCGGAGGCTGACACATGCAAGGAGAAGAATACTGGAAAGAAATGTTTGCTCATGGCCTCTGCACTCTGAATGGCCAGACTAGATGGACACATCTATCCACTTGTAGACTTGCAACCAGGGCTGACTTAAATGACTGTACTATATTAGGTTAGGAATTGTGGCCTCTGGTGCTTGATGTAGCTGTGCAAAGATGCCTAGAAAGTCACCACAAACCACTTGTTCTTTTTCTAAAAAGACAAAATAGATTAAAAGTTGTTTTACATGGATTGATAAATTGCTATATGTAGTGAAGCCAGCCATATCTAACAATCATAGACACTGCAAGTGGAAAACCAGCAGTTATAAAAGGTTTCTCCTTGGGTTCTGATAGGTGTAATGCAATGTTTTTATAAAGGGAAGAGTCCTGAATTCATTGATTTATTTGAGCAAACCACCAGCACATATTGTATGTTTACCGCCTCTACTGCTAGCAAAAAAGGACCTATTATTTTACAAAATAATTGGTGTGAAAAAAGAGTGTGCTATGCGGAAGTGAGAGCTGAGCACTGCCCTATCATGTGTCATTGCTTTAAGTCTGGATAGCAATTATGTGTCCTTAAGAGAGAACGCAAACAACTTCTCAATTACGAGTAGAAGGAAGCTAAGCAAAGTATCTGGGTAGACTCAGCATCCACCGCCCATGAAAGGAACTGTAGGAACTTATGGGAAAATGTTTTCTGTGACTGCTCTGGGAGAGACAATCATAAGGAGCTTTGTCTAGGGACGAACAATTGGTAATAGATTCTAAATACTGTGATAGTCAGATGGGGGCGGGGTACTTGGATGCATCCAATTTAGTTGGCGTGGTGCTATCCAACTTTGAGTTTTTGGTCCCTGACTTTGTATGGGCAGCCATAGACTAGCAAAAAACAAAATTCCCTTCTGTGTCGTAGTTTATTTCTAATGCGGAAATCTAAATTGGCTTGCACTAAACCAACAGTTATACAATTGTAATTCTTATTTATTATCACACAACGTAATTCTTTTTGCCCACTATTGATTTTATTCATCACTTTATCAGTCAGAGCATAGCGTTTAGAGACCATTCAGTTAAAAACACATTATAAAAACATTCAATAAAAATCATTTATACAAATACATCTGTTGTTGCAAAAAAACCAACTGATGTCAATGCAAATATTAACTTGATATTATCTTGTATCACATCCAGGTTTTTCTATTTTGACAAATTCCTGCCTATATCCATTCGACATCAAAGGTATTATCATACTTTACAGTGTCAGAAAACTGTCAGGTTCTATACTCGACTCCAATATACACTTCTTTGCAGGATGTGCAGTACTATCATGTGTAAATTACGTATATTCTATTAAAAACAATACTTTATTGTTGTCCAAATGGGCAGTCATCATAGACCCCATGACCGGATAATATCCCAGTTGGTTAATGTTGTGAAGAGCCAGAATTGTGGGCACCAGTGTTGGTTAAGAAATGTAATGCTGTTGTTGCCAATTGTCTTGTACCTAGGTCCTGGAGAAGGTGATGCAGTATTGCTCACCCTCACTCAATAGTCAATGCTCAGTCAATTAGTTGGATAAGGAGCTTTGAACAGCATTGTTTACAGAAGCAATGGGTTAATTATATACCGATGACAATGTTTAAATGTGGATCCTTTCTAAAGAGAGGGTTCTCTGTTTATCGCGAGTCCCTGCAATGTGCGTCCTATTAAGATTATTTGAGGGTATGAACTGATTCAAGGTTTTCATGGGCCCAGCACAAGCAGAAGGCAATGTTTTTATTGGAGAATAATTTGTAAGTTAGGGACTAGGGGCGATCTATTAGATTAGGTCTGCAGTTTTCCTGCAGGTTTCTCGGATAAAGGCAGGTTTAAAGGATGAAGCTTTATACAATGCAATTTGTGGCGCGGTTCACTGGGGCGCGGTTCACTGGGGCGTGGTTCACTGGGGCTGTATTAACACTGCAAGAATACAAGTGGCAGGATACATTTTTCAAGATCGTTATTACAGCTAGGCCTTAGTACACAACTATTATCTTTGAGCCTTGAAATAGGTTAATGCTGTAATTACCAACATTATGTTTTACGCCCAGTGTTGTACTCGGCTAAATTGCATAACAATGTCCACGGTAAAATTTACTTTAGAACATACTTGGACATTTTGCTTGTAAAGATTTAGTATTTCCCACTGGATAAGCCATGTTAACTCTATTTTGGAGGAAATAGCCCTAGAAGACCTTTGGATTAATCCACCTTTAATACTTTCTTACAAATAGGGTAATTTGGGTGCAATAATGCAAGCAAGCAGGTGTCAATGTTTCTTGAAGCTAGCTCGTTATTATCAGATTATCTATTGAGTAAATCATTTATAAGATTTGAGCCGTATTTAGAAGCACTCAATTCCGAAGTACGACCAACCCTGTATAGTAAATCCAAGTTGCGTACACTGTTTATCTATCTCACTAGACGGAGGAAATCCAAATGCAAAATAGGCTTATGTGACTGTAGGATTGGTGTCACATGCCTCGATTGAGAGTGTAATGGCAAAAACAGGCCAGCTTACACATGAGGTAAATGCCAATTTGGCGGGGTTCAGTAAATTACTGCTGAGCTAAATAACACTGTTTATGAATTTTATCCGTTCATGAACCAATATTTACACCTGAGTTGACTACAGAATGTGTGGTACTTACCACATGTGGTAAATACTGCACCAGATAAATAGCACATGCACAAAACACCAGGAAGGGCTCATTGTCAGGCATTGGAAGCTCCTGGAGTTAAAAAACATAAGTTCTAGAGAAACTAAGCAGCCAGACCAGCACACAGAAGGACCTCAGGAGTACACCAAGAACTCCTTCCTGTGTGGAGATGTGCAGGCATTCATTTTGTGTGGACAAATCACGTAGAAACAAGACAAACAGAATCCATTGTCATCCTCTGATATCACTCAGTCATCACTAGCAGAAACCTGCCATACTCTTCCATCGTGGACCCCAGCACGGAAAGAAAGCACACGTTTATGGTTCCTGAACTAGAGGTCCTGTCCAAGGAGGTGGAAAGACACCATGACCGTCTAATGTGCAAACTCATGCTGAAAATACCACCAAAAACTAACAAGAACAAGCCTGTGGAAGGAGATAATGAACAAAATCAATACTGTATCAACATATCCACATAATGATGAGAGCATTAAAAAAAACCGGTTCCAAACCTTAAATGCTAGGTACGCAAGCGAGTTGCCAAGCCGAAACACTAAAGCATGGCAACTGGTTTCAATTCCCAATGTCAGCTCTTCCTCAAGCAGTGGGGATTAAAAATGATGACCATCCTCAACATGTCTGCAAACGGTCCTGAGATTAGCAGAATCCAAGGTCAGAGACATGAGAGGTTTGTGGAAGCACATGCGGTTGTTAAAAAGTTAACTTGGCTGAGAATCATCATCGTTGTGAAGAGTAAATGATGTAATATGTTACACATATTCATATTGATCCATGTACGTGCTGCGACAGGAGCTCTCAGTTCGCTAATGGTACTACTGGTATGTACTGAGATTGGATTACGACAATCATAATGCATTGCACTTTTGATGATGAAGAGTCGATTAGTCTGCTCAGCATTATGATTTGACCCAGGACACCTAACACAGCAGTTCAACACACACAGGTCCTCGTCACACATCATATGCACATTGATATTGTGCCTTATTTTAAGGCTACAGCAAAACACACAAGATGATGGACGGAATGTGTACATTGGCAAAACATTCACCCCCAGTCACAGATCTGGGTTTAATCCATCGTTATTTTGCTCACCACGCCACCCCAGTTCAGACATGGCCATATGCAAATCAGTCTTGACCCTGTGCCTCATGGGAACAGTCCAGCCTGAACTACCAAGCCATGTCTTCCCTGGACCAGAATCAAGCATCCTAGGACCGGTTTCGGGGTTTCACCCCTCTTCAGCCAGGATAGCTTGACTCCAGTGGCGTAGTGAGCACGGGACCCATGTCTATTTTAAGGCTTCCCACTTGTTCCTTTCTACGTGAGGCCATCAGGTGTACATGAAGGTAGTCAAAGGATATCAGGAAATCCTTCTATTTGTTTTGCTGGCATTGGCTTTGTTGGCATCGAAGGGGAACTGCGTATGCTGGCACTCATTTTCTGATAGGACCCATCACTCAGCACCATATGTTGCTGAAGATTGACTCTGTGCACTAATACTGCCGTCCGCTCTGTGATGCCCTTTACAAAGAATTCTAGCACTGCTATCACTTTCAGGAAGGATAGTTGGCAGTTGCTCCTTATGAAAGTCTCCAAGGTATCCGTAGTGATGAAAATATGTTTTGTATGGTGCCCATATCAAGCCTGTTTATCCTCTGGATCTCAAGTTGACTCATGTTTATGGGTTTGAGCCTCACTCTGTTATTTCTGGCTCTCATCCTGCGCTGCTGCACCGTGTGAGGTATTGATTGGTGGCCTGGTTTCCATCCTCATGCTGTATGGTTTATTGTAGCACAAAAAGGAGCTGGCATAGTATGATATAGGTGCCCCGCAGTGCTGCCGCCATGGGAGTGTCCTGTGGAGTGGAGGTGAGACCTGCTGCAATCACGGTGTGAGAGCTTCACGTCCATGTCATGGTTCTGTGTGCAGGTGTGTGTGATTTTATTTTTTCAGCTCAAACAGTGGATTCACTGTGTTTTTTGCATTATTGTGTTGGGTTTCGTTTTTTCTATTATTTTACAATTTTTCTTTCAGTCTGTAGAATTTGAGGAGTTTTTATCACCTGCTTTGACAGGAGATATTTTATAGTGGTACTTTCCACTGGTTTTCAATGACCCCTGATACATGTAATTGGGCGTTATTTCCCTATGTATTATTTTTTGCAGATGGTAAGAATCAAATGCTGTAAATAGCACATGCAATAAATAGCGCACGCAGACCACCGACATCGGGTATAGGTACATGTGATAAATGTCATATGCGGATTTTCACTTGTGATCAGATGAGATGGTAAATTTATGCACTGTTTACCCTTGCATGTGGTAATTAGCACTACGCGTAACTTATAATCAGGGCCATAGTGTCGATTATGAAAGAAGAAAAACAGGAGCAAACCTGTTAACCCAGTTGAGACCGGGTAGATATGATATCAAAAAACAATGTCTCAACTAGAACATTATGTAAGGGGACCATTAAACATAGGAACTAATCAAAACGACCAAAAAAGGGAAACAAGGTAGACCAAAGGATAATGAAAATTGTTATTTGTAATTAGAGGCACAGTAGGTATATCCAATTTACAGTAACCACAACAATCATATGTGCACTGATAGTGAAGTAAAAAAGTGAAGGGCGCAGTGACATAAGTGTTAAAATGACAATGCGATACGGCGAGAGAACAATTAAATCATAAGGGTCAAACAGAAGTATTCACATAGAATTTGCAATTATAACAATATTAATCCAATCTTAATTGGCCCTTCAAAAAGCCGCAATTAACGTTGTCAGGTCGACGTTTCAACCTCCTTTCGTTGAGGTCATCATCAGGACTATGGTTACGAAGGTTTTAAAATACCTCTGTGCAAAGAGAAGAGAAAGGTAGGATATATTATAGGACCCATAGATATCAATTAAAGGAAGTGGAGGAAAAAGGAAAAAGGAAGGGAAAAATTGCCTGTATTACAAAAATGACGGAGATAATTTCTTTAATGACAGGGGCGTAACAGGAAACTGTGTGACTTTAGAAGCGTTAGAAATCTAGTCAGGGAAAGAAAGGGAAACTATTGAAGGACTGTGGACAAGAGAGAACACGCTAATTAAATAAAGACGGGGGATAGTCAAGTTTACCGGAGGTGAAGACTAAGGAGTTTAGTCAAATATTGCATTGAATGCAACCAGGGAGAAATAGCGTTTCTAGAGGGGTGACGTAATCTGTAAAGAAATTAAAAAACTAAGTAAAATAAGTAACGTGGCCACAAAGAAGGCATAAATTATGCCGGAGGCAAGGATTACAAAGTAATCAAAGGTCGCTTACCAGAGGTAAGGATTAATGGTCGCTTACCAGAGGTAAGGATTAATTAGTTGGTCGGGGTGCATCAAGGTATCCAGAATTATTAGCGTCTCGAAGATTAAGTCGAGTCTGCAAGGGAATTAAAACTAATAAGTCGGGTGCTTTGCGGGACCAAAAATAACACTGAATGCACCAAGGGCACTAGCCGTTCTAAAACGTTTATGTAAAAAAGGGGGAGAAGGAGCGCAGGAGCGGCTGCTTACCCAAATGATGCAATTCTAAACGGGATCAGTCCGATTATTTAAACGTGGGATCAGTTCAAACTGAAGTGCTTCTTCCAAACGGCCAAAGCGTCTGGGAAACGCTGCCCGGTAAACCAGGCAGTAGAGTCAGTCCGATCACGTGACTCGCTTCAGCAATGAAAAAGAAAGGGGACTAATACCCATAGAATAGAACAAGTACACCCGGAGTGAAAGGAATTACACCAGGAGTAAGTGGCAACACTGCATGAGTGCATTATAGAAACAGCAGCGCATTGGACCTTACGAATACATAGAAAGGAGAGGGGGAAAAAAGGGGTAGGGGGGAAGAAAGAAGAGGTACTGTGTATGCAGCATTTACAATAATGATTAGAAACATTACAAGCCTAATGACAAGTACGTAAGGTTTAAACACACTAAGTGATTCTTACAGCATAATACACAGCCTGAATCCATGATAACACTGAATACGTCATACACATTCATAAGGGGGAGAAGAAAAATCAAAAATCCTCCATAGGCTGTTTACAGTGTTCATGCGTTTTTTTTCTTCTTTTACAGAATCAATGTTAATAAAAGACATACTGTGCAAAACATGTAAACAAACCAAACATCTTGACATAGTACAGTACAATAGTGCAGCATGCAATCAGATGACAGGGGACCAGATTCGCACAGCTGATCAAGGCCCAATTGCAGCCACTAGAGCATCATTAAGAAAAAAATTAAGCACTAGTGATAACTGTATTCCATTCGTCAAAAGAATTCAGGCCTTTTGTCACAGAATTACAACGTGTAATCCAACGACATTCACATTTATTCAATAGAGCTTGAAGATTGCCCCCACGGATAGATAATTGTGGGCGATCTATAAATTGCCAGGTCATATCTGTTTCCAGATGGTTATGTTCTTTGTAATATAGCACTAATGGTGCCGTAGTAACATTGCATCTAATGCGACTTTTATGCTGTGAGATGCGTTGTTTAATCATCTGCGTTGTCTGGCCTATGTAAAATAAATTACACGGGCAGCGAATCGCATAGATGACATGAGTAGTGCGACAATTAGAAAAATGCTTCAATTGGTAAGTATGTGAAGCAGTTACAAAGACTTTTGTGTTAAAGGTTAGATCACATACATTGCAATTTTGACACTTAAAATGTCCTATTACAGGGGGAAGACCCCACAAGGTGGTAACAGAATGATCCTGTTTTTCTTTGATGGGCCATGTAATTGCATGGATGAGTTTATCCGATAAGTTGATGCCCCTTTTGTATGATAACAGGGGAGGATCCAAAAAATGTGAAAAGGTACGTAACAATTTCCAGTTTTTTTTTATTATTTGACTGACCTTATTGCTACAGGGGCTATAGGTCGAGACGAAGGGGATGCGTGTATTGACGCGTCTAGTGGAAGGCGCCAAAATAATTTCTCTATGGTTATACCAAGCCCTTTTAAGAGCTCTTTTAACCAAGTGTTTTGGATAACCTCTATCTACCAATTTAGCAGAATGGATAGCCGCCTCGCGAAAGTAGTCTTTTCGCCATTTGCAATTACGCCGAATATGGAGAAACTGTCCCTATGGCAAGCCATCCCTTAAGCCACGAGGGTGGTAACTTGAATAAGATAGAAGGGTGTTACGTTTCGTGGGCTTACGGTATAAGGATGTACCAATAAGTCCATCTTCTGCATGTAAGGTAAGGTCCAAAAACGGAAGATCATTTTGGTGAATGTCTGAGGTAAACTTAAGATGAGGTTGAATGGAGTTTAACCAGTCCATAAAGGACATCATATTTTCACGAGTGCCATGTCACAACAGAAGAATATCATCTATGTACCAGCGCCACAACATGATATTGGTCAAAAAAGGGTTGTTAACATTCAATAAAAAGGGTGGATTCAAGTTGATGAACATAAAGGACAGCAAAATTTGGCGCAAAACAAGCGCCCATCGATACTCCCTTTACTTGAAGATAATATGTATCCTTATACAGAAAATAATTATTGGTCAAAGCAATATGTAAAAGTTGAATTACAAAATCAGTAGGAATACGTATAGGTCTTGATCGTGTATTCAATAGATGTTCAATGACCTCGAGTCCATCTGTCTGGGGAATATTTGTGTACAAGGCAGGGGCGGCTGGTGGATTTTGAAACTGGTGGGGCGAAAAATGTGTACCCTTGTACAATGCGCGAGCGAGCGAAGCGAGCGAGTCCGAACTGAAAAAGGAGGGTGCGGGGAAATTTTGCAAAAAATGTATTCAAATGGTGGGTTTTACACCACATATTTACTGTAAATTTTTGCAAAAACGGGATCCAAATATAGCATTTTAAAGCACAAGTGTGAAGAAAACATTACAAATATATCAAAAATGTGCCCGATCCTCTAACTGTTCTGCTTGCAAAACGACCCCCAAGCCAAGCACACACAGCCAATGGGAAGAGGCCCTCTAAGTGTTTTCTACCTGTAACACATCTCTTCCTCTTTACTGTATTGGTTAATGAAGTCATCAAGGCTCACACCATTGGTAAGACTGTACATTGCAAATACTTTGAAAATTAGATGGCGAAAGAGATCCATCCCAGATTGCAGTTCATCCTTGATTTTTTTAAGATTAGCCAGACAAACAGAAATTATATTTCAGCAAACTATGTTTATTTTGCAAAATATAGCATTTATATACTATAAATGTACACTGACAGAAAGTCCACATAACAGAAATTGAGGTGCAAAACATACAAACCTGACAACAAGATTTTGGGTGGAGAGCAAAGATATACTGAAAAAGACAGATATGGTTTATACAGTGTTTCAAAATTTACAATAGAGAAAAAGGAGTTAACACAATAAGTTTAATTTTTAAATTGAAACATAAATAATAAAACATATAAATGTAGAGCATTACAAGAAAAAAAATTGAAATCAGTGAAGAAAGTAATTTGCATTTAGGGCCTCATTTATGAGGTTTTGCTGTAGGGCAGAACAGTAGGCCTTCCTGCTGCCCTGCCCTACAGCAAAAAAAGAGGGCACAAATGTACCGTATCTATCAGCAGATACGGCGCATTCCTGTCCTTTCTCCATGCACCGGCACACAATACGCTGCTGTGCGCCAATGCAGGCACTGCTGCACCATGGGGCACTGGTGCCTGCATTGCGGGCAATTACAAGAGGCGTTTTCCTCTTTCCCTGTGTGCAGCAGAAGGCAATATGCATAGAAAAAAGAAAAATGTATGCAAAACCTCATAATCATAAAAACATATTTAGAGGCATAAATCAGGGTGCGTCAATCATAGTATATAAATTACATTTCCTAGCACCACATAATCACATTAGGGCCTGGTGCCCTATTAACCTAACAGTCCCCCTGGCCAACTGGCTATCTCAAAAGGGACTGAAATGCCCTATGTCCAAAAAGTCAGGGCACGCTGCCAATGCAGCAGAATTCAAGGGTGCGCAATTGTGCAGACCTAAACGTTGCAGCTGGCACTAAGTGCTGCGCAGCTGTGAAAGTATGGGCAAAGGAGTGCATCTCAAGCCTAACTCGAAAGACAGGCCCCCCAAAGACAGAATGGCCTAAACGATGCAGCTACCCACTACTTGCTGGGCAGCTGTGAAGATTAAATGAAGGCCTGAGCTCTCACTGGGCCCTTGGAATCAATGTGCGAAATGTTGCAGCTGCATGTGCTGGTGCGGTGCAGCTGTGAATAGGGAAAGGGGCCCTGGCACCACTGTGCCCTCGGGGCCACCACTGGGGCTTTTTAAATCACATTGCCCCCCTCCCGCTGGAGCACAAAGGCTCTCCAAACAAGATGCCCCCAAATCGTGGCAGCTGCCCTCTAGCAAGCGGGGCAGCTGTAAATGAAAATAGGGGCCCGGCACTACGTGCCCTCTGGCCCCCACGGGGCTTGTAAATAAACTTGCCCCACGTTGGAGCGACCCGCTGCCAGGTGGGGCCGCTCATATAATGTGCCTCGAACTGGCACCAACTAAGGCTGGCACTCGCAGTGCCTTGGGGGTGCAACACTGTGCCTCACAAGGCACCATAACAAGGATGAAGCTCCTACTCACCGGGGCTTGCGTGGGGACTCTGCTCCTCTCTTCACGGTCTCCTCTTCACCCGGTCCCTCTTCTGGGACTGGGACTGCACCAGGGCTACACACGCGGGGCTCTCTCTCTGCTTGGGAGAGCCCTGCCTAGAATCCGGCCCCCTGTTGTGGCACGCGGGGCTCCCTCTTCATCACAGGAGCCCCGGAGGGGAAACGGTACAGGCGCTGCCTACCCCGGCCGCTTCTGGGTTGCCTTCCCCGTTTCTCCAGCTACCGGGGGAAGGCGGAAATGGAGCCCGTGAGGCTCCGCCCCACGTCAGGCAGCCTCGCCTGACGTGGTCACAGCAAGAGTGGCCCAGAGAGGAATCCTTAAGCGGCTCGGGCCACAGCGGTGAAACGCGGGGTGGGCCCCCGCAGTTAAAATGAGGGTAGGCTCCCTCTCGATTTAGAATGCAAAGAGGGGTGGGCTCCCGCCATTTAAATAAAAGTATGAGCGGGGTAGGCACCCGCAATTCCGGCACCATGGGGGAGTCCCTATAACGGAGATTCCCTCTATGACAGCAGCTGAGCGCTGCGGAGCATACACGCTCCTCTTCTTGGCAAAATAAAAATAAAGCGCTCACAGGGCGCTAGAGGCACCAAAAGTCCCGAAGGTCCTGGGGGATGATAAGAAGAGCCCCAGGGTCCAAACAAAAAGGTCTTCCAGGTCCAGGGGGGCTAGGCAGGGCCCAGGGAGGCAAGCCCTCATGGCAGCCCCCCCCCCCCGCCCCCAGGGCCCCAGCAGCAGCATTCCCCCAGCAGGAACAGCACACCAATAACTGAACATTTTCATGGGGTCACAGCCCCTATATTTATAATACATTTCCCTTTGTGTAAAACTGCAGGGCATGGGGGAACGAGGGGGGATTTGGAGCACTTTGTTTTGCCCAGCTCCTCTGCCCTTTGTCAGGTGGGGGCTTAGGGATCAGACACACCACAGGGGGCGGAGCTAGCATTGTGCAGGCTGGGCACAGTCCTATTCAGAGTCGGGGGATTTCTCCTCCCACCACTCTCAGCTCAGGTGTCCCATTCAGCCTAGTGCTGACTCACCCTGCCCCTCCTGGAGCCACCCACACCTCTCCGCTCCTGTCACTCACAAGCCAGACATGCAATTCAAATCAGGCAGGCAGACACACAGCACACAGAAATGCCAACTTCTAAAAGTGGCATTTCTAAAATAACCACAATGAATCTGCCCACACCATTGCACAGCATTTATTCACACTATTTCAGACATACCAGACTTGACCACACTGCTCAGCGCAGGCACTTTACACTGGACCACAGTGCTAAAGTGTGGAGAGGCCTAAAACCACTACCACCATGTCAGAGCTGAAGGCAAAAAGTTCAGGGGTGAACCTGCCTAGAAGGGCCAAGTCCAACAGGAGTCAAGCTCCTTATTTTAATTTCTATTCAGTGGCAGCTTCTTATTCGCCTTAAAGGTATCTTCTGGTCGGGGCATGGGTGAGTTAAACTCAGAGCAGCAGGCTGCACTGAGCCAGAAGTGGGGGGCTCTTCAAGGTGATGACACGGGACCCCCCACTCGAGCTTTCCTAGATGACCCCTGCAGCCATCAATCACCGGTTCCCAGAGAACACTGCAAAGGTCCTACAGCACATGAAAAATACATCTATTAGACGTCAACACAATAGCCCCTCCCCCACTCACCCCACTGTCCCACGTTCACTACCTCTCTGCGGCACATAAAACTGCTCGAATCTCCCACGACTCTTGTTCTAAGCCCATGTGATTCCTTCATCTGTAGGGGAGACATGTCTGCCTGATGCATGGGGTCAAAAAACATACAGAAAATATCCCCTGCCGATCAAAGGCCTGATTTTAAAATAATTTGTAACTGGCCTATACATATTTGTTTAGTTCCAATAATTCGCCGTGCACTTGTGATTGCAATATTTCTGATGCGTAGTTATCACACTTGTATGTGGCTTTTCCAGACTCATTTATTTCTTTATTTGCAGCTGACAGTGTTTCACTCCAACGCCTGCCTCTACTCTTTCTGCTTTCCATAGGCCGGCGTTGTGGATAAAAGTAAAATGCAATGGAACGTGTTTTACATTCTAGAGCAGCGTGAAATGTAGTGTATTTGTGTCGGTCACAGACTGGTGCCGAGCATCCCCAGCTTTGTCTGACTAACCCGTTTTACCGCCTCCTCACAAGTCAAGGTTCACTAGTGCGAGTTTAATCCTCACTCGGACGGCGAAGCCTCTTCTCTGTCCGTGTCTGTAAGGATCTAAGCTTCTCCTGTGTGCTCACAGGTCCACAGGCCTCATATCCACCCCCCCTCCGTTGGTGGGTGTTTGGGCCCGTACAGACCTGGGTAAGACACCTTTTAGTGAAAAACCAATTATGTGAATTAACAGATGCTTGTTGTGAAACAGTTAATAGTAGGGATTTTTTTTTTTTTAAATCAAACATGAATAAAAAAAAATGTACCTGCAGGTAACTAAGTATTTTCTGTTTAATGTATCTGAACTGTGCGGTGTGCGGAGTAGCAGAAAGCAAACGTTAACAAGCATTTGCAATGCAATCGGTCTCGCCTTTGGGACCTTTTTTTTTGCATCTTTTATATAGCGCGAACTCGACCCGAAGGTATTGGCGCGCTTTACATAGCACCGTATTTACATTACACATTCAGCCTCAGGCACGGAGAGATTAAGTGATCTGCCAAGAATCACTGGATGTGGACGCGACCTCAAGGGCGAGGCTCGAACCCTGGTTTCCTGCACCAAAGTCGTCAGTTTAAGCCGACGGCCCACATTTTTAGCCATGCAGCACATTATCGCACACCACTGTAACGTCGGCGCATTGATAACATACATGGGATATCACAGGCCTGCCACGTGGGGGGTGGGACAGGATTACTGGGAAAAATGGCTCAGCGAGTTACACAAGTATAGAAGTAGCCAATAAGCGCCGCAACTGATACATAGGTTTTGCTGCTTAACCTTATATATGGATGAAAGTCCCAGTCAGCCGTGCTAATAAATATTTAAGGAATAATGGTGGTTTTACATGAGTGCCCCTGCCTCTATGGTGCATCGCTCCCCAGACGCTTTGAAACAGTTTGAGCTCAGCTAGCAAAAACCGCACCGCAGAGATGTCCTAGTTGTGTGGCATTTCTAGCGAGCTGGCAGGGCTGGGGCAGGCAGTTGCTATTGTTTCTTATACTAGCACTCTGAGTATTTCCTGGAATCTACTGTTTCACACAAAGGGAAGGGGACGCAAGTGAACTGGCAACATCTTCATTCGTTTTTCTTTCAGCTTGTTCACTCTTGCTTTTTTCAGTGATTTTTTTTCTTTCTTGAAGCCTTGACATCTGTGGGCTACCACATCCGATCCGACTGAAGGATGCACTTCCCCATCACACCTAGGCTGCCAGCATCAGCATGTCTACGGAGGTCCCCTCCCTTGGCAGGGTTAGTAGACTCAAGGGTGCTGACATGCCAACCCTCCCGATTCAGGCAGGAGACTACCTATTTCAAGGCTAGTCTCCCGCCTCCCGATTCCTGCAAAAACCCGATTCCTCGGGGGCACAACACTTGCATCACCCTCGCTCTCTCTGCCATTGCGCGCCATGCTTCGGAAAGGTAAAAAAAACGTGCATTTGCGTTTGAAATGTCCGGACCAGTCCCGCAGCAGCACACGACCAAAGCCCATACATGAGAGTAACTAACCCGATTCAAGGCCCCACTCTCCCGATTTTTTTGTTTTTTAATCTCCCACTTTGCTTTCTGTTCTGAAATGTTGGCATGTATGCCACACACACCAGATGCCCTCCGTTGTTTGGGTTCATTGATTGCACGGCCATACTCGCTTCGCTTGATCGCTTCTCACTTTCACTTTCTCTGAATTTGATGATAGACTGACTTACCCGTTATCGACGACGAAGTGATGATGCCATGCTCGACCTGGCTGGCTCGATCGATGTTCTCAAGCCGGCTCCTCGTCCACTCGTCGTTACCAAGAAGAGGACTGCAGCAGCGCACAGCGTGGCAATACCAATGTGAGAGCATGCATGCACAACAAGCCCAAACTGGAAAATTCTGGAATTGGTCTTTCGACTCCTCCCCCAGACCCCAGCAAACCAATCACTTGAACAACAACAACTGTTGCTGGATCTGGTGGAGGAGACAAAGGCCACTGCCACACCCCCACAAACTCTAAGCCTGCCGGAATGCTCCACCCTCGGCCATTGGAATTAATGGAGGGCCTCCAGCTCCGCCCTGGGCCAAGGGAATAACGCCCAAAATCGCAATGCTATTCTGCTAGTTAGACACAGGCTGCACCCACCAGTGTGTCGTCACTGCCCTGCTTTCTGGCTCTAGGTCGAAGAAATCTTCGCCCAGCCAAAAGCATGTGCAGCAGACACTGCAGAGCAAAGGCCATACCCCCACACCCCCCTAAAGAAAGCCCCAATTTTGTACATGTTTGTTCAGTGACACTAGCAGCCAGCACAATGTATTCCTAGCTGCTCAGTGTTTTTCAACAAGCATTTTTTTTGTCCCCCAGGGTGGGAGGGCGATGCCCATCTCGCCCCTATGCACCAGCCTCCAGACCCGTCATAAGGTCCATATCCAGGTTAAAGGGGAGATCATCTACAATATTGATAAGATGTGTACTGTCCTTAACATACGTATCCGTTAATGGAACAAATACCTTAAGGATGGAATCAATATATTTACCTAGGGGTTCCAAGATGGAACCACAGCCAGAAACTATGGGGCGGCCAGGTGGAGTAGAGGGATTTTTATGGATCTTTGGTAAGGTGTAGATTACCGGTGTTCTGGGGTGTGAGTTATTAAGAAATTCATATTTTTTTTTATTAATGATACCCTCTGAGAGGGCCTGAGATGTAACAACAGTGATCTTATTTTGAATAGTGCCCAGAGGATTCGAACCCAATTTGCGATAATGCATAGTATTGTCAAGTTGGCGCAAAATTTCTGTTTCATAGTCCTCATGGTCCATCACCACAATACCACCGCCTTTGTCAGCCGGTTTTATGACTAAAAGATGATTATTGCTGAGACTATTGATAGCCAATTTTTCTGTTAGGGGCAAATTGTATGGTACAAATTCAGGTTGTAATTGTAACTCATTTACCTCCAACAGAACAAGTTTTTCAAATGTTAGGATCTCATGTGGCATCATTGAAGTTGGTGGTAAAAAGGTTGATGTAGGTTTAAATTGGTGCTCATATGGTCTATTGGTCTCAACAATGTTAAACAAAGTTGTGTCAACTTTGTTTAACATTGTTGATTCAAATGATATAGTTACAGGTCATGATACTATTTTACCAACTATATCATTACATCTCCCACAGCAACCGATTATTGATACGACTATCCCTATCTTTAATCTTTCTCATCATTCTTTATCTTTAGATGAGATTTCCCTATTGATTTCAATATTGTAGATGATCTCCCCTTTAACCTGGCTATGGACCTTATGGTGGGTCTGGATATCGAGTCCTTGTACACAAATATTCCCCAGACAGATGGACTCGAGGTCATGGAACATCTATTGAATACACAATCAAGACCTATACGTATTCCTACTGATTTTGTAATTCAACTTTTACATATTGCTTTGACCAATAATTATTTTCTGTATAAGGATACGTATTATCTTCAAGTAAAGGGAGTATCGATGGGCGCTTGTTTTGCGCCAAATTTTGCTGTCCTTTACGTTCATCATCTTGAATCCACCCTTTTTTTGAATGTTAACCCCTTCAGCGCTGCGCGGATTCCCCCGCGGTGCTGAAGGGTTCGAGCGCGGGCGGGGCCATGACGGAACGGTTCCGTCATGAGCACAGCTCAACCGATGCTCATGACGGAACCGTTCCGTCATGAGCATGGAAGGGGTTAACAACCCTTTTTTGACCAATATCATGCTGTGGCGCCGGTCATTCTGTTACCACCTTGTGGGGTCTTCCCCCTGTAATAGGACATTTTAAGTGTCAAAATTGCAATGTATGTGATCTAACCTTTAACACAAAAGTCTTTGTAACTGCTTCACATACTTACCAATTGAAGCATTTTTCTAATTGTCGCACTACTCATGTCATCTATGCGATTCGCTGCCCGTGTAATTTATTTTACATAGGCCAGACAACGCAGATGATTAAACAACGCATCTCACAGCATAAAAGTCGCATTAGATGCAATGTTACTACGGCACCATTAGTGCTACATTACAAAGAACATAACCATCTGGGAACAGATATGACCTGGCAATTTATAGATCGCCCACAATTATCTATCCGTGGGGGCAATCTTCAAGCTCTATTGAATAAATGTGAATGTCGTTGGATTACACGTTGTAATTCTGTGACAAAAGGCCTGAATTCTTTTGACAAATGGAATACAGTTATCACTAGTGCTTAATTTTTTTCTTAATGATGCTCTAGTAGCTGCAATTGGGTCTTGATCAGTTGTGCGAATCTGGTCCCCTGTCATCTGATTGCATGCTGCACTATTGTACTGTACTATGCCAAGATGTTTGGTTTGTTTACATGTTTTGCACAGTATGTCTTTTATTAACATTGATTCTGTAAAAGAAGAAAAAAACCGCATGCACACTGTAAACAGCCTATGGAGGATTTTTGATTTTTCTTCTCCCCCTTATGAATGTGTATGACGTATTCAGTTTTATCATGGATTCAGGCTGTGTATTATGCTGTAAGAATCACTTAGTGTGTTTAAACCTTACGTACTTGTCATTAGGCTTGTAATGTTTCTAATCATTATTGTAAATGCTGCATACACAGTACCTCTTCTTCCTTCCCCCCCTCCCCCTTTTTCCCCCCTCTCCTTTCTATGTATTCATAAGGTCCAATGCGCTGCTGTTTCTATAATGCACTCATGCAGTGTTGCCACTTACTCCTGGTGTAATTCCTTTCACTCCGGGTGTACTTGTTCTATTCTATGGGTATTAGTCCCCTTTCTTTTTCATTGCTGAAGCGAGTCACGTGATCGGACTGACTCTACTTCCTGGTTTACCGGGCAGCGTTTCCCAGACGCTTTGGCCGTTTGGAAGAAGCACTTCAGTTTGAACTGATCCCACGTTTAAATAATCGGACTGATCCCGTTTAGATGCATCATTTGGGTAAGCAGCCGCTCCTGCGCTCCTTCTCCCCCCTTTTTTACATAAACTTTTTAGAACGGCTAGTGCCCTTGGTGCATTCAGTGTTATTTTTGGTCCCGCAAAGCACCCGATTTATTAGTTTTAATTCCCTTGCAGACTAGACTTAATCTTCGAGACGCTAATAATTCTGGATACCTTGATGCACCCCGACTAACTAATTAATCCTTACCTCTGGTAAGCGACCATTAATCCTTACCTCTGGTAAGCGACCTTTGATTACTTTGTAATCCTTGCCTCCGGCATAATTTATGCCTTCTTTGTGGCCACGTTACTTATTTTACTTAGTTTTTTAATTTCTTTACAGATTACGTCACCCCTCTAGAAACGCTATTTCTCCCTGGTTGCATTCAATGCAATATTTGACTAAACTCCTTAGTCTTCACCTCCGGTAAACTTGACTATCCCCCGTCTTTATTTATTAGCGTGTTCTCTCTTGTCCACAGTCCTTCAATAGTTTCCCTTTCTTTCCCTGACTAGATTTCTAACGCTTCTAAAGTCACACAGTTTCCTGTTACGCCCCTGTCATTAAAGAAATTATCTCCGTCATTTTTGTAATACAGGTAATTTTTCCCTTCCTTTTTCCTTTTTCCTCCACTTCCTTTAATTGATATCTATGGGTCCTATAATATATCCTACCTTTCTCTTCTCTGTGCACAGAGGTATTTTAAAACCTTCGTAACCATAGTCCTGATGATGACCTCAACGAAAGGAGGTTGAAACGTCGTCGACCTGACAACGTTAATTGCGGCTTTTTGAAGGGCCAATTAAGATTGGATTAATATTGTTATAATTTCAAATTCTATGTGAATACTTCTGTTTGACCCTTATGATTTAATTGTTCTCTCGCCGTATCGTGTTGTCATTTTAACACTTATGTCACTGCGCCCTTCACTTTTTCACTTCACTATCAGTGCACATATAATTGTTATGGTTACTGTAAATTGGACATACCTACTGTGCCTCTAATTACAAATAACAATTTTCATTATTCTTTGGTCTCCCTTGTTTCCATTTTTTGGTCGTTTTGATTAGTTCCTATGTTTAATGGTCCCCTTACATAATGTTCTAGTTGAGACATTGTTTATTGATATCATAGTGTCGATTAGGCATGTTTGCTTGAAAATGTATGCTATTCAAATGAAGAAATCGCGCAGTACCTTCAGATATAGGGCATGCATTTGCATTATGTTGTAGGTCAGATCTGTCTGTGTGCTATTTTGCCCTAGCACCTAATATTTGCCAGCCTGGGTGATCTCTCACCAGTCTAAGTCGGTTTTGCTGTACAAGCTATGTATATTCTTTGAACCATTTTTAACCATTAGGGATACAATTTTCACGCTGCTGTTTCTTTCCACTTGCTAAGCTATGTTCCATTGAACATTATGGGTTTTATTTAATTTTTATATGTATTTTTATAGTTTTATCTGGTAACCATAAAGTTAAAATTGCCACTCCCTTAAGAATTGGAACAGACTCAGGTCAGTGTCATGTCCATGCCTTGACCCTATCCGATGCAATGTTTTCTTGAGGGTACGCGTACGTCTTTTCAGCATTCTATTTGTCTGAGGCCATCTGTGGTCACCTACTCAGTTACAAGACCATCTCCACCTTTTGTATTTCTCTTCCACCTTAGACCACAAAAGAATGGTGATGTGTGGATGCCTCTGCGCCACATGCTGCAATGTGTCATCTACACTCTGTTTGCAATGACACCCCATGGGGTGGAGAAGGACTGATACTCCTAAAGAAAGACATCCATAGGAGTGTCCACACAGTGCAGTATGATTCGGCTGCTGCGATTTGCAGGTGTTGCAACTCAACCGAATACCTGTTCTGACTTCAGCCATTAATATCTTCGCCATTACTCACCTTTCCCCATAAAGTACTACTGTCTAGGACCTTCCTCTGAGTAGGATGGGGGAGTGAATAAGTGAGGTTCACACAGGGCAGAATGTAGATATTCTTGATTTCAAGAGCATATGTACAATGACATAACATCAGCTCCTTCTCTTCAACGTCATCCGAAGAACGTCTTCTGACCGCAATGCTTTTGTAAGCTCAGACGTGCTACAAAAACACGAAGGTCACCGCAACAAACACTAACACCTATGCAGCCTGAAAGGACATACTACAAGTCTTTCACCACACACAAAAAGCTAGGGTAAAGAACAAAGACTGAAAGAAAACACCAACAAAAAATGAAGCAAAACGTATAAAAATAGTGTATCTTCCTGGCTAAAGACGGGTATGGGCAACTCCCTCTGGACAGCATCTTTGCACTCCGCAGTGTTGGCCTCATCAGCACCTCTCTGTGTTTCTCTTCCCAATTCCACTCTGCATACCACAATCAAGACACAATTGGATGCCATGGAGTACACAATCAGATCTTTGCTACAGAAGGTGATGTGTGGAAAATTGTCTTCATCATATGGAAACTATGAACATCTTGTGATGTCCTACACCCTTTGTGATGCGACTGTGAGCATCACATATCCTAACATTACCGCTGCTTTCCAACAGTAACACCATGAACCAATGTACAATAGTCTTCCTTGATGGCACTCTCAATTCCTCTCCTTCAATCAGAATCATTTGAGCACAAAGAAGGAGAGAGCATATCTTGTAGGCCGACTTGGATGACGTGTGTTTGAAACCTAAACTGTGGAATTCTCGGGGCTCAGGATAACCCCTGGAGAAGGAGGTAAGAAATGATTGTTAAAAAGATACAGAACTTTATTGGATTTTCCAGCTTTACACTTGTTGTACATCCGGTCAACCTGGCTTGATTTCTCAACTCACGCATTTAATCCATAAAGACATACCATAGATGTCATCACATGAAGCACAGCAAGCTTTCGGGTTCTTGAAACAAACATTTATCATGTCTCCTGTCCCACAGCAGCCAGGTACATCGAGGCTGGTCATGGCTTAGGCAGATGCATCCAGTGAAGCCTTTGGGCACCTTCTTCTGCAAAGGCGGGCAGAGACACCGGCAACCTGCACCCAATAGAGTATTTCTCCCTGAAGATCTCTCCTGCTCAGATGAATGATCAAACTGAGGACGAAAAGCTGCTGAGCTACAAAACAGCCTTCTGAGAGGGTTGGGATATTCTGCATGGGGGCGGACACACTGCTAGTGTGAGCTCCAATATTCATTTTGCCCAATTCACAAAGACCTTCTTGCTCATAACTTTTGTTTTGTTCGCAGCATCAGATCACTCCTCATTCTGGGCACAAAGGCAAGCTGAATGCCCTGTTCCTTCACCCAGTAACACCACTGCCTCAGATGCCAGGTACAATATTCTGGACCATGACTTAATTGCAGGAATCAGTATTCTAGAGTCTGTGGTTTATCTGCAGCCTGGAGCGCTATCGATGAATCCTCCGGTGCGCTCCATGTTTACCATCAGTCAGGGTCTGCCTTTTTACACACCTGCCCGCTCCTTAGTGGTTCCTTAAGGTTGACTCAACGGTGCCACCAAATAACTGTCAAAAGATAAAATAAGCATTGGTAAAGCCAATAGGTATGCAAAGACAAGCCTGCTAAAGTGTGCGTTTCTGCACATGCTAGCAATGAGGAGCCTACAGATGGAGAAATAATCCCTCCCCTGCAGCACATGTGCTCCTGTGGAGGTGGAAGGATACACTTAAACTGCCAATAACAATAGGTGAGAAAGATATATTCTTCTGGGCTTAGGCTTGACGCTATTGACAAATTCTCAAGCTAATGGCTAAAAGAGGCTGCTTCGAAAAGTCAGTGGCTGACAGGGTCAGGCCCAGAGTCCATTGCGCATAAATTGGAAACAGTATGTCTGTTTAGATAGCTGTACTGTCTAACCAAGGCCTCCCAAAAAAAAATCATGTGTTTGAAATATTGACCCCTATTCCAGATGTTCATTCCCATTCCTGCACAGTTCACCCACGGAGCCACGGACAGGCAAAGTATGCTGGGCGAGGAAGTAGCTTTGAGGCAAGTTTGACTACAAGTGTCCCTCCTCTCCCATGCAGAGCTCATGGGGCAAAGTTAGAACAATAATAAAATGAATTGAGACATCTTACCAAATAGGTAGCATTGAAGCATCACACTGATTGGGTATCGTATAACGCACAATGATATACAATGAATAGGCACTAAAGAATACAATAGCCAATATTCAGGAGTGGTATTAGGGATCAATCGTATTGGTCCTGAAGAAAAGCCGAAGGGGAAGGCTTGAAACATGTAGACCAGGAGTAACACATACATTATATTTAGGCTGTCCGGTTTTAGGTTTAAACCTTTAATAACTGATAAAACGCCACTGGAAGGGAAACAGCCCTCACCAGTTTAAACATATAAACACTGAAATCACCCCTGAGCAACCACATTTTTATTTCTTCCTGAAGGGGCCTATGCAATGTAACTTTGTTATATAAGGTAGCAGTAAGAAAGACTGGGCTAACATTAGTCTGCTTGAGTTTTGTTGTTTAGGGATGTCACTAAAACATTGTTTCTTCTTCCTTTTTTTTTAGTTTTGTGGTCTTTGGTCTAAAGATACAGGGGTTAGAAGCATGTTTTAGGTGTTGTTTATTTTATAAACTGTAAAGAATCAGGAAATATCAAAATCATATTTGACTTTTTGGTTATGTTTAGTTTTCTCTGATAGGAAAAATGTAGGTTTCATAAGCATCTTTCCCAATATGTACCATCACATTTACCCATCGAGAAAGGGTAAAAACCCTTGACACATCAGCACCCTTTTCTAGTGAGTCAGTATTGATAGTAGGTGGATTACCAAACACCCCAGGCTTTAAACATTCAATTCACGGTATAGTGACAGGTATATGTGAAAAGCGTGCAGTCACAAAGCATCTGGGATACTGGTGAAAACATGACACCAGGCATTTGGAAAACATGGAACACAGTTTCATTTGGAATGCTGCTGCAAAAAGTTCTTACCAAGTTCAACAAAAATTGGAGTGATATTGTTTGTATTTGCAGTGATTCAGCCATGTATATGAAAACGTTGTGTGATGACCTGTCAAAATCGATACCTGAGCTGAAGCGCTTCCCAGTAAGAGATCCTTGCCACGTGTTAGATGGTATGCTGAAAGCATCTTTACAATCTTCAGATTACTGAAGAATGCTATTGACTTTTTAGTCCATTCTGGTGCACTGTTTTGTTATGCACGGAAACTAAACCGCAAATATTTCTCATGTTGTGCTTTGTGTGGCATCAAAGGTCATCCCAACTGTGTCACTTAGCTGGTGGGTCTCAGTTGTAGAAGCCATGAATGCTACATTATCCATGTGGCAACCGTTTACAGAACTTTTGCTGAGTGATGATGTGAGGATCTTTGGTCACAGATTGATAATGATTTGAAAAAAAGTACACTCTACTGCATTCTCAGATTTTTACAGGAAAGCATGACTGCTGTAGTGGACATAATAAAACCAGAGTCTGAAAATACCCTCGTCTACCAAGTGTTCAGCATAATTGGTGTAGATGTGAAACATCTCCTTGAGAGTAGTCTGGGCTACTTTTAGTGCCAATTGATAAGCAAAGAAATGTTGAGGAGCAATTCAGGAACTTTTTGTTTACAATGTATGAGAAAGAGCCCTTCACCAAACATGGCATTTGAAGTCACTGAGGCCTCACTGTGGTACTCTGCACAAGTTATAGATCCCTTCCGTAAAGGGAAATTTTTTCTGTAGTTTCAAAAGTGCTGCCTCGTTTTTGACCGCTTCATTAACTTGGAGGGCATTTGCGCCCAGTTAAACGCATATGTTGCAGAAGCCGTCGCAGACAATCACCATCTTCAGGTGCACCAGTATAGGCATGGAAAGCTATGTCAGTGACCAGAGTTAGCAAATTGTGTACTGGCTGTTTTGGCTTTGCCTGTCTCAAGTGCCAATGTTGAGAGGGCCTTTTCGCAAACAAAAGTTTACATGGGAAGGAAAGAGCGAGCGTGTATGACCAAAGACTCACTGAAGAAGTATTGTATGGTGTGCTATGATCAGTATGATTTGTAAAAATGTGTTTGGACCTCACATATACTGCACTTACACTGTCTATATACCATGCACTATCAGTGCAGAAAGACAGCAATACTAAAAGCAAAAAGTTCCATAAACCCCGGAAAAACACTGTTTCAGCTGTTTTTAATGGGACGAAAATGTGTAACCACTGATAACCACTGTGTTTTTTAAGGTATTGAAATCCTTTGAAAATACTGAAAAAAACCCACCAGAATTTACCAAAAATAGAAACTGAAAACAGGAAAGCCTAATTATATTGTGCACCTCCAACACCCCCGTTTTTAACAATACCAGCTACAGGACACAATAAAGTTTAGATCCCTAGTGGGCAGACATTTTTTCGAATTTTTGTTCACTATCTCACTGACCCTTCCACTCCTATTGTTTAGTAATAAAGCCCACATCTTTCAGAAGGTTCTCCCACGGTTGCACCACGCCCCGTCCCGCAGCGGGTGGGAATAACCCAATGATGAAGCATGCCACCAAGGGACCTTTTGGTGGGTGAGGGTTATTTTAAGAAAAGTAAATCTTTTACCTTAAGGAATGCTTCTGTATCTGGAAGGATATCAGTTTAAGCTTTATAGTGGATTTCTTTTAATTATCCATTCCTGCATACATCATCAAGTTTACAATGAAGCCATGATACACACCAAGGTACTGGGACATCCTAGACAAAGAAAGGCAAGGAGCAGAAAGATATGTCCAAATGTGTGCTGGTTGTACCCTAGCTAAGCATAGACTTTGCAATTAAACGCCGTTGAACCATACGAGTGAGCCTTTTGTTAGTAGTCAACATTTGCAAGAACGTCTGCTCTTAATGTTGTAAATGAAGGAAAATGAGGCACAGAGAGGTGAGTGATTGTTAGAAATGGGATTTTTGGTCGGCTAGGGCTTGTGCCAAAGTCGGGCAGAAACCACCATTCTTGTCAGGATAAGGGAGCTACACTCCTAAAATAACCCCTGCTCACCCCCTTGGTAGCTTGGCACGAGCAGTCAGGCTTATCTTAAAGGCAGTGTGTAAAGCATTTGCACATAACCAACAGTAATACATTGTAAGCACTACAAAATGACACCACACCAGTTTTTGAGAAAATATCCAATATTTTTATATATTTAAGACAAGACCAAAAATGATAAAAATCCACAATACAGTACTTAAAAATTTTCAATTATCAAAATATGTTTGAAAGATAGTTCCTTGATGTTGATAGCTCCGTCCAGGGCTATCACGGCGTCGTAAGCAAACAAATTCAAACAGTTCTGGCTGACCGCGGCGTCGTGGGCCAGCTACAGTGTCGGGAAGACCTGCAAACAGTAACTTTTAGAAATGCAGGGCATCGGCGACCTCTCGTTGAGCTTCCGAAAGCACGGCGTCCGCAGGCATCGGTTCCGGAGGTCTGTGCAGGAGTCGTCGGGGCCCTTGAAGTCACATGCGTTGCAGGTCGAACTTCCCTCTGTTGAAGTCAGGAGCGCTGGCATCAGGTGCTGCGGTGCAAAGTGCAGTGGTGCGGGGTGCGGTGCGGTGTGTGCAGTGCGAGCAGCGTCTCGATGGCGGCATCAGATGGCGTCATCGGTGAGACAAGGGTCACGGTGCGAGGTGAAGGTGGTGCTCGACGCGGTGCTGGCCGGTCACAGTGCAAGCAGCGTCGTCGTCGTGGCTGAAGCACTATCGTCGGCTGACTAACTGGAGTCGATGGTGCCGGCGTCGGTAAGCCAAGGTTGCGGTGCAGGATGAGGGCGGTGCGTTGTGTAACTTTAGGAGCGGTGCCCTCGAACCACGGTGCAAGCAGCAGCATAGATTTCAGCGTGGAGCGTTGTCGTCGGGAAAACCAAGGTGTCGTGGTGAAGCAAGGCGGTGCGGTGCCCACAGGTCGCGGTTCGAGCAGTGGCTCGGTGGTGGCATCAGCAAGCGTCGTCGGTGAGACCAGGGTCACGTTGCAGAGGCGTCGTAGATGGTATTGGGTTGCTTCTTCCTCTGTTGCAGCACAAAGCAGACAGTCCCCAGTGCTGAGGGCAGAAGAGCTTGAAGTCTTTGCTGTTCCTGAGACTTCTTGAACAGGGGGCAAGCTCTAACTCAAGCCCTTGGAGAAACTCACAAAAGTAGATTGCAGAAGGTCTAGTCCAGTCCTTTCACTGCCCAAGACAGAAGCAGCCACTGCAGGCAAACACAGCAAAGCACACAGCAAAGTGGTAGTTCCTCCTCACAGCTTCTCCAGCTCTTCTTCTTGGCAGTCTTCTTGATCCAAAAGAGTTCTAAAATTCAGGGGTCTGGGCCCCAATATTTATATCCCCAAAATCATTTGATCTCTTATGCAGAGAGTGTCTGTGCCCAGCCAGAACCAGTTCTGCCTTCTCTGGTGTGACTTCCTGGCAGGAGGTGGAGACGGCATTGTCAGAGGCAGACCAGGCCCTTTGAGGTGCAAGGAAATCTCCTCCCCCTTCCCCCATTGCAGCCCAGATCTATTCAGCCCTTTCCTGACCCACCTAGACTATCTGGAGCCACTTCTGCTCCCCAGCCTTCTGTCATCCAAAACCCAGACAGGCAATCCACATTCCAGCAGAGGCACACGGGATGACTGAGCAAGAAAATACCTACTTTCTAAAAGTGGTATTTTCAAACACAGAATATAACAAGCATTGGCATAGCTTATAAGTGTTTAGCCATGCAACAGTTGATGTTGTTGCACCAAGGATATTGTGCTGCATAACTAAATACTTATAAGGTCCCAAAAGCGAGACCTATTAGATATGCCAATGCAGATACCCGCAGGAGAGACTGCTGCTCTTAGCTAGTGTTGAGTGACAAGCGTGCAAGTGGATAAACATTTCTTGCACCAGGCAACGTGTGGGATCAACCAAGGTTTTGTGTTGCTAAACGCATCTTTGATTATTCCAGAAGTGGTGCTCGCCCTGCTAATGCCGGGGCCAGAATGTCTACAGGACTCAACTTGGGGAAGCAGTTGCGAAGTCCGTCCTGGCAAAGAGTGAACTTTACGATGGACCAACTTTCCTTCAATTATTTACAATGTTCGTTACAGACATCAATTCATTGTTCCTGGAGCAATGCGGGGTGAAGGGGGTAACAGTGGATGGGAGTAATAGGGGTTGGGAGGCTCTCATATGAACGCAGCTAATAGCGAGTAAAAACATGAGTAATAAACGTCAGGAAAGCTTTGTTTTCATCTCCAATTAACTATGAGCTTGGTGGGTGAGGAAAAAATGTAAAGCTAGCAAAATTGAAAAACATGATATTGATCGGGGGAGGGCCAATGTCACAGTTAGTAAATTAAAACAGTGCCACCCAGGCATTGTTCAACGACGCTGGCAATTTCACAAAACACTACGCTGCGTGAGCTGCCATACCACCCTCAAGTGTTCTTTTGAATGACTCAGAAGGCATTCAGCAAAACTGTTGCTTCGTTTTTTTCAGAAGAGATTAGCACTCTAAAACAGACATCTAAAAGCAATATACAGCAGAACACATGAGAGTAGCCGACACCAAACTTCCTTCAAGTTATTTCAGCTGAACTCGTTTGAGTGCAATCTTGAAATGATGGTTCTGATTAATCAAAGCCACACAAAACCAACCATCAACTAACGTGTGTTTCGAATTTCCTCTGCGCGCGCACACCAGAAAAGATGAGCTTTTGCTAGCGATAATTAAGACCGCATTTTTAAGCCGAGTTTATGTTTTCCATTTAGGAACAATTATTCTTCAATTGTTGTCTTTCACAATTGAAGTATCTATTGCTCGCGCTACTTAATTACACACAGCAGACTCGTCTTTTCCTCTCACGCGCCCCGCTGGGCCATCGCTTATATCCGTGAAATAAACATTTCCTGCTCCACAAAGACAGAGCAAGAGTGAGTCTCCATTAATCGCCTGTGCTCTTCCTACGCAATATGTGTACCTCAGACGCAATCTATCAGCCGCACTTACACTGAGCAGCGGTTCAGCGTCGTAATAATGGAACAGATGCCATCTTAGTAATGTTCCAGCCTTAAAGCACATTTCTTACCGTGCTGCCGACCCATATTAGGTTGTCTTCCTACCAAGTGTAAAAACTGCAAAATACAAAATAGTGGGAGTTTTTTTATAAACACTCACTGTTTGAAACCAATAGTTTGTATTAACTTGTAAGTCCACAGTCTAATGCAATAACACAATTGAATATATGAAAACCGGTAGTTTGCACTCTCTCGCAGAAAATATTTGTCTGGTCGAAACAATGTGTGAATGAATTGATCAGTGGATTACTGAGACCGTACACAGATACAATAAACAAGTCACCATGATGCAAGCTGGGTAGTTCGCGTGTGCTTGTGTAAAATCTGACACATAACAGATGGCACACTGCGCGCCGCTGATCGTAATAGCAAGCCGTAGGCCTTGGGCGGATACATTTCCTGGAAAAGGTGGGACATACACCGCCTTTGCCCAATTGCATGCTGTCTTCGCATGCAGAGCCCAATAGAAAAAATGCGGAAATAAAAACCACACGTTTGTGAAAAGTCCAGAGTGATTCCAAGAGGCCGTTTTCCTAGAGCAGTGCATGTGCGCTACACTAGGCTCGACCTAAAAATCACCTTCACTAAAAGATTCATCTTTAGATTCTGAGTTCAGGCATACTAAACTTTGTTTTCCTACCTAATTCCCCGGGCAGTTATGTTTATAAGATGTTATAAACAAACTCCCCATTCTGTCCTATGGGGAACAGCTTGCCTTGCAATAGTGAAAAACGAAATTGCCGTAATTCACTATCGGGACATGCCACACACAACAGGGCATGTCTTGCCTTTCACATACACTGCACCCTGCCCACAGGGGTACCTTGGGCCTACCTTAGGGGTGGCTGACATGTAAGAAAAGGGAAGGTTCGGGACTGGCATGTGTGTGCACTGGCCATGTCAACATGGCAGTTACAAACTGCGTGAAGACTCCGCAATGTCAGGTCTGACTTACCTTTTCAGGGCTACTCACGTGGGTGGCACAATCAGTGCTGCAGGCCCACTAGTATTTTTTGATTTACATGCTCTGACACACTCAGTGCACTTTACTAGGGACTAACAAGTAAATCAAATATCCAATCATGGAAACACCAATCCATAACATAATTTACACAGAGAGCATTTGCACTTTAGTTCTGATTAGCAGTGGTAAAGTGCCCAGAGTCCTAAAGCCAACACAAACAGGTCAGGAAAAAATAGGAGGAAGAAGCTTAAAGTTTGGTGATAGCCCTTCAAAAAGAGCCATTTCCAACACAACCCCCTTCCAGCTTAAAGCCAGGGTAGACCAATCCATACCTCGATTGACTTCCCTGCTTGGGGCGATAGAACATGGAACCTGGCCCGCAACAGCATGGTTTTCTTCCCGTTCTATGCGTTCCTGAACCTAGTTGGATCCCTCTATCCATACTCTCAGGGCCCACTAAGCTGGCCCATGGGGAACCCTTCGCCTCACCTGTGTACCCCATCTGCGCCACACCTAAACTTACTTTGCTCACAGATGTGTCCCAACAGGCAGTCAGTACCCACATGGCCAACACAATGGTGAGGCCCAGTCCACCCCCGGGGTGTGACTCCTGTCCTCCTCCCAGGGGCAACTCTGTCCACCGGGACAGCAAGCCACAGTGGCCACTGACAATTGTCAGTGAGGAGAGGCAGGCCTTATGCCTTTCCGGCCACTCCAACCATTGTGGCGGCAAACAGTGGGGGGCGGTAGACCCAGGTACCTGGCATCTTTTCTCCACTCTCCCCCCTACCAAGTCATGTATGGCATCCTGACACTGGCACACCAGCCCATGGTCTGTACCCTGCGGCTGGACAGGAGACTGGGGTAGGCTGTCCCACACCCACTCCTTCTCCCTGGGGCTCTGTACCCTCCCACATGGAGCGGTACCCCCTTCCAGAATTGTCAGGGCACCTGTGGTAGGTGTCCTGCACAATTCGCCCACCAGTTCAGGGGTGCTATCCTGCAACTGGTACCACAGCCCAGGGTCTGTACCCTGGGCCTGAACCAGGGACTGGGGTGGGCTCTCCCACACCCGTTACTCCCCCCTGGGGCTCTGTACCCTCCCACCTGGAGCAGCACCCCCAGAAGACAAACTGGTAGGGGTACTGTTAGCAGTCGCCCTTCCCCGAGGTCAGGGGGGACACCCTGAACCTGGTCATCCAACCCAGGGTCGGTATCCTCCAGCTGACCAGAGGTCTCTGGTGAGGCTATCCTCCCCTCACCTCTCCTTCTGGGGTCCTGCACTCTCCTCCCAGGAGAAGCACCCCCAGAACCAAAAACTGTCAGGACGCTGGAACTGGGCATTCTACACAATTCTTTCACCAGTTCAGGGCCTTGACCCTGCAACTGATCACCCACCCTTGGATCTAAACCCTCAGGTTAAACTGGGGTCAGAGGCGAGGACTCCCTCTGCACACCCTTCCAGAGTTCTGCACCTCCTACCTGGAGTGGTACCCATAGAAGACAAACCGGTCAGGACACTGCTTACAGTCGTCCTTCCCTCTAGGTCAGGCAGGACCCGAACCTTGCCTCCCAACCCAGGGACTAAACCCTGCGGCTGAGCACCTGCCCGGCACACCAGGACTTTCTTTGGAGCACTCATGCACCCCCTGAGGGTAACACATGACTCATGTGTTGTGTGACAGTCTGCCTGGTGCAGATCTCCCGACCCCTGCCCATCTGACAGTGCACAAAGATCCACCAGGACAGAAGTGGTGTAACCATGGTCACTCCTAGGAGGCTCAGCCTTTCTGGCTGGCCCCTGCGTCACTGGTTTTCCCACTGGGGAACGCATCCCCCTCTCACCCCTCAATCTGGATTTCTGCATCATCCACTTAGGAGCGGCATCGCCAGACACCAGAACCGCTGAAGCTCTGTTTACAGACACTCCACGTTCTCCTGACAGTAGGAGATCCCCCTCAATGGACGGCCTACCAGTACAGCCTAGGCTCCCAACCTGGTGTTCCCTCCTGGAACCACCCAGGCTTTGGGACCGAGTTTTGGGCAACTTGGGCCGCAGCCCATTCCCACTCCTCCGTGGAAACAGGACGTGAGTCCCTACACCCTCGCCACGACACCGGGACCTATCTGGGCTACCACCCTTTCCCACCACCCTTGGTTGGGAAAAACCTAAGCCACCTCCTTCCGAGTCACCCCCAGATGCTTCTCCAGACCCTCTGTAATCCACCTAAAAGTCTGCCTCCAGTGTAAGCTCCCTGGGTCAGAGAACTCACACTCCACTGGGTGTTGGCATAGCTTAAAAAATGCTCTCCAACCAGTGCTTAATGTGTGCCGGTGCTTTCCGGTGCTTAGCACCAGCACTTATTTGATAGGGCCAGGTCTACATAACACGGCAATGTGAATGTCAGTCAGTAATGTATATAAAATTAAATTAACTCAGACTCGGCACGTGGCGCGCCTCACATATGTAATTAATAATGTAATTTGTTCATAATACTGACTCCAGCGACCGTCCGTGCGACTCAATTTACTTATTGCAATGATGCAGATGATGACGCATCTCAAATTTGCTTTAGGCGCCGCAGCACCATAGCGGATGGTGTTGCTGTCAGTGGGTGGACCGCGGGCACAGGACACTGATTGGGCAGGGGGCTGGATTTGGTTATGTGGGGGTAGGGCTGTGCTGTGCGGCAGGCAGCGTGCGCGTGTATTTTTTTCAGTATGCCACACCCCGGCACACGCGCACGCACACACGCGTCCTCGCCATCACCCATTAGCGGTTCACAGACAGTTGGTTAGCCCGCCGTGGAGTGCAGACAGCAGCAGGCCCGGGCCACCTATTGAATAAAGGCAGGCGGGCCGGCCGGGGCCCGGCCGCCCACCACCACCACCACCAGCAGTAATCGTAAGTAGCAACGCTGCTTTTTTTTATTTTGGACTGGAGCATGGTGGGTGGCGTTACACTGTCTGCGACTGCGACTGAAAGTCAAGGGTGTGGTAGGCATACGCCAGCTCCAGCTCCCGCTCGGTGATGAAGTCGGGCTCTCCGGGGTTAACTTTAAAGGCCCTGTAGGTATACCGTTTGCTTTTTGTTAGGCAGGAGTCACTAGTATGAAATGTACACGTAGTTAGACCGGGACAGACCTCGCTGTATTCCTGGTTCGAAAAGGTATGTATAGAATGTGTGCCTGCTACAGGTAGCCTTTTCCGACTTCAGTCCTACTTGGCGCAATGCTGACACAGTAGTGTGCAGTAATATGCAATGCTCACTGGGGAAAATAATATCCCTTGCTATACCTACAGGCCCTGTGTACTCCAGTGCTCAAGTAGGCCAGAAAGTGCGTACATAAGAACATTTCTGCTCCTAATTTTGGGGTAGAAGTGTAATTCAATAAACAACATCAATTGACCCTTTAAAGTCCATACATGTCAATACCACTCCTATAAGTGACGTGGGTGTAGGGGTGGAGACCTGCTGACACCCTCAGGCTTAACCTATACTCATGTGGCTCAAGGTAGCCAATGCATATTGGACCAGAGATTAAGTGCTGCTTGCTCCTATATGTATGAAGGACTGCCCAGAGAATGCATGTGCATGAGCTGGTACCATTTGTGAATTAGGACCTGCCTCCAAAAAAACACACGTGCACAGGCATATGAAGTGCTAGGATTTTCTTTTTATTTAGCCATGGTGCACCTCATCGGAATGCTGTATAGCATGGCTAAAATATATTGGCAAAGACAAGAGATCCCAAAGGCAAGACCCACAGGCTTTGCCAATGCTGGTTGTTTATTCTCTTTGTTAACTCAAGTCATTGTGTGCATGAACACCTTTCTGTGTGCTGGTGTGTGTACATGGATGCATATATGCCCGCCTATATGCCCTCTGGTCTGTCTTCAGGATGCCTCCAAACCTCCAGGCTGCATGCATGGATATTGTTTGTTTATCTTTTTGCATGGACACTTACGTTTTTAGTGGTCTGTGTGGATAAGTGCCTGTTGGTCTGTTGGTTTGGGCAGATTGGTATGTGTTATTGTTATCTATCTGTTTTCATTCTGTCCATAAATCATTCTACTTAACTGTCCCGATCAGTCCATCTATGTATGAGGGTAAATGTGTTTACTGTGACTGTGTTTGTATGTGTGTTGCGTGAGATTATGAGTGTCTGTGCATGTACTTTTTGTGTCAATTGTTGTATAGTTATAAAACGTCATAGTAAATAAACAATTAGATACACACGTTTATTCTTTTGTGATCTGTTCGTAGCGGTGTGCATATATGTTCTGTACCCCTGTTTACATGCATATTGTACATAGGCTATACAAAAGCCAGCCCTATCGATTTGGTCAATGCTTTTTCATTTTGAACTATACGCAACAGATTGCATTTTTTAAGTGGCACCACCGTACTTTTCCTCGATCGAATTTCACTTATTGTCAGATGTATTCTTGGGAAAGCCAGTGACTCCGCCTGATGGATTCTTGGGTGAAAGTTCAGCAAAGCTTTTATCTCTATGAGTTCTGTGAGCAAAGCCCTGTACTGAGCACCACAACACGCTAAATCAATTTCCATCCAAGAAGCGTAAAGCCGAGTTGTCTTTCAGACCCTGCTCTCATGAATTCATTCCATGCCAGCCCTATTCTCCAAGGGGTTCAAGTATTTCTGCAACAGGTGCTGCTTATCCGAAGGGGGTCCAGAGCACAATTGTTTGACAAATCGACACCAAAAGTGCTTCTGATAGCAACTCTGGAGCAAAAACGCCCCTATGTTTTCTAAAGGGTATGTTACAAAAGGGAAAACGCCGCGTTTGGATGATTTCCTCAGTAGTTTTTTTTCTTTCTGTCACTTTTTTCTTAATTTTTATTTACCTTGAAATTAAAATCCCAACAATGCCTGTAAAATATTGCCCACAAGAATACAACACCTGTGTTTAATAAGTCAAAATACATAAAAACAGTCTGAATTGTATCACTTTTAGGACTGAGATTGTATGTAGTTGTGCTGGTACTATCACTGGCAGCGCTGGCAGGGGTAATGGGTGGTGTAGGCTGTCGTGATCTCCCGAAAAGGGCCCTGTTACTTATTTTTATTTACAAATTAAGCACTGGGGTGGAGCAACTAGAGTAAGTGGGTGGAGCCACTGGTGGAAGTGGGTGGAGCTGAGAGAAGTGGGTGTGGCCTCCTAAAAAAATTGAGCACCTGCACTTCATATTTTACAAATTAAGCACTGTCTCCAACTATTGAACCATACAGCCCCACACAGGTGATAACCACACTACCCTTCACCAAACCATCCAGTGTCTCAGAAAAGTACCCCACATCATTTTCACAAGACTGGTGAGACAGTGTCTGACTGTTGCTGTCTCTTCACCCGTACTCTTCTAGTTGGTCTCCATACTCACTTACTAGGGCTTCTATCATGGAGGAACCCCTCTCCCTGCACCTCTCATCTATAGTCAGTAGAATGTTTCTCCCAGTACCAGAAATATGATCCCCTGTGCAAGTTCCCCAATCCACCTCAGGGACTCTGTACATCACTGGAGTAACCTCACAATCCCGAACCCCCTGGTGTATGTCGACCCCCTCCTTGAAGCAGGGCCCCAAATCTGTATGTGCGTGCACCTCACCCGCAGTACTGGACACTACATTTTTGCTGCCACCATCTGGGCTGGGCCTAGCCCCACTGGCTTCCCAGTCCAGCTCTCTCATTTTAAACTCATGGTCTAACATCACCTTCCTTTCCTCCATGGCTATTATTGTGTCTTCCCTCTCACTTTCCATCCTGAGTTTCTCCAAATCGAACTTCCTCTCTTCCCGCCTGTCTTCCAGCTCCTCTGGCGACAGACTGCTGCTGCCTGAATAAGGGTGCCCCCCTCCCAAAAGCACAACCACCCTTGGAAAGGGCTCCACTGCCTCCATGCCAAGATCGCCAGACAGCTCACTAGCATGTCTGGCTGCTACCCAGGCCCTCAGTGCCTATTGTAGCTCCTCTTTTCAGGTGAGGCCCCTGATTTGGATTTTGAAGTTTTTGCAGATCGCCTTCAATTTCCTCACATTGTTGGTTTTTAACCTCTCCTCCTCAAAGGCCACTTCCAAGGATGCAACAGATGATGCAATTGATTCAGGCATAATGAAGTTGCAAGTTCAAACTGGCAAGATCAAAAATAGGCCAAAAAGAAAAAGAAGCAGTACGTGGTCTGCGATAATGATAGTAGTGCACACCAATCGCTGTAAGTCAAGTGCAAACACAATTCCTACTCTCACCGCTGACAACCAATGTTAGAAATTGGATTTTTGGTTGGCTAGGGCATATGCCAAAGTCGGGCAGAAACCACCACTCTAGTCAGGATAAGGGAGTTACACTCCTAAAATAAGCCCTGCTCAACCCCTCGGTAGCTTGCCACGAGCAGTCAGGCTTATCTTAAAGGCAGTGTGTAAAGCATTTGCACATAACCAACAGTAATACATTGTAAGCACTACAAAATGACACCACACCAGTTTAGAAAAATATCCAACATTTTTATATATTTAAGACAAGACCAACAAGCATTGGCATAGCCAATAGGTCTCGCCTTTGGGACCTTATCTGTCACGGGTGGTGGTGGTGGTGGACGTGGTGGGGGACGTGGTGGTGGTGGTGGTGGTGGACGTGGTGGTGGACGTGGTGGTGGTGGTGGACGTGGTGGTGGTGGATGTGGTGGTGGACATGGTGGTGGATGTGGTGGTGAAAGTGGTGGTGGTGGACGTGGTGGCGGTGGTGGACGTGGTGGTGGTGGTGGTGGACGTGGCGGTGGTGGATGTGGTGGACATGGTGGTGGTGGATGTGGTGGTGGACGTGGTGGTGGTGGATGTGGTGGTGGTGGACATGGTGGTGGATGTGGTGGTGGTGGATGTTGTGGTGGACGTGGTGGTGGACGTGGTGGTGAACGTGGTGGTATACATTATGGTGGACGTGTTGGTGGTGGACGTGGTGGTGGACATGGTGGTGGACATGGTGGTGGTGGTGGACGTGGTAGTGGTACAAACTATGTAAAGAGTTAAAACACGCATTTCAGTAAGGTGACCTAGAGAGAGCAGATGCAGTGTACGAACACTGTCACAAACCACGGGAAGAAGAGCGGGCTGAGTTTTGTGACACTGAGCCGAAAGGGCTAAAACACACTGCAGAGCCACAATAAACAAAGAAATGAGCATTAAACCGTAGTCACTCTTGTATGTTTAGAAAATGAAGCGACATTGAGGGAGGCTTCCAAGTACTGCAGCCACGGCGAGAGAGGGTAGTCTTCCCACCTGCTGTAAATTATCTTTCTTTAGCAAACAATGGTGTGTATATGCAATATAACATAAGCCATGACAACGGCTGCCTCCAGGGCAGGCAGCACTTACTGTGAACGAAACGAAAATCTCCAGTGGCGGTGCGAAATAATCATGGCATTGTCGCAGCTTCGCACCAACCACGTGACGCGCCGCGAGGAGACACAGGGTGGAACCCGTGAACGATTGTCTCATGACGGACCAAGAGCACGTGAGCAACGTCTGAGTTTCCTCTTCATCACAACAAGGTATCCGGCCAAGTACAGGATCATGTGAGAAAACCACAGCGATGTCGACGGACTGTGGCACCTTCAACAAGGAAACCGCCCTTGGGCAATACGTTCTGTAATAAGTAGTATCACAGTACGACAGCAGCAGACAATATTCGCGTTGGCACTTAACGTGCCAAGAATTGGTCTGGACTCCAGGCACGTACACAGATTATTCATTTAAACCCACAAGGATTTCAAGGATTCAAAAGGCGTTTTTGACACACAGTATTGCGAAAATGAACGGACCAGGGTCCGTAAGGCACACATCAACATTTGGAAAGAAAGTGACATTTTGGGAATAAAAAATAAATAAAGAACAAGCGTGGCTCCGGCGAGCCTCGCATACAGGAAGGGGAGTGGCCACGTGAAGAGAGAGGGGGAGCAGGAGGTGAGCCTGCTCATTTTCAAGCACTGCACTCGTGCTTGTGGCGCGCCGCTGCTCGCTCCCGCAAGGTGGATGCCGCCACAAGCACAAGTGTGTGCTTGCAAATGAGTAGAGTGACGGCTAAACACCCTCTTAAGCAGCGCATGCGCGCTGCGTCGGCAAGACCTAAAAATGATAAAAATCCACAATACAGTACCTAAAAATCTTCAATGATCAAAATACGCTTGAAAAATAGTTCCTTGATGTTGATAGCTCCGTCCGGGGCTATCACGGCGTCATAAGCAAACAAATCCAAACAGTTCTGGCTGACCGTGGTGTCGCGAGCCAGCTACGGTGTCGGGAAGACCCGCAAACAGTACCTTTTAGAAATGCAGGGCGTCTGTGACCTTTGGTTGAGCTTCTGAAAGCACAGCGTCCGAAGGCGTTGGTTCCAGAGGTCGGTGCAGGAGTTGTCGGGGCCTTTGAAGTCACATGCGCTGCAGGTCGAACTACTCTCTGTTGAAGTCAGGAGCGCTGGCGTCGGCAGGAGTCGGGTGTTGCGGTGTGGAGTGCAGCGGTGCGGTGCCCTCAGGTCGCGGTGCAAGCAGCGGCTCGGTGGCGGCATCAGATGGTGTCATCGGTGAGACCAGGGTCGCGGTCTGAGGTGAAGGCGGTGCTCGTCGTGGTGCTGGCAGGTTATGGTGCAAGCAGCCGCGTCGTCGAGGCTGAAACGCTGTCGTCGGCTGATGAACTGGAATCGATGGTGCCGGTGTCAGTAGGTCAAGGCTGCGGTGTGGGATGAGGGCGGTGCGTCGTGTAACTTTAAGAACAGTGCTCTCGAACCATGGTGCAAGCAGCGGCGTAGATTTCAACGTTGTCGTGAAGCGAGGTGGTGCGGAGTGCGGTGCCCACGGGTCGTGGTGTGAGCAGGGCCTCCGTGGCGGCGTCAGCAGGCGTCGACAGTGAGACTAGGGTCGCGGTGCGGCGTTGCAGCGGTGCCCTCTGCGGTACCTTCAGGACACGGAGTGGGCAGCGGCATCGTAGACGGCGTCGGGTTGCTTTTTCCTCTGTTGATCACAAAACACACAGTCCCCAGTGCTGAGGGAAGAAGAGCTTGAAGTCTTTGATGTTCCTGAGACTTCTTGAACAAGGGGCAAGCCCTTGGAGAAACTCACAAATGTAGTTTGCAGAAAGATCAGTCCAGTCCTTTCACTGCCCAAGACAGAAGCAGCCACCGCTGTCCAACACAGCAAAGCACACAGCAAAGTGGTAGTTCCTCCTCACAGCTTCTCCAGCTCTTCTTCTTGGCAGTCTTCTTGATCCAAAAGAGTTCTAAAGTTCAGGGGTCTGGGCCCCAATATTTATTTCCAAAAATCCATTGATTTCTTAGGCAGAGAGTGTCTGTGCCCAGCCAGAACCAGTTCTGCCTTTTCTGGTGTGACTTCCTGGCAGGAGGTGGAGACGGCATTGTCAGAGGCAGACCAGGCCCATTGAGGTGCAAGGAAATCTCCCTCCCTTCCTCAATTGCAGCCCAGGTCTATTCAGCCCTTTCCTGACCCACCTAGACTATCAGGAGCCACTCCTGCTCCCCAGCCTTCTGTCATCCAAAATCCAGACAGGCAATCCACATTCCAGCAGAGGCACACGGGGATGACTGAGCAAGAAAATACCAACTTTCTAAAAGTGTTTTTTTCAAACACTGAATGTAAAAATCACCTTCACTAAAAGATGCATCTTTAGATTCTGACTTCAGGTATACTAAACTTTGTTTTCCTACCTAATTCCCTGGGCCAGTTATGTGACAAACTTCCCATTCTGTCCTATGGGGAACAGGTTGCCTTGCAATAGTGAAAAATGAAATTGGCCGTAATTCACTATCAGGACATGCCACACACACCAGAGCATGTCCTACCTTTCACATACACTGTACCCTGCCCACAAGGGTACCTTGGGCCTACCTTAGGGGTGGCTGATATGTAAGAAAAGGGAAGGTTAGGGACTGGCAAGTGTGTGCACTGGCCAAGTCAACATGGAGGTTACAAACTGCTCGCAGACTCTGCAATGGCGGGTCTGAGTTACCTTTTCAGGGCTACTCACGTGGGTGGCACAATCAGTGCTGCAGGCCCACTAGTAGCATTTGATTCACAGGCCCTGGCACACTCAGTGCACTTTACTAGGGACTAACAAGTAAGTCAAATATCCAATCATGAAAACACCAATCTATAACACAATTTACAGAGAGCATACACACTTTAATGCTGATTAGCAGTGGTAAAGTGCCCAGAGTCCTAAAACCAACACAAACAGGTCAGTAAAAAATAGGAGGAAGAAGCTACAAGTTTGGTGATAACCCTGCAAAAAGGGCCATTTCAAACAGTGATGTGATCAGGATCACACACTTTAATGTAGTGGGGAGAGCTGGGATTTCAGCCCAAGATTCCTGTCTACATCGTCAGGATCAAATCTCATCCTTTCTTTAATTTTATACATAATGTACAATGCTTTTTGTACACCTGTGAGCTGTTTCACAAAGTGATTTGAAGGTCTCCTAAATATTTTGAAGGTTTGGTGAACATAAGTCAGTTCTGGGGTTGCACGCTATATACAAATCATGGGGTAAAGGGTTCACATTAAAATTCCACTGTTTTATAAGACATAACGTATGCAAACTTTGATTGACACCCCCCAGCAGGTAATGATGGCCTGTCTCTCAATAGGACCAGAGGTAGGCGATGAATAATGTACCAGATTGGGACACGTTATCCTGCGCAAAGCGCTGCGAAGCCTCTCGGTGACCTTTTGACGCTGCGGAATATCTTCAGATTACTTTGACTCCCCTTTTCATCAATTTTTGATGGCGTTTGCTGGTTAACCTTTCGTTTCTGGCAGCCACTTCCCAACCTGTTATTGTCAGAAGTACATCTGTCATCCGCTTGTCAACCAGCACCCAGCAACCGACAGATCGAGTCCTTGAACAACAATGGAGCAGTATTTATGCGGCAACACCAGACAACTTAATACCTTAATACCCCGAATACCTCTGAAATTGACGAAAATTATTTGCGTTCTTTTTCAAAGTTGCCTCCCTTCTTTGCGCATACAATTCGATCCTTAGATGATTTCTCATGTTTGAAGTCTCCTCAGAGGGGACCCAGCTGCAGGACACCACCGCTCCCACCCCACCCCCCAATCCCAAAAACTACAGAATAACTCTGTTACAGCATAGCATATTTTACTGGAGTTTTTCAAACGTTGTTGGAAGTACTTTTTTTTTAATGTTTGCAGCTCTCTTTTTATGTTCATTAATCATATGTACAGCTCTCTAATACCCTTGGGTCATGTCCACGCTTTGTAAAACACCCTAAATAAATAATAAAAAAAACACCCACGTGATCTTCAGCGATCCTTTCCTTGCAGCTAGAGGCGCCCAGCAGAAATATGTGCTTTGTCACTGTCTGGCAACATAACCTGTTTTTGTGAGGCACACCTTCACCCAGAAGGGTATCTGAATAACAGATGTTTATTGTTACCCAATGGCACTCATTTTACCCACCTCAGAAAGATGAAAGGCCGAGTGAACCCATCAGTATTTAAACATGTGAACATGAGGTCAAACACAAGCCAATACAGCAGACGCTTTAGTCCATTAAGCCACCAGACCCGGCTACAAGTCATTGATAAAGGCGTGTTCATTACCAAATATTTTCACATTCGAAGGGTACTGAAACTTCCACCCCAGTACTTTACTTGATTTTACAAAATTGTTAATCCTTGTTCCTGCACAGTGGAACATTAACTAGTTATTCAATATATATGTCTGCTGAAAGCAGTGGCTCTGACCAAACCTCTAGATGTCTGAATATCTTCTGAGCTGTAAAATGACGTCAATCACCTGGAATCCCCATGGACTGAAACATTCTGCACTATTTAGTGGATTAGCGTCTATGGCCCCGAGAAGAGGTCCTGGGAACCTGCACTATCCATTCATGCACGTTTCCTACGTCACGAGAACCTGCACCGTCCGTTCATGCACTTTGTCTAGGCACATGGAAACCTGCATCATCCGTTCATGCACCTCGCCTAGGCACATGGTAACCTGATCACTGGCTCAGGCACCTTGCCTAGACACATGGAAACTTGCACTATCGGTTCATGCATCTTGGCTAGAGATATGGAAACCCGCAACATCCGTTCATGCACCCTGGCTAGGCACATGGAAACCTGCCCCATCCATTCATACATCTTGCCTAGGCACATGAAACATGCACCATCTGTTCATGCACCTTACCTACGCACATGGAAACCTGCCCCATCCCTTCATGCATCTTGCCTAGGCACATGAAACATGCACCATCTGTTCATGCACCTTACCCACGCACATGGAAACCTGCATCATCCGTTCATGCACCTCGCCTAGGCACATGGTAACCTGATCACTGGCTCAGGCACCTTGCCTAGACACATGGAAACTTGCACTATCGGTTCATGCACCCTGGCTAGGCACATGGAAACCTGCCCCATCCATTCATGCATCTTGCCTAGGCACATGAAACATGCACCATCTGTTCATGCACCTTACCTACGCACATGGAAACCTGCCCCATCCATTCATGCATCTTGCCTAGGCACATGAAACATGCACCATCTGTTCATGCACCTTACCTACGCACATGGAAACCTGCACCATCCGTTATTGCACCTTGCCTAGGCACATGGAAACCTGCCCCATCCATTCATGCATCTTGCCTAGGCACATGAAACATGCACCATCTGTTCATGCACCTTACCTACGCACATGGAAACCTGCCCCATCCATTCATGCATCTTGCCTAGGCACATGAAACATGCACCATCTGTTCATGCACCTTACCTACGCACATGGAAACCTGCACCATGCGTTATTGCACCTTGCCTAGGCACATTGAAAACTGCACCATACGTTCATGCACTTTGCCTAGGCACATTAAACATGCACCATCTGTTCATGCTCCTTGCCTAGGCACATGGAAACCTGCACCATCTGTTCATGCACCTTGCCCAGGCACATGGAAGCCTGCACCTTCCGTTCATGCACCGTGCCTAGGCACATGGAAACCTGCACCCTCCGTTCATGCATCTTGTATAGGCACATGGAAATTAGAACCATCCGTTCATTCACCTTGCCTCTGCACTCGGAAACCTCCAACATCCGTTTATGCAGTTTGCCTAAACTCATGTGCACCTTTGTCCTCCTTCATGCACTTTGCTTGGCTCATGTGAACTGCACCATCCGCTTGATGGAGCAAGGACTCGTAGAGAAGAGAGTTGCTCGGAAGCAATCCTCTCATTTAACTTCTAATATTGTATTAACCTCGTATTGTGTAAATTAATGCGCACAACATTGAACATAAAGGACAGAGAAGCTTCCTTATGTGTTTTACTAATAAGTAACTCGAACGAAATCCTAAAATGGCTGCTAACGGGAAATCTTTATTGCGCATGCGTCAACTGCATTTACGCAGTATGACGAGCTGTTGCTTGGAGGGAATTTCTTGCGCTTGCGCAGACGCTATTAAAATGGCTGCTTGAAAGGTCACATGCTTAGCATCTGCTTTGCTGAAACTAAACCAAGCTATTTTACTAATGCTAATGCGGGGAAAGCATTAATAAGTGTTGGACAGGCCACATGAGGGGCTTGCTCCCCCCCCGCATGACAAGGCCCGAGCCCCGGACTCCCAGGTGTTACCCACAAGGGCAACCCACACCCCGTCTCCCAACGGAACTCCTGCCCCCGGACATCCATGTATCATGGGGCCGAACCACTACCGGCTCCCCCGGCCGGATCAGCCGCCATCTTGGACACTGCGCCACGAGGCCGCGTGGCCTCAGCCCGACCCTAACCCTGGGCCTGGCCCGGCCCCGACATCCCGGCACCACCATCCACCCAGGAGGTGAACGGACCACTTGGCAGGTCAATGGGAGAAAGAAGTGTCGATGGCTCTCCCCCGCCAGGTGCAGATCGCCCTCCAGCTCCCCCAGGCGCTGGCTCCATCCCCTGCTGGGTGTCTGGACTCCCTCATCCCGGACCCCCCGACCTCCAAGTGCGAGGGTCCGGACATCAAAGGGCGCCAGACCTATAACTAGGGCGGCTCCAGAGCAGGAAGGCAGTTGTATCATGGAGTCGAGAGACACCGAGAAGAACTCAGCCTTGACGGACTACCGGCGCTGCCGTAGCCCTACCTTGTGAACTATCGTCCTGCCTGCTGGCGCTGCCGCGGCCTTCTGCATCCTCCTTCCTCGTCGGGACCTGCTGGCGCTGCCGCGGACCGTTGCAACAACACCTTCATCGGGACCTGCTGGCGCTGCCGCGGACCGTGTAACGACCACCTTCACCGGGACCTGCTGGCGCTGCCGCGGACCGTGTAACGACCACCTTCACCGGGACCTGCTGGCGCTGCCGCGGCCCGTCCAAGCTAGAACATCGAGCTCGAGGATTGTGAGCTATCCACCATTCCATCTCAGCTACCAGATTGGTAATCAGACTGTCCCGCTACCCCCTTTCCCCAACCAAGAGACTAGAATCGAGGGGACCCCTGAGTCCAGACCTCCTTGTACCATTCCATCGTACCTTAAGAAATCATTTATAAAGAACGTTAAATCCTATCCTTGTGTGGTGTATATCTGTGGGGGGGAAGTTACTCATCTGTACGATCGCTGGAGATGGCTCTCCCCGGAGACCTCTCCCCTTGTCCTCGGCCGACCCTCCCGGTCCGTCTAACATTGGTGGCCAGCGGCGCGATCCGAATCAATGCGTAATCGTACAGAGAGTAGCTCACCCCACGACAAAACCACGATGTCAACCAAAGAGAGCGGATCCACCGAGAAATTCCAGATGGATAAATTGGAAGAGTATAGCCATCGCGAACTGAAACAATTCTGCATGGAACTAGGCATTGCTACCACCGGCCTGAGTACCAAAGACGATCTTAAGCACGCCATTGAGTCGTGGGCGGAAACCGGGGTCGCCGGATCCCCAGACCAAAACGGTGCAGCATCGGAGAGGAACGCCACGGCTCCCGAAGAGCGAGGAACGGGCCTCTCGCAGGAAGAGATCCAAGAAAGAGAAAAAAACAGATTACATGAATTGGAAATGGCACGACTCAAAATGGACGGTGAACTAAAATTAGCCGAGCAAAAACTGAACCTAGAACATCTGCGGCTCCGAGAAGAACGGGAAGAAAAACAGAGGCAGAGAGAGCTCGAAGAAAAAAGACTAACATTCGAACACAAGCGCAAACTGGCAGAAATAGAACTACGGAAGCAGAACAAAGAACCGGAGGTGCCCGAGCGACCGCGCACCCCGGGAGCAACCGAAAAGAAAGTCCACATCCCCAAGGATGTTGTCCGAGAGTATGTCCGAGAGGACGACATACAACAGTGGTTCAAAGCCTACGAGATCGCCATGACCTCCCACCGGATCGATCGGAGTGACTGGGGAGCCGGCCTATGGGGAAGGTTCGTCAACGAAGGCCGCGATGCCCTACTGCAGCTCCCAGACCATCAGATGTCATCCTATGACCACAAGAAGGCTGCCCTCCTCACCCGATATGGGCTCACACCCGAAATGTACCGCCAGAGGTTTCGGGACTGCACCCGGATCCCGGGTACAACGTGGGTGGAATATGTCAACTATTTCAGCCGAGCCTTCGAGGGTTGGATCAAGGGAAGCCACGTAACGACCTACGAGCAACTTTTTAACCTCATGGTGTGGGAGCACCTGTCTAACAACTGCTTCGTCGAGCTCCGGCAGCACCTCCTCGACAGTAAATTGACTGACCCACGGCAACTCGCCGCCGAAGCTGACCGGTGGGAAAGCACCCGAGTGGGCCGGAGAGGGCCACACGAGCAAAACCGGAACAACCAAGGTCAGCACCGTCCCCGAGGAGGAGGAGGAGGCCAGGGGCGAGGGAGAGACACCGTCCCGGCCACTCCCGCGGCCAGCGCCCCGCCCCCGGCCGGCCGGGGCAACCCCCCGATGCGCCCGGGGTTCCGAGCCAACGTCACGTGTCACCGATGCCAGCGAGTCGGCCACTACGCCAATGACCCGAACTGCCCGCAGAACCAAACGCCAAAACCCCGCCAGGTAGCTGCCGCCGCCCTGGGGGGAGAACAAATCTCCGAGGAACAAGAAGAATATGAGCAGGCACAACAGGAGTGGGAACCGGCCGCCATGGTTCTAGCGTGCCTAGGGGGAAAAGACATGGTCCTGCGGGCTCCCCTACCCGCCAACACCAGAAAATATAGCCAGTGGGTGAACATTAATGGGCGCCGGGCCGAAGCCCTACGTGACACAGGGGCCAGTGTGACGGCCGTCCGCTGTCACCTGGTAAAACCAGAGCAGATCCTGCCGAACATTCTCTGCCCTGTCCGCTCAGCCGACAATTCCGAGAGTCTATGTCGGATGGCCTGCGTCCCCTTCGAATGGGGAGGGGTCTCCGGCATGTTGAAGGTGACGGTCCGGGATGATGCCCCCGTGGACTGTCTCCTGGGGAATGATCTTGAGAGTTCCCCGTGGGCCGCCGTCGAAAGAAGAGAGCACCTGGGGATGCTGGGCCTCCCGGACTGGGCGTGCGTAACCACCCGGTCCATGGCCGCCCGTGCCATCCCCCGACCAGAAGAACCAGAATGGCCTGCACCTCCTCCACCGATCGCTCCAGTAGAGGACACCGACGATACCGACCCCCCAGAGCCAACCCCCGAAGGGGTCGCCCAGCCCCAGGACCTTCCCGACCTGGCTCAGTGGCGTCAAGAAGGGGGGCCCACCCAGGAACAGTTCCGCCAGGAGCAGAAGACCTGTCCCTCCCTCGAGGGACTCCGCCAGCAAGCCATCGCCCAGAGTGCAGGGGACTCCACCGGAGCCCATTGGGTCTATTGGGATAACGACCTGTTATACAGTGAACAAAGAATCGCGGAGTTAGGGGCCAGTCGAGTGCTGGTGGTGCCCCTCCGTTTCAGAGACTTCCTGCTAAATCTGGCCCATGATGTCCCCCTGGCTGGACACCTGGGCCAGGACAAAACCTACAGTCGCCTGGTGACCCACTTTTTCTGGCCGAGGATGCGAAACGACGTCCTCAACCACTGCCGGTCCTGCCCCACGTGCCAGGCCAGCGGGAAGAGCGGCCGCAAGCTCAAAGCACCTCTGCAACCCTTCCCAGTGGTCACCACCCCGTTCGAGAGGGTAGGAATAGACATTGTGGGGCCCCTGGACCCCCGCACAGCACAAGGACATCGGTTCATCCTGGTACTGGTGGACCACGCCACCCGCTACCCCGAGGCTGTGCCCCTGCGAACTGTAACAGCTCCGGTGGTCGGCCGGGCCTTAATGGGGATCTTCTCCCGGGTGGGCTTCCCCCGAGAAGTCGTCAGCGACCGAGGCACAAACTTTATCTCGAAATATATGAAGTCCCTCTGGCAACAGTGCGGGGTCACCTACCGATTCACGACCCCCTATCATCCTCAAGGGAACGGACTAGTGGAGCGATTCAACCGCACCCTCAAGGGAATGATTGGGGGATTGGAAGAGCCCCTCCGTCGCCAGTGGGATGTACTACTTCCGTGCCTCCTCTTCGCCTATCGGGAAGTTCCCCAGAAGTCCCTCGGATTTAGCCCTTTCGAACTCCTGTACGGGCACCCTGTGCGAGGGCCCCTCAGCCTAGTCAAAGAAGGGTGGGAGATGCCCCCCCTAAAGACCCCTCCAGACGTCTTCAAGTACCTCCTGGCCCTACGCAATCAGACCCGGCGATTCAGGGAAATGGCAAAAGCGAATCTTGAGGCCAGTCAGGAGGACATGAAAAAATGGTACGATCAGAATGCCTCCTCCGTCGAATTTGAACCTGGTCAACAAGTGTGGGTGATGTCCCCCACGAACCATGTGCCTTGCAAGACAAGTGGACGGGGCCCTTCAAAGTGGTCGAACGCAAGAGCCCCGTCACCTATCTCATCGATATGGAGTCTCCCCGGAACCCCCTCCGGGTCCTCCACACCAACAGACTCAAACCCCACTTTGTGCGCTCGGAACTCAGCCTCCTGATGGCTACAGACAGTGGGGCGGAAGAAGACTCCGAGCCTCTCCCTGATCTCCTGAAGACTCAGGAGAAAGACGGTTCCGTGGACGGTTCCGATGCCCTCACCCCAGAGCAACGCCAGGGCTGCCGGGACCTCCTGCTGCAGTTTGCTCCTCTGTTTTCCCTCACCCCAGGGGTCACCCCCTGGTGCTTGCACGACGTGGACACTGGGGACAGTCCCCCTATCCGACACCGGGCCTACCGCGTACCAGATCGGGTGCGGGCCTGCATCCAAGCGGAAGTGTCCAAGATGCTCACGCTCGGGGTCATCGAGCCCTCGGACAGCCCCTGGGCCAGCCCGGTCGTGCTGGTCCCCAAAGCCGCTGCCCCCGGCAGCACTCCTGAACTCCGATTCTGCGTCGACTATCGGGGCTTGAACGCTGTCACCAGGACCGACGCTCATCCCATCCCCCGAGCGGATGAATTGATCGACCGCATGGGGGCTGCCCGCTACCTCAGCATCTTCGACCTGACAGCGGGCTACTGGCAGATCGGTCTCACACCCAGAGCCCAAGAACGGTCCGCCTTTTCTACCCCCGATGGCCACTACCACTTCAAGGTCATGCCCTTCGGCATGAAGAATGCCCCAGCTACTTTTCAGCGACTAGTGAACCAGGTCTTGGCGGGGCTCGAAGAGTTCAGCGCCGCCTACCTGGACGATATCGCTGTGTACAGCCGCCACTGGTCCGACCACCTCCACTACCTCCGAGAGGTCCTGCAAGCCCTCCAGCGGGCCGGCCTCACAATCAAGGCCGGCAAGTGCCAAATTGGTCAGGGGTCCGTGACCTACCTCGGACACCAGGTGGGAAGCGGTCTGGTGGCCCCTCTGCAACTCAAAGTTGCTGCCATCCAGTCCTGGCAACCCCCAGTCACGCAGACCGAGGTCCGAGCCTTCTTGGGACTCACCGGCTACTACCGGCGGTTCGTGAAGGACTATGGCAGCATTGTGGGGCCCCTCACGGGTCTCACGTCCAAAAACCACCCGAAGAAGATTAACTGGACCCCCGACTGTCAAGCGGCCTTCGAGAAGCTGAAAGCCGCCCTGTGCACCGCCCCGGTGCTCCAGGCCCCCGATTACAGTCGGGAATTCATTGTGCAAACGGACGCCTCCGACCACGGCATCGGGGCGGTTCTCTCCCAGCTGAACCCCGAGGGTCTTGACCAGCCGGTGGCCTTCATCAGCAGACGCCTCCTGGCCCGAGAGCAGCGCTGGAGCACAATCGAGAGGGAGGCCTTCGCAGTAGTGTGGGCCCTCAAAAAGCTCCGGCCCTATCTCTTCGGTACCCACTTCCGGGTGCAAACCGATCATCGACCCCTGCAGTGGCAAATGCAAATGCGGGGGGAAAACCCAAAACTATTGCGCTGGTCCATCTCCCTGCAGGGGATGGACTTCACTGTGGAACATCGACCGGGCCAAGACCACGCCAACGCAGATGGCCTGTCACGCTTTTTCCGCCTCGACGAGGAGAGTCCCCAAGAGGATGGGTGACTCTCCCCGCCTTCAGCTGGGGGGGACGCATGTTGGACAGGCCACATGAGGGGCTTGCTCCCCCCCCGCATGACAAGGCCCGAGCCCCGGACTCCCAGGTGTTACCCACAAGGGCAACCCACACCCCGTCTCCCAACGGAACTCCTGCCCCCGGACATCCATGTATCATGGGGCCGAACCACTACCGGCTCCCCCGGCCGGATCAGCCGCCATCTTGGACACTGCGCCACGAGGCCGCGTGGCCTCAGCCCGACCCTAACCCTGGGCCTGGCCCGGCCCCGACATCCCGGCACCACCATCTACCCAGGAGGTGAACGGACCACTTGGCAGGTCAATGGGAGAAAGAAGTGTCGATGGCTCTCCCCCGCCAGGTGCCGATCGCCCTCCAGCTCCCCCAGGCGCTGGCTCCATCCCCTGCTGGGTGTCTGGACTCCCTCATCCCGGACCCCCCGACCTCCAAGTGCGAGGGTCCGGACATCAAAGGGCGCCAGACCTATAACTAGGGCGGCTCCAGAGCAGGAAGGCAGTTGTATCCTGGAGTCGAGAGACACCGAGAAGAACTCAGCCTTGACGGACTACCGGCGCTGCCGTAGCCCTACCTTGTGAACTATCGTCCTGCCTGCTGGCGCTGCCACGGCCTACTGCATCCTCCTTCCTCGTCGGGACCTGCTGGCGCTGCCGCGGACCGTTGCAACAACACCTCCATCGGGACCTGCTGGCGCTGCCGCGGACCGTGTAACGACCACCTTCACCGGGACCTGCTGGCACTGCCGCGGACCGTGTAACGACCACCTTCACCGGGACCTGCTGGCGCTGCCGCGGCCCGTCCAAGCTAGAACATCGAGCTCGAGGATTGTGAGCTATCCACCATTCCATCTCAGCTACCAGATTGGTAATCAGACTGTCCCGCTACCCCCTTTCCCCAACCAAGAGACTAGAATCGAGGGGACCCCTGAGTCCAGACCTCCTTGTACCATTCCATCGTACCTTAAGAAATCGCTTATAAAGAACGTTAAATCCTATCCTTGTGTGGTGTATATCTGTGGGGGGGAAGTTACTCATCTGTACGATCGCTGGAGACGGCTCTCCCCGGAGACCTCTCCCCTTGTCCTCGGCCGACCCTCCCGGTCCGTCTAACATAAGTAATTGGGGTTAGAGTAGAGATAGGTGGTATACAGTGACACCATTTATTTTTTAAATTAATATTTTTCTTTCTGACTCTTTTATTAGTGCGCATTTGGGCCTCTCGTATGAGTCTAGAGTCTGTTAACCACCTGACCTTCGCACATGCGTGGTGTGATTGAGCCGAAAGCGTGACGAGACCTTTTGAACGCCATTCAAGGACGCAAAAGTTACATACCCTGTGAACCAGCTTTGAAGACAACTGACTGAATAGACACGCATGGAAAAATAAACAAATGTTGCTAATAAGATGTGAATACGGGTGGGAATAAAAATGTTGAATACAAATTAAGGGGTTGATTTATGAGCAATAAGTTGATAGAATGAGAAGACACTTTAGCATGGTGTGGTGATCACCCCCCCCTTGCCTGTCCAATCAGAGTTAGTAGTTTTAGGAGTGGTGTGACCGCTCAGCCCTCCACAGGGCTTGGTCGCCCCACTCACTGCTGCCGCTCCTGCCTGCCTTTGCCGCCTCCTGCCTGCAGATTCCTTCGCTCGCTGCCCGCTGCTCCTGGGAATTTCCCGCTGCTCCTGGGAATTTCCCGCTGCCCGCTGCTTCTTGGAATTTCCCGCCGCTGCCTCCCTGCGGCCCCACCCCCTGTGATTCCATTCACCGCCCCGCTCCCGCCACCCAGCTGCTCCTCCCTCCCGGCTCCTTACTTAAGGGGACCACAGAGTGTGACCGCTCAGCCCTCCACAGGGCTTGGTCGCCCCACTCACTGCTGCTGCTCCTGCCTGCCTTTGCCGCCTCCTGCCTGCAGATTCCTTCGCTCGCTGCCCGCTGCTCCTGGGAATTTCCCGCTGCTCCTGGGAATTTCCCGCTGCCCGCTGCTTCTTGGAATTTCCCGCCGCTGCCTCCCTGCGGCCCCGCCCCCCTGTGATTCCATTCGCCGCCCTGCTCCCGCCACCCAGCTGCTCCTCCCTCCCGGCTCCTTACTTATGATGCCCCCAGAGCGACTGCGCAGCGGAGGCACGCAGCGGGAGCGCCGATTGAGCGCCAAAGGTGCGCCAAAGGTAAGCCCATCTGCGCCCGTCCGTGCCTGGACCGCGCCCAGCGCCAGACGCCCTGGTCCTCGCCCTCGCCAGCACACCCTGCACATCTACGACGCCAAAACCCTCCATGCACTCAACGCCGGCCGAAACACCGCCTGCTACCGAGCCACCCCGAGACGCACCCACGGACCCTTCACCTGCCTGACCTGCCGCTTCACCGGCCTCCGACCCAACACCGCACCTGCTAAACCGAGCCCCAGCAACAAACACCTGATGTGCATCCTGCTCAACACCCGCTCCGTTCACAGGCATGCCGTCGAACTCTGGAACCTCCTCGACTCGACAGCACCAGACATCGCCTTCCTGACGGAAACCTGGATGAACGCCTCCTCAGCACCCGACGTCGCCATCGCCGTCCCGGAAGGCTACAAAATCACCAGGAAGGACCGCGTCAACCAGACAGGAGGAGGCATCGCCATCATCCACAAGAACACCATCCGCATCACGACCAACTCCGATGACACCTTCACCTCCGCCGAACACCTCCACTTCCAGATACACACCGACCCCAAGACCACCATCAGAGGCACCCTCGTCTACAGACCACCGGGACAACGCACACAGTTCAGCGAAGACATCACAGACTTCGTCAGCCTGCACGCCATCAATTCCACCGACTACATCCTCCTGGGGGACCTCAACTTCCACCTGGAGGACAACAAGGACCACAACACCACTGCTCTGCTGGACAACCTGGCCAACCTCGGACTCAAGCAACTGGTAACCACCCCCACCCACTACGCCGGCCACACGCTTGACCCAGTCTTCTCATCCAGCAAATACGTCACCTTCAGCCACTCCACCAATCTCCAGTGGACTGACCACAGCTGCGTCCACTTCAGCTTCAGTAAAACGACGACCCACCACCACCCTCAACAAGCCCCCCGCAGGAGCTGGAACAAGATCACCGGCGACCAGCTCACCACCTTCCTCAGCCAGAACCCCCCCACCAGCTCAACGGACCCCAACGAAGCCGCCAACAACCTCACACGGTGGATCACCAACTGCGCAGACGCCCTCGCACCACTGAAGAAGAACCCCCCCAGCAGACGCGGCAGCAAGAAAGCCTCCTGGGTCACCGACGAGCTCATCACCTCCAAGAAGAACTGCCGCTCCCTGGAGAACACCTGGCGCACCAACCAGACCACAGACAACATGACGGCCCTCAAACACGCCACCCACAAACACCACCAACTGATCCGCGCCACAAACAAGACAGCCTTCAAGGAACGACTGGACAACAACACCCACAACAGCAAGGAACTCTTCAGCATCGTCAAAGAGCTCTCCAACCCCGACGCCGGAAACAATGACATCACTCCCTCGCAAGACCTCTGCGACTCCCTCGCAGCCTTCTTCCACGACAAGATCGCCAACATTCACAACAGCTTCGGCCCACCAACCACGAACCCCACCACCGAACCGATGCCCCACACCGCCACCCTCCGCACCTGGACCACAGTCAGCACCGAAGACACAACACGCACAATGAACACCATCCACTCCGGATCCCCTACGGACCCCTGCCCACACCACATCTTCAACACGGCCGACCACATCATCGCACCCCACCTCCGCGACATCATCAACGCCTCCTTCAACACCGCCACCTTCCCGGAGTGCTGGAAACACGCCGAGATTAGTGCCCTGCTGAAGAAACCAACTGCAGACCCCTCTGACCTCAAGAACTACCGCCCCATCTCGCTCCTCCCGTTTCCTGCCAAAGTCATCGAGAAGACCGTCAACAGACAGCTAGCCGCCTTCCTCGAGACCAACGGATCCCTCGACCACTCGCAATCCGGCTTCCGAGCCAACCACAGCACGGAGATCGCCCTCATCGCAGCCACAGACGACATCAGATCCCTAATGGACAACGGGGAAACTGCGGCCCTTATCCTCCTGGACCTCTCCGCAGCGTTCGACACTGTCTGCCACCGCACCCTGGTACAGCGCCTGAACAACACCGGCATCCAGGAGAAGGCCCTGGAGTGGATCACCTCATTCCTCGCCGGAAGAACCCAGAGAGTCCGCCTCCCCCGTTCCGGTCAGCGGCCACCGAAGTCATCTGCAGCGTTCCACAAGGGTCATCGCTCAGCCCCACCCTCTTCAACATCTACATGAGCCCCCTCGCAACCATCGCACGTCAACACAACCTCAAGATCATCACCTGCGCCGACGACACCCAGCTGATCCTCTCCCTCACCAGCGACCCGGACGCCGCCAGAGCCAGCCTACACGAAGGGATGAAAGACGTCGCCGAATGGATGAAGAACAGCCGCCTGAAACTGAACTCAGACAAGACGGAGGTCCTCATCCTGGGATCATCACCCTTCGCCTGGGACGACTCCTGGTGGCCCCCCGCCCTGGGAGCCACCCCCAAGCCAACGGACCACGCACGCAACCTAGGCTTCATCCTGGACTCCTCCCTCTCGATGACCAGACAAGTCAACGCCGTCTCGTCTTCATGCTTCAACACCCTGCGCATGCTTCGGAAGATCTTCCGGTGGATCCCCACCGAGACCAGGAAGACGGTCACCCAGGCCCTCGTCACCAGTCGGCTGGACTACGGGAACGCCCTCGACGCCGGCACCACCGCCAAACTCCAGAAGAAACTCCAACGGATCCAGAACGCCTCAGCACGACTCATCCTGGACATCCCCCGACATAGCCACATCTCCGGACACCTGAGAGACCTGCACTGGCTCCCCGTCAACAAAAGAATCACGTTCCGACTCCTCACCCACGCACACAAGGCCCTCCACGACCTGGGCCCCAAGTTCCTCAACAGCCGCCTGACCTTCCACAAGCCCACCCGCCAGCTCCGCTCCGCCAGCCTCGCTCTCGCCACCGTCCCCCGCATCCGCAGAGCCACCGCCGGAGGAAGATCCTTCTCCTACCTGGCAGCCAAGACATGGAACTCCCTCCCCATCCACCTCCGGACAACGCAAGACCATCTCGCCTTCAGGAAGCAACTCAAGACCTGGCTGTTCGAGCAGTAGCGTTCCCCCCCCCACCACCCCCCCCCCAGCGCCTTGAGACCCTCCGGGTGAGCAGTGCGCTATACAAATGCCTATGATTGATTGATTGATTGATTGATTTTACAATATTGAAACATTAATGGGTGGTACATGAATATCGAAGAGTATAATTGAGGTAGTCTCAGTTAGTTAGTCTGACGGAGATTTGCTAAATGCTGCAGAGCTCGGGATGCTGTCGGAGATGAAGAATCGAATGCAGAACCATTTAATTGAACTAATTCTTTCATGCAGTTCCCTTAGGCTCATGTGAACCTGCCCCGTCTGTTCATACTCTTTGCCTGGTTCGTTTGAACCTGCTCCATCCACTTTCCTGGATTATGTGAACCTGCATCATCCATTCATGCTCTTTGCCTAGACTCATGTGTACCTGCATCAGATGTTCATGTGCTTTACCTGGCTCATGTAAACCGGCATCATCCATTCATGCACCTTGCCTAGACTCATTTGTACCTGTGTGAACCATTCATGCCCTTTTCCTTGGGCAAGAAAACCTGCACCACCCATTCATGCCCCTTACCTAGGCACACGGAAACATGCAGCATCTGTTCTTGCACTTTGCCTAGCTTATGTGAACCTGCATGATCCATTCATGCAATTTGCCTGGCTCATGTAAACTTGCATCAGCTGTTCATGCACTTTACCTGGCTCATGTAAACCTGCACCATCCATTCATACACTTTGCCTAGACTCGTGTACCTGCATGATCCATTCAAGCACTTTTGCCTGGCTCACTAGAACCTGCACCATCCGTTCATGCATTTTGCCTAGGCACATGGAAGCCTCCACCCTCCGCCCATGCAGTTTGCCTAGACTCATGTGTACCTTCATCATCCTTCTGCACTTTGCCTGACTCATGTGAACTGCACCATCCATTCATGCACTTTGCGTGGGTAAAGAGAACATGCACCATCCGTTCATGCACCTTGCTTAAGTACATGGAAACCTGCAACATCCGTTCATGCACCTTGCCTAAGCACATGGAAACCTGCACCATCCGTTCATGCACCTGGCGTAGGCACATGGAAACCTGCACCATCCGTTCATGCACCTGGCGTAGGCACATGGAAACCTGCACCATCCGTTCCTGTGCTTTGCCTGGCTTATGTGAACCTGCATGGTCCATTCATGCACTTTGCCTGGCTCATGAAAACCTGCACCATCCGTTCATGTGCTTTGCGTGGCTAACGTAAACCTGCACCATCCATTCATGCGCCGTACCTAGTTCATGAGAACCAGCACCTGCACAAGGATCAAGAGCTAACGAGCCAGGCATGCAGGGATCACTGACGCAGCTGTCAAGAGGGAGCCACCTGGAGTAAAGAACAGGTAGCAGAGGCTCTAACAAGGGTGCAGCTGCTCTCCCTAACATGTCACTATTTTTCGTAAGGCCTTTAGGTGGTCCAGTGGCAATGACTGGCTCCTACCTGCTGCTGAACTGGTGCATGTGTGCACTCAAGCAGATGGCAGTCTTATAGAGCTTCCAGGAAGACCACACTGCTCTTGGCCAGCTCTGTACTGAACACCAAAAGATACACTCGATGAGGAGAGAAGCCTGAAGGTGGCGCTTTCCCAGGGGCACAAGGCGTAAAGAACATTTGGGAGGGATGAAATAGAGAAAAAAGATGGTCAATATGCCTTGCTAATTCGTTTTAAAGGACGAATTCCCTCACCCACCACAGGTGGAATGCTTCATCATTGGGAACCTCCGTGCACCGTGATGCTGAGTCACAGTGTGGGCTACAACCCCCTCACTAGATGGAGGAGCTCAGGGATGTTTTCAGAGGTACAATAAATAACTTTCTAATGAGTAAGGAGTGGTGAGGGAAGCAGAGCGTGAACAAAAAAGTGTGAAGATACTTCTATCCAGCTTCGCGTGAGCCCGTTTGAATATTATTTGTGTCAGTGTCCTCTGGTGCTCGACACTAGCATTGGTTTCGTAACACCGGCACATATTTAAGGCAGTCTACCACATAGTGGCACTGCTAGTCTATATTCTATTTTTAAAAAGGACATGATCAATGTGGTTTACAATCAAATATACAATTAAAAGTCATTTTTTAATTCCAAAATTATTTATTGTTTTTTCAGTAAACAATATTAAGTGATATACGTCGATTTCCAAGACCTCATGTTATGAGAACATTTTTGACATACATTTTTGTAACAATCATAGAATAATTGGGTATTACTCTATTCGCTCAGAAGAGAAGAAAGTTAAATGTTGGAGGAGGATAGAAAAGAATGGGGAGAAGGATATGAAAAGAAAGGTTCATAGTGTTCCACTACAACCAGTTAGCGTAAATATGGCATAAGATCATATACAATCTCAGTACAATTGTAATAATAAAGATAGCTGTTCATTATGGTTAACTCTTATCCAAGGAGTAGTCCAGTTTTTCCCACACAGTACGCCTTTTGATTCTCCATAGGAACTGTTGACGTGTGATATTTTCGAAACCTTCGTATAGATTCATACATTCTGTCCAGGCATGGAAAGAGGCTCAGCGTGTGAAGTTCCAGTTACTTAAGATGATCCTATATACTTGGGCAAGGATGATGTCCAGCAGACATCTGCCATTTGGATCTCTATTGAGTTCATCTTGAGGACCCGTTACTAGATATGTAAAACAATATTTAAGTTTAATCTGAAAAAGCAGTTCAATAGAGAAAAAACTGTTCACAAGATCCTTTAGTTAACAATAAAACATCTTGTGTTCAGGGTCTCCAGTCATTACATTACAATTCTAGCACAAGGGGTCATCTATCAATTTCATTTTATGGAAAGATTGTGATTGAAGAAAGGTCTATGTAAAAAGTGATATTTGGTTTTAGATACCAATGACAACCAGATCCCTTGCCAATTGCAAATGGATGGGCTTGTGGTTCCCCCTTGTTTTGTGTGTGTCAAAAGTCTAGAAGATCTCAGCAGTAGTAGGGAGCATATTTTCTAAATAAAGTGACCACTGCTAGAAAATGTGGTTATGAGAGCTATGGTCGATGGGTGACAGTCTGTTATCTCAGTCCTTGAAAAGGACTCTTTTAGTTTAAGAATGTTATAGAATTCCACGTTATCTAAGTGGGGTGCGTGTTGCGAGCTTGAGAACGAGAGAGATGTTTGTTTTGAGCAAAGTTGACCTATTGACGTCTGGTTAATCCAATTTACGGTGGTCCCATTTATAATAATTGATTTATTGTTCCGCATCGATGCAAAGTCGGAATGTCTGAGTTTAGTGGTGGATTCCAAAACTATTGAAAAAAAATTTGTTTTGTTATGGAATATGGTTTCAGAATGATGAAAAGTTGATTTTGTGAATGTCAAACATGAGACTAAGCTGGAGTGTTGTAGAATTTGCTTCTCTGCCTCAAGCCATCTAGGTTGATACAGCTCAGTTTGGGTCAACCATATGCAGCTTTGGTTGAAGAGGAAGGCAGTTTGATTCAGGATGAAATCGGCAATTTAACGCCACCTTGGGATCTGGGTAGTCTTTGATATTAAAGGGAAATCCTGGGTTGCTTAACATTCTAGAGGAATTTATGTAAGATGAAATCTAGTCCGGAAAATAAGTCATCTGACAGCTTTATAGAAATCATAGAAGGGAAATAATTTATCATAGGTATAAACAACATTTAACCTGTTTCAAGTCTGCCCAATCATGGTAAAAGTTTTGCAGACCATTCTTCAAGGAAATCAGAACATTTCTGTGGAGTAATAGATTCATTATGTTTAGTAGGTTCTTTAATATCACCATTAAACATAATTCCAAAGTATTTTATATATGAAGTTTGCCAAATTAGTCCTGAGGTACCTAATACTTCTTTACCTTCCAAATTGTTAAGAGCCATCACTTTGGTTTATCTCTATTTAATGTATTGCTTGGGGCTAAAAAACGTTTTTGAAAACATTTTTGTCATGAATTCACAGAGGATCCACAAATCTGTGGTAAAATAAAAAAAATGGGGGCTCCAGGGTGTTTTTTTAAAAGTTTCCCCGGTGTAGCCCAGGGCCTGGGGGGAGAGAGGACAGCGCATTGATAAATAAGGGGGTACATGCCCCCCGAAGCCTCCAAGGGGCTCTGTGGCCAAAATCATTTGTATAAACAATTAAAAGGAGGGGAGCGTGTAACCCCACTCCCTGTGCCTAAAAAGGCCCCGGCAACCCGACCGCCACTGTTGTTTTATTAAAGAGCAGGGGGCCGCGTGGCCCACCTCCAGGGGCCTCTGAGAGGCCCCGGAGACCCGACCCTTCAAGGCTGTAATTCACTGAAGGGAGAAAGGGGCATGCCCCTCCCCAAGTAGCCAAGCAAAAGTTAAAGTAACATTTTATTTAAGTATGAAAATAATATCTTACTTTTCATTAAAAAAAAACCTTAGAAATTCACTTAAAAGAATTCAAGGTTAAAGGGATGTTATAGTTAGGTGAAAATGTCAGTTAACCCCTTCGCTGCTAGGCCTTTCCCCTCTCCCTGTGCTAAGCCTTTTTTTGGCTATTTGGGGTAGGCCCCTGTAACTTTTTGATCACATAAGTTATCCACACCAAATTTGCGTCCTTTTCTTCCAAAATCATGGGGATTCTAAAGGTACCCAGGGTTTGTGGATTTCTCTGGAGGGAGCCCAGAAATTATCCAAAATAAAGCTAAATTTTTTTGAAAAATGGGAAAAAAGTGCTGCATATGAAAGCATCTGTTTTTTCCCCTGCAAATGGTATCAACAAAGGGTTTGTGAGGCTGAAATAACAATTTCCCCAGCTTTTATGGACCGACAGACTTTTGTCAGAAAAACAACATTTTTTACACAGTTTTGGAATTTTACTGGGACATAGCCTATTTTTCCTATTTTCTGTGCTTTCAACCATCTTCCAGTTAATGGTAGAAATGGTTATGAAAGCAATATTGAATCCTGGAAAGCTATACATTTTGGAAAAGAAGACAACATTTTGAAATTCAGCAAGGGGTCATTTGTGTAGATTCTTCAAAGTTTCTTCATAGAAACTAACAGTTGAATTTAGAAAAAATTTAAAATTAGTTGAAAAAAACCCAGCCATTTGTGCCAACATTTTCACCTGTAACTTCTTCTAATTATGACAGCTGTTTGAAAGCAATATACCGTTACATCCGCTGGACCATTCTGGTTGTGGGGATATATAGGACTTGTAGGTTCACCAAGAACCCAACAAACCCAGAGCCAATAACTTAGCAGCGTCTTGCAATGGTTTTTTATTATGTACAGGGTATATAGCAATTAATTTGGGAAAATATATGCTTGGAAAAATCGGTATGAAAGATTCCTATGTATTTCTGAAATTGCAACAAAATGTAGAGTTTAGAAACAGTAGATATTTGCACATTTCCAAAATTGTGAGTACCCATACTACCATGAGAATTATAGTACATTTTACAAAGTCAAACTTTTTTTTTACACATTGTCTTTCATTTGGAAGGCAGAAATGCATCGAAAGTCAATAGGTAATAACAGTTGATCTACAATTCTGTGTTACCCTAAATCTCTCGATAAAAATGGTGTCTCACTTGTGTGGGTAGGCATAGTGGCCGTGACAGGAAACGGCTCAAAACGCAACGTGCACACTTTATTTTTACCGTGAAAACTGACCCTTTTTTTGCAACGTGCCTAGCTGTACATTTTAAACCCTAGCTCTGCCGGCACCTAGGAAAACCTAGCTAACCTATACATTTTTGAAAACTAGACACCCAGGGGAATCCAGGATGGGGTGACTTGTCTGGCTTTCACCAGGTTCTGTCACCCAGAATGCCTTGCAAATCTCAAAATTTGTAAATAAACCCCACATTTTCCTCACATGTCTGTGGTGTAAAGTTCTGGAATCTGCGTGGATCCACAAAGTTCCACACTCCCCGCATTCCACAAAGTCTGCCGAGAAACATGATACCTCACTTGTGTGGGTAGGCCTAGTGCCCGCGACAGGAAACGGCCCAAAACGCAATGTGGACTCACCTCATTTTCACAGTGAAAACTGACCCTTTTTTTGCAAAGTGTCTAGCTGTAGATTTTGAACCCTAGCTCTGCCGGCACCTAGGGAAACCTAGCAAACCTATACAGTTTTGAAAACTAGACACCCAGGGGAATCCAGGATGGGGTGACTTGTCAGGCACTCACCAGGTTCTGTTACCCAGAATCACTTGCAAACCTCAAACTTTGTCAAAACAACAAATTTTCCTCACATTTTTTTGTGGAAAGTTTTGGAATCTGCGTGGATCGACAAAATTCCACCCACCCTGTATCTCCCAAAGTCTTCTGAGAAAATTGGTACCTCACTTGTGTGGGTGGGTCAAGTACCCGCGACAGGCAAGAGCCCAAAACCTATTGAGGCAAGATCAAAATTACCTGTCACAATACAACCTGGTTTTGCAAGGGGGGTCCCATGGAATTTTGGCCACGGGCTCGGCGGCCATCTAGGGAAACCTACCAAACCCACACATTTCTGAAAACTAGATACCTGAGGGAGTCCAGCAAGGTATGGCTTGCGTGGGTCCCCCAATATTTCTCTACCCAGAATCCCTTTCAAACCTCTAATTTAGCTGAAAAAATCCCTTTTTTCTTACATTTCTGTTAGGGAAAGTCCTGGAATCTTCCTGGATCCACAAATTTCCTTCTACACAGCATTCCTCCAGAGCTCCAGATAAAAATGGTACCTCACTCGAGTGGGTGGGTCAAGTACCCGTGACAGACAAGGGCCCAAAACATATTGAGGAGACATCAAAATGACCTATCTGTCAAGAATTCCTGTCATGCGAGGGGAGGAAAACGGTAACCAGCGTAAACGGACTACATCTCCCAGGATGCTTAGCGGTTGAGAGGTTATGTAAACAGGAGAGCTGTTACATAACTCAAGGAAAACACGCCCTTATGTAAACAGGAGAGCTGTTACATAACTCAAGGGAAAACACGCCCTTATGTAAACAGGAGTGCTGTTACATAACTCAAGGGAAAACACGCCCTTATGTAAACAGGAGAGCTGTTACATAACTCAAGGAAAACACGCCCTATAAAGGGAGGAACCGGGAGGTACAAGGCTGTCGGATATTGTGTTTACACCGACGTACCTGCTTCGTGAAGAGCAGTGTTCCGGAGTGGTGCTCCAGTAAGGCAAGAACGGAGGTAGGTCGAGTCGTTACTCCCTGGGCCGTGTCTTGCCCCATCGTCACCTGTGAAGGACCCGGAAGCTCTACCGGTCAACCATTGAGCTTCGCTTTTTGACTCGGCTGAGTCAAAGCGCAGTGGCGCTTTTGCTGGTTGGAGTCGTAACTCCCAGCCCGACCAGAGATACAGGGACTGCCAGCTGTAACGCACACCAGGAGGTGTTTGCCGCGTTACAGACTCGGAAGTCCACAGGATCGATCGAGCGGCTGCTCTCGGTTCAGTCTTCTTGCTTTTGATTGGGGTATCGGTGACGCATCACCAGGAGGTGACTCCGCGTCCCGGTGCAGTCGGAGGAAGAGGTTGAGCGGCTGCTCCCTTCAGGTAGAGACCCCGGCTGGGGGTTTCCCTGACTCCTCGATTCTCCCCAACACTCGTCGTGCCCCTCACAGCCTACCGATTGGCATTGTCGGCCATTTCATTTCTGCCCTCTGTTGGCATACGCCGGGATCGGCGTATATGCAGAGGACGGTTAGGACCATCCGTGCTGTGGGCTGGTAACGTACTTAGCCTGGAGGATTCCAGTGACTATAACTTTTGTTTATTCGTTGTATTGTTTTTGCCTTCATTAAAATAACTAACCCTTCACAAGTGGTTGCGTCCTCATTATCGTGTCTGTTAAACGATCCTGAGACGTTCAGGGCGTTACACTATCACAAAACAACCTGGTTTTGCAAGGGGGGTCACCTGGGTTTTTAGCCCCGGGCTCGGCAGCCATCTTGGGAAACCTACCAAACCCACACATTTATGAAAACTAGACACTCAGGGGAGTCCAGCGAGGTATGGTTTGCGTGATTCCCCCAACATTTTCCTACCCAGAATCCCCTGCAAAGCTCAAATTTAGCTGAAAAAATAACTTTTTTTCTCAAATATCTGTGTGGGAAAGTTCTGGAAAGCGTATGGATCCACAGGTTTTTTTGTGATAGGTAATTTTGATGTCGCCTCAATAGGTTTTGGGCCCTTGCCTGTCGCGGGTACTTGACCCACCCACGCGAGTGAGGTACCATTTTTATCGGGAGACCTGGGGAAACGCTGGGCGGTAGGAAATGTGTGGATCCACGTGGATTCCAGAACTTTCCCACACAGAAGGGGGGTGATGTGCCCGATATGCCTCCGAGGGAGGCAGAAAGACTGTGGCTATTTTTGTGGGGGGTGGGGGCATTGGTATGCCCATTCTGGGCAGCCCCCACACATAAATAAAGTCAGCGTAATCGCTGGTGCCTAGTGGGCTTTCTGCCCCCCTGGGGCAGATCAGGGGCCACTGCCCACATGCACCCCCCGGGGGTCAGAAAGACTGTGGCATTTTTTTGAGGAGGTATGGCAATTGGCATGCCCATGCTGTGCTGACCTTACTCCTGAATTAAAAAAAATAAATTTCCTAGGGCCTAGTGGGCTTTTTGCCCCGTCCCCCTGGGGGGCAGATAAGGGGCTATTGCCCCAATATGCCCCTAAGCAGGGGCAGAAAAACTGTGGTAATTGTTTTTGGGTTGGGGGCATTATCATGCCCATTCTGGGCAGCCCCCACCCCTACATCATAAAAACAATTCCCTGGTGCCTAGTGGGCTTTCTGCCCTCCCCGGGGCAGATCAGGGGCTACTGCCCCCCATCCGCCCCTGGCAGGACAGAAAGACTGTTGTATTTTTTTTTGGGAGGGTGGGGGCATTGGCCTGCTCATTTTGGGCAGCCCCCACCCCTACATCAATAAAAAAATCTCTGGTTTCTAATGGACTTTCTGTCCCCCCGGGGGCCGATTGAGGGTACTGCCCCCATCTGGACCCAAGGGGGGGCAGAAAGACTGGAATTTCACTGGGGATGGGGGCATTGTCATGCCCATTTTGGGCAGCCCCACCCCAACATCAATAAAAACAATCTGTGGTTTCTAGTGGGCTTTCTGCCCCCGGGGGCAGATTGGGGGCTACTACCCATCTGCCCCACATCGGGGGCAGAAAGATTGCTCTGCCCAAAAAAATATGGGGGAGCAAAGGCCCTTGCCCAAGGGGACGCTCTCCCCTCCCTGGTGCTAGTGGGTGGATCCCTGCTTTGTGATCGCCCTCCTGGGGTGATCCCCAAGCAGGGATCCACTAGGGAAGTGTACCATTACAAAGGGGAGATACTCCCCTTTCCAACGATACCTCTCCCATCTGTTTCAGTGCTCGGGCTGAGATAGCCCCACACGCACCGAAACTGAGAAAAGGAAACTAAGCTTCAGTTTTGTTTTCGTTGCAATGACGATTGCTCACCATGTGCGTGATCGTCATTGCATCAAAATATAAAAATTAGCCTGGGAAGGTTGGGGAAGCCCTTCCCTACCTCCCCAGGCAAAAAAAAACCAAGCATTTACAATGCAATGGTCTCGGCATTGTTAAAGTTAGAGCTATTGGCATTGCTCATGACATTATTTTTGTTTATGTTTTTAAAACATTTAACCCCTTCCCCGCTCATGACGGAGCCGCTCCGTCATGAGCCACGGTTGCCGTGTGCTCATGACGGAACGGTTCCGTCATGTCACGGCCGTTGGCGGCCGCTCCGCCTACGCGGCGCTGTTTCCCCGCCTGTGCGGGGGGACAACGCAAATGGGCAGAGTCATGACGGAACCGTTCCGTCATGAGCACAGCTCAACCGTGGCTCATGACGGAGCGGCTCCGTCATGAGCACAGCACCACCGCGCTGCCCCCCCGCACCCCACAGCGCCGCGGCGGAATTCCCGCCACGGCGAAAGGGTTAACCCCTTCCCCGCTCATGACGGAACCGTTCCGTCATGAGCCACGGTTGCCGTGTGCTCATGACGGAACAGTTCCGTCATGACACGCCCGTTGGCGGCCGCTCCGCCTACGCGGAGCTGTTTCCCCGCCTGTGCGGGGGGACAACGCAAATGGGCGGAGTCATGACGGAACCGTTCCGTCATGAGCACAGCTCAACCGTGGCTCATGACGGAGCGGCTCCGTCATGAGCACAGGCCCACCGCGCTGCCCCCCTGCCCCCCCCAGCGCTGCGGCGGAATGTCCGCAGCAGCGAAGGGGTTAAAGAAACAGCATTGTTATTTACAATGTCAATAGCTTAATCTCTCTCAAATGCTAGACCTATTGCATTTGCACCCACACACAGAGCCACACACACAAATACTACTAAATAATAGATGACTGCTGTTCATCAGATCCTACAACAAACACACAGCCTCCGCAGTAAACAGAACTGGTAAATAGACAACCTAAAAGGGGCAGCAGACAGTTCAACTGCACATGCCCGGTAAACAAGGTAACTAACCACGAAACGCTCCTTGCGCAAGAGCAGAGAAGCAGAGACACTGATCGCCGAGGCACTCTCACGAAAGCTGGCAGAATCCCTACCAACAGAACACATCGCATTAGGATTTTTGTCTGACGTTTTACCTTTCACGCGTCTTGGAAGTTGGTTAAAACAAGGGCATCTGAAGGGCCCCTGGAGGGACCGTGTTTAGACCGAGGAGCAAGCAGGAAAGGGCATAATTACATAAAATGAACAAGATATAAGCAAACCGAGTGGGCAAGGCTCCACTGTACCTGCACGTGGGCCGCTGATTACCTCCTCGCACCTTCACCCCTGATGTACCCACGCCATACCCGGACAATTCCCGAGCCTCTCTCGCCTCCCCCCGTCCACCCCCGGACTCAAAGCACCTCCTTGAGCACCCATTGCGTCACCCCAGGACCAAATTTTCCCTCCCGTGGTACTCCGACGAGTTCCCCCAATCTGCCCAGGATCATACCATGTCGATCTATACCGAGATCCAAAACCAATCCCCCCGCTCCAAGTCGGCCGCTCTGAGCACACGATCCCCCTCCCCCCCCTATCTTGCCAGATTAGTGCCGCTGTTGTCTGCCTGTGCCGAGGACCGGAGGCGCACTTAAAACCAATATTTGTGGGTTGGGGGGGGGGCTAAGAAAATAAATAAACAATTAAATGAATAATAATAATAATAATAATAATTTCGGGGTGGGGGGCTGCATCTTTAAGCAATAGGCAGAGTGGAGCTGCAGGGGCTCTTAGAAAAGGTGAAACAGCCAGGCCTCATTAACGTGCAAACGGTCGTTTAAAGACCTGTGAAGTGATCCGTTGCGGCTGTGTGTGTCCCCCAGCCCGGTGTTGACATACACGATGGAGGGTGGGGGGTGGGGCTGAAGCCCTTTAGTACAATGGGTGTTGCGCGCCTGCCAATGACTCCTGCTACCAAACTATTAGCGCCAACCACTAACTCTGGAGACACGCCCCTTGCAGTGCCCGGCATTGTTTTCATCCACCCGATGCGAGGTAACGCCCCATTGGATCCATGGCATGGCCCACTCCCGACTGAGCATCCCGCCTCCCCGCCCCCCTCCTCTTCACGAGCGCCATTCCTTGCACCCAAGTGCGGGAAATAAATTTCAGACCCAAGCCTTCCCGGGTGCACCCCGCCCCTACCCTTCCAAAACTTGTACCCAGATGCCCCCAACCCACTCTGTATGCCCCTCCTCATCCCTCTGCCGCACTTCATCCCTCACATGTAGCACGCTAACTGTGGCCTGATGGGCTCGAAACCCCACCCTGCCATCTGCCCGCACTTGTGAGCACCATTGAACCGCTAACTTCGCCACCCGTCAACAGCAAACCCATAGTGCCTCCCCTCGTAGCCCACCTCACTGTGCCTATCCCAATCCCCCTGTCCCCCCCCCAAGTCTGGGCCTGTGGCAAGCACCACCACTCTCGCCCTCCACTACTTCTGGGTGTACGATTCCCCGTATGACACCCCCCCACGCAGGGGACAGAGCCGCCCCCGTGCACGCCGTCGCAAGGCTCACCAGGTGGCATCCCGGGCAAGCCGTGTGTGGAGCAACACCCCTGGTCCTCGGTCCTCTCAGCGCCACTACTTCCCCCTGATCCCGCAAGGATGGAAGCCTAAGTTAATCCCGACCAGGGCTCGAACCGCCAAATCGGGCCTCCGACAAACAAGCCATCATCTAGTGCCTGCAACTCCTTCAATACTCCACAACCTCCGCAGATGCCAAAGAGCCCCCCAACGTCAAAAGTAACCTTTAATAACCACCTCCGAACTCGTATCCTTCCCCCAACCAGGAATCGAGCTATCATCCCTATGTCGCCAAACCTCCGGTCACGGGTGTCACTCCATAAGTGCCTGACAGAGGAGCCCCCCCCACCAGCCCAGACCCGATTACCGCCCAATTGCTCATCCCCCGCCCGCCGTTGCCTTGCAGCCGTCTGCAAATCTATGCCACCCTACACAAGGGCAACCTCCCCCGACCTCCTGTATGGAGCCAAACACCGTGTGAGGTTGCCAGCTACAATTTGGCGAGATGCATTTTGGTGAATGCAGTGCATAACACACCAGTAGAAAGCCTTTAGTACTCAATTGTGCGTCTGGGCTAATTGTGTGCTGATATGTGCGGTAGTGTGCTTCCTCCTCCTGTAACAGTAACTGTAATTCAGAATTTTTACCCACTGGCCTCAAGTGGCTTTGAAGATGCCGACCATGGTCTGGAGCGCAATGCTTTCCATTGCCAGAGCCGAAGGCGACCTTGTGGGTAGGGTGGGGGACGGGGTAAGTTGCACAGGACTCTTGCTGCAGTGTTTGGTAAGACTGCCCACGTGGTGCTGCCTTTTGTGCTGCCGGGCTTGTTTCAAGGTGAGGTACGCTGCCCTAACAGACCTCAAGGCCCAGCCTTCCCTACGGCTGAACGCCCCCCAGAGCTGGCAATCCTCAAAAACTTGGGTTTTAGGGGCTACCTTCCGGCCTATAGGATTTTAAAAAGTGATCTCTCGGCCCCAATCGTATTCGCAGTTTCTAAATTTTTAACTGCAATGTGGCACAGCCGTAGCCAGTGTATCAAGTTATTATCAACTGTATGATTTTTTTATATTCTGGTCAATTGTCTGCAAATGTTGTTGTATTATTCTGCTTTTAAAATGATTTTATGTTGTATTCTTTTATGGTCCTAGTTGACTGAAATAAAGATAATTAAGTAAGAGCTGGCAGCGGGTCCTGCGGAACGGAGAACCCCCATCACCCCACTGTCAGATCTGTAATAACCCCTCCCAGCATATGTGCGAGCCGAGGCCCAGGGGGAGAACCGATGCCCCAAGACCCTCCGAGCTCAGGGGGGCGACCTGGGGTGTCGGGGCCCTGCCATGAAAGTGCTTAAGGCCGGGCCCCATGCTCTCTCCCCTCGCTTGACAAAGGGACGCCACGCACTCAGCCCCACGCCCCTCACTCGGGCAGACATTGCACTGAACCCTTGAGATACACCCGCAGACGGGCTCCTGCCCCTGTGGGATGCCCGCCCCCAGCCCTATTTCCCCCCGCCAGTGCCATCCACTGCCACAGGGCACTGCCCTGCTGCCTAGCAGATTATCCATCCTACGGCCTCATGGCTCCCCTAGCCCTCCCCCCAACCCCTCACCTCACACTCTGCAGCAGCAGCGCCTCTCTTCTCCGTAACCTTCCAAGGAGAAAGAGGAATCTTCCATCTCAAACGTCATCGCGCGGATATCTGCTTACACCCTCGGCAGGGAGACCTGTGCCTGGAGCTGCCCCCACAGCCGCTGGAGTGATCCGCGCGCACACACCGGCACCCCACGCCCCGCAGCAGGTTGAGTGAGTGTCTGTGCGCCTTGGACTGGACTCCCTCTCCCGCACAGACTTGGATTTGTACTTTGTGAGCTGAGAAGGTGTGAGCCCTGGGGACCGTCTCTGGAGGCCTGCAGGGAGGAGAAGGTAAGGGGCCTAGGAAGAGTTGAGAGGGGTGGACGGAGGGGCTGCGGGGAGGGGATGTCGGGGGGGCATTCGTGGGGTTCATTCCACTTCAGAACTCTCTCCGGATCAATGAGTGTCTGGGCTCGGGAGGACAGAGGCGCTGCGCCAGGTTCAGGGCTGAAATGGAGGCGGGAGGGGGAAAGGCGGACCAGCTACTGAGCTGCGAACTATTGGGAAGAAGTCCTGGAATGTAACCCCCGGTTGTATTTCAGCAAAATATCGTACGTTTCCGTTTCCCCGTCGGTCAAAGTTGCAAACACGGGGCATGCATACCAGGCCACCGCCTTTCTCCGAGGTAAAGCAGAAATGCCTCGGAGAAACGCAGCGGCGTTTTCGGATTCGGGGGTGTGTTTTCTTTCTCTCCTCTTGCCATTGGCTGGAATGTTTACATTCCAGAGGAGAGAAAGAAAGTAAAAAACACGCCCTCGAATCTGAAAAAGACGGGGCTTGTTTGGAGAGACAATGCTCTTCTCCAATGGCTGACCAGTATTGCAGAGGCCAGCCAATGGAGAAGAGGTAAAAAAAAGGGGCGGGTTAAAGCCCAACTCCTAACATTAAATCTCGGAGCGAGACTGCGCAAGCGCAGCCTTCGAGCCGAGACCTAAAAAGGGAAATCCCTCTACTGTCTGCAGCAGAGGGATTTTCTGAGCATGTGCTCATGACGGAACGTGTTCTCTGTAGTAAAATCTTTTCTCAGCCGTCCCTCTCTTGAGAGTTCGGTGCAACCATCCCAAGGCAGCTGTGAAGTTCCAAGTTTCTTCTTTTATTTGAAAATCCAAGGCATAGACGCAAATATTAGATCTACCCAGAACATCTATAAAACTCCTTTGGATGCCTCCCCATTAGCGAGGCCTTTTGTTCTTCGATCCTTTCGGTGCATATATAACAAAACTGGAGAATCTTCTCTTGAGCATTCAATCAGGATGTGCAAATAAACCTTGTGTCAACTATTCATAACCCTGGGCGTAGTTAGCGAAGTAACACTACGCGAAGCTACGCAAAGTGCACTTCGCACTATGCGAGCTACGCGTAGCACTTCGCAAACTGCGTAGTACCCTGTTCGCACTGTGCAAGATGCCGTTTTCAATGATTGCACAGTGCGGACAAGCATCCGGCACTGTTCAATCATTGAAAACGGCATCTTGCACAATGCAAGCTGCAGTTTTCTGCCGCTCGAGTCGATTTTTACTCGAGCGGCAGCTTTCTCAACGCGGACTGGTAGTTTCTCATTGCGATCGGTAGCGAGCATACGCGACCACTCGCAATGAGAAACCTGACCTCCTCGCGTTGAGAATCTCGCCGGGATGTTTATTTTCCACACTCGCGATCGGCAACTTGATGTTGCTGATCGCGAACAAGGAAAAAGTCTCACCGGGATGTCATTTTGCTTGCTCGCGGTTGCCAACTTGATGTTGAGGACCGCGAGCAAGCAAAAAATGACTGCTGCACTACGCAACGCTACGCTACGCATGTTTGCACTGTGCTACGTGCAATTTGCGTAGTGCGAAGTAACGCAAGCTTCGCAAACTACGCGAGCGTAGCGTAGTGCTTTGCCCAGGCTTATTCATGATAAGTCTGCGGCCTTATTCAACAACTCACTCTAACTGGGAGTTATTCCTATTGATATATTTAGATTTCTAGTGCGCAATACCACCCGAGGGTCTCTTGGCATTAGAATGGCAAAATGAGGAACACATAAGGGAAAATGATGTGAACAACCAGATCTTAAGGGATTATTCACCAGACAAGTGCATGGCTTCCAATCAACTTTTGCATTTCAAATCATCGCAGGGCATGTAAAAAGCCCAGTCACATTTTAAGCGCAATGAACAGATAATAAAGTTTAAAATATTCAATCAATCAGTAGCTCTGTAGAGTGCTACTTGTCACCCATAAGGGTATCAAGGCTAAATATTTATGACAGCAATACCACTTTTCTGTACTTTGATTGAAAACACTTGTTGTTTGGCTCAAGACTAACATTTCATTGCCTGTACAATCTAAAAAAGCAATACTTCTTCTGCTCTTGACACACAAAACCTTAGTGCTGTATCTTGCTAGCCTATTCAACAATCACAGGAAATTCAGTCTGATAAAAACACAGTGATGGAGCTCTCCTGGGAACATATGTCAATGGCAAAGAGAAGCACTTCAGTTTAAATTGTTGCTGTAGTCCAAGAAATAGGCTCTCGAGTGAAAGTTTTATTTGTGTGGAAGATGTCATTTGAAAAGGGAGCTTTCAATGTCTGTTCCCAGAGTGCACTGGAAAGTGTGATTCATTCTTGTCTGCAGTAAAAAAGTAGTTGAAAAATATATCCTTCAGCCAGGGCACGCCAGATTTTCAGAGAAGCTACTGCTTATTCTACCTTCAGCCCGTGTTCATGTGAAGGGTTCGCTTACCTACAAGAGCTTTTTTGTGTCTGTCTTCAAACATTTTTCTGTTTTACTACCTTTTTTGAAAAGCAACCAATGCCTGAAATTGAATAGGCTATCACAAAAAATATGGCCCAACCCTGAAGTGTATAGATGCTAAAACCTATTTTAAAGAGCAAATGAACCTAGGAATAATATGGCAAAACTACTCCGTTGCTAGACATGGAATATTTCCATTTCAATTTTGTTCTAATCCTTTTTACTTCTTCAGTAATTAGCATCTTTTTTTAAAGATTTCAAAACTTCTTAGTAACAGTTTCATTTTAGTCAATCTACGGCACAAAAAGTGGGCACAAATTGTCAGCTGACTTTTTGCAAAAGGAATCTGATTTTGCGAACTGACCTAATAGCTCGGATTGTAAAATAAGAAATCTTAGTGGATCGCAGACCACTTTGCATAATGAATATTCATTAGGCAGAACGCAATTTGTGACTCACTACGACTAGTCACATTCACAGGGATGCTGGCCTGCGAGGGTCAGCAGACCACCATGTCTCTGATTGCCTTTCATTTTTTTGAATGCAGTGCATTTTCCTTAAATGAAACAAGACTGCATTTAAAACAAGCATTTGCAATGCAATAGGTCTCGCATTACTGATAGTTTGAGGTATTGGTGTTAAATAATAATGCAATGCCAATAGCTCATGCTTTCAGTAATGCGATACCTAATGCATTGCAAATCGTTGCATAGTGAGCCAGGAACCAGCATTGTATGTCTCAATGCAGTACTGCAAGCTGTTCCTAGAGGTCCCTAGTGAGCAAGGCACCAGCACTGCATGTCTATGTGCAGTACTGCAAGCTGTTCCTAGAGGTCCCTAGTGAGCAAGGCAACAGCGCTGCTTGTCAAGGTGCAGTACTGCAAGCTGTTCCTAGATGTCCCTGGTGAGCAAGGCAACAGCACTGCTTGTCTAGGTGCAGTACTGCAAGCTGTTCCTATAGGTCCCTAGTGAGCAAGGAAACAGCGCTGCTTGTCTAGGTGCAGCACCGCAAGCTGTTCCTAGAGGTCCCTAGTGAGCATCATAAACTTTGAAGATATGGTAAATCCACCCTACCCATAATGCATTGCATGCAAGACAGTACCACGAGTACATTCAAATAGCTATGTCCATATATACAATTAGTAGCTTTGAAATGTGACAAAATAATTACATTAATTCCGGATTAGGTTGTACTCTATGTGGAGCTGATGAAGTGAAATTTATAGAAGGTCTAATATAAATGTGAGATGTGGTAGGTGGTAGGTGCAGTACCACAAGCTGCTCCTAGAGGTCCCTAGTGAGCATCATAAATGTTTGGTCACATATGGTACTCCCATACTACATTGCATGCAAGACAGTACCACTAGTACATCCAATTAGTGATGTTCATACATACAATTAATAGCTCTGAAATGTGACAAAACAATTATTATATTAATTCCGGATTAGGTTGTACTCAATGTGGAGCTGATGAAGGGAAATTTATAGAAGGTCTAATATAAATGTGAGATGTGAAGGTGCAGTACCGCAAGCTGCTCCTAGAGGTCCCTAGTGAGCACGATAAACTTTGAAGATATGGTAAATCCACCCTACCCATAAGGCATTGCATGCAAGACAGTACCACTAGTACATCGAATTAGTGATGTTTATACATACAATTAGTAGCTTTGAAATGTGACAAAATAATTATTATATTAATTCCGAATTAGGTTGTACTGTATGTGGAGCTGATGAAGGGAAATGTATAAAAGGTCTAATATAGATGTGTGGGTGCAGTACCGCAAGCTGCACCTAGAGGTCTATAGTGAGCATCAAACTTTTGGTCACATATGGTACTCCCCTAATGCATTGCATGCAAGACATTACCATGAGTACATTCAAATAGCCATGTCCATATCTACAATTATTAGCTTTGAAATGTGACAAAATAATTATTGTATTAATTGCGATTAGGTTGTACTCTATGTGGACCTGATACAGGGAAATTTATAGAAGGTCTAATATAGATGTGAGATGTGTAGGTGCAGTACCGCAAGCTGCGCTTAGAAGTCCCTAGTGAGCATCATAAACTTTGAAGATATGGTAAATCCACCCTACCCATAATGCCTTGCATGAAAGACAGGACCACAGTACATTTTATATATACAATTAGTAGCTTTGAAATGTGACAAAATAATTATTTTATTAATTCCGGATTAGGTTTTACTTTATGTGGAGCTGAAGAAGGGAAATGAATAGAAGGTCTGATATAAATGTGAGATGCGCTAGTGAGTAAAGTAACCACTTCCAATATTGTATAGGACCACGTGAGTGTCCTGTCTGAAGGCCTTTAAGAAAATAGTGCCTTGGGGTTATAATTCAAACCTAGGGCTTAACAACACATGTAATAGGGCAGAGTTCTTCAAAGTGTGGGGTGCGCCCCTGGGGGGGGCGCAGCACCTTTTCAGGGGGGGCGCGCACTCCACCCTAAAATCTCACCTTGGTTTGTTTCTCAATCGATGAAGCACGACGTGCCCCTACTTCAGTAATTTGAAAGAAAACCACAAGCAGTTCGCTTTCGGTTTCCCAGAACAGGAGACTCTGTGCCTCCCACTGCAGACAAAACATTTCAGCTCTCGGAATTAACCATGTCGGATGGTTAGTTCTTCACACAAAGGAAGCAAAGTTGCTCTTTAAATTGTGCAAGTATGAGCATGCCATACACTCGCGGTTTTATTGCAAAATTACAAAAGTGCCTATTCAAAGTTGACATTTTTCATGCTTGTTTAACACATCATGTTCTCTGCAGGTTGGTTTGGAAACTCACTTCATAGGAATTCTTATGTTATACAGTTAATAATAACTTTTTCCTCTGAGCAGTTTTCTCTAAGCTGTGGGCAAACAGCATTCAGTGGGCAGATGCTAAAATGGCACAGCAATTATAATGGGGTGGGGGTGCAAAACTTTTCACTTCCTCAAATTAACATGGGGTTTACATAGAAAAGATTTGCCGTGGGGGACTCCGAAACCACTAAATTAAAAATCCATCAAATTTTAATGGTGAAGCATTTTTTTCAACCATTCAGTGTTCATTCAGTTCTTGGTTTGGTGAATTTTCACTCAGCTCTTTTGGAGATGTAAGCAAAAATGTAATTCTCCATGGCACGTGCCCAAACTATGTTTATATCTGATGTGGTTCACCATCACTGGAAAAACAAGTATAATGGACCGCTCCTTCGTGATCTACAGCATATTGCGAGTGAGGAGGAGCAGGCCTCTCACTGTTTGCAATTTACACCTGGTCGCATTGGCAGCTGGTAGTTCCACTTCTCTTTGGTTCGTAAAATCCTGTGGGCCCACTGGACCCGGGCACCAGGCAGCTCTCCAATTGTAATTGTGATCTGGGCACTGGGTCCACTCACTCCTCCACAGTTCACAGCACATGGTAGAGAACAATTTTAAGATAGAAATTTCCGTATAATAGGCTGAAAACAAATGGCTTAGGGGACAATTTACTTTATTTTTTTTGAGTTTTTATATAGCGCAAACCAGAGTCGAAGATATCAGGTTTCAGAGTGCTTAACATGAGCACCAGTTTCATTACACAAGGACACATTCATTGTTGTTAGGCACGGGGAGATTAACCTCTTCAGCGCTGCGCGGATTCCCGCGCAGTGCTGAAAGATCTGAGCGCGGGCGGGGCCATGACGGAACGGTTCCGTCATAAGCACAGCCCAACCGGCGTGCATGACGGAACCGTTCCGTCATCGGCATCGAAGAGGTTAAGTGATTTGTCCAGAATCACAGGATGTTGAGCGTCGATGCTGAGACTCAAACCTGGTTCCCCAGCTTTGAGGTCGATCACTCTAGCCGTAAAGCTACATCCTCTTCCTGGGTCATCCTGCTGCGCGGTTTCACATCTGAGATTCCCTCAGATGACAGAGTGTAATCAATTAGGCGATTACCGTTTTATTTTTACTAAGTAAATGGAATTCAAGTGGGAATGCTACTGGGAGTCTCAGAAGGCAAATAAAAGAAAGCGAGAGCTATGAAGAAGGCCGATCTTGTCAGTGACAAGGTTGACATCCTTTGAGCATGCGACCCTGAACCTAAATATTCAATGTATTTGTTTTTTAGCATTTACATGTACAGAGTGTGCCATGCTCATTCTGTGCCAGCAGCAAATGGCCAGTTATGTGAATTGCAAGCGTGGCTAGTTCGCACAATTTGCTGCTGTCGCATTTTGCTCCCAAATAGACGCTTCGTTATGATCCCGCAACAAAGTGCTTGGAAGGTTGGGTGTCTCCAGTCTTGCGAAAGGCAGAACAGGGCGTTTTATGATGAGAAATTTTGGCAGCCTTCTCGTGCCTGTGTTCAACGGAAGGCTTTCTAGCAATGTATGGAACTCACGCCTTATATATATTATTCTCTTTAGGACCTCTGTAAAGTGCCACTTGTCGCCTGACTGTATAATGTCTGCACTTTATGGGGCATGCAATTATATAACAATACAATTGGAAGCATAAAGGCACAAGACACAAATGATAACATGATTAACATTGCAGCGCATAAGCATCTGTGGCGACTGGGTCTAGGGTTCTGGGGCAAAGGGCGATCTTACGAATAGTGCTTCCAACCAGTCCATTCCTGACCTGACTCCACATGTGGGCAGTGCTTCCTTTTTATCGGAGGTGGCAGTGGTGGTCCTCGGTACTCATTTTTAGGGACCAAGAATTCTTTTTCAGCATCCAACTTTGGCCAATAGCAAGATAGAGCACAGCAGAATAGGGTAAAAGAAAAGGGACAAAAAAGCTGTGAAAACAGAGACAAAGGGATAAAGCAGAGATGAAAAACCACCTGCAAGAATGAGACAGAGGCAGGAAAAACAGGGTGGAGGAAGAAGGAGGTGTGTGTTGGTTTGTTGAAGACCTGGCAGTTCTGGTATACAGCTGCCCTGGCAAGATCCAGCACTGGCACAAGTGACGTAATAAAAGCTTTGGCCCCTGCACTTTAAAAAAATGAATTAAGCACTGCCTTTGGCATCCACCGTAAACCCTTTCAGCCTCTAACACTCTTTTCTACTCTCTTCCTAGACCTACTCCCTGGAGGCTCACGCATCAGTTGTGGCTGGTGCAGGTAAGCGCGATGGGGCGGTGGAGTGGTGCGGGGGAACAGAATAGGTTTCATTTATTTATTTAATTTGAACTATTCTGTCGTCTGTCGACTTCCCCGCACTGCTGCCGCCACACCGCGCTTTCCTGCGACGGCCGCCGCTGCATTTACATGCACTGTAATGCTGCCAGTTCACTGTGCAGCTGGACCCGGATCCATTTGATCACCACAAAGTCTGTCAGACAATGTTGCTCTGAAGTAAAATAGGCAACATCTTTCAGTTTTTATTACTTCTATTTTTTTAAACATAAGCCTGACATGGTGTCCTAAACCCCCACTCAGGGCACAGGTCCTAAACAAACGAGTGGGGGGTACTAATAAGAATAAGCAATGTGCATTGGTGTCACATGACATCACAGGAAGGGATGTCACCACCTCAATTTCTTTGGTAACGCTCAACAATTAGAGAAGGTGCAAAAACAAGTCTGGGACTGAGTGGCTCACTTCCAGTCAAAATGTTTATGAAGAGGTTGGTAGGTATTTGCCTGACTTGAGGGTACTTACTTAGTAGGTGACGGGGCTGCTCCAGAGAACACTGTCCCATTATGACTCAACTATATGAGTAAAACTCAAGTAAAAACAACATGCGCGAATTTTATCTTGGAAATCTTTTATTTGAACTGTCTAATAAGCCTCTGTCATTTAACGACACCCACTCACAAACCTGCAGTTTACTAAACACTCTTACTACATTTAACATTATTTGCTGTATATGGCCTGGGATATCCGAATGGCGGTCGATTATGAGGTGTACCAGATTCCAGAAATTTCTGTCAGGTGGTGGGGGGCCCGACATTTAAAAATATTCAGCTTGGGGGGCTCAACCTAGAAAGGTTTGAAGACCTCTGTAATAGGGGGTGTCCTCATGCGAGGTTACAAAAAGAGCCAGGGAGGTACTAAAGAGAGACTATAAAGCCAAATAACCAATGAAAAACCACCATTTACAAAGGACAGGGAGAAGAGCCAATTTGAAAGATGGGCAGCAAATAGGTGGAGCTTTATGCACATATCCTGAATACAGCAGAGTCTCAAAGAGACAGCACAAGCACTGCCTAGGCAAGACCTAAAAAAAAAAAAGTTACTTTTTCTTTAAAGTTTGTTTGAGAGTTGAAAGCGGTCTATGGAAGCACGGCTTGGTCTCTGGCAAATCCCTTTTTCACGTTCACAAGCAGGAAAGGATACCAAGGGGACCTGTCCTCTTTTGTGATAGGCTCCTACCCCAACTGGGGTATCTGTAATTTTCCATTGTTTTGCAACCGGAATTATGGTTGCAAAACATTGCTATATCTCATGCGGATTTGAAATTTGCAAGGGATCCCTAAAACACACCTCTTCCAAATTGCGAATTGTTGTCCATTCACAATCCAATTTAGTGGTCATTAAAATTTGCCAACTTCTAAAGTGGAATTAGTCAATAGTAACAACCTATTTTGTAGTTGCAAACACACCTATGCAAATCACAGCACTTGAGACTGCAAAATAGATTACTACACTGACCCCACATTTCAAAACACTCAGAACTGCTTAATTGTCACAGTCTTACCAACTTCAGGATGGCCGATATTGCTATCTTGGGAAATAAATATGCGGGGCCACTCTATACCATCTGTAATTAAAGATGCCAAATAAACATGAATAAAAGTCTGGGCTTTATAACTATATTTTGTGGCTTTATATGCTACATGTTGGTGCTTCTTCTACTCTGCTCTTCCCCTCCTTGACTATATTCACCCTGACAACACTTCCCAGTTAAAGTCCAGCAGGAGAATGGAAAGGTCAATTGTTTCACACTTGTCCTTTGTCTTCTCAATATTTAAAGAAAAATGCCTCTGAATTGAGTGAGAGCACAGAGAAGCCAGAATATGGTGCATGTTATTCTCTTTTGTGTAGGTGCAGATAGTTGTGATGTATTGGATATTTCATACATGAAAGTTACATTAAGTGACTAGATGTACTCACTGAGACTGAAGCTGTTCTGCAAAAACACTCGCTCCCTAGCTCGACCACATCCCATCCAGCAGCTCAGCGCTGCCTCTGACACACAGTGTTTTCCAAAATGTAACACGACAAGAACACACATTAGAGTGAGGTCAGAATGTTAAAGCAGAAACAGCAGGGCCAAGTGTTGGTTTCTGTTAATAACAATGTGTAACAATGAACCCTGATTTATGAATGGCCGCATTGACTCACTGCCTGTCATGAGTGACAGCTTTTACAGTATCGTTGCTATCATGTAGTAAAGCAACACAGGGACACAGGAAACAGGCTTCACAATGCGGCTCGGACCACGCTGTGCCTTTACAATGCAGTTCGAACCACAAGTGCATCTTTACAATGCGTGCCTTTAACGCGCACGTCGTTACCATGACTCGCCTGAGGGGAAGCGTTGTTGGGACTGATGTTTCCCCACTGTAGGGCAGACTGGAGTTGAAATAGTAAATTATACTGTTCCAAAGTCCAGCGCGCCATCCAGCGCAAGCTATTGTAATGACTTCCCTGGCAAAGAAATGCGTTGTCGAGATGGATTTGTGGTTCGGACCATGTTGTAAAGGCATGCATGGTTGGAGCTTACTACTCATGGACAATTCGCCAGCCATGCATTACCAGCTGGCAGCTTCCCGGCTCTAGAATGTCCTCTGGCCATCTCCCTGCCATCCCACTACGTGAAACTCATCACGCAAAGTGAAACTCAACACACAAATGAAAATGTAACACTTTCATCTTTTATTTTTTAAATACATGTCTAGTGCAGTGCATAGCAAGTGACTAAAATCACAGAATAGCCCTATTCAGCAAGGTTTGCCTGGTAATAGGATCGCATGTTTAAAGGTATCAACATACATGGAATGACTAGTGACATTCCCCGCCATTTGTTGAGTTGTTGAGCGAGAGGTTTCTCCACGGAGAATAGATTTTCCTGTTGCAGAAAAAGATATTCATACATATAGGGAAAAAAACATATAACAACAAACATGAAATATTCTATATCATATTTTAATATGGTCTAGAACTTGGATATCACCAAAACAAATATGATTATACCCAGAATTAATAAATGACCGAAAGAGACAGAATCAATAAAATCAAGCAACGTTGTAGTTTGAGGAAACCCAGATAAAACACCCAAATGTTGTCAAATTTTCTCAAAGAAGAGGGGCCTCTAGCTTTGGCCAAAGCCAGCTCAGACTCATAGACTTGTGTCATGAGAGCCTACCATACAGATGCCTTTGGGGGGCAGCAGAGATTCATGCCCAAGCAATACATACCCGGGCACAGACTATAATTATTGTCATTAAACGCGTAATGCCCCCATCATACTCAAACTGGACTTCCATCACTATCTCTTTCGGGGATAGTGTAACTTGGAAACCTAGGCCAGAGGACATTGGCTTAGATACCCTGACCCAAAAGTCCTGTCAGGCAGGGCATGTAGCAAACACATGTACAGTATCTGCAACTAGCAAACTACATTCGGAGCAACTCATTTTATCCATAGATATATTTGCATCCTATTTGGAAATGCTCTCCAGGGTGTAGTATAAAAGACCGATAGGATTCAACTGTTGTAATTTTAGATTGACAGAGTGTACCGAGCAATTCACAATCTCCATTGCCCTCTGGCTCTCTGAGACAAGAATATCAGAAGATAGAAGCCGACTCCATTTTGTTGCCAGTAACACACTATCGTTGGTGGCATACTGACAAAAGTCCTTATATATAATGGTAATCAACAGATTCCTACCGAGTTTATGCAGGTGTAGGATTAGCTCTGTACCTTCAAGATCCACCGAGTATTTGCACATTGACAAGAAATAGTCCCTCACTTGTAAATACTTGTAAAATTCTGCATGGAGAGCCCATGAACGGCCTGTAGTCTGGCAAACAAGCAGGAGCCATTCAAATCATACAGCTGCTCCATCGTCTAAACCCCACACCATGGCCAGGCACCACCCATTTGATGCTGAAACACTGGTGGGAAGGCAGGATTATCCCAGAGCGGTGTTTCTTTATTTTAAAAAGCTTTTGAATATGTATTACACATTTCTAGCCAAATATGAATAGCATCCTTCACCACCTTAAACCAAACCCTCTTATAATAATTAGGATCCCCAGCCAAGATAAAAAAAGCCTGAACTCGGCCCCAAGTGCCAGCTGATAGCCACAAGCTGCTGTATCTGGATCAGCCGGGATTAATAAACTGCACACGTGCCCTGCCAATGCTTCAAAGTAGGGAATTGAAGCCCCCCTTGCTTATATGGAAGTTTCGGAAGTCGAATTGCGTGTCTCGCCTGCTTATACCCCAAAATAAATCTTCCAATAGCACCTTCCAAACGTCTAAAGAAAAATCTGGAACTCACAAATAAAGAGATTTTGGAAGAATATTCATCTTAACTATATTGCAGCAATCAATAATACTAAGTGGGAGTATGTTTTGTAATTTCATTTTAGCAATAACTGATGATAATAAAGGCTCGTAATTCAGTGTGATTATGTCCCCAACCTCCGAACACAGTTTAACACCAAGATATACAGCGGTCGAGGCTATCCCAGAAAATGGAGCATCTGACTTAAAATTCAATAGGACCTGTGTTTTACAGATGTTGAGCCTGTACCCTGAGAACGTTCCAAATTCAGCTGCCTCATTAACAACCTGTCCAAGTACTACTACTGGATTAAAGACCGCCACTTCATCCGTGTATGCAGTAAGTTTTAGTTCATGACTACCAAACATCAAAGGCTGAATGCCCGCATCATATGTAGAGATCGTGGACATGGCTCAATATACAAAGCAAATATAATGGGAGACAGCGGATATCCCTTTTGGTTACCGCGATGTATCTGAAAGGTATTAGAATACCTCCCAGAATATGCCAACCTGATATGTGGAGCCTTATACAGTGCCCGAACCAATTGAATTTGTTTATCCCCGATACCAAAAGTGCCTAATGTAGCCCACATACACTTCCAGGCCACGCAGTCAAAGGCCTTGTCAGCGTCTAATAAAATCATATCTATTCTGGTGTGAGATTTCCCTGCAACAATACATGCCACAATGGCTGTGTTGGTGTGACTAGTAGTGTCCCTTCCTGGTATGAACCCATGCCGCTGTTGGGAAACTAGCACCGGGAGTAGAGGGGCAAGTCGCATAGCTAATGACACACTCTACGTTTGAAGTACAACACACGTCCTCCAAGAAAAGACTTTGGGACATATGTAGAAGCTCATATGGCCACGGAAACTTCACTTTTTGCAACGTTCCTGGGGCTTCGCCTGATTCACAAGGCAGCGTTACTGTGGCTTAACGCTGCCTTGTAAATAAGGCCCCCTTTCACGCTACGCTTAGCGTAAAAGGGGGGGGGGCAATGGGTGTTGCTGTGGGAGTTCCACCGCAGCACACATTGATTCTGACGCTGCCTCCTATTTACAAGGGTGGCGTAAATTGGATGCAGCGCCAGAATTAAGACCAGGGAGAACCTAGTCTTACCCTGGCGCAACGAGGAGACATTTTTAATTTCTTCTCGTTTTTGCTGTTATGTGTGCTGCCTTGTGCAATGTCTTGCCTTGTGCAGCACACATGAAAACTGCAAGAGGCCAATGATTGTTTATGTACAGGAAGGCCTCTCTTCCTGCACATAAACAATACATTTTTTTAAATGCAGTTTTGCAACTTCTGTGTGTGCGGCATTAAGCAACACACATAGAAGTTACACAACTTGTTAAAGTGCAGGAAGGGGGCCCTTCCGGCACATAAACAATCTTCCCCTGCACGCAGACACCCTTACACTATGGTGCAAGGGTGCCTGCATTGGCGCTAGGCTGCTAAGTGGAGCGCCAGCGCAGGCGGAAATGCAGGGCTGCGCCATATTCCTGTAAATATGGTGCAGCCCTGCGTTTCTGAAGTGGCGAAGAGAGGTGTTAAGCCAGGAAGGCTAACGCCTCTCTCCGACACTTCCCTTGTACAGGTGCCCCTTTGTCTTCAACCTTTTAATTTTACCGGTTGCTGCCACCATCTCCACTTCTGAGTGCCCATTCTCCCATTTTCTCCAGGTGCTCTTCAGTGAGACTCCTCCTGTGCCATCAGATGAAAGCTTTCCTTCCTCCCCATTGGTTCCTTTCATTTGTCTGCCGTCCAGTGTGGCTCTCTCCACATCTGTAGGCTTTGAGCATCAGGTTCCTCTGCTGTTGTTGCATAGGCTGTACTGCAGAGAGCTCTCTTGTGGTTTTGGGCCACTTCCGATCCAAGGATTATCGTTTGGGTTGACAGGGTTCTCCAGCATGGCATTTGTTTGTGACTTTCACCATGACAAACTAAAGAGAGAGAAAAGTGTTCTGGGTCAAGTGTCATCTAAGTTAGAGTCCCACAATGCAACATTCAAGCCATGCACAAGTTGGAAAAGTTACTCTTTTGGATGGGTTCAAAATGATATGAAATCCTTCTAAAGCCTCTTTCAGTTGGATAAAGGCTGACATGTGTACACAATGCTGATGTGTGGGGCTTTCTTATGCATTTTCATATGTCCAGATATACAGAGTAAGAGCTCGTCTGCAAATGAAAATCTCATCAAATATTCAAAGATTTAACAGCAGAAACTGGGTAAAATGTCCTAATTTGCCAAGATGAATTAACAAAACATGAATGTGTGATTACTAACCGTTCCCACATAGTTATTGCATGTAGTAAGCTCCAAGAGCAGTCATCTGGCTTGGATTTCATGAGCACTGTTGCTATTAACAACCTCACCCAACATACAACAGTTGGCGGCCCTTGCAGAGCAGTCAGACAGCTCTTTGGCAGGCGTCCATTTTAGACGGTTAAAGCTGCTTCCTTTCTACTGATTGCGCTCACCGCAAGAGGACAAAGGGGCTGGCTGACCTGAAGCAGATGATGCTATTGGGAAGGGAGAAATGAAGGCACGCGGGGCACCAGGGAGCACCACTGCACAATGAGGATTTCTGAGACTCGGTCAGGTCAGGCATGGAACGGTCAAGTCAGGAAGATGGACTTCCAGAAGATCTGATCCCCAGCCGGGGTCATGGTCAGCTTGCAGAGGTCATGCAGCAGGGCATTAGAAGGTCAGTCCTCCCAGACGGGGCTGGACTGAAGAGATCAGACCTTCAACCAAGGTCTGGGGATCTGGAGAAGTAATAGTGTGATCTTTAGGAGCGGAGTTCTTCTTAGGAGTAGGGTACACTGGAAGGTCCTGCAGGGCGGCCTTAGGATTCTCACTGTACCCAGGACCAGGGTGGTCTGCAGAAGAAATGCGATAGAGGTAGGAGATCTGTCCATCAGGTCAGGCTGGTCTGGAGATGCGATGCTGAGGGATGTTTAGGAGACTGGTCCTTCTTTCCAGCCATTGGTAGACTGAGAAGGATGTGGAGTAGAGCCCTCGGGAGCTCATTGCACCCAGGAGAATGATGGTCTGGAGAGATCATGTAGAGGGGTCGCCAAGAAGCACGTCGCCAATGGCAAGAGGGACCTGGCCTGGTGATGTGGGTGGACCTTCAGAAAACCAGATCTCCCTCTCAGGTCAGGCTAGTCTGGAGAGGTTATTTAGGAGATGGGTTCTATGAGATGGGCCCTTAGGAGATGGGTCCTCAAGAGACAGCGCTCAGGAGCTCACTGCTCTGAGATCAAGGGAGGTATGAAACAGTCATATATAAGGGTATATAGTACATCAGTCCTTCCCTGGTCAGTTGTGGTCTGAAGATGTCATGCAGAAAGGGCCTGAGGAGGTCACTCTGCTCCAGTGCTTAATTTGAGCCGGTGGTTTCCGGTGGTTGGCAGCAGCACTTGATTGTGAACACCGGGACTTATGACAGTCTGCCACATGGTGGTGCTGTGTATATAATTTTGAGAGGAGGATAACAACAGTTGTTTATTCATTGAATATTACATAAAAATGACTAATACCTGCCATCCAAGTCATTTCTATGTCGGTGGGGGCCTGGAATAGTCAGAGTTGTCACACTTGTGGGTGTGTGATTGTTAGTGGCTGTGTTGGGGCAGTCATTGGCCACGCTGGCAGGAGCAATAGGTGTCGCAAGCTGCAGTTACCTCCTGACGAGGGCCCTTGCACTTATATATATCTCTTTTTACAAATTAAGCACGGCTCTGATCAGGTAAAAGGTAGCCTGTTGGGAGAACATCATATCTTCATCCCAGATCAGGCTGGCCCGGAGGGGTCGTGCAGTAGGGTGTGTAGGAGATGTGTCCTGCACGGCTTAAACGTAGAATACAAAGATCATGCAGTGGGGTCCTCATAGCTCACGGCACTAGATCAAGGTAGCCATGGAGAAGTCATGTCAGCCGTTCCTGGGTCAATGCAGGCCAGGACACATCAAGCAGCAGGGCCTGTGGGAGGTCCTTCTGCGCAGGCGTGCACTCAGGCGATTTCATTGGCCTTCCATTCTGTAATGTTGCCTTGCTCTGTCTCTGATGCAAAAAGCACTAGAATTTTTTAGCCTATCCTCACAATGTCATATGGAACTACAGGTCCCAGCAGCCCATCGCTCCAAATAACCAGCTAACTTTAAGTCTCGCCTGAGCCAGCGCATGCGCTGGTCTGGCGAGACATTTTGTGAGGGCTCCAAAAAGTGCTACCAGGCCAGCCTAGACCTACAGTGCATGTGCGCGGGCGCGCGCCTCGCGCTTTACCGTGATTACTTTCACTTTCGCGGCCGCACGGCCACTTTGATGTTTGTTCGCGATCACTTTCGCGGCCGCACAGCCGCTTTGATGTTCTCCGTGAGGCTTCAATAGATTGCAGCAGTTAAAACAAGCATTGGCATAGCCAATAGGTCTCGCTTTTGGGACCTTATAAGTGTTTAGTTATGCAACTGTTGCATGGCAAAACACTTATAAGGTCCCAAAGGCGAGACCTATTGGCTATGCCAATGCTTGTTATTCGTGTTTAGCTGTCAATGTAAATAAAGGCCCATGTTTCTGTAAACAACCTGATGCCAGTGTCACTCACCTTCTGCACCAATGGCCTTCAACATTTTTAATGATGCCCTCACACCCGAGTACAATAATTGTATTGGTCTCCTCAAAGCAACAAATATTTCCTCACAACTATTCTATAACATTTTAAACCCTGCAAGCAAGTTAAACAAATGTATGGGCTTGAGAGAACACATAAATATAGACAAGCTGACAAAGCTAATTTTCTGGAGTGCTGTTCACTTTATCACATAAGATCCGTGCAGGGTAAAACATAGCAAGAAAGCCACGCTTTTCATGCGAGATTGTGGGCCACCGGAAAATATACCAAAAAATTGTCCAAAAGCAATGTTTTCTTGTAATAATTCCCAAATGTGGAATTCAAAAAATTCTGCGAGTAAAGGAGGGGAAATGTGTGATGGGCGTTGGAGGATGTAAAGACGATTTAGACAAAAATCGATGTTCATTCTTACCTTTTGTTTTTCCACATTATCATCATACCCAGCTAGCAACTGGGTACACCTCCAGCCATTCCTGTCTCTTATGCAAAAAGCACTAGCATTTTTGAGCCTATCCTTACAATGTCAAATATGGAACTACAGGTCCCAAAATGCATCTTTTTGTTGACAAAAAAGAACTTGCTGTAGATGTCTCACAAGAAAAGGGACCACTGAACATATCTAACAATTCCTCTCATGTTTGTTTGTCTCTTTCAAAATTGTACATGGCAGGCAGATGCTATTGGTAGATTTTTCAGCCTAAAAGTGCAGCTTCTGAAATACATTAACAAGGCGGGCTGAGAAGAGAATGCACCAAGGAGTATACCCTATAAGTGCTGAATCACGGTACACCATCTATGGGTATCGGCCCAAGAGCGACATCTAGTGTCCAAACACCAGAGAACAATTTGTGTTTGTTTAAGACAGTTTAGACTTGCCGAGCCGACACCAGAAGCAGCGTCTCGTTCGCCTCATATCCTATTTTCAAAAAAATCGAATGACTTTGTCCTCTTTGCCCCAGGGTCGGCTTTCATCTGCGGGACCAGAGAGGCGCTGCGGCAAGCTGCCTGGGGGCGGGAGGGGGTGGGCTAACATGGATTAAGAGACTGCAGCCAATGGCGAAACATTAGCCCCCGCAGCCCTCATGGTCGGGTGGTGGTGGGGAGGGGTCGAGCTCCAGGGGTACACAAACCACCCAGTTGTGTACAGTAATAGAGTAGATAAAAGCTTTAAAACAAGTGCAAGGCGCTACAAGTGCTAAGGCCTGCTCCTTACTAACAGGATTGCTCAGAAGTGTCAGGAGAGCCCCCCCTGCAGGACGGGAAGTGGTGCTGACCTGAGCTGAGGGAGGAATGCAGCACTGCTTAGCCGGACAGAGGGGTACACTGCGCAGGGAGCATTGCGTAGCGTACTGTCTGGAGCAGTTTAAGTGCCATAGTTCAGAGCAGAGGGAAGGCTCACAAGAGCACAGAAAGAGGGGTGCGGCCTTTACCCACACATTGTGTGCAGTGCCTGCTCGAGCCAAAATCGGGCAGCAGGAGAACAGAGGCAGATGCGAAGTGCATGTCAGGGCAGAGGAAGGGTTGCACTGCACACAGCCCTGTCAGGAAGTATCTTGTGCCTTGATGTGTGTGTGTTGGGGGCATCTGTGTGGGTGATTGAAACGAAGGATACCGGTGTAGATTATCACCTGGAGGGTGCAACACAGGTCTGTGACGTTGCACGCAACCTGCGGCCGGGTGCGGTCAGGGGTATAGATGAAAGTGCTTAAGACCACTCGGGGTCTGAGACCATAAAGCAACACCAGTGTCCGGCTCTCATTGGCTTGTTGCACGCCCGCCGTGCCCTCAGTCTAACTGAGATACCACAGTGGCGATGCTGGAGCTCACACCACGGGGTGATTTACTATTTGTGCCATACAAGTGGCTCAACCAACACCATTGTTTTAATTATTCACTTTGCAGCGCGAAAGTGCTGCGTTGTGTTACTTGGAGTCAAGGGGGCGTCGCATGGGTGTTCCCATACAATCATCCACCTTTTTGATGCAAAACTCTATCTACCAAAAATGTGAGACAGGGTTTTGTGTAAAAAACATAAGGTCTTTTGAAGCCAGGTGTTAAAAGGAGAAATGCTTTCATTTCTCTTTTCTTTTACACTTTGCATGTGTGCTGCCCTGTACAGCACACAAGCAAAGAAGGACACGTTTTAGAAGTTGTCCAGGCATAGTATTTTGCACCGGTTTGGAACCTTTCCAGTAGAAAACCTATGCTAGATTCAGGCACACACCCTTGCACTATGGCGTAAAGGTGTGTGTGTGGGGCGCAGAGCAGCACAATTCTGCACCGGCGCTAGGGAGACCGGAGGAGAGTGTCAAATCTCTGTAGATATGGCGCAATCCAGCTCATTCCCTGTCACGCAGTGCAGGGCAGCATTTTTGGCTGCTGCGTTGCGTACCAGTTTAGTAAATCTACCCCTCGTGTGTTCACTCCTCGGTGCATCCGGCATCGACAGTTTACACTGTCAGAGAAAGTGTGCAGTGAGGACCCGCTATCTCAGCTGCTACACAGGGTGTGCGCCAGGCCCTGTCGACAGCTCCTCCCAGCTCAGACGTGAGACAGAGCACCTTACCTACGCAGAGCGCCTATGACAGACTTGCTCCATGGAGCCTGACTCCAGCGCAATGAGAGCAGCTGCTATCTGCAACAGCGCAGCGCCCCAAAGATCCTTGGAGAGTGGGCACTCTTTAAGCCACAGGGCCCCCTACGAGCCCCGCACCACCACCGCAGGTCATCGCGACACTGCACAGTAGGACACAGCGCCAGGACAGTGCAAGCAACCTGCAGCCGGGTATGTCCAAACGTGTCAATCAGTGGTCGAAGTGGGCGGGATCGGAGGGGTATGATGGGCCCCTACTTTTCTAATTCAAGTAAAACAGTTACCATACTTTTTGAGAAAAAAGAGGATCGTCCCAGCACGGGTCATTTTAATAGCTGAAATGGATCAGCAAAAGTATAAGGCGGGGAGTCTCCTGTGCTTAGAAACCGTGGGAGGGGCTGGCAGCTAGGCAAGTCTTCTTGCCAGGGTGCCTGCTTGCCTGATAGAAATGCAAATGCATGCAACTGGTTACTCTGAAAACGTAAAGGGTGTTTGGAAGCCATTGCTGGCTTTGATCGATGGATTCACTTGGCGCTTCCTGCTGACAGTTTTATTGCAAGGGAGTTTCCAGCTGAGCTTTGAAGTCTGTGCTTTTAAAGGAAAGTTACAAACAAATGGCAACATTTACTGTCTGGGTATCACTAAAATCTATATTTTTTGGAAGTACTTTCTTGAAACCTTTGTGCCCATTTTGTAGCAGCCTATTTTATTATACTGTGTGTAATGCAAGTTTAAAATAATGACACATATTCCCAGTGCTTTCTGTCACAGACTCGGACCTCATGACAGAAAACACACACAAGTCACAAGTCTCCCCTGCAGCAACCATGGTTCGATTCTGTGGCCCTCTGGATACAGACGCAGATCTCTGCAGTGCAGTAACTAACAGAGGTTTCATAATGTATGATAGTGCATTTCCCACTGTTTAAATTAACTTGCATTTATTTTTTATTTAATCTGTGCCTTATTTTATATGTAGTTACCTGCTCGTGAAAAAGCGAAAAAAGTTACAAAATATTTTGTTATGCTAGGCACGCCTTTGACTCCGTCCCCGCGCTCATTCATCCTGCCCACTTTGTGTACAGCATCACAGTTCCCATACTTTTTTAATGCACTTTGACTATGGGTATAAATAAAAAGACGTAAGACTTGTGGTCTGCGAGTCCAGATTGTATTTCCTAATTGAACCTATGGACTGCGATCGGGCCTACTCCGATACCACAAACAGGGCAATTCCTATAGTAGGAAGAGCAACTCTACCTGGTTTTTAGTGTGTCTCAGAAAAGTAAGGTGCACTCTTCCGCAACATTGCCAGGGCCTCGGCTCTCTCTTAAGTGTATATGTTGTGAACACTGGCGGTCTCACGCAGTGTGTCACTGAATGTCTCCAACAATCAGGAAAACCCACTGGATGACTTTGAAGTCAAGTGTTTGTGCTGGAGACAAATTTTAAAGGCAAGGAGGTGCGAGGCTGCATAGGTCGTGATTGGTTGTCTCTGTAGGGACTGACAGTCACTGTCCCTGCAGTGCTGTGCGCTGCCTCTGTGGTCACTCAGCCTCATCTCAGGGAGTGCAGCACGCGCCAGGGTTGACACTTGGGATCAGTCAGGACAGGTGCCCCTGCGGGGTGAGGGGAGGGCGCAGTGCAGCATGCTTCACAAGCTCTCCCGGCAGCTGGACTCTGTCTGCCCCTGCGGGGTGAGGGGAGGGCGCAGTGCAGCATGCTTCACAAGCTCTCCCTGCAGCTGGAGGCTGTCTGCCCCTGCGGGGTGAGGGGAGGGCGCAGTGCAGCATGCTCCACAAGCTCTCCCTCAGCTGGAGGCTGTCTGCCCCTGCAGGGTGAGGGGAGGGCGCAGGGCAGCATGCTTCACAAGCTCTCCCTGCAGCTGGAAGGCTGTGGGGAGGGCGCAATGCAGCATGCTTCACAAGCTCTCCCTGCAGCTGGAGGCTGTCTGCTCCTGCAGGGTGAGGGGAGGGTGCAGTGCTGCATGCTTCACAAGCTCTCCCTGCAGCTGGAGGCTGTCTGTCCCTGCAGGGTGAGGGGAGGGCGCAGTGCAGCATGCTTCACAAGCTCTCCCTGCAGCTGGAAGCCTGTCTGCCCCTGCAGGGTGAGGGGAGGGCGCAGTGCAGCATGCTTCGCAAGCGCTCCCTGCAGCTGGAGGCTGTCTGCCCCTGCAGGGTGAGGGGAGGGCGCAGTGCAGCATGCTTCACAAGCTCTCCCTGCAGCTGGAAGCCTGTCTGCCCCTGCAGGGTGAAGGGAGGGTGCAGTGCAGCATGCTTCACAAGCTCTCCCTGCAGCTGGAGGCTGTCTGCCCCTGCGGGGTGAGGGGAGGGCGCAGTGCAGCATGCTTCACAAGCTCTCCCTGCAGCTGGAGGCTGTCTGCCCCTGCGGGGTGAGGGAAGGGCGCAGTGCAGCATGCTTCACAAGCTCTCCCTGCAGCTGGAAGCCTGTCTGCCCCTGCGGGGTGAGGGGAGGGCGCAGTGCAGCATGCTTCACAAGCTCTCCCTGCAGCTGGAGGCTGTCTGCCCCTGCGGGGTGAGGGGAGGGCGCAGTGCAGCATGCTTCACAAGCTCTCCCTGCAGCTGGAAGCCTGTCTGTCCCTGCAGGGTGAGGGGAGGGCGCAGTGCAGCATGCTTCACAAGCTCTCCCTGCAGCTGGAGGCTGTCTGTCCCCGCAGGGTGAGGGGAGGGCGCAGTGCAGCATGCTTCACAAGCTCTCCCTGCAGCTGGAAGCCTGTCTGTCCCTGCAGGGTGAGGGAAGGGCGCAGTGCAGCATGCTTCACAAGCTCTCCCTGCAGCTGGAAGCCTGTCTGTCCCTGCAGGGTGAGGGGAGGGCGCAGTGCAGCATGCTTCACAAGCTCTCCCTGCAGCTGGAGGCTGTCTGTCCCCGCAGGGTGAGGGGAGGGCGCAGTGCAGCATGCTTCACAAGCTCTCCCTGCAGCTGGAGGCTGTCTGCCCCAGCAGGGTGAGGGGAGGGCGCAGTGCAGCATGCTCCACAAGGTCTCCCTGCAGCTGGAGGCTGTCTGCCCCTGCAGGGTGAGGGGAGGGTGCAGTGCAGCATGCTTCACAAACGCTCCCTGCAGCTGGAGGCTGTCTGCCCTGCAGGGTGAGGGGAGGGCGCAGTGCAGCATGCTTCACAAGCTCTCCCTGCAGCTGGAGGCTGTCTGCCACTGCGGGGTGAGGGGAGGGCGCAGTGCAGCATGCTTCACAAGCTCTCCCTGCAGCTGGAGGCTGTCTGCCCCTGCGGGGTGAGGGAAGGGCGCAGTGCAGCATGCTTCACAAGCTCTCCCTACAGCTGGAGGCTGTCTGCCCCTGCAGGGTGAGGGGAGGGCGCAGTGCAGCATGCTTCACAAGCACTCCCTGCAGCTGGAAGCCTGTCTGCCCCTGGAGGGTGAGGGGAGGGCGCAGTGCAGCATGCTTCACAAGCTCTCTCTGCAGCTGGAGGGTGAGGGGAGGGTGCAGCGCAGCATGCTTCACAAGCTCTCCCTGCAGCTGGAGGCTGTCTGCCCCTGCAGGGTGAGGGGAGGGCGCAGTGCAGCATGCTTCATAAGCTCTCCCTGCAGCTGGGAGACTGTCTGCCCCTGCAGGGTGAGGGGAGGGCGCAGCGCAGCATGCTCCACAAGCTCTCCCTCAGCTGGAGGCTGTCTGCCCCTGCAGGGTGAGGGAAGGGCGCAGGGCAGCATGCTTCACAAGCTCTCCCTGCACCTGGAAGGCTGTGGGGAGGGCGCAATGCAGCATGCTTCACAAGCTCTCCCTGCAGCTGGAGGCTGTCTGCTCCTGCAGGGTGAGGGGAGGGTGCAGTGCTGCATGCTTCACAAGCTCTCCCTGCAGCTGGAGGCTGTCTGCCCCTGCAGGGTGAGGGGAGGGTGCAGTGCAGCATGCTTCACAAGCGCTCCCTGCAGCTGGAGGCTGTCTGCCCTGCAGGGTGAGGGGAGGGCACAGTGCAGCATGCTTCACAAGCTCTCCCTGCAGCTGGGAGGCTGCCTGTCCCTGCAGGGTGAGGGGAGGGCGCAGTGCAGCATGCTTCACAAGCTCTCCCTGCAGCTGCAGGCTGTCTGCCCCTGCAGGGTGAGGGGAGGGTGCAGTGCAGCATGCTTCACAAGCTCTCCCTGCAGCTAGAGGCTGTCTTCCCCTGCAGCGTGAGAGGAGGGCACAGTGCAGCATGCTTCACAAGCTCTCCCTGCAGCTGGAGGCTGTCTGCCCCTGCAGGGTGAGAGGAGGGTGCAGTGCAGCATGGTTCACAAGCTCTCCCTGCAGCTGGAAGGCTGTGGGGAGGGCGCAGTGCAGCATGCTTCACAAGCGCTCCCTGCAGATGGAGGCTGTCTGCCCCTCCAGGGTGAGGGGAGGGCGCAGTGCAGCATGCTTCCCAAGCTCTCCCTGCAGCTGGAGGCTGTCTGCCCTGCAGGGTGAGGAGAGGGCGCAGTGCAGCATGCTTCACTAGCTCTCCCTGCAGCTGGAGGCTGTCTGCCCCTACAGGGTGAGAGGAGGGCGCAGTGCAGCATGCTTCACAAGCTCTCCCTGCAGCTGGAAGGCTGTGGGGAGGGCGCAGTGCAGCATGCTTCACAAGCTCTCCCTGCAGCTGGAGGCTGTGTGCCCCTGCAGGGTGAGGGGAGGGCGCAGTGCAGCATGCTTCACAAGCTCTCCCTGCAGCTGGAAGCCCGTCTGCCCCTGCAGGGTGAGGGGTGGGCGCAGTGCAGCATGCTTCACAAGCGCTCCCTGCAGCTGGAGGCTGTCTGCCCTGCAGGGTGAGGGGAGGGTGCAGTGCAGCATGCTTCACAAGCTCTCCCTGCAGCTGGGAGGCTGCCTGTCCCTGCAGGGTGAGGGGAGGGCGCAGTGCAGCATGCTTCACAAGCTCTCCCTGCAGCTGGAGGCTGTCTGCCCCTGCAGAGTGAGGGGAGGGTGCAGTGCAGCATGCTTCACAAGCTCTCCCTGCAGCTGGAGGCTCTCTGCCCCTGCAGGGTGAGAGGAGGGCACAGTGCAGCATGCTTCACAAGCTCTCCCTGCAGCTGGAGGCTGTCTGCCCCTGCAGGGTGAGAGGAGGGTGCAGTGCAGCATGGTTCACAAGCTCTCCCTGCAGCTGGAGGCTGTCTGCCCCAGCAGGGTGAGGGGAGGGCGCAGTGCAGCATGCTCCACAAGGTCTCCCTGCAGCTGGAGGCTGTCTGCCCCTGCAGGGTGAGGGGAGGGTGCAGTGCAGCATGCTTCACAAGCGCTCCCTGCAGCTGGAGGCTGTCTGCCCTGCAGGGTGAGGGGAGGGCACAGTGCAGCATGCTTCACAAGCTCTCCCTGCAGCTGGGAGGCTGCCTGTCCCTGCAGGGTGAGGGGAGGGCGCAGTGCAGCATGCTTCACAAGCTCTCCCTGCAGCTGCAGGCTGTCTGCCCCTGCAGGGTGAGGGGAGGGTGCAGTGCAGCATGCTTCACAAGCTCTCCCTGCAGCTAGAGGCTGTCTTCCCCTGCAGGGTGAGAGGAGGGCACAGTGCAGCATGCTTCACAAGCTCTCCCTGCAGCTGGAGGCTGTCTGCCCCTGCAGGGTGAGAGGAGGGTGCAGTGCAGCATGGTTCACAAGCTCTCCCTGCAGCTGGAAGGCTGTGGGGAGGGCGCAGTGCAGCATGCTTCACAAGCGCTCCCTGCAGATGGAGGCTGTCTGCCCCTCCAGGGTGAGGGGAGGGCGCAGTGCAGCATGCTTCCCAAGCTCTCCCTGCAGCTGGAGGCTGTCTGCCCTGCAGGGTGCGGAGAGGGCGCAGTGCAGCATGCTTCACTAGCTCTCCCTGCAGCTGGAGGCTGTCTGCCCCTACAGGGTGAGAGGAGGGCGCAGTGCAGCATGCTTCACAAGCTCTCCCTGCAGCTGGAAGGCTGTGGGGAGGGCGCAGTGCAGCATGCTTCACAAGCTCTCCCTGCAGCTGGAGGCTGTGTGCCCCTGCAGGGTGAGGGGAGGGCGCAGTGCAGCATGCTTCACAAGCTCTCCCTGCAGCTGGAAGCCCGTCTGCCCCTGCAGGGTGAGGGGTGGGCGCAGTGCAGCATGCTTCACAAGCGCTCCCTGCAGCTGGAGGCTGTCTGCCCTGCAGGGTGAGGGGAGGGTGCAGTGCAGCATGCTTCACAAGCTCTCCCTGCAGCTGGGAGGCTGCCTGTCCCTGCAGGGTGAGGGGAGGGCGCAGTGCAGCATGCTTCACAAGCTCTCCCTGCAGCTGGAGGCTGTCTGCCCCTGCAGAGTGAGGGGAGGGTGCAGTGCAGCATGCTTCACAAGCTCTCCCTGCAGCTGGAGGCTCTCTGCCCCTGCAGGGTGAGAGGAGGGCACAGTGCAGCATGCTTCACAAGCTCTCCCTGCAGCTGGAGGCTGTCTGCCCCTGCAGGGTGAGAGGAGGGTGCAGTGCAGCATGGTTCACAAGCTCTCCCTGCAGCTGGAAGGCTGTGGGGAGGGCGCAGTGCAGCATGCTTCACAAGCGCTCCCTGCAGATGGAGGCTGTCTGCCCCTCCAGGGTGAGGGGAGGGCGCAGTGCAGCATGCTTCACAAGCGCTCCCTGCAGCTGGAGGCTGTCTGCCCTGCAGGGTGAGGAGAGGGCGCAGTGCAGCATGCTTCACTAGCTCTCCCTGCAGCTGGAGGCTGTCTGCCCCTGCAGGGTGAGACGAGGGCGCAGTGCAGCATGCTTCACAAGCTCTCCCTGCAGCTGGAAGGCTGTGGGGAGGGCGCAGTGCAGCATGCTTCACAAGCTCTCCCTGCAGCTGGAAGCCTGTCTGCCCCTGCAGGGTGAGGGGAGGACGCAGTGCAGCATGCTTCACAAGCTCTCCCTGCAGCTGGAAGCCTGTCTGCCCCTGCAGGGTGAGGGGAGGGTGCAGTGCAGCATGCTTCACAAGCTCTCCCTGCAGCTGGAGGCTGTCTGTCCCTGCAGGGTGAGGGGAGGGCGCAGTGCAGCATGCTTCACAAGCTCTCCCTGCAGCTGGAGGCTGTCTGTCCCTGCAGGGTGATGGGAGGGCACAGTGCATAGTGCTTCACAAGCGCTCCCTGCAGCTGGAAGGCTGTGGGGAGGGCGCAGTGCAGCATGCTTCACAAGCTCTCCCTGCAGCTGGAGGCTGCCTGCCCCTGCAGGGTGAGGGGAGGGCGCAGTGCAGCATGCTTCACAAGCACTCCCTGCAGCTGGAAGCTTGTCTGCCCCTGCGGGGTGAGGGGAGGGCGCAGTGCAGCATGCTTCACAAGCTTCGCCCTAGCTGCTAACTACAACATTAATATATGACACTCCCCTCCTTTAGCATACAACAAAGTAGATGTACCCACAACAACCTACATATGGACTGCATTGACACCAGCACAGAGAAGAATATCAAACAAACTCATAAACACTGGCAGTAAAATGTGTCCTGATTAGGATCTCGCACATAGACCTCACATTTGATGAAATAGTTTTGTCTCCTACAGCTTACCGAAAGTGCCTTGGAAGTGACTACTTACACTTCAATTGCCTCTCCCCCACTTGCTTTCGGCACACCACAACAGCATAATATTTTCTCAGTTGTCTGGGATTTAGAATCTGGGACTGATCTCTCACCATGAAGAAGGGCTCGCCTAGTGGATGTATGCAAATCCATATTCTAGACTCACAACATTTCTTCCAACACCATTCTGTTTAACAGTCCTTTGGAACACAACAACTACAACGTGTCCTTTTTAATCTGTTGGTTCGTTCAATGAGACTATTTGCTCTGGGGTTATATAAGGCTATGAACCTGTTGACTCAATCTTGCAAAAATCTCTTAATTTGAGAAAAGGGCAACTACTAAAGCCTTTGATACCAGTCATCATTTTCAATAGCAAACCATCAAACCTAGACATGTGGTACAGGAATCCAAGTAGTGATCAGAGTTACAAGCTTAATCTCCTGCCATATGGGGGCCAATCACTCAACATGAAACAAAAACAAAACCTATGTCAAGTGCTAGCCAAAGTCTTCTGATGTCTAATGATGACACCAATCATACACCTTGTCTGGGAACTGTAACCAAATCAATAGTGAGATCTCATCAAGATCTTGTCGAACAGGATACGTTACAATGCAAACTTTTACAACGCAGGCCTTTACAGCGTGATTTTTACATGGCAACATCCATTACAACACATTATTTTACAACGCATGCCATCACAATGCAAATTTTAGAAACTACATTTACAACGCATTCCATTACAATGCATACCATTACAACGCATACCATTACAATGCATAATACTTTTAGAGCAACAGTATTGTAATTGTTGGATAGTGTAGGCATAAAAATTACTATTCCCAGTCTAGTGAGTGCAACAGTAGGGTAAGTGTTCGATAGTGTAAAGATAAAAATGACTATTTTCCATTACTTACCTTATAATGCATTGTAATGACATGCGTTGTAGTGGCATGCGTTGTATTGGCATGCGTTGTAGTGACATGCGTTGTAATGGCTGCATTGTAATGGCATGTAATGTAAAGGATGTTGCGTTGTAATGACTGCATTGTAAAGGTAGTGCATTGTAATGACTGCGTTGTAATGGTTGTTTGCCAGATCTTGTCACTCTTTGACCACAGCCTGGACCTCTCCATCGATCTTTGCAGAGGCCTTACATATTGTCTTTGAAACTTTGCTTCCTGAAAGAACCAATACAATTGAATTAAGTCTCAAGCCAAAGGTACGCTGGGGTAATAACATATAACCCTAAATTGAGACTAAATTGCCCTCACACAACTCTTTTGCCATCACATTGTAACCCTCTGAATTCTCACCTTTCCTGTGGAATCTGTTTGTTAGAAAGTCTCTGACCCTCCACGGCTCATCACTGATATCTGTCTCTCTCTTCTACTCTTTTCTAACAGCAGTAAAAATCAACTCTTGAATCAGGTCTACCAAAACCCCCCTCCACAAAGGAAAACGTTCTGGTGATAAAGACAGCGTGGTTATGGTCAGGTCTCCTTTTCCATTGAAATGAGTTGCTATGGTGTGCTAAAGCTTTGGTGTGGGATGGACAACCTGCATGAGATTTATCAGTCAAATGGTGAAAGTTGGCTACATGTTGGACTGTCAGGATTCATACAGCGCTACCCAAGGGATGGGCAAGGAAAATAAAGACGGAAGGGTCAAAAAGCAGCTATTGCCCATTTTAAGCATCACAAGAAGGTTTGCTGTTTATCACTACAAAACCACTGGGCAGAATTACACCAAACATGACAAGGCACCAGTGCATTACCCAAGATATGGCCTTCTGGTGATTATATATAAGCCTCTTCAGTAGTTTTAAAGATGTATGTGTTACAAAAGAGTGTTGGGCGGCCTTCGAACAGTTAATCAAATCTATAGCTTTTGGATGCTCCAAGGATCCTGTTCCACAGAGCATTCAAGAAGGATTTATGATTTCACAGCTGGAAAAAGGAACACATCTGATTGGATGTTAGAATATTTTTTCTTCTTTTAAGGCAGTATCCGCATTCCTCAGAGGAGTCATGAGTCTGTATTATCTAACTGGCTCAGGCAGCTGGAAATATTTGTTCTGGTGACCATTGCAGGACTAAAGCACTGTATCCTGACTCCTGCTAGGAGAAGTCTAGCGAAGAAAGGGTAGCAGGAGCATCTGCTGACCCCAAGGAGGATGTGGGAAGGGCCTAAAGGGCAAATCTACCAGAAACAAAAAAAAAAACATTATTCTTGTGGAAATCGCTGACCCCCCTGCAGACTTACAGATCCCCTCAGTGCACATTTTGCACTAGGTTAATGGATTCAAATCCAAGACTATGAATCTGCAAATCTGCAGGGGATCCACAAAAAATTTGATATTTTAGATGTTCTTTCTGGCTGCAGATTTGTGAATGATATAAAAGTGCAAGAGACACACAATTGATGGACAGAATGCGGAACATATCAAAACATTCACCCCCAGTCAAGAGATCTGGGTTAAATCCATCATTCTTTTGTTCACCATGCCACCCCAGTTTAGACCTGGCCATATGCAAATCAGTCTTGACCCAGTGCCTCATGGGAACAGTCCAGCCCGAACTGCCAAGCCAGGTCCTCCCTGGACCGGAAACAAGCATCCTAGGACCAGTTTCGGGGTTTCACCCCTATTCAGCCAGGATAGCTTGATTCCAGTGGCACAGTGAGCCCAGGACCCAGGTCTGGGCATACCTGGCACACTTAGGGTGAGAAAGCAAAAGACACACAATTGATGGACGGAATGCAGAACAAATCAAAACATTCACCCCCAGTCAAGAGATCTGGGTTAAATCCACCATTCTTTTGTTCACCATGCCACCCCAGTTTAGACCTGGCCATATGCAAATCAGTCTTGACCCAGTGCCTCATGGGAACAGTCCAGCCCGAACTGCCAAGCCAGGTCCTCCCTGGACCGGAAACAAGCATCCTAGGACCAGTGTCGGGGTTTCACCCCTCTTCAGCCAGGATAGCTTGATTCCAGTGGCACAGTGAGCCCAGGACCCAGGTCTGGGCATACCTGGCACACTTAGGGCGAGAAAGCAAAAGACACACAATTGATGGACGGAATTCAGAACAAATCAAAACATTCACCCCCAGTCAAGAGATCTGGGTTAAATCCACCATTCTTTTGTTCACCATGCCACCCCAGTTTAGACCTGGCCATATGCAAATCAGTCTTGACCCAGTGCCTCATGGGAACAGTCCAGCCCGAACTGCCAAGCCAGGTCCTCCCTGGACCGGAAACAAGCATCCTAGGACTGGTTTCGGGGTTTCACCCCTCTTCAGCCAGGATAGCTTGATTCCAGTGGCACAGTGAGCCCAGGACCCACGTCTGGGCATACTTGGCGCACTTTCTGTCCATCAACAGTTTTTTTGCATTTGCTATAAAAGTGCAGCACACATCACCATAGGCCAGGCCCTGGCATTATTGCTCTGTACATGGTCAGGCGCTGCACCCAGAGCCCTCTGTGTTTGACCAAAGGGCAGGAGGAACTGGTTTTGCATGGAATGGAGGCTGGCGAAGGGTGTGATGCAGCCAACTGCTGCCATGCATGACTGCAAACCTGCACAGCGTGGGTTTATCGTGTGCATGTTGGGCACATTCGCTGACCACAGGACAGGCACGGTGGCCAACCCCTGCTGGGCATGAAAGAAGGAAGAAGGCTGCGTGTCACAGGGAGTGGGCTGCATGTGCTGTTCGGAGCAGGACCAGATGGCACTATGCCCAATTCAGATGCACCCAGTCCACACACTGTGAGGCTTTCAGCCACCAGCAGCCGGGGTTGGCAATGCCACTCCTGTGCCAGCCCCTTTCCAGCCTGAAAGAGTGCAGGTCAGTGGAAGTGGCAGGCGCATGGAACTAGGCTGGGTGGGGCGTGTTGTGGAGGTTCCTTTCTCTTGATAGATAGGCACCCCCATGATGACCCCGAGAACCCCTCTTATTGGGCACATCCATACACATGGTAATGCAGGAACTGGAGGGGTAATGCCCTTCCTCACTGTCCTCAACAAGTGAGCAGTGTTTAATTTGAGCCGTGGTTTCTAGTGCTCGGCAACAGCACTTAGTTGCCAGCACCAGCACTTATGACAGTCTGCCACACATTGGCGCTGTCTGACGAATTTAGGTATGAGCACAGCTGTTTATTAATTCAATTAACATTTACAATGACTAATGCCTGCCTCCCAAGCCCTTTTTATAGCTTTGGGGGCCTAGAATCAGTGCTCTAAATGGGCCGATACTCTCTGGTACTAAGTACCAGCACTTTTTTCTATTGAGACCGAGAGTACCTGCATTTCTCAAGAAAAACGTGATACTTTTAATTGGAGAGTACTGGCACTTCTCTGAAACAAGCAGGTACTCAGGTACAGAGTACCTGCACTTCTTTTTCCATTTCAAGCACTGCCTGGAGTTGTATTCATTGTCACACTGTAAGAGGGTGATGGTTAGTAGTTGTGTTGGCACAGTCATTGGCAGCACTGGTAGGATAGGGTGACCAGCAGGCCCGGTTCTATAGGGTGGGCCGGGTGGGCCAGGCCCACCCAAACATGAGCCTGGCCCACCCAAACATGAGCCTTGGCCCTCGCAGTGAGGATATGAAGGCCAATAGAAAATGGGCACTTTAATTTGAAACATTCCTCCGAACGTTGTTTTTCTTCATATTCTGGGAGATGCGTTATTGGGCCTGGGCTCAGGTGGGCTGTGTCGTGCAAGTACAATAGGGGCATGGCAAAGGGAACAAATTCTTTATTTGACACCGAGTAACTTTTGCCTACCATCCTGTGCTGCTGCATGGATATTTCCATTTCTGTTCACCATTTGAGAAAAGAAGTTTGTTTATTCTGATTCACCTTTCCTGACTCTTGCAGCTGCTTATCAGATCAGGCTGTGACACAAGAAGTAGGTAAGAGAATGTGTTATTGTTCGTTTTTATTTTAAAAATCTGCACAGGCCCTGCAAGGCACATCATTATCATGGCCATGGATGCAAGGCAACAATAAAACATGTCCAGAGAACTGGTGATTAATGATCCTGCTGGAGAGCAGTCCTTTGCCTGTTGGTAGTTTTGAAATGCAGATAAGCTGTATTTTATTTGGATAGCTCAGTGGGTTACTGCCTTTGTCACAGAGATTCTTGTGTTACTTGCAGATCAGAAGTTGCAATCCTAACATAGGACAGTGGCCTATGAACTGTCATCAAAGAGCTGCATACAAACATGAATTGTATAGTTAGAACTTCACTTTTTTTGTGTTACTATAAAGTTAGAAATTCCCCAGTCTTTCATTATTTTAATGTTGCTAAAAAGAGTTTGGGTCGATATACATTTGTATTAGTAAAGCCAACCCCCAACCACTGGGGTATACTTTAAATCCTGAGTTTGTGCTTCCCCAGCCCAAACCCTCTTTAAATTTACTGCCTGCCAGTATGGATGACATGTAATTCCTACACCTTGTAAACCTCATTGGCTCATGTGTCATTCCCTATAGACGAAATTACATACTTGTATGATTTTTTGTCTCTGTATAATGTGTGTGTGTGATGTAAAGTACTGTGACACCCTACACTGATATGAGTAGCGCTATACAACAAATGAAATTTATATGAGAGAAGGCTACAGAGACATGTTGGAGGGTGGCAGTAATGGTATCTGCGGAGAAAAAGTTAATTGGTGAGGCGCCAAAAAAGGCTATTGCACTAGCGATAAAACCGTCCCTGTCATGGCCTTTCTGTTTTTATTTAATTAGCCATCAGGTCATTGGGGCAACTGTGGAACATATTTTAAAGTGCATGCTAATTATATTTACCGCTATATTCAATGTTTTAAGTTTGAAGGTGATTTTACTAATGTTTTTTACGGGAATAATGAAGTTGAGCTGGATGGTGGCTGATATGGGGCTGGGGCCCGAAGGTCAGCTGTGAGATAAGGTACACAGGAGAGGGATGGTCAAAGTGGATAATCGGGCCTGGAAGTACTTGTACTGAAACCTGGCCTGTTGGAATTTGAGGGTTTGCACTTACGTCCAGACATCGCTCTTACTTTCAAATACCTCTCCACATGCTCTGTGTACACACAGAATTGATCCGTTGCATACTGGTGACTGTTTGCAAGTAAATATAATGTAATCTAGGGCTTGTAGGCTACCACAAGAAGCGACAAATTGGGCCCGCAGTGGCCCATCCAAATGCACCCTTGGCCCACCCAACAAAAAATTCCTGGAGCCGGCCTGGTGACCAGACATCCCGGATTTGCCTGGACCGTCCTGGGTTTTCACCAGCTGTCCCGGCATATTTCTGTGGGTGAAAAATTGTAGTCCTTCTTCTATTTTTCCAAAATGTCCCGGTTTTTGGTTCTCAAGATCTGGTCACCCTATGGTAGGTGCAACGGATGGTGCAAGCTGTAGTGTCTTCTCGAAATGAGCCCTGTCTCAGATTTTTTTCTTTACAAATTAAGCACTGCCAGTCAGACTCGTCTCTGAAGCACCAACGGACGTTTTTGTCCTGAAGCAATTTAAAACCACCCGAGGGTCCAAGACAGGCCTCGCTGGCGCCGAATCCAAGTTTCCAAAACTTTCCTGGGAAGAAAGAATGTGCAACGTCTCCAGAAATGCGCCGCTAATCCATCATTCTGATTGAAGAGACGCACGTGGCCAGACGTTCTGTTCCGGATACGATTGCCAAACGTAGATCAATGTTTTTCATAATCCCGTTCTTTTAATTGCCTGCAATTACTTCATTTGATACTGTTCCAAATCCAAGGCAGAGCATGCACAGACAGCCTAGTGCGAGCCAGCCTCCACATCTGCGTAGCGGTCTTTCCTCTAATGACTCTCCCACCCGGGGGCACGGCAGCTGATTGGCTGCCGGGAATGAAGGGAGCTTGCAGATGAATGCATCATTTTTGCGCATCATGGGGCCGAGTCCGAAAACATTTTCCAGGCATAATTGTGACCTACGCCTTCTAATTTCTGCATGCGCAAATGGCCAGCTGATACACGGAGCTAGAAGCAAGGATCGCACTTAAACAAGCATTGAAACTGCAATAGGTCTCGCCTTTGATTAAGTTAAAAAGCCATTTGCTTTGCTAATGGTATTGTATAGCAAAGCAAATGGCTTTAACTTAATCAAAGGCGAGACCTATTGCATTTTCAATGCTTGTCTCTCACATGCCAGTATTTGCTGTACGGTGGCAGAGGTCCGAAGCTGCAGTTATGGTATGAAATTATATTTTATAAATTGAATAATATCAGAACACCAACAACGGCGCTGAAAAGAGTCATGTTTTTGCGCCTCTTCTGTACATAAGACCCGGACATACATAGGATCCTGGAATCCAGGGGCCAAGCTATAATTTAAATATTCCATAATATAAGCACAGAAACTTCCAAAAGGCGGTATACAATATGCTCGGCTCTTGTAAACACAATACTCAGATACACACGGGGCGAAGGGGCCGGCGCTGGGGTTTATCATTATTTAAATATTCCGTAATATAGACAGGCCGAGCTCCGGAAGAAGCTATAACAAATAAAAACAAATCGGCTCTTGTAAACACACCTCTCAGGCATACACACTGGACGGCGGCCCAGCCCTCCGGTTCTGGGATGCAATTATATTTTAAATATTCAGTAACATGGACAAGCCTGCCTCGACCAGGCGCAATACAAAAAAAATGTTTGTTGTGCGTTGTTATCAATCGCAGGCCTCGGACACACATACCGGTCTGGCATCCCACGTTGCCGTTTTGGTATGAAAATATTATGTAAATATTCAGTAATATAGATCCACACCAATCGCCATAAGGCGCTGGGTAAAAAAAAAAAAAACGTAAACACGCATAAGAATACATACTCAAAGGGCCGGGACCGAACCTTCCGTTCTGGTATATAATTTAAATAAAATAATTTAGTGATGTAAGCACACCGACCCCCATTAGGCGCTAGAACAAAATACATGTGTTGCGGCTCTTGTTAACTCCAGGGTTAGACATAAACACAGGGTTGGTTCCAACCCCGTGTCCTGTCATAAAATGACAGTAAATATTCAATGATTAAAGCGCACCACCCTCCGTCAGGCGCTAGTAATAACATGTTTTTAGACTCGTTTAAAACAGTCTCAAACATACAGCTGAGGCTGGGGACCAGCGCTCCAGTCCTGGAAGTGATTGTAATTTAATTATTCAAGGAATATAAACACTCCAACCCCGCACGAGGTGCTACAAAAACATGTTTCTTAAGCCTAGGCAAAGCACTACGCTACGCTCGCGTAGTTTGCGAAGTTTGCGCTACTTCGCACTACACGAACTGCACGTAGCACAGTGCAAACATGCGTAGTGCAGCGTAGGGTAGTGCTCACGGTCCTCAACGTCAAGTTGGCAACCATGAGCAAGCAAAATTACATCCCGGCAAGACTTTTTCCTCGTTCGCAATCAGCAACATCAAGTTGCCGATCGTGAGCGTGGAAAATAAACCTCCCGGCGAGCTTCTCAACGCGGGGAGGTCAGGTTTCTCATTGCGAGTGGTCGCGTATGCTCGTGACTGCTCGCGATGAGAAAGTACCACTCCGCGTTGAGAAAGCTGCCGCTCGAGTAGAAATCTACTCGAGCGGCAGAAAACGACCGCTTGCACTGTGCAAGATGCAGTTTGCACTGCTTGCACTGTGCTGACAAGCATCCAGCACTGTGCAATCAGTGCGAACAGCATTTTGCACAGTGCACTACGCAGTTTGCGTAGCTACGCGTAGCTCGCATAGTGCAAAGTGCACTAAAGCGCTACTTCGCAAACTACGACCAGGGTTAAACATTTTCTGAGACCTTGTGAACAGAATTACCAACCATAATTACGGGCCCAGAGGCCCAGCACCCCGATTCTACAGTGTCATTGAATTTAAGTATTCAGTAAAATAAACACAGGATTAGCCATTAGGCGCTTTTAAAACATGTTTTCCGGGCTCTTGTAAACACAACCCTCAGATGTGCACAAGGGCACAGAGGTCCAACCAGCCGTTCTAGTGTGAAAATATAATGTAAATATTCATCAACATAAGAACACTGATCTCCCTAAAGCGCTATAACACCATGTTTCCTGGACTCTTGTAGTCACAAGCACATGAGCCTAGAAGTCCTAAGCGCCGATTCTGGTATGAAATTATGATTTAAACAGTGCTTTAAATGGGCCGGTACTCACCGGTACGGAGTACCGCCACTTTTTATTTTTCTCCCTTTGAGTACCGGAAGTTTTCCTTCGCCAAGGACAGTACCGGTACTCAGGGGAAGTCAGGCAGTGCAGGCTCCATGGCACTGGAGACTGTGCTGTGCAGAAAGTGCTCTGCTCGGCCGCTGCCGAAAAAGGGAAGGCAGGATGGAGGGAGGGGCAGTGTATGCCTCTGAAGGGAGCCGCTGCTGAGCAATCCAGCAGCGGCTCATTAGCATCACTTAAGGGCTGTTTAGGGCTGTGAATGCCCCGCGGCCCTCTGTGAATAAAAGTGAAGGGTCCAATCAGACCCTGCCCAGTCAATCACACTGTAGGTGCGGGACTGTGAGCCTATCCCCTACCCCACAAATCTAGTTACAGCGTGACACCCGAGATGACTGCACCTCTCAGCACGAGTCTGCGAAGGGGGGGGGGGTATTACACGCTACCCAGCATCAGATTGGGAAGGCGGACATTGGGCGAGGGGATGGTGCCTAAGGGTCTCTCTGCTTTTCTTCCCTGCTCCCTGTCCAGGCTAGCGCCCTGAAGCTATCGTTTGCTGGGAAAGGGGGAGAGTTAGTCGATTGGCCTTGCTGTGTGCCTGTTGTTAGCACCTTCGCTCTAGTGTCTTTCAGGCCTTGGTGGGGGGTTATGTTTGCATAGGCTGTGAGGCATCTTTCCCAGATAGGAACATTGAGAGGATGTAATGTTAGGGCCGGTCAGAGCTGCCTAACAAGGAACTATGAAAATAGGTTTGAGTCCCAGCTTCAGATCAACATCCGGTCTGTGATTCTGAGCAAATGACTTAATTGTCCTAGGCCTAAAGCAAAAATGAATGTGACTTTCTGTAATATAACTGGTGCTCATGTAATCTCTGCCCTTGTGTGTCTGCTATGTTCGTGTGTTTGCCTGAATTTGTATGCCTGTTTTTGTAAGAAAAAAGTGAGAGAAAGAGAGAGAATCAAGAGACTCTCAGGAGGTATTTTAAAGAAAATGGGTGGCACTTTGTGTGTACATGTCTGCTCGGCGACAAAGATTCATAAATAACGAAAAAAAGGGTTGGTGGGTGAGTGAGTGAGTGGATGGATGAGTGAGCAAGGGTGGATGTATGGATGGATGGATGAATAGATGGATGGATGAGTGAAAGTCTGCATGGGTGAAAGAGGGTGGATGATTGGCTAAAAGGGCGGATGATAGGTGGATAAGTGAAAGATTGGATAGATGAATGAAAGGGTGGATGATGGATGAGTGAAAGGAGGGATTGAGTGAAAGGGTGGATGGAATGAAAAGGTGGATGGAATAAAAGAGTGAAAGGGTTGATGGATGGATGAGCGAATGGATTGATGGATGAGGGAAAAGGTGGATAAAGGGATGGATGAGTGAAAGGATGAATGGATAGGTTTGGAGATGGATGGATAGGTTTGGATATGAAGGGTGAATAGACGGAATGGTGAAAAAATGAATGATGGATGAAAGACTGAATCGACGATAGAACGTAAAGGTTAAATGCCTTCGAGTAAGCTCTCCCGGGCTGGCCTCGCACACCTGCTACAGAGCACCTTGATATACTCACGGGTGATTAGTGCCCTATAAAAGCAAAGATAACGTAACATAACATAACATATGGAATTCTGAAAGACTGCAAATGAGTGCATTTGTCTCACTAATAATAAGCAGCTTAATGGAGACACTCACCCCTGCCTATAGTTTTGGTTTCAGCAACATCTATGGCTCCTCGATCAGGCCAAACTTCAATCAAAAAGTTAAAGTTCTTCTATGTACAGAATCGAGGGCGTTGAAGAGCACCAGAAGGTAAGCTGCCAGAAGACTGTTCGAGGAGAAGGAATACTAAGTTATGGCAAAAATGATATCTTCAGGACATCAGCAGCTGTGATTTACTTTACAGCATAAATATCACATGATAAATAAACAGATCATGGTGCATATCTGAGTTTCAACTAGTACCATATTTGCCACTCTCCTTTCTGCCTACTAAATCACCCAGTTTGTGTCGCTGCTGAGAGTTGCGAAGCTCTACCCTCCAACCTCAGAATCCAAGACCAGAACTCAAAGAAAAACTATTCTAACTCACACAGAAACTAATACCTCTCCAGTGGAGGCAGTGCCTACCTCATCGCTGGTTCCAATAGTGGCGTATTCTTTTCAAGGCTTCTCAGAACTCAAAGAAGAAGTGTTTCCAAGACTTTGCTTCTGTCAGGCTAGACTCAGAGAAAGCATGGGTAAAAACATACCACAAACCACGTCTAGTCTGTCCATCTCATTTCCTTCTCTGGTACCTTGAGACCCCATGGCTAAGTGCCCCGATCGCTCCTAAAAACGGAAATGTGAGGATGTGGTATAAAAACCAGAGCAGCCGACTTTGGAGCTGAGGGACCTTCGAGCCTCGGCGTCAGCTCAACCTCCTGCGATTCTGGGCAATTTACTTAATCTCCCTGTGCCTACCAAAAAATTAATCTGTCCCTGTGAAATGCAACTGGTGCTTGTGTAAAGCACTCCAATACCTTCTGGTCTAGTTCCCGCTATACAAAACTACAAAAAAAAGTAATCTACGTGATGTGTTGGATCTTACAATGCAGAACCAAAAAGGTACTAGGGACTGATGGCAAATGCTCTACCCTGAGTGAAAAACTCAAATACCATTTAATTGCCATCTCATGGTCCAGTGATTTCAACATCTTTGTGCTTCCAGAACTCCATTGTGCTGGGGATGGACATCAAGGGAAGGGTATTTCAAATACATGTTTACAGTTCAGATATCATGGGCTGTCAATCACCATCCTTCTGGAATCTGCAGAGAAAGTCCTTGTAGTTCACCTGACACCCTAAGTGTGTGGTTAGCTGTTCACTGGCATTGACTGCCCTGAGGGGAGTTTCCTCTAGCAGCTGCCAAGCATTACAAAGGCAGAAACAGGCTTGAAAAGTCAGCGAACAGAACCTCATGGATGTAGAGTGCGCGGCCCATTACTGTCCCAAATACACGGTCTCCTGATCACACCCCGGTGCTATGAGTCTACCCCAACTGGATCTTGCACAATGTTTGTTGTAAAGTGCCTCTGTTACAATAAAAGTGTTATCACCTTCTTCTTTCACCACATTCCCTGTTCTCCCATGGCTCCCCTTTTTATCCTCATGCCTCACTCCCAACATCCCCCTTCCTATCCGCCTCAGTGCACCTCCTGTCCACACGGTCGTGTTTTGTCATGTTTATCTTTCTTCACACTGCTTGCTGCTGGTGGTGACCGTGATTGCAGATTAGCATTAATGGCCATGCCAGCCTATGTCACCCTTTCTCACCTTTGAGTGTGTGTTTTACACTGGTTTATACCAATAGTTCTTGTGTAACATAACATGACATGTGTATTTGTAAAGCACACATTCACTGCAAAGAGGTATCTTGGCACTGAATAGCAGATGTTTATTGTTACCCAACTCAATGGTACTCATTTTATGGACCTTTGAAGGATAAAAGGCGGGCTGGACCCACCAGAATTTGAACCTGTGAGCATGAGGTCAAACACAGGCCCCTACAGTGGGCGCATTAGTCCACTGAGCCACCAGACCCGGCTGTATGACTTTCATCAATGCCCCAGAGAGAGCTACAGAGATGGGAGTGCACTGAGTGTGAAGTACCAGGAGCAGGGACTCACTCTCGTGGCTTCTCATCATTGATTCCACACTCTTGGCTTACCAAGGACAAATAAGCTTGTCATCTTTAGTGCATGATAGCCAATATTGGGGAGTAGCACCTATAGTCCGAAAATGCATGAAATCACTAAATAAAGCAATTGTTCTCTAATAGTGTCTCCACTCTGGCGGTTCTTCGGGGAGCTATATGAGGGTCCTTCCACATAAGGCAATAATATTATTCAGTGCACATGGCAGCACACTATCCAAATGGCAATTAAAATACACCAACCAAGAATAGTACTTGTGTGCACCTAACACATTCATGAATTATATTGGCCTCTTCAAATATAAGTTTAAAAAATATAACATTGAATTGTTACCGAAATAGCTCCTGATGTTCCTAACTGCTTAATTCGGTAAGTAACCATTTGCTTCTTAAAGTACTAAACTGCTACAGTTCTTTGCTATGAAAAATTAACCATAAGTAAACTGTTGTGTCTTTGAAAACCAATGTTCCTTTTATTTAAAAATCTCTTTCTGTTAGTTCAGTTCAGATGCGAATAAGCTGGATTGGTTTCTTCAGCATAAGACAGAATTATGTAAATGTCTCTTGAACGTCAGCAGCAGCTGTAGCTGTAAAAGCAATTCCACTTATGAAACACACTGGAGCCTTTTATTCGTCAGTTCTGCCTCAGTCTATTTTCCTTTTGCGAGGTAGACATGGAAACACGACAACTCGTCCTTTCTTTGGAATTCTTTTGCAGAGCTAGGCCAGTTAACTTCATGGTAAAGTTGAATTCTCTGAAGTTATTAGGGCCTGTCTGAGATACATTAAAAAACCAAGCAACGCATGACTTTCCTTTCTGTATTTCATTCCACGTGAATGGGTTTTCAGGGCCCAATTTCAGCTTCTGAACCATGTTCAGCATTTCTCATCAGCGAAGTGCTATTAGTGAAGCGTCCGCAGTGAAAATCAGTGGTGTCATCAGTGGTGTCATCAGTTTGCTTGGTTTGCCCTAGGTGGCCAAGGGTATGCCCAGACGTGGATCCTGTGCTCTCCATGCCACTGGATTCAAGCTAGCCTGACTGATGAGGGGTAATACTCCGAAACCGGTAGCAGGATGCTTGTTTCTGGTCCAGGGAGGACCTGGCTTGGCACTTCAGGCTGGACTGTTCCCATTTGGAAAGTGAAGTGAAGGGTGAAGTGTCATCAGTGAAATCAGTGGTGTTATCAGTAATATCAGTGAAGACTAATTAGTGAAATGTCAACAGTGAAGTGTCATCAGTGAAGTGTCATCAGTGAAGTGTCATCCATCAGTGATATGTTACCAGTGAAATCAGTGAAGTGTCATCAGTGAAATCATTCAAGTATCATCAGTGAAATCATTGAAGTCTCATCAGTGAAATCATTGAAGTATCATCAGTGAAGTGTCATCAGTGAAATCATTGAAGTCTCATCAGTGAAATCTTTGAAGTCTCATCAGTGAAATGTCATCGGCGAAATGTCATTAGTGAAATCAGTGAAGTGTCATCAGTGAAGTGTCATTAGTGAAATCAGTGAAGTGTCATCAGTGAAATCACTGAAGTCTCATCAGTGAAGTGTCATCGGTGAAATGTCATTAGTGAAATCACTGAAGTCTCATCAGTGAAGTGTAATTAGTGAAATCAGTGAAGTGTCATCAGTGAAGTGTCATCAGTGAAGTCTCATCCATCAGTGATATGCCACCAGTGAAATCAGTGGTGTCATCAGTGAAATCATTGAAGTCTCATCAGAGAAATCATTGAAGTATCATCAGAGAAATCATTGAAGTATCATAGGTGAAGTGTCATTATTGAAATCAGTGAAGTGTCATCAGTGAAATCATTGCAGTCCCATCAGTGAAATCATTGAAGTCTCATCAGTGAAGTGTCATTAGTGAAATCAGTGAAGTGTCATCAGTGAAGTGTCATTAGTGAAATCAGTGAAGTGTCACCAGTGAAGTGTCATTAGTGAAATCAGTGAAGTGTCATCAGTGAAATCATTGGTCTCATTAGTGAAATAATTGAGGTGTCATCAGTGAAGTGTCATTAGTGAAATCAGTGAAGTGTCATCAGTGAAATCATTGAAGTCTCATCAGTGAAGTGTCATCAGTGAAATCAGTGAAGTGTCATCAGTGAAGTGTCATCAGTGAAATCAGTGAAGAGTCATCAGTGAGTACATTTCACAGACCCTTAGCTCAATGTAACTATTAGCATGCTGTGGAAGTGCTGTCGAAGTGCTGTGGGAGAGCTGTGGAAGTGTTCCTTAGTGCAGACCCCTCCCCTGTGAAACCTTATGTCTCAGTTCCTGGCAGAGAACTATTTCTTTTGAAGCTTGGGATTCTTCTCATTTGCAAATAGTCCCTGGCTCTAATTAACACTCTCTCTCTCTGTTACTCCATTCCTCCTGGTTCGCCTGACAATGGCAATGAAATCAGGACTCCTTGGGTCACTGTGAACCTTGGATCAGCACATGCTGCTTTGTGGCAAAGAACACAAAGACCATTCTGTTTACCATGGCGTACATCATCGAAAAATGTATTAGAGCAAATCGATAAATACTTTAAGAACTCCCATTTTTAGGTCTCGGCTGGCGATAGCAGCGCGCATGAGCTGCTCTCGGCATTCGAGAGCTTCTTGACATCAATACGGTTGAGGAAGGGGACTTGAAGCCCCACCCCCTCTTCCCATTGGCTAGCGTCATATTTCAGGCTAAACGCTAGCTTTCTATTTTAAAGGAGGCTTCTTAGTCCCTCCTAGTTACCACCCTGTCCACTTTTGGCCCCGCCCACCGGGACTGGATCGTTTACTGGCAGAGTTACACGTCCTCCTTTATAACTCAGTAAGCACCATTTTAGTTTCATTTTCAACGCGGTACTAATGACAGTGCACCACGCTCTGTTTGTGTTTTTTTAAAAATTTAACTTTGAAACTGAGCGAGGCGCCGCTTCACGGGCACCGCACTCGGATTATTCATTTATTTCTTAACTTTAACACTGAGCGCGGCGCCCGCTTCAAGGACAATGCGCTCAGTGTTAAAGTTAAGAAATATATAAAGAAAACAAGGGCGGTGTCCGTGAAGCGGTGCTGCGCTCAGCTTTAAACTTAAGCATTTGCAATGCAATCGGACCTATTACAGGCTGTTCAGTGTCTGCTGAGACTCGAACCTTAGGTCCCCAGTTCCATAGTCTGCAGCTGAGGCCTTATGTCACATCCACACAATTATATATATCAAGCTGAGACGGGGAGAGGCGGACTCATTCATTTGGGACAGTACTACACAACACAATCACGTTTTACATCAGGCACATTCACAAAGTGCACACACAAGTTATATTTGACAAATGTACAGTTTTGAGACTCATGGAGGTGAACGGGAGTTTGTGACAGACAGAAGTATGTAATCTCGACAAAGACCACCATTAACCGCTGCCTCTGGCGCTCCTGAATTGTCATCTGTAATTCCCTTATGGGACTTGTTTGACTCGACCAGCTGGTTCTTCCAGTGAAACTCGATCACTACAGCTGTGAGCCGATGTATTTCATTTCTGTAATGCAACTGGTGCACATGTAAAGCGCTCTGACACCTTCGGGTCGAGTTTGCGCTATATAAAAAATGTGTTAGATAATGTTTCATATGCATTCAGTAGGTGATACGTAAATCACTCTAAATAGATTTATTTGAGGTATTCCTTGGAAAAATTGCGTCTGCATCTGTTAGGGCGCTATGCTATGGTATACATGTTTCCTACATTGATGGGCGTGGTACCAAGTCATGACTGACACGTCCAGCCAGTTGTGCCATTTTAGCCAGGAGGACTGCACCTGTAGTTTCAATCCCTTACTTCTAATGAGAAGAGTGAAACTACAAGTCCCACCATGCACCAAGTTAGATGCTCCTTCAAATCTATGACTGCTTGATGATGGCTACGCCCGACATATGCAAAACGGCAACACTTAGCGCGCTTCGAACTTCTATGACGTAAGCATTTCGTTCAACGTGCGCAGAGGCAGAGCGCAGGCATGGGGGTTCGTTCACTTGTGAGTTTCTAAGCTCAGGTTAAAGTAGGTCGAGGATAACCCAGTTCAGCCGTTGTTACACGATGACAAGCAGGGAGCGAGTCCACCCAGTGGCCCAGGGACATGTCCTGCAATGCTGATGAGAGTCGAGGCAACCTCAGGCCTTCTGGTGGAACTCCTTTGACCCTTTGCACTGACTGACCGGAAGCACTTTTACCTGCTTCGAAACCCGATCCCTCTGATGCTTCAGTTATGTAAGAACGAAAAGGGGCTGGCCCATCACAGCGCATCCCTGAGGAGATAAAAGGAGTGACCAGGCTTGCACCAGGGAGCGCACAAGTGTGTTCTTGGAGTGCTACGCTCGTGAGGACACAGGTGGACCAGGCAGGTGGGGAAGACTGATGCTTTTCAGGTATATATTTACGTTTTTGTCTCTCAGGGGACGCCTGCACATCCCCCCTGTATATGTAGTTGTTAGCAATGTGTCTGATATATAAAATGAATGTATGTATACTTGTCCTGCCGCTAGCGCACTGAAGTGGCTGTGAGCTACCAATACCACTGTAAGGAGTTCAAACAATGACAACTGATTTCTTATACGATGCGCTATGCTCAGAATGGACTCAGTGCGTACCTTAGAGTCATTTAATCGAGATTCAGGGAACGTGCATTTGAAGTTTAAGACCTGGGAACTTCTTTTGCTCGTTGAAAAAAGAGACATGCCTCTTTTAAAGTAAAAGTGAATTTTTGTATTTGACATTTTGGGTAGGGGTGGGCGGAATATGCGTAGTCGCGCTACGCAAAACTCAGCGAAACAGTAAAAAATCTCCGCGAGCACGCAGAAATTCCACGAACACGCGGAATTGCTTGTTCGCGATGCTTATTTCTTGTTTGCTAACACTGTTTGCGTGCTCAGGGAAAAATATCTCACGAACACGCATTTTGAGAATGCGACAAGCAATAAATTCCGCGAAGCAGCGGAATGCAGAATTTTGGGCAATTTTGCGTTCTCCACGGAACGCCTAATTACCCAAATTCTGCAAATTCCGCAAGCAGAATGGATTTTACCGCCCAGGCCTACATAGGATAACATTGACTGTTTTTCTGTGAAAAGTTTTCAAGTGTGGAGTTTGAGAAACTAAAGTATTTCTTTAAGATTGCATAATCTAACAAAAGCGATTTTACTTACCTGTTTTCAGGAAATGTCCCAGAGTAGTATCTAGGTATACTACTCTGTGTAAGCCTAGTAAAAGTTACTTAACTGCTACTTTACTAAAAAGCATGTTCACTTCTATGTACTGCATTTACTAAGTATTGCATTTCTCTGCATCCATGCTGGAAATCAAACCAAAGTGCATATACAAGTATCATTCAACCTGCATTTCAATTGCATTACTACTGTAAAGTTTTTATTGCTTACTTGTGCCAGGCTTGCTTGGTTCTAGAAAATAAAATAACTAAAAGAATATTTGTATACAAAAACAATTGGTCTGAAGTTCAGTCTTTGAGCGTGTGAATTCATTTGCTGACTGAGTGTGTCCAACAAATGCTTCACACTGTCCTCTGATACTGCCTTACTGCTCGACCACACTTCCACAGATAGAGAGTAAAGTTCTATCTAACTTTACCTCTGCCTACCTTTGGAGTTCCACTGGACTCTGTGCACACTATACCTCACTTTGGTATAGTATATACAGATCCATCTTCCTACATATCTAACTATTTGATCTCGAATAAGGGAATCCCCCAACCCCTCAACTCGGCATGTTAGGGAAAGTCCCCTTAAAGCAGCAACATATGTTGCAATATCCTCATCCACCTTTTGCACGCAACAGAAAAGTTTGTGTCTCTCTAAAACAACATTAGCTTTAGTAGAGAAACGCATATCTAACATTTGCATTGTCATCTCGTAGATGTTATTTGACTGACCATCCCACATCCCTAAAGAAATGTCAGGAAGGTCTTCATATAAGCACCGCCCTCAACTCCCAAGTGATGAAGTAGGATAACTTGCCTGTGCACAGGACCATACTTGTCTGCACCAGTTGCCAACACATAGGTGGGGAACAACTTCTTTCATTCTTTCCAAGGAACGGGAGGCTCACCAGGAGTGGCTAAGAAAGTGGGTGGCGCAGTTAAACCTTGAACAGCCATAATGAGAATAACTACTTATTATATATATATGTGGATAGCCTCAATATACTTCTAGGAGTGCATGCATAATATCACAACCTAGTACATTATAGAATTCCCCCAAAACACCACATCCAAACTATTGCCAAAACACAGTCTATTTCTGAAGTCCCACCTGCAAAAGAAGTTGTTTGTTAAAATAAATAAACAAATAAATAAACAAACTAATACAATAAATTAAAACAAAAACATCAAAATAACAAACCAATGCTTCGTGGGTAGACTCGGTGGAGATGGCATGCAGTTAGTTAAGCAATCCGAGTAGTCTGTTTATCGAAATGGGAGACTTCGTGTTGAAACGCTGTATATTCAATGAATCACAAGGAGGTTTCTCCCAACTCCTTAAAATGGCTGTCGCTGTACGTGGTTGTGTGTGTAGTTTTCCGAGGAAGTGGACATCAGCAGTTTACAGGAACAGGCTGAATGCAGATGAAAACGCCGCAGCTGCAATAGCTTACAGGGAGGTTTACCTAACCTCCTAAAATGGCCGCCACCGTACGTGACTGTGCATGCAGTTTCTTGAGGAATTAGAGCACAGCGAAAGAAGCAGGATGGAGTCGCGTGGAATGCAGATGGAGCTACGGAGAACTCCGCGAGACAGGATTTGAAGGTAAGCATCCAACCTTTCTTTAAAGTCAGTTTCACATAAGCTTTGTGCTTTAATGTTGGGCGCTGTAGTTTTGCCCTTAGTAAAATTGGGCAGAAGCATGGCCGTACAGTAGCACTGAGTTACACAGCAACCTGGTTCTAAATTCCATCCCTAGGAGGTTAAGACAACTCCAGTCTCCTTTCATCACATTCTCTCTTTTTTACCTTGAAATGTCACCCCAACTAATGAAGAATATGGAAGTTATCTGAGAGGAAATTATTAAAGGGGGGAAGTATGCCTCCTGAAGTAAAACTAGAAAGAGATAGGGTCTCTGGAATCAAAGAAAAAGTGATGATCTTGCCTGGTGAGGTGAAGGGTGGGCCGATTCATACAGGGCAGCAATCTATCAAGTGCTTCGTCTTGCACCTTGTTTGCATGCGTATGCCACAGGGTGCCCATCTGGCTAGGGCTTCGACCATGACCTTACTAGTGTTCTCCCAGCTGATTCTCATCTGCTCTAGGTAGACTTCACATGAATGAGAGGGGTATAGGGTGCCATACTTATAAGTTATGCTCACCTTCATCTTAGCTGGGGTAAGTGAAATCTGGTGAAATGTGGGCCTTCTAAAGATTGTGTAGTTTGTGGTCAGATTGTCAAACTTCATCCCTCTTCATTTTACTTAAATGCTCATGAGGTCTATATGTGCAGCAGTCAGCATTATCCCTGCCTTGGAAAAAGGTGCATGGCTACTGCTTATGTCACCAACTTCCATTCTTGCCCATTTGGCATTCTTTTACTCATTTGACAGCATGTCTGTGTTGCACCTGTTGCCATTTGGATATTTAGGCCGGCTCTGTTTATCCAGGTTATTCCGCTGTACATGCACGAAGCTCCCCAAGGCCTTCTGGCTAGGATGGTTCTGCATGTTTTATTCTTCCCAATAATTATAATGTAGGCATATATCTCTCACACCTTTCCCTCCATCACACTTCTAGGTGCACCCACGCATAGCATATATAATCCTCTGCCAACCATGAACTCTGCTAAAAATAAAACTCAGCAAATCCAGAAGCCCTTCAGTCTAGTATGTGTTTAATACGAATATAAGATGTTACATCGCGGTGTTCACACTGCAATACCTTTGCAACGCAGGCATTACAAAGCAAGTTGTTACAACGACTTGCGCTGGAGGGCGCTGGACTTAAGGAATAGTATGATTTACTATTCCAACTCCAGCCTACTTTACAGTAGGGAAGGTGTTGGAATAGTAAATCATACTATTCCTTAGCTTAGAGCGCCATCCAGTGTAAGTCATTGTAATGACTTGCGTTGTAATGCCCGTGTTGTAAAGGTATTGTGGTGTGAAGACCGCGATGTAACCAATGTCTCCCGTTTAATACAGGAATATCAAGCAGCAGAGGATATAATAAAAAACCCGTTTCCATTTCAACTTACCAGAGCTCTAGCCAGACAACGATCAGTTGCCGCCTCATGCTAGGTAAACAAGAACTTTAGGACACTATGTATGTTTTCTCTCAATAAAGGTCAATGGAACTTAACCACATGATAGTAACTTGTTCCTTTAGCCAAATGTATCTAATGAGCAAGTGACAGCATCATCTCGTGAAGGACCTGTGAGATGTTCTTGAGGAGAAGATATCATTCATGAACAGAACACTGATTTCATTATTCTCCTAAAATCCTGCATCCAGTTTCCAACACTAAAAACAAGGCTAAGATTTGTGGAAATGTGCAATTGTACTTCTTCGAATAAAATGGCTTCTGTGCGTACCACAGCCATGAAATGTCGCAGGAGTAAGTGAGGCTAAAGGACACTTCTGATCAATAAGAAACAACATCCATATTTGATTATATAATATATGGGTACATGCAATGGTATGCAAGTTTACATATGTGAAAAAAAACATAACGTTGAAGTACCTAGAATATATAATTATGGTTTTACACCTTCCCAACCCACATCTGAAAATGTGCTGTGGCTCCTCACAGGGTTGAACGAAGCACTATATAAATCCTAGAGCAAGCCTTGACTTCCAGACTTCATTTTCCCTAGAGACTCAGCTCCCTATGGGGGAAACTTTGCTATGCAGTTGGAGTGCATTAGTATTGGTGGACATGTACCTGCAGAGGACACTGCTTAGGAACTGCCAGCTGCCAATGGACCCCAAGAATAGGCCTTACACTCTGCAGAAATAACAAATATAGGACTTGTTTGGGCTCTTTCCAACTTGGTACGTAGGAAATGATGCACAACTTATTGGGTATTAGTTTATCCGCAGAAGGTTACATGCAGACCTCTGCGGTAAGTAACAAGCAATACCCAACTTATTGGGTATTGGTTTATCCCCAGAAGGTTACATGCAGACCTCTGCGGTAAGAAACAAGCAATACACAACTTATTGCGTGGGGATTTATCCACGGAACGTTGCACACCGACCTCTGCGGTAAGTAACAAGCAATACCCAACCTATTGGGTATGTGTTTAACCTAGGCCCAGGCGGAGTTCGTGGGTTTCTGCAACTCTGTGGATTGGCTAAAAAAACTCCACTGTGCTATGTGGAGTTCTGCGTGTGGGAGGAGTTTGCCGGGCACCTGATTGCATTGCCTTGTGCAGCACAGAGAGCGTCCTCCCATTCTAAATCATATGCGAATGGCACCACACGGTTCTCATGTGTGTCCTCATGCTTCACATCACACACGAATGGAACCACATGGTCGCATCTTGTTTTTCTACTCTCTCTTATGGTGCTGGGATTAATTTTCAATCACTCCTTAATCTCTATAATCCTCCCCCTACCAAACTTATCTACTCATCATTTTTATTTATTATATTAGTGTGTGTCTTTGTGTATTTTACGTTTTTTGTAATTTTTTGGTGTTTTTCATAACTTTTTGTATTTTATTTTCCCCCTTACTTCCTTATGTCTTCTTTCCTTTCCTTCCTTTTCCTTCTTTTCTCATCTTTCTTTACCCCACCCAGCGTATGGAAGAGGGGCAAACATCAGCGAGGAAGAGGTGGCAGCACTAGTTTGTTTTGTGCAGCTCCACCTCCACTCCATGCTGGCAACAGGTGGCAAGCCTGGCAGTGGATACACCCTGTGGAAGTGTCAGCTGCACTGGGGGAGGATGCACTGGTGTGTGCAGCCCACTAGCCAGGTTCAGCACACCGTCCACTAGCTGATGCGCCGCTGGGCGGATATCTTAGACCGGGAACAGGATCTGCTAGACCTGCTAGGTGTCAAGGTTCCGTGGCTCGTGAGGATTAATTATTTGTTCTGTTTGTGCTCTACAATGCTAACATTCTTTTTCCAAATAGTATGCTGCTCAGAGCAAAGTTATGTTTAATTTATGTTGGAATATTATTATTATATGATTCAGTTTCTATGTTTGGCTAGGCAGATGCTCAGTGCTACCTAATTGTACTTGTCATTGGCACTCATTTTAGCTGATTAAGAAGCCATTGCAGACTGTCCTCCCGTCACCATGGTGAATCAGTGATATTAGTGAGTAGTGTGTTCTTTCTGTGACTTTGTTTATGTAGCTCGTACAGTTCCAACCTATTTCACAGAGATGTGTAGTATGCATCTATGCATTGCAAAAAAGGGAGAGTGAGTTGGTCCATCAAGAGGGTTGAGAAATAGGCCTGGGCGGAGTTCCACTATGCGAAAGTCCGCGAAGTGACAAAAAAACACTTCACCAAGGTATGCAGAGTTTTACGAGATGCGGTGTGCGTTACCTCGCACTGATTTTTAGCGCTAGGCATTTATCCCGTGCTTTAAAATCAGCAGAAACTGCATCACGCGTAGCGCAAGAGAGAGATGCTTCTTTCTGCCGCTCGAGTAGAAGTTCTACTTGAGCAACAGCTTCCTCAACGAGAACATAAGGTTTCTAAATGCGAGGGGTAGCGGCCATCCGCGACTGCTCGCGTTGCGAAATTTTGCTGAGAAGCGGTCTAGCGTTGGATTTTCCTCACTCGTGCTCGCTAACTTACTATTGGCAAGCATGAGTGAGAAAAAAACTCTGTGAGATCCAGGGAGGACAGAGTGCGGAAAACTCTGCAAACGCCACAAACTTTTCGGAGTTCACCGCACCGGCCTATTGAGAAATTAGAATAGAATCACAAGTCATTCACTACAATGCATCAGTTCCAAATGTAGTTTTTGTTAAGGAAATTTGGAACAGGGATTTTGGAATAAGTATGGGAAACTAAACGATAGTCAATAGACTCGAACCTAGTACAATAGGCATTGGAGAAGTACAATGTGACTGCGTTTTCCTGTCATAACGAACACCGGAAAGTTACACAGCCCACAAGACCGCCACCCGCAGACACCACCACCTCATCAGATCCGCCAAAAGGACCTCCTTCAAAGACCGCCTAGACAACAATGCACAGAACAGCAAAGAGCTATTTAACATTGTGAAGGAACTCTCCAACCCCAGCTCCAACACCAACGACATCCCACCGTCACAAGACCTGTGCGACTTGCTGGCCACCTTCTTCCATGGCAAGATCGCAGACATCCACGACTTTGACGCTGTCACCACCCCGGCAACCGCTGAGACCCCTGCTCCCACAACTACCACCCGCACCAACCGCCTGCTCGCCTGGACCAACATCAACGACGACGACACCATCAAGATCATGAACACCATCCACTCCGGAACCCCGGAAGACCCCTGCCCACACCACATCTTCAACAAAGCCAGCAGCACCATCGCAACCCCATCTCTGGAAAACCATCAACATCTCCTTCGAGACAGCGACCTTCCCGGAGAGCTGGAAGCACGCAGAGATCAATGCTTTACTCAAGAAACCCAAGGCGGACCCCAAGGACCTCAAGAACTTCCGATCCATCTCCCTGCTCCCGTCCCCGGCGAAGGTCATCGAAAAGGCCGTCAACAAACAACTGACCAGCTTCCTCGAGGAGAACAGCATCCTGGACCCATCCCAGTCTGTGTTCCGCAGCAACCACAGCACCGAAACTGCCCTCCTCGCCGCCACCGATGACATCAGGACCCTGCTTGACAATGGAGAAACCACGGCCCTCATCCTCCTGGACCTGTCAGCCGCCTTCGTCACGGTCTGCCACCGCACACTACGAACACACCTCTACGACGCCAGAATCCAAGAGAAGGCCCTGGACTGGACCACCTCCTTCCTCTCCGGCAGAACACAGAGCGTCCGCCTCCCCCCCTTCCGCTCCGAAGCCACCAAGATCATCTGCGGCGTACCCCAAGGCTAATCCCTCAGCCCAACGTTGTTCAACGTCTACATGGCCCCGCTCGCCCACGTCGCACGACGGCACAACCTCAACATCATCTCCTACGCCGACGACACGCAGCTGATCCTCTCCCTCACCAAAGACCCCCACACCACCAAAACCAACCTCCACGAAGGAATGAAGGCCGTTGTCGACTGTATAAGAAACAGCCGACTGAAGCTGAACTTGGACAAGACGGAGGTCCTCATCCTCGGACACACCCCCGCGGCCTGGGACGACTCCTGGTGACCGACTGCACTAGGAGCAACGCCTACGCCCACCGACCACGCATGCAACCTAGGGGTCACCCTCGACTCCACCCTTTCCATGACGAAGCAGGTCAACGCCGTCTCCTCCTCCTGCTTCAACACCCTCTGCTTGCTTCGCAGGATCTTCAAGTGGATCCCCACCGAAACAAGAAGTACAGTCACCCAGGCCCTCACCAGCAGTAGACTGGACTACGGAACCGCACTCTACGCAGGAGCCCGGACAAACTCCTGAAACGGCTTCAACGCATCCAGAACGCCTCTGCACGCCTGATCCTCGACATCCCCCGCCGCAGCCACATCACACCCCACTTGAGAGACCTGCACTGGCTCCCCATCAACAAGAGGATAACCTTCAAACTCCTCACCCACGCACACAAGGCACTCCACAACACCGGACCAGCGTACCTCAACAGCCGACTCAGCCTCTACACCCCCCAACCACCAGCTTCGCTCCGCAGACTGCGCCATCACCACCGTCCCCTGCATCCGAAGAGTGACCGCCGGCAGTATATCTTTCTCCCACCTCGCCGCCAAGACATGGAACACCCTACCCATCCACCTGAGGCAGACCGAAGACCTTCTAACCTTCAGGAGACTTCTCAAGACCTGGCTCTTCGAACAGTAGCAGCTTCCCCCCCTTTGCGCCTTGAGACCCTCACGGGTATGTAGTACGCTTTATAAATGCTATGATTGATTGATTGATTGATAATAATTTTGTGGAGTTTACTGAAGCAATAAGCTATTTTTTTATCTTCTTCATTTCTTACACCAGCACCCAAGGTCAAAAAGAGGGATGTTGCTGAGAAGGGTCCGGGAAGAGCTGGGTAGGAGGTGCTAACTACCAGCACCACTGCAGAGGGTTCTGCTCAGCCTTGTAAGTTCTATTATTTATTATTATTATTTCCCTAATATTGGGTGTTATGATTGTTGTGGGCTTAAGGTAGAATCTTTAGATATTAGAATGTTGGTGTTGGGTTCCAGGATGGAGGTTGCTGTCTGGAGGCTGGTGTTGCTGGTAAGAAATAAAGTTTCTCTGACACCCTTACCTGCCGACTTCCTTCCAAGTGGTGATGAGGATGGGATACCAGTCAACTTGTGCAAAGCACAATGGATTACATTTTTGTTTCATTCCTGTTATCCCTACATTCTTTTTTTCCTTATATTACATGTTTTTCTTTTTTGGTAGTTGACTTTTTTTGGTCTCTAGTTCACTTATCTTCTGTTTTATTGGTAATATTTCCCTCTTTCCTACATATCTTGTGGTGCAGCGGCCAGGGCAACTGACTCTGGAACACTGGGGCTCTCAGTTCAATCCTGGCACTGGCGGCAGATTAGCCCAGCAGCTTGTGACTCTGGGCAATAGCTCGCTTAATCTTCCCGACGGCCCCCAGCGCCGGGACACCTCTCTGGAGGTAGCTGTGCGCTTTACAAATGCTGGTATTTTATTTTCATTTCATTTACTGTAAGAGTATGACTAAGAATAACATTTTTGACACTCTACTTTCTACCATGAAGATCTCAGACCCAAGGAACCTAATATTATAAATAATATTCACCATGTATGTTTGTTGAAAAGGCTTTATTTTTCCTGTTCATGCCCTAACAGTTGAGTTCAAGAGAGAGTGGCCATGGTCATGGACCCCCTTACCCAGTGGGCAAAAGAAAACACAGGGCCTGATTCACAAAAGTAATCTGAGTCAAAATCCTAACTTTACGATTTTCAGTATTCACAAAAGGCATTTAGGAGTAGTAAAGTTAGGATTTCGTCAGTTTGTCTTTTGTCTTAAGACAAAATCCTAACTTAAGTTAAACTTAAGTTAGGATTTTGTCTTAAGACCAAAATTTAGAATAAACTTAAGACAAAATCCTAATTTAAGTTTAATTGAAGTTTAACTTAAGTTAGGATTGTGTTTTAAGATTTAAACTTAGGACAAACTTAAGACAAACTCCTAACTTAAGTTTAACTTAAGTTAGGATTTTGTCTTAAGACCAAAACGTAAGACAAACTTAAGACAAAATCCTAACTTTACTACTCCTAAATGTCTTTTGTGAATACCGAAAGTCGTAAAGTTAGGATTGTGTCTCAGATTACTTTTGTGAATCAGGCCCTGTGTTTTCTTTTGCCCACTCAGTCACCTCTTAATAATTTACTCCTTTATTTTTTCCTACGTTTTTCCGTCCCATCCTACCAAAAAATTGGAAAATCCATTCTTAGGCATATGCCACATTTGATTTTATAACCATGTGAAGTGAAGTGATTCCAGACTATATTGAATGGTTTCCCATAAGTGATTTATTCTACACCTGTTCAGATTTTTCCGTTTCAACTTCTGTCGACTAGTACAGTGACTGAATAAGCCAAAGATGATGAGTTAATAATCAGTGTAGTGACCCCTCTATTCTATATCACAAACTCTCCCCCTACCCGCCTAATCCCTCTACCCTAACCTGCAGTAGAGAAAGTCAAGTTTCCTTTCCTTACTTACTGCCCAGCAAATGAATTTGTTGGAAATAATATGTGGTGATGGGCGCGGCCAGTGAGTAAAGTGGGAATAGGTGTATGATTTGATGTCAAGTTTGTAGTATGGGATACACTGTAAGAAATGTGTCAAATACAATCTATATAGCCCATTCCTTTTTCCTGTAGTGCAGTGCATCATTTTACCCAACGTCTACTTACAGCAGACAGGATAATATAGATGCTCCAGCTGTAGACGGTAGCAAAATACCCGACGCGTCGGCGAGCAATGAGCATGGCTCCATTATTTTAGCACAACACATAACTTGTACTCCATAGTGCATAATACCGTACTCATTAATGAGGTAGTTCATTTTTCCACTCAAAGTGTCTGTTTATAGTTACTTGAAAAGCCTTTAGAAGAAAACAAAATCAAATCACTGTTTTTTTAAACCAGTGTTATTAAGCCGAAATATGTTTTTGACACACAGTCAGTGCCTTTTATGCAAGGCATGTGTGGGTAAAACAAAATCGGCCTAGTGACTCTCCTAATCATGATCACATAAAATTCCAATGCCCTAGGGGACCAGCAATGTACTGCTACTGTGCCACCAATTAATTTAAAACAATTATTTACCCAGCACATTACTTACAATTTGTATTTTTTTCTTTTTGTTTTTCTCAATATAGCTACTGGGGGCACTTGTAGCACCCAACAAGCAGAAGACAGTGGCCTGTCTGCGGCTGTAAAGGCTGGAGCGAATCCAGCAGGAATATTGGTGACTGGTGGTCCTGGAGGAAGAAGAGGCAAAAATAGCTGTCTCTCAGTCTCTGCCGGGCCCAGGTACAGCCGGTCCACCTCAGCCTCCTAGCCATCCCATCGCCGGTGCCAGCTGCCATCAACTGCTGCCACTTCCTCCCACACTGACAACAGCAGGCCATTGCTGTGGTGCATCCCGCAGTGGCTGGACACCATAGAGAGACAACTCGCCACAATGGAGCAGAGCCTGGACCAGCTCCAGACCCAAATAGAGAATGCCCTCTTCTAGCCTTTTAAAAAAAAATAATGTTTAAGTGGGAGGGACTTGTTGTGGGTGGAGAGGGTGGGTTTGCCTATAAAAAAATATAGGGAAACTATATTTTATTGAAATTTATGCCTGAAGTAGTTTGTTTTACTTTTACTTTGCACTGCTACCTCCAGTTTTTACGCAGCCTGTTTATGTGCTTGTAAGAGTGTACTGCTTAGTTACAGTTTTACCTCTCTAATTATCTTGACCATTAGGGGGGATGTTGCCATGATCTATATTGCCTACAACAAACAAAATAAAGAATTACTTGCAGTTACAGTTAGTTACTTACTTGCTAACTTAACTAGTTCACTTCACTACATAGTTGTCTTACCTGAATATAGATGAAGGAATAACATGGAAAGCATCACAACTTGACAAGCGAGGTCCCACTTCCACGCAGGTGAGCTCCAACTGTAGGGTTAATATGAAGGATTATCCATCGTAGGCAACTAAATGGAAATAAAAACACTGAGGTGGTAGGTTAAATCAAAGCTTTACAAAGAATTGACACCAGACTACCACATGATGACACAATAAGAATTCCTTGTAGTGATAAAATAACACAAATTAGCAACTGTAGTAATTTGGTTAAAGGGGAGCTACTACTAATTTACAAAATCCTTGAGCCATAAAAAATGGATTCAAAGTCTGGCGTGGACAAGCTTAGGTTAGGCGTTTATGGTTATACAACAAAAGGTCTGAATGATGATGCAGATGAATGATGGTCCAACCAGTTACCCAACCTACTCCCATCCAGAGATCCAACCAGCACCCGATCTACTTTCATCCCGAGATCCAACCAACGCTGGACATACTCCAATCCTGGTATCCAACCAGTGCCTGACCAATTCCAATCCTGGGATCCAACCAGCACCCACCATAGAACAATCGTGGGATCAAACCAGCGCCCTAACCTATTCCAATCCTGGGATCCAACAAGCGCCCCAACCTACTCCTATCCTGGGATCAAACCAGCATCTGACCTACTCCGATCCTGGGATCCAACCAGTGCCCCAAACTACTCCCATCCTGGGATCCAACCAGCACTCGACCTACTCCAATTCTGGGATTCAACCAGGGCCCAATCTACTCAAATCCTGGGATACAACCAATGCCTCAGCCTCCTCCAATCATGGGCTCCAATCAGCACCCAACCTACTCCCATCCTGAGATCCAATCAGTGCCCAACCTATTATGATCCTGAGAACTAACCAGTGCCCAACCTACTCTGGTACTGAAATTCAACCACCGCTGGATCTACAACAATCCTGAGATCCAACCAGCACCCTACCTACTCCCATCCCGAGATCAAACCAGCACCCGACATTCAACAACAATCCAGGGATCTAACCTGCGCCTGATTAATCAAATCCTGAGATCCAACAAGTACCCAACCTACACTACTCCAGTCCTGGGATACAACCTGTGCCCTATATACTCCTGTCCTGAGATCCAACCAGCAACTGACCTAAAACAATCCTGTGATTCAAACAGCACCCAGCGTACTCCAATCCAACCAGCGCCTGACCTACAACAAGTTCTGGGATCCGACCAGGGCCCAAACTACTCCAATCCGGGGATCAAACACAAACTCCAACCTACTCCAATCCTGGGAATCCAAGACTATCCAAACCTACTACAATCCTGGGATCCAATCAGTGCTCTAACCTAATCGAATCCTGGGAACAATTGGCATCTGACCTCATCCGCTCCTGAGGTTCAACAAGTGCCTGACCCAGTGGCGTCACTAGGGTTGGTGTCACCCGGTGCGGGTAACTCATGGTGTCACCCCCTCACGACTTACTGCATGGACCTCCTCCGCTCCGAGTCCGCCAGTGGCCTATTAACCAAAAGTCAAACTTAGTTCGCATTAATTCCGAGTAAGGCGTTTGCCTTGCTGCTCACTCGGCTGTCACCTCAGTAACGACCAGCTTGTTCTGCGGTGACATCAGTCGTCTGACTGTTGAGCATGCTAGAGGGGCTCCAGGGTGGGCAGGCAGCACGGGGCTCACATGAAGAAATCCCCTTGTGATAGCTCACCTAATCTCCCTGATGGCCCCCAGTGCTTTGACACCCTTAAGGGGTTGCTATGTTCGAGCTTTACAAATACCTTGGACCGCCCCACTTGAAGAATCCTTGGACTGCCCCATGAAGAAGTCTTGTACCACCCCCCTGAGGAAAGCTTGGACTACCCTACTTTACAGCCCTGGGGGTCAATACTAGAGCGCTTTACTTGATGCGCAGGCAGCGCAGCTTTGGGTCCGATATAAGGTCTCCCCAAGACACTGGGGGTAAAACTCTCTCTTTGACACACGTTGAGCCTAGTAACCCCTCAGTGCTCCTCCATAAGTGAGGACAAGGAAATGAATGTTGCCTTCTGCAAAAGGAGGCGCTGGGTTTCTATTTCTGGCGGTGCGCGCTTAATGCACAGAGCCCAGGCTCTGGGACATGAATGTGCACTTGCAACACCAATGCCCATTGGCACGTGCCAAGGGAACTGGTCTCGAAGAGTGTGTATTCATTCAAGGGAGATGATACGTGTGCACCCCTGAACAAACGTGGAATGAACATAGCTTTGGACGGGACAGCCGTATACTTCTGTGTGCTGCAAGTGTCACCAACTCTCTCATCCACTTTTCCATCGGGAGCGAAGCCCATGATGGAGGTGCAGAGGTCAACAAACGATTGACTTACAGCAGCTAGGCGACTTAAAACAAAATCCATCGTAGCGCTAGACAAAAAGTACATTCCAACCAAAAATGCTCAACAGAAGCCCTGCTTCCGTTGGGTTCAGCTCAGGTGTTTCCACGGCCCTGTCGTGTGACAGAAGCATCCTAACTGCGTTTCAGGGCACGTGAGAAGCATCCAAACTGGAGCATTTCAGAGCACGTGAACTTATTTCCAAGCGCTTTATACCGTGTCCACAAAAGCCTACACTCTCACTGAAAACTTGACCTCACCACACAAATGCCCCCTTTCAGATATCTATGTTCCTGTCCGCCACCGCCAATAAAGTGCTTGGGCCACTGGAGCCGATTAGATGGGGGTGAGGGGTGGGGTATGGGGGGACGCAGCCTGGTGTTGGGTTACAGGGAGCACCCTGCTGCGCTGCAGAGACTTGAACAATCTGCGCGCTCAGAGACAAGGCCGCCTGACCAGGACACTGGGAGGGAAAAGCGCCTATGAAATAATAAAGCGCTCTCCGCCGGTCTCGAAGCGCTCCAACGGCTCAGGCACGGGTAGAGAAGGCAAAATGGGCAAAATATAGTACATACCCTAGCATTGGAATACAAGGGAAGGTACACGAGAAGAAAGGGAAAGGGGTCTGGGTGGGGGAGAGGGTAGCGCCACCCCCGAACAACAGTGTGAATCATTCTTTAGCCCACTTTCATCGCAGCAGCGCTACTCTGCAGGCTGTTTTTGGTAGAGTTGTTATTGTTTCTGGCCTATTAACCAAAAGTCAAACTTAGTTTGCCTTAATTCTGAGTAAGGCGTTTGCCTTGCTGCTCACTCGGCTCTCACCTCAGGAACGACCAGCTTGTTCTGCGGCGACATCAGTCGCCTGTCGACTGTCGCTAGAGGGGCTCCAGGGTGGGCAGGCAGCACGGGGCTCACATGAAGAAATCCACTCGTGAAATGTAACATAGGCAAAGCGGCCTTCTGAGGCCTGGTCGGGCAACTTCCTGGGACCCTGTGACAGTGCGTACAGCGCGCTGGTGGCTCCAGGAACTGACTGCGACTGCGCTCATCTGTTGGTCCGATCCCGCTCAGCATGAGCCCATCAACATCAATTAACCAGCAGAGGGGGCGTGGCTGATACTCAGTGATGAGGTCAAGGAGCCTGGGAGAGCAGCCTCTGCGCTAGTCAGAGAGGCACAATGTTTCATTAGGCTCAGGGTTCCTCCTGATTATAAAGCAGAGCAGAGGCGAGGCTCTAGAGCTGTGTTACACAGCGTAACCAGATTGGTGTCAGTGCTTAAATTGTAAAAAAACGAAGTGCAGGAGCTCTCATCAGGAGGCAGCATGCACCAGCCCATTTCTCTTGTTAGCGCCACCTACAACAAAACCATCTACTAACCATGAAAGTGGAGCGAGGACGTGGCGTAATGGCCAGAGCTGGCGACTTCAGAGCACGGGAACCAGGTTTGTGTCTTGGCTGCGGCTCAACATCCTGTGATTCTGGGCAAATCACTCGATCTCCCCCTGTATATGAATATGTCCTTAACTAGTGCTCCTGAAAAGTGCCAGTGCTGAGCACTGGAAAACACCAGCTCAAATTAGTCACTGTTTATAAGGTGCAGATTAGAAGAAGTGAGATGCAGTTTTCACTTATTTGTATGCCATTGTAACTGAAAATAAAAATATAGCCAATAACACGTTATTTAGTGCCACTGCACTAACAGACATACATCACTACAGGGCAAAGGTCAAATTCAAGTTTTTACCACAGAAAGTTGAAAGGATGAAAACATTTTTTTTTACTTCGTCACACCCTCGCTGTAACAATTACTTTACACAGGTAAACAACTGTCCTAATACTCATGTATCTCTTCAGTGCAATCTTACACCATTACATCTGGGTTTTACTTAAATACCACCTTCCATATAAGCCTCTTGTGAGTCCTGGCCCTCCACCAATCTCAACTTTGGTAATAATTAGCGTATCACACGCTGCATACCTACTTCGCATATATGCAGAAAACAAAGCACAGCAAAGAATTAGAGAGGCAACCGGGCACTTTTTCATCCACATTTCAAGAATGGTGTGCACTACTTGTTCTCCGGTATCATCTATGTGCTAAACAGAGGGAGCGTGATTCTATCCCACAAGTAAAATGGTGATAAAATACATTCTAATGAGACCCCGGATAATAAGTAAGTTTCTGTCGGTGAAACACGCAGTTGGCTTGGTGCTAAAATAGCACCCTGCTTAAGAGGACACTGTCAGAGGCATGGGGCTCGAGGCGCTGTTTTTGCAGACTGTAGGCCACTCAGTAAAGCGGTCTCTTCCACCATCAATAAATCCGTCAAGCCGGCTTCACATTTTTCATACATCATACACGAGGGCCCCACTGAATCTGTAGAATTATCAAAGGAGAATTTCCTAAATGTGAGGGCCTGGGACACCACTACATTCTGTCACCTTTTGCCCTCTCTGTAAGCCAACCCGAGCTCGGAGAGACCCTGGGCTAATCACAAAAGGGGACTTCGTGTGACTGTGAGCAGCCCCCGTGAGGAACTGGTGGCGCTGAGTGCCCGCGAGCCAAGGTGCTTGTGCACGTGTGGCAGAGGGGTCGGAGGCTGGCTGCTGAACAGATTCTGAGAATTCAGTTGCTGGCAGAGAGATAATCTCTCTCTCTGATATGTATGCAAGATGGTGCTAACAACAGAGAGACCAATTAAATGCAAGTGCGGTCTCAGGAAAACTATGAAACATTACGCAGAATGTATGTAAAAGGCTCAGCCCGATTCATAACATTAAAGTTGTTTTCTCAGTAACTATTGACAGGCGCATTAAAATGGCAAAACTCTCACTGCAGGTAAATAATGACAGGCCACGCTGACAAATATTGAATGCTTCACAAGTTAACACAAAAAGGGCACTAGTCTTACCTTCCAAATGTAATCCGGTGTCCTTGCCTCGAAAACACGTCCCAGTGTGCCGCTCCGTTGCTCCCTGGCAATGTCCTGACTTCACGAAAAGCGCAGCCGCCAGCCAATGCCGTGCTCCTCCTCCCACTTCATTAGAATGGCGCTGGTAGTCTGCCCGGCCCGGGACAGGAGAAGGCTGGATGAAGAGCAGCAGGAGCGGGTGCAGAGCCTTTAAAGTTTAAACCCGTTACCCCGGACTTAATCGCCGAGCCGGAGCTAGCCTACCACGCAGGTGACCTTCGTGGACAGTGTCACGCTACCCAACACGCTCCGAGTCCCCACCAAAAAAAGCAGCGTTGATACTTACAGTTACTGCTGGTGGGCAGCCGGGCACTGGCCGGCCTGCCTGCCTTTATTCAATAGGCGGCCTAGGCCTGCTGCTGCCTGCACTTGTCGGGGTAAGGGTAGTTGATGACTCTTGGCGGGACGGTGCGTGCTGGTGTGCCGGGGCGTGGCACTTTGAAAAAAAATCTACGCACGCTGCCTGCCTAATAGCACAGACCTTCCCTTGCAGATCCAAATCCAGCAGCCCCCTATCCAATCAGTGTCTCTCGGCCGGGCCTGCCCATCGCAGCAACACTGAAGGGCTGCAGCCCGCCCCCTGCCGCCTAAAGAAAATTTTAAATGCGCATAGTCATTAGAATAAATAAATATAATGAGTTGGACAGTCTGCGCGCGCTGAGTCTGAGCCTGCCTGCGGTAACCCCCATGATGGTGTCACCCGGTGCGGTCCGCACCCCCCGCACCTCCCTAGTGACGCCACTGGCCTGACCTACTACTATCCTAAGATCCAACCAGCCGCTGACTCACTCTAATACTGGAATTGCATCAGCGCCTGACCTACTCCAATCATTGGATCCAACTGGCACCTGACCTGTTCAAATCCTGGGATCCAACCAGTGCCTAACCCGCTCCAATTCTGGGATTCAACCAGCGCCCAACCTTCTTCCATTCTGAGATACAACCAGCACCCGACCAACGCCAATCCTGGGATACAACCAGTGCCTGACCTACTCCGATCCTGAGATCCAAACAGCACCTGACCTACAACAGCTCTTGGATACAACCAGTGCCTGACCTACTCCAATCCTGGGATTCAGCCTGCACCCAAATTACTCCAATCCTGGGATCCTACCAGTGCCTGACCTACAAAAATCCTGGGATCAAACAAGTGCCCAACCTACTCCAATCCTGGGATACAACCATCACCTGGCCTATTCCAATACTTAGATCAAACCAGCACCCTACCTACTCCCATCCAGAGATCCAACCAGCACCCAACCTCCTCCAATCCTGGGATCCACCCAGCGGCTAACCTACTCCCATCCTAAGATTCAACCAGTGCCCGACCTATAACAATCCGGGAATCTAATCAGCACCCAACCTACTCCCATCTGGAGATCCAACCAGCACCCAACCTACTTCCATCCTTGGATCCAACCAGTGACTGACCTACAACAATCCTGGGATCTAACCAGCTCCCGATCTGCTCCAATCCTGGGAGCCAACCAGCACATGGCCTACTTTAATCCTGGGATCCAACCAGTACCCAACCTGCTCTAATCCTGTGATTCAGCCAGTGCTTGACCTCCTCTAATCCTGGGATCCTGCTCCAATCCTGGAATTCAACCAGCACCGGACTTGCTCCAATCTGGGATCGAACCGGAGCCTGACTTGATTCAATCCTGAGATTCTTCCAATCCTTAACTGACCTGCTAGAATCCTGAGATCCAACCAGTGCCCAACCTACTCCCATCTTGAGATCCAACCAGTGCCCAACCTACACCAATCCTGGGATCCAACCAGCACCCTAACTGTCAAGTACCTTAGCTGAAGTTTTGTTTCCACAGGAGCAAATGCTTGATCTCCACTCCCCCAATCCACTACCGCGAGCACTAGGGCTCACGAGCAGCAGCGAGGGGGAAAGGGGAATTGGACAGACAAGAGAGACTGCACCGTGTCTTCCTTCTGGACTGGTCTCGGAACTCCTTCCTTAGACTCATGTAATGAGAGTTACTCAACTACTACTCTACAAATAACTAATTCTGAATTAATACATATGTGACATCTTTCCACACAATTACCTGTCCTGACACAGTGGGTAGCCGCTCTCTGTACTCATTCTGCTAGGTACCTTTTAGTGGAAGAGGGGGGTTACTGTTGACGTGTTGCTTCTCCTGCAAAAAGAATCACATGTAAACCCTGTTTGCCTGAGTTCCCTTCCTAACTCAATGTGACTGTCTTTACCTTTCAACCACCTAGTGGATGTACCATCTATTTTCCAGAATGAGTAAACGTTCTTGTAAGAATACAGATTCTCAGTCTTTTTTCAAGTTCCAGAACCCTGCAGATGATGCTGGTCTTTAGTGGCTCTTATATATATATATATATATATATATATATATATATATATATATATATATATATATATATATGTATATATATTTAGACTACTGTATTCACAATGTCCACTCTGGGAACTTCCTTCTCTACTCACTCCTCCTACAGTCTTTTCTTAACAATGAAAGTTGAACTCTGCTCTTGCTGGCTGACGCTTCTTTCTGCTGCGACAACACTACTGGACTGAGACTCAAAAATATACAGGACTGCTGCTTGCTTGTAGCCTGACAATATTGTCTTTTCCACTAATAAGTCACTGGAACTCTCCACTGCATTGAGAGCCAAACGATGAGTAGAATTGGCAGCACTTACTTGACTGAAGGTCGTTTGTTCTGCTTGCCTTTTTCCCAAAAATCTTAGGCAGAGCTGAGGCTTCTTGTCGACTGAGTTGAGCTGCCTCTCTTGAGAAACTCTGGACAGCTCCCCCAAGAAATGTCAAGGAGAGAAATTCACTAAATTCACCCACTCGCGGGTGCTGGAGCCTGACTCACTGGAGCAAGCCTACTCTAGACTAAACAGGAAACTATGTCTGACTGAAAACACTCCTGAGGAGAACGGAGCTCAAAGAACACCTCCGCTCCACAGAAAATCGACGGTTGAAGTGCGCCGCGTTCAGAACGCGCGCGCGCTAAATCAACCCAGAGACACTACACCGCTACCTGAGCGAACACCAGGGAAAACTAGAAGGACCTACCTGCGGCCATCTTGGAAGGGGAAGGGTGGACGAACCTAAACCAGCAAAGAGCGAAGGATAGCGGAGAGCGTTCTAACCGAAACGCTCCTGCGCCTACCTCGCACTAGACCTATCTGACTACTGGGGCGTAACCTCAACCGAGGGAATCTAGACCCAACAGCACCGGACCTGACAGTACCCCCCACCAAAACCCCCCTCCCCTCCTCCTTGGGCTTAGTGGGATGAGTACGATGAAACTCTTGGAGCAAACGTGAAGCATGGATATTGGATCGTGGCTCCCAGGATCTTTCTTCTGGACCATAACCCTTCCAGTCAACTAAATAGAATATCTTCCCTCTCTGTAGTCTCGAGTCCAGGATTCTCTTAACCTCAAATTCCTCACTACCCTGCACCAAAACAGATGGGGGAGACTTCCTGCCTCTCAATCCCTCAGGACTACGCTGGAGCAAAGACACATGAAAAACTGGATGAATCTTCAACCTTGGGGGAAGACAAACCTTAACACTAACTGGATTTACCATTCGATCCACCCGAAAAGGACCCACAAACCTCGGCTGAAACTTGCGGTTCCCCTTGAGACGTAAGTTACGAGTGGAAACCCAGACCTGATCTCCCTTCAAATACACTGGATTTGGCCGCCTCTTCTTGTCTACCTGCTTCTTATAGGAGATTTTAGCCTTAGCCAGATTTCTAGAAGCTAGTCGATAGGCCTCATGTAATTCTTGTACCACCGTCTCCACTGCTGGGACGTAACTGGTCTCTTTATCAAGCAGGGTGTTTGGGTGTCTGCCAGAATTTAAATAGAAAGGGGAGTAACCTGTGGAAGCATGTTCTGCATTATTGTAAGCAAACTCCGCTGCCCAAATCAGGTCGGGCCACTCTCCTTCCTGATCCATCAAGAACAGGCGCAAGTATTGCTCCAATTCCTGATTTACTCTTTCCGTCTGTCCATCTGTCTCAGGGTGGAAGCTGGTGGACAGACGGGAATCTATTCCCAATCTCTTCAAAAAGGATCTCCAAAAACGAGAAACAAACTGAGGGCCCCTGTCTGAGATGACTGTCTTGGGAATACCATGTGCCCGTACTATGTGTTGTGTGAATAGTTTGGACAGCTGTGTGGCACTTGGAAGAGCTTTCAAAGGGACGAAATGGCTCATCTTAGAAAAATGATCCACCACCACCCAAATGACCGATAAACCCCCACTGGATGGGAGTTCCCCAATGAAATCCATGGAAATGGTATGCCAAGGGTCAGGGGCAAGAGGTAAAGGCTGTAAAAGACCTTGTGGAGCCCTTCTAGGAGTCTTTCCCTTGATACACAACTCACAAGTGGCTACATACTGCCGCACCTGAGCTTCCATTGCCGGCCACCAAAACTCTCTTCGGATCAACTCCATAGTTTTCTTCACACCCTTATGTCCTGACAAGGGCTCATCATGGAAGTGTTTTTTGATTTGTCTTCGCAGTTCCAGATCTGACACGAACAACTTGTCAAGATAGTAGGGCCTTCCATCTCTGACTTGGAACTCTTCCCCTTTAACTGTCCAATCCTTCAGCTCTTCTTGAGACAGTGAGTCTAGTAGTTTCTTTTCTATGTCTGTGTAGGTGAGAGTTCCAATTATTCGATCTACTGGAATGATAACTCCTTTTTCAGCAATCTTAACATCTTCACTCACATTCAAACGAGATAAGGCGTCCGCCTTTCCATTGGCAGAGCCTGGTTTGTAAGTCAAAACAAAATTATAATCTGCAAAAAATAAAGACCATCTCAATTGACGTGGGGTAAGGGTACGGGCGGATTTCAAAAACTGGAGATTCCGATGGTCCGTGAAAACGGTCACCACGTGCCTGGCCCCCAATAAATAATGTCTCCATTCCAAAAATGCGTCCTTGACGGCCAACAGTTCTTTGTCTGCAATTGGATAATTAATTTCTGCAGCAGTTAATTTTCGTGAACGAAAGACTACAGGATGTAACTGGCCCGTCTGCTTATGGCGCTGAGACAAAATTCCCCCAATGGCCAAATTGGAGGCGTCTGCTTCCACAAAAAATGGTTCTTCAGGATCTGGATGGAGCAGCACCGGGGAAGATACAAAAATTCTCTTGAGTTCATTAAATGCTGACTCAGTTTCTGCATTCCACTCAAACTTGGTCTTCTTTTTCAACAGTCTGGTGAGAGGACAAACTCGCTCCGAAAAATTAATTATGAAGCGCCTATAAAAATTGGCGAAACCAAGAAAACTTTGAACTTCTTTCACTGTACTCGGGGAGGGCCACTCCTTGATGACTTTCACCTTTGATTCATCCATAGATACACCCTTGGGAGACAAAACAAACCCCAAAAACTCCACTTGTGTGGAATGAAACACACACTTCTCCAATTTAACAAAAAGTTGGTTCTCCAGCAACTTCTTCAGGATGGATCTGACATGCTGGATGTGTTCTTCCACACTGGCCGAGAAAATGAGGATGTCGTCGATATAAACAACTGCACACCTATCCAAAAATTCCCGCAACACATCGTTTACAAAATGCTGGAAGGCAGCTGGGGCGTTGCATAAACCAAAAGGCATGACTTGATATTCGAACAACCCAAAACGAGTTCGAAAGGCCGTCTTCCACTCTTCTCCTTCCGCCATGCGCACCAAATGATAAGCGCCTCTCAGATCCAATTTAGTATACACCTTCGCTCCCTTTACTTGATCCAAGAGCTCAGAAATCAAAGGTAGGGGATAACGATTCTTTTTGGTCACCAGGTTGAGAGCGCGATAGTCAATGCAAGTTCGCAGCTGGCCATCCTTCTTCGGAATAAAGAAGAGTGGAGATGAAGCCGGGGACTGGGAAGGGCGGATAAATCCATTGGCCAAATATCTACTCAGATATTCCTTGAGATGGACATTCTCTGCTTCCGACAGCGCGTAAATCCGACTACATGGCAGAGAGGCTCCCGGCTCCAGCTCAATTCGGCAATCGTACTCACGATGGGGAGGTAAACGTTCTGCTACTCTTTCATCAAACACTGGGGCAAGATCTTCATATTCATGTGGAATTTCTTGAGTATCCACCGTACAAATGGTCTTTGGAATGCTTGCTAAAAATTGGGATTGTGAAACCTCTGATGATTCTGGATTTGAGTGAAAACAATGTCGCAAACAATAGTCCGAATTCATGCGAATAGATCGTCGGGCCCAATCTATCTGGGGATTATGCTCCGTGAGCCAAGGCAGACCCAAAATAAGTTGAAATTGCGGAGCATCGATTAGACTGAATTGCAAGGAGCTAAAATGTGAACCTGGCCCACACAGCAAAATCTCCTCCGAATCATAGACTATTGGCCCGGAAGACAAACTTGTTCCATCTACGGCTCGTACTGGCTCCGGTCGTTCCTTCCTCACGAAGGTGATTCCTAGAGCCTTTGCAAAACCAATGTCACAAAAATTTCCCGTGGCCCCTGAATCGATCATGACTGAAATTCCTTCCTTGATCTGCCCTCCAAATCTTATTTGAACTGATAAAATTAAATGTGGGGCCGAAGATTGCAAGGTATTAGCCACTAATTTCAAATCTGGAGTTGACTGTTCCTTCGCTTCCACCAGGGCAACCCCTTCTACTGGTGGAGCCGATCTTTTACCCACGAATTGTTCTTGGGCTTCTTTGGACATTCCTTTACAAAATGACCAGAGTTCCCACAATACATGCACATCTTGCCTATACGTCTCTTCTCTCTTTCTTCCCTAGACAAGGGTCCTCTTACAGAACCAATCTGCATAGGCTCATCTTCAGATACAGTTTCCTTTGACTTGGATCCTTCTGCCTTTATTCTGTCAAACCGGGGAGGAATATACCTAATTTCTTTTCGTCTCTCGTTCTTCCTCTCACTTTGACGCTGATCAATCTGAAGAACTAAGTCAATCAATTCGGAAACCTCTGTGGGACGTTTTGGAATCTGTGATAGACCATCCTTGAGCTCATCTTTTAGACCACGGTAAAAAATTGCGGCTCGTTTTGCTTCTGGCCAATTTGTCTCCACTATTAGTTTGTTGAATTGAGCCAAATATGCCACTAGCTCACGATTCCCCTGTCGTAGATCTAATAACTCATTATCTGTGGATTGAGAGATGGACCGTCTATCAAAAATCCGTAGAAATTCTCTTTTGAATCCTTCAAATTCATACAGGACAGGGTCATTATTATTCACCAAAGGCATGGACCAGGCGGCGGCATCTCCACTCAGGTACGACAGCATGAACGCCACTTTGGACTGGTCTTCTTTAAAAATGATGGGCCGACAGAGAAAATGCAGAGAACATTGCGTAAGGAAAATTTGGGCCTTGTTTGGGTCCCCACTATACCTTTCAGGAGCAGCTAAGGGTATTGTAGGGGAAATTGCGTGGATAACCTGCGTTGTGAGTTCGGCAGCAGATGGGGCAGGGGCAAAAGAGGGGGGCTTCTCTTCCTGGACTGTAGGACGGGTCCCCCCAGTGAACTCTTCAAACTGTTGACGCAAATGACGTGCATCTAAAGCTGACTTCCTAACCTCCTCTCTCAAGGCCTTATTCTCTTCCATGGTATCACTCAACTGCTTTTGTATACTATCTAAAACTGTGGCTAGGGCCTTTACGTCAATTCCCTCAGCCATCGTGCTCAGGTGGAAATCAGTTTTTATGGCACTTCAATCTGTCAAGTACCTTAGCTGAAGTTTTGTTTCCACAGGAGCAGATGCTTGATCTCCACTCCCCCAATCCACTACCGCGAGCACTAGGGCTCACGAGCAGCAGCGAGGGGGAAAGGGGAATTGGACAGACAAGAGAGACTGCACCGTGTGTTCCTTCTGGACTGGTCTCGGAACTCCTTCCTTAGACTCCTGTAATGAGAGTTACTCAACTACTACTCTACAAATAACTAATTCTGAATTAATACATATGTGACATCTTTCCACACAATTACCTGTCCTGACACAGTGGGTAGCCGCTCTCTGTACTCATTCTGCTAGGTACCTTTTAGTGGAAGAGGGGGGTTACTGTTGACGTGTTGCTTCTCCTGCAAAAAGAATCACATGTAAACCCTGTTTGCCTGAGTTCCCTTCCTAACTCAATGTGACTGTCTTTACCTTTCAACCACCTAGTGGATGTACCATCTATTTTCCAGAATGAGTAAACGTTCTTGTAAGAATACAGATTCTCAGTCTTTTTTCAAGTTCCAGAACCCTGCAGATGATGCTGGTCTTTAGTGGCTCGTATATATATATATATATATATTTAGACTACTGTATTCACAATGTCCACTCTGGGAACTTCCTTCTCTACTCAATCCTCCTACAGTCTTTTCTTAACAATGAAAGTTGAACTCTGCTCTTGCTGGCTGACGCTTCTTTCTGCTGCGACAACACTACTGGACTGAGACTCAAAAATATACAGGACTGCTGCTTGCTTGTAGCCTGACAATATTGTCTTTTCCACTAATAAGTCACTGGAACTCTCCACTGCATTGAGAGCCAAACGATGAGTAGAATTGGCAGCACTTACTTGACTGAAGGTCGTTTGTTCTGCTTGCCTTTTTCCCAAAAATCTTAGGCAGAGCTGAGGCTTCTTGTCGACTGAGTTGAGCTGCCTCTCTTGAGAAACTCTGGACAGCTCCCCCAAGAAATGTCAAGGAGAGAAATTCACTAAATTCACCCACTTGCGGGTGTTGGAGCCTGACTCACTGGAGCAAGCCTACTCTAGACTAAACAGGAAACTATCTCCGACTGAAAACACTCCTGAGGAGAACGGAGCTCAAAGAACACCTCCGCTCCACAGAAAATCGACGGTTGAAGTGCGCCGCGTTCAGAACGCGCGCGCGCTAAATCAACCCAGAGACACTACACCGCTACCTGAGCGAACACCAGGGAAAACTAGAAAGACCTACCGGCGGCCATCTTGGAAGGGGAAGGGGGGACGAACCTAAACCAGCAAAGAGCGACGGATAGCGGAGAGCATTCTAACCGAAACGCTCCTGCGCCTACCTCGACCTAGACCTATCTGACTACTGGAGCATAACCTCAACCGAGGGAATCTAGACCCAACAGCACCGGACCTGACACCTAACTACTCCCATCCTGAGATCCAACCAGCACCTGACCTACTTCCATCCTTGGATCCAAGGAGCACCCCAACCTACTCCCATCCTGAGATCCAACCAGCACCCGACCTACTTCCATCCCTGGATCCAAGGAGCACCCCAACCTACTCTCATCCTGAGATCCAACCAGCATCCAAGCGAACCCCTCCTGAGATCGAACCAGCACCCAATCTAATCCCATCCTGAGAACCAACCAGTGACTGACCTACAACAATCCTGGGATCTAACCAGCGCCCGCTCTGCTGCAATCCTGGGATCCAACCAGCACATGACCTACTCCAATCCTGGGATCGAACCAGTACTTGACCTGCTCCAATCCTAGGATCCAGCCAGTGCCCAACCTGCTCCAATCCTGTGATCCAGCCAATGCCTGACCTCCTCCAATCCCGTGATCCTGCTCCAATCTGGGAATCAATCAGCGCCTGACTTGCTTCAATCTGGGAATTCAATGAGGGCCCGAGCTACTCCAATCCTGGGATCCATCATGCTCCAATCCTGGGATTCAACAAGCGGCCTACCTGCTCCAATCCTGGCATCCAACCAGCACCCAATTTACTCCCATCCTGAGATCCAACCAGCGCCCAACCTACAGCAACTCAGGGATCCAACTAACACCCTACCTACTCCCATCTTAAGAGCCAACCAGCACCCAACCTACTACAATCCTGGGATCCAACCAGTACCCAACCTACTCCCTTCCTGAGATCGAACAAGCTTCCAACGTACTCCTATCCGGGGGTCTAACCAGTTACCCAACCTACCACAAACATGTGGGCCTACCAGCGCTCCACCTATTCCCATCCTGAGATCCAACCAGCGCCCAATCTACAACAGTCCTGGGATCTAATAAGCACCCAACCTACTCCCATCGGCAGATCTAACTAGAGCCCAACCTACTTCAATCCTTGGATCCAAGGAGCACCCCAACCTACTCCTATCCGGGGATCCAGCCAGTACCCCAAACTACCACAATCCTAGGATCCAACCAGTGCTCCACCTACTCCCATCCTGAGATCCAACCAGCGCCCAATCTACAACAGTCCTGGGATCTAATCAGCACTCAACCTACTCCCATCCGGAGATCCAACTAGCGCCCAACCTACTTCCATCCTTGGATCCAAGGAGCACCCCAACCTACTCCCATCCTGAGATCCAACCAAGACCCAGCATACTCTCATCTGGAGATCTAACCAGCACCCAATCTAATCCCATCCTGAGAAGCAACCAGCGACTGACCTACAACAATCCTGGGATCTAACCAGCACCCGCTCTGCTGCAATCCTGGGATCCAACAAGCACATGACCTACTCCAATCCTGGGATCCAACAAGTACCTGACCTGCTCCAATCCTAGGATCCAGCCAGTGGCTGACCTCCTCGAATCCTGGGATCCTGCTCCAATCCTGGGAATCAATCAGCACCTGACTTGCTTCAATCCGGGAATTCAACAAGCACCTGACCTACTCCAATCCTGGGATCAAAAAGGTGTCTAACCTGGTCCAATCCTGGGATTCAACCAGCGGCCTACCTGCTCTGATCCTGGGTTCCAACCAGCGCCCAACTTATTCCCATCCTGAGTTCCAACCAGCGCCCAACCTACTCCAATCCAGGGATCCAACCAACACCCTACCTATTCCCATCCTGGGACTCCACCAGCGCCCGACCTACAACAATCCTGGGATCCAAAACTAACCTACTCCGTTCCTGAGATCTGACCAGCTTCCAACCTACTCCTATCCGGGGATCCAACCAGCGCTACAACCTACCGCAATCCTGGGATCCAACCAGCGCTCCACCTACTCCCATCCTGAGATCCAACCAGCACCCGACCTACAACAATACTGGGATCCAATCAGCTCCCTACCCACTCCCATCTTGAAATCCAACCAGCTCCCGTCCTGCATCAATCCTGGGATCAAGCCAACACCCATACTACTCCTATCCTGAGATCCAACCAGCCCCCAACCTACTTCTATCCTTGGATCCAACCAGTGCCCAACCTACTCCCACCCTGGGATCCAACCAGTGCCCAACCTACTCCCATCCTGAGATTCAACCAGTGCCCAACCTACTCTCATCCTTACATCAACTAGCACCCGACCCACAATAATCCTGAGATCCAACCAGCACCCAACCTACTCCCATCCTGAGATCCAACCAATGCCTGACCTACTCCAATCCTAGGATCCAACAGGCACCCAACCTGCTCCAATCCTGGGATCCAACTAGTGCCCGACCTGGTCCAATCCTGGGATCCAACCTACTCCGATCATGAGATCAACCAGCGCCTGGCCTACTATAATCCTGGGATCTAACCAGCTCCCAACCTACTCCTATCCAGAAAGCCAACCAGTGTCAGACCTACAACAATTTTGGGATCCTATTAGCTCCCCCACCTACTCCAATCCTAGGATCCATCCAGCACCCCAACCTACTCCAATCCTAGGATACCACCAGTGATCGACCTGCTCTAATCCTGGGATCTAACCAGTGCCTGACCTACTTCAATCCTGGGATCCTACCAGTGCCCCAACATTCTCCAATCCTGGGATCCAAACAGCATTCCAACCTAATCCTATCATGAGATCCAAGCAGTTCCCAACCTACTCCCATCCTTAGATCCAACCAGCATCCACCCTACTCCCACGCTGAGATTCAACCAGCACCCAACCTACTCCCATCCTGAGATCCAACCAGTGCCTGACCTACAACATTCCAGAGATCCAATCAGTGAGCTACCTATTCCCATTCTGAGATTCAACCAGCACCCGACCTTCATCAATCCTGGGATCCAACCAGCACCCAGCCTACTCCCTTCTTGAGATCCAACCAGAGCCCAACCTACTACCAACCTGGGATCTAACCAGCACCCCAACCAACTCCAATCCTGCGATCCAGCCAGTGTCCAAACTACTCCGATCCTGAGATCAACCAGCACCTGGCCTACCATAATCCTGTGATCCAACCAGCGCCCGACCTACTCCTATCCAGAGATCCAACCAGTGCCTGACCTACAACAATTTTGGGATCCTACCTGCTCCCCCACCTACTCCAATCCTAGGATCTATCCAGTGCCCCAACCTACGCCAATCCTGGGATTCAACCGGTGTCCGACGTTCTCTAATCCTGGGATCCAACCAGTGCCTGACCCACTTCAATCCTGGGATCCTCCCAGTGCCCCAACATTCTCCAATCCTGGGATCCAAACAGCATCCAACCTACTCCCATTATGAGAGTCAAGCAGTGCCCAACCTACTCCCATCCTGAGATCCAACCAGCACCTGACCTACTTCCATCCTTGGATCCAAGGAGCACCCCAACCTACTCCCATCCTGAGATCCAACCAGCACCCGACCTACTTCTATCCTGGGATCCAACCAGCGCCCAACCTTCTCTGATCCTGAGATCAACCAGCACCCGACCTACCATAATCCTGGGATCCAACCAGTGCCCATCCTGCTCCTTTCCTGAACTCCAACCATCACCTGACCTACAGCAATCTTAGGATCCTACCAGCACCCCAACCTACTCCAATACTAGGATCCAACTAGTGCCCCAACCTACTCCAACCCTGGGTTACAACCAGTGTCCAACGTACTCCAATCCTGGAATTCAACCGGTGACCGACCTGCTCGAATCCACCTATCCAACCAGCACCCAATGTACTCCCATTCTGAGATCCAACCAGCAGTCAACCTACTCAAATCCTGAGATCCAAGCAGTGGCTAACCTTCTCCCATTCTAAGATCCAACCAGTGCCCAACCTACTCCCATCTTGAGATGCAACCAGCTCCCAACCATCAACAAACCTGGGATCCAACCAGTGCTTCAATCTACTCCTATCCTGGGATCCAACTAATGCCCCAACCTACTCCAAACCTTGGATACAACCAGCATCTGACCTACTCCAATCCTCGGCTACAACCAGCACCGTCCTGCTCCAATCCTGGAATCCATCCAGCACCCAACTTACTCCAATCCTGGGATATAACCAGCTCCCGAGCCTACTCCATTTCTGGGGTCCAACCAGTGCCCCAACCTACTCCAATTCTGGGATCCAACCAGAGTCTAACTTACTCCAAACCTGGAATCCAAACAGTGCCCCAACCTACTGTAATCTTCAAATCCAACCAGTGCCCGACCTACTCCAATAATGTGATCTAACCAGCACCCGCCCTACTCCAATCCTGAGATATACACAGCACCGACCCACCCCAATCCTTGGATCCAACCAGTGTCCAACCTACTCCAATCCTGAGTTCCAATCAGGACCCAACCTACTCCCATCCTGGGATCACACCACTGCCCCAACCTACTCCAGTCCTGAGATCCAACTAGCACCCAACCAACTCCCATCCTGAAATCCAACCAGCGCCCAACCTACTCCCATCCTGAGATCCAACCAGCACCCAACCTACTCCAATCCTGGGATCCCGTCAACACCCTCCTTCTCCAATCCTGGGATCCAACCAGCATGCCCAACAAAAATAAATCTCAGCTTGCAGATTTAAAGCACTAACAGATCAGCGAATAAACTCTCTCTTCCCGTCTCTTGGACCACACCCCTAAACCTCAAGTCCATTACTGGCACCCACAAGCATCTCTCCAAAGCACCCCAGTTCTGCTCTTTGGACTCAATCTGACCTCTTGAAACTACTTGCCCTTTTAGACCAGAGTGCAGTAGTTTCTAATCTTTCTGACCTAGAGCTCAGAGCCCCGGCTGAAAGTTGGCTACTCCAAAAAAACTGAAACTCAAGCCCTGATTATTAGTGGTACAACAAACAAATGATGGACGGAATGCTGACAATGCAGACATTCTCCCCCAGTCAAGAGATCTGGGTTAAATCCATCGTTCTTTTGCCCACTACGCCACCCCAGTCCTAGGATGCTTGTTTCCAGTCCAGGGAGGACCTGGCTTGGCAGTTCGGGCTGGACTGTTCCCATGGGGCACAGGGTCAAGACTGATTTGCATATGGCTGGGTTCAAACTGGAATGGCATGGTGAGCAAAAAAACGATGGATTTAGGCCCAGATCTCTGTACTGGGGTGAATGTATGACATTGTTCTGCATTCTGTCCATCAATTGTTGTTTTTGCATTTGTCACCCCGAGTGGGAAGGGTATGCTCAGACGTGAGTCCCTTGCTCTCCATGCCACTGGAATCAAGCTATCCTGGCTGACGAGGGCTGAAAGCCCGAAACCGGTCCTAGGATGCTTGTTTCCAGTCCAGGGAGGACCTGGCTTGGCAGTTCGGGCTGGACTGTTCCCATGGGGCACAGGGTCAAGACTGATTTGCATATGGCTGGGTTCAAACTGGAATGGCATGGTGAGCAAAAAAACGATGGATTTAGGCCCAGATCTCTGTACTGGGGTGAATGTATGACATTGTTCTGCATTCTGTCCATCAATTGTTGTTTTTGCATTTGTCACCCCGAGTGGGAAGGGTATGCTCAGACGTGAGTCCCTTGCTCTCCATGCCACTGGAATCAAGCTATCCTGGCTGACGAGGGCTGAAAGCCCGAAACCGGTCCTAGGATGCTTGTTTCCAGTCCAGGGAGGACCTGGCTTGGCAGTTCGGGCTGGACTGTTCCCATGGGGCACAGGGTCAAGACTGATTTGCATATGGCTGGGTTCATTATTAGTGGGCCAGAGTTTTCCAACTCCTGGCAGACGCCTGTTTGGGCGGAGTTCAGAATTTCGAGTTGTCTGGAAGTTGCTGCTCCCTGTGATTACCGGTGCATCAAAGTCTTCCCCATCGTTAAATTGTGGCAGGTCAAACTTGCCAATAATGAACAGAGGAAAATAGATAGTATTTATAGTGACAAGCATGTTATTCCCCAAAAACTTGGCAAAAGTGGTAGTTATAGCACCCGATAAATCCAGAAGCCAGGGGAGTCAGATTTAATGGGGTTTGAATAATAGTGCCCCCCTCTGCGGGGGCAGTTGTAATTAGGACCATTAATCAACGAGAAGGGGGTGACAGTGGACAGCCTCTGCATTACCCAAGTGAATTATCGACCCTGCATTCTGACTCTCAAAAATCTGATGAATGTTCAGTAACTGCACTTTATTCCCTTTTCCAAAAAGCGAAAAGTGTCACACCTGGTAAGGGTCTGGTTGTATGTCGGAACCACACAGGCATTTACTATACCTGCCTTAACAACGTGGTCCAAACCATGAATGCTTCTTTACAACGCATTCCTTTACCACGCAAGTCGTTACAACGGCTGGCCTTAGGGAAAGTGTTGAACTGTGGAAGAGCATAATTTGCTATTCCAACTCCAGTATGTGCAACAGTAGGGAAAGTGTTGGCCAGAAAGTCTAACACCAGAACTACGACACTTTTCTTAAGGCAAGTCATTGTAACAACTTGCATGGTAAAGGAATGCGTTGTCAAGATGCATTCGTGGTTCGGACCGTGTTGTTAAGGCACAGCGTGGTTTGAGCCGCAGTGTAAAGGCTGGTTCCCCTCCCCCATGCCAGAATTGAGGTTTGAAAGGCGCCTTCATTTAAGAAACACCATGTATTTGTAAATGTACCTGCTCATTACTTAACTTAATCCAACAAGTAGTTTAGACGTGTGGGGAGTGGGCCCTGCAAGCAGTGTCCTGCATCATGATGGGGGGTAGGGAGAGCTAAGAAAGGAGGGTGTGAGTCCTGGGGTGACCGCCCGGCAGTTTCTCAGGAGTTTCTGTTTCACTATATACACCACTCTCTCTTTTATTCAACATCTACACCAGTCCAAGGAGCATATAGATGGTAGCCTGTCAAAGTAGTTTGCAAAAATATGGGATGCTAAAATCTTGACAAATATTTCCCTACAAAGTATTCGACTTGCACATAAACCATTTTCAAGCACTTCTGATAGCACTTGCGTGAGAACAGTAAATGTTACTAGTGCCAAAATGTATAATAACATTTATCTGGATTTAGTCATTAAAACAGATCAGTGTTTAGTAAGCAGATATGTATTTGAGGTCATGATTTTGGCAGTCAGTGTTTTGGAGTCTTTGTTTTCTCAAAAGTAGATATTATTGTCTATGGATTCACATGAGCCAAGTTGATATCTAGGCTTGGCCGCCTTCCATTACATATGGGCAGGACACGCATACATATTTGTGTGACACGCAGCCCTTGACTTGTCGCGGGTCCCTGCAGCTTGAACCCTGAACTCCTGCTTTGCAGCTGTTGCAGAGTTGACGAACCTCATTCTCCTAAAACTGAATGGTCTCTGGACTCCACTCTTCCGGCTGAAGTTACTGGGCTTGTGTCCAGTGTCCTAGATGGAGAGAAACAGTTTGTCTTGGATTGTGGGACGAAATGGCGAACCCAAAAATTGACAAGGCACAATATCATCACCGCATTACCAAGGGACAAAATATCATAGAGGTAAGTGCACAGAGCAAGGTATGGATTCCCTATTCCTAATAGATATGGGTGGAACTCGTGAACTCCGTAGAGTCACAAATAAAAACATGACATTTAGTGGAATTTTGTGAATGGGCAAAAATAGGCACGTTGCACTGTTTGCACTGGGATTTAGCACGAGAGTTCGTTTTGCTTCTGGGGTTGATTTTGCAGCAGCTCGAGTAAATTTCAACTCAAGCACCAGTTTTCTGACCGCGAATGGCAGCGACCGCCTGCCAAGGAGACATTTAGCCGGGTGCCCTCCTAGAGACCAAGAATGGTGCTACGGGAAACTAGATCTCACTCACACTCACCAACTTACCATTAGTGAACCGCGTGCAAGACAAAACTATGCCATGCATTGGATCATGGGATTTGGCTGGAACTCCGTGGTACTAGTGTAATGCGGAGTGGCCAAAATTTTATCAATCCCTCCGACGGAGAGGAATATGATGCACAACCAAAATTCTTAACTCCACATCTATGTACCTTGAAGATATATAGGACACCAAGGAACAAATATGTGTAGTTATGTATAAAAAATCTATATGTGTGTATGTGGCGTTAGGTATAGAAAATCTATAAAAATGTACCATTTGATATTTTGTCCCTTAATTGTCATGTCGCAATATTGTGACTCATTGTTATTCTGGCTGCAGTACTCATGCTGTTCATCAGTTGTGCTCATGCTGCAGTGCTCTTACTGCAGTACTCATGCTGCAGTGCCCATGCTGTTCATCAGTTGTGCTCATGGTGCAGTGCTCTTGCTGCAGTACTCATGCTGCAGTACTCATGCGGTTCATCAGTTGCGCTCATGCTGCAGTGCTCTTATTGCAGTAATCATGCTGCAGTACCCATGCTGTTCATCAGTAGAGCTCATGCTGCAGTGCTCTTAGTGCAGTAATCATGCTGCAGTACCCATGCTGTTCATCAGAAGAGCTCATGCTGCAGTGCTCTTATTGCAGTACTCATGCTGCAGTACCCATGCTGTTCATCAGCTGAGCTCATGCTGCAGTGCTCTTATTGCAGTACTCATGCTGCAGTGTTCACTGTGTTCATCAGTAGAGCTCATGCTGCAGTGCTCTTATTGCAGTACTCATAGTACAGTGTTCATGCTGTTTATCAGTTGTACTCATGCTTCAGTGCTCTTAGTGCAGTAATCATGCTGCAGTACCCATGCTGTTCATCAGTTGAGCTCATGCTGCAGTGCACTTATTGCAGTACTCATGCTGCAGTGTTCACTGTGTTCATCAGTAGAGCTCATGCTGCAGTGCTCTTATTGCAGTACTCATAGTACAGGGTTCATGCTGTTTATCAGTTGTACTCATGCTGCAGTGCTCTTATTGCAGCACTCATGCTGCAGTGTTCTTTCTGTTTATCAGTTATGCTCATGCTGCAGTGCTCTTATTGCAGTAATCATGCTGCAGTACCCATGCTGTTCATCAGTAGAGCTCATGCTGCAGTGCTCCTATTGCAGTAGTCATGCTGCGGTACTCATGCTGTTCATCAGTTGTGCTCATGCTGCAGTGCTCTTATTGTAGCACTCATGCTGCAGTGTTCATGCTGTTTATCAGTTATGCTCATGCTGCAGTGCTCTTATTGCAGTAATCATGCTGCAGTACCCATGCGGTTCATCAGTTGCACTCATGCTGCAGTGCTCTTATTGCAGCGCTCATGCTGCAGTACCCATGCTGTTCATCAGTAGAGCTCATGCTGCAGTGCTCCTATTGCAGTAGTCATGCTGCGGTACTCATGCTGTTCATCAGTTGCGCTCATGATGCAGCTTTATTACTGCAGCACTCATGCTACAGTACTCATGCTGTTCATCAATTGGATGCATGCTGCAGTGCTCTTATTGGATGGATATCTCCTATTTGGGAAGTGATTCGGTTAAGGACTGTGGAGGCTGGAATCAAAATTAACCGTCAACAAAAAAGTGCCTCCCAGACCATAAATTTGCATGAATTTCTGAAATAGGGGGCATATTATCAAGCAATGCGCTAAAATTATCGCCGCTTTAGCGGCAGAAAACTGCCACTAAAGCGGCGATAATGGGCTTGATAATATGCCGCACAGAATTCCAATAGAAGCCCATGTTGACACCAGAATATGGGCTTCTATGGGAATTCTCAAGGGCGTATTATCAAGTCCATATTGCCGCTTTAGTGGCAGTTTTCTGCCGCTAAAGCGGCGATAATTTTAACGCCGTTTGTTGATAATATGCCCCTAAGAATCTACAAAAGTCTTCCTATTATCGCCCATAAATTGACTTTTTATCTTTCGTTATTTTTTCCAAGTGAATAGTAATACCCCGTACATGATTTTAATTTGAAAAAAGGAATTTTAGCCAAATGTTTGCCAATTACGAATTTATATTTTTTCTTATTCAAATTATATACACATTTTTACACATACATGGACTATTTACACATTACACCATGACAACAGAAGACAATAGGCATTTGACAGTACTTTGAGTAACATAGGAAACTTTAAAGTTGCCATAACCTATGTCTACTGATTAGTTGAACGAATGTTACATTTACAAAAACATAAACATGACTGACATTACTGTACTTCAATACTTATATACAACACATATTTACAAACTCCTCCCTCCTCAAATCCTTTGAGGATGAATCTGGTATGTAAAAAAACAGCAAATGTTATGACTGATGTCCTTATGGTAATTATTGTAGCGACCTAATTCCCTTTGGTTCTCTGCGTTATTTATGTGTCAATGCTAGTCTGTGGCCCTATAGAGGTCAGAGTATTTGATATTAGGCCGAGGTATCGTTCCAAATTATGCTTCCTGTGTTGCAGTGCCATTTGTGCACTGACTATAGCAATAATGTCTAGCTCTTGGCCTCAATGATGATTACGCTGACGCTTTTCAACCTTCTGGGGTGGACCTGGGTTGCTGATAAAAGAAAGGTCTTCTTCAGGGCAGGTGTTCTCGTAGAACACGTTTTCCAGGTTGATAAATGGGTTGGAGCCTTATGTTGTGGACTGGTTCTTGCATGGAATTCTGTCCATCTTGCCATGTTCAAAGGACTGTGAGCCTCGTCAGGCGGCTTCTTTAACTTCGCTTCCTCCTTTTTAGTTGAGCCGAGCTTGCTCTTATTGCAGCACTCATGCTGCAGTACTCAAGCTGTTCATCAGTAGAGCTCATGCTGCAGTGCTCTTATTGCAGTAATCATGCTGCAGTACCCATGCTGTTCATCAGTAGAGCTCATGCTGCAGTGCTCTTAATGCAGTAATCATGCTGCAGTACCCATGCTGTTCATCAGTAGAGCTCATGCTGCAGTGCTCTTATTGCAGTAATCATGCTGCAGTACCCATGCTGTTCATCAGAAGAGCTCATGCTGCAGTGCTTTTATTGCAGTACTCATGCTGCAGTACCCATGCTGTTCATCAGTTGAGCTCATGCTGCAGTGCTCTTATTGCAGTACTCATGCTGCAGTACTCAAGCTGTTCAAAAAGTTGAACTCATCCTGCAGTGATGTTACTGCAGTACTCATGCAACTCAACAGTTGTGCTTGTACTGCGGTGCTCTTACTGCAGCACTCATGCTGCAGTACCCATGCTGTTCATCAGTTTTGCTCATGCTGCACTGCTTATTGCAATACTCATGCTGCAGTGTTCATGCTGTTCACCAGTTGAGCTCATGATGCAGTACTCTTATTGCAGCACTCATGCTGCAGTGTTCACGTTGTTCATCAGTTGAGCTCATGCTGCAGTGCTCTTATTGCAGCACTCATGCTGCAGTGTTCACGCTGTTGTGCACATGCTGCAGTGCTCTAATTGCAGCACTCATGCTGCAGTACCCATGCTGTTCATCAGTTGAGCTCATGCTGCAGTGCTAATATTGCAGTACTCATGCTGCAGTGTTCATGCTGTTCGTCAGTTGAGCTCATGCTGCAGTGCTCTTATTGCAGCACTCATGCTGCAGTGTTCACGCTGTTCATCAGTTGAGCTCATGCTGCAGTGCTCTTATTGCAGCACTCATGCTGCAGTGTTCACGCTGTTGTGCACATGCTGCAGTGCTCTAATTGCAGCACTCATGCTGCAGTACCCATGCTGTTCATCAGTTGAGCTCATGCTGCAGTGCTCTTATTGCATTACTCATGCTGCAGTGTTCATGCTGTTCATCACTTTGTGCTCATGCTGCAGTGCTCTTATTGCAGTACTCATGCTGCAGTGTTCATGCTGTTCATCAGTTGTGCTCATGCTGCACTGCTCTTATTGCAGTACTCATGTGGCAGTACCCATGCTGTTAATCAGTTGAGCTCATGCTGCACTGCTCTTATTGCAGTACTCATGCTGCAGTGTTCCTGCTGTTTATCAGTTGTGCTCATGCTGCACTGCTTATTGCAGTACTCATGCTGCAGTGTTCATGCTGTTCATCAGTTGTGCTCATGCTGCAGTGCTCTTATTGCAGCACTCATGCTGCAGTACCCATGCTGTTCATCAGTTGAGCTCATGCTGCAGTGCTCTTATTGCATTACTCATGCTGCAGTGTTCATGCTGTTCATCAATTTGTGCTCATGCTGCAGTGCTCTTATTGCAGTACTCATGCTGCAGTGTTCATGGTGTTCATCAGTTGTGCTCATGCTGCTGCACTCTTATTGCAGTAATCATGGTGCAGTACCCATGCTGTTCATCAGTAGAGCTCATGCTGCAGTGCTCTTCTTGCAGTACTCATAGTACAGTGTTCATGCTGTTTATCAGTTATGCTCATGCTGCAGTGCTCTTATTGCAGCGCTCATGCTGTAGTGTTCATGCTGTTCATCAGTTGAGCTCATCCTGCAGTGCTCTTACTGCAGTACTCATGGTGCAGTGTTCATGCTGTTCATCAGTTGAGCTCATCCTTCAGTGCTCTTATTGCAGCACTCATGCTGCAGTACCCATGCTGTTTATCAGTTGAGCTCATCCTGCACTGCTCTTATTGCACTACTCATGCTGCAGTACCCATGCTGTTCAGCAGTTGAGCTCATGCTGCACTGCTCATTTCAGTACTCATGCTGCAATGTTCCTGCTGTTCATCAGTTGTGCTCATGCTGCACTGCTTATTGCAGTACTCATGCTGCAGTGTTCATGCTGTTCATCAGTTGTGCTCATGCTGCAGTGCTCTTATTGCAGCACTCATGCTGCAGAACCCATGCTGTTCATCAGTTGAGCTCATGCTGCAGTGCTCTTATTGCAGTACTCATGCTGCAGTGTTCATGCTGTTCATCAGTTGTGCTCATGCTGCAGTGTTCTTATTATAGAACTCATGCTGCAGTACCCATGCTGTTCATCCGTTGTGCTCATGCTACAGTGCTCTTATTCCAGTACTCATGCTGCAGTACCCATGCTGTGGAGAAGTGTGGCTCAATGATTAGAGCGGCATACCCTGATGCAGAGGTCTAGCCCGGGACCAGGGTTCAATTCCCCGCCTCGGCGGGTCTTGGGCTCAAAAATTCCACGGACCTGATAATTCTCGCCTCGGTGCCATTCCAATCATGGAGTCCCACTCTGCAACTCTGGGCAATAGCTTGCTTAATCTCCACAACGGCCCCCACAACGCTAAGGATGCCTGGCCTCCACCTTGGGGGTGCCCAGGAGTGGACGCCTCACAGGGAAAGCCAGGATGGGTTCCACAGCGGTATTCGTACAAGCGCCTTGAGACCCTTGCGGGTGAGTAGTGCGCTATACAAGTATCAATTTACAGTTGAGCTCATGCTACACTGCTCTTATTGCAGTACTCATGCTGCAGTACCCATGCTGTTCATCAGTTGAGCTCATGCTGCACTGCTCTTATTGCAGTACTCATGCTGCAGTACCCATGCTGTTCATCAGTTGAGCTCATGCTGCACTGCTCTTATTGCAGTACTCATGCTGCAGTGTTCCTGCTGTTCATCAGTTGTGCTCATGCTGCACTGCTTATTGCAGTACTCATGCTGCAGTGTTCATGCTGTTCATCAGTTGTGCTCATGCTGCAGTGCTCTTATTGCAGCACTCATGCTACAGTACCCATGCTGTTCATCAGTTCAGCTCATGCTGCAGTGCTCTTATTGCAGCACTCATGCTGCAGTGTTCATGCTGTTCATCAGTTGAGCTCATGCTGCAGTGCTCTTATTGCAGGGCTGATGCTGCAGTGTTCATGCTTTTCATCAGTTGAGCTCATGCTGCAGTGCTCTTATTGCAGTACTCATGCTGCAGTACCCATGCTGTTCATCCATTGAGCTTGCCCTGCAGAGCTCTTATTGTAATACTCATGCTGCAGTACCCATGCTGTTCATTTATTGAGCTCATGCTGCAGTGCTCTCATTGCAGTACCCACGTTGCCCTACTCCTTTGGTACATCAGTTGCGCTCATGCTACAGTGCTCCTATTCCAGTAATCGTGCTGCAGTGCTCTTATTGCAGTATTTATGCTGCCCTACTTATGTGGTACATCGGTTGCGCTCATGTTGCAGTGCTGTAATTCCTGTATTCATGCTGCCATACTAATTTGGTACATCAGTTGCTCTCATGCTGCAGTTGTCTCATTCCAGTACTCATGCTGCAGTGCTCTTATTGCAGTACTCGTGCTGCAGCACCCATGCTGTTCATCAGTTGCTCTCATGCTGCAGTGCTCTTATTTCGGTACTCATGCTGCAGTGTTCATGCTGTTCATCAGTTGTGCTCATGCTGCAGTGCTCTTATTGCAGCACTCATGCTGCAGTGTTCACGCTGTTCATCAGTTGTGCTCATCCTGCAGTGCTCTTATTGCAGTACTCATGCTGCAGTGTTCATGCTGTTCATCAGTTGAGCTCATGCTGCAGTGCTCTTATTGCAGCACTCTTGCTGCAGTGTTCACGCTGTTCATCAGTTGTGCTCATGCTACAGTGCTCTTATTGCAGCACTCTTGCTGCAGCACCCATGCTGTTCATCAGTTGCTCTCATGCTGCAGTGCTCTTATTGCAGTACTCATGCTGCAGTGTTCATGCTGTTCATCAGTTGTGCTCATGCTGCAGTGCTCTTATTGCAGCACTCATGCTGCAGTACCCATGCTGTTCATCAATTAAGCTCATGCTGCAGTGCTCTTATTGCAGTACTCATGCTGCAGTGTTCATGCTGTTCATCAGTTCTGCTCATGCTGCAGTGCTCTTATTCCAGTCTCATGCTGCAGTACCCATGCTATTCATCAGTAGCGCTTGTGCTGTGGTGCTCTTATTGCAGTACTCATGCTGCAGTACCCATGCTGTTCATCCATTGAGCTTGCCCTGCAGAGCTCTTATTGTAATACTCATGCTGCAGTACCCATGCTGTTCATTTATTGAGCTCACGCTGCAGTGCTCTCATTGCAGTACCCACGCTGCCCTACTCCTTTGGTACATCAGTTGCGCTCATGCTACAGTGCTCCTATTCCAGTAATCGTGCTGCAGTGCTCTTATTGCAGTATTTATGCTGCCCTACTTATGTGGTACATCGGTTGCGCTCATGTTGCAGTGCTGTAATTCCAGTATTCATGCTGCCATACTAATTTGGTACATCAGTTGCTCTCATGCTGCAGTTGTCTCATTCCAGTACTCATGCTGCAGTGCTCTTATTGCAGTACTCGTGCTGCAGCACCCATGCTGTTCATCAGTTGCTCTCATGCTGCAGTGCTCTTATTTCGGTACTCATGCTGCAGTGTTCATGCTGTTCATCAGTTGTGCTCATGCTGCAGTGCTCTTATTGCAGCACTCATGCTGCAGTACCCATGCTGTTCATCAATTGAGCTCATGCTGCAGTGCTCTTATTGCAGCACTCATGCTGCAGTGTTCACGCTGTTCATCAGTTGTGCTCATGCTATAGTTCTCTTATTGCAGCACTCGTGCTGCAGCACCCTTGCTGTTCATCAGTTGCTCTCATGCTGCAGTGCTCTTATTGCAGTACTAATGCTGCAGTGTTCACACTGTTCATCAGTTGTGCTCATGCTATAGTGCTCTTATTGCAGAACTCATGCTGTAGTGTTCATGCTGTTCATCAGTTGTGCTCATGCTGCACTGCTCTTATTGCAGCACTCATGCTGCAGTACCCATGCTGTTCATCAGTTGAGCTCATGCTGCAGTGCTCTTATTGCATTACTCATGCTGCAGTGTTCATGCTGTTTATCAATTTGTGCTCATGCTGCAGTGCTCTTATTGCAGTACTCATGCTGCAGTGTTCATGGTGTTCATCAGTTGTGCTCATGCTGCTGCGCTCTTATTGCAGTAATCATGGTGCAGTACCCATGCTGTTCATCAGTAGAGCTCATGCTGCAGTGCTCTTCTTGCAGTACTCATAGTACAGTGTTCATGCTGTTTATCAGTTATGCTCATGCTGCAGTGCTCTTATTGCAGCGCTCATGCTGCAGTGTTCATGCTGTTCATCAGTTGAGCTCATCCTGCAGTGATCTTACTGCAGTACTCATGCTGCAGTGTTCATGCTGTTCATCAGTTGAGCTCATCCTTCAGTGCTCTTATTGCAGCACTCATGCTGCAGTACCCATGCTGTTTATCAGTTGAGCTCATCCTGCACTGCTCTTATTGCACTACTCATGCTGCAGTACCCATGCTGTTCAGCAGTTGAGCTCATGCTGCACTGCTCATTTCAGTACTCATGCTTCAATGTTCCTGCTGTTCATCAGTTGTGCTCATGCTGCACTGCTTATTGCAGTACTCGTGCTGCAGTGTTCATGCTGTTCATCAGTTGTGCTCATGCTGCAGTGCTCTTATTGCAGCACTCATGCTGCAGAACCCATGCTGTTCATCAGTTGAGCTCATGCTGCAGTGCTCTTATTGCAGTACTCATGCTGCAGTGTTCATGCTGTTCATCAGTTGTGCTCATGCTGCAGTGCTCTTATTATAGAACTCATGCTGCAGTACCCATGCTGTTCATCCGTTGTGCTCATGCTACAGTGCTCTTATTCCAGTACTCATGCTGCAGTACCCATGCTGTGGAGAAGTGTGGCTCAATGATTAGAGCGGCAGACCCTGATGCAGAGGTCTAGCCCGGGACCAGGGTTTAATTCCCCGCCTCGGCGGGTCTTGGGCTCAAAAATTCCACGGACCTGATAATTCTCGCCTCGGTGCCATTCCAATCATGGAGTCCCACTCTGCAACTCTGGGCAATAGCTTGCTTTATCTCCACAACGGCCCCCACAACGCTAAGGATGCCTGGCCTCCACCTTGGGGGTGCCCAGGAGTGGACGCCTCACAGGGAAAGGCAGTATAGGTTCCACAGCGGTATTCGTACAAGCGCCTTGAGACCCTTGCGGGTGAGTAGTGCGCTATACAAGTATCAATTTACAGTTGAGCTCATGCTACACTGCTCTTATTGCAGTACTCATGCTGCAGTACCCATGCTGTTCATCAGTTGAGCTCATGCTGCACTGCTCTTATTGCAGTACTCATGCTGCAGTACCCATGCTGTTCATCAGTTGAGCTCATGCTGCACTGATCTTATTGCAGTACTCATGCTGCAGTGTTCCTGCTGTTCATCAGTTGTGCTCATGCTGCACTGCTTATTGCAGTACTCATGCTGCAGTGTTCATGCTGTTCATCAGTTGTGCTCATGCTGCAGTGCTCTTATTGCAGCACTCATGCTGCAGTACCCATGCTGTTCATCAATTGAGCTCATGCTGCAGTGCTCTTATTGCAGTACTCATGCTGCAGTGTTCATGCTGTTCATCAGTTCTGCTCATGCTGCAGTGCTCTTATTCCAGTCTCATGCTGCAGTACCCATGCTATTCATCAGTAGCGCTTGTGCTGTGGTGCTCTTATTGCAGTACTCATGCTGCAGTACCCATGCTGTTCATCCATTGAGCTTGCCCTGCAGAGCTCTTATTGTAATACTCATGCTGCAGTACCCATGCTGTTCATTTATTGAGCTCATGCTGCAGTGCTCTCATTGCAGTACCCACGCTGCCCTACTCCTTTGGTACATCAGTTGCGCTCATGCTACAGTGCTCCCATTCCAGTAATCGTGCTGCAGTGCTCTTATTGCAGTATTTATGCTGCCCTACTTATGTGGTAAATCGGTTACGCTCATGTTGCAGTGCTGTAATTCCAGTATTCATGCTGCCATACTAATTTGGTACATCAGTTGCTCTCATGCTGCAGTTGTCTCATTCCAGTACTCATGCTGCAGTGCTCTTATTGCAGTACTCATGCTGCAGCACCCATGCTGTTCATCAGTTGCTCTCATGCTGCAGTGCTCTTATTTCAGTACTCATGCTGCAGTGTTCATGCTGTTCATCAGTTGTGCTCATGCTGCAGTGCTCTTATTGCAGCACTCATGCTGCAGTACCCATGCTGTTCATCAATTGAGCTCATGCTGCAGTGCTCTTATTGCAGCACTCATGCTGCAGTGTTCACGCTGTTCATCAGTTGTGCTCATCCTGTAGTGCTCTTATTGCAGTACTCATGCTGCAGTGTTCATGCTGTTCATCAGTTGAGCTCATGCTGCAGTGCTCTTATTGCAGCACTCATGCTGCAGTGTTCACGCTGTTCATCAGTTGTGCTCATGCTGCAGTGCTCTTATTGCAGCACTCGTGCTGCAGCACCCTTGCTGTTCATCAGTTGCTCTCATGCTGCAGTGCTCTTATTGCAGTACTAATGCTGCAGTGTTCACGCTGTTCATCAGTTGTGCTCATGCTATAGTGCTCTTATTGCAGCACTCATGCTGCAGTGTTCATGCTGTTCATCAGTTGTGCTCATGCTATAGTGCTCTTATTGCAGCACTCATGCTGCAGTACCCGTGCTGTTCTTCAGTTGAGCTCATGCTGCAGTGCTCTTATTGCAGTACTCATGCTGCAGTGTTCACGCTGTTCATCAGTAGAGCTCATGCTGCAGTGCTCTAATTGCAGTACTCATGCTGCAGTGTTCACGCTGTTCATCAGTAGAGCTCATGCTGCAGTGCTCTTATTGCAGTGCTCTTATTGCAGTACCCATGCTGTTCTTCGGTTGAGCTCATGCTATAGTGCTCTTATTGCAGCACTCATGCTGCAGTGTTCATGCTGTTCATCAGTTGAGCTCATGCTGCAGTGCTCTTACCAGCGCCCCACCTACTTCCATCCTGGGATCCAATGATGCAATCACCTGTGTGCAACCTGCAGGTTGCTGGTTCCAAAGCCAGTAAGTTAGTTCAGGGGCGAGTGTCACGTCACAAATGTCAGTCTCAACAAGACAAATCAGTGAGTTGTAACCTAGGAAGTGTCCTCAACCGAGCGAGTCCCTACAAAGGAAAGAGACATCCTGCCATTAGAAAAATTAGATAGCATCAGGCTAGTCATTATTATGGACACCAACACTAAGCAGACACAAAAACCAAATAAGGAGTACCATGCAGTAGCGGCTCGTGTCCCGGCAGAGTGGCAGGGCGGCGGGGGAGGTCGTAGGAGGACAAACAACAAAGGAGGCACCCGAAATAATATAACTTACCTGCTTCATCTCCGCTATTCTGCTTCATCCTCACAAACTCACAGAATCCCCTGTGGCCAATCCTGATGCTGCTCTCATGCTGCTGGCATGCTGCTGGTAGTATGAAAGCAGCATCAGGATTGTCCTGAGAGCTGCTGAGTGGCGCTCCTAGTGAGACTGCTCGGTTTGGAGACAGCTTCAGAGCGCATGTCGGTTTGGCCATCCTGAGACGCCCTGCCCACCATTCCCCCTCCATGAAGGCCCCTAATTAGGCCCCGCCCCCAAGACTCAGCAGATGAAATAAAAATAGAACGATAATAAACACTTATTTTGTTTTTAAAGTTTTGAGAGTGTGGGGGCGGGGGAGGGGTGGCGTTCCTCCGCCATAGCGTAAGCGCAGCCGCTGGTACCATGAGTCTTGGGAGTTCCTATCCCCTTCTGCAAAAGATGGGGATCAAATGAGTAATAATTGGACAACAGCTCCATGGACCACTGTGAGGTTCTTGGAAATAGGGCTCAGTGAATTGACGCCTGTCATTGACATTTACAGTAATCTGAGGGGTACGAGTTTGAATCCTAGCAAGGCAGATTCTGTCTCAGTACCTTTAAATTGAGTAAAAGATGTTCTTTATAGTGCTTAGATTCGTGAAGAGTGCTGTATGAAGCGCTATATAAAAACAAGTTATTTTTGCAAATACGCGTTAAAATAGCGTGCTTGGTGCAAAGCAGAAGAGGCGGCTGCAATTTGAATTACGACGTATCCGAGCCCTTGGTGGATAATCCAATGACCTCAGAGACAGCAGCTTGAATGATGCTTTGTCCCTCACCGTTGGTGGACGAAGGACTTCTAATGGGCAAGGCCTCCTCTTTAAGAGCAAGGACCTAGCTTGGTCAGTAAGAATGGTGTAGGGACAGTGTGTGTGTGTGGTTTTGTCTGCATGATGCTATAAATGTCAGCCTTTGTAGAACCTTCTGAGAGACCTTAGTAAAAAAAAAGGCAATCCGACTGGCAAATGCGTGCGTTGAATAGCGATGGTGAGTTAGGCCCATGGGCTGCCAGATGAATTTAAGTTAAACATGTCTTGTCTTCCCCATTCCGAAAGGGGAGAAATACAGAACTTCCATCATCAGTGAGGCATTGTTCACTAGAACACAACACCTCGATGGCCAGAGACCCACAGAGAAGCAGAACGACGCATGCACACTCGCAAGGAAGCACTTCGTACAGCTGGACACTAGCATGGCATGCACAAGGTCTTGCAGCAAGACCACAGCGTGTCCCATGCCATGCACCAGTTGACCCTCTGCCCTCATAACAGAGCACCGCGTGCAAGGCTCGATACTCACAGACATGTCCAGGAGTGGTCTAACCTTGGTATGAAGAGTGCTTGCAACGAGCCAATGAGCACATGAAATGGAAGGAAGGCCCCAAGACCTTGGACCTTCAAGCAGGTAATCAAGTGCTAATGAAATCTACTAGTTCCACCTACGAGTTCTAGATGCTGTTGAACGCAAGTCTGCGCATCGTCATGGAAAGAAGAGGCGCAATGATGATCGCGAGCCGCAGCAATCGGATATTGACTCACAGTATCTCGTGGTCTAAGTCATATGGCTGTCCCTTGAGCAAATATATGTGGAGACAGGCACTGTGGGGTCAACATGGACAGTGTGAAACTTGCGGCAAGGCCTCACGACTGACACAGCTCTCTGAGCCCAGAGGAAGACCCATAAGAGTCAGAGCCGATAGGACCGCCACCCACAAATCACCACTAGATCTGTCCCAGAAGTCTGGAGTTAGCCAGGAACTGAGATACATCTCAGGTACCTCCACCAGGCTGAGGGATTTTGACACCGATGTCTGGGCTGACGTGTAATTTCTATTGTGGGGAGGGATGTTGTGCTTTACGGCCACTGGCCCTGTAATGGAGAGGCAGTTAGCAGTCCAGTTAACACACGTGCACATGCGCTCAACATCCGGAATGTCTACTGTAGCACCAGGGCCTAAACACAGGGGATTTCGGGCACCTGAGCTGGACTCACAAACTACAGATATGAGCATCGGATGGATCATTGCCAAGTATACCTCATGCCATGCTTTGCACCACCTACCCCCACCCTGCTGGGGGCTCACACCCCCTGCTGAACTCCTGACACCCTCCAAAAGAGAGGTCACCATAAGTACTCACAGAAACTCTATGTCTCTTTCGCAGGCAGACTGGTTCATCTGGTGTCTACTAGGAGTGAGCGATAAATTCTACTCCCCTGGCGGAGTTTGCAAAGTTTTGCGTACTCTGTGCTGTGCTTCTAGCATGAAGTTCTGGCAAAACTCTGCCAAGCGCCGCATCGGCGTGTTTTTTTCTCTCATGCGGCTCATCAACCGAGCAAGAATTGGCACCATTTTCAGGCACTAGGATGGCACCTGGTGAGATTGTCTCAACACGAATGATCGTGGCCAGTCCCGACTATTTATGGTGAGAAAGCTGCCGCTCAAGTAGAAAATCTTTACTGCAGCAAAGAAGCAGGGCCCTCTGGTGCACCATGCAATGCCGTTCGTACGGATCTTGCAACAAGCTCCTGGTGCTAACATTTGACGTGCAGATTCCACCCGCTCCCGGGACACTGCGGAACCTGGCAGAGATTTTATGTAACTTTATGAAACTCCGCGAGTCCCACCCACCTCTAGTGCCTACAGGCAATGTGGTGTCTCAAAAAGGCCAATATGAAAATAAGGACTTGCCATAAGATACCACAGTGGTTAATTTGTAAAATAACAAGTGCCGGGGCTCTCGTCAGGAGGCAGCTTCAACCAGCTCTTTTCTCCTGTAAGGGCTACCTAACGCAGAACCTATAAAACCTACAAGTGGGGAGGAGATGTGGCCTAATGGCCAGTTGGCTCAACACCCTGTCATTCTGGACGAATCCCTCAATCTCCCTGTGCCCACCAAAAATGAATGTGTACTTAACTGGTGCTCAAGCGCCAGTGTTGATGATTAAGTGCTGGTGCTGAGCACCGGAAAGCACTGGCTCAAATTAAGCACTGATAGACCAGTTGCTCAGTACTTCTCTGAGCACACTATACTCCTTCCTTACTTCACTTGTTCAGCCTTCTTTGCCCTCCATTGTGTCCCTCCTTTGAAAATCAGTAACTGACAGCCAGCTTGATAAAGGCTGGAGACCAGCACGGTCCCTGCTCAGGCAAATCATTCCAGCTTTGCACTCAGCCACTGAGACTTCCACCGAAGATGAAGCTGGAGCCCAAATATTCCACACTCAGAGTAGGCACTATATCCAAAGAACAAACACTAATGCATGGCAGACTGGGCCAAACGTAGTAAACTGTTAACAAACAGGCCCATTTCAGACAGGGGGAACTGATGACCGACTGCGCGAGGTGTCCATCAAAGATGGTCCTTTTTTATAAAGGTGTTTTGAGAAGCAGTTCAGATATGCTTCTTGGTGATCTAAAGAGAAGGAATCTGGGTGTGTATTGCTACTCACAACCCTTCCCTGTGGTGTAAAAGCTGCTGTGATTGGCCTCTTCCTCTCCTAAAGAAACTATGCCTTGAGGTGTGAGACACAACCAGTCCCTGTAACAGTGTTGATCTGTCCTCTGCACACAGAAGTGACCATACAGCAACAATGGCACACTACAAATGAGCAGATAACTATTGTGAGTAAGGAGATTGAATGGATAACCCCTGGTAACTATCCAGATACTAGGCTCAAATGAAGGCAACATTTTAGAGCTGGCTTTTTGAATGCTCCCCTTGGCATTCACTTGCGCTAATTTTCTTAAAAACCTAAAAAATGGGACTTGGGTGTGCTATGTGAATCTGTAGGCTTTGTAGTTAGCGCAGCAGCAGAGGCGTGTGTCAGCAGCAGAGACATGTGTCAGCAGCAGAGACATGTGTCAGCAGCAGAGGCATGTGTCAGCAGCAGAGGCATGTGTCAGCAGCAGAGGCATGTGTCAGCAGCAGAGGCGTGTGTCACCAGCAAAGGCATGTGTCAGCAGCAGAGGCTTGTGTCAGCAGCAGAGGCCTGTGTCAGCAGCAGAATCATGTGTCAGCATAAGAGGCATGTGTCAGCAGCAGAGACTTGTCAGGGGCCTGTGTCGGCAGCAGAGGCATGTGTGAGCAGCAAAGGCATGGGTCAGCAACAGAGACGTGTCAGCAACAGAGGCATGTTTCAGCAGCAAAGTCATGTGGCACCAGCATAGGCATGTGCCAGCAGCAGAGGTATGTGTGAGTATCAAAGGCATGTGTCAGCAGCAGAGGCATGTGTCAGCAGTGTAGGCGTGTGTCAGCAGCAGAGGCATGTGTCAGCAGCAGAGGCATGGGTCAGCAGCAGAGGGCAATTGTGAGCAGCAAAGGCATGTGTCAGCAGAAGAGACATGTGTGAGCAGCAAAAGCATGTGTCAGCAGCAGAGGCATGTTTCAGCAGCAGAGGCATTTGTCAGCAGCAGAGGAGTGTGTCAACAGCAGGGACATGTGTGAGTAGCAAAAGCATGTGTCAGCAGCAGAGGCATGTGTCAGCAGCAGAGGCGTGTGTCAGCAGCAGAGGCATATGTGAGCAGCACAGGCATGTGTCAGCAGCAGGGGCATGAGTCAGCAGCAGAGGCATGTGTGAGCAGCAAAAGCATGTGTCAGCAGCAGAGGCATTTGTCAGCAGCAGAGGAGTGTGTCAGCAGCAGGAGCATGTGTGAGTAGCAAAAGCATGTGTCAGCAGCAGAGGCATGTGTCAGCAGCAGAGGCGTGTGTCAGCAGCAGAGGTGTGTGTCAGCAGCAGAGGGATGTGTGAGCAGCAGAGGCATGTGTCAGCAGCAGGGGCATGTGTCAGCAGCAGAGGCATGTGTGAGCAGCAAATGCATGTGTCAGCAGCAGAGGCATGTGTCAGAGGCATGTGTCAGCAGCAGAGGCATGTGTCAGAGGAGTGTGCCTGCAGCGGAGGCACATGTCAGCAGCAGAATTGTGGGTCAGTGGCATGTGTGACCAGCAGAGGCATGTGTTAGATGCATGTGTCTGCAGCAGAGGCATGTGTCAGCAGCAGGGGCATGTGTCAGAGGCATGCATCTGCAGCAGAGGCCTGTGTCAGCAGCAGAGGTGTGTTTCAGAGGCATGTGTCAGCAGCAGAGGCATATGTCAGCAGCAGAGGCATGTGTCACCAGCAAAGGTATGTGTCAGCAGCAGAGGCATGTGTCAGCAGCAGAGGCATGTGTCAGCAGCAGAGGCATGTGTCAGCAGCAGAAGCATGTGTCAGCATCAGCGGCATGGCATGTGTCAGAGGCAGGTGCCAGCAGCAGAGGCATGTGTCAGCAGTAGACGCGTGTGTCAACAAGAAAGGGCATGTGTCAGCAGCGGAGGTGTGTGTCAGCAGCAGAGGCATGTGTCAGCAGCAGAAGTGTGTGTCAGCAGGAGAGGTGTGTTTCGAAGGCATGTGTCAGCAGCAATGGCATATGTCAGCAGCAGAGGCATGTGTCACCAGCAAAGGTATATCTCAGCAGCAGAGGCATGTGTCAGCAGCAGAGGCATGTGTCAGCAGCAGAAGCATGTGTCAGCATCAGAGGAATGTGTCAGAGGCATGTGTCAGCAGCAGAGGCATGTGTCAGTAGCAGAGGAATGTGTCAGAGGCATGTGTCAGCAGCAGAGGCATGTGTCAGAAGCAGAAGCATGTGTCAGCATCAGAGAAATGTGTCAGAGGCATGTGTCAGCAGCAGGTGCATGTGTCAGCATCAGAGGAATGTGTCAGAGGCATGTGTCAGCAGCAGGTGCATGTGTTAGAGGTGTGTGCCAGCAGCAGAGGCATGTGTCAGCAGCAGAGGCATGTGTCACCAGCAAGGGCATGTGTCAGCATCAGAGGCATGTGTCACTAGCAGAGACTTGTCAGAGGCATGTGTCAGTGGCAGAGGCATGTGTGAGCAGCATAGGAATGTGTCAGTAGTAGAGGCGTGTGTGAGCAGCAAAGGCATTTGTCAGCAACAGAGGCATGTGTGAGCAGCAAAGGCATGTGGCAGCAGCAGAGGCATGTGTCAGCAGCAGAGGTGTATGTCAGAGGCATGTGTCAGCAGCAAAGGCATGTGTCAGCAGCAGAGGCATGTGTCAGCAGCAAAGGAATGTGTCAGCAGCAGAGATGTGTGTCCGAGGCTTTGGTCAGCAGGAGAGGCATGTGTCAGCAGCAAAGGCATGTATCAGCAACAGAGGCATGTGTGAGCAGCAAAGGCATGTGGCAGCGCAGAGGCATGTGTCAGCAGCAGAGGCGTGTGTCAGAGGCATGTTTCAGCAGCAAGGGCATGTGTCAGCGGCAGAGGCATGTGCCAGCAGCAGAGGTATGTGTGAGCAGCAAAGCATCAGAGGTATCTGTGGGCAGCAAAGGCATGTGTCAGCAGCAGAGGCATGGGTCAGCAGCGGAGGCATTTGTGAGCAGCAAGGGCATGTGTCAGCAGCAGATGCATGTGTGAGCAGCGAAGTCATGTGTCAGCAGCAGAGGCATGTTTCAGTAGCAGAGGCATGTGTCAGCAGAAGAGGCGGGTGTCAGCAGCAGGGTCATGTGCTCAGCAGCAGAAGCATGTGTGAGCAGCAAAGGCATGTGTCAGCAGCAGAGGCATGTGTCAGCAGCAGGGGCATGTATCAGCAGCAAAGGCATGTGTGAGCATCATCAAATGCATGTGTCAGCAGCAGAGACATGTGTCAGCAGCAAAGGTGTGTATCAGCAGCAGAGTTGTGGGTCAGAGGCATGTGTCATCAGCACAGGCATGTGTCAGAGGGAGTGTTCCTGCAGCAGAGGCACGTGTCTGCAGCAAAGGCATGTGTCAGCAGCAGAGTTGTGGGTCAGAGGCATGTGTCAGCAGCAGAGGCATGGTTCAGAGGCATGTGTCAGAGGAGTGTGCCTGCAGCAGAGGCACGTGTCAGCAGCGAAGGCATGTGTGAGCAGCAGAGTTGTGGGTCAGAGGCATGTGTCAGCAGCAGAGGCATGTGTCAGCAGCAGAGGCATGTTTCAGAGGCATGTGTCTGCAGCAGAGGCATGTTTCAGCAGCAGGGGCATGTGTCAACAAGAATGGGCATGTGTCAGCAGCAGAGGTGTGTGTCAGCAGCAGAGGCATGTCTCAGCAGCAGAAGTGTGTGTCAGCAGCAGAGGTGTGTTTCGGAGGCATGTGTCAGCAGCAGAGGCATGTGTCACCAACAAAGGTATATGTCAGCAGCAGAGGCATGTGTCAGCAGCAGAGGCATGTGTCAGCAGCAGAAGCATGTGTCAGCATCAGAGGAATGTGTCAGAGGCATGTGTCAGCAGCAGGTGCATGTGTCAGCATCAAAGGAATGTGTCAGAGGCATGTGTCAGCAGCAGAGGCATGTGTCAGCAGCAGAAGCATGTGTCAGCATCAGAGGAATGTGTCAGAGGCATGTGTCAGCAGCAGAAGCATGTGTCAGCATCAGTGTTAGAAGTGGGGGGGAACGGAAGGGCACGGCGTGCCCCTACTTTTAAAAATTATGCTAGTCCGTTCCCCTACTTCTTGATTTTAAAAAAGCGTGCCGGGACTGCCCTAATTCAGGCCCGGTTCTAGTAAGGCTTGAAGGCAGGCGCGAAACGCCATGGGGCTCAAAGTGCTTCAAAGCCCGGGCACGCACACACAGACAGTTTCAGAGATTAACGCAGCCGTACCTGAGTACTTCACAGGTCTTTAAAAGACCATTTACATGTTAACGAGGCTTTGTTTATTTTTTCACCCCTTCATCTCCAACAGGGGCTGGCGAAAGGCGACAAATCCTTTCTTTGGCCGCGGTAACCTTTGCCTACTGTCCTGCTGCGTGGATATTTCTTTTCCTGTGCAGCGCAGGAGAAAAGAAGTTTGCTTATTTTGATTCACCTTTTCCAACCCCTGCAGCTGCTTATCACTTCAGGCTGCGACACTAAGATTGACTAATGGAGTAGGTAGGAGAATTTGTCACTATTTGTTTTTCTTTTTAAATTCTGCACAGGCGCAGCAGGACATGTACTTTGTGTGTGCTTCATTTAATCCGTTTTTATCATTATCATGGCCGATGCAGGACAACAATAGGACAATAAAAAAATGCCCAGATAACGCTGGGTATTAATGATCCTGCTGGAGAGCAATCATTTCTCTGTTAGTAGTTAAGTGCAGATGAACTGTATTTTATGTGGAAGCTCAGTGGGTTACTGTCATTGTGACAGAGATCCTTGTGCTACTTGCAGTTCAGAAGTTACAATCCTAACATAGGACAGTGACCAATGAACTGTCATCAAAGAGCTGCATGCAAACCTGAATGATATAGTTAGAACTTCGTGTTTTTTGTTTTGTGATATAGTTAGAACTTCCCCAGTCTTTCATTATTCTAATGTTGCTAAAATGAGTATCTTTGGGCAGATATACATTTTTATCAGTAAAGCCAACCCCTAACCACTGGAGTACTCTTTAAATCCTGAGTTTGTGCTTCTCCAGACCAAACCCTCTTAAAATAACTGCCCACCAGTATGGATGACATGTGATTCATACACCTTGTAATCCTCATTGGCTTATGTGACATTCCCTGTAGGCTGATTTACATACTTGTATGATTCGTTGTCTCTGTATAATGTGTGCGTGGTGTAAAATACTGACGCACACTACACTGATATGAGTAGCGCTACACAACAAATGAAATGCATATGAGAGAGGGGCACATAAAGATGAGGGGCACTGTTGGAGGGTGGCAGTGAGGGAATCCGAGGAGGAGGTAGTGGGAGTGGCTATGGAGCGATGAGGGGCACTGTTGGAGGGTGGCAGTGAGGGAATCCGAGGAAGAGGTCATGGGGGGGAGGGGGGAGCTAGGGAGAGATGAGGGGCACTGCTGGAGGATGGTAGTGAGGGATTCTGAGGAGAAGGTCATGAGGGGGAGGGGCTAGAGCGAAATGAGGGGCACTGGTGGAGGGTGGCAGTGAGGGAATCCGAGGAGGAGGTCATGAGGGGGAGGGGCTATGGGGAGATGAGGAGCACTTGTGGCGTATGGCAGTGATTATTGGTGTGGCGCCAAAAAAGACTTTCGCATCAGCGCTAAAGCCGGCCTTGTCATGGCCTTTCTGTTTTTGTTTATTTAATTAGCAGTCGGGTCATAAGGGCTACTGTGGAACATACTTTAAAGTGTGTGCTAATTATATTTACTGCTATATTCAATGTTTTAAGTTTGAAGGTGATTTTACTAATGTTTTTACCGGGAAAAATGAAAGTGGAGCCCGATGGTGCCTGATATGGGGCTGGGGCCCAAGGTCAGCTGTGAGATAAGGTGCACTGGAGAGGAGTAGTGGATAATCAAGCCTGTAAGGGAGTGCGTTGCGGAGTCTGGGGTCAGGTGGAGGTAGCAATGAAGAGGGATCCTCCATGAAGGCTCGAACAGAGGGAACACAAGTAGTGTCACTTGCCTGATACTACCACCTCAGAAACCTCCTCTTCCCATCAAAGGAAAATTACATAGAAAAAACAGTTTTTGAGAGTGATAATATTTAGAAAGAGATTTGGAAAAGAGTGCGATTTACTGGGCCTTGTAAGACTAAGAAGAGATAAAGGAGGGCCCGGAGGATTTGCAGTCTGGGTGTTGCTACTCCCAAGATAATTTTGAAAAAAAAAACTATAGGGTCAAATACTGCATTTTATTTTCAACACCCCATTTTTACACAAATTCTCTCCAAAGCCATTACTGTGCCAAGACAACATCCCCAGGAGTTGACCACATTTTTTTTCAAGATGCACAATATGTTCCTCCCATAAGTAAATATTTACCTCCACTTTGCCAAGGCCTGTGTTTTGTCCTGCTTGCTCACATGTTATCTCACTCAGGCTCACTACCCCCATTATTCATTCTCATTCACTTTCCCTTTTACTGAAAATTGCTCACTTGCACTCACTCTTCAACATTCGGTATCACATTCTCACTCACTCAGTCTCACCACTTTTTCCTACTCTGATTACCTCATTCTAACTTACAGTTTCACTTACTCTACGTGACTCCTTCTCACTCACTTTCTCTCACTTTCATCGACATACACTCTTTCACTCATGCTCAGTTCCATTCAGGCACTCAATCATTCACACCCACATTTACTTACTCGCACTCATTCTTCTTTGCAGGACACTTGAATACATATGTGCTATACTATGTTTGAGCAGCTAGCTGGCTGACATGAATAAGAATTATTTATTTATTTCACTTGTAAAGCGCACTCTCACCTAACAGGCATCCTGGCGCTGACAATCAAGAGTGCACAATTTGTGGATAAGAAGGAGCCCTTGTGGGTTTCCGTGAGTCAGATCAGATTCTCTTCAAGTCTCTGAGCCCTGCTTAACACATGTGTACAGGAGGAGCCCTATATTCATGTCCTCAATGTTTGAGACAAAAAATACTCATTGATTTCTGAACGAGAGTAAAAGCGTTAAGGTAACATGTCGTTCCTGCTTATATTTTGCATGCTTTACATAATCCTGCATTCCCTATGAGTATCTGCTTTTCCCAGAATGTTGTTACTTTTTTTCAGGCACTGCATAATTTGAAATGAGTCACATCCAGGTGCTTATAATGGGGCAGAATTGGGTTGTAGGTGAAGACAGTGCGAGTTTCACTCAGATTGTTTTTGTACAGGAAGGTGCCCCTTCCTGCACAAAAACAATCCTGCATGCAAAGGAGGCACCCTTGCACCCTTGCACCATGGGGCAAGTGTGCCTGCGTTGAAGCTAGGCTGTCGAAATGGCGCCAGTGCAGGGGGAAAAGACCGGAATGCACCATATTGGATAAATACGGCACATTCCCGCCCTTTCCCTGTGACGCAGGGCAGCGCAGCAAAGTAACTTGCTGTGCTGCCCTGCGCCACCATTCCCATAAATATGTCCCTAAGCTCACAAATAGTAAATTGACCACACTAATTATCTGTGTAAGAGCATGTATTGATAAACACAATAAGCCACTGACCTTTTTCTTGGACCTTGTTGAGTTGCCAAGCACAGCAGCAGATCTAATCTTAGATGCCTTACTTGCATGCTTAGAGAGACACAGTTTTACTGATGAGTATTTAAAAAGTCATTTGGTTCAGCTTGTAACAGATGGTGCTTCCAATATGATAGGTAGGAAATCTGGTGTGGCAACTCTTCTGAAACTGAAATATCCACAGTTGAGTGTATGGCACTGTGCTAACCACAAGCTGGAGCTTGCTGTGGGTGATGTTTGTAAAGAAGTCGCAGGCATTAATCAGCTCAAATTTTTTTTTGATAAACTATATACCACCTACCATGCCGCTCCGAAAAATCAGAGAGAGCTTGGGGAATGTGCTCTGGAGGTAGAAGCAAGACTTCTGGCAATTGGAAAGGTGCTAGATGTACGTTGGGTGTCCTCAAGTGAAAGATCTGTGAGAGCTGTTTGGAATAACTACAAAGAACTTATTAAACATTTCATGGAATCTTCCGAAGACTCAACGAGGAGTGACATTGAGCAGAGGAAATATGCTGGTTTAAACCGTTTATTAACCTCCCTGGTGTTTGTTGAAAATATGGGCATTTTATATGATGCTCTCATAGAATTGGGTGACCTATCCAGAAGGCTGCAGCGGCGTGATATGACCATATATGAGGCCGATCGTTCAATACAGATGCAGATTTTAGTGTTTGAATCAATGGCTGATGCACCTGGGCCCTTTGTTTGCTACAACTGCAGTAGATGCTGCTGAACGGATGCAGTTTGCTGGTGTAGGACTGCAACAGAACAAAGGCTGTGTTAGCATCAATAGGGCACAGTTCTTTAGGAGCTTAGCAAATAACCTGCGAAAAAGGATGACAATGTCTAATGCATCAAATGTTTCTAGATGCACAACCACAAACAATGATGAAATCGAATACAAAGAGTTAGTACATAGAATGAAACTCCTACAACCAGTTTATTGGCCAGATCCAGTAGACATCTTATACTGTGAGGGAGAATTACAAAACCTTTGTAGCAGGTTGCATGTATTTGAGACCAGGCAGTACATCCTTGGTTTCAGAGAGTACAAACAAAATAAAAATTGCATCTCTGAAAGCCTGAAACCATTAATGCACATTATAAACACCTTTTGTACCTCAACTGCTTAATGTGAACGGGGCTTTAGTGTAATGAATGATGTGCTCACACCACTGCGGAACAGAATATCAATCAATCGTCTGTCTTCTACAATGTTCATAAATATCGTGGGGCCACCTGTCATAGAATTTAAACCTGAATTTTATGTTCACAAATGGTTAGAAAAAGGGAGGAGAAGTACAGATGAAAGAAACTGCATGGCTCGGAGACAAATGGCTTATGATTCCACTTATAAGCGTATTTGGAATATTCTGTGATTGGAAACATGTCCCACATTGTAAATGAATTAAATATAAACAACTTATATATTAAACCTCAAATAAACATGTTTATTGATTCTTTGAATTAAATAACGTTATAAGCTGTAACTGGTCAGTGAAATGCCAAACGTTCAAAAATTGGTATGTTTTGCTATTTCTAGCCACACCTCCGACTCCGCCCACTAATCCAAACCTTGGGTTAGTCCCGCCCCCTGAGTCTCCGCCCACAGTTCCCCTACTTTTTTTTCCCCACTTCGACCACTGGTCAGCATCAGAGAAACGTGTCAGAGGCATGTGTCAGCAGCAGGTGCATGTGTCAGCATCAGAGGAATGTGCCAGAGGCATGTGTCAGCAGCAGGTGCATGTGTCAGCATCAGAGGAATGTGTCAGAGGCATGTGTCAGCAGCAGGTGCATGTGTTAGAGGTGTGTGCCAGCAGCAGAGGCATGTGTCAGCAGCAGAGGCGTGTGTCACCAGCAAGGGCATGTGTCAGCATCAGAGGCATGTGTCACTAGCAGAGACTTGTCAGAGGCATGTGTCGGTGGCAGAGGCATGTGTGAGCAGCATAGGAATGTGTCAGTAGTAGAGGCGTGTGTGAGCAGCAAAGGCATTTGTCAGCAATAGAGGCATGTGTGAGCAGCAAAGGCATGTGGCAGCAGCAGAGGCATGTGTCAGCAGCAGAGGTGTATGTCAGAGGCATGTGTCAGCAGCAAAGGCATGTGTCAGCAGCAGAGGCATGTGTCAGCAGCAAAGGAATGTGTCAGCAGCAGAGATGTGTGTCAGAGGCTTGAGTCAGCTAGAGAGGCATGTGTCAGCAGCCAAGGCATGTATCAGCAACAGAGGCATGTGTGAGCAGCAAAGGCATGTGGCAGCACAGAGGCATGTGTCAGCAGCAGAGGCGTGTGTCAGAGGCATGTTTCAGCAGCAAGGGCATGTGTCAGCGGCAGAGGCATGTGCCAGCAGCAGAGGTATGTGTGAGCAGCAAAGCATCAGAGGTATCTGTGGGCAGCAAAGGCATGTGTCAGCAGTAGAGGCATGGGTCAGCAGCGGAGGCATTTGTGAGCAGCAAGGGCATGTGTCAGCAGCAGATGCATGTGTGAGCAGCGAAGTCATGTGTCAGCAGCAGAGGCATGTTTCAGTAGCAGAGGCATGTGTCAGCAGAAGAGGCGGGTGTCAGCAGCAGGGTCATGTGCTCAGCAGCAGAAGCATGTGTGAGCAGCAAAGGCATGTGTCAGCAGCAGAGGCATGTGTCAGCAGCAGGGGCATGTATCAGCAGCAAAGGCATGTGTGAGCATCAAATGCATGTGTCAGCAGCAGAGACATGTGTCAGCAGCAAAGGCATGTATCAGCAGCAGAGTTGTGGGTCAGAGGCATGTGTCATCAGCACAGGCATGTGTCAGAGGCATGTGTCAGCAACAGAGCCATGTATCAGAGGGAGTGTTCCTGCAGCAGAGGCACGTGTCTGCATCAAAGGCATGTGTCAGCAGCAGAGTTGTGGGTCAGAGGCATGTGTCAGCAGCAGAGGCATGGTTCAGAGGCATGTGTCAGAGGAGTGTGCCTGCAGCAGAGGCACGTGTCAGCAGCGAAGGCATGTGTGAGCAGCAGAGTTGTGGGTCAGAGGCATGTGTCAGCAGCAGAGGCATGTGTCAGCAGCAGAGGCATGTTTCAGAGGCATGTGTCTGCAGCAGAGGCATGTTTCAGCAGCAGGGGCATGTGTCAACAAGAATGGGCATGTGTCAGCAGCAGAGGTGTGTGTCAGCAGCAGAGGCATGTCTCAGCAGCAGAAGTGTGTGTCAGCAGCAGAGGTGTGTTTCGGAGGCATGTGTCAGCAGCAGTGGCATATGTCAGCAGCAGAGGCATGTGTCACCAACAAAGGTATATGTCAGCAGCAGAGGCATGTGTCAGCAGCAGAGGCATGTGTCAGCAGCAGAAGCATGTGTCAGCATCAGAGGAATGTGTCTGAGGCATGTGTCAGCAGCAGGTGCATGTGTAAGCATCAGAGGAATGTGTCAGAGGCATGTGTCAGCAGCAGAGGCATGTGTCAGCAGCAGAAGCATGTGTCAGCATCAGAGGAATGTGTCAGAGGCATGTGTCAGCAGCAGAAGCATGTGTCAGCATCAGAGGAACGTGTCAGAGGCATGTGTCAGCAGCAGGTGTATGTGTCAGCATCAGAGGAATGTGCCAGAGGCATGTGTCAGCAGCAGAAGCATGTGTCAGCATCAGAGGAATGTGTCAGAGGCATGTGTCAGCAGCAGGTGCATGTGTTAGAAGTGTGTGCCATCAGCAGAGGCATATGTCAGCAGCAGAGGCGTGTGTCACCAGCAAGGGCATGTGTCAGCATCAGAGGCATGTGTCACTAGCAGAGACTTGTCAGAGGCATGTGTCGGTGGCAGATGCATGTGTGAGCAGCATAGGAATGTGTCAGTAGTAGAGGCGTGTTTGAGCAGCAAAGGCATTTGTCAGCAACAGAGGCATGTGTGAGCAGCAAAGGCATGTGTCAGCGGCAGAGGCATGTGCCAGCAGCAGAGGTATGTGTGAGCAGCAAAGCATCAGAGGTATCTGTGGGCAGCAAAGGCATGTGTCAGCAGCAGAGGCATGGGTCAGCAGCAGAGGCGTGTGTCACCAGCAAGGGCATGTGTCAGCATCAGAGGCATGTGTCACTAGCAGAGACTTGTCAGAGGCATGAGTCGGTGGCAGAGGCATGTGTGAGCAGCATAGGAATGTGTCAGTAGTAGAGGCATGTGTGAGCAGCAAAGGCATTTGTCAGCAACAGAGGCATGTGTGAGCAGCAAAGGCATGTGGCAGCAGCAGAGGCATGTGTCAGCAGCAGAGGTGTATGTCAGAGGCATGTGTCAGCAGCAAAGGCATGTGTCAGCAGCAGAGGCATGTGTCAGCAGCAAAGGAATGTGTCAGCAGCAGAGATGTGTGTCAGAGGCTTGAGTCAGCAGGAGAGGCATGTGTCAGCAGCAAAGGCATGTATCAGCAACAGAGGCATGTGTGAGCAGCAAAGGCATGTGGCAGCGCAGAGGCATGTGTCAGCAGCAGAGGCGTGTGTCAGAGGCATGTTTCAGCAGCAAGGGCATGTGTCAGCGGCAGAGGCATGTGCCAGCAGCAGAGGTATGTGTGAGCAGCAAAGCATCAGAGGTATCTGTGGGCAGCAAAGGCATGTGTCAGCAGCAGAGGCATGGGTCAGCAGCGGAGGCATTTGTGAGCAGCAAGGGCATGTCTCAGCAGCAGATGCATGTGTGAGCAGCGAAGTCATGTGTCAGCAGCAGAGGCATGTTTCAGTAGCAGAGGCATGTGTCAGCAGAAGAGGCGGGTGTCAGCAGCAGAGGCATGTGTCAGCAGCAGGGGCATGTATCAGCAGCAAAGGCATGTGTGAGCATCAAATGCATGTGTCAGCAGCAGAGACATGTGTCAGCAGCAAAGGCGTGTATCAGCAGCAGAGTTGTGGGTCAGAGGCATGTGTCATCAGCACAGGCATGTGTCAGAGGCATGTGGCAGCAGCAGAGGCATGTGTCAGCAACAGAGCCATGTATCAGAGGGAGTGTTCCTGCAGCAGAGGAACGTGTCAGCAGCAAAGGCATGTGTCAGCAGCAGAGTTGTGGGTCAGAGGCATGTGTCAGCAGCAGAGGCATGTGTCAGCAGCAGAGGCATGTGTCAGAGGAGTGTGCCTGCAGCAGAGGCACGTGTCAGCAGCGAAGGCATGTGTGAGCAGCAGAGTTGTGGGTCAGAGGCATGTGTCAGCAGCAGAGGCATGTGTCAGCAGCAGAGGCATGTTTCAGAGGCATGTGTCTGCAGCAGAGGCATGTTTCAGCAGCAGGGGCATGTGTCAACAAGAATGGGCATGTGTCAGCAGCAGAGGTGTGTGTCAGCAGCAGAGGCATGTCTCAGCAGCAGAAGTGTGTGTCAGCAGCAGAGGTGTGTTTCGGAGGCATGTGTCAGCAGCAATGGCATATGTCAGCAGCAGAGGCATGTGTCACCAACAAAGGTATATGTCAGCAGCAGAGGCATGTGTCCGCAGCAGAGGCATGTGTCAGCAGCAGAAGCATGTGTCAGCATCAGAGGAATGTGTCAGAGGCATGTGTCAGCAGCAGGTGCATGTGTAAGCATCAGAGGAATGTGTCAGAGGCATGTGTCAGCAGCAGAGGCATGTGTCAGCAGCAGAAGCATGTGTCAGCATCAGAGGAATGTGTCAGAGGCATGTGTCAGCAGCAGAAGCATGTGTCAGCATCAGAGGAACGTGTCAGAGGCATGTGTCAGCAGCAGGTATATGTGTCAGCATCAGAGGAATGTGCCAGAGGCATGTGTCAGCAGCAGAAGCATGTGTCAGCATCAGAGGAATGTGTCAGAGGCATGTGTCAGCAGCAGGTGCATGTGTTAGAAGTGTGTGCCATCAGCAGAGGCATATGTCAGCAGCAGAGGCGTGTGTCACCAGCAAGGGCATGTGTCAGCATCAGAGGCATGTGTCACTAGCAGAGACTTGTCAGAGGCATGTGTCGGTGGCAGATGCATGTGTGAGCAGCATAGGAATGTGTCAGTAGTAGAGGCGTGTGTGAGCAGCAAAGGCATTTGTCAGCAACAGAGGCATGTGTGAGCAGCAAAGGCATGTGTCAGCGGCAGAGGCATGTGCCAGCAGCAGAGGTATGTGTGAGCAGCAAAGCATCAGAGGTATCTGTGGGCAGCAAAGGCATGTGTCAGCAGCAGAGGCATGGGTCAGCAGCAGAGGCGTGTGTCACCAGCAAGGGCATGTGTCAGCATCAGAGGCATGTGCCACTAGCAGAGACTTGTCAGAGGCATGAGTCGGTGGCAGAGGCATGTGTGAGCAGCATAGGAATGTGTCAGTAGTAGAGGCGTGTGTGAGCAGCAAAGGCATTTGTCAGCAACAGAGGCATGTGTGAGCAGCAAAGGCATGTGGCAGCAGCAGAGGCATGTGTCAGCAGCAGAGGTGTATGTCAGAGGCATGTGTCAGCAGCAAAGGCATGTGTCAGCAGCAGAGGCATGTGTCAGCAGCAAAGGCGTGTATCAGCAGCAGAGGTGTGGGTCAGAGGCATGTGTCATCAGCACAGGCATGTGTCAGAGGCATGTGGCAGCAGCAGAGGCATGTGTCAGCAACAGAGCCATGTATCAGAGGGAGTGTTCCTGCAGCAGAGGCACGTGTCAGCAGCAAAGGCATGTGTCAGCAGTAGAGTTGTGGGTCAGAGGCATGTGTCAGCAGCAGAGGCATGTGTCAGCAACAGAGGCGTGTGTGAGCAGCAAAGGCATTTGTCAGCAACAGAGGCATGTGTGAGCAGCAAAGGCATGTGGCAGCAGCAGAGGCATGTGGCAGCAGCAGAGGTGTATGTCAGAGGCATGTGTCAGCAGCAAAGGCATGTGTCAGCAGCAGAGGCATGTGTCAGCAGCAAAGGAATGTGTCAGCAGCAGAGATGTGTGTCAGAGGCTTGAGTCAGCAGGAGAGGCATGTGTCAGCAGCAAAGGCATGTATCAGCAACAGAGGCATGTGTGAGCAGCAAAGGCATGTGGCAGCGCAGAGGCATGTGTCAGCAGCAGAGGCGTGTGTCAGAGGCATGTTTCAGCAGCAAGGGCATGTGTCAGCGGCAGAGGCATGTGCCAGCAGCAGAGGTATGTGTGAGCAGCAAAGCATCAGAGGTATCTGTGGGCAGCAAAGGCATGTGCCAGCAGCAGAGGCATGGGTCAGCAGCGGAGGCATTTGTGAGCAGCAAGGGCATGTCTCAGCAGCAGATGCATGTGTGAGCAGCGAAGTCATGTGTCAGCAGCAGAGGCATGTTTCAGTAGCAGAGGCATGTGTCAGCAGAAGAGGCGGGTGTCAGCAGCAGGGTCATGTGCTCAGCAGCAGAAGCATGTGTGAGCAGCAAAGGCATGTGTCAGCAGCAGAGGCATGTGTCAGCAGCAGGGGCATGTATCAGCAGCAAAGGCATGTGTGAGCATCAAATGCATGTGTCAGCAGCAGAGACATGTGTCAGCAGCAAAGGCGTGTATCAGCAGCAGAGTTGTGGGTCAGAGGCATGTGTCATCAGCACAGGCATGTGTCAGAGGCATGTGGCAGCAGCAGAGGCATGTGTCAGCAACAGAGCCATGTATCAGAGGGAGTGTTCCTGCAGCAGAGGCACGTGTCAGCAGCAAAGGCATGTGTCAGCAGTAGAGTTGTGGGTCAGAGGCATGTGTCAGCAGCAGAGGCATGTGTCAGCAGCAGAGGCATGTGTCAGAGGAGTGTGCCTGCAGCAGAGGCACGTGTCAGCAGCGAAGGCATGTGTGAGCAGCAGAGTTGTGGGTCAGAGGCATGTGTCAGCAGCAGAGGCATGTTTTAGAGGCATGTGTCTGCAGCAGAGGCATGTTTCAGCAGCAGGGGCATGTGTCAGAGGCATGCGTCTGCAGCAGATGCCTGTGTCGGGAAACAACCTTTACAATGCAGTCATTACAACGCACTACCTTTACAACGCAGTCAGTACAACGCAACATCCTTTACATCGCATGCCATTACAACATACCCATTACATCGCATGTCACTACAACGCATGTTACTATAGCGCATGCCATTACAACGCATTATAAGGTAAGTAATGGGGAATAGTAATTTTTACCGCTACACTATCCAACACTTACCCCACTGTTGCACTCATTGGACTGGGACTAGTAATTTTTACCCCTACACTATCCAACACTTACCCTACTGTTGCACTCACTGATGTTGGAATAGTAATTTATACCCCTACACTATCCAACACTTACCCTAATGTTACACTCACTGGAGTTGGAATAATAATTTATACCCCTACACCATCCAACACTTACCCTACTGTTGCACTCACTGGAGTGGGAATAGTAATTTTTACCCCTACACTATCCAACACTTACCCTAATGTTACACTCACTGGAGTTGGAATAATAATTTATACCCCTACACCATCCAACACTTACCCTACTGTTGCACTCACTGGAGTGGGAATAGTAATTTTTACCCCTACACTATCCAACACTTACGCTACTGTTGCACTCACTGGAGTTTGTCAACCGCAGAGTCATGTGTCAGAGGCATGTGACAGAAGCAGAAGCATGTGTCAGAAGCAGAGACATGTGTCAGAGGCTGGTGCTAGCAGCAGAGGCATGTGTCAGCAGTAGAGGCGTGTGTCAGCAAGCAGGGGCATGTGTCAGCAGCAGAGGTGTGTGTCAGCAGCAGAGGCATGTGTCAGCAGCAGAGGCGTATGTCAGCAGCAGAGACATGTGTCAGCAGCAGAGGCATATGTCAGCAGCAGAGGTGTGTGTCAGCAGCAGAGTCATATGTCAGAAGCAGAGGTGTGTGTCAGCAGCAGAGGTGTGTGTCAGCAGCAGAGACATGTGTCAGCAGCAGAGGTGTGTGTCAGCAGCAGAGGCATGTGTCAGCAGCAGAGGCATATGTCAGCAGCAGAGGCGTGTGTCAGCAGCAGAGGTATGTTTCAGAGCATATGTCAGCAGCATAAGCATGTGTCAGCATCAGAGGCATGTGTCAGCAGCAGAGGGGTGTGTCAGCAGCAGAGGCGTGTGTCAGCAGCAGAAGCATGTGTCAGCATCAGAGGCATGTGTCAGAGGCATGTGTCAGCAGCAGAGGGGTGTGTCAGCAGCAAACAGAGGCATTTGTGAGCAGCAAAGGCATGTGTCAGCAACAGAGGCATGTGTCCATGGTAGAGACGTGTGTCAGCAGCAGCGGCATGTGTCAGCAGCAGAGGCATGTGTCAGCAGCAGGGGCATGTATCAGCAGCAAAGGCATGTGTGAGCATCAAATGCATGTGTCAGCAGCAGAGACATGTGTCAGCAGCAAAGGCGTGTATCAGAGGGAGTGTTCCTGCAGCAGAGGCACGTGTCAGCAGCAAAGGCATGTGTCAGCAGCAGAGTTGTGGGACAGAGGCATGTGTCAGCAGCAGAGGCATGTGTCAGCAGCAGAGGCATGTGTCAGAGGCATGTGTCAGAGGAGTGTGCCTGCAGCAGAGGCACGTGTCAGCAGCGAAGGCATGTGTGAGCAGCAGAGTTGTGGGTCAGAGGCATGTGTCAGCAGCAGAGGCATGTGTCAGCAGCAGAGGCATGTTTCAGAGGCATGTGTCTGCAGCAGAGGCATGTTTCAGCAGCAGGGGCATGTGTCAGAGGCATGCGTCTGCAGCAGATGCCTGTGTCGGGAAACAACCTTTACAATGCAGTCATTACAACGCACTACCTTTACAACGCAGTCAGTACAACGCAACATCCTTTACATCGCATGCCATTACAACATACCCATTACATCGCATGTCACTACAACGCATGTTACTATAACGCATGCCATTACAACGCATTATAAGGTAAGTAATGGGGAATAGTAATTTTTACCGCTACACTATCCAACACTTACCCTACTGTTGCACTCATTGGACTGGGACTAGTAATTTTTACCCCTACACTATCCAACACTTACCCTACTGTTGCACTCACTGGAGTGGGAATAGTAATTTATACCCCTACACTATCCAACACTTACCCTAATGTTACACTCACTGGAGTTGGAATAATAATTTATACCCCTACACCATCCAACACTTACTCTACTGTTGCACTCACTGGAGTGGGAATAGTAATTTTTACCCCTACACTATCCAACACTTACCCTAATGTTACACTCACTGGAGTTGGAATAATAATTTATACCCCTACACCAGTGGTTCCCAAACTTTTGACTCCTGAGGACCCCTTTTGAGTCACCACTGGAAGCCGGGGACCCCCAAGCAATTTGTAGGATTTAAATTTCAAACATTAAAACAGTAATTTGAAAAAAATAAACACGTGTGCACACAAAACAAATACTCAAATTACTAAGGATTTTAGGGGCATATTTACAAGTTTCTATTGCCATGGGAATGTCACTTTTTGCGATGTTCCTGTGGCAATAGGGGCTTATCCTTATTTACAAGGCAGCGTTAAGCCACTTATTGTGGCTTAACGCTGCCTTGTAGATAAGGCCCCGTTTCGTGCAATGCTTAGCGTGAAAAAGGTGGGCAGTGGGCGTTTCACTCCAACAACCATTGATTTTGACGCTGCCCTCTATTTACAAGGTCAGCTTAAATAGGAGACCGCACCAAAATTAAGACCATGAAAAACCTGGTCTTAACTTTGCAAAATGCCTTTTTTCTCCTCTTTCTTGCTTTTCCAATGGAAAAAGCAAAACACCTTTGATTGTTTATGTTCAGGATGGTGACCCTTCCTACACATGAACAATCTTTAATAAAAATGACGTTTTGTAACTTCCATGTGTGCTGCATTAGGCAGCACACATAGAAGTGACAAAAAGGCATTACAAAATTGTTCATGTGCAGGATGTGGGAACATAGCAGCATCAGGATAATGATAGACTGGGAATAAACATATGTTGCTAACTTTTACCATGCAGTTTGCAAGCAGCTCTTTGATGACAGTTTATAGGACACTGCTAAATTACGATAGTCCCTTATGAATTGCACAGTGACAAAAGAATCTCTGTGACAAAATCAGTAACCCACTGACCTATGCACATAAAATACAGTTTTTTAAAATGCATTGTACACGTTCTTTGCAGTAGGCATATTAACCCTCTGTGTCGCATAAGATAAGTCAAGGCTGCCACTGGACAAAACAGTCATCTCTCTCCAGCAGGTAAATTAATCACTGGAATTTTCTTGACACGTTTATAGTTGCTCGAAAAACTGCTACTTTTACAAGGAACTTTGCAGTGCTTTTACAACTGCTGCCTGGGGACCCCCTGGGAATGAGCCACGGACCCCTGGGGGTCCTCGGACCCCAGTTTGGGAAACACTGCCCTACACCATCCAACACTTACCCTACTGTTGCACTCACTGGAGTGGGAATAGTAATGTTTACCCCTACACTATGCAACACTTACGCTACTGTTGCACTCACTGGAGTGGGAATAGTAATTTCTACCCCTACACTATCCAACACTTACACTACTGTGGCCCTAAAAGTAATAAGCGTTGTAATGGTATGCGTTGTAATGGTATGCGTTGTAATGGAATGCGTTGTAAATGTAGTTTCTAAAAATGTGTTGTGAAGGCATGAGTTGTAAAAACATGCATTGTAAAATCATGCGTTGTAAAGGATGTTGCGATTTAAAAACTGCGTTGGAAAGGCATGCATTGTAAATGTTTGCGTTGTAACGTCATTCATTCACCTGTGTCAGCAGCAGAGGCGTTTGTCAACCGCAGAGTCATGTGTCAGAGGCATGTGACAGAAGCAGAAGCATGAGTCAGAAGCAGAGACATGTGTCAGAGGCTGGTGCTAGCAGCAGAGGCATGTGTCAGCAGTAGAGGCGTGTGTCAGCAAGCAGGGGCATGTGTCAGCAGCAGAGGTGTGTGTCAGCAGCAGAGGCATGTGTCAGCAGCAGAGGAGTATATCAGCAGCAGAGACATGTGTCAGCAGCAGAGGCATATGTCAGCAGCAGAGGTGTGTGTCAGCAGCAGAGGCATATGTCAGATGCAGAGGTGTGTGTCAGCAGCAGAGGTGTGTGTCAGCAGCAGAGACATGTGTCAGCAGCAGAGGTGTGTGTCAGCAGCAAAGGCATGTGTCAGCAGCAGAGGCATATGTCAGCAGCAGAGGCGTGTGTCAGCAGCAGAGGTATGTTTCAGAGCATATGTCAGCAGCAGAAGCATGTGTCAGCATCAGAGGCATGTGTCAGCAGCAGAGGGGTGTGTCAGCAGCAGAGGCGTGTGTCAGCAGCAGAAGCATGTGTCAGCATCAGAGGCATGTGTCAGAGGCATGTGTCAGCAGCAGAGGGGTGTGTCAGCAGCAAACAGAGGCATTTGTGAGCAGCAAAGGCATGTGTCAGCAACAGAGGCATGTGTCCATGGCAGAGACGTGTGTCAGCAGCAGCGGCATGTGTCAACAGCAGGGGCATGTGTCAGGAGCAGAGGCATGTGTCAGCAGCAGAGGCATGTTTCAGCAGGAGAGGCGTGTGTCAGCAGCAGGGGCATGTGTCAACAGCAGGGGCATGTGTTTGTTTTTGTTTTTATTTAACTATTGAAAAATAATAACTTGCTCCAACAGTGTCCCAAGCCTGGAAGAATGGAAGTCTGTGTTGGCCTTGCATGGATTAAAAGTCATAATATCCTACAGATCAGAACATTCAGCCATCTTCGTGGCAAACACATGAAGTTAGTATTTTGTGTGGTGCAAAAAACCCAAAAAAAGGCGACAAGGCGCGGTTATGGTACAAGGATTGTATAACAATACCATGAACTAAATACCTTCTTATTTTTTTGAGCCTTAAATATTGTTCACAAAAATATCGCCCAATGGTGTTAGTATTAGAAAATCGATACCCAGTGGGATATTTTTGTAAACGATATTTAAAGCCCAATATTTAAGTCAGACTACGTTTTTGTCAACTGCATCATTCTTTGTTTCACCAGTTAACCTCAAGGGTCTTCATGTAGCCAGGGAAGGTCTCAGATATTGTTTTCAGTGTTTTTTGACATTTAATTCAGAGGGCCACTGGACCAGTGCGAGTTTCAGCCACCTCTGAAATGAGGGCCATCGTTGGCTTGTTATGGACTGTTCTCACTGGAAAAAGGTTTTTTTTGTCCTTCATCACAAAGCTTTACCATAATCTATTTTAGAGCAAGTAACCACTCTAGCAATAATGTTTGCAGTGCATACCCCTCGGCGCCATTACATACTCTGCAGCAATCACTGCAGTGCATACCCCTCGGTGCAATAACATACTCGGCAGTAATCACTGCAGTGCATACCCCTCGGCGCCGTTACATACTCTACAGCAATGACTGCAGTGCATACCCCTCGGCGCAATAACATACTCGGCAGTAATCACTGCAGTGCATACAGTGCATACCCCTCGGCGCCGTACATACTCTGCAGCAATCACTGCAGTGCATACCCCTCGGCACCCTTACATACGCTGCAGCAATCACTGCAGTGCATACCCCTCGACGCAATAACATACTCGGCAGTAATCACTGCAGTGCATACCCCTCGGCGCCGTTACATACTCTGCAGCAATCACTGCAGTGCATACCCCTCTGCGCAATAATACACTCTGCAGTAATCACTGCAGTGCATACAGTGCATACCCCTCGGCGCTGTTACATACTCTGCAGCAATCACTGCAGTGCATACCCTTCGGCACCCTTACATACTCTGCAGCAATCACTGCAGTGCATACCCCTCGGCGCAATAACATACTCGGCAGTAATCACTGCAGTGCATACCCCTCGGCCGTCCTTACATAATCGGTAGTAATCATTGCAGAATATGTAAGGGCGCCGAGATGTGTGCATTGCAGTGTATACCCCTCGGGTGCCTTAACATACTGTACAGTAATTACTGCAGAGTATGCAAGGGGGCGGAGATGCCCCTTGGCGCCACGGCCTACGCCTCTGCAAATGCGGAGAAGTGTCGCCCCGCTGCTTTGAGCAGTGTAAAGGAAAGGAAATTTAAAATGATTATAACTTTTAGTTACTATCATTTTATGTTTCCTTCCTTTGCGGGCATGCGGGAGGGCGAAGCTGCTCACAGAGCAGGGCAGGGGACGAGTTGTTTGCCCATTCCTAAGTGCGCAATGACTTTTGGTCAAAACAATCATGCGCACTTTCCCCGTTCTCCATGCAGGCTGCATTACAGCCTGCATGGAGAATGAGCCCCGGCCCTCATTTCCTGGTTGAGCGGCGAACCAGGATGCTCAAAACCAATCACAACACTGCATTGCAGCGTTGTGATTGGTCAGGCGAGCCTGGGTGCTTAACAATCACAACGCTGCATTGCAGCATTGTGATTGGTATGGGGCGCCTGGCTGTTTTCCTGTCCCATGAGGAGAGTAGCAAGGAGCAGAGACAAGGCGGCGGGACCCGGCAGCAAGGAAAGTGCACTTAAAAAAAAAAAAGTTTTCACTGCGCTGCCCCACCCCTGCCCCCCGCCGTCACCCGTGAGTGATGCCGGCCGCCAATGCTCGGCACCCCTATAGAGTCTGCAGTAATAACTGCTGAGTATGTAAGGGCGTGAAGGGGTATGCACTGCTGTGATGTCTCAGCAGAGGGTGGCAAGAGGGAGCAGTCCGTGTATGTTTAAAAAACACTGCAGATTAAACTTTAATCTGCAGTAGTTTTTAAACACAGAGGGAGTGCTCCGTCTTCCAGCCTCGTTTAGAAACCAACCCCTACAGATTAATTCCGCAGGCGGAGTGGCGGAATTTATCAGTAAATCCGCGTTGCGGGAGTAATGCGGAATTACAAAATTCCTCGAATTTCGCCGGCGGAATGAAAAATTCTACCGAGGCCTATTCATTTCTTCCTCAGAGGGGTGAATTCCCCGTAGACAGAAGACTGCAAACCAGAGCTAGTGATGCCCACAACCATCTTTATGGCATCCATTTGTCCAATAACTTGATGGTCCAGCCTTGCCTCCCTGTGCTTCTATGTGCGTTGTCTCTCACTCTACAAGAGGGGGAGGGGGGTGGGGGGGGGGGGGACGTGCATGCGTGCGTGTGCGTGTTTTTGCTTGCCTCCATGCACACGGATGGCATTCTTTGTATCTCTTTCTGCACATGGGCCACCAAGTGGCTCCATGTTATGTGTGATATCCCCAGTGTGATCTCGCTAGGATGTTGTGTCTGCTTCTTTCACACAGGACAACTACTCAGCAAAAATACAAGGGATCATACAGTGACATCAGTGACCCTTGACCCTGATCAACAAGCAATCCCAGATCCTACATAAGAACCCGCCTCTGCAGCAAACATTAAGCCCAGCATCAGCAAGTGCACAAGAAGAGCTGCAGCCAAACAGGGGTCTGGCGTCGCCCTCAGCTGCACAGGCCCACCATGTACTCAGTAGTCCACCTATCAAGCACCCAGAGGAAGGGAACGGAAATATACTATCCGCATCCGCTCCACAGACCGCCAACAGTGCCTCAGAGACACACGACCCGCACAGACGCCTCGAAACAGAACCATCGCCTCAGAGCAAGGGCAATAAAACACATGCCAGCGGCCTGGGTGCTAATGAAACACATCTTCATTTTAGTATGAAGCGGTGAGCCAGAGAGCGGGCCCTGCCACTTCAAGAGCATGACGTGGCACGCAGCAGAAACGGAGGGCACTGCGGCCCTGCACGCCGTGTTCCTTGTACCTGGTGGCATCAGCGTGTCAGACCCGAGGCGGCAGCCGGAAACCACCGGCTTCACAGAGCGTGCACAGCGGGTTTGGCAGTGCCCCCGCAGAGGGCTGGCTCCGGAAACATTCGGCGGGTTATTAATTCAGGCTAAGAATAGCCCCAGTGCCTCGAAAGCGCCTTTGTTCGCAGCGGGTTCCCAAAATAGAGTTATGTTTCTAGGAACTAGTTAACTCTCAGCAGAAAGAGAATACGAGGAAATCTAACCAGGGGTGTTGCTTTCTAGAGATATGGAGGTATCCCAACAGAACAGAGCCGCTGACAGACTTCTAAGGGGTGTCTAGGCGCTTTACAGGGTTCGTGAGGCATCTGTAGTGGTCAATGGATTCTCACCTTTAGATAGCATAGTGGGTGGAGTGCCTCACGCAGATATATGTGTGCAGCTCACAGGGTCGGTTGACCCCTTTTGAGGTCTATATAACAAGTGTTGGTCCTGCTACTGTAGCAGGGGTCTGTTCCTGGGGGTGAAAGGGCACACGCTTCCCTCTCAATGTACACTTTGGGGGTGACTGGTCCGAAGGGGAGGTGGCTTGTAGTGTGGCTTGGAAGGAAGAGATGGCCTAAGCTAGTCACAGCAACCAGTGCTTAATTTGTATAAAAAAAGAGTGCCAGGGTCCTCGTCAGGAGTTCACTGCAGCTGGCACCACCCACTGCCCCCTCCAGCGCTGCCAATCACAGTACCAGCACAACTACTAACCAGCACACTCCTACAAGTGTGACAATTCTAAGCCCCCAAAGTTATAAGAATGGCCTTGGAGGCTGGTAATTCGTCATTTATAATACAGTATATTGAATTAACAAACAACTATTGTTGCGCTCATCGCTAAATCAGACAAACAGCGCCACCATGTGGCAGAGTGTCATAGGTGCTGTTGACAATTAGGTGTTGGTGCAGCACCGGACACCGGCTCAAGTTAAGCACAGACAGCAGGTGAACTTTCATATTCAATTGCATAGGGTAAGAAAGCAGAATGGGGCATGGCTGGTCTTACACTAGGGAACATGTTAAAAAAAACCAAACAGACAAAATGGCACAGAGCTACAGTTTTAACCGGCAGTTTTTACAGTGTTGTGCACAAAATATTCTGGTACTTGGAGAATTACAGAGATTGAGCAGCGACCCCTGCCATTGGCTTCCACAGAGCGCAATATACTGTAGATAATAACATTTCTTACAGGAGAGGTCACTGTTATTAATTGAATGTTATGCTCTTTAAGCTGTCCCTTCACACTGGCTTTTTATGAAACTATAGATTAAAGCACCAAGAAGTCAATTTTCCAGCACAATTCACCCAAAACAATCAGCCCCAAAGAATATTTACAAGCATCTTGGCAAGGCGTCCTCTTGTTTTTCAAAAGACAGAAAACATGCCTTCAATTTTCCCATTCTGCCCCTTCTAGTAGATAATGTGCCATATTACATGATTTAAAATCTGCTTGAAAGGCAAATGATGGTACAAATAACATTAATCTCACAACCCCAAACCTGAGACAGGTGCACTCTGCACAAGTTTACATATATTTTAAACGTGTCATTAAATAAGTGAGACTGTATCAAGGAGAGTGAGACTTCAGTGGCTAATGAAATTATGCAGCAACTTCAACAATATGTGCCTGGTGTCAATATGAATTGTTACTAAAATATCAGTTTTTAGCTTGAAATTGCTTGCTGTTTTCTGAAAATGTATTAGTTGCATAAATACCAGTTTCAGTTTAATAAAAAACAAACAAATTAACAAATTTTGTCCACAACCACTCACATACCCATTCACAGGCCCATACAACTTCTGATGCCCACCCACTCGCTCACTCATACAGCCACTCACACAAACACTCACACACCACCCATACAGCCACTCACACACCCTCTCACTCACCCATACAGCTTTTAACAAAGCTACTCACTCAAGCATACAGCCACTCAAACATACACTTTTTCACAAAACCACATACAAACCCATAACAAGCACTAACCCGCCCAGTCACTCACCTATACAGCCACTCATAAAGACACTGACTTTACAATACATCTACTCACTTACCCATACACCCACTCAAACTGCCACTTACTCATCCATACACCCACTTACACAGCCACTCCCTCACCCGTAGACCTACTAACACAGCCACTCCCCTACCCATACAGTCACTCACACAGCCACTCACCCACTTATACAGTCACTCACACACACACTAACTCACAAATACATGCACTCACACAGCTATTCATTCACCCATATAGCTAGTTACACAACTAATCATCCACCCATACAGCCACTCAGACAACCACTCACTCACTGATACAGCTACTCACACAGCCACACACCACTTACATATGCATCCATACAAGCACTTACATGCCCACTCACTCACCAATACAGCCACTGACTGTGCAATACATCCACTTACACACACACTCACTTACCCATACACCCACTGAAACAGCCACTCACTCACCCATACACACACTTACACACCTAGTCCCTCACCCATAGAGTCACTCACACAGGTACTCAGTCACTCATAAAGCTACTTACACAGCCACTCACCAACCTATACAGCCAATCATACAGCCACTCCCTACCCATACAGTCATTCACACAGCCACTCAGTCACCCATACACACTCACACAGTCACTCACTCACCCATACAGCTACTCACATCCCCACTTACCTGTGTCTTCTTCTTACTTTTAAAACATATAATTGGTATTTTATTAAGTATATTGAAGTTTGCTTTTCTGGATAATGTAATCAGTGATGTCGCCAGTGATGTCATTTGAGATATCATCAGTGATGTCACTGACCATTTCATGAGTGATGTAATATGTGAGATCATAAGCAGTGCATTGCAGGGTGTAAGTTATAGTTAGCTCATATAACTATAACTCCTGAATTTCGCTGGTTTTGAACAAATGAAATCTGAGCCTAACTATAACACCCCTATAACCTTTGGCTTTATTCACTGAAAAAAACAAAGGCTACAGGGACATGCAGTGATTGTAAGTGTTTTATAAATGTTTATGAGTTTTAAACATATATACTAAGCTACCTCAAAAGTTAAATTAGTATACTTTTTGTACTACTAATGAGTGAAACTACTTCTAACATATATTATGTGAATGGCTGTGTGACTGTGTGTATCCTTGTGTGAGTGGGTGTCTGAGTGACTGTATGGGTGCATAAGTGGGTGTGTGAGTAGCTGTATGAGTGGGTGAGTGGTAGTGTGAATGGCTGTGTTTGTGAGTGAGTCGGTGTGGGAGTGGCTGCATGTGTGAGTGAGTGGCTGTGTGAGTGGCTATATGGGTGTGTGAGTGACTGTATGGGTGATTGAGTGGCTGTGGGAGTGTCTATATGAGTGAGTGACTGGGTATGTAATTGGCTGTATGGGTGAGTGCTGGCTGTTTGAGTGGGTGTTTGATTAAGCGAGTGTTTGTGTGAGAGGCTGTATTGGAGAGTGAATGTCTGCGTGAGTGGCTGTGTGGGTGAAAGAGGAGATGTGTGAGTGGCTGTATGGATATATACGTGGTTGTGTGGGTGGGTGTGTGAGTGGTTGTATGGGTGAGTGAGTGGCTATCTTGAGAGGCTCTATGGGTGAGTGGGTGTGTGAGTGACTGTATGGGTGAATAAGTGGATGTGTGAGTGGCTGTATGGGTGAGTGAGTTGTTGTGTGAATAGATGTATGGTTGAGTGAATGGTTCTGGGTGGCTGTATCAGTGAGTGAGTGGGTGTGTGAGTGGTTCTATGGATGAGTGAGTAGGTGTGTGAGTAGTTGTATGGGTCTGTGACTGGGTATATGAGTGATTGTATAGGTATGTGAGTGGGTGTATGAGAGGCTGCATTGGGAGTTGAGTGGGTGTGTGAGTGGTTCTGAGGATGATGTCATCAGTGATGTCATGTGTGTGCAACTGACCCTGTCATGAGTGATGTAATATGTGAGGTCATAAGCAGTGCATTGAAGGGGAGTAGGTTCTAGTTAGCTCAGGTAACTATAACTGCAGAATTTCTGTGGTGTTGTGCATGTGAAATCTGAGTCTAAGTATAATGTCCCTGTAACTTCTGTCTTTTTCTGTGAATTTCAGAGGCTTTTTTAAGCTCCCAGGTTCTATACTCATAAAACCAAAAGAAGTATACTGTTGTAAGAATCATCAATGAACAGTGGTGAAAATAATCCTAAAGAGTGTGAGAAAAAAACCATGTGGTTTTTAACTCTGAGCTGTGCAGCATATTTATGAGATAACGTAAATAACTTGTTCACACAATCAATCTGTAACATTAAAGGCATCAAATTCAAGACACCAGGAGAACTTTACTGTAGCATCTGTCAAATACCTGCAAGTACTTTAAGCACAGAGTCAGAATTAAACTGTCCTTAATCTGCAACAACAAAAATCCCCTTCTTTGAGAAATAACTGATTTCTTTAAAAAAAAAAAAAATAGTACCAAGCAAGAGGTGCTCTTCATAATCATTTGCTATTCTGAGTAAAAGATGCACCTACATTTGGAACAGACACAGATTAGTCTGTTCTTTCTTTCATTGAACAGTATATTACATGTTTCATTCTAAAAGACATTGTGGAAAACAGGATTAAGCAGTAAGTACTGTGTTTCCAATCACATATCTGTGGAAAGTACTTTCAGCAGAAATATTTAGTGATTTTCTTAGCTCCCCGTTGAACCTTCATGTTTTTTACAGACTGAAACCAGTTCCTCCTTACCAGTTCTTTTTGCAAAAAAACGAAAAAGAATAAAACTGTTAGAAAAAGCTTCTTGGAAAACAACAGTACTTTTTATAAACATTTCAAAAGTACCTCCCAAAATCCTCCCAGGACTGGTGACACACTTTCTGACTGCCCCATATTTCAACCTGCACTACTCTGGGATGAATTCATATTTACTGACTGGGGCCTCCTTCATGATGGGATAACCCAGCCTCTTTCTCTTCTCTAGGGCCACTAGGGCGTACCCTTCATCACCAGGAATATGACTCCAAAGGCCAGCTCCCCAATCCTCCTCATAGATCCTTAGTACCTCTACAGCTACTTAATATGCCTCAAACAACCAGGCAATATCACCCCCTCCTTACAGTCA